>NC_142719.1:19082325-20469781 GCF_055471065.1 Atractosteus spatula
CTAAGGAAACCTATGCAAACTCCACAGATTGCACCACAGATCAGGAACTGAACAAGGGCCCCAATGCTGTGAGGCTGCAATGCTAAGCACTGTGTCACCAAGCCACCAAATATGTAAGCACGATCAAGGGAAGAATAACCAGTAAAGCACAATCCCAATTACATTTCAAATGGTATTGTGGCCCAGTGAATTACAGGAAGGTCCATACAAGCCTTCTCTCCTAAATCATGACTCCACATTTCAGCAGGCTGATCTTGCAAGAGGGATGTTTTAACTCTATTCGGATAAGCCTGCGGATTTTGTCAGAATTCCTGCGTATTACCGTGAAGCTGAACTCAGAGGAGGTTTCATCTTGCAGCACATACCGTTGAAGCCCTTGTGGTGGGTGCGAGGAGGGTGAACTTGGGACGCAGAGGCCAGGAGAACATCCAGGGGCTCAGCCCCCAAGGCGGCCAGGCGACCAGGGCTGATATCGCCCGTGCAGAACCGCACCATGGCTTTATTGAGAGAGTCGCTCACCTCCTCTACAGCTGAGGGGCAGAGAGACAGGCAGGTTAATAAGGAGGGGAGTCAGAATACTTTCCGAGCCGGAAAACACTCAAACAAATAAGGTATTTAAAGTCCTTCAAAAAAAGGAATGAGTAATAATACTTACGTTGTTTAGAGATGAAGCACTGAGGTAAAAATATTGGCTGGTAGAGCAAAACGTTTAGACAAATAAATTCAAAGCAGATGTCTAGGTAGACACAGCTCCACAGCTGAAATGTTGCGTCTCCTCTCTTTTCCTTTTAGCATGGAGTAAACCTTTACCTCTTCCTTTGCGGCTACCCTACTCAAAACATTTCTAAGCAGATCGGATAAAAAGAAACGCATCCCCGGTGTTTAAAAAGCACTCACCATCGGCCAGCTCCGCCCCGAAGATGAAGACCCGGGCTCCACACACGCTCACGCAGTGCAGCAGTGCATCCCGGCGCAGGTTGAAGTTGATGAGGGCTGCCTCCACCCCCACCTTGGCCAGCCCCAGCCACAGGGCCACCATCAGCGGGTGGCTCTCCATGAAGATGGCCGCCACCTCCCCCGGAGCCAGCCCCCGCGCCAGCGCCCACTGGCCCACGGCGTTGGAGCGGCGCTCCAGCTGGGCGAACGTCCAGACCTCCCCCGTGGCCTCGTAGATCAGGGCCGGCTCGTCAGGGCGGGCCCGCGCCGTCTCCGAGAAGATGGACGGGATAGTGCTGCCGGCCCGCAGGTGCCGGCGGAGGGCCAGCTTGACCCGTAGGAGGACGTACAGGCCTCTGACGGGACAGGGAGAGAGAGCAGCAGCAGCCATCAGCAGGGGAGCGGGGGAGCGACCTCAACCTCACCCAAGCTTCGGCTTTCAGTAAACACACGCTTATGAAACATGGCAGCCGTACTTGACAATTCGGGAAACTTCATTCTAAAGCACTATAAAGCAAGAGCACGAGTCGCACATAACTGGGAGCGAACTCTAGATTGTCTGACATCATCCCCCTTCACATTCATGAGCCCGAAATGCTCCGATGCCGAAGGCAAGGGGGCAGTGCGGTGTATCTGCGCCTGTGGCTAGAAGGTTGCCGGTTCGTATCCCACTGCCGGCAGAGGAATCCTACTCTGCTGGGCCCCTGAGCAAGGCCCTTAACCCCAGCTGCTCCAGGGGTGCTGTATAAATGGCTGACCCTGCGCTCTGACCCCAAACTTTTCTCCCTGTCTGTGTGTCTCATGGAGAGCAAGTTGGGGTATGCGAAAAGACAAATTCCCAATTCAAGAAATTGTATATGGTCAATAAAGTGATCTTATCTTATCTTAAATATTGGACTGCAGAAAAAGGGAGCTTCTTACTGAAACTTCAGGACTTAAGAACGGAATGGTCACAGACATGAAGGGCAAATGGAAATGGGATTCCACATTAAGAAGAGGACCCACTCCACACACAGGTTCGTAGAGTCTGACACTCTGTGGGACTCCCAAGGAGCCCCAGTGGTGGTCCGATGTGCCCCAGTGAGAGGGAAGGATGGGAAGAACAGGGACTGTGAGTAAACAGGATTTAAAAACATGGTCTCAACTTCAATATCATAACACTCTTAGCAAAACACAGTCATTTGACACTTCTTTACGAGAATTCTAATTTTTGTACTGGTACGTGGTCTACCCAGCATTTTCTCCTGACCGTGTCTCGCCGCACGGTCACAGCTTTGCTGTGAGCACTCTTTGCCCGTTCCACGTCTCCTGACCCGCAGGGTGCCCTGGTGTGGCAGCACACACGGTCGGGGACTCGCCTGCAAATGTACAGATGCCCTTTCCAGAGGCGGCGCTTACTTGAGGTCCCTTTTAGCTGTCCTGAGCACGATGTAGAAGTAATGCCAACCGCCCGTGCCCAGGTAGACCCCCAGACTGGCTGCCAAGCTCCAGGACCAGGGGACCCCAAACAGGCGCAGGAGCCCCAGAGAGCCCAGGGACAGTGTGGCACCAGCCAGGCTCCGCATCCTAAACCAAGAGAGAAGGACATCTTCTAACGCACTGCAGATCACACAGATTTACACCCCCACTATCCCATGATCCTCCAAGGGTTTAGAAATACCCTCTTGCACATGACCTTTAACACAATTACAGAAATGGAACAAGTGTCTGACATTGTTGCTAAAAACAGAGGATGTGTTTTACTTTCACTTCAATTTACTTACTTTGAAGATTATAGATGGTGTCATAATGCCCTTGTTTTTTTTTAAATCCCTCTTTGAAAACGATGTGAAAAATTACAATAAAGTGAGTCGACCACATCAGCCATGTGTACTGCTGACATTCGTAGCTATATATCCTGAGGCAGTTCACAATCATTCTAACAACTTAGGACAATTTTCTCTGGCATTCCCAATGTGAAAGAGTTACTTATTATTACACGTTTGAACATTTTCAAGCTTGTTTTGCATGTTGACAAAAGCTCTCTTACGGTTACTAATCCGGTTATTTAAATATAATACATTAATTCCATTTAAAATGTAATTCAATATCTGTAGCTCTAGGGTACAACAATATATAACAACATGTATTTGAGGCATATTGTACACTGCGTTTTGTTAACCGTTTAGAATGGTCAAGATATCAAGTGTTAACAATTTTGTTACTGGTTATACCCGTGTAGTTTGCGATAGTTAAATAGGGAAAATGTATTTTTCTGTATCTTTAAGGCTGTTCGGTTACAGCACAGCAGCAAACCTAGTCGTAGAATATTACCGGTGTTTTGTCAAAACAGCCCTAAACTGTGAACTGTGACTACTGATCGTGTGCTTTCTGGATTCACGTGTTATTTTAATGAGCGTTTAAAGGGTACACATACCTCTTCGGTGTAGAAGCTGCTTTTGTCAAGTCTCTTCCACCCCCTCCCCTCCCCGACAGTCACAGCCGACAATCTTCTCCGTCTCCCCCCAGGCTGGGAATCGTCCGCCGCCAGTCTCCGTGCGTCCCCTGCCCCGGTTCCCCTTCCCAGTGGCCCCACCAGTGACCGGGGGATCTTCCTCTCCGCGGCGTCAGGTTTTCCGTTGGTCCAACACCGCACACGCAAAGCCCCCTTAAACAAAACTATTCAACCTTTCCCGGTCCTGCGGTTGTTTTTTCTCCTTCTGAGCTCGACACCCAGTCGCTCCCGACTCAGGCGGACACCAACGCTCTGTCCCGCGGATGGCACCCCCCCCCTTCAGCCCAGCAATCCCGTTCACAGGGTCCACCTGATCACAGTCACCCCCGGGACATGACAGTTCATAGAGAGCTCCCCACCTTTAAAGACCCGCCTTCTGCCCTCAGCGCCCACCCACAGAGCGTTTCTATTTGCTCTCGCTGACGTCCATCACTTACTTTCATTGGTCTAAAGGCCATGACGAGAAATGTCATTGTGTCCAGGACTAGCTTTCTACGAAGGCGTCATCTAGTGGTGGGAATAATAGACTCTAGTCCAGGGATGGCTCTGAAGAGCCATTGTAATAATAGTAACATTATAATTATGACAGTATTCGCACGTGCTGACAATGTGCATATATTCACAACGCTACGTCCCACCTTCTTCTGGGCAAAGCACATCAAAAGAAAGGAAAAAAAGGAAAAAGTCAATCTTTGATCTGCTTCTTAGTAAACTGAACCTTTTTGTGTCTTGATCAGATGTATGGGAGTGATTCAGTAAAAAACTCCATTATAGAGAGAAAAGTCACTAGCTGGTGAGTGGGGGACCCAGAGCCTATCCCAGCAAGCAACAGATGCATGGCAGGGTACACCCCCGATGGGACGCCATTCCACCATAAGGCACTTGCAGACACAAACACACTCACACCAGGGCCAATTTTCCAGAAGCCAATTAACCTACCAGTATGCCTTTGGACTGTGGGAGGAAACTGGAGCATCAAGAGGAAATCTATGCGAACACAGGGAGAACATACAAACTCTACACAGACAGCACCCCAGGTCCAGAATTGAACCCAGGATCCCAGCAATGTGAGGCAACCATGCTAACCACTGTGCCACAGCGCCCCCTGGGAATACATACAATTATTTATTTCATGCTGGCAAAATGTAACAGTTTATATATATATATTCAATTTACCAGGCAGGTTGGTTAATTAGTATCATATCAGTAATCAGTAAATAAATATCAGTAAAGGTAATAGTGTGAAACAGTTTTCATGAGCATTGGTCCTGGGTTCAAATTCCAGGAGGATTCTGTGTTTGTGTACCCCTGAGCACACACTACACAGAAATGAACACACAGGAGCACAACTCCCACCAGTTCTCTAATCACACCCCCGCAAACACAAATCAACAGTTATCATCTGAATGCAAATGCCCAGAACAATACAACTACATCAAGTTCAGAAAGAGAACGGCTCAGGTTATAGTAATGCTCCTTTATTGTGATATAAGTGAGCCTTTACATTTACACAACGTACTGTGTTTCAATTTGCATTCCATTCCCATAAATAAAGAAACTCTACAGTCTGCCTGTTGGGTAAAAGTGCTGAGAGGAAGGAAGTTAAAGGAGAATAAGATCATGACGATCAGTTTTAGTAGTGTAGTCCGTTCATCCATTTTCTAATCAATTCAGTGTCCATCCAATTCAGTGTCCAGGGGAAGCCCGACCTATCCTGGCAAGCATCGGGTACAAGGCAGGATAAACCCTGGACAGGATGCCAATCCAGTGCAGGACACACACAGACAGACTCACTCACACCTCGGCCAATTTTCCCAGAAGCCATTTAACCCACCAGCATGTCGTTGGACTGTGGGAGGACCAGAGCACCCAGAGGAAACCCACTCAAACCTGGGTAGAACATGCAAACTCCACACAGACAGCACCCATGGTCCACATTTGAAGCCAGGGTCCCAGCGCTGAAAGGCAGCAATGCTATCCACTGCCCCACCATGTGTAGTATGAACAAGAAGTCCTTCTCCTTCATTTTGTTCTGCCTCCTGTAGTAGTGCTTCTCCTTGTGTAATACAGGTTTCACCTGTTGCAAATACAAAGATGACTCCTTGTCATTCAGTTTTGTACACCAAAGGTTGAAACAGATGTATGTATACTGTATATATATTTGTGATGCAGCATGATCTTCTGCCTAATGTGTAGAGTAGCCATTGTGTGAAGACAATAGGATTAAGGGAAAATGTGACCTCGGCACACATACCCTCTGCCACACAAAGACAGGCAAAACCCAGGGTGTTCCTGATGCCTGCAGGTGACCCCTCCCTCAGATGCAGGCTCTCCTACAGATTTGATTTCTACTGATTTCACAGTGCCAAAGTGTGTCTGAGTGACAAGGCAAAAGGCACCACCAGATTAGTTTAACCCCCCCACTCACATTACAGATGTAGTGTTTTTTGCTTATTCAGCAACGGGAGAAAAAATAGAATGCGATGGCTTTGCCAAGTGTGTGCTTAATCTTTTAGATCTTGACTTTGTTCATGTGCTTCAGTTTTGTAATTCAAGGCTCAAGTTTTCTCAGGTTTGGCAAATCATGAACAATGATTGAGAAAACACATGTAAATACTTCCAGCCAAAGAGCCATAAGTACTGTAGCTTTGAGATTGTAAGTCTGAATTGAGGCAGGGTCATATAGAAACCGTGGTTAAAATCGGACGGGGCCTATCCCAGAAGTATAGCAGGGCACAATGCAGGACTGAGAGCACATGACAGCCCTACAGTATGTCACTCCAATGCAGGGCCACCAAGAAAAGGAGTTTCCAAATACCAACTAAGCCCAACCATTCCATCATCGGTTTGGGTTTTGGGAGGTAATACCCATGCAAATTTGAGGGGGGGGAGGGTGCATGCAAACTCCTCACAGGTTCCCCAGTCAATGATCTACAGGGTAACTCAAGATCCAAGAGCAGTGATGCAGCAGCTCCTGTCGCCATGTCACCCTGCCACCTAGGATGATGGCTGTAGCTCCATTGAGAATCAGTGTAGCCCAGAAAATCCATGAGTCTGGATCTTCCTATGCCATGCTGTTTGAGGCCTGCAAGACTGTGCAGGTGAAGTGAGTCTCTCATCAGAACAGGGAAAATGACACACAGGAGCAGAAGCACTTGCAGCTGGGCCTCTTCAAGGTGCTTTTTGGAGATTCCCATTGAATTACCTTCTGAACTGTAGTGAAGCAGCTGGTTCTAAGGATCCTGGATGCCTTCCTATGAAAGACCCCTCCAGCATCATCAGTTTTCTGGCATACAAAGAGAATGGCTGGCTCCTTCTGGTTGACCATGTCCTCTATGTTGCCAGGTCTAGGCATGATCAGAAAATTGGAAAATGTGGGTCTTTGCACAAAACGTGGAGAGGATGTTGAATGCTGGAAATGTGTTTTTTCGAGATCCAGGCATTTTTTAATCTGGTACCTGGGTACAGAGCCGTGGGCGGACCTGGCTCAGTGCAGGGAGGCGTGCTGTTGGTCCTTGTCCATGGTCCTGAAGGAGCTGTGGGCGAGCTGGCGATGGGGGTTCAGTACTCTGTACACTCTCCTCAGGACTGCCCTCCTCAGCAGTATGTAAACCCAGGGGTCCAGGATCTGATTCCAGGAGGCCATCCGCACCCCCAGGAACACCAGCCACTGGTAGTGCCGCAGATCATAGTCTGAGCCGTTGAAGGACTTGCTGACTGAGAGAGAGATGAAGATCTGTAGAGATGACAGAGGTGGCAAATCACACAGGGCATGAGTGAGTTCCAGTGCTCAGATCTCATGTGAAAACAAATCACAATCAGTAAAAAAGCTGGGATACTGCCTTTCAATATCAATATCACATTTTCCTTTATCTGAATGCAACCTTTGAATACAACTTTTTCAACTCAGATGGGAAAAGAGTGCTTTTGCTATCGTTTCCACTAGAGGGAGACTTTGATCTACCTTGCAGGTTAGACGTTGATTAGTCGTTACAGGAAATCTAGTTCTAATGCTGTATTTTCGCTTGTTACACCAAACGCAAACCAAGAAAGGTAGGCAAAAGCACTGAAACAAGGAAGGATGTTACTAAAAAATTAATAGTTAAAATGGAAATTATATCTCTTTATTATGTTTCAATACAATTCTTTCTGTTTTCCCATTCCCATAAGTTATATGGAATGTTTCTACAGATGGCTCTATTAGGTAAATATTGTGGTAATTCTCAGAAGAAACTGAAAGGTAACGTGAAGTTTGAATACCTTTGAAAATGAAAATAAAACACTGGTCATCCCCCTCTTATGATTTTACTCTGAAGGGAACAGGAAATAGCATTTTGTTGAACAATTCCATCCAATTTTATCATCCTTGTTCCTGTACAATTTGACTCATAGGGGGCACCTCTTTACAATGAGAGTTGTGGGAAGATGGAGCAAGCTACCCAGCCATGTTGCTGAAGTGGAAAGCAGCTTCTTTAAAAAAACCTAGCTGTCTGAGATTCTCGGATTCATTAACTAACAACTACCAAAAGGGCTTGATTTACCGAATGGCCTCCTCTTGTTTGTAACCTCCCCTATGCTCTTAAAGCTCAGCTTATTCTTGGAGCAGGCATCTCTGAGCGGGCGCCTTCACAATTTTAATGAAGAAAAAAATGTGAAAATCATCAGAAGATGTGATGATCTCTCAGGGGTAAATCTGGGCTCACACTTTGCCGTCATAGAATTGGTGAATAATTGGTGTGTTGGGTTATCCCCTCCCCCTGTCCCCCAACACATCAGATCACTCACCAGAAAGGGGCTCCAGCAGATGCAGGACACCAGGGTGATGCCAGCCAACTGGGCCATCATCTCAATGTCATGGGAGTGGGTGCTGTGCTGACGGGCACCAGGCAGCTTCTGACTTCCCCCCAGCCTGGCCTGCAGCAGAGCCAGCCCACTCAGGGAGTTGCAAAGAAGGGAGAGGCACAGCGAGGCAAGGCCCAGGCCCGAGAAGACCAGGGTGAGGCCTAGATCTGCCAGAGAGAGAGTTCCATGGACCTGCAGAAAGCACCAGGTGTCTGGGAATTGTCGGGAATACCTTCCTACCTTGGCCAGGGGCAGGGCAGCAACCAGGAGGGCGAGAGTATAGAGGAGGGCCACTGCCAGTTTGGCATGGGTAGATGTCACCACTCTAGAATGAAGCAGGGGCCTAGTAACACCCACACAGCGCTCCACAGCCATGGCACCACTGAGGAACAGCGGGCACAGGCCAAAAAACACCATGCAGGCCCCAAACAGCTGGCAGAAAGCCCCCGAACGGTCCACAGCTGACCAATGCATCTTGGCCAAGTAGAGCCGAAGTGCAAAGGCTCCTGGGATGATGTGCCCTACCAGATCGGTGGCCAGCAGTGCGCCAACCAAGAGCAGGAAGGTGGTCTTGGATCGACGGCGGAAGCGGGCATACGATTTGACCAGGATGCCCAAAGCAATCAGGTTGGAGATGGCGCCCAAGGACATGGTGAAGCAGGGCATGGCAATGGAGAGGTTGGCTTTGGGCTGGCTGGCATTGAGAGCTGGCAGAGGTGAGAAGGTGGTGGAGTTGGGCCTAGGGTAGAGAACGGACACAGGTGTGAGCTCTGCGGTTCGGTGTGCCATTCTGTGGTACAGTGGGAGGAGCTCATGCCACAAGCCATCTGAAAAAGGAGGAGGAAGGCAAAATGAACAGAGATTTTTGAACAGATATTGTGTGAGAGAGAAAACAGTCTTATCTCATCAAACATGATACATTTTCTGTGTTTATTTTCAAGTAACATGCCTCCCGTTTGACTAAAAGCACTGCTTTTCAAAGCAATCCGAGTTCTAATTAGGTTCAGAAAGGAGTGATTAATATAATCTGTCAGTGGCCTTCCAGTTACAAATAAAAGAGTACCAGTCAGCAGTTTTCTCACAACATGGCCTCATGAGCAAGCAGCCTTGATTTCTAATTATTAACTCTTCAGGTTTTCAATTGTCAGGCTGGATCAGTTCACAGTAAGTTTAAAAGGTGCATGATAAAAATGCAGACTACTTCAAGTCTTAACCGTATATCAGATGACATGACTTGTCAAGTCGGTCAGCAGTAGTGATAGATAGATCGTTGGGTCTCGACATTCAGTGGAGAGAGCCTTCATGAATAGTGAAATATAACCAAGTCAACCCCTATAACATTGCATAATGTACTACAGTATATACTGTATTATGTATAGTTAAAGTTCTAATGCATTGGCTATAGGTTAATTATGACAACACTGATCAACTAAAACAAACAACACTAATAAAAAAAACCTAAAGTAGTCAGCTAAAATAAGTTAAACAAATCACTCCTCTGTGTGCAATGGATGCCTTCTCATTCTCTGCTTGATTAGCCCACACCCACTGTGAAAAAGGCAATAATACTGTCAGAGAACCTGTAAAGTCATCTCCAGTGTGTCATTCCTCATGCTGCTGACACAGAACCTGCAGTGTCTGTTACAATAAAAAACCAGACCACGCTGAGATGTGGATGCTGGGTACTTGGGCAGGCAGCAAGGAGAGGCTCACTCACATGCTAGATTTGTCTTGGGGTTCGAGTTTGTCGTGGAGCTAATCTGAAAGTTTTGAAAGTTGCAGTTAACCTTCAACTCGGTTTCATCCCTCTCTGCTCTTCTTCCATCCAAGACCACGTCGTCCAAGACCGAGTTGTGAATAAGCAAATGAGCGAATGTTAAATTCACAGGTGTGGAGACCCACTTGTATTTCAAAATAACACTGACTGTATATGACGAAACAGAATGGAATCGGTTTCCCTACCTACCACTTACCGACCATTGAGTTTGCAAGTGTTGTTCCTGTTCCTTAAAAAAAAATCCACTTTTTTAACCCAGCATTCTCATGTCTTGCCAGTTACTATAGATCTTGGATGTCCCCATGTTATATTAGCTCATTGCAATACAGCTATTTTGCCATTTTTTGAACAGCAGTTCAAAACCAAGAGGGCAAACAAAAAAACAACCTAAAATATCCCAGCGCTCTAACCAGAATGGTACAGCATTTCAGGCTGTGGAATTCCAATAAGACTTGGGAACAAAACAGGAGCAAGAATTGCCCTTCTTCTACTTTCCCAAGAATTGGAAAAATAAACAGAACTCCCAATTACACAGATGAAGTGTGAGGAGAGCACCCAACTGGGATGAGTTATCCATCATCTTTAGTAGAGATCAAATAAGCCATGGTGTCAGGCTTGTGCCAGTGTCCTGTTGCTGTGGTGAGAGTGCCCAATTGATTCTCTGAATTAAAAGACAGCCATCTGGATTCAATCAGTTTATGCTGGATACCTTATAACTAAGGGTAAAGCTTATCTGTTCTCCCAGACAGTGATTTGCCAAATATTACCTTTCAGCACCATTTTAAGGCTACACCGAAAAGTTATCCTCAAACAGACAAAAAAAGGTTTAACTTACACAGTTATAGAAAGCATGTAAAGAGAAACACTGAGGTGCTATACAGAACCGTGCATATACTTGCTTGCTATATACTTATAATATACTTGCTATACAGAACTGTGTGCCACCTTTATCCTTCACATATAACAAATGTTGACTCCGGTTTGTGCTTTCTAACGTAATTTTGGTTTTTAATGCTTAGTCTAGTGATTAGCCTAAATTAGAGGTTTGCAGTCTTGATGCTCCAGGTTCTACTGTTGTTTAATACCAAATGAGTTCTGAGTTCTGTATGCTCTCCTTCTGACAAATAATTATTTGAATTAAGTTCTTTATTCAAAGGATGCCTGAAATCAAAAGATAAACCATGCCTTGACACTAAATTATGGGGCTCCAGACACAAATGCATGAATGAATGTGGCCAGATTGCAGTTACTTGCAGTTACTGCTTTACAAAGCAAATATCTGGAATACTGAATTACTGTAATTTAGCTTCATGCCAGAGAAAAGTAATTAACATATTTATCTGTAGAATTGAGATGCATGACTCCCCTATGCAGCAAGGGAATTCTAGTATAATAAATCCAAGCAAATTAACTTATATTTAATTAGCAATTGAAATGAAGGACTCAAGTTCCAAATACTCCAGTATTGCACTATGCAAGAAGAAACAGGCTTCAGATGCATTTTAATACGGAATGGTCAGTGCCGTTGTTTGAAATGCACAAGTATTTGCAACGGGAATTTAAGCCTCCAGATTGAAGTCACTACAATCCTACAATACTTACTGGCAAGGCTCACTTGACGACAGCAACTGATTGACATTGATCTGAATCTTAGCACCCTTGGAGTTCAAGTATGTTATGTATGTTAAAAGCATTGTCACAGTCACACCGCCAGCTGGAGATAAATGGTCTCCACCCCCAGAAAATGTCCAGTTCCATGGCACAGGGCATTGAAAAACTCGTGGGGTACTTGGTCTCTAGGTCTCTCACAACAGGGTTAAGATCTGTTATACCCACATTGTCTTGAACAAATCATTACATAGCAATGCTTTCCTCATTGCACATGACCATAAGATAAAAAGTATTTTGGTGACAAATTTCATGCTCAAAATATCACATGTGCGGATCAGACTACAATCTTGGAAAGAACCATTGCAGAGTTTGCAAATATCATGCTACAGATTATAAGTTGAAGTTTTTCACCATGTAAGTGTTTGTATAACAAAAATTCTCATAAAAAAATTTCTAATTGAGCTCCTTACAAAATACTTTGGCTTGGTAGGAGATTTGTTAAGGATTTAACAGACACCATGTCTACTGCAGTGCCTATCTGATATCTGAGGGTATTCATCTTTGTAACCAAATTTGAAATTCTTGAAGTTTTAATTCCCCAAATGTGGCAGCTTAGTGAGGGCTAGATAAATTCTAAAAACTGAAAGAATTATTTGTGATCTATGAATGGATTACAATTACACTGAAGGCCCTCAAAAACCCAATTAACTCTCCCATAAAAGTATTCTCAATATAAGTACAATGCTTTAGGATTTTAAGAGCCTTTGCTTCTTATTCAGAGTATTTCTCAGCCCATAATGCACGATGAGCTGGAGTTTTGGAAGAAGTTTTTAATAAGAAATGTTTAACAAGCTCAATAGTTGGTATTGCCCAGGGGCCCTGGGTTCAATTCCTTGGGTGGGATATCTGTGGAGTTTGTATGTTCTCTCCATGTTCCTATGGGTTTCCTCCGGGTACCCCAGTTTCCCCCTGAAGTCTAAAGACATGCTGGTACCGTAGGCTAAATGTAGTTTAAAATGAAAGTTTAGGAGGGATGACAGCAGCCAAGCTCAATTCACAAGCAGTAATTCACAATCACTTCTGATGTCATTTCCTTACCTAAAACATTATAAATTCTTTGTGTCATCCCCTTCTTTCCATCTTTTTGCATCCCACCCTTCTACTCCTCTGCAGCTGCCCCTTGGTCACTCCTCACTCTTCATGGGGTTCCCAGCTCCCTCAACCTCTGGCCAAGAGGTTAGTCCTCAGCTTAGCAGGTTAAGCCAACTTTTTTGACTAAAACTTGCCATAAACCTTTCACTACACTTAATATTTAGGCATTGTTATTCCTAGGGAATTGGCTGCTGGGAAGATTGGTCCTGGTGTGAGTGTGTGTGCCCAGTGGTGGACTGGCATCCTTTCTAAGGCCTTGCGCCTGTTGCTTGCCAGGATAGGGTCCGGCTCCTCCATGATCCTGTATTGGATATGTAACAAATTCATGACCTCACTAAACCCAATTTATTTCAGAATCAAGGTACTTGTGTGCGGCTGTACTTACTTGCTCTCTGCCTGTTTGTTAGTGGGTCAGGTCAGTTAGAAACTGTGCCTTTCTACTGCTCCAGTATCATCCCTGATAACACAGTTTCCTATCTGGTACATGTTTCGCTAAGCTCCCAAATGTGAGTTATTGGCTGGTGATTATGACAGAACGCAAACAATATGGTCTTTTAATTACAGCCTCAAAGGGAAGGTAAAGTAAACTGTTTATTTGAACAAATGGACGAGCTAAAATTTGTGCCGGTGAAAGATAAGATATAAGGCAGTAGGAGAGGTGGCAGAAGTGTGGGCTAATGGTTTGAGCAGAGACATTAGGAGGAAATGGGGGGTAACTGGTTTGAGCTGAAACACTTGGAGATTGAGAAGGAGGGAGACAGCATGGATGAACGATTAGATCTGAGAAACTGAAAGAAAGCAAAGAAAGCAAGGTTACTATTATAGGTGAGGAATATGTGGAAGTCAGACTGTTTCACCTGATGGCTGGGACAGATGAATGTGGATAAAGGGAATGCCGCAGTGAGGCCCAGCTGTTTACACTAGAGACTAGCAAGAGACATGAGTGAGGGAGGAAGCCAGACTGAAACAGAGTGCTGGGGTGGCTCTGCAGCAATTTACAGGCTGGAGGGGTGAGCTGAGGGGCTAGGAGAGAGTTAAGGTGATGATTCAGTCAGGCACCAGCCAAAACACAATAGAAGAAGCCATCAGCAACAGATTGTTCCTCTATATACAATAGCCTGGGAAGATTTTATACGTGCATCACCTGATAATAAATTTCATAACAATGCATGCTGAGGAATGAATTTGAGTCACTGAGAGAATATTAGCAACCTCTATTTAATTGTCTTTCTCTTTGTTTTTCTTTATTAATATCTAGGCCTCTGAGCAGTTTCTGATCCGATGTTTAAAAAGCAATGTTTTTCTTGTTAGGTAAGTGCAAGCATGACAGATGGAGAAACATTTTAGTCATTTCTTGAACGGATAAGCTACTGAGCAGACTCTCGTCAAGCAATACACAGTGCAATTACAATCAGGGGCTCTGCATCCCAGTGTTATAACCCGCTCCTGGTTGCTTAATCAGGTTTCAGTGCTACAAAGACTCTGCTTGCTTGGAATCAAGATGTCTTACAAAGCAGACTTTCATAATGTATGCACACTGGGCACCAAATCTGCAATGCAACAAATAGGACAAGGATGGGTGATTAAGTAACAGACAACCTGCCAAAACCTAAATGCAACCCATTTACAGATCCCTGCCTGTTCAAATGAACAGCCTCAGCACAAATAGCACAGCTGTGGCTAAACACTATACACAAAAAGGAGCAAACACCAACCCACCTGTGGTGGCCTGACCTTCTGCATCCTGAGGATAAATATATAAAAAATGTGAGAATATGGGGGAGGGTATCATGCTTTTTTCATAGTTTACCCATCTGATTTCGAGCACCCCAAGATGGGCTTTTGTGTGGCTGTTAGCAGCGGGAGTGGTGCACCCCCGGGGGTATTTTGAGTTTGGTGCACCATGACGACTTGGTTTCAAAGCTCCATTCGAGCTAATGGGTGCATAGCAGGTTGTTAAACGTGCACCCACACTGCTATGGGATATCAAGAGAGGAGAGATTGCTGCCAGTGCCAACTTTCATTTCCTCTATTTTTATTTTTATTCAGTGGACACTAAGTTGGCAGCAGCCCCTTTTCTTGGGTTTGCTGCCGTGAGTAGAAAAGTGATGGCTATGTTAAAACAAGATCATTCTAAACGCTGACATTGCAATGGATGAGAGGTTGATACCTGCAGATGATGCATGGTGACGCTTCAGAATTCAATATAGAGGCTGACATCTCTTGAAGATGGAGTATGCTTCACTGGTGTCCATATTTTCGCAGCTTCCTTTGTCACACAGGAAGACAAATGTGACAGTACATGTCTCCTGGCATTTTGTTTCTTTTGCCCCAGGGATTTGCCAGCCTGTATGCCAACTGAAACATTCTCCGAACAAAGGAAGGCAGCCTGCAACATGGAGATTTCCATATTTCTAAGAAAAGATGGATGGCAACTGACGTCTGGGCAAAGAAAATCATTCTTCAAGCCTTTCACAAGGTATAATTCTGAGTGAATAGAGTGTTCTTTCACAAGGAATTGATATCCACACAGAGGATGAAGCTGAATAGCTGGGCTGTTCTATTACTTTAGGTCAAGCACTTGTGTAGATAAGGTCAGGAGAGAGACTGAGATCCTGTCTCTTTGCGGAGGAAAGAAAATTGGGAAACAGTGCCTCTGTCTGTATATTCTGCCCACAACATGCCATAAGTGAAACTGTAGTGCTTCATTTGAATACAGCCCACAATATTCCTTCATAAAGGCATACAGTACCACAATATAATATATGTTGTGAATGACTTAATACAGTATATAGAATTCAGACACATTCATCCCAATATTCATTTCAATAACCACTTAATCCAGGGGTGTGTCGAGACAGAACCTAACCAGGGTGACAAATGGCACAAGGCCAGATACCCTATGGACAGGATGCTAGTTCATTGCAGGACACACATACACATACCAGACAGACACTCCCACATGCATGAAGATATACAGTAGAGATTCCAAATTAAGTTTCACCGTATGTTTTTGTTGAAGGAAACCATTGGAGGGGCAGCAGTGTGGTTAGCATTGCTGTCTTGTAGTGCTTGGGCCCTGGGTTCTATTCTGGACCTGAGGTGCAGTCTGTGTGGAGTTTGCATGTTCTCCCCATATTCCCGTCGGTTTTCTCTGGGTGCTCCAGTTTCCTCCCACAGTCCAAGGACATACTGGTAGGTTGATAGGTTTCTGGGAAAACTGGCCCTGGTGTGCGTTTGTGTATACCAGTTCTGTATGGTTTAGAAACACCATTCTGTCAGAGAGTCTACCAAGAAAGGCAGTGAAAGGCTAGACTAATATACGTTAGACAAACAAGTCAGTGTAGATGGCATCCATGAGTCATAAACAATGACAGGAGCACACATTAGGAGCCTGTCGTAAAATATTAGTGCATTGATTGAAGCCCCGAAACACTATTTTCTGCCTGTCTGCTCTAAAATATTTTGTGAATCTGAAATATTCATGACCGAAGAGATGCCAATCCACGGAGCTCTCGTCCAGCACCGTGTAAGTTCAATTCAGTTCCATTTATTACTGAGCACCCTGATAATGTTAACTTCTACAGAGCTGAGTAAACGTCATTTTCAGACAGTTAAGCAGGCAATGTGTCCAAACAGGCCATTTAGAGATCGTTTGGAACTTGGAACTCATTTGGGGGATTTGATCAAAGAAATGCACTGGCTGAATTGAGCCAGGTCTTTCGAAATTGACTTAGAGTGACCTGTTTAACCGCCTGGATTATGGTGTTCTGGGTAAAATCCAGGGGCTCATAAAGTAATGAGAAAGTGTGCAAATCCTGCATTTACTTCAATATCACATTTTTACTGCCTGTAACGGAGTCCACACATTGCTTGAACTTAATATCAAAATCATTATTCTCTTTGGAAACCGGGTCGCAGCTGAATGCTCCAATACAGATTTAGCATTACCCTCAATTTTTGTTTTCTGGTTAGAAAAAAAAACAAAACTGCCATACGACAATTTTAATCATTTCGAGCACCTGATTCTTCTTCTTTCGCAGTGACTTTCAGGAAGTCATCTCTGTCAAGGTTAAAACAGCAGTGAAAATAAAGACACCCTTCATGCTGCCGATGTTAATAACAGTTTTTATGAGGTGTTTATCCCCTAGGGCTGGAGGAAAGCTCTAAAACTGCCTTATTCTTGAGATTGCGTGTCTTAGATTTGAAAGGCTGTTGGAAAGCAATTTAACTTTGCCTTCAATTCTTTTGACTCTGGTTTTGCATATTGCTATTGCACTACTGTACATACATAATCCTGAAATTTGAGTCCTAAGGCATACCACTGCCATACCTAGGCCACTGGAGCAGGGCAAAGACATTATAAAACAACTTCGTAGCCTCCTCTTAAAAGAAAACTCTCAAAATAGCTGTGTATTACAATTTTCTTATCTGTCAGAATTATTTTTCATTTTCTTCAATCAGGGTTCAGACTAATTCGTATCTATTGTCTGCAAAATTAAGGATAAAATAAAAAAAAAGATCACAATGCTGCTAAGCTGTGAAGAAAAAAAATGGTAACCTTCTGAACTTAATTATACATTTTTGACTTGCTAATTTTAGTACTTCAATGCTAGAAGTACAGTAGGTTTTAAACTCTGTACTGTCAGCCTGTGCCATGGACTGAAATCATAGTGCATTTTGGAGTACAATTACCCACTTGGACTTTATCTGTCTGTGACCAATGTTGTTAGGAATGTTAGTGTCACCTGAACATTCAACCATAAATGTATGTAAATTGGTTAATAGTCATCTGGAGCAGAATGTCAGCAGATGAAAAAAGATTTAATTATAGCCCAGACTACTTGCTTTGAATATTTATTCATAACCTGGCTACCTGCTTCTAAAGCTATAAGCGGTACTGTTAAATTAGGCCCATGTTTTAATTAAATTGCAGATAACTGATGATGATAGAACAAGATAACAAGCATTCCATCTGCAGGTTGAAATGTTGGAGGTAAAATGTGAAGGTTAGAAAAGAAAAGCAGCAACAAACGTGTCAGTGGGTGTACCATTGCTTTTGGGGTGCAGTTTAAAGAGGTTAATCGGTCATCAGTCTTGATTTAAATTATTATTTCCTGTACGCATTTAAACGAGGTTTGAAAAAGGAATGGAAAGCTGAAGCTGGAAGACAAAACCCTCATAAAGAATTGATATGAATCAAGAAAACACTGGCCTGCTTGGCCAGTGAGGACTGTGCAAGTCCCTGAAGAATAACATAAGGAAGAATAAGAAAAGCAAGCCAATGACCTCCCATCCTACAGGCTTGCTTACAAGTAACTAATTGATCTTTCTCTTTTTATTTGTTATTTTATGCTTATTTAGCCAACTGAGAAAAAATTCATTTCTCATTTGAAATAATGACCTGGAAAATGCCCACATATACAGGTTTTATACGTTTTTGACTGCAGTTTCTTGCTCAGGAGTTAAAGAGCCCCGTCCCACTTGAGATGTGAATCCAGTGCCTACTGGTCCACACTGCTGCCCCAGAACCTGAAGATGTCACTACCTGCCAAGCGATCTCATAGGTAATATTACTGAAGCTCAAGCCACACAAGGAAGGAGCTTGCACTGGAAAAAAACACATAGGTGGAGGCATTTCTAACATACGGGAGAGCTTTACTGCAGACAGAATTAGCTTTCTGAAATAACTTTGTTGTGCTCTATTTCTCATTTCACTTAGTAATAGAATAAAAGAGAAAACTGAAGAAATTCCATTTGTTAATAGCTAGGCATCAAATGTATTTGAATGGATGTTTGTCATTATACGCTTTTTAAGATGCATGTCAGCACTCTATTGGCAATACTATTTTAAAATTTCAGGCTTAGAACAAATCAGCATTGATAAGTGCATTTCAAACCACAATAAAAGTAAAATGTGCACAGTAACTTTGAGCAGTAGCTGTGATTCAGAACGAGGCAACAAATCTTCAAGTGACGTGTTGCGGCCTTATTACATTTGTAAAGAAGCAGGCTTGTGAATACATCTCTTTTAATCCAATAGAAATATTGGTTTCGACTTTGAGATGGTTTTGTCGACAAATGCGACTTAGTTGTTAAATGCATGCAGATCACGTTGGGACATTTCTGTGGTGAAATGCCTGCTGCACAACCTGTACTTATTCACTTGTACATTGCATTACATTAGTCATTAGAGTGACTAGTGAGCAGGAAGGGCCGCTTCACATTGCATTTTGTGGCAACTCAAATGCGAATTTGCGACAACATGGTTACTTAGAGTACTTACACAAAGTACATTTTTTCTATAACCTCAATTAATTTATTTTGTTACCGAGATTTAATAACTGGTCTGAGAAATTGGTACTGCAGTTCCTCTTTAACTACTCCCCTTCAGCTCTCTGCCAGACATTAAGCAATATTTGAGGAAGCCTGAAAGACATTTCCATTACAGGACAAGTCCAGTCTGGCACTAGCCTATCATGTAGCATGACATTAGAAAAGATTAGAAATCATCAAGATTACAGATGTTTTTTTTTTATTTAATGCTTTGGCAGCTGTCATCCAAAAACATAAGACCCGAACATTTATTCACTTCCAGACATGATAGAACACATTCAAGTGCTCTATTTATTACAAGCACCAACAATTTTTTACTAGCAGTCAGCTTCTCAGTGCGATTTTTGTAGACCGTAGATAATTTGCCAGCTCTCATGTGAGTGCATCAAGTTCTCCAGACTCTTTTAAATTTGGTGCATAGGTTGTCAATAATATAGTTCAGTTTGTACCTTTCAGTAGCCTGAAATACCCCAATATATTATACCTGTAGGTCCAGTACAGAGTTCTCAACCACAATATGCTTTAAATTAATTGGCTCAAAACAGTAGACTTCTTTGGTAAAAGGCTGTATTACATCATACAATCAAAACTTACAATTTTTGAGCTAGACTGAATTGCCAATAGCTTGTGTCAAACATTTAACGTTTGCAAGGTGACACAGACTAAACCTACAGGTGTTAAACAAGAAAATCCTCCAAAACCTTACTTTTTAACAGAACACAAACAACATACTCTACAATCCCAAGCCACAGAAAGAATAAATGTACCTTTTCCAGTAGTTGTTTTCAGTAGTTGTCAAAGTAGTGACTGACAATTTTAATGTTTCCTTATTGATATTTTATGGAATCGGAAAACTTCTCAACACAGGCACGTTAAGGGTGGAGCAGTGGCTCTGTGGCTAAGGATCTGTGCCTGTGACTGGAAGGTTGCCAGTTCAAATCCTGCAGCTGGAAGAGGAATCCTACTCTGTTGGGCCCCTGAGCTAGGCCTTTAACCCCAACTGCTCCAGGGGTGCTGTATAATGGCTGACCCTGTGCTCTGACCCCAAGCTTCTCTCTGTGTCTGTGTCTCATGGAGAGCAAGCTGGGGTATGTGAAAAGATGAATTCCTAATCCAAGAAATTGTATGGGGCTAATAAAGCAACATTATCATTTTTATGTGATTTTCTCAGTTTAGAGTAAGAACCTAAGGAAAAAAAATCATGTGTATCTTATAATCACTGTATGTGAAAATGCTCTTGTTATTATAGATAGTACATTATTGTGTAATGACGTGATACAAATGATCATTTGAGTATATGGATAACCTATTACATTGTGCACTGACAGCACCTAGAAGTTATCAAGAGCTCAGCTGGAACTGTGGGTTTAGTGTTATTGACAGTGTCCAACACTGCAGAATGTACTTACTTTCCACTTTCCTGTGAGGTTTAGTCAGAGTGAAATGTTACAATTTGTACCTAATTTGAACACAATCATTAAAACCATGAGGACACTCAGACTTATCCTTAAACATGAGAAACTGTACCACACAATTGATTCTACTACTTAAAACTGAAAGACTTCTAATGATAATGTAGGTATTCTATGACAATTGTGCTATCACATAATTATCACATAAAGTGCACGGTAACGTACTATCTCATAATAAAGACATCATTTTCTCTAAATCACAAAAAACACTTTTTTTTTCTTGATGGCAGAATTGCGCTTCTGTAAAGATCAACGCATGACACCACAAATTTCATAAACAAAAACAGACACAACACAGTATTAATACTAAAGAGGAATCCACTTTGTTGCTTACGTCATGCTAAAATGTTTATTAGTAAGCTAATAAACTCATTAGATCTATCCTGTAACAATTTCTATACTATTAAAAAAAACCCAGTCTCCCTGCTCATCTGTATGTTAGTGTCACAGATGGTGCAGGAAATGCTTTGTAGGTTTGTAGCTTTGTAGCCAACTATACTGTCTAGCAATTCCAAGGGTGTTAGATTCCTCTTTACCCCATAACAGGTTCTTTATATAACCCAGTACCACTAGTGCACAGACCAGACAAGACAGTTCACCTACATACAGTAGTTGCCCTTTTTATTCTGTAGCACTTACAATATCAAACCCTGTCTACCCATCACACGGAACCCAAAGCACAAAATATGCACAGGTGGCACACCCTAACAGACTACTGTAAACAAACAACCCTGTTGACCCCAGTTACCAAAACCTAAATATCCCACGGAGCAGTACAGCATTGCTGGTCTCCAAAAACAAAACATCTCCAGTCCGTGACTTGGCGTGCCTCCTTCCACTGCAGAGAAGTGGCAGTCCAGTTGCCCTGAACAATGTGGTCCTTTTTTTCTCCAAGTCCAGCTTCTTTTAGAGGAGATGCTGAAGCCTTCCTCTGCTGCTCTCTGTAGAGTCCCTGGGTCCTCCCCTTGCTGCTGTGGTGCAAGCTGTGTTTCCTCCAGTTTCTACTCTCTCCGTTTGTTCACAACTGGGGTTTTTGAAGTCCCCTGAACCAGGACTCATGACTTGTTCTTTGGGGGGGTGGAAGTGTTTTTTTGACTGTATACAGATGACCAGGTGTAATGATGCTGTAGAAATCTGATTCTGGCCCAGGGTCATTACTCCTGACCTGGCATGCGGGAATTTTAAACAGACACCCATGGTTGTACGTGACTTCTCAGGACAAACTGAAAGGCGGGATAACTTCATCAGGAAATAGCCACTGGACCATAAGGAGAATGGTCACTCATAAACCACCATTCATGGTATTTAACATCGGGTGAACATGGCTGAACTCTCTGTAACACTGTTGCAGTTGGGGGCACTATGGGAAAAACACCTTGTGTGCATCTCCTTCAATGTTCTCCAGAAATGAGCATTTCCTTTACAATTAAACTCATCTCAAACCTTTATGGGAGTACTCTGTGACTTCTTGCAATGCATTATGTATTCACACACTGTTCCAGAGCCCTTCCCTCAGTTGAGTCTAAATTAGAACTCTCATTCCTGTATGCCACCTCGGAGCTGTGCGGTGATTTACTATTGTCTGAACAAGGGAAGCTCCACAACAAGGACAGACGAATGCACCACGCTATGGAGACATTAGCTATCCTACACAAACTTGAAGTCGACACAGTCCATGACACCAGTTGTCCCACACCATTGATTTTCACTCTGTGACGTTAGTTGTAAAATTACCATCTCATAAATGGGACTATTTTACTCAATTAAAACATAGGGCAGCGGTCCCTGGAGTTTCCCTCTGCACCAGCATTGGTGTATTAAGAGAGGCAGGAGACAGAGAGGCAGAGACTTTGATTGCCCTTTCTAGGTACACGAGAGGCTGGTAGGAGGCAAGGAGTCAAGAGAGTAAAGGCTGCAACTGCTCAGCTTTGGGGTCAGGCAAGAGAGAGAAAAGGGGAGAAGGGCTGCCAATTTATAGAGGAGAGGAAAGGGGAAATGAGTCAGCAAATTTTGAACACTTAATGTCAGATGCAAAGACTCACAGGCAGCCGAGGGCGGTACGGTCTATTTTCAGTTTCAGTATGCGCTTAATCCTTAGTGGGTCTCACTTGAATCGGATATTAACCCGTCAGGCAAAGAATAGACCCCGGTCTGGACACCAGTCCATCGCAGGGCTCGAGGACACGAGCGCACCTACAGGAGGACAAATCAGAGCAAATTAGGGTTTCTCAACCCTTTTCATCTCGCAGCCGCAGCACTAAATAAGTGTAACAAAATTGCAGCACACTGCCCAACCTGCTCTCACGCGTCACCGGCACAATCGCGCTACTATTAACAATCGAAACAAAACGTATTTCGTGGTTTAATCGGAGCTTGCTTCAGAAGTGACGTACTGTATCTTGGCAGGAACTGATAACAGTCAAATGCGGGGCCCTTGCTCAGATGCTCTCAGGTGCTCCGTTTCACGCCCGTCCAATGTGCAAAAACTAAACACCTAATGCACGCGATTCCTACGTGAACAGTCTTCTATATAGAACGTGCAACACGACACTTCCTGCGCAAAACTTAGATATGTAAATATTCTTTTATTATATACTGCAGCACTGTCCCACATTTTCGTGGCACACGGGTTAAGAAACACTAAATTAGAGACACCTGCTAACCTGGACACCATCCCCTTGGACTATGGCATGAACACGGAGAAAATATGAATTCAACAGTTGCTCTGTCTCCAAATTTCATATCCAGAGCCAATAAAAATATGGGAGAACATCCAACCATTTTCTAACTGTTTCTTCAAGTTCAGGGTCATGGGAGGAACTGGGGTCTATCCCGACAAGCAACAGGCACAAGGCACAGTACACCCTGGAAAGGCTGCCAGTCCATTACTGGGCAGACAGGCAGAAACTCATACCAAGGACATATTTCCCAGAAGTCAATTAGCCTACTAGTATGTCTTTGAACTGTGGGAAGAAACAGGCGCACAGAGAGGAAAAGCACGTGAATATGAGGAGAACATACAATCTCCACACAGACAGGACCCCAGGTCTGAATTGAACCCAGTGCCCCAGCTCTGCGAGGTAGAAATGCTAACTACTGCACCACTGTGTATGGGTGGACATTCCCTTATAAAAGTTATTTTCTAGTAATAACAACACCCAAGAAATAACTGTTTTGAAAGATTTATGAAGCATTGGCTGAGGTCTAACCTCCTGGTCACAGTGGTCACAGGATGAGGAGACTAGGACTCCCATGAAGAGTGAGGAGTGACCAAGGGGAAGGTGTAAAAGTGAAGACAGGATGGAGGAGGGAGAGAAAGGGATTGTGTGTAATATTTATGATGTTTTAGGTGAGGCAATGATGTCAGGAAAGATAATGAATTACCGACAGTTGAGGCTGATTGAAATTTTTGTAATCTTTTGTAATACCATCCGAACTTTTGTTAAAAACTGCACTTATCGTCTTTTCACATTTTACTGTGGTTTTACCTTACTTTTACAGTGGCTCGTTATTATTTCAATACCATTAAACTTTACTACAATGGTTTGTGACAATACCATATTATTGCAGTTTCCATGCTTACAATAGTACATCATAGCACAGCAAATTATATAAAAGAATGTTGAAACTATAGTGAAAATAATTCTGTCTCCATCTTTGACATTTTGTCAATAGCTAATGCTATTTGCCCATGTCTGTTTATCCTTTGCTTTTTTCCCCAAAAAGCGCACAAACCTTTTTCTCTTCTTGTGATTTCCTAAATTTTAGAACTGAGAGCTCTTAAAAAATTAATTACATTTTTCGCTTCTTTGTCTACCCAGTTTGTCCTTGAATGCACGGGTAATATTTGTGGTTTCCTAGAAAACCTGAAATAATGACTTGTCCTGTTGTATGGAAATTACTGGCTCTTGCAATCATTACAAAATGACTTCATGAGTTTTCACATAGATTCATAAAAAGAATCTCATTTGGTTTAAAGGCTGTGGTGTCCACTGACCACTGACTAGGAATGTGTTCAGTAGAGAGACATGTCAGCCTCTGGACATTCTTTAATCTGTGAGATATCACTTAAATGAGGTGACACTTGACAATAATTCAACTGATTTTGACTTTCAATTTGTGTGGTATTGTTGGTGCTTTTCCAGTGCCTAGTGACACTTTACTGTACATTATACTTTTACATGAAGATTGTTTACAAGTGCTAATATAACATATACTTAAAACTAAGAATATTAATATAACTGAGATTAATTCAATGCAGCAGAGCTATTAATTCAACAGACAAGTGCAAAATATTGAATAGTTTAAGAATCTAGTGACAGATTTAATGGTGTAGAAAAATACAATGGATTTTAATCTTCTTTAGTGTAAGCAATTTCATTGATTCATACCACCTCACAGATCAGGCACAAAAACCACTTAACCTGCTTAAAATTCATGAAGATCTCTATTGCTTTAGAAAGCATTTCTCAGTTTCAGAGACTGGCCTGTTACTGAGATCAAGGCACGCACAGGCATAAAGAGAAATGGAGTAGATCTAGCTTTCCAATTAATGTGTTTTGAACAAAGTTTTGCTTCCTTTTAAATGTTACATTCATTGTTCAAGAGCTGACATGTGGCAATCCCCTAATGTATGCCCTGTCCAGGAGTATGGCACACCACTGTTTAAAGTTAAGATAGCTTCACATATAGTTACTGTCCCATCAAAGATGGACAAAAGCTTTTTGTTGTCAATAAAAAAATTCAAATGCATATACTAAGCACAAAACAGACATTTATAACCTAAAATATATATATTCTACCTATTCACAACTGGCCTGATTTTGTTGTTAGAATCCAGTAGGAAGTCTAAGGTGACCATGAAATCATTAGTTCCTGAAGATATTGAATAGCTTACATTTGTTACAGCACTATTTAAACTTATTGTCAAAGAACACCTAAAACCTCTGTAGGATTGTGACTCTCCAGGACAAGAATGTGCCAGTATAAATTATGTAACAGATAAAAATTTAATATATATATTGCCCCTAAAAATAACCTATGTGCTAAAAATCTGGAGAATTTAGAAACCTATCATCCAGTTACTGTTTGTGAATGACATATATATATATACAGTACGTACTGCAAAAACATGTAAACTGGTGATACAGGGAAGTGTTCAAGCATGCCAACATAAGTTTCCTTGAATTGCACACAAGGTTCAATCTTTCACTGAAACTCATGTAGGAGTTTGATGGTGTTTCTTGAGACGGGCTAGGTATACATAGTGAAATCAAAATTATCCAATAACAAAAGCTGCTTCAAGCTGAAATGTCCTAACAAGCTGTTACGAACTTGTTCAGTTGGTCACAAAAACACCTCTAGTGTCCTTCTGAGAAGTTGCTGTCGCAATCAAATCACAGTCCACCGTAACCTCACTGAGAGGACATAAGATGTCCACTGTAACAACAGCACATGGTCATGATCCTCTCTAATGGGCTTCAGAAAGCAGCTGTAACAGTCAGAACACACCTCTACAAATCCAAGGCACCTTCTGGTCACCAGTGCTAATGGTGGCCATACAAGGTCCTCACTTTGAACTCCCTTGAGGTGCTAGGGGGCAACCAAAATGTAGAAGCTGAACATAGGGAAGACTGAGGAATCTACATGGCTTCAGAAATGCTTCAGTCATCATAGATATCGTTATGTGTCTTGTACCTCAGTGGATCACCACTTCATCATTCTGTGCACTCGTTTTCTATGGGACAGTACACATAAAATGAGACCATGTTCTTTGTCTTTCGGCTCCAACAGTCTTAGAACAAGGAACCTACAGATATGGACACAGGAGAGCCACAGTACCTTCTGGATTCTGCTCCAGCTTGCTCATCCTTGCTTCCAGTTAACACACTTCTCAGCTCTTGATTCCTTGCCCGTTTAACTCATGCCATACACAAAAGATCTCCACAGTGGGCAAAACTTGAACTTTCCTGAAGGACACTCAATGGAAATGTGGAAGGGGGTGACAACCGAAATGAGATCATTCAGGCCCCCATGCTTGCTTAATAGCTCACTGAAGATCTCATGCTTGATGGATCCCAGGGTCTTGATGGATCCCAGGGTATGAGCTTCAAGAGCATGACTGGGTATCAATGGCTTTGAAGCATGGAGAGTACTAGAGCAAAAAAGAGTGATCTCCAGTCAAGGCCGCAGCTTTTTTCAGTGTATATTGTTTGGCTCCATCTGTTGGTCCTATGTCCACTAAAGCAGAGGTGGACAACTCCAGTCCTCAAGGGTCAGACTCCCGCAGGCTGTACCACTGGAAACTGAATAGGATCTGACGTCTTAGACACTCACATTAATTAAGCAATGAAAAGCAGAGGAGAAATACAAACCAGTAGATTACTGGAAAAGTACCAGAATTGTTTCAAATGTACCCGAGCAGAATGGGCACAAATTTTAACCCCCTCTCCAACACAACCATCTAGACTTTCACTTTTTGTTTACAAAGGGGGTCAGATAAAAGCTTGTTCTTAATTAATCCTGTAGCATATAGGTAAAGGGACAAATGTGATGCCATTTAAAGTTATTTAAAGAATATTTATGGGGTGATGTTGAGTAATTCCACATGCTGTATTAGCACTGACAGCATAGCTCGAGATGATGTCCTTGCAGGAATGAATATAATGAGGAATAGAACAAGAAAACAGTTCAGTACTGTGCATTATCGGGGTTGGGCTTGTCAGCTTGAACTTCTGTGGCTTGGAAATATAAATCTTCAGACAAACATGAGATGAGTCAGACCCTGACATTGTGTGCTGCAAACTAACAAGGCATATTAAATTAATGTGGCTGCCACCTCTTCAATAGATTTGATGCAAATAAACATTACAAGACGTGTATAAATCACAACTGCTGTGGAGCAACAGCTGTATCTAAATCACATAAACTATATGTGATTAAATGAATGTCAAAATTTCATTCATGAATTAAAATTATAAAACAGCGAGTGATATACCAAGAAAACAATGCAGTGTGCACATTGGCAAATATTGTCACGCAGTGTTTGAGTGTAAGACCTGGGGAGAGCTATTATTCTTTTTTAAGTTAGTGGAGAAGTTCTTCACATTTCTGAGCCTAATAAAAAATGCACACATTTGCTTTCAGGAAATAACTGGAATCTGGATAATAACTGGATAACTTAAAAAAAACTTTAAAGCAGGTTTTGAAAAAAGAAAGTTATGTTTGCCACATTATTTTCCAGTTTCAAAAAATTCTTTTAACATTAGCGGACCAGGGTTGATCTCAGACTTCCAGTCTGACAAAAGATCCTCAGTCCTCAGGGAAATTTAATTACTGATGAAAGCTTTGCAATATTACATATCCTAATGTAATCTGCAATGTATTGTCTTCATAAATGCCTACCAAGTTGTGTACTGTGCACTGTAGTTCCAGGAACAGAAGGGCAATTCTTCTATATACTGTACAGTAGGTGTTCCCTTTGTAAAACCTTTCCTGAAGCCAACTAGTTTGTACGGTGAATATACTGCTTTACAAAATGCAAAACTGAAGTCTAATGTAACCAAATCAAAATCACTAAACATGAGAGCAAAATGCAGATCAAAGTAATTTTGTAATACAATCGAGTTCATTTTTCAAGGTGAAACATGGCACAGTTTCAGAAATCAACAGTTCCAGACTGGCTTGTAGGAATAGAACACCTTGTAGGCTCAAGGTCTTTGCCAGTGTATCGCTGAGTAGCGGGATTGGCCTCCATCTGTACCAGAGGCGTTCTTGTGTGATGATGTTGTAATTTGGATATTCTACTATTCTATCATCACTCTTTCATTGTCCCACCAGTTGGCTTGCAAAACTTAAGTCAAGACAATGATGTTCACGATGTCGCACCAGTGCTGTCTAGTTCCCAAAGGCAAAATGACACTTATTGGTGAACAAGGTGCTCTGTCACTGTCTCTAGATGTTCTGTAACTTACAGAAAGTGGCAATTTTCTGCCAACACTCTCAGCTGTCAATGGCCTTCATTTATCACAAAGCAACCAAAGTAATGTTCATTCCTCAAGCTGGGAATGGATGAATCTTTCATTTTCCTGTGTAAATTATAACATTGTCTATCGGAACATCAATCTTGATCAGCTCAAGTTGGCGATTTCAAATTAGCTCAAATCCCAGACACTGGCATTTTGCATGAAATCACATGACCTGTACATGGAATTTTGTTATCTCAAGGAGCAATATGACATGAACAATCAATAAACTATCTGATCACCGTTTAATAAGAAAATGACATTATGCATATACAGTACCTAATGAGCTGCTTTTTCTTTCTGCAGCAGGATATACTAGGTTTGGAATGGTGCTCTACAGTACTGTATATGTATCACTGAAAAGCAGTCCCCATTGCAACTGAAGTAGCTGCAGTTCGAAGTACAGTACATCTAAAATCCTTAAGCTTAACTGCTGCTCAGCAGTTCACTTCTAAGAAGCTTTAAAAGTTAAATGAAGGCCACGTCAAGGAAATGCTAATGCCCATCATTTTTAATCCAGAAACAACACAGATATTTTTTTTTCAACCTATACTACAAAAGAAGTTTTCTCTCTGTTCCACAGCTTGAAGACTGTAATTTGCACACTGTCAGCACATTGTAATCATATGGTAGATCTTCTGGGAAATTACTGCTGTAACTACAGTTCACCACAGTAAACGTGCACAGAACATGATTTGACCCTGCAATAGTCTGCTTTATCACTCTCCTTTCAGGCTGTATCTTACTATACTACACCTCCCAGCACTCTATCGCTGTTCTGTTATTATTGTGTGACATTAACAAAACTTTCTTCTGCTTTTGAAATAATACACCCCAGTAAATATACAGTATGACAACTAAGTCTACTACCTAGACACATTTACTGTACCTTAAAAGTGGTACAAAATATATAATCTGTTTTAATAAATCTATAAAGTTTTTGCAGAATTGACTGACGTTTGGCACCTTCATATTGATACAACAACAACTTTCAAATTGGATTCTATGAAAATGTGCTTTTCAGAAAAAAATATTGTTCATGGGGTTTAGGGCGGTTTCATTTCTTAAAAACATTTGTAGCCAACCATCATGGCCTCTGTTTCCATCAGTGATCAGAAAAGAAATGGAAAATATGATAGACATTTTGGAATTCAAAGATAAGGCACAGTAAATAGTAAGGAGAATTAAATATTTAAGAAAGCAGACTGAAAGGCAGGAGAGCAGCTGAGATGCAAGGAGAGAAGTATCTATTCATTCCTGATCAATACTAACCTTTTCTTTCTGCAAGGCTTTGATTTGCCCTGGGGTATTTATAAATGGTCTGTAAGCTTAAATGCATGACTACAGCATTGAGAAAATATTAATGACTGCCAAGACCTGCCACGGCTTTGTTTGCAAAAGAACCGAACCATGGATTTTCAACATTTCAAAGCACAGAACTTATTCAATGGTCCAATAATCACAGTCCACCTGAAATCGGTATTCATTGTTTCTGATCAGCAAAATAATAGTGAAAACAAGGCATGGCAAGCACACGCACGCACACCTGTTTGTGCTATTCCATTAATAAAATGGGTGAAGTGAAGCTTACAATTAAAAATGATACAGCTTTTGCACTGGAAACACAATAGTCATATTTCATCATATTTCATTATACTGTAGCTGTCGCTAGTGTTGAATTGAGTTTGAACTGCATCTTCTACCCTCCTTTACTTACCTGATGACTTTCAGCTGATCTGTAGCAGTCTGTCTCCTGGTTTTTAAGAGCATATTCCTGCTGGTAGCCAGCATAGTCAAATATTATCCAGCTGTCAGATTCTTGGGATTTCATTTGCAGGTGCTTACCAACCGGTGTCTTACAGATCACATATCATTATCTCCCCCCTCTCTCTCTCACTCCCCCCTGCTCTCTTTTCTTACCTCCCTGTTCACTCTTCTCTCAATTTTTCTCTGGGTCTTCACCAGACTGATTTCTCACTCTCTTCCTCTTTGCTTCGTACAGCAGGTGAATGAAGCTCACACTTCGTGGAGCACAGAAAAAAGTCCATTGAAAAAAAGGCATCTGGATGGCTGCCTCACCCTATTACAGCAGAGAATATCCATTCCGAAAGCACAGCTAGGAAAGAACAGTCAGTAACTGCTGAAACTGCACCCTGATGAAGTGAAGGACAGAAATAAAACATGAGTCTTTGGATTGTACTGGGTGAGCTGCACCTTTAAAAGCTTTTCCAACTGAAATGCCTTTAGAAAATCCTTCTCTAAAAGCGCAAATAGGAAACCTATGGCCTTTGATAGGAGGGGACGCCCTTAGGAGACATGAATGGGATTTGTAATGAGGAATGAACATGTAATGAGACTTTCTAATGGAGCATTGTGAGGTTGTAACCTAAGATCTAAGTACAGAGGTCATAGCATGCCAGCACCTCGCAATGTGAAGTGTAGAATATATAATATGTATAATAGGGAGATATTCAGGCTGGCTAGGCTGAATAAAAGCACTAGAAATAGCTCTACTGCTCTTGTGAAAGAGGCTCAATGATAACTGAGCCCTTCGTTGACATAAGAAGTTACTCATTGTACAGCAGCTGAACGGAAAAAGAGGAGAGCGGGATGAAACTGAGCTGAAGGCTGTTAAGCGCAACTTTCAAATTAGCTGCACAAAACTCTCAGATCGCGAGATGAATGTACAGTAGCTTGTGAGTGGGCCCCTCCTTGCACCCTGACCAGATACCCAGTATGCATCTCAGCATCTACCTTTTTTTATATTGTAACAGAACCGGGATTGCTCATGTAACAAACACTCCAGGTTCTGTGTCAGCGGTGGAGGGAGGAAAGGACTCTACAGGCTTCCTGACAGCTTTATTGTTCTTTTCATTACAGTGAGAAAGTGAGCTTATCCACAGGAAATAGAGAAAGGGCAAACATCCACTGGATGAGGAAGAGGGATTCATGTTGTTTGACTGATTAGTGCAAGTTTGTGATTGCTGTTGTTTGTTCTGGTTGATCAATGTTATTTTAATTAACTTAAAAGCAATGCATTAGTACTTTAATAATGATATAAGGGAGGGTTACTTACAGTAAGTCCGTTTACTGTACTTACGAATAGTACATTACACAATGATGAAGGAGTGGACTTGGTTATATGATAAGTTCAGCTTTCCCTTAGTCTCTCCTTCTCTCTCACCTTCTCCGTGATGCACCAGTGTATTCAAACCAAAAGTATGTGCACTGTATGTTTCATTTAATTATAATTCAATGACCACAGGAGAACATGTTCAAAACAGACTGAGACTGTCTCCTGGGCGACCTCTAGAGGTGACGCTTTATAATTACAGTCTACTTCTACACAATACGCTACCGTGCTGGCTCACAAGGAAGCTACCTGCTACTCCACAGTGTACATACTGATCTAGGCCCAGGCTTGCTGGGTTTTTGTGATCTGGTCAGACCAGGCATCAGGGGAGTAGTGCTGGATAAACTGTATGCTGTCAATCTCGGCTTCAGAGAGCGTGTCCCCTTGTGTTGCCTGAGGAATGTTCAATTTGTCGAACTGAGGCAAATTAATCACATAAAACAGTCCAAATTTATTTTTGAAGATGGCATTCAAGAACAGGATTCTAAGCAAAAAGATGAAATATCAGCTATATCTTGGAACATAAGCAAAAGCGTGTACAAGCAGCAAAATAAAAGCTGGTAAATAATAGATGATATAAACCCAGTAGTGTTGCTCTCCCTGAGTGATAGGCCTTAAAGAAGACAATAAAACCAACCCTCACAGAAAAGTGCAATATGTTTTAATGAGATTTTTCATTGCACCCAGCTTTAAACTGAAAGAGTGTCAGTTTATGGTCGCGTAGTCACCCAATGCTTATTTTGGATTTTTTTACAAAAACAAAACCATTCTGGATTGGCAAACTGTGAATGACAAAATGCAGCAGCAACAGCAGAGAGAGAGGAATCAAATGTCTTTGGACGTTGGTGTCGTTCAAGCCACAGGGGAAAAGTGTTATTAAAAAGGACAGCAGACCAGATGAACATCCAGCGATCTGTAGAACAGAAGCTTGCATAAGATGTACCATCATACAGAGCCCCAGAACTGTGACGCCCAGTAAGTAGTTACTCCTGAAAATTTCTCCCTCGTTATGGGTTTGCAGTTTTGTTCTTTTCTAACAGCCAGGTCCTGCAGGTTGGGGTTGGGTAGTACAGCATGTGACTGGACCCTTCTTTTCCACCTTTAGTGAGCTTTAGCTTAGAAAATGAATCTGCTCTGCCCTTTTTATAGAACCAAGACATTCATTGCTTAATCCAATATTCTCAGGCATCAAAAGATCAATATTATAACAACACCTATTGCTTACAATTAAAGGAGTGAATTACTACTACAGTTACTAGTTTAACCAGGGGTAGAGGATCCTGTAAAAAAGAAATATACACCATGTCCTAACATGAAGTCTCACCACTGGCTACGGTGCAAAACTATCTGTGTTTCTGTGATGAACAATACTGTTTTCTTACATACTGGTACTCACTTCTCACCTTAGCAGACCTCATTCTGGTAACTCCAGCTGATAAATGTTGGTCCTGGCTTTTTTTATATGTGACAACCTACCTGACCCTAAAACAGCTGTTCACAAGGAAATGGTCCTTTCCAGATTTAGAGTTTAAAGTCTTTATAGATGTTATGATTATATTGTGAAACCTTTATGGACTGCTTCTGAAAAAAAATCCTGTCTGTTGTGTTGTGTCTATATTCCAGGTCTGAAGGACTCTGAATTGCTATTAGGCTCTTATATTTTGTTTCTCAGGTACGAATTTAATAAATGTGCAGAGTAACCGAGTACAGATTTCTTCAGAAGGAAACTTTGTCCTGGCACCCCACTCAGCACATTTGATAAGGATTCTAGTCTCATTGTTTCTCGCCATCACTTTATGTGTCTGCTTTCATTTGTTGATGTTGCTTCTTGCCTCGGGAGACCATGGTTGTATCCCAGCCCTGGAACTGAGAGTGCACACAGATGGTAGCAGTGACTGGAGCAATCGTTCAGACAGGGCCAGGAAACAAAATTGCCAGGCAGTCAGCTGTTGTCTGAGCTGCCACTTTTATTACAGTGGTAGCTGTGATTCCAAGGGGCTTTGCTGGAAATGATTTTTTGTTGCTTCTATTCTGAGAGATAGGAGGTGACATACTGGTTAAAACAGCTTTGATTTTCATCACGAGAGAATGCATGCACACGTGAGTGTTGTCCTCCGCAAATATATCGGTGCTAGAGCACAGTTCCTGTCAAGATGGGGAAATGTCTTGTAGACCAGCGTGATTTTCTTTTCTCAGGGGACTTTGTGTCATTTCTACATTTTATGAGCATTTTGAGGAGGACACAGAAACAATGTCTAATGAGCCTATATACTCTTTGATAACCCCATCCTTCTCACCCTGTGAGCTTTTTGGCTCCATGGGCAAAGGGAGTAGATGGAAAAACAAACACAACAGAGGTCAATAAAATTTGTCTGAAGGTCTCAGAGCAGTCTGTGGCCTTGTGGAAACTTCCAGAATGTCCCTTTAATATTTTCACAGGGGTTGATATCTTAACATGGGGTGTGAGCCGTGTTCCATGATGTCTCCACAAGACAGATTTCAATGTCATCAGAGAGCCAGTGAAGAGGGAATAAGCTCTGGGTAAGGAGTAGTTTGGCTGCTGTGCTGTTTCATAAGTTGACAGTTACCAGATGATCTCCGGACAGCACACAGTAGGCTGGGCATCACCAGCATTGTGCGATTCTAAAGCTCAAGTTCTGCTGGCTTGTTCAACAGCAGTTCCTGTGGCAGGACTTGGTTTTCTGTTTAAAGAATACTGACCCTTGGCCCAAAAATGCTATTCTCATTCTTTCCTCACTCCTGGACTATTGCCACAAGTATGTTAACCCGAGTTAACTTATGCCAGAGGTTAAAAAAAGAACGATCAGCAATTTCTGTTTTTCAAAGACAAAATCCAGACAAAAAAATCTTGCAAAGCACATCTAATTGGAAACAAACACTGTAGGATATAAAATGGTTACAATGGGCCATGCCCAATCTTAGGTACCTCCACAACTGGCGTTAAAACTAAGATTTAAAAAGTCAAGACAACTAGTTTCCCCTTCAGAATGCTGCAGAAGCTGTTGCATGTTAATGACTAACTTTGCCCCACTTCCTCATTCTCCAAGAGGGTTCTGTCTAATAGACATGGTTCCATCTGAACAGATTTCCATTTCCCTGAGACCTGATGCATACATTTAGACATCTGGCCTCCAAGCGCTCATCACAGATTGCAAGGTGGTGGGGGCGTGTTTCCATTTCGACTTTGTCGCTCCCCGTTAGTACCTGCATAATTGCAATCATAACTCAAGGTCGGGCTGGTATCAAGGCAGGTATTTGATATTCCTGAAGAAAAACAAATCCTGCAGTTTAGCTGCCAGCCCTGAGGATGCAAATAGTTTAATTATGCAATTTTTCCATTCCGGTCATACAAAACACAAAAACTATATACGTCACAAAACTACAGAACAGAGAATTGTATGCTTACATTTTTCTCTAGTATGATTCATTGTAATTGATTTAATCATGAATGACCACAAGAATGAAATAAGAACAGAAACTGCATGCTTTTGTTTTTCAGTCTTATATTCTTGCTTACAACTCACAGCTGTGGAACTATAGGACCAAAAATGAACTTTTCTACATCAGATGATAATTTATTTAAAAAATAATATATGCTTACACATCAGCCAAGGGGAGATTATGGAATGAAAATGGAAGTGGTAGTATTTACATAACGTGCCAAACGTATCCTCAACGCTTCTTGAGATCCTCCTCTTATCAATTAGAGGAGTTTGGCTTTCCACGCACAACCAGACTTGAAAAATAAATCAATCAATAAATGCAAGCTCATGATTAAGTACACCAGAATATATTCCCTCCAGAAAAGCAAGCTGGTAGTAAATCGATAAGTCTTTCACTTTCAGCTATAAACAGCCCAGGCTGAAGCACAGGATCAGATGCTAAAGATAGCATGAATACCCAATGCTTTAAACCATTTCACTCCTTAGGGTTCAGAAGCCACAAAAAAAGAAACATCTCCAGTTATATTCCAGTCAATTTTTCCCATAAGGTGCTGGAGTTTTATAAATTCTACACAAAATAACTTGCAGTACTCCACTGAAATCAGTATCATTCTTAAGGGAAAGATTATCCATATTTAATGCACACTGAGGCCTTTGTGGTGGTTTTCCGAGGTAATACAGTCTTCTGATCTTACTTTCTAATGAACCTCTACTATGTTTCTGTATTTTTCCTTATATAGTAATATGATTGTTATCTATAGTAATATGATTGCACATACAAAAGAAAACACAAAAGAGGAAGAATTAATGATTAATGAGTAATCTCCACTACTACAGGGAGCTAGTCAAATTATACTATAAAGTGCTGCCATTTGTATGTATTGTAACTTAGATAAGGTGTATTTCATTGACTCTAGTATTAGAGATTCCCCGACGTCTTTCTTTTCTTTTCAGTAACTGTGGGAAAGAGTGGACATCTCCCATCTAAACAACATGCACCATATAGCCAACGAAAAGGTAAAGCCCAAGCTCTTACTGCTGCTCTGCAATATACAGTATATTGTCTCTCTGCGACATCAGAGGCTGGAAGTAAGATAGGTAAGATACTGTAGGTTTAATAGGTTGACCTTAAATCCACAAATCGGGACATGACCATTACATATGGATAAGACTAGAAGAAGCCAGTCTCTCTATTGCACACCACTTAAACTCAATTTATTTTGCGATTTAAAATTTACACAAGCGAATATGATGCAACACCTTAAACAGCAGGAAATCAAGGTTTTCTTGAACAGGGGAGGTGTACACCTTTTGGAGGAAACAGGGCATCCAATATCAGAACTGTTATTATGCCAAATGCTAAACGGAAGATATAAAACTTCCTAGTCAATTTAATTTTTGCAAAAATTAATAGGGCTCTATGTATAAGTAATTTACACCATTAGCAGTAATTTATATTAGTATTACATCCATTTGGTTTCCAGCAATATTCTTAATTGATTTATTAATGTTGTAACAGAAAGAATAAGGTTCTGGATCCCGAGTTGAAGTTAAACAGATGAGTTTATTGCATGCAAGGAACAATAAAGCCAAAGTCTTGTTTCCCCGCAAGAAACAACAAAACCGAAATATTGTTCCAAGTGCTGGTACAAACTTTAGGTTTATATATCCCTTCCGCTTGTGACGTCACTGTTATTATGGTAAAGGGGGGAGGTCACGTGTTTGGCCAGTTTACAGCTTTTTGGCCAAATGCCATAAACTCCTGTTGCTTAGAAGTCTAATCTTCAAGCAGAAAGGACTTAATTTAACCCCCATGTTTACTTTTACTTCATTAAGCTTAATGAATTTTGAAAACTTAAATTGTACATGTACAAGGATATACTGAACACTCACCCATTGTAACAAAAATGGTAGTTTAGGTTGCCAATGAAAAGTGGGAATACTTATTTCTGTAACTGCTCAGATGATTTATTATACACAATGCAATATTTGTTAATAAGATCACTAGAGTTGAGGGGTACCAGTATTTGAGCCGGTCATTATCTGGCCAGGATTACCCGGATTGAATTGACCTGTTTAACTGAAACAAAACCAGACACAAGAAGCGTAATTAGGTCAAATTACCATATCTCCTTTATGAAAAAGCAAGTGATATATACTGTAGTACAATAATTCACACATGACTTAATGTACTCCATAACCTATACATGTATGCGATTTGACAGTGGTTGTGTTTTCCAGCACTCTTCCAGTTTGGAATCTCCTGCCGCTTATTGAGCCAGCGCACTGCTATGGAACCTGTAGCACATGGGGAAAACTACACACATGCCCACAATACCTCAACAACCCTCATCTGCCCACAGGCCCTTGTCATCCAATAGGCTACAGGCTCCATAGTGCTTCACAGCAGAGCCAGCACCAATTGGATTAGTGATGTGTCTCGCACTGATGTCAGCACACAGCTGAAGCTCAAGCCCAGCAGACACCATGAGTTTACACTGGGAGGATATGGAGGACAACCGGATTGCATCCAACCATGGCCGTGTACAGCTTGCTACTCTTGGGAAAGCTCTGGCACGTTTCTTTACTAACAAAGACCCAATTACAGCTAGAGTATAGGGCTGAGCTTTGAAGAATTCCATCTGATGTAATGCAGTGCCTGTTAATTAAGAGCCATCTCGGATAATGGCATAATCCCAATGAATGACACTCAAGTACTTTTGCTGCAGGAGCTTATTTCTTCAAATGAAAAAAAAACCTTCTGAGAAATAAGCTCTTCAAAGGACAAATCACAGATTTTCATCTTTATGAATAGTCGCAGAAGTGACCCCATCAAGTCAATACTGCATATTTCCAAGCAGAATAAATAATATGGTCACAGTAAGAAGATGAAGCATAGCATAAATGAGCATAATGGACAAGTGTTTGGGCTGGAAGGAGCCACTAATGAAAATAAAGTAATATAGATGTTACATTACAATGGACAGAAGAATAAAGTGTTTTTATTCAATCAACAATGAACTACTGTATGTTCTAAAAAAAAAATCAATGATCAGGCTGTAGGTTATATGTCTCTCCAGACTTTTACATTAGTGATACAGTATTGCTTTCCTCTAAACATTCTCAACAATTTTTCTATGAAACCCTCATTGCAGCATTATCATCACGGCCAGCAGTTATCTCACCCTGCAACTCGCAGCTGGCAGCCCACTGAAGCTCAGCAGGTGTGTGCCTGGTCAGTACCTGGATGGGAGAGTTCCTGCCCATGGTTTGTGTGCACCCTAATGCTCCAGTGCAGTGACGGGGGCACTATACTGTAAAAAGGTGTTTGTCCTTTGTAAAACCTAGTTCCTGACTCTCTGTTGTCAAATCCCAGGTGTTTCTCGAAAAGAGTAGGGGTGTTATCCCGGTGTCCTGGCCAAATATACCCCCTGGCCTTTATCAGTCCTGGCCTCCTAATAATCCCCTTGTATGATCTGGTTTCATTAGCTTGTTCTCTCACTGTCTAATGGGGTCTAAAACCCCTCTCGTGGTCTATGCACAACTCATGCATGCCCAGCTAGGCTTTTGGAGGGCACCAATTGCAATAACAGCACAGGGAGCTGACATGTCCCCCTGGAGTCTATTTTCTTGCCTTGTCAAGCTCCATTGCCTTTCCAGCCCCCCTGTTAAGACTTGCTGAGCTGGAGCAGGTTTTGATATTCACTGCCAAGCAGGAGGCTTCTGTCAAACAGTACTGGCAATCATGAAGTGCCGAGTGCACCTCTTAGTATTCACAAAGGTTCTCCTCACAGTTTATTTAAGATTCCCCTGTAGTCTGTAGGTTATTTTTTGTCCCATTTACAGGTTATTAAACTCCTCCTTAAAAGGAACAGGAAAGCAAATTGGCCCCTGGAGTCCTACAGAAACTCTGTCTGTTTTAAACCTATCTGCTACCTCTAACCATTTGAGAGATAAAACATATTCTGAGAAGTGTTTGCGGATACTGAATCATGAAATTAACCATGTTTTAAGATACTATAAAACATCCTGAAAAAAATAAGAACATAAATGTAAGAAACATTACAGACAAGTGGAGACTAGTCAACCTATCGCTTGTCTGTTAGGACCTTATTGACCCAGGGATCACATTAATGCATTAGTTGAAGGATCTTAAGCTGTCTGCTTCACCAACAGCAGTTTGATTCAGATGCTCCCAAGATTCCATGTATAAGTTTTATTTTCAGTCCTAAATATTATTAATAATAATTGCTTACACTTATATAGTACTTTTCTGGACACTCCACTCAAAGCGCTTTACAGGTAATCCAGACTTCCCTCCACCACAAGCAATGTGCAGTCCCACCTGGATGATGAGACTGCAGCCATAGTGCTCCAGTACTCTCACCACACACCAGCTATTAGTGGGGAGGAGAACAGAGTAATGAAGCCAATTCATAGATGGGGATTATCAGGAGGCCATGATTGGTAAAGGCCAATGGGAAATTTGGCCAGGACACTAGGGTATCAGACAGGGATCTTCAATGACCACAGAGAGTCAGGACCTCAGTTTTACATCTCATCCGGTGCCTTTTTGACAGTTTATTGTCCCCATCACTGTACTGGTGCATTAGGACACACACAGACTGCAGTGTGAGCACCCTTTACTGACCCCACTAACACCTCTTCCAGCAGCAACCTTTTTTTGTTTCCCCAGGAAGTCTCCCATCCAGGTACTGACCAGACTCACACCTGCTTAACTTCACTGGGTTAACAGTTGTGAGTTGCAGGGTGATATACTGTAGGTGCTGACTTGAAATACACAACTTTTAGTTTTTTGTTTCTGGGTTCCCCTTCTATTTTGAATCAAGCCTTCTGATACTATGCTTTGCCAAGAGCTGAAGATCCTTTAACCAGTACATAAAAGACATTTATCACCAGAAAATATTCCTTTTCTTTGAATAGAGGCCAAAGCGGTCATCTCATTGGGAAATTCCTGTGAAATATGTACCCACCTTCTAAATGAAGTCCTACCAATTTGTATCACTTCCATTTTACAGATTTAAAATGAAGGAGTTCTGTATGCCCATGGCCTGTTGATGAAATAAGCTGTACAGCAAGGAATGAACTAGCAGAGTAGCTTACTAGACCGAGGCCAGGATGTCAGATCACCTGTCTATCTTCTAATTTGACTCCAAACACAGAGCTTGATGGGTGTTCCATGTGGTAGAAGCACAAACTCTAAGCTACCAAGAGGGACTGACAGGTAAGACTGCACAGCAACTCACATGTCTGATTTAATCCAGATTTTGAAATGTGATCACTTGCATGGTTGCATGTGGTGTGGCTATGCAGTTTCCATTCTCTCCAGCAATTACAACATTACATGCAATGCAAGTTCTTTTTTTAAACATTTCTAAATGATCACACCTTGTGGTGCATGCTCCAAGCAGTCCTTTCTAGTAGATAGCCATGCATGCTATGAAAAAAAATCCTGCCATCAAAGTAAAGCTTTTACAGAATTTAATATTTTAAATCCCTCCTTATCCATATACTGATGGGATCTTTTTATTTCCCCCTATTACAGTGCAAAATGCTTTAATTATTTCATTATTTAGCTTGGTACATGCTGATGTAATTTCTTACAATGCACTTGATGACCTCCACATTTGTGGTCTTAATAGAAACAGAAAGATGAAAGCAATGATAATGATAATACTTACAGTAGCAGCCTTTTTCCATTAAAGAATTATAATAAAATTAAGCAAGGAAGCATAGCTTTGTGAAAAAAAGCTTTTAAAGAGGGTTTTACTTCAGACTTACACTGTGCTTGGCTATTTTAACTTCAGCTCCAAAGGAACGAAAAAAAAGCATTCCATTTTGCCTTTTCAGGAAGGAATTTTCTAGGTCCAGAATGACTATCGGTAGCCATATGGCAGCTTTACCTCTCAAGACTGAGACTTGTAACATTTGTGGAACAAATACGCCAGAGTTCAGCACGTTGCAAAGAGAACACAAAGTAAGAATACAAAAGTATTACTTAACTTTCACAATTGGGTTAGCCATGAGGCCTGCAGGTCATCTTCTCCCTCTCCGATCTTCAGAAGCTTTTCTGAGCACTCCTTTCACAAAGGTCAGGATCTCTACTGTCATGATAGCCTGCAGCCAGAACGTGTGCTGATCGATCAGCCTTTTCCAAGCTCAGGCTTAGATCTCTGCGTTTTCCCCTTATCTCCCCATCTACCACAGCGCACACCCTGTAGCTTCAAAGACTCCAGTGCCAGCCAACAACACTCTCAAGAGCCAGTGTACCGACCCAGCTTGAGGTCCATGCAGAAAAAGCCCATGGATGAGAATTTTAAAACATTCAGCTTTTCCATTCCTGACGGGATCTTCAGTCTTGCTCACAGAGAACTACCGGGCCATCTGGTATTTCTTCCAGCTGATTTCTTAATGACAACCAGACTATTTGGTTATTTGCCTAATTGATCCATGTTAACATGCTTTCCAGGTATCCGCTATCTGACAGTTTATACAACAGCTGCCTATAAAACATACTGCACTCCAGGAACAAGGGCGCAGACCCCTGGGTTTAGGGGGACCCACCCCTGACTACGTGGGCAAATGAGAACTGATGAAAGTAATGGTTATGGGACAGGGGAGTAACCGTTCTAGAATTTGCATCTATTGTAATAGTCAAATAACCTAAAGATGTACAGCTAATGGAAAAAAAAAATCACATAAAAGCACCAAGGTGGCTTAAAGAAAAGGTGTCATTCTGAAAAAGAGGGTTTAGAACAATGCAAGCCAGAGGTGATGCACTTTTGGTTTCTAGTTACAATAAAGAGATTACAATATGGCTAAAAAACTGGTTCTTTATCACACAAGCAGTTAACTTACTGCAATGAAGTCAGCTCTTTGCAGATCTCTGAATCCAAGTATAGGGAGATGATATGGAATTTGCTTTGGGAAAAATTAAGTGCAAAATCAAATGCAAGGTGAGACTTGACCTTTCCAAAGATGAGTCTCGTATTGCCCTGTGCCAGTATTCATTTTCAAGGGGGCGTGTCTCACAGTCAGCAGCCAGCAAATCACTGATCCACAGTCAATGTGAAAAGGACAGTTTGTGAAAGATCTACCAATACACAAATTGTTCCATTTGAACCAAACAAATTATGATGTTGGTACAATGCTGGGAAAGAGGCAGACAGGCTCATGACAACATTGGGTCAACATCAGTACATCATCGGCTGTATAAACAAGCCAAAACTACAGTTCAAAGGTCTTAAAATGATTTATAAAATATCCCAGAATAGTTTCAGTCATCATCAATTCTTAGGCAACTCTAAATTTAAAGTCTGCAAATCGCTCTTAAGTTTTCACAGGATTTTTGCAAGTCTTACATCTCCAAATACCTTTTAGGTGTCTAAATCAATTGAATGTATCACAAGAAACCTGTGCTCATTTAAACAGATCTATATATCAAACACTTTCCTGTTCATTTATGAACTAGTGAGGCAGTGACAGTGACTCCAGGATAAAACAGAAACCTTGAAAGTGCATTTTGTCACCCAAGGTACTATTTGCATCCATCAAAAAGCATATTCCTTGGACCAATTCACTCCTTGGAACTCTTTAGATTTCATTCATATGGCCACCCTGAATGTAGGCATTGCATATAAGCTCTGCATTTACAAATTTTCCATTTTAGAAATATGAAGGAAAGAATGGGAGAAATTAAAAAAAAAGGAGAAAGCCAAAAACTAAGGGAGAAACATACAGTAAGCCAAATATTCTTAACAGACCACAAACTTGTTCCAACTGTGAACTGTCACATAAGTAGGCACCTTACTCCCATCTGTTGAATTCTTGATCAACCAGTCTTGTCAGCTAGATCAGTATCCATAGCCAGAGCTGAGTCTGACAGACCTTGCTCTAACCTGTTGGCTCAAGAGGCCTCAGTACATGGAAATCACAATAGCCAGCAAAGCTACTGTGCAAGGCAGCTTTATTCAGCCAAAAAGCCTGTCTAAGCCCTGGCCAAAACCTTTAAGATACCAAACTAGCCTTAATTAAGCCCATGTGAGAATGTGGTTCTCAGTCCTTCAGCAGTTAACTTATTAATCAATTAATGCACCACATGTGAAGTAGAGGCCCTAACGCCCTCTAGTGGCAGGTCAGCTGTAACTACCATCCTCATGACTGCTGACCTGCTTCAGCCGTGTAACATTGCTACAGCAATAGAGTTGAGATGAAACACAGAAGGGAAGCTTAAGCAAGCCAGACTTGGAAATGTTTTCTGTCTAGCTGAATAAACAGACAATACATTTCTTCTAATGGTTTTAAAATTGTTAGCAATGAATGACTGTAAGAATGCACTGTATAATATTACCCATTGGTTTGGGAAAAAGTCATCAATTAAGAACCATTCTGCAAGCTTTATCCACTTAAGTTTAATTACAGAGAAGATTTTGTTATCATGACTCAACACAAGACGTCCTTCCTGGCAGAAACAGATATATGGGACAGATTCCAATCATTTAATTAAGCAGTGAAAATAACACATGGCTCTCACAATTAGTCCAATCTGTGCTGTGTAGGTAAATATGATTCATAGTCAGAGCCGAAGCCACATATGTTGACAGAATAGGAAATGCTATTGTGATCACCTTGTGGTGCTAAGGATATTGTAGTAAATTGCAGGAAATTGTAAGGAAGTGTTGGGGTTGGTGATGAGGGTCTCATTAGCGTGTTGGGGTTGGTCGAGGATAATAAGACCTTACTAAAGTGGGTTGCAGGTTCAGACTAGGACTCATATCCCAAAGTCTTGGTCAAGTATAGGGGCTGGTCTTCAATATCAAACCCGTGCAGGACTCTACCTTAAAATACCAACCTACCCAAGAATATTAATCACCTATGAAATGATAAAAAAGGAAGAGAAGTCACTTATAACCACTGTGATCGCTTGTGTTAAAAAGTGCCTCCAGTTCTCAGTTTTAAGAGAACTGATTCTAAATTTGGATAATTTATAATTATTGTATGTAATTGTTCTGTAGCATTTCAGAAGGGTAGATTGAACCTTTACCTACTATGATAGAAATGTATGAATGCTTCGAAAATGAACACCTAATCAGCCTCTATTATCCTGTTTCAGTTATATTATGTATAAAAAATAACACCCTGTTTAAGCACTTTCAGGGATATTCTTTCAATGACTGTTGGGCAGGGCCTAATTAAATGCTTCTCGTGAGTCAATTTTGTCTCCCTGTCATGGCTAAACTGGACCAAACAAACACATGTCTGTTGTTTTATAAGAAGGGAAAGCTATGTGGTTTCTTTTACTTTAACATTGAAAAAAGGATTAACTCAAATTAAGAATCTGCATGGGCCCAAATTAAATATATTTGTCAGACCACTGATGTGAATTGTCATAAAAAAGATGCATAGAGGCAGACACAAACGCACAATAAGGTGTCTTATTAGGAATTTATGCAGTTTTCCTAGTTAGGTCTGAAATTATTGGCAGCGACACTGCTTGTACAGAAAACAGATCACTCTGCTGTAGGATTATAGAAACATGAATGTCTTGAGCGTTTGACGTGTTTAATGTGCTGACTGTGCAGAGTGTTACATTTTGCCTCCCCTGCTGGAATCTGTCTCTCTGTGTGTCAAACAGGAACATTGTGCTCCCAGGTCCTGCTTGGAGCAGACTAATAGGACTCAGAGCTCAGGATGATCTGCAGTTTCAGTCTGCAGCCAGGGAGCAAGATCCCTCGCCTCCGACAACAGCTACTGGGGGGGGGGGGGGATTGAGCATCTAGGTGCCAATGAAGTGCTGTTACCCAAAGCACAAATCTGTTCCTTTGAAAGCAAAGCATGAGTTCTTGTAGTTGTTGTGCTCTCAGTGTAGAGGTGAAAATAGATGGCAAATCTACACTGCTGATGCACAGAACACATACTGGCTAAAGGTTTCTTTAAAAAAGATTTAAAGAAGATTTTCATTCCCTCTGCAGTCCCTATTATATTAGCACAGGCTGATGAGCATTTCGATTTGGAAGAGTGAAAGGTTTCAAGCATTGACATTAAACATGAAAGGGTTACCTAAAACACCCTGGTTTTTGGGGAAACTCTATCAAAATTAAATGAATCACAGTTCTTTTTTGTCTTTGTAGGCAACCTACTGTACTTACTCCATAGTAAATACATTTTATGCAACAATTTTCCCCTGGTAAAATCATACCCTGTTTGCTTTGTAGCTGTGATACAGCAGATTTGAGGACACAAAATGAGTCTCTTGCATTTTAAGATGCATGGTGCTCTCTGGGACCCTGCAAAATCACAAAACTGCACACATTGATCCATGAATGCAATGTATAGCTGAAGATGTGATATGCAGATGACAGCTTCAGCTTTCACAGACACTAGGAACCTTTTTACAATGGGCCAGTTGTGCAGACTAGAGTTCACTAGGAACAGCAATAAAGGGAGAAATACAAACACAGATAAACTAGAAGGCAAAGGGGGTAATCTGAATAAAAAAACAACATGAAAGATGCATACGGAGAAGAGAGTCAAATGGTGACCCAAGGGAAAAGCAAAACTTTAAAGAACAATGATTTACTGTAAGTGCTTATACCTAAATGCCAGAAGTGTTCCAAACATAACACAGGAAATAGAGGATACTTTATTACTAGACTGTGATGTAACTGGACTAACACATGCAACTCATCTGGAAATGATGGTGATGAATAAGACGTTAATTGGTATTCAGCATTTGGGTGAGATAGAAAAGCTTGAAGAGGGGGGTGTAGCAAGAGACATCAAAACAGAGAACTCAGGCACAGGGACCTAACCTACAGATAGATGACTCAGAAGTCTCAGAATCTATATGAGTCAGACGTCTAAATAAACCACTCAGAAGGCATTGTGCTAGGCGCATGCTACCGGCTGCCAAATTTGATTATGCATATGATAATAATGGGCATAAATAAAGAGAGATGATGGATATATAATAAATGAATATTTTGCTTAAGTGTGAAAGAAAGGAAGAAATCAACAAAAATTCCATATGAAATAATCTGAAGATAACAATTCCATATGAAGTATTATTTGCATAAAAGAGTCAAAAGTGCAAGATCTCCCGGTATCGCTTAAGATAAAGACCTCCCGGGGGTCTGATGACGTACTACATGTAAATAAATAAGAGATGTCACTCATAGGCCATTAGTAAAACTCTCACAAAAGTTGCTCTGTAGCCAAGGACTGGAAAATTTCTAATGTTGCACCTACTGTATCCACAAGAAGAATGACAAATCCCAACCAAAGTTCTGTTACTTCTAAGGCAATGGAAGCAATAATTAGAACTTAACTAGATGATCATCTGCACGGCAACAAGATCTTAAGAGACAGTCCATTTCTTAATAATGGATATTGGATTTCTTAACTGCCCTGTATGAACAAGCGACAGCAGTAATGAAGTCAAAAAGAAAAACCTGATAAATTCCCATTTTCCATGTAGAATGTTAGTTCTGAAATCGGGCCTCCAAAGTACCCAGAGTATCCAAAGTACTGTTCCTAATTTATATCTGTTAATCTGGATTCTGGCAGCCAGTGATTTAGTAATTTAGATAATACCAAAACTAGGGGGATTAGCAAAGAAAGGGGAAGACAGACAAAATTCACGACAAGTGTAGATGGCAAAAAATACAAAACACAAATTTAAGATGGGAAACACTGAGCTTCAAGGAGCTAACCATTTCAAGGACATAGGACTTCCATTTTCTCCTCTGTATAATGTTAGAAGCAATACAAAAGAGAGAATATTAATATTTACAGTTAAATGTATAGCACTTTAATCAAGGAAAGTTGTAAAGGTGTCCAAATGCAATAATAAGAACTCCTTAAGAAAACTGTGCATAGCTTGATGAGATCTGTGGACCAATTGGTTACTACTGTAGATAACAAATCAGATGTCTTCTTAGCTAGGCTTTATCCCACTTGTAACCTTTCTAATGTGCATTTAAATAAAATACAACAATTTACAACATATCTGTATTATACAGCAAGGCAGTAGTAATTACACATTTGCTTTCCTACTGTACCTGTCCAATTGCTGTGCAGATATCTCAAATGGCTTTCTTTAACCCCAAGCACAGCAGTGCTTTTTACTGAGGAATTGTAATAGCTGTGCTTGGCAGTGTGTGGAGTCCTGTGATGGTGCTGCTCTCATAAAGGCTACAATATGACTGTAATTACTGTAATTAGTGCAATGTTGCGTGCCACCATTTTGGCAGCATTCTTAATTTTCAGACAGCAGATGTGTAGTCAGGCTCTCAAAAATGAAAATAAAGATTTGGTCTTAGCCTTTGTTAAAATGCATCAAACCGCACCTGCTTCAGTGGAGTCTCGGCTTGTGGAAAAGATACAGGAGGATTACAAGCATGACCTGAGAAAAAGCAGATGCTTTTCAGAAACAGCTGGTGATTTTGTGGCTATTGCCTCTCTTCTTTTCGAAGTCCATAAAAATCACTTTTGTGTTATGCTGGGCTGCCTAGGGCACAGCGTGCATGCAAACTGGTATCAACACAATGCCACAAAATGTAATAGGTGTGCCATCTGTCATGTGTCAACAGTTAGGACTTGTAATGCTGGGTCCCTGTGGAGTTTGTGCAGTAGCACCTTCATATACTGTAGTTCCTACACTGTGTAAGCTAATACAGACTGCATAAATATACTGGACATCATGAATACAGTACATGGATTAGAAGGGAAAGACAATATAGATGGTCATTTAAAGATTGATTTCTATAATTTGGTACAGAAAGAATCCAAATATACTTCCTAGACAGTATATTATATATTCTAGCTAAAATCTAAAATGAAAAAAGCAAATCAACTTCTTTTAACAGCGCAGTGGCTGCCTCAGAGGGCCAGTCAGCTACTTGATAGGCCAGTGGGAGTTGGGCATTCTTCATATTCAAAGTATTCCTATTCTGCTGACTGGCCCCACCCAAACCAGCATGACACATTGTGGCAGGTCCAAAAGGGAAATAAAAGAAAATGAATAAACAGCAGTAAAAAAACAATTTGCAGAAGACACCTACATGCATATTGCTTGGGGATGGTAATTAACAGTATTATAGTTTATATTATTATAAAAGAGACTTGGAGAATCCAGCGAACAAAAAAATATTGCTGTACCCCTTTTTATTTCTTCATTTCTGGATTCTAGTCTCTGCGCACTGAATATACATTTTTTCAAGCAAACATGTTTTGGCTGTGACCAGAGGTGAAATTACATCAAGGCACATCTTTGCACTTTTAATAAAGACTTTAGGCAGACAAGTCTCTGTGGAAATGTCTCTTAATGAAATTACATAACCAAGGCACCATGTGCAATTTCGAAAATAATTGTGCCCTTCTGATCCTTTTTAAAGCAATTTCACCCTTCCAAAATGATACAATAACACACTGATAGGAAGCAGGAGAGAGGTCACAGGACTCGGCTTTATTAACATTGATCCTGAATACTGTGGCATCATGGGATTTGCAATTGACCTTTATTACGTAAGTACAATGTGGGCCTGACGATAAAATGGTGTGCATGCCATTAAGTTTGACCACAAACTTTTAAAATGCAATTTACTGCATTTCCAGTAAAAATGTTTTTATTTTACAGCAGTAAAATAGCAATAGGAGTTTTGTCAAGACATGGCTGCACCCCACTCAAAGACAAACTGGTCTGATTCTGTCTGATGGACAGTATAAAGAAAACCCTCAACCAAACAATACACATGTACATACTGTACACAGAATAAAAATGTATAAAGCAAAGTTATAGCCACAGGTATAAATGGGAACTTAAAACCTCTTTGTTATTAAATGAGGAATTCTGTATTTGCGCTCTCAGAGGAGTAGTTGTAATTTATTACACAAAAGGTGTGAAGGGTCCTCTAGGATGGAATATACTTTAGGCCAGACTGATAGACGTGGGGTTAGGGCAGAAAGATCAACACCAATGGCTTTCTGACATAGTTTGACAGTACTACCCGATGTTTTCTTACTCCTCAGATTCCCAAACGGGCAAATCAGGATAAAATGTTAAAGCAGAATCAATGAAAGACTGAAAAAAGTGAGAAGGCATGATCATCAATGAATTACCAACCTTATAATACTAAAATGTTCAAGCTTCCTTAAGAAAAATAGACTCCGTGGCCCTTGTTGGCAACCAGAATCAACGTTTGCCTCAAAATTGAACTTGCAGTCCAGAACAGCCCTCAAATTATATTTTTCTGCCATCTCCACTCATTCCCCCCTGATGCAGGTTCGATTGGGGGTTTTCCTGAACTCAACCGCCATGTCTGTGGTCTTAGAGACATTCACCTACAAACAGGTTTTGGAGTGGGTGTGACAGTCAACCCTCGTGACCTCCTGACCACTTGTGGTGTACAGTGATGTCAGGGGAGCTCACCACATCGCTCCTCCCGTCGTTCTTCAACTTCTTGAGTCCTCGGCGTGCCCCAAGATGTCAGAAAACCACCGACGATGCCAAATTGGGAGGGTATAGAAGTGAAAACATAAATAAAACCCAGTGAAGAACTCGGTCCATGTAAGCCATACAAGAAGAGTCTCTCTCTCTCATCCTAGCGTAAATCCCGCTAGGGATTAGGGTCCGCTTGTCGGCACATCCGTCTCCTGAGGTGACTTTGAGGTGACGTTGCCATTAAATGCGATCAAGAATACTCCAACCGGCACGTTGCTCCGCCTGACGTCGGAGTCGGGGAGGGGGGGAGGAGAACAAAGTAATGTAGCCAATTCATAGAGGGGGATTATTAGGAGGCACAGGAAATTTGGCCAGGACGCCAGGGTTACACCCCTACTCTTTTCGAGAAACACCCTGGGATTTTTAATGACCACAGAGAGTCAGGACCTCGGTTTTACATCTCATCCGAAAGACGGCACTTGTTTACAGTATAGTGTCCCCGTCACTATACTGGGGTATTAGGACCCACATGGACAGCAGGGTGAGCACCCCCTGCTGGCCCCACTAACACCTCTTCCAGCAGCAACCTTAGTTTTTCCCAGGAGGTCTCCTATCCAGGTACTGACCAGGCTCACACCTGCTTAGCTTCAGTGGGCTGCCAATTGTAAGTTGCAGGGTGACATGGCTGCTGGCCCTCCATACAAGAAGAGTGAATTTATGTATTATCCACCAAATCCCGCTTGGCGGGCAGGAACTTCAGTGCTGATAAAAAGATTCAGAGGTTGGAGCAGAATTGTCTCAGGGGCCAGACATAATTCCAATATGAGAACCTCTATAACACTACGAAGATACCTGTAGATTTTATTCAGTGTAGTCCCTCTACTTTGCGACTTATCTTTGTGTATGTCTGTCACATCCTAGTCTAAAATGTGACAGTAAGTTATGCACAGTACCATTCCGTTTAAATATTCCCCCTGTGAGACAATTAACCTTCTCTTGCTGAGGGCATTCTGCGAGAGTTAAACTCACTCGTTGGCATTCTCTTGGAGAACAGCAGGATCACCAGTTTCACTGGGAACAAAATGTCCATATTCTTCAACATTAGCGGATATGTGCAGGCCAGGGTATTTGTATGTACAAGAGAGAGAGAAAAGCAATTTATTTTACTTTGTGTCGTTTTCTTGATAAAGACTTGTGGAATTAGTCTGGCTTTCTGGAGAATTCTAATTTTAGATATGGATATTATATTTTGTTAATAAAACCCCTTATTCGAATTACAGGCACACATTTTTTATTGCTATTTTATTCCTTATCTGCTCTTCTTAATTTAAAAAAAAATCTCAGAAAAGGGACAGCTTTTTATGAACACTGTTAGAGTTTGCATCTCACAGCTTTGGCTGATTTATTTGTGTTTAAAAAAAACATTCTGGTGATTTTTTAAAAAAAGGTGGTACAAACTGAATCTTTTAACTATTAAGCAGGTTAATGTGAGGTATGCAAGTTGTCCATGCGAGAGGCATATTTTAAGAAAATAAACAGTACTACATAGTGCCACATACTGGAAGAGAGAACGTAACGTGGGATATTGTCTGTTGTATTTATTCAACAACTTTGAAAATTTTTTGGGGTAAGGCTGGGAGAAGCTGTAGTCTGTCTTTATCTTTTTTACCCAACAGTGACCCCTTGTGGCTCCATAGGTATTGCAGTCTCATCAATTGGAGCTTCACCGTCATTCTAAGCAAAGCTGACTTTGCTGTAGGTGCTTCTGGACTTCGGAGTTGGAATAAATAACAGACGGTGCATCCAGTGTACATTTAGGACAAAAATGTGCAGTTTTCACCTCCTCCCTTTCTCCTTCTAATCTCATGGTTGCAGGAGTGCTAAAACCATAAAGGTGAGTTGATTGACAATTCCTGACTGTGCTGCATGAGCCTTCCTTTCGCTTGGCTTGCAAATAAAATCTCTCCACCCATCATTATCCTTTCTACAATGCAAGTGACAATTCCAATAAACAAGTTGAGAAATCTGGGACCCATCACCTGTCACTCACCTGTCACTTTTTACCCCCGCACTATCAAACTATTAAACTCCCAGCCTCTCTCACTCTCACCTCATCTCTCACCTATGATCTGAACCTCACAGTTCCTTCTTTCTTACCAAAAACTCAAACACACATTGAAAATCTACCTCTACAATACATGTCAAAAGCTCACTCTCCATAATTTCTATCCCTTTATTTCATTCTGTTGATGCATGTTTTTGCACATAACTTGTTACCTTTTGTTGTTTTGTACATTGCCTGTTGTTTTTTTGCACATTGCCTGTTGTTGTTTTTTTGCACATTGCCTGTTGTTGTTTTTGCACACTGACTGTTGTCTCTGTCTTTCTTTTGTTATACAATTGTATTGTTGTTTTTTTTCTTTGTACTACTTTTGTCCGAGAGCTAGCTAAATAGCATTTCGTTATACCATATACCTGTATATGAGTATAATGACAATGAATTTGAACTTGAACTTGAACTTTCCCAGGATGGCCTAGTGATGTGGTTGTTCACATTGCTGCTTCCTGGCATTTCTGTCCCTATGGTGTTTGTGGGATCCAGTGCCCTCTCTTCCCCCTTCCCTCTCCCAGAGTGTGATCCCTTGACTCCATGAGTTGGGTGCTTTATCTCATTCCACCTGGCAGGCGTGGCTCAGATGCCTCAGAACTGAATGAAGATTGCATACATAGCTAGTGCATACCTTTCGCTTGGGGCGTGGTTGCAGGCAGTTCTGTTCCAGATAACTGAAAGACTGAAGTATTCCAACCCTAACCCCATCCTCAACTCTCACCAATCAAACCTTAAAACTATGCTTTCAGATACAACCTGGTCCCTGAATTTAGAACATGCCAAACAACATGGGTATCCCAGGTTTTATGATTTCCCAAAGCAGACTCACATATCCAGAGTTGGCAGCCTTACTAAAGTTTATGAGTCAAACGTAGGAGGATTTTGCTTGATGAGACAAGCACTCAACACAAATGCCTGTAATCCCACCTCATTTGACGTGCCTTACGGTTTCAGTGTAGTTTGAATGTTGATTAGCTCTTTTATAGTGGTAAACCTTTGCGGTGTCCCTGCAGTTCAAGCCTGGGCAGTGCAGTTCCTGTTATAAACAGTTGAGTGACATGAAAAAAAAAGATTCAAGCTGGTAGATTGCATCAATAGAAAATACTTTTAAATTATAACATTCACATGTACAAGCATACATAATGAGACAAGTGCTGTATCAAAATAAATGAAAATATTGTACATCGAAGCAGAAAGCAAACAAAGCAGCTTTAACTTTAAATTATAATATCCATTAGCTTGACGATAAGACAGTATAAAACTGAACAAAATATGTTACATCAAACCATCCATGACACAAAACAAAAAGCAAATAATTTTTCTGATGTACAAGAAAATATTAACATCAATTTTTACATCCAACGTTGCAAGTCATACAGAGAGCTATTGCTTGGCAATGCTCATTTGCACAACCCCTGCTTTTAACAACTGTGCAATAGAGAGTGTTTCAAAAACTCTGCAAAGGTTTCTAATATTTCTTCACTGATATCATTTGGAATGCATACTCCATCTTAACTTCTGTTCCTCCATTGAAAGGTCTAAATACTCCTTGTATCCTTGTATTTGACATTGGGCTGGACCTGCACTTCAGACTTTGAACTATGTGTTAGATTGCACTAAGTAAAATGCACTTAAAACATGTACAATAACTCAACAGGAGGCCATTTGCATGTTAAGATCTTCCACCACTGGTACAATTAAACAGAAGCAGAGGGCTGTGCTGAGGAACATGTTGTTCAAGACTAGATCATCCCAAAGTGACCATCCCTGAACTAAAGTGACCTCATGTGGTACCTAATTTATAGGATCAAATTTATTAGATCAAATTTATTACCGTCCTGAAGGTTATACCTGCTCTACAAGGATGTTCAGCTCATTCATTAATGAAATCTGATCGAAGTTAACTAGACATATCTTCTAGGAAGATATCAGCAACAATGTTAGCGTTTTAGAATCAGCCAGCCCCCACGTACCTTTGTAAAAAATACTGTCATTGTCAAAGACTTGTCAGTTGGCCCATTCTCTGTGTACGATATACTGTGTATGCAACAGATTATGGACTGTTCGGATTGTTTAGATGTGTGTACACAGTATATGAAGAGAACACGGTTCCAGCCACATCAGGGCCCATTAAGATCCACTGGGGGAAACAAGATTCTCAGAAAGTGGGCAAGCAATGCATATTGCAATAGATTCTCTGAAAACTCCTTGAAATTAGTCATGCTCAGGTTTGCCTAATCCAGAGTTTAGGTCTATCCAGAAAAGTCATTCCTCAGAACAGAGAGAGAGTCAGTCCTGGTGCTTACATTGCAGATTTGGAGCTAGCATATGCGCTGCCGTGACAGCTCTACCATGGAGGCTTCATCATTGCAGTATCCTATATTATAAATCTGACGCTTCTGGCCTATGAGTACGTCCTTGAGCTGGGTGGATTAAAAGCAACCGGTCAGTACTGTGCTGGGTACCTTCCACCAGTCTTGAGTTGTGGCTAGTGAGTGTGTTAGCGCCCCCTAGCCTTTGAGAAGCCAGTCCGCCAGCATTTGCAAAGCATCAGCGTACAGTAGGTCGGCATCATCACCCCTTCACATCTGTGACTCTCCCGTGTTGCGGCTGTTCTTCAAAGACTAGAAAACAAGAAAAAAAAGAGTGAGAATGCCTTGTCAAACAGTTTGGGTCATGTCCGATATATTTCAAGTTAAATAAGTACATTCCAATATAGTGTGCAAAAAATATTGAAAAAAAATTATTAGCTGTGGACATAAAGTTTGAATCATAATTCAAAAACCTCAAAGGAGGCAGATAGTTCTGTACCATTGGCATGCTGTAACAGAACATTTAAGCACCTGTAGAGAACAGCTCTGCTATGGGAATACAGACTGAATTCAGAGAATACAGACAGCAGACTATGTGTTGGAATGGCTCATATTTAATTTATTAAAGGAGTAAGATTGATTTTGAATTTCAAGAAAGGAAACAAAAGTACGGAAGCCAGAAGTAAGGAGTTCTTGTGTATTCCAACATTCTTTGTGAGCAATACTGAAGTATTACCTTGACACCTGAGAAGTGTATCACATTGGACACCCTAAATCACCCTATATCAAAATTGTAAATTTTAATTCTCTTGAATTAACTATTAAACTCCAGAATCTAGAATTATTGTCTGACCATCATACTGGTTTTCAGCAATAACACATCCATCCTCTAATTTGGTCCATCCATTCATTCATTTACTAACTGCTTCATCCAATTCAGGTTCATGGGGAAACCAGAGTCTATCCTGGAAAGCAAAAAGCACAAGGCAGGGTACACCCTGGACATGACACCAGTCCATCACAGGGCAGACAGACACAGGCACACACACACTCACACCAGGGCCAGTTTTCCCAGAAGTCAATTAACCTACCATTATGTCTTTGGGCTGTAGGAGGAAACTGATCACACAGAGGAAACCCACACAAACACAGGGAGAACATACAACCTCCACGCAGACAGCACCCCAGGAATTGAACCCAGAGCACCAGCACAGTGAGGCAGCAATGTTAACCACTGCATCACTGTGCCACCCAGAAATAATACAATCAGGTGATAAACTGTATTATATTAAATGTCTACGTTTCAGGATGTCCTGAGTGCACCCCCCTTGTTTGAAGCCTAAAAAGGGGGATTCTCTCAAGGTGACTGTTGGTTACTGTACAAGACAGTTTCAAGTGATTAGGGTATTTCATTTGCTTTACCTGTGAGTTGGCGGAATTGTTTGTTGAGCTGCTGAATTCAGAGTACTTGGGTTTCTTTTCGGTTCTGCACACAGGAGGCAGGAATTTACGGTACTCATCCCGTACCTGCAAAACACAGCACATTACAACAGGCCCTGCTACCTTCCTGGATCTGATGTAGAGCAGAAAATGTGAAGTCTCTCCAATAGGCAGGGAACTGCACTACATTCTCTTATTCAAAAACCCTGCCAGCTAAGAGTACTACGTGATATTACATAACAGTCAGAGCAGGTGACTTTCTTTCACTGTCTTTGAGAGGAATCATTAAAGCATCTGCTCCACTACCTTTTGAATCTGGAAAAAAACAAAAAGAAGGACTTGTTTGTCTTAAATGATCCTATTATCTCATTTCAATTTACACAAATTAATTATGAAGTCCTTCATAAACCTTCAGTCACCACTGAATGAAAGCTCTGTCCTAACACCACTCCAGAAGATTTAACCTGTATCACCCAAGTGCCAATTGTTATTGAACGCTCTGCTTATTGAACACAACCTGTAATGCACAGCATGTGTGTCCCTGTGTCATGTAATCTGCTGCACTGACTGATATTTTCAAAATATCTGTGCAACATGGCCTGAACTCCTGATGTCCTAGGAGATCATGAGTTCTTTGCAGTCCTGGATTATTAGAATCTTTGCTCAAAGAACTTGGATCAAGAGGATGCTTGTGTAGAGGATGAACTGATGGCACTGTCAGTTTTAATTTTTAACCTTTCTCATGGTCTGATCCTGTTGGATTTTTCTTCTCCTTAAAATGTATCATTTAGGTCATTTATGAGACCAGGATGACACTGGTACTTCAGCAGTGTGTGGTATGAGACTTGACTGCAAATACGGCTGGTAATTGTATAGTGTTTCCATGTTCAGGCAAAGCATCCCCTTTGTTTTGTTACAGCTTCCTACCATTTTGCTTCGCAGTTTAATGAACAACTCTCGGCCCTGGAGTGATGTCACCATGCTTTACTGTGTTTGGACAATAGTACATCGCAGTCAGCTTTTACTAAGGTTTGTCAAGGGATGAAACTGAAAGCCTGTGTCGAAGACTGTTTGCGCGTCTCACCGGCTTGGACAACAGGCAGTGCATGACGAAGATGAGCACGCCCTGAATGCTGTTCAGGATGGTGAAGAGGTAGGACATGACAATGGTGTTCTCCTCAAACTGGAAACAGCCAAAGATCCACATGGAGCCCAAAATGCACAGCTGGGCGATAGCAGTAATCGTGAATTTCCTGCAAAAGTAGCACAGCAGCTTGTATCCAAAAAGTCCACAGACTTTTCTTCAAAACATAGAAACCAATAACCAAGTAAACCAATATTCAAGCCTTAAGTATTCAACATGGCACTTACTTTAAAGAATTTTGAAATACCTAACAAAAGGTGTACTGTACTTAGCTTGTTTGCTTTTGTGATCTTGGCTGTATGTTACAGATGGACCAAAACACATTCAGTGGTAAATAGTATTGATTATTAATAATAATAATTCCTTACACTTATATAGCACTTTTCTGGATGCTCCATTCAAAGAGCTTTACAGGTAACTGGGACTCCCCTCCACCACCACCAATGTGCAACACCACCTGGATGATGTGACGGCAGCCATAGTGCGCCAGTATGCTCACCACACACCAGCTATCAGTGGGGAGGAGAGCAGAGTGAAGAAGCCCATTCACAGATGGGAATTAGGAGGCCATGATTGGTAAAGGCCAAGGGGAAATTTGGCCAGGATGCCACGGTAACACCCCTACTCTTTTTGAGAAACACCCTGGGATTTTTAATGACCACAGAGAGTCAAGATTTACATCTCTTTCAAAGAATGCTACCTTTTTACAGTATAATGTCCCTATCACTATCCTGGGGCATTAGTACCCACACAGAGTGCAGGGTGAGTGCCGCCTACTGGCCCCACTAACACCTCTTCCAGCAGCAACCTTGACTTTCGTAGGAGGACTCCCATCCAGGTTCTGGCCAGGATCACACCTGCTTCAGTGGGTTGTCAGTTGTGAGTTGCAGGTCGATATAGCTGCTGGTGTACTATTTTTTTTGGAACTTGACACTATGGGTCCACCTACTGTGCTATAATCATAATACTTAACATGTACTCCATTCCAGGTGTATAGCACAATCAACTGACTAATTAATACTCTTTTTCCACTTACAATATATAATCAAACTGTTGTTTAGACCAATGGCCTGGAATGGATTAAAAGTGCTGATATATGACACCCTCTGACAGGATAATGAGTATAGAAACATATCTCCTCCAAGCAATATATGATTATTAATAATACATTTCTGTGGAACCTTTATGTTATTTCTGTGACACAAGTGCATTGAAGTAACTGATAAACTGAGAATGAGGAGACTAACAACATGTGAGGTATTAATGTGTCTGATTGACACATGCTTATTCTTTGCATTGCAAAGGAAACAGTCTGAGATTATTTGCCTCACTGATCTTGACATTGCCATGGATCAGAGCCAAGGAACACACGGGCCCTGCTAGTGGTGCAAATCAGACACTAAATGCATTCTTCAGAGCTCTTGGTGAAACGCCAGGCACTCACTTGATCTTCTTCAGGTTGGACAGGTCTGGATTGAGGCTGCTGAACTTCAATGCCAGCTTCCACACCGTGATCATGAAGAAAAAGGCGTTGATCTAAGAAGCAGCAAAAAGTGTAGAGCATAATGTGAGACCTTCATACCACTGTTGCTTTAGCTTGCCACCTGTGGTCTTAAGATGAAATGCTAAACTTCCTAAGTATAAAATGCAGAGAGGTACTATATCTACTACATCTGTGAAATCAATACAGCTGCCAACAATCCCAGCCTTTCTGTAAATTACCTTGTGCGTAAGCGACATTCATTTTCTAAGACAGCAAATGTTGTTTATGCGCCTGGGGCAATCATTTTGTTGATTGATGGAAACTTTATTGTCCACTTCTGTGGAAATTTGTCTTTGGTTTTACCCATAAAAGTACAAAACACACAAGCAAAATATAAAAGACACATAAAGTACATGAAATCATAATAACAGTACACAATGCATACATAAATATGTAGTGGAGGGGACTATATTTACATACAGTACATTCCTTGAACAGCTTTATTGCACATACTGTATAACAAAGGACGTCTTAGAAATGTTTGTATTTGAATTTGGTACCCTATACCGTCTTTCTGATGGGAGTATTATGAATTGAGAATAGAGTAGATCCATGGAATCAGCTGTGATGTTCCTTGCCATTCTGAGAACTGTATTATGATAATTTATATATATATACACTGAGCTGGGGCTGCTGTTTCCCAATTATTTTTCACAATATTGGACAGTCTGGTTTTACTTTACAACCGTGGGTTTCCCTACCAAACTGTCATATTAAATACCAGGAAATGCTCTCAACAAGACTTTTGTATGCCCTCTCACAGACATTTTTACTATCTTTAAAGTTCTTTAGTCTTTGAGGACTGGTTTGCTTTCTTAAAAAAAACACTGTCTATATTCTCAGCCTCTGATCAATATGTGTCCCTAGATATTTAAAACTTTCCACAACCTTTACAGACTGACAACTAAGTACTTCTGGCTGCAAAGGTTGCCCACCATCTTTGCAATGATTTTAACATGGCAAAGAAGCTCTTAAGTCTTGGTCACATTTATTTCCAATGCGCTGGATTGGCACCAGCTTTGAAGGATATTTAATGCATGGTGCTATAAAGTGAAACTTCACTTACCATGATGATCACACAGACGGGCCCAAAGAAACTCCAGATTAAGCCCCGGTCCAGTGCCAGCCAGCAGCTACATGCAAAAAAAAAAAGAAACGAGAAATGAGAGATGTTCGCATATCACAGGCATTGTTAACAGTAATGATGCCAATGCTGTGCAGAACTCACTGTCTGTCTGTGCCATAGCCCCCGGGGTAGGAGATGGCAGAGATGACAACGATGACAAGGGGGATGCCATAGCCGAAGGCCAGCATGTGCAGCCGGCGCAGAGTGGTGTGGAAAACCAGCACCACCATCCGGTACAGCTGGATCCCCTCCAGGCACATCCAGCAGAACGACGCCAGGAAGAAGAAGTGCAGGAGCCCCGCCACCAACGCGCAGCCTCCCTGGGGGGGACACACAGATGGGGGAGAGGGGTCATGCTTGAGTTGGAGTAGGAGGGGTCTATAGCGATCCTGACTGTGCTTGACGTCAGATCTGCTGTGCATTGGTGCACGGCAAGCAGAAACCCTTTATTAACTGCGTCAATCAGTCTAGCAATACACCTGAACCTGCTTTCAAACACACCCAAGACTATCCGTCCAGGCTATCTGTCCTGATCAATCAAGCACCTGCAATGGGAAATGTACTGTCTGTTGGGGTGGCAGACAATATCTATGCCAAAACATCAAACACAGCACAGCTAAAGGTACATCGATAGCTGCAGGCCTGTTGGTGCATCTATCTTTCTATGGATGAAAGAGAATGTACGCAGTAAAGCACAGATGTTCATGATAAGTACTGAGCATGAATGTAGTAATCTCAAAATATGAATGATTAACCACACAGCAACATTCGAATTAAAAAAAAATCCAGGAATGGAACAGTGAGATGTGAAACCATTAGTTCAGCACTAGAGGGCGCCCTTGGCAGGTCTTTTATTGTTGAAGCTTTCTAGTTTTCATACATTGGAAGCCACCCAAGATACAGATGGATTACCCTGTCATTTTGTGGTAGCTCTAAGTAAAGAGAAAGCATTCACAAGAAAAAGTGCTGAGCTAGGTGCTGTATCCACAGTACAATTATCTAGCTGCTGTGGTGATCTCCACACGGGGCCTCCCTGATCAAAGCCACAAGCAGGGTTGTTACGTATCAGAGTCCGAGTCCAAACACTGCAGTTCCGCTGATGAAAATGAGTAATTCTGCACTTCAACCACTGTGGACGCAACTTTAAGCACGTTCTCCCAAGGCTTTGCTACGTTGACAGTCAAGCCTGGGTCACGTCACGAGCTGACTGGGACTGCCCAAGTGGTGGCACACAACTTCTCAAGAGAGGTCCAGGATAGGGATTAGTTGCCAGGGGCTCTCTCAGCATTCTCTCTCCTGCCAGGCACTTTGAGCATGTCAAAGTAACAGCTCTGAAAGCTGGGTGTCACAGTGGAGCCCAGGAGTCACCCCTATGCTCTACGGGAACAGAAGTCACACAACCAAGTCTTAAAATACTAAACTGTGCGAGTTGGTAATACATATGGCCCATTCCAAATGAATGCTATAATAGTGACCATGGTTATAGTCACTATTAGTAGTTAATAGCTATTGCTTATCAAGTGTTGCATAGTAAGGCACTGAGTACTGTATGTTCAAGAAAGCAAATCTTTCTAATGTAAGGGAAAACAATGCCAAAAACATTGGTAAATTTATCGCTGTAAACCTGTACAGCACAGACTGTTGTCTCAGCCCAGGGAGTGCCTGTTATCCCCTCAGAAGCCCGGCCGCCCACCTTGTTCTGGGTCCTGGAGATGCCGGCGAGGAAGACCAGGTCGGCGATGAAGAGGCTGATGCAGAGATGCAGGTGGATGGTGTTTCGAGTTCCCTGGATGGAACGGCACCAGTAGAAGGTGACGATGCACAAGAGCAGGCAGACCAGGGACAGAGAGAGCCCCACCCAGGTGATCATTTGCAGCTCAAAGGAGTCCTGGTAGTGACAGCATGACAAGACATCAGGGACTGCCGTGTCTGTGAGACACTTCTCACCATGCTGAATTCACAAAAGTGGTTTTTCCCCAAACTACCAACTCCAGTAGCTGGAATGTTTCAGGGTTCTCATGTTTAGCACTGAACTGTTGTGCCAGCTCCCACAAAATGATCTCAGTTTTGATCCAGCTTGGTCTGAGTTTGCAGGATTACAGTAGCCAGAATCCAGAAGGCTGGTGAACACTGAGTCACTTTCAACACAGGCTACTGGATTAATGCTTTGATTTATTTAGGTCAATGGCTGGTTTAGCCAACTGGGTGCAGACTCACCTTTAGGTCATAGAGGGACATTAGGACAGCGAAACTGCTGAGATGATCGCATTCGCACACGGTGTGAGTATCATTGAAATGCTTTGCCACACATCCCTGAGTAGACCATTCACCTTTGTTCCAGTATACACAGGTTTTATTCTCTGCTTTCTGTTGGAGAATCAAAAGTAAATCAGTCATTACATATACAATCTTATTCCTCATCCAGCAAATAAAATGGCAGGATTACAATGAGCCTGCTGTATAACTTTCACCACTACAGAAACAAATATTCATAGTGTATGTGCTATAATTCAGGATCTTAGAGCTAATACAGATCAGATATGATAACGAAGGATAGGTTTTTATTTGACAGGGTTTGATACTGTGGGTATTTATGCCATAAAGTGAAATGTCATCATATCACATTTCGAACAACTCGACAGATGAGTCTCAATACTTCCGCAGGTTGGAAAGGTGATGAGCTTGGAAAGGCTGGAAAGGAAAAGCACAGACTCAGAATTGTTGGAATGGTCTGGAATGCACTGGAGAAGAATGGAAAAAAATCTATCTACTGTATGTATCAGAGATCTAGAGAACCAGGATTAAAAACTATGAAGGAGCAGAGGGAGGGAATGAAGAGGTGAACTAGCCACACATAGCCAGATTAATTTAGCTAGCTAGGACACTGGAGCTCAATCTGCATGGGGAGTAGAAAAAGATTCTGGCTTAAGGAACTGCAGGCCTTGTGCTGGAAGGCCACATTACATGCAGGCAGGTAGATGTGTCAACATGCGTAGGCTGCAAAGAAACAAGTTAAAGGTTTATTCCAGGTGTCTTCACATCTGAAGAAGGCCCCACAGCCAAAAAAAATGTGTTTCTTTTCTTCTCTTTTCAGCATGGAATAAACCTTCCTTCACAGTACATGCAGTCATGAATTTCAAATAAGCTCAGAGTGAAAATGCTGGAGAACATATTTCTTTCACTGCCAGCAGTTGACACATCTTGCTGTTTTCTGCTCCTCTGCTATTTAAATCTGCTTATATAACCTTGCAGCACTGTACTGTAGCTCCTCTCTGGTTTCCTAGGCCTGCCTTCAGTCTCCTTTGCACAAGGTTTTGTATCTGAGAGGGAAAAGGAGGCTTACTTTCAAGTTAGAGAAGGTGATGTGGACGGACTTCTCAAGCTTTTCTGTATGCTCATTACTGACGGACACCGTCACCACTTTTGAGTTGATCTGAAAAGATGTCCGGTCATTTTCGCCCGTCTCACGGAAAACAGCATCAAAAGAGCTATTGACAGAGGATTCCAGATCATAATAGGTAACCAAGGCAGCAGCAGCAAAACCTTAAACACAAAGAAGTCGGTCATGAATTCCTTTCTGATAGCCATGCCTGGGGATCTGAGAAAAAAGGTTTTGCAGTTCAGTTAAAAGAGAACAAACTTGTCTCGGGATATTTCAAAGATAGATTATGAGGTACAGCATTCCGACTTGATATATACCATGTAACAGCAGTAAACAACAACACATCTTTTTCTTTTTGTCCAGTCTAAAATGAAATAAATTATTTCTGAGTGTGCCCTTCCTCTTTCTCCTTTTCGATTTCTGTACACAAAGAGAACATGAGGAATTGTGTCAGAGGATATTTCACCCGCACATTTGACAACAGTGCTCCACAGCAAAGAGGAGTGGTCACTTGTATGGAGTCCTGTTGTTAGTTTTTTGCATGTGTAAATATTCATTATGAAAATACTACCTAACATTAAGTGGATTTATCTACCTTCAAGATTGAGCTATTTGAATGAAATGTGTTATAATGGACAGGGGTTCCTAGTCCCGGTCTTGGGGACCTCCAGACCTGCTGGTTTTCATTAAAGCAATAGTAATATTGCTCAGCAATACTAAAAAGGCAATCACCCACATGTTTAGCAAGTGAATACAAACTGAAGAGTTCAAGTTAAACCAGTTATTAAGTGTATTAAGGGCCCAATTATTGAAACAAGTGCTCAGATGGAACAAAAGCCAGTAGGAGTGGGGATCCCCAAAGCCAGATCTGGGGAACCCCTGATACATGGCACTTAACAGCCCCAAATGATATTGTCTCCAGTTCTTTTATATCCCCAAGAGATTCACTGGAGTCATCAAAAACTTAAATGGAATAAAATTCCAGAAGAACCCAGGATTCTCTCAGACAAGTTAGTTGAATTACAGACCTATGAGTTTGTTCATAGTTCTCCACAGGTGTTGCTCATTGTAAAGAAACAACTCCCGTTTCCATGAATCTGTTAATAGTATCGCAGTGAATGACTCAAATAGTGTATGTGGAGGAGGTGATTACACATCAAGAACTGCAGTAATTTACAACATGCTCTGACCTTTGAATCTCCTCTAAAGGACAGAGCACAATGAGTCAGTGAGCTAGAAACCTTGTGAGCTACATACAGTAACCACTGTTACAGGTCAACATTTATTGGTTTCACTGTATTTATTTGCTTAGTTATATAATTGCTAATTAAACCATTAGTATCCTAATTAAATATTTTTGTAACCTGGGCCACTGTTCTGCCTACCTATTTTTTAAACTTGATTTCCACACATCTACAGCCTATTGCTGCAGTATCCTTTACAAGTGGTCCAATAATAACAGAAATGATTGCACTGAGTTCAAAGCACAGAGGATAATTTTATCTATTTTTTGCTCTCTTTTCCTTATTAGTGAAATCCCAGATTACCTTGGTTGTCTTGGCTGGCTACCGTTTCCCAGTGAGTGTCCAAGACAGCGTACTCTGAAGACAAGCTGATGCTTCCGGTAGCTGGATCACTGCCCCGGGACACGAGGAAATCCACTCCTGCAGACAGATGAATACAGACGCATTCATGCTCATGAACAAATGAGGACAACTGAAATTACACCTATTTCAAAGTCCATTTCTAGATTTTCTAGAGGCACTAAGAGTGACTGCTACAGGAGTAGTCTATATACTGTATATATAGATTGTATAGTCTACATACTGTATATTTAGTGGTAGTTGTGGTCATGACAGTCATAGTGACTACAGCTGTGCCCATCTCAGTTTTAATCTATACCTTGTAGACATATAAGCTAAATAGTCTATATATAGTGGTAGTCATGATTCTCATAGTGACTACCACTATAACTACCACTATAACTACCACTATAACTAAACTGTAGATACAGTTTACAGACTAAGTAGTCAATATATAGAGGTAGTCATAGTGTTGTTAAGGCCTACCCAAAGTCGAGCCATTGATCCAGGTTTGGCTCTCTTTCATCAGAGGTGCGATCAGCATCATGGCTTGCTCAGTGGTATGAAGGAATGATGATACACTCTTCCTGTCCAGTTCTCCACCAAGTAGGAGATCATCAACAATACCCAGAAACCTCTGTCAGAGAGAGAGGCACAAAGAATGAAAAGAGAAGATATGGAAGACAGCTGGGAAGCGAAACGGCTTCAGTACCCAACCATGAGCATCAGATGAGAGCCCCCCAACACAGGGCCTGAAGCATGAACAATTATTTTAATGCTCATAGCAAAGGGCTTTTGTAGTTTAGATTATTCTTTTTTTTTTTCTTTCCAACAAAACCTGGCAATTTTTAGAAGAATGAGGTCCAACAGCATTGTGAATAAGCTCTTTCATATTATTTATTTCTTATTACTTGGATTTACATGACACTGTCTCTATGTTCACCTCATGTTTTTTTGATGCAAACCCACAGACACAGACCAAATCTTCATGACATTATCAGTTGTCTTTTCCTATGTTCTCATGAAGGTAAAAGTGAGGACGAAATAAAAAAGCAAAGATTGAGTGTGTGGCAAAAAGTAACTTATATCTACTCAAGCTCAAGGCCTACAGTGCAATACTAAGACTGCATTTAGAACACTGCATTCAGTTTTGATCACTATGCCACGAATTGAGAGACTTGAATCAAGTTCAAGGAAGAGCAGTAAGAATGTTTCCTGATCTAAGGGAATTTTCATAGATGGGTGAGAAAATTATTTCCCTAGATTTGTTCATTTTGAGACTTAGAAGTGCTCAGATCCAAGTATATCTAATCCTAAGGGGTAGAGACAGAGTCAACCCAGGGTCAACAATTTCACACTCTGTAGTCAAACAAGGAGTTGCAAACAAAAAGGGAATGCATAAGAGATACTTCTTTACCCAAAGAGTTTTGGGTGTCTGGAACACACAGCTCAGTCAGGTGGTTGAGGCCTAAACTATGGGCACTTTTAAGAAACAGCTGGAAGAAGTTTCAGTAAGTGAATAGAACGGGCTCCTCTCATCTGCAGTCTTTTCTAGGTCCTTGTAATGGTCATAGCCTTGGGTGAGGGCGGGTTTTGGCAAAAAACTGTTTTTCATTGTCCTTTCTACTTGATTATGGCTTTGGACTTGATTGCCCAAGAACTGAGGTTTGATCCTAACAACACTGCCATTGTGAAGTACTGAACATTAACTCCCCTCTGTCTCTTAGTCTGCCAGCTGTGCATACATTGAGTAACAGATGAAGGAATCCTGCCTATAAACGTATCTTACCATTAGATATGTGTTGCCGTCTGGATAAGACTGATCACTTATCATCAAACATGAGTCGTTGAGGTCATTTACCACTTTTTTTAATCCAGAAGGTAGCTGAAAGACAATTACAAGAAGATATCTTGATTTTCTTTCACTGGTAGAAACGCTTCAATAAAACAAAATAAGAAATATCAAGAAAATGAAAGCACTTATAGACATTATTTCCAATAGTAAAATGCAGATTAAATTCAAGGTCTGGTTTCTAGTCTTATTTTGTTTGAACATAATATGCTTTTTTGTGAAAACTAAAACAAAACAAGAAATAGTATTTCGCAATTAACTGAAGTGATTGGTTTTCAGAATATTTTTCTTGGGATTCCACACAAGGCACTGCTTGCTCTTTCTAGAAACCTTCTCAGATGTACTGCACCCCAGAGAATGAACAAAAACATCCACGTTCACATACACACTTTCTCAGAAATTAATAAAAAGGCTGTTTAACTGTTTTCTTCCACAATGCTGCTCGTTCATCATACTGTAAGAGGCTCTCGAACAGTTTAAACTGCACAAGAAAATTACAACATTCAATCAAAAACAACTATTATTCCTCAAAGACAAGAAAAAAAGAACGCTGTGTTTGTGTACAGTTTACTGACATTCTGAGCACTGACGCTTAGCTGGTTGGAGAATTTTTAGAAGGGCACAGTGCCTGAAAGCATTGTGCTTCCCAGGACATTAACAACAATGAAGGAAAATGTGACACACGGTTCATTTCAAGCATTCTGTGGCAAAGTATGGCAAAGGGCAATAGAGCAAATAAAATAATTGATTTTTACCTAGCCATGCCTTTACATAAAACAGCTGACATTATGATCAATGTATAATGTTACATATTTAATTTTATAACTCTGCTTGACAGGCATACTGTATGTGTCATTAGCAGACCAAGCCTGATACAATAAAGTTGCAAATGCAATTGAAGTGTATAATGTCCCTTTATAGAGGGTAATAAGTCATTGTGTTCCCAGTCTGGCTGAGTAGAGAATAGACGAGTTATTTCTTCCCAGAGGAGGTTTCACTACAGAGAGGGCACTCTTGTGAGGTGCGGGCACTGTTTCGGAGTTCCTGGGTTTTTTGTAAAGTAGGATGTCTGATTGTAACCTACCTTCTCTTGTCCAGCTTCATTTTTGAACAGGCTGTTGCAATTCAGTTCTGCATGAGGAATAGTAAAAGTGAAGATTTTAGTGTCCTGCATGATGCTTTTGTGGCAAATGTTTGATTTTTCCAACTCGGCAAGTGGTCAAGAGCACAGTCTTAAAGGCTTGGTTTCAGAAGCACACCCTTGTGCTGTGTCAGGAGTGCTTCTCCGTTTTCACTGATAACGTCACGACGGCACCAGACCTGGGGTCCTCACTTCCCTTCTCACACAGTTTGTTGTTCATCATGATCATTTGCATGTCTAGAGGGATTGTGTTTCTCTGGGAGAGAAGAGCATGTACCTCAAACTGCCAACAGAAGTGACATAATGGCATGCAAAAAAACAGGATGGATTCTCTTCACTATTCTATGTAAATATAACCAGTGTTCACTGGTACGAACTAAATTTTCATTCAGTAAATTTATTCCTAAACAATATGAATACCCAGACCTACAGTATACATCTTTTTTTTTACTTCAAACTGCATTAAGTTCTAATATTAAGGTATTAAAAATCAGTCTCACTTTTGCACTGAGATGAGCCATTTCCATAATTGATTAATCCTGGCCCACAAAAAGGGATACAGCTGTAATCGCCAGGGGTGTTACTGCAATTTGTCTGGGGTCCGCACACAGGTGGAGTCATTTTACACTCGTCGATATCTGAAAAGGAACCACAGTGAGAGATTTCCTCCAAATGTTCAGGTATATTCCACACCAGCTATTTTCTGCCAGGCAAAAAGAGGTTTTCTCGTGTGCCTGAGAAATCACTGGATCAAGATACAGTCATACAGTCATAAGCTGCAATGTTGACCCAGGACAAACTGGAGAATTAGTGTATAAATTCTTTAATTAATACCTAAAAAAAACGGGGGCAGGGATGAAGAAGAGCTTGCCAAGGACAGGAGTTAATAATGTCTATGATGGATGACACATGTGGAAAGAAAGTTTTGTGAGTTTTGTGCAGTTGTTGGTTGCTTTCTGACAAATCACTGAAAGAAGCCAGTTTTGTGTGTTACATTTGTTCTGTCTGAATGAAGATGAAAACAAAGAGTGGGTTACCCTCCCCCTCTCCCACACCCCCAGGATACTTTGTACATAGTAAACTGTTGTTAAAATATTCCCACGACTGGAGTGATCCTGGCTCCTGAAAAATACATGAAGGTACTGGATGTTTCAGTAGGCAACAATGACAAAAGATGAACTCCCTTACAGTATATGCTCCAGAAGAAATGTGAAAAAAAAGGACACATCACATACAGTAAATGTTGCTCTATGCATTTCACAACACTGACATTTTGTTGCATCACAGCAACAAAATATTCCTGGTTTGAGTATTGTGTTTCATTTTATACCTTCCTAGTTCCATGACTAAAATTCCCTTGCATGTTTCTTCTACTGTTGCTATACATACAGGTACAGTACTGTATACTGTAGGTTCTATTCCTATACAAACTGAAACTGTCTATGTCTATACATATTGAACTATTCCTACATAATCCAAAAACATATTTTCATATACATAGTGGACTGTTTCTATTCTTATATATGCTGAAAAATGTAGAGGAATCCACTTTATATTATCAGTTACAAGTACTGGGTTTTTTTCTTCTTTATTTTTACCAGCTTGTAATGCACTTTACGGATACAAAGGTGGCATACGATTTTGACTAACTGTGTTTTATTTTTATCCCAAATTATTTTTTTATGTATTACGTGTATCACGGTCATGATGCAGAGATTAAGCTAAAAATGTCATAAATGTGAGCAACAAGAATGCCAAATCTTCACACTTTGTACTGGTCATTTATGGAACACATCTTCTGGTTTTCATTTCGGATTTGTAGTCCAAGCATCTGAATCCATCCATGTGCTCTAGTGCGTCAAGCTGTCTAATGAGCTGTGGTTTCTCTCTACAGTCACAGCCTTGGTATCCCTTTCTTTCTACAAAATAGCAAACTAACAGCCATCTTCTGCATGCTGTGAAAACCAAGTAAACTCTTCCGCCCCCTTAAATCTCTCTCGTATTAAAAGACTTTATCTGTCACTATTCCACACCAGTATCTCTCTAGTGTATATTCAGTTGCACAACATATAAATATTCTCTGGGCTGAACCAAGTCCTGGAAGAACTGGGATTTGATGCAGCTAACCCCCAGATTCACACACACATACTGTATCTATTCTGTCTACTGACCCCTCCTCCCCAGCTATGAAGCCTCACCTGAGCAGTATCCTGTGGAGCTCTCAGACTGGCTGAACCCTGGATGACAGACACACCAGCAGCTGCCAGCTGAGTTAGAACAGTTGGCATTGCTGCCACAGATCAGCCCCTGTGTGGACTCATCTACATTTGCAATGGAAACAGATTCTCTTCAAGTACATCTCTTCTCTGTGCCACACAGTGTCACTCCGTGCCAAGTGCTGGAGACATTTTCCTTACAAAGAAGTGTCATCCGGTTGTTCATTTCACGATGAATGACAAACACCCAAGAATAAAGCGTCATGGAGCGAAATTGTGGCTTATCCCACTTGGTTGAGGGCTGGACTCCCGGCCAGAGGACAAGGAGACCAGGACCCCCATGCAGGGTGACCAAGGGGTAGCTGCAGAGGTGGAGATGGGGTGGAGGTCGGATGCTAGATATGTGCAAGAGAGAGAGATAGGGATCTCGTAGGTATTTAGCGTTTGGGAGAGGAATTGATTGTCAGGAGCGATTGCTAATTACTGACAGCTGAGTCCAATTGATCTTGGTGTTTGTCATCCCTCCCAAACTTTTATTATAAACTCCATATATTATTCTATACAAATACAAATTTCACCTGAGCAGTGTTTATGCAGTTTGCATTGAAACTACAGATTCTCCGCACATTCATCTATATCTGTAATGGAATCACATCCTGTTTCAAAAGAAGTTGCTTCCTTGACTCTGTTCAGTCCCAGATTTACAGTAGATTGCAGTTAATCTAAACTGTGTCACTTCTCTCTTCTTACTCACACAGTTCTGTGTTGCTATGCAACACTATGTACAGCACTAATCTTAGACTTACATAAATTAATACCATAGTCCCTCCAAGAAGTAGCAGGTCTGAGAGTCCGTAAAACTACTGCTACAGTATACTTCTTTATCTGTACTAAATATATTTTAGAATTATACTGTAAAGGGTATTTATAATGATAAGCAATAACTGTATGGTATTTTGCTGAATGCTCAATTATATGCAAGTCATTTGAAGGCTATAGGTCTAAAGTTACTGAGAAGACCGATCTCACACACATGTTCTGCACATACAAAGGAAATGTGGCACAGTACTCTTTTAAATCAGATTCAGTTACCATCACATGGGGCATTCTCGGTGGTGTTGTACTTGTCTTCACTACTTGATGTGTATCCTTCACTACTTGATGTGTATCCTTTATTGCAAGTGCAGTTATAACTTCCAATTGTGTTACTACATTTAGCATTTGGACCACAAATCATTTTGTTCTCTTGACACTCATTGATATCTGTGGAAATGACATGAAGGTACGAGTTTAGAGTCAGACCAGGAAATGAACTGTATGCGTTCTTATTTAACAATCCAGTATGACAGGAGTGATAGGTGACTCTTTCACAGAGTGTGATATCCCTGCTGAGTTACAGCTTGGAGTCATCGTGCAACACCATGTACAGCACTAATCTTGGATTCTCTTATGTAAATGAATACTACAGTCCCTTCAAGATTAACAGGTCTGTGAGTCATGAAACTACTCAGTATACAGTATACATTGCTGTATACTGTATTTCTTTTCTGTACTAAATATATTTCAGTCTTAAACTGTAAAAGGAATTTATAATTCTAAGCAAAAACAGCATGATATTTTGCTGAATACTCAACTACATACTGTACAAGTCATTTGAAAGCTCTAGGTATAAAGTTACTGAGAAGACAGATCTCACACACACGTTCTGCACATACAAAAGCAAGAGCAAAGAGTATCTCAGACATAAAGGATTTTGAAGAAGAATGGCTACTAACATTCTGAAAAATCACATCTTCCCCTCCTGTTGGTGCTAAACAAACTGTTTTTGTACAAATCCTTACAGCATACTGTACAAAAGGCCTCCTCGTCTCCAGCACTGTGTATTACCACCCTGCCACTGTGGATGTCTGGGAACACGGAGCTGCTTTGTAAAGGACGACACTCATACAGCCCTCCTTCCCTTTCTAACCTGGGAGGAGTGTCTAAGACTTTTTGTTACACTGATGACCTTCTATGTTAAATTCTATTGAGACAGGACTGATTTGCCCATTCATAAATCCCACCCAAATGAGCTAAAGAAAGTGATGAGATGCACAACTAGGGGGTCTGGGAATGAACAAGACAAGGAGTGACAGGTGACCATACCAACATGTACAGTTTTAGGTAACCATAATGCCTCCTTGTTACTCGAACTCTCCACATAAAGAAATGATTTCTGTTGATACAGAATGTAGCACAAGGTGACACTGCACCATCCACAATTTCACTTCACCCTCTGAGCTGCATCCTGTTTCCGGAGGTGCCGAGCCCTTGGTTTCAGGCACAGCTGTAGCTGCCAGCTGTGTTATATTGTGTGTGGCATTGCTGTCACATGATCTACATGTGCAGTAGAGACAGATCCTCATAAGCGCAAACTTGCATCTGACAATGAGATATTAAAATACAGATAGATGAAATAATGCCAAGTCACAAAAAACAACGGCTAAGTGGTATAAGGAGAGCTAAAACCTGATTTCAAAAGTCAAATGAGTAAATTAGAAGGTATAAAAAAGCAGTAGCACACAACACAAAGAGCCAGAAGAATTTCAGGGCTTACAGAAGGAAATGCAGCACAATAGTCTGTGAGATTCAGTTACCATCACATGTGAATTTTTGGTTGGTGTTGAACTTATCTTCCCCAGAACTTGTTTTGTATCCTTTATTGCAAGTGCAGTTATAACTTCCAATTGTGTTACTACATGTAGCATTTGGACCACAAATCATTGTGTTCTCTCGACACTCATTGATATCTGTGGAAATGACATGGAGGTACGGGTTAAGACCAGGAAATGAACTGTATGCGTTCTTATTTACAGTAACAACCCAGTGTGACAGGAGTGATAGGTGTCTATTTTTCAAGCAGTGTGATGTCCCTGCTGAGTTACAGTTTTGAGTCACGAATGACCTGACTGTCAAGAATTCCAGCCTACCAGTGTTATTACACTGCAGAATAATCTATTGAACAAAGTCAGTCTTCCAGCTGCTCATGCAGACACTTGTGTACCATAACTTGACTTTAGTAAAGGACTTGTAGTTCACACAGTCTTGGTCCTGAACAACAAGGCATTTTAATCCTGAACTGGGAAACATATTCATGTATAGCCACATTTCTTGCTCACACTGTTCTGTCAGGTTATGCAACACAGTGTACAGCACTAATCTTGGACTCTCTTCTGTAAATAAATATTATTGTCCCTCCAGAATTAACAAGTCTGTGAGTCTGTGAAACTACTGCTATATTTCTTTTCTGTACTAAATGTATTTCAGTCTTAAACTGTAAAAGGAATTTATCATGCTAATCAAAAACTGCACAATATTTTGTTGAACGCTCAACTACATACAATCATTTGAAAGCTATAGGTCTAAAGTTATGTAAAGGACGACACTCATACAGCCCTCCTTCCCTTTCTAATCTGGGAGGAGTGTGTAAGACGTTTTGTTACACTGATGACCTTCTATGTTAAATTCTATTGAGACAGGACTGATTTGCCCATTCATAAATCCCACCCTAATGAGCTAAAGAAAGTGATGAGATGCACAACTAGGGGATCTGGGAATAAACAAGACATGGAGTGACAGGTGACCATACCAACATGTAGTTTTAGGTAACCATAATGCCTCCTTGTTACTCGAACTCTCCACATAAAGAAATGATTTCTGTTGATACAGAATGTAGCACAAGGTGACACTGCACCATCCACAATTTCACTTCACCCTCTGAGCTGCGTCCTGTTTCCAGAGGTGCCGAACCCTGGGTTTCAGGCACAGCTGTAGCTGCCAGCTGTGTTATATTGTGTGTGGCATTGCTGTCACATGATCTACATGTGCAGTAGAGACAGATCCTCATAAGTGCAAACTTGCATCTGACAATGAGATATTAAAATACAGATAGATCAAAGAATGCCAAGAAACAAAAAACAACGGCTAAGTGGTATAAGGAGAAGAGAAACCTGATTTCAAAAGACAAATTAGTAAATTAGAAAGTATTTTAAAAGTGGTGACACACAACACAAAGAGCCAGATGAATTTCAGGGCTTACAGAAGGAAACACAGCACAATAGTTTTTTTAATCTGATTCACTTACCTTCACATGTGACATTCAGGTTGGTGCTGAACTTGTCTTCGCCAGTACTTGATTTGTATCCTTTATTGCAAGTGCAGTTATAACTTCCAATTGTGTTACTACATGTAGCATTTGGACCACAAATCGTTTTGTTCTCTCGACACTCATTAATTTCTGTGGAAATGATGTGAAGGTACGAGTTAAGAGTCAGACCAGGAAATGAACTGTATGCATCCTTATTGAACAACTCAATGTGACAGAAAAGAAAGTTGATTATTGTTCACAGAGTGTGATGTTTCTGCTGAGTTACTGCTTTGAGTCACTAATGACCTGACTGTCAAGTATTCAACCATTTTAATCCTGAGGTGGGAAATATACTCATGTATAGCCAACAGTTCTGGTATCCAATGAAAGAAAATTATTATTTCAATGCATAGTTTATCTAAAAAGCTATTGTTTACAGTTTAGCTGCAGTTAAGGGTTATTTCTTGTTTAGCCTTGTAAACATTTACCTTGGTAAATATAGTGTAGCATTACCATGTTATTCCAAAGGCATACTGCAAAACTATGGTGCAATACTGTAAAGCAAACCCGTAGGGAGACAATATAATGCAACCTCTTTTCCAAAGTAAGCTTTAACAAGGCTGTATTCCAAGTCTGCCATGAATTAACAAGTGAACAGAAGTTCTTCAAGCAGGTTGCATTAGGGAGAGAATGAGAGCACAATACTGATTTTCAATAGTGTTAATGGATTGTAGCTCAAATAACAAAGAGTATCGAGCTTTCAACAATAAAAAGTGGACAGAAACACTGGGTTGTAATGAGCTACAGAGAATTAGGTGGCACAATAACAGGAAAAGCAGATATTTTTTAAAATATTATTGGCTATGTTGACTCTTAGTTGAATATCATTTATCTCTTGTAACAAAGTCCCTTTAAGTAGGTAGAATCACAATGCATCATTTTCCCTGCTCTCATATTTTATTTTGTCAGATTGATTTCAACTCAAATAACTTGCAGAACACAACATACTGTATTTTCTTACTTTTTCTTTAGCCTCTATGGTAAAGGGAGCTGTAAATACAGTAGGTTGTGTCACGATGAAACAAGAAGACACAAAATGGCAGTGTTCTTACCTTCACATGTTTCAGTGAATGTTAAATTGGTTTTCCCAGAAGATGATCTGAACCCAGATTTACACTGACAGAAGACACTTCCGATTGTGTTGAAGCAAAATGCATTATTAGGACAGTATTTATCTTCTGTGCACTCATCCACATCTGAGAATGAAAAAAAATATCGATTTGCAGATCGGTGACACAACTTTACAATTCCAGGAATACCAATTAGCCTTTAAAGTTCAACAGTCCAAAACAAGTTCAGGGCAGTCAGATGTCCAGCTGTGTGGGCAGGGTATCAGTGTCAAAGTACAATCCATGGAAGTGATGGGGTGGGGACCTATTTTATAGTCTGTTCCAAGTAATTCTAATGTGACATCGAATATATTTTTACTGTACTTCTGTAAAACATACCTGTACATGTTCCATTAGATAGCTTTGTTAATCCACTAGGACATGAAGACATAACCTCCAAAATCAGAGTGAGGCAGAGATACAGACCTAAGAAGAAGAAAAACCATACAGTCACTATAAGATACTTCAATATATTTTCACAATACAAGAATGTAAAACTTGCTGGATGCCCCCCCATATTACTAAAAAAGTTGTTTTTTTTATCATAGCCTCCAGTTAAAATAATCAGCTTGTATTTTAACTGTTAAAGGAACAGGATTGTGAGGGAATTTATTTCACCTGCTGCCTTTGCAGGGCAGTTGTGTCCACCACCCTTTGAAACAGTTAAACTGGGGCAGAACTTTGACGTTAAACAGAGTGGAGGCCAGACAGGATCATGCCCATTTCCCAAACTCTGATTGTGTAGCCTGACAGGAAATGCCCACAGAGGGAATTCATATGATGTAAAAGGTTAAGGGAACTGACAGGATATAATGGGAAAACGTGGGAAGTAACTCTTAATGCAGGGATATCAACCTGATATACAGTACATCCCCCTAAATTTGTTAATTTCTAAACACCTGGAACAATTTCATTTTGACCTCTTAGTCAAGGGGATTTGCTCAATTAAGTGGTTTGAAGATGATCTGAAAGGAAAATATCAATACCTGGCAATTCTCAAGGACCCCTGATTACCATTCCTAATCTAACTTGAAACTAAATTGATCAAACCTCTTGTGTTCCATGACTTTACAAGCTAATGATTTAAGGGTGATGTGTAAGACCTGTGAGTTTGTATCTACACTCTCGTGGTTGGCCAGGTCTGACTTAAAGACTACCCAGCATTTTCTATAGAACCTTAATAAACAATAAAGAAAGCAATACACAGGACTTATGTAAATTGTGGAATAAAGTCTATAAATCAGTACTGAGTATAAGAAGGTTACTTCCATCCACCATTTTTAACTGCTTTTGCAAAATCAGGGTTACAGAGGAGCCTATCCCAACTACCAACAGGCACAGTGCCTTTCACAGACCAGACACCCAGGAAGGAAAGACACCTGTGGGAGGAAACCAGAGCACCTGGAGGAAACCTACACAAACCCAGGGAGAACATACAAACTCCACGCAGACTGCACCCCAGGTCCAGAATTAACTCAGGGCCACAGCACTGCAAAGCAGCGATGCTAGTTACTGTGCCACTGTGCCTCCCAAGAAGGTTACAGTGCATGAAAAACATTTAGAGCCTTGCATATATAAAGTTTTTTTTATCAAATATGCACAAGATTTAAGTCAGCTTATACATGTGCAGCCTCAGTTATGACCGAACAGTATTTCCAGCCAAACTAATGGATCACTTACTGATTTGCCGCTACTGATCTGTTGTATTAGCTTCAGTTTAAACAGTCCCAAAATGAATCTTCCTGTCCTCAGTTTGATTACATCATGCATGTTTCAACACACAAACTGTACAGTACAGCTAATTGGGAGGAACTCCCAATTAGCACAGGTTAAACTGAGATCTGGCTCCAGCAGCCTTTCACATTTCACTCCCTTCACTGTGGTTTGTTAGAACAGTTATTCGATCTCGCATCCAAGCAGGTGCTGTAGTCCAGTGCTAGGTTTGTCAACTCAGACAGAAGCATTCATAAAATAAAATGGAATGCATCTACGCCACATTGTGAGTTTTTATTAATCTTGACATGAAAAGCTACTCTAATTTAGAGTGCTAAAACATTTTGGAAAGGTTTCCCATTAAAACATTGTTTGATCAATTTTCATTTCACATATCAATCCTTGCAGTATTGGATATTTCAGCGTTAGTTTTCTTTATTCTACACCGTGCATGTATCAGTCTAAGTAATATCAATTGCAATTCTTGTGGAATCACTACAAACTGTACAAAAGCCCCCAGATGTGAAACTGCAAAGAAATGAAACTGCTATGAAATGGTGATCCACTTCCTGAGAGATACAGTATATTGTTCTGGAAAGATCATTCCTTTTGTAAGCTTTCTTTCATATGTCTACTTACAACTGCTATGTCTCGTAATTCTATTTAACAAATCCTGCCTTTCAGTTTGGGTCTTTGAAAAATGGTACTTTAACAAAAACATTGCAAAGACTTGGTGGTATATGACTATATTATAGCTGAGCTGAGAGTTGATTCACTAGCTAAGACTGTGGACTGTGCACCTTCTGTATGGAGTTTGCATGGTGCGTCTGCATGTATGGTCTCAAATATTTATTTCTAGGTTTGTGTTTCTATTACAACATCACTCCTTATTTATAGCCGTGTTTGGTGGTACTGTTTCACTGTACTGTATATTATTAGCTGTGGGTTGTAAAACCTTACAAAATCCAAAACAAAGTGAAGTACAGGAGATTTTCAGCCACCGATAACAAATGTGAAAACACTGCGTTGGTGGACACAGTTACAGGTTTTCCAGGCACGTTTCTCATACACGGAATTCTAACATCCCACGCCTCAATTCACTAAGGGTTATCTGATCTCTGCAACCGAAGTAAATTCCGAAACCAGTTGTGTCTAAAACAAGTCAAGGCATCGCATTAGATTTAGAGATTTTTGATCACAATCTGTCCTTTGAAGAGCACATGAGCAAAGATAATGTACTGTACCACTGGGTCATTTTTTCACACTTGCATAACAACACTCCCATCTGCTCTTGGATGATCAGTACCTGTTCCAGAAGGATATAGAAATGCCAATACGCATGTTAGCACTTTTTCGGGAAAAAAATACTCAAAACGGTCTTATTAAGTTGCCGAATACAACTTCATAAACTCGAATTTTAATCAGACCAAACCCTTACAGATATACAGTATCTCACAAGTGTAATTGTCTTGCAATGGCTCCCTGTGGAGTTCAGACATTCAAATTCTATATTAAACATTTGGATGATCTTGTGGCGGAGCGGTTGCACTTTGGCTACGGATCTGTGTCTGTGAGCGGAAGGTGACTGGTTCAAATCCTGCGGCCTTTAGAGGAATCCTACTCCGTTGGGCCCCTGAGCAAGACCCTTAACCCCAACTGCTCCAGGGGTGCCGTACAGATGGCTGACCCTGCACTCTGACCCCAAGCTGCTTTCCCCACCTGTGTGTCTCATCGAGAGCAAACAAAGGTATGTGAAAAGACAAATTCCTAATGCAAGAAATTGTATATGGCTAATAAAGTGATCTTATCTCTTGTATCACCATACACTACTCTCAACAGTCTTCAGGTTGCCGAGAGATGCACCAATTAAATAGCAGGGAAGCCTCGGTAGCTGGGCAATCTGCTTTCTGCCACTAATAATGGTAAGGTCCTCTTAAGTACACGGGTGGCATTCAGAAGTGCAATTGTGCGATTCAGCCTCCTACACCACAACCCTTATCTTAGCCTCAGCTTAAGGCGATCCCGTTTGAAGAATAAGACAGGACTGTGGCAGCAAATATTTCAAAACCTTTGCTGACGCCCACAGGCAATTTCATCTGCCTTTGCTGGGCCCAGAGTTACAGCACTGAATCCTCTGATAGATTATTAATATTTTGAAAAGCGGGTGCATTTTTATAGTACAGTGTATACTGTACACTGTATAAGAAAACTGTGCTCTAGCAGACATCAGTAATAGAGTTAAGGCAAGGCATTCTTACGGTGTGTGCTGGTTTTCTCAAGAGTGGATCAGTTACAAAGAAGTAATCCACCCAGCTTCCGAAAATACTAAATTTCACGCTATTTCAAAGCAATTCTCTCAGTCCAGAACAGAGAAATTAAAACGTGATCCAATTCTTCTTGTCCTGTGATTAGGAGGGACTCACAGTTTTACAAAACAGCTTTAAAACAGACACGAAAGCCTTCAAAAAAGTATTTTATATTAAAAACGGTTTTCTTTTTAAAAGATTCTGGAAGTCCTTATGTTTAAAACTAACAAGTACTCATTATTTCAGTATGAAAACTGTATGAACATGAAAGGTATATTCAGCCAGGTTGTGTCGTGAAAATAATGTACTGTAGCAAGCGACAGATAACGTTTGTGAATTTTCATAATGATCTTTTCATATTTAGTTATAGCTGCTGCCCTAGTGTTCCGTTTTTGCTAAACACTCTCAGTTTCAGTAATTCTTCAAAACCCAGAAACCTCCCTCCAAGACCACCAATCAATAAGCGTTGATCTCGTTTCGTTTAGAGATCTCCATTTCCCAGATTACCGTCACCCAACGTACTGTAGAAACACAGGCTAACTGGCAAGCAAATCTGTAGCTCTTATTTTAGTTATTTGCCGGCGCTTTTCCAAGATACGCGGCCAGAAACCAGAGATTTTGAAAGTAATCCTCCACGCGACGTGCTGACTTCCCTCAAAACCTCAGCTGGGATACCAGAAACCGGTATATCGCACCCACTCCCTCCCCTATCGGACAGCAGCGCTAGTAAACATAGACCTACACTTCCGTCAAGGTTTAGCACAAGGAGTAACTGGTAACTAAAAAGAATTTGGATACTCTACAAATAAAACGATTCGTATTTTCTTTTTCAAGCAGCTTGCTTCACAACACCGCCATCTCTTGCAAACTGACAGCAACACAAACACCTTCAATAATTTAATTCAACACGGCACCCACGATCAGTTGTGTCTTGAAACTACACAGAGACACCCATAACACCGATCTATCATTGAATATATTAAACAGACCTTATATTCATTCGGAATATTGAAAACTGTTGCTAGCTTGAAATAAGTATTGTGTCAGGGAATTATGGGATTTTGCACAATTTAATATCTGTATCCAAAAATGTTTAATGGATGTTAAAATAGAATGGATTATGATTGAATTTAAGCGGAAAAAGCATGTACAAAAACTATGCGATTCAACCGCTTTCAAATGGCACCACTCTTATGTCAAAAATCTGCAACCACACATGCAAGTGAAAGTGCTTAACGATACTGACTTAGTTTACCGGCAGGATTTATACTACCAATGGGGGTTTTCCAAACACTAATATTGAAACCTCGCTTTAAAGGGTACTTTTAAAACTCAGACAATTGTTTAAAAAGCATCTTAATTAAATTAAAATAAACGCCAAGAGAAATCTGAAAGTATTATTAAGCAAGACTCACCCAGTATAAACAGTTTATTAACTGATCCCATGACTGAAGAGGTAACAACAACCTCTGATTTATTCCCAATTCAGGATTCCAGATTTCCAGCTTTAAAAAAAAAATCAGGACTCGTAATTTCCCAGTTTTCCTATCAACACATTTAAAAAATAGAACTCCACTCTGTCCCTTCAGTAGATCTTTACAGATAGAGCTAAATACAGTGTGACTCAGTCTCTCAAAAAGTTTCAACACAAGCCTTCTTATCGTACTGTGAAATTTCTCTGCTAATAATCCACCACAGCAGAGTCAACGGTGACAGTCGACGTGAGTTCTTAAACTACAAGCAAGTTTGTTCCTGTGAGCCTGTGACTTTCTCTCGTGTACTGTGTCACTCTGGGCAGCGATACAGCAGTTATTCAGCAGTCTCAGCTGCTAAGACACACCCTTGGGGAAACTACTGAACTCCGACCGGCCGAGAGCATGCCGCTACTGCCCTGTTTTTACTGTTAAACTCACCCTTTTGTCCTGCGCTGAACACAGCGAAACTCCAATTGGACAATCTCACGACCAAGGAGAATGTCTACTGGCCCTGGTCGCTAAAAATGTGTTCGGAAGCTAACATATCGGTTCTGAACACAGACACGGACGTCCCTACTCCTTTTAAATAACGATTTTCAACACTTGATAGCTAGGGAAAGCTCACGAAAGCACGTACCTTGCATTTTGTTAAAAGAAGGGTAACATCATGTGTTAGTTTAACTTCCCTGAACCCCTCGACTTTGCAATCGTGACTTGCTTGGTATTTACTACAGTATAAGCAGCGAGGAATCACGGTCTAAATCTTCTTAGTTTTCTTACTTGTGTGAAAAACATTTTTGTGACCTTTTTCCCCCTTTCAAAGTTCTCTTTTCCCCCTTAAATTAATCAAGGTAATGCATATCTTTCAGATTTTCTTACTACATTTGTTTTTTAGCTCTATTAACCTTCATAACTACAGAAACACATCTGCTTTGAACACACATTCAAGACTAGGGAAACAGCTGGCAGGGGACATTAAATGAAATGTAAAAGTAAAAAAAATATATAATCATAATTAAAAATATATCATTATAAATAAAAAAGAATGTATGCTTATGCAGTAAAAGGTGGAAAATTAAACAAAGTCCAAAGTACTTTCTCAGAATCAACAGTGAGACATGAATTAGACTCAAGTGGAAAAGTGGAAGTGCAGTCAAAATTCAGAACACGGTATACGTCTTTACGCAAAGAGTTGTGGATGTGTGGAACAAGGTGCCCAGTCATGTTGTTGAAGCCAACAACTTGTCTTCTTTCAAGAAAGAGCTGAATAAGATCCCTGGAACAATCAGCTACTAAAAACCAAGGCTGTTAAATCAAAGTTAGTTATATTAAAAGTGTACAAAACACTAAAAATCTAAACATTAAACACTTCAATTTGGCTGTACGGTATCACACCGGAATGATGACCCTTCACCAAAAAAGTCTTCATGGATCCAAAAAAGCCTCAGTTTTATTACTATTAAATTGCTCCTTTCATTAACAGTGTACAAAAAAAAATTCCCTGGAAGTTTGGGAAAGCCTCAGTTTGTTTCCCAGAATGAGGCCAGGAAGTGCAGGTTTGGTGCAATGGCTGCCATTACCTCATTCAGGTGTGGCTATACATCGGTGGTGGTGGAGGGGAGTCCCCATTACCTGTAAAATTCTTTGAGTGGTTTCCAGAAAAGTGACACATAAGCGTAAGGATTATTATTGTTTCTATCCACATTTTCCCATCTTTAATGTCTGATGGATGCAGCAGAGCTGTTTTGTAATAAAGACTCCAGATTTCATGTACATACTGTACACTACTGCAGTGCTTGTTAATCCCAGGCCTGGGACTATTTTTTTTTTCTAGACCAGTACACTCATTTATAGCTCCTAAGACTTTGTCTCCTAGAGCCCTTGAGCTTTTCAAGGGGAATGAAAGGTGAACGCGCATTCTAAAAGGTATGTTTCAGACCTGATAGGATGGTGATTAGTAATTCTCCCAGAATGGCTCTGGTCCCATTTCATATTTTTTTATGTGTTTTTGTTTTTGGTCCTCTCTCCTTCATACCTAAGAGCTTTTGGGCCCCCAGGATTCAATCAAACTAGTGTGATCTATTAAGTCTTACGTAGCTGTACAAGACTGGAAGCAGTTTTAGGTCATCTCCAAAATATTTCCCTTATTCTGTCTTGGCAACTGAAAATAGCAAAGGCAGAGACAAAGCAAGCAGGATTTAATAATAAATGAACAATTTGTTCTTTTTTGGGCACTCCAGCATGATGCCTCTTAATTCTGAATTTGTTTGATGATACAGTACAAAAAGTGCAGTTAAAATATACAACACTACTGCAACACAGAGTTTCATAATCAGTAAGAAAGGTACGGATTATGTCCATTTGGTGTATACATTAGTAATCTTCCTCAATTTTCCTTCCCACTGCAGCAGTGCTATGAGAAATGATAATGAATGCGTAAGTAACTTGAATCCCCAAGGTGTCTATCAAATTTCTTTATCCAAAGATCTAAAGATAACAGAGTAATGAAGCTACCAATGATGACAGCGTATTTTAGGTTGTCTTTTGCCTTTCTTCTTATTCAATGTTTAGTCCCTGCAACAGTCATGAGATGGGCAGTTGTCTATAATCAGCCAACAGCTAAAGAAGCTTTATTTTACAGGTGTTTTAAAATTAAATTTCATATTTTGTGAAATGGGGTTTAGTTATTCCTCCTCCATTTTACATCTCCCTGCAGTACAGAAGCTAAGGGAACTTCACTTGAAAAGGTATGTATAAAATATAGGTTGTTATTATTGCTGAAGGCTGGCCTCAATATCACACATAGTTCCTTGGCATCTGACAATACTAGACATTACATATTTAACCAGGTTTTCCCCCTTTCAATTTGAATCATAAAAATTATTTACAGATGGTTTCCAAATTGTTATACCCTCTTCATTCAGACATTCAACCCATGAGAAAACATTGTATTCTCAAAGAGTCTATTACGGCCAGCTCTGTAGTAGTTTTATCTATCCATTCATCATTTTACTGAGCCGAATGTGTTAGCACTGTAAGAAAATGAGACAGAAAGTAACATCTATAGTTTCAAAATAGATCAGTCTAAATCTGGCTGCAGCTAAACGGTTTTTAAGTTATTTTTACTTACCTACAGTACGTCAGAGCTTACCAAATAGATTGTGCCACTTTTATTAGCACCTTGTATAGAACAGTGACTTAAGAACTGTTTATGAAACGTTTTGAGCTTTACAATATATATTATAAAATGCTTCATGTTCTGAGTTTTAAATCCATTTTCTGCTAGTTTCTACTTGAGTCTTCTAGTTTGCGTTTCACTGTTGATTGAGAAGTCCTCAGTGTTGACTTTGCCCATGCTTTTTGAAAACGTTCAAGTAGGGAGGTGTGTCAGCATGCGTAGACTGCAAAGGAACAAGTAAAGGTTTGTTCCATGCTGAAAAGAAAAGAAAGGAGACACAACATTTCGGTTGTGGAGCCCTCTTAAGGCTGTGGAGCCTTCTTCCCACCTAAAGAAGAAGCTGAAAGGTTGTTTCTTTTCTTTTCAGCATGGAATAATGCATTTTGGAAGTTTATTTAAATCAGGTTTCATAGTCTATTATTTCAAGCCTAAAAGGGTGCAGTTCTTCTGGTGTAGTACTTTAGTGCAGAACATTTAAGCCTAAAATTCACATACAACTGTTAGATCATGTCATTCACTGCTGGAATTTCAACCTAAACATTTTAGATCCGTTTTTAAAATATACTTTAATTGCTCTTTTGTTTTGGTGGACACATTTTTATTGATCATACCTTGCCGGAACAGCACATGAAAATAGAACACAGCATCCACCACAAGAGAAATTATTCCCCTATGCCACAAAGTCATCCCACCCCGCCAAGCCTCCTGTCAAAATAAACCAAAATGAAGACAAAAACAGAAATCAGTGAGAACAGAAGTCTAACCCATCACATCATCAGTAGCGCTTCAAGCCTACTCCAGCCCTTCCCTGGAGCCATGGATCCGAGCAGTAGGAAGCCCCATATAAATAACATCAGGAATGGCCAAGATCCCGTGATGACAGGGAATGGAAAGCCCCAGTGAGGGCAGCCACACAAATCTGTTTCTGCTGCTGCTGCGAAAGACCAAGACTTGAGTCATCATACAGCCAGCTCGCCGGAAGAGGGCAGGGAATATATTTTTAGGCAGGATAGGGGGTGCAGAAGAAGAAAGTGTCTCCAAAAACTACCGTATCCAGGCATTCATCTAAAAACATTCCGATACCACTTTGCGAACGGAGTGCCAGCTTTGCTGTTGGAAGATAGGTGCTCAGCCTGCTTTTCTCCAGAGCTGTCTCCAAGAAAAAAACAAAACAAAACTGAATCATTTTTAACAGCACTGTAGTTTAGTGAATGAAAATACATTAAGGCCAGGCTAGATTGAATGTCAGTGATTTACTGTGCCTCACTACTAGACAACTAAGATAACCATAATACTTCCTTTGACTGAATAACATTTGGAATTTCAAAATGAAACAAAGTGTCCTGTTGTCATTTAACATGTTTCTGAAAGTGTGCGATTACTCTGTTTCCTGTAGTTCATTTTGACATCTGTTATTATGTACGCCTAAAATGTTATTTCTCTCATATCTATCCTTTTTATTGACACTGTGTGATTTGGTGATGCTATTCAAACTAAGATCTTCCATTTAATAACTAATAACTATGTTTGTCATTTTGTGGTTTTGATGATGTGTTTCATATTGTCTGGCTTAAAATATTACAGTGTTTTTCTTCATTGTAGCATTACGAATCCATTATTAATGCTATTAAAAATAAAGTTAAGGCTTATGTTCTCTTACCCTACTGTTAAGAGTGTTCTGTTACTGAGTACTGTTAAGAGTGCTCTAAACTTGTTTTTATTTACTTGTAATAGCCCCTACTTTGAAATAAATTGCAGCCTAACCCTTATTGATATGTATATTATACAGCTTTAATTAAGCGTTCTTAAGATTACTTAAATATACGGAATCAGTACTATACTTGCCTTGCTATTGAGAATTTTTTTAAGACTTATGTAGCAAGCTGGTTAAGATACAGTATTTAATTGTAAAAAGCATAAGAACACAAGCAGGGTTTTGAACATTCCGCACATCTAGCTTATTTGATATGCATGGGCACAAGTCCAGAAGAATACTCTATCATGTACACAAGGATACAATGCTGGGCAGGCAATACGTCTTAATAAAATCTGAATCTGACCTGAAGATCATCTGGATAGACTCCAAAATACCATGATGACAGAAGCAAATCTAGAAAAAAATGGGTCGGTGGCTCTGTGGCTAAGGATCTGCGCCTGTGGCTGGAAGGTTGCCGGTTTGTATCCCCCGGCTGGCAGAGGAATCGTACTCTGTTGGTCCCCTGAGCAAGGCCTTTAACCCCAACTGCTCCAGGGGCGCTGCATAAATGGCTGACCCTGCGCTCAGACCCCAAGCTTCTCTGTCTGTGTGTCTCATGGAGAGCAAGTTGGGGTATGCCAAAAGACAAATTCCTAATACAAGAAATGTATATGGCTAATAAAGTGATCTCTCTCTTATACTTCCCATCTCCACTGCAGAAAATTGTAGGAGGAGTCAGCTGGAACCTGCTGTTAAGGTGTCTTCTAGGTCTTAATTTTTTTAACATGAAAAGACACATGCTGTCACTGTACTAAGATTGCATGTTGCAGCCATCTCACCCTGCAACTCACAACTGACAGCCCACTGAAGCTCAGCAGGTTTGAGCCTGGTCAATACCTGGATGGGAGACCTCCTGGGAAAAATTAAGGTTGCTGCTGGAAGAGGTGTTAGTGGGGCCAGCAGGGGGTGCTCACCCTGTGGGCTGTATGAGCCCTAATGCCCCAGTATAGTGATGGGGACACTATACTGTAAAAAGGTGCTATCCTTCAGATGAGATGTAAAACTGAGGTCCTGACTCTCTGGGAAAAATCCCAGGGCGTTTCTCGAAAAGAGTAGGGGTGTTACCCCAGCATCCTGGCCAAATTCCTCACTGGCCTTTGTCAGTCATGGGCTCCTAATAATCCCCATCTATGAATTGGCTTCATTACTCTGTTCTTCTCTCCACTGATAGCTGGTGTGTGGTGAGCGTACTGGTGCACTTTGGCTGCAGGTGGGGCTGCACACTGGTAAAGCGATTTGAGTGGAGTGTCCAGAAACGTGCTATATAAGTGTAAGCAATTATTAATTATTATAATAATTATTATTATCTCTACATGTCCCTAGCTAGCATTCTCAACGGATGCAGCAACACACAAAGAATCTCTGTTGGAATACACTGCTCAGTATGACTGTAAGCTCTGTGGTTGCATTTACAAGTAGATTTGAAAATGTTCTGCAGGGCCTGCTTGTGGTTTCTGAACAAATGTTCCACTTGTTTTATTGAGTTTCCAGCAAAGAGGAATTTCTGTTGCTGGACATTAAATGTACTGCTGACTTTCCAAAAAAGTCTGAAGGAAGCCATTGCATTGATGTATAAAATATTAGCACATACTCAAAAGTATATGATGAGTTTACAGTGTTAGTCAGAACAATATAATTAGCAAGTGACACTTTATTTAGTTTACATAAATTTTTGTTACTAGGAGACATTGAATAGGAAGTGAATCAGTGAGACAGATTGAAGGACACTCAGTGGAAATAAACCACACATCATCATTGTGGCAGAAACGGGCAAACATGAATGAAAAGAAGGATATTCTTTTTGCCTAGGGAAACAAAGTTTTACTGATAACTTATCTTTGAACATTAATGGTGTTGAACAGAAAATTCAAATCACATTACAAGCACATGCAAAAACAGGGATTATTTTCACTGGTAACTTTAAACATTAAGTGTACAGAAAATACAAATCACATTTCATTACATGCAAAAACAGAAGTTAATATACAGTAGGTAAGAGTTTCAGAAGGCGGAAGCAATTGTTTAATAACACAGGTGCACCTATGCACCAGGTATTGCATATTTGACTGGATTTATTTTTTGGTTTCCTGTTCATCTTTGTGGACACGGGCATGTTTTTTATCTTGGAGGATATATTACAAGGGAGCTGGGAAAGAGGTAAAGACCTGGACCATTCCGTTGAGTTTCGAAGTGCAATCTGGTCACAGTGTCAGTGGTCACTCAAGCCCAGTGTGGTCTGACATTGTCACAGTGCTATGCAAAGTGCTAGGGCCACCTGAAGCCACGTGTTTGAATAAAAGGTCCATCATGCAGTGCGCTCTATAATTTCAGTGGCAACAGTAAAACTGGTGAAAGGCTGAGAGGCATGATATAAACATGGCTACTTGATATGATACAAGAGCTCCACAGCACTCCTGCAGCTTTCTGTGAACATGAAATTTAAAGATGTTGCTCAAACATCATTATAACAGTACAAGGTAGCTAAAATTTAAACAATAAAACCAGTTTTCAGATTATTTCTAACCATTATTGAAATCCATGGCTGAGAATAAATCAGTGGCAGGTTCACTGGGAATGAAGATTGACTGCTGATGAGGGTCAGGTTGCTGATTAGATGATTTACATATGATTTACAAGTGGAGCCCAACTGATAAAGGCACTCACCAGAGCACAGGTTGCAGCTACCTCTGCATTTGTGATAAAACTTCCTCATCAATATCCTTCTATTTTGGTCAGGAGAAAGCAGCGATAGCAGATTAGAATGGAAAAAAGATAGTATCATCCTCAACCTCTGTGCTGTTTGGAAATTGGAGAATCTGCAAGTACTGTACGTTCAGACGAGTGCGTTGTTATGTCTACATGCCAAATGTTTCCAACGTCACGCCGAGGTTATCAGATGTAAGAAATACAGTACTCCAGTGACAATGTGCTGTTCCTGATACATGTGCTGACAGAGGATGTGGTGTGCTAAGTCAGTGCTGCCTACTATGGTTTTTGGTGTGGCCGTGAAGAAACAAAATGTACTGAACAAAGCTCAGCCTGACAGCCTCAGAGGTCAATAGCCTTGACAGTTCAGGCCTGTGACTTCTATTTCTACATTTTGGTCTGAAAGGATCAAGTGGATCCTCTGTGATTCTTACAGCAAGCAGAATGGAAAAAAAATAGAATGCAAGGCAGTGGAAAGTCCCCACAAAAATAGGAAAACGAAACGTGTATTTCTCCCTGGATGGAACGTAATCCTTAATTCTTACATTTGTGTAATTTAAAGGTCATCACTGTCGCATCCTAACAAGAAGCCTGGAAGTCAGGCTACGAAACCGACTCTGTGGGCTGTGGTGCACTGACTCTTCCTGTAGCTGCGAGAGGAGTGAAAGTTGACCTCAGAAATGTACAAGCCAGCCCTTCACAGATGAGCCTCCTTTGTGGACCCATTTGCTGAGCTGGGTGAACCGGATCATTCGAGCTATTTTGCTCAAGTCTTGGATGTCTCTCTTCGGATGATGGACTCTGGATCTACACTTCAGCCCTTTTGTTGGACAAATTAGCCCTACAGGAAGTACATTAATCTGCTTCTGACCTACTTCCTATAGAATGTGAGGCACCTGCTCATTGGAATAACATGGTCCCAATCTGTAGAGGCACCTGCTGATTGGAATAACATGGTCCCAATCTGTAGCAGCTAAAGGCCCAGATCTGAGGATTTATAGTGGGGTTGGTGGCCTGTGCTTTTCTGAAGATGTGCAAAGGAGTACGGATTGATGGCAAAACCTCTGCTTCGCTACATCAGAACAGAATTGCACAGGAAACTTTAAAAAAGCTCGTCATGGAAGCGAGTGAGATAAAGACAGCTCTTTGGCTTGAATATGGCATCAGTATTGCTTGTGGAAAAAGCTGTGCGATTACACATTTGACCCACAAAAGGCAGAACAAGTAAAAACCCTCTCTTAGGTCAAGTTCCACTTCCTCCTTTTTCACACATTAAAGGCTAAACTTCCTTCTGTTGAGCACAGTTTACGCACACCAAACCTGTGATGACACAGAGACTGCCTGACAAAAAAGAAAAAAACAAGCAAACCTAATAGGAAACAAACATAGCCTCAACCATTTTTTGGGGTTTTTGAATGTGTGTCTTAAAAATGTGCTCTCTCTCATATAAGGATTTGGTGTAATGTACCTGGCTTTAGAACTCACTGCAATTGTAAATATGACTTTGAGTGCAAAATGTCTTGTTTGGGGGGATTTTATTTTTTATTTGGTCTGAGAGACAGATATTCTGTCTGTAGTTATCACTGAAGAACTTTGAAACATCATAAGTGTTTTGTTTGAATTTATGTCTCTGATTGTACAGTTTTAACAGGAAAATTTAATAAGGTTTGGACCTATATAAACATTTGTTTCTGGACAGAATATGTGAGACAGAGAGGTTGACTGATTCTCATTAAAAAGAGAAAGAGTGATGATTCAAATACTAAGTGATTTGGGCCTATTCCAGTGGCTGCTTTTGATTAATATGAAGATCATGAAGCTTGTCCAAAAGATATTAATGTGTTAGGAACAGAGAAGTTGTACTTCGTACTTCAGGACATCAGGATGGAAAACATAGCTTTATGAGTGATGGTGGAGATTGAATTATTTTGGGATCGTTTATTAACTATGAACACCAATTCCCTATTTTGTGAAAATATATTTCAATTCTTGTTTGCAAACAAGCAGGTAAAATTATCTTTGTAGATCTTGTACTTTTTTCTTTCTAAATGTTTATTACAAAAACAATTGGCTTCAAAACTGTTACTTATATGTTTGGCCTGAATATTATAGAGCATGGTCCCTGTTTCATTCCACAGTTTATTTTAATTTAGTCTATCTGATTTAATAAAGCATTTTGAATCTCCATCTAAGTAAAACCCTGTGCTTCTTCACAGTTTAGTGTCACATTTACAAATTGGTTCTGTTAATAATAACCTTTATTTTATATATCGTCCATGAAAGCAATCATTTACTTATCACACTGAAAGATGTCATGTTGCTTTTGTGTCCCACACCATTGGAACTTACACAACACTGTACAGTATGTTCAAAATTGACAAAAAGGGGAAGAATCGAATGGGCTTTTCATCATATAATGTTTTTGCTTACTATACACTTTCCAGGGATGTTCTGGCAGAAAACAACAATATCCTACGTGCGTTTTGTGTTTCTCCGATACGTGTGCATTTTTGGAAAGAGACACGAAAAGTTATGCAAATAGAGAACACACAGTAAATAAACACAGCTTAACTTCATCCCTTCAAAATACTAGGCTGATTTACAATTGCTGTTCTTCTAAAATGCTAAAATAACAGAATGAGCACAGATTGGGATTTGTTTCATTTTATTTTTGGGTCAGTTCTGTTCTGTGATCGATTAAAATCTTTCTGTATTTTTTTTGTAGCTCAAGGTGAAACAGTAAAAGGTCAACTGCCAAACCAAAATTGGGAGAAAAAGAAAGGACATGACTGAAATAGCTTATTCGATTTTAGAAGAAAGGCCTAGAATTAGTCAAAAATAGTATTTCAATAGCATATAAGTAAACTTTTCCAGCTTTTGTTATGGAAAAAATTGACAATGTGTTGTGGTTGTGTCCTACGTAAATAGACTGGAGCCGAATGGAACATGTATATATTGTGTGTTAAGGGAGGATATGTATTTTTGCTGCCATCCCTGTAGCATAATGAAGCATGTGTTCTCATGCGGGATGTTTGTCTATGTGTACTGCTCAGCTGTCCGTTTTTTTTTGGAGCGTCATGCTGTTGAAAGCTCTTTGCTATTCAAACCGAGACTCTTGTTGATTTTCCTGGCAGCTTTCCAGAGACAAAACCTTGGCCTAGCCAAGCTAGAGCTTTTTTATTGTCTGATCATTAAATGTCCGAGGTAACGTCATCCCGTGCTCCACATTTCAGCTTTACAGCTGCAACTTAAAATGCGAGTGCAGGAAAGGGAATTTGTCCCGTGATTTTGGCATAGGAATATAAGGAAAGATACAGTACAGACGAGAGGAAACCAGCTGACCCATCTGTGTCCATTTGTTAATTAGTAGGTGATTGATTCATGGATCTTTTCCAGCTATTTCTTGAAGGAAACCAAGGGTTTCAGCTTCAACAACATAGCTGGATCGCTTGTTCTGTACTCCCATAACCCACTGGGTAAAATACTTTCTCCTGTTCTCAGCTTTAACTGCATTTCCCTGTAGTGTTCACTTTTGTGGAATTCCAGGGAATTCCATGGCATCATCCAAGTCCCCTGATTGTTAGGAAACAGTACTGGGGACCCTATGCAGAAAACCAGAACGATCTCCAGAGGCGTAGTCGATATACAGTAACAATCCGAGGTCTGAAAGCCATAGGTAAACAAACCGGTGCAAAAGTACAAAACCAGAAGCAGAACCGTAAACCAAGAGGAAGCCAAAAGTCGAAACCAGAACGATGGCCAAAGTACCAAAACCAGGAGATGTAGTCAGAGAACAAACCAGGGTCAGGAAGCCAAAAACCAAGTAGTAAGTCGTAACGAAAATGTAAGTAGCTCTAGCCAGGAAAAACCCAAATACTGAGCACAGGGGAGAGTGTGAAGCAGCATTAAATAGGCTGGGGTAAATTATTAATAATAATAATAATTGCTTACACTTATACTGTATAGCACTTTTCTGGACACTCCACTCAAAGCGCTTTACAGGTAATGGGGACTCCCCTCCACCACCACCAATGTGCAGCATCCACCTGGAATCTGAGGTGGAATGACGAGTCCTCCGGGGGCGTGATGTAACACTGATGTCTGAAGGTAGAAACACTTAACTCTATGAATGAGTAATGTATCTTCCATCTACTTTAGGGGGGCCTGGCATCCGATGAGGTAAGAGTTAATCAACAACACATAATCAAATCTTCTCGAGATCTGACAGACAGAAGCGGCTGAGGAGGCTTAGCAGGAATGGGGCCAGAGAACGCAGCAGGTACACATCAGTTGTCTGTGAAAACAGCACCTGAACTTTAGCCGTAATAATTTTACAACATCCATCTGACACCCATCTGCAGGCTTTTTGTAAAGCAGATCAAGTAAACTGAACACATCTGTGACATAAACACAATTATACAGATCTACCATTTCCAAATAATTAGGGCTCTGCTTAATTTAATTTTCATCTTTTGTGATCCCCCACAAGTTTTTTTTTACCATATCTGCTTGTTTTGTAGTTACAGTGTTAATGTTAATGTTATATTGGAAAATCGAAATGTCATCTCAATTGCAGATCAAAGTGAACCCATATGATGAGCCTTTTCATGCAGTTAGTGATTCTTAGAGGACATTCCTCTTGGAAGATCCACAGCCAACGTTCACTTGACTATAGAACTTCACAGACCTTTACGTCTAGCCATAACATCTTAAAAATATTAAGTACTGGTATTGAACCCCTATATAAAATTCACATGATGACGATCCTGAAGTCATGATCAATTTTTTATATGACAAAATCTAAGATGGTACTGCATGTACCTGTAGTAGTGCAAGTGTAACTAAAAAATACTTGACACACAACTGTGATTATTTTTAAAGCTGTTTTTGCATCACGTTACACTCATCTCATGCTTCAACATCAGTGCGTAAAATGTGTTATGTGCAAAATAATGGTTCATAGCTCAAGAAGTACAGTATAGGTAAAAGAGCCTTGAAAGTCTGAATCAATATTTCTTTGGCAAACCGTGCAATTTTCAGGGATGGTATGATGAACTGTCTGGTGCTGAGAAGAAACCACTGACTTTAAAGCCTCTTGTAGTACTTGGAAGAAGGCCGCTAGATATTGTATTGAGACATCTTGCCTGATATTGCTTGGCTATATATTCTGACTTAGTTTTATAAAGCTAGCTATGTAAGGGCCACACTGGTGTAAGCAGCTTGCCAGCAATCAGAATAAGGTGCTTCAAGGAAGTGATCATCTCAGTGGATTGGAGGGACATCCGCAAAAATAAAGATGCTTGTGAAGCCTGGGGTCTTTCCAGTTGCACAGTAGCTCACATTGTGGAAACCTGCACTTTGGGGCTCAGTCGTGACAACAGTTTGATGTCCCGTTGTCCCAAGTGGTTCTGCGCTCTTGTGCACTATGTTCTGCACTTTGATCTCAATTCAGTGCCAGGGTCTTTTCCTCGTATTCCTGCTCTGCCAATTAAAATATAGGAATCACCTATTCTCATGTAAGTTAGATGAGAATGGCTTTCCTTCTACAGAGCATGCTACTAACACACCTGATACCAAAGAACCACTACAAACACAAGGGCTCAGACAGCTATCTTGCAACTAAATCTGATTTGCTTCTTGTAATAAGTGCTGTACCACCAGGAGGGCTGCGGCAGTCTAGGTTGATGATGTGTCTGTCTGCAGGCAGACAGATGAGTATGCTGCTCTGTACAAGCAGACAGGGGAGTGAGAGATTGAACAGACAGGCAGACAGATGAGCCGGCAGCTGGATACAGGGGAGGAATGCAGAGGCAGACAGCACAAGTCCAGTTTGTGGTCAGACAGGCAAGGGTTAAGGCTGGGAGATCAATTAAAAGCACAAGGGAAATCCAAAACATTGTCAGACAAGTGAGAGATAGCTAACAAGTTGACAAGCACAAGGGTTGAGCTGGGAATGTGATTAAAGCTAGGAAGCACAAAAGAAGCACAAAAGAAATGCTGAGAATTAGGAACAGGAACTTTAAGACTGAGCAGAGAGGTACTATCAAAGCTGGTTTAAATATCCTGCCAGAACAAAGGTTGGTTCAGATTTAGTTACTCACCAGTGGGAGAGAGCTATTTAGAAGATCGATTCAGATCCCAACTGCCAGCCATGGTGTTTCAGGTGTGTAAATAAGAGTGGGTATTACACTTTTGTCACACATTCTTTAATACGTTGCATTTGCTAATATTATTTTGGGATATGTAGGATTTTTCTTCCCATTAATAAGATCATTAACTGATAGAATACCTTAAGTCCTGGCTTCATTTTATGATTCAGTATAATCAATCATATAAACAAGAGAAAAAAATATTTTCATTTTTAACAATCTTATGATTTTAATCTCTTCAGAACATATATTAATTTACAGTACATAAACTACATTATGCACTTGATATTGTAGACCTTGTGGTTGAATTGTGTACAGTAGTTCTTTTTGCTAAAAGAAGGGGTCCCTTTTCTTATTCCTCTTCTTACAGGATGAATGAATATACTGTATTCTACATTCCCCTGTATAAAGAACCCTTTCATGTAAATCCTAGAAATTGCAATGCCTTCAAGTATCCTTCTTGGACTGGTTATTTTTTCATGGCAAACCAGTTCACATTACTAAACTGGAGATTATCAGTGCTTGTCATTGACTCACCCCAGTATCGCATTAAGATTTTAGATTTAGGTCTGTGGTGTTCCTGAAATAGCCAAGGAAGTTCTCCATAACTTTAATATCTGTAGAGTTACACAAGGCTCAGTTTTGGTGGTTAGAAATGGAAATGTTTTTGACCATGGGGTTGTGAATCAGTAACTTACTTAACAAGTAACTTAACTTAGCAAGTTTAAATTAGAGATCCATACTACCAGGGTTCTGAAAATATGCAAGTGTGACAGCCCCTGATACAAAATGTGAAAAGCTAAAAAAGACATTTTAAATTGGATATGCAGTTTCAATGGGTTAATAGTAAGATCAGTTTGCAAAATCTGAATGTTAAAGAATGCTTCATAAACTAGGTTGCTAAACTGCCCTATTGTGTATTTCAAATTGCAATATAGTTAGGAATGCTGTGTGCCTCTGATATCATCAGTTCTACACTGTAAAGTGAAATCTTATTCATTTCTTAGAAAAGGAAGGTTTGACATTCTTTTCCTGACATTAATGATTAACCCTGTATGATAATATAACATCTTCCTGTCTTCTTACCAATATAGCTTACTTTGAGTGTGATGAAACCAACTTCATCTGTTTTTTTCTAAAGATTCTAAAGTTTCTAAAAATTCTAAATTCTAAAGATTTTAGAATCTTTTATTCACATTGATCAGAGTAGTAGTAGAAAAATAGTAAATAGCAGTAGCTAATGTGTTACATTTTCCAACCATATCTAACTGACTCGGTGTCAGATGTTTTTTTCATCATAATATTATTTTTTATAAAGTCTACTTGCACTACAGAATACAGAATTACCAGAATTACCATTATGGGTTAGTTTAAAACAAACTGGCTAAGAATGTCAGTAGCAGACCAATTTGAAATTGTCTTTCTGCACAAAGGAAAAAATAAAAAGAACAGAACACAGAATTTAATATTTTTGCTTAGTAGTACATACAGTAGCATGCAATGTTTGCTTTTGCGTTTTTGTTTCTGTGATTTATTTTTCATAGCTGAGTGCAAATAAATTAGGTCAGGATTGATTGTCAAGATATTGACCACTTTCTGATTTACAGAAGCCCATCAGGACAGACAAAGCTCCTCACTTCACATCTCCACATTCTTGAAACTTTTTATCATAATACAGTAACTTGCCAAAACAGCCTGATGGAAGAGTCCCATGATGAAAATTTCTGCAAGCTGGAAAAAAAAGTGACAGCAAAAAATATTTGGCTAACAAAAGGCTAAATTAAAAAATAAGGTTTGGGAAAAGTATTTATTTTCCTTTTCCATTGAAAGATAATCCAATGCTCAATCCAATTAAAACAAATAAACAAATCCAATTAAAACAAAGAAAAGTTCAAAGACATTTTGTGAATGTTTTCTTCTATTATCGACAAAGCAACAATCAAACTAATTTAACATCTTTCTCCAATGTTTGATTTCACATTAAGCTTTACTTTACAGCCAACTGTAAAAGCATGATGTCAGTATTTCCTTTTTCTGTAGATCATGGGTAACATAAATGACATTAAAGTTGACAATCATTGGTAATTAAAACAATATTTGTTTACCTTATAAGCATTATTTTTCAAAAAGCACTAGAATACAACTTACGAAGCCAGCCTTTCATTCTTCTTTGGGATACTATCAACGATTATGAAATACGAACAGATCCCAGCAAGTATTGTGTCTGACTCTGAGATTTGACAGTCTTGGGATTTTATCAGGCTCCAACTTGCTTGATTCAAGGGTTGACAACCTGACCCATGTGTTCCAAGTATACAGTTGGTTCGACAAGCGTGCTTGAGCAAAGAACTTTCAGAAAGTCCTGTACTTACTGTAGGTCACAGGTCAAGTGATTGGCAGGAATTGAGGTTGGCCTTTTCTCAAACTTTCATTATGAACTCCGTGAAGCTGAAACAACAACAGAAAGCCACATCAAATGACATATGCTGTTGTAAAGGAACAAGTAAAGTTTTATTCCATGATGGAAAGAGAAGAAAAGAAACACAACGTTTCAACTGTGGAGCCTTCAACACCAGAAGAACGCTCCACAGCCGAAACATTGTGTTTCTTTTTTTCTCTTTTCAGCATAGAATAAACCTTTACTTGTTCCTTTGCGGCCTACGCATGCTGATGCAGCTCCCTACTTGAACTACATTCAGTATGCTGTTGTAGAATATTAAAAGGAAAGTATGGACAATAAGTGTTTTGTTAAAGCCTTATCATGTATTGACTAAGACAGGAAAAATTGCAGTTTGTAAGCTGCTAAAAAAACCAAACAGTTCAAGTCCTAAAAAACAGAAAACTTAGGCTGGCACCCACAACAGCAGTTTGAGTTTGATCAGTCATGAAAGGAGTCAGTTTTTTATCAGCAGTTACGTCACTACGCCACACTCAGCCCTCCTTTGTTTAGAAAGGGAAAACTGCTTGGTATTCACACTAGGGCTTACTCATGCTAGTCCAGTAAAAGGCAGGCATTCTGCTTCACTGAATGGTTTTAGCAGACTTCCGCCTTCTCCACGTAGGGTGGGAAACCCATATGGATTTTCGCCTTGAAATGTGAGCTTGTTTACTCATGAGCTGGCAGCAGCCAGTACACAGGGGCTGACGTTTCAGTGCCATTTGTAGAACAGAAGTACCTTCTGAGGGATGTGGAACCACAAGAAGCAAGGAAACAATGTCAAAGCCTTTAAACCAAATGGTGCACCAGGTAATAAGGGCAATGTGATGCTTAGCAGTGATTGCTCACATAAAGGAACTGTAATGAATTTGTGCTGAGCTTCATCTCAGGGGAGCGAGAGTAAAATAGAGAAAGGCTTGGGGATAATGCAGAGGGCAGGTCCTAAGCTGTTTTTGCTCCTTGGGATGTCAGGCTTGTGCCTGACGCTCTTGTGTTAGGGGAATTCCAGGTTTAGTCACTCTCCTGTTTCCTCTTGCTGGGCTGATGGACTCTGGAAGCCTGCCAGCTTCACTGCTCCCCTCCCAACAAGAAAGCATAACAACCTTTTTACCTCCTTCTGTGTATTGTTCTTGCGCTCTGTAAAGCACTCAAAACAGCTCATTAGTACAGGAAAAGAGCTACAGATGGGATCAAAGTTGTAGTATCTCCAAAAGCCCTGGTCTTTACATTAGGTGTGTTAAAATAATTTGCTATGACAGGCCAGGTTTCTGTAAAATTTACTTGAAGTGCGCTGTACATACCATGCACTGCTGAAGTACTAGGCACGCAAGTGCACTTATTTATAGTGTTTGTATTTCTGGTGTTTATTTTAAATGTGTCCTTTAAAATGTACATCTTCATTAGATTCAATTTTAGCAAAACATAGTTATTACCCTCTAAGTATGGCATACTTTGGTTAATAATTATGGGGTTATTGTGGTTAATAAATTTAAGCATTACTAACCATTATTTAAGTATAAACCATACAAACCATAAAGAAGGAGGGCACTTCCCCTGGCTGGGACTGCAGTTGGGAACAGCACAGGACCCTGTGTGTCCAAGACTGATACAGGAACATCACCCAGGGCACTGGTGTGTATGTGGGCTGTGCAGACTTTGACAAGACACAGACTGAATCCTGGTCAACAGCTCTCACTGCAACTTCCACATGAACTGGACAAATGGGTTTGGTGGGCCGGATGCGGACCATGGACTATTTATGACACCCTTGCACTCTAGTTTAATCTCTTACACCTACCCAGACAGCACCCTCCCTGAAAGTATAAATAGGTCAGAATGTGACCATCTTTCATTGGGAAATTCTGCACTCACGAAATCTACCACAGAATCTCTTGTCATCCACATGATCAGATACAGCACACTACTAACATTTTATCTTACTAATACTGTATGTTACTGTTTCAGTTTCAAAATAATTTTATCCCAGATGAATAACTGATTCCAAGGTAGATAAGCAATTCTGTGGAAAATCCCATGTCCATAAATTTCGCAAAGAGTACAGAGTGCATAAACGGCCTCTTTTATTGTCCTAACAATGACATTCACATTCAGTTGTCCAGATGAACAGTTTTACAACCTGATGGAAATTGTGTGATTTTAGAAAAGGAGGACAACATGCTTCATTTTCTGCTGGTGTCCTATTTCTCAAGCGATCTAGGCCAGTGGTGTCAAACTCATTTTCTATGGCACGCATGATTAAATAAACTTCCTTCAATTCAAATGATCAAAATACTAGGTTGTATTATGTATCTGTAATGTTTCAAAACTTTGTCTTTTCACCAATACCATATTGTAATTACAAGGCAATTTTTGCTATGTTATCAAATCTCTTTTTGTGATAAAAAACTCGCTCGGCACAGTTTCACCGAGAACAGTATCTAACTCCCCAAACAAGCCCTTGTCAAATGCAATCTGTGACATCATCAAACAGGGGCAATAAGATTGGACAGAGCTCTGAATATACACAGGGTGTGCTGGGTATGTAAGACTGGCACAGTAAAATCTCCAAGGGTGCCCACTTTGTGGTCTGTTCAAGCTCAGACAAGACACAGATTGAGCCCAGGTTGATGGTTCTAATCACAAGTGTCACACTGTGTATGCAATCACACTGGCCAGCTCCAGCACAATAGTCAAAAATTTGACATCCCTGATCTTCAATGCCAGTACCATTTATTTCTTTAATATCCTCTGGACAAGTTAATACAGCATATGATGTGCTGTGGTAGAATTTGCACAGTCTGTTCAAGTGTTGATCTTTGAGACTGTGCGTGAAGGACATGTACCTATGTGTTGAAGAGCTTTCTTTATTATTTCTGTAAAAGATATTTTGTTTGATCACAATGATACTGAGTGCAAAATAGAAAACTAAATCTGCTGACTCCGTGAAACTGAACAGAACAATTTATTCTGCTTTGCAATTGTTTTTTTCCCCATCTTGAGTGATGTTTCATGTCTAAAAAGATCTCTCTTTGAATAAATGAAAATGTTTTTTCCATTATTTTCAGTTGCTTGTGCAAGTAGAGCTTTTCAGTTAAGTTTTTTTCTGCACTTCGTACTTTTTTATGTGTGCACTCTTGTGTGAGTTGCAGGGAATGTTTATTTTAAGCTGTCATCTGGAATTTAAGATAGCTGGCAAGGCAGCAACAGTTTTGCAATAGGATACTAGCAAGAGTAATTAGGCTTCTTAGTTCTTGCATAAAAACGTCAAGTCCTGTGGCAATGCCGCATTTTCACAAATGAATGGAACTAATCAAAATGGAAAAAATAAGAATCTTCTTTTTCCATAATCTGCCCACTGCTTATTTTTCTGCTTTGCCTAAATAACATCAAACAATGCTATCAAAACCTGTTTCCTTAAGCTTTTTATTGCAAAGTGCCTTACATAATGGAATAGCCCCACTTCACTCACCACTGGAATGCAGCTCTCATTTGGGTGACACATGTCAGACGTTATGAACCAACAGCCCCATTACACAGCCGATTAGTTAGAGAAGTGAGAAATCTCCCAACTAACCGAATTAAGGAGGAACTAACAATAGGCAATACAGTGCTATGGGATTTATAACAAATCAGGTATTTAGAACCTAGGATGGCATCTCCTACAGGCACAGTGTCTGGGGCCCTGGTTTGGATTTTTTTCCCTGGAAGTAAGAGTGAGAGTCTGCCTACAGGTCTAGCAGTCCAGTTTTCCATAGCTTCTGGCTATAGGCAAAAACGTGGAAGGGCTGCTGTCAAGTAGATTTAATCTACTTTTATTTTGCAGTTGATTATCTAAATGGTCACTGCTAGCTCAGGACTATTACTACAAACATGTATCAAAAAAGCAAATCAAATAATTTAACTTCTGAAAGAATTATGCACGGAAGCACTCCATTCTGTCCTCAAATCCCTCCAGCTCTATAAAATAAATAGGATGAAATCATTGCTTATCAAAAATCAAACTCATTGTTTTCAAGACTCTCTCAATATAGATGAGACAATATTAACAAGGCCAAATGCCAGAAAAATGCTGTTTTTTGTCTCTGGTTCTGTACTAAATCATATATTTAAAGAACAATTGTCTCAGCACTTCTAACAATGGAGCCAAGAGCTTCCTATGTGACCCAGCTGTCTCAACGATTTCCCCTGCTAACAAAGGGGACAGCCGTGTGACTGTGTACAAAGTAGGTGCCAAAAACATCAAGATACCATCATCAGCACACAAGGGGATTGTTAGTAGACCAAGTTCTGACAAAGTCACTTCTAAAAAACAATCAAATATCTAGTTTGTGGTTGTATTAGGCTGATAGCACTAGAATCTGAAATTTCCTGTTAATCTGGGAGGGTATCAATGAGATCTTCAGGATTATTTTGTAGATTTCCTAAAGGTACTATATTTGTGTCAGCTTTTTTCACTGCCATTGCATTTAAAAGGCCTATCAGTAAGAGATGGATAACTCATGTCATATAATTATGATACAGCTGATCTCTGTCCTACCAGATTGCTTTACAAAAGAACAGTACTATTGGTGAAAAATTGCTTTTGCTAAAAAAATATACAGTTGCTTTTTCCAGAATTTTCTAGGTAAATGAACGGTTAAAGAGGATGTGAAGGGCAACTATACTTGTAGGGACAAAATGGTGTATAAAGGAGATGCAGAAATGCTCGATGTGATACTTCGCTGACGAATCTCATGATTCATTACTAATGAAGGTGTCACAAAGACTGCAGGTCTGAAGGGTTAAAAAACAAGCTCAGCATGTCTGTTTTGAAAATTGAATTGAAATGTATTGCAAACACCAACTGTTAGAAACTGTAACCCTATCTGTAGATGGTTCTGTACTTGAGCTTCAGTCTAAATTGAAAAACCTTAGGGTGATATTCGATTCTGGCTTAACATTCGACCCACATGTGCAGCATATTGTCAAAACATAATTTTTTCACCTCAGAAATATTGCTAGACTCCGCCCTATGTTATCACTACCTGTGGCTGAAAAGCTGATCAATACATTTAAGATAAGATCACTTTATTAGCCATATACAATTTCTTGCATTAGAAATTTGTCTTTTCATGTACCCTAGCTTGCTCTCAATGAGACACAAAGGCAGAGAGAGAGAAGCTTGGGGTCAGAGCGCAGGGTCAGACATTTATATGGCACCCCTGGAGCAGCTGGGGTGAAGGGCCTTGCTCAGGGGCCCAGTGGAGTAGGATTCCACTGCCAGCTGCAGGATTTGAAGCGGTGACCTTCCAGCCACAGGCACAGATCCTTAGTCACAGAGCCACCACCCCACCCGTTTTGTGCTTTCCCGAATTGACTACTGTAATCCTCTATTCGCTGGGGTATCAAATCTACATTGAACAAACTACAGTATGTCCAAAATTTGGCAGCCAGAATCCTGACCAGGTCTAGTGCAAGTGTTCACATTACTCCTATCCTGGAGTCCTTGCACTGGCTTCCTGTCAAATTCCGTGCGGACTTTAAAATTCTCATGCTCACCTATAAGGCTCTGCATGGCTTGGCACCTTTGAGAAGTCACCTTTAAAGGCACTATATAAAATAAAGTTTATTATTATTATAGAAGGAGGTCATTTCATCAGTTCTCTGATTTACCACAGGCATCCTGCACTAATTTATGTCCTCTGCCATGTGAAAAGCTCATCACACCCTCATCATAACCTATTTACACATTTACAAGTCAATGACAGACATATTTGATAAAAGTAATTCTATCAACCCTTTTAAATGAAGCTTTGATGTTACTCAGTCATTCATTGTGAAGTGGTTAAACACCTCTTGCCCTTTAAGAACCATGGAATTGTAATATGAACTGGACTAGCACTGCTGTCTTTTGCAAAAAGTAAGATGGATTACAGATTGAAAGACCCATCAGTTCTTCTGAATTTCTCTAGCTGCAGAATCAGATCTTGATTACAGTAACCGGAAAAACACAAAGTAGCAACATTTATTTCCTTTACAAACTCCTGAATAATCATAATCTAAACAAGGAATTTTATTAAATATTTATGACTGATGATTCCATGCATGCCTTTATAAGATCAAAGAACACTTCCTGCATTGCTATATTAGCTTTTGTACATATCCTTAATCCCAGCTATTTAAACATACATAAAAATATTATGTGGTAAATAAAGTATCTGTGCTACATAGGGGAAGCTATCTTTGAAAAAAAAATCTGAAAAGCGCATCAGGAGGTTTTTATATCTTTAAATGACATTTTACAGTACATGTGGTTTTGTAACTGATTCTAAATGTTTAGAGGCACATTCAGCACAATGACAGTATCTGTCTGAAAAAATTAAGAAATGATCTCTGCGCTTTTCAGTTCTAGAATGTGGAGGCTAATGTTTCAAATATTACAAATGCATGCAACATTTTTGTTTAAGATAAAGCTGACACTGACGCATAAAAACAGATTACCACAGAAACTCCTTTGCTGTGCATGTCTGAAAAAAAATCACAAGTGACAAACGTCTAAATGTGCTAAATGTCTTATGCCAGCTGTGTTCTCAAGCAGCCACACAATTCAATAAAATATTTACTAAGGCAACCTGACACTATAATAGACCAGTGTGTGAAACAAGGAAGGAGGGAAAACTGTCTCACCCCTTTGGAGAGATATAGGGGTGACTACATAGCATACACATGCATATTTTGTGCTATCATGCAAAGTACAGTATGTTGAAACACCTGTGCAAAAACACAGTAAAAGCACAAACCTGTATACAAAGGAAAAGTTTCAGAAACGAAGCACTAAGTATTTAGAGGCAAAATAGAGTGTGTGGCATCCAAATTTCAAGTCAATTCTTTGTATTACTGTATATTCAGTAAGCATAATAGACACAGGTATCATTGTGCATGTATGATGTTTATGATGAATAAGCAGACACATCTCTAACAGCTACAGTGCAGAGAACTTCCAACATAATTATGGGAATTACATTTTCTTACCATGATACCCTTATTTAATCAAAACTGGCATTTTCTTAAGTATGGGTTTATACTTACCTATTCAATGCTTTATGAGATAGTGTAATAGTGTATGAAACAGAAAACAACTTAGGAATCAATGTGTGTGAAATAATAATTGGACCCCTAATTTACTCAATTAATTAAGCAATTCAAATCACACTGCTACATAATTTGGGTAGACAATTTGAGTTTTGTCTTCACCATACAGGTTAATGGAAACAACCTTCCACATCCCAAAGAGATTTCAGAGGACTTCAGAGTGATTGGAGATTTGAGAGGGTTTCAAAACCATTTCAAAAACACGACTCCATCCATCCCCTGTCAGACACAGTCCACAAATAAAAAATATGCAAGACCATAGCAAACCACTCGGTCCTGTTCGTTATGCCAAGATCTTCCCAAGAGCAAATCGAAAACTGATCTAGGATGTTACACAGAACCCCAAAGTAACATCTAAGGATGTGCAGGCCTCTCTCACTGTGGCTAATGTCAGAGTTCAGGCCTCGACCATCAGGAAAAGACTGAATGGGAATGGTTTTCATGGAAAGATAACTAGAAAGAAACTCTTTCTAAAAAGAAACTCTTTCTAAAAAGAAAACTGCTATTCATCTCAAATTTGGTAAAAAGAACCTGGACAAGATGACTGGAGGTATGTTCTCCGAACAGACAAGTCAAAAGCTAAACAGTGAGAATTGTACAGAAGAGACTACAATGAGAATTGTTTTGGATGGCAAAACCCCCTGTCTTCCAACAGCATAACCTCATGCCAACTGTCAAAGCATGATGGTATCATGGACTGGGGCTGCTTTGCTGCCTTAGGCCTGGACCTCTTGCTATCATTGATAGAACCATGAATTTGCCTTTGAATCAGCAAAATCTGGAGAAGAAAGTCATGCCGTTCTTTTTTTCAGCTGATGGTCAGTCAATTTGGATTGGCCAAGACAAAATCCAGACCTAAACCCAATTTAAAGACTATAGCACGACCTGAAGCACTCTGCTTATGCAAGGAAAATCTAAAAATGTCTCCAGCTTGAAGCAGTTCTATGAGTTAGAAAGGACCTAAAAGCCAATGCACGAGACTCATAAACAGTTACAGGAAATGTCCAGCTGTTGAAAGACATGCTACTAGTTACTATATCTAAGAGTTCACTTTTTATTCACATGAAGATACTTAAGTATTGATCATTTTGATGAAAAATCCCATCTTCAAAACATATATTTTTGCTATGTACAGTTTTTAATCAGGTTATTTCAATAGTTTATTAAAACTTTTATTACAATATAATTTTTAAGTGTTAGGTTTAAAATGTAAGAGAATATGGACCAACATAAGGGGTTCACAGTCTTTGTCTAAGTATTCTACGCCAAACTAATTCAATCCTTAGAGACTAAATAAGGCTAGTACTGGGACAGGAAAATATGCTATTATACATGCTAATAATGTTTTAATAATTATAACATTATGCTATTGGACAAATAGGTGTGACTCCTCCTTCTGTGCTAGGAATTTCAGGACATCTCGCAAGAATATGCTGTTGAAGATCACAAACCATTTCTCTTTTTCTCCCTCATTAATGTCACCAGCATACTTTTGGATTAAAAACATCAGTCTCATGGCATTGCACAAAACGGGTTATGAATATGCTGTGCCTCCTTCCTACCTCAATTTAAGTGCAATTCTATCCTGTTTCACCCCATGCTATTTTCACAGTGTGGTCATTATGCTGAGGTTTTGCTTTGAAGCACTGTGTCGAACTTTTTTATCAGTGAACCACATAGTACACAGCAGCTTTATGTGTATGATGACTAACATTTTGTATAAATGCTTGTCTATTTTAGCCTGTTAGAGCAGGGTACCATTGCTACAGTATATATTAAGATTTGGTGCCACCTCAGCAAAATTCTTAGCATTGTACTGTATATGGAACAGAGGGCACTGTATTTTATGTAGACATTGCACAGTAAAGGTGTCAATCCGGCAAAGCTTTCCTGGAAAACAAGTGTATACTGGGGAGCTTTCAGTCATTACTAAATCCTGCATTGCTACCAGGCACAAATATAAGACTTGTCGTTATGAATGTGTATCTGAACCTCCATTCATATGACCAAGTATTATTAAAGCACCTGACAGTTCACAGGTTGGTGTCTATGCCAGGAGCAAGTAGAGTGCACTGAAAAAGAATTAGAATTCTGCTCAATGAAGAAGGTACAAGTGAATATCTTTAGATGAAGTTTCATAACCCCATGAACATGAGGGTTTAACGTATTTTCCTTTCTGTACTTCTGCTTTCAAATTTCTGTGGTTTGTACTGTATGACCCTTCCAGCACTTCTCTTGGTTAATTTTTCTCTCAAATTTTTCAGTAGGTTCTGCTTTCATGTTCTACAACCTCATCAGCGCAGTCCAAACCACTGGCTCTGAATATTTGCCTCTAGATAATGCTCTGCGATACACGACCTTGATTCTAACGGGTTGATGTAACAACAGAAAAGGTTTGTGCAGTAGTCACAACAGAGAAAATACCCCGCCCCCAGTAAGAACAAGACAGATGTTTTCTATATATATATTTAAGGGGTTACACAGAGACCCCTTTTCTATTAAGCTAGAAAATACTAGCTTAATACTAACAATACTGGAGGCTTTGAGTAAATTGTTGATGCTTGTAAGACATTGTACAACTAAGACTTTTACATTGTAGTGTTTGGGCTGCATATTTCTAAACCATAAGTAATACCATTATAATCCACTTTGCCGCTTTGTATTTGAATTTAATTTGGAACACTGTCATCCACCATCTGCATTCTGGGAGTTTTTTATTGTAACATATGGTATGACTGGCTTGCTCTCTAGGTGGGTTAGTCAGAGTAAGACCAACTGGCTGTAGGTCCACTGTCAGGTAGAAGAGTAGTATACGAAATAAATGGAAGGAGATTTCATGTGCTTTGTAAAAAAATGGTTGATTTAAATCAAGAACAGAAAAGGTTTGGCCAGTGGTTACAGAAAAGAAACTAGCACATTTGACTGCCAGCACTGGAGACACGGGAACTGGGACAATGAAGATTCTTACTTATTACTCATTGTAATTACTCATTACTCATTCTTACACTAAAAAAACTCAGCCCCCTTCCACTCTCATTATTATACATTTTACATTTGTGTTGTGTCTATGATCAGCCAGCATTTTGCGATCAAAAAACATATTTGATTTTAAAGGTCATTTTATAATTTTAATCCAATAGCTACTTTTAATCCCAAAAGAAGACTGGTTTTATTTTTTATAAGGTGACCTTTTGTATGATTAATTGGGCTTCACTTTTTTAGCCTTTAATGGGCTATTTGAATTTTAGAGTGCTCATTCCCATCAGTAGATTTAGCAAGATTGCACAGTTACTTATCTTTGTATACATTATCCTGCCTCTGCTTTGCTGGAGCAAATGAGCTCTTTTATGGGATGTTGCCTTGGATTGCTGGTTTAACACTGAAAAAGAGTAGTGATCTCCGTTACTGAGAGCAGTAAGTACATGAAATGACATGATGCACCCGTGGCTGTACTTCTCTCCTTCTTCTGCTCTTTATAAAGATGATATTTTTGTCGCAAAGCATAAGAGAAACCACTTCCTTCACAACGTGGTTGACACATCTTAAAAAAAACACAATCTAAACTATACGTCCTAGTTCCTTTATTAACACCAACGAACGAAAGCTGAAATGGAGCAGCAGAACAGCATGTGTGGTTTTAAGAGGATGTTTACTTTTATCAAACAGCGCCATTTTACTTTTATTACAAATCTGTACTATTATTAATGTCCTAACATGATACCATCAGGTTTCGTAACACTAAATACTTTGCACTATATATCAGATGTTGGTGACTAATTTTTTGTAATGTATTTGACCGAAACTTCAAACATGCTTTATAGTGTACACATTTTACACAGCTCTTATTTTAGTAGAAAAATCAGAGTACAAAGTCTCACCAGAGAGCTCAACAGCAGTGCCGCACCCATGATGATCTAGATAGGAGAGCTAGCCACACTGCTGCCTATTTACTTACACTCTCTCCCTCTTAACCTGAATTAAAAACAACTAGATCCTATCAAAATAGAACATTTCTCTAAATCACAGAATACGGTAACTGATTTGCACCAAATAATAGCTGTGAATAGGCATGCAGTGAGCACAAGTCTGTTTAAATTTGGAAAAAGGAACTGAGTTGGCAATCCACAATAGTCTTTATATGGAGATCTGGCACATCTGTGATTGCATGGTTCCTGACAGTCTTAGTTATACTGCAGCAGCATGTGTGTATAGGAAAATGTCCTGTGTTTGTGTTAATGTCTCAATTTTGTAAGTGGTTTTACCTGAGCAGTGTGCCTTTTCAAAGATATATGAGGCTTTAAGAGGATTTTCATTTGGGATTTTTGATGAGACTTACATTGCATTGCATTTTTAAGTGGGTGTCAAGCTGGCACCAGCTTTAATTTGCAGAAATAATAAACTGATGTAGACTTGCTTGTTACTATATTAGGACTGCGGGCACCTTTTTGTTGTAGCTGTAATGCTCCTGGTATGTTCTGGAACTCTTGGTTATACTAAAAATGCCAATGACAATGTTATAAGCATGTTTGTATGTCAAGATGCTGCAAATAGTCAATATGGACAGAATAATTGAGCTGACACACTATTAGTCATTACTCTTAACATAACATGTCTTTTGTAGCTTATTATTATATAAGTTCCTACTTCATTAACATATGTTATCTGTTCAGAGGAAATGACACTAAAATGATCTCCAGAGTGACCTAAAACTGAGGGGAAAACTGAGATTGGAGTGTTGAAGGCAGCAGTTCACAGTAACGAAGACTAATTTTTGTGGTTGAAAACGTCCACTGTGAAGTTTCAGGTGGGACTACAGATGTAAGGGAATTTAAGAAAGGTGACAAAAGACAGCAAACTCACTTGTTTGGTGAGGGTTAGGTTAACCCTAACTCATCAATGTCATGAACTTTACAGCATGGAATTAACCTTGTCCCTTTGCAGCTCTTGAAATACTTGTCCAGCAGTGCCTTGATAAGATAAGATAAGATAAGATAAGATCACTTTATTAGCCATACTTTATCTCAGTGCAGCTTTCTATACAGTTAATCACAAGATTCTGATCTACCAACTTGAAAACCGGGTAGGTCTTTCAGGGATGGTTTTAGAATGGGTTAAATCTTATTTGATGAATAGACAGTTTTTTGTTGCTTTGGGAAATCAATCATCAAAACATTTTGACATTTCTTGTGGAGTTCCTCAGGGTTCCATTTTAGGACTTCTGCTCTTTTCATGATATATATTACCGTTAGGTAATGTAATTAGGAACCATAGGATCAATTTTCATAGCTATGCCAATGATATACAACTGTACAGTATATCTCTATTCCATCTGAAGATCAAAACTCCATCAACAGACTAATCGGCTGTGTGTTAGATATTTCTCAGTGGATGTCCCAAAATTTTCTACAGTTAAATCAAGACAAGACTGAAATATTGACATTGGGTACTAAAATTCAGAAAGAACTTTTGCAGCATAAATTGGGCACTTTTGCTTCATGTGTTTGTAGTGTTTCATAGTCGGTCAGGGAAGCCAAATATGTAACGTTGTGGCTCTCTGAAGGCACCAGTTCTGTGGGGTTTGGGCATTTACTGAGACAATTATTAATTGTAGCAGTAAATCACAAAGTTGATTCTTTTGATGGCTTTAGAATCCAACCATGCGACATAACTCAAACAACGCACACACACAGGTACTAATACACGAGGATACATTTATTAATACATAGAATATGCATGTAAACCTAACAGATCTTATCGAGAGGGTTATCAGAATACAAAAGATATATATTCAATCAGTTACGAAGTGTTACATATATCAAGAGGACATACGTTCAGTATATCATTCATTAAGACCGTTTCGTAAAGTGAACTTGGTTACAACTTCTACATTAGATACTCAAAACAAGTACATAACTCTTAGGAATTAAATTGATATCAACTGGTTGGGATAACAATTGAATTCTCGAGCTGTAATGCATTGAAGTTGAATACTCATCCAATCTCTGGGGATTCAGATCTCCTGCGGGCACAAAGAAACAGTTGCAGGCTGTTGCTGTCCAATCCGCGCTCTCTGGCTTGGTGCCAGGTTGTGCTGTGCGGCTTGCGACGGTGCGCTGCTGATGCTCACTGACCGGCTAGTTAGTGTTGGCTTTAACTAGCAAAGTTTGTGCACAGGAGAAAAGATGACTGTGGATCCCAGCAAGTCAGGAAGAGGACCGGTTCGTTCCTGGTGAAGTGCTAGTTCTGAATAGTGATTCAGCTGTCCACAGTTCCGACCTGTTCACGAGGCCTGCTGCTGGTTACTCTCTGGCAACCTCCACTCTAGACTCTTAGAACAAAGGAAAGTTCTGGCACTCGGACACACTGGCCGTTCCGTGGTTGTCCGGGCTGAGTCTCAGGATGGTCAGGAGGCGCGCTGCGAGAATGTCCTGCCCTTGGGAGCCTTCTGCTCCTGGGCCGTCCTGCCCTGGAATTCTCCTTTGAATTCCCTTTAGAACAGTCCACAGAATCCTCTCCAGAATCTTACTGAATCTCCCGAATCTGAATCTTGTTGAATCTCACAGGCTCTCTGTGTTGCCTGTTTTTACCTGGAGGAACTTCAGCTCGTCGATTGGCTGAAAGTTCCATGGGCATCAGAGTCCCACGTGGGTTACTCAGCCCTACCAGTCCCTGATTGGTTGATCAAGGTGAGATATGAGTCACTTAGTCCTGACACTTAGTAATGCAGTCCAGATGTCCAACTGGCACTCCCTAGACAGATAGGCGCCAATGGATGACCATTGATCATGATAGCCAGGCTTAGCTACTTGCACCCCCCTTTGGGAGCTGTCCTAGGACCTTAAATCACTCTGCACTAATGGTCTCTCTGTGGCTGCACCACAGAGATGAACAGAGAAATGGGGCCTCATTTGGGAAGCTCAGAAACACTTAATTCTGCCTTATTATTAAGCCTCGCCGCTACATATCCCCCCTTTTTGAAGGTCACGAGGTCCTGAGGCGTTGTTGCCTTCAAAACAAAACAGAGTTAAGTGATGTCCCTTGCCATTAGAACATTAATCTTAAATGTCCACATTACTCCTCGAGAATTCATACCGGAACCAGCATTGGATACAAACAGGATGAATAACATCTGGAGTATGTATAAACACGGTAGGAGACATTATCTAAGTCCAGGAATTACACATCAGGAAGGTCACTGTCAGTATCTGATACCTCTGTAGTAGATATTTGGGGAGAAGTCACTTCCTTTCTTTTGACATGCTACCTTTGACTCATTCGTGCTACCCAGAGTACATCTTGATGTGAGAGTACATCATTCAGAGTACACTGTCAGTCATGATCCAGCTACCCGGCAGCAGTGTTACAATAACACCAGTTCCTGTTCCCAGCCCCCCAATAAACCACAACACCTGTGTTGGGTATCTGCTAGGGTGGTTTGGAGGTTTGTTCCATCAAAGCAAACTCAACTACCTGTACCTCTTCAGGGCTCACTGTTTCTTGGATTTCTATCCAATTCCTTAGTGTGGCACCTGAAGACATCCATGACCTCAAGTTTGGTCTTATGTTGTCTGGTTCCAGACCGTACAGTGTTAAGTTACCATGCTGTACTATGGCCTCCTCAGGAACTTAAAGGAACTGTTTTATTAGGTAGCTGCATCATGCCTGTCACAAGTCACAGTGTCAGTTAAAGTGGTGTGCCGACCAGCCATTTACTTCCCACCTGCTCTTCATGGGGTTCATTAACCTCCCTCTGCTCATTAGTAGCTTTACACCCTTCATTGGTGAATCGTTTAGACACAGCCAATGGATAGCTTTGGTAGCCATACCCATCTCAAGATTTGGAACCGAATTCAATCTTGGATTGCCTCCTGGGTGAGCTATGAGCGATGGGGTTAATGTCACATACTCCTCTACTGAGAAGAGTGGAATCAAGTGGGTTTGGATTTGTGCCGTGGTTAGACTGGCTACAGTGGCACTAAACTCCCTTAACAGGTCTTGTGTCAACATTCTGGCCTGTTGCACACAAGCATAAACCCACTGTATAACACCAACAATCATGTCCACTGGTTGGGGAATAAGGTTTAACCCTGTTGCATAGGAAGTTGCCTGTAGGGTTTTCCCTAAGCTTTCCAACTTTTGCTGCTGTCGATACAGTCTGTCACTACCCTCTGACATCTCCTTCACCTGCCTTCTTGGGGCAGTCAGGGTGAGAGTGCCAGTAGCAAACAAACCTACCAGAAATAGCAAATGCACAACAGTGGCGGCAGCAATCAGTCCTCCCAAAAGTCTTTTAGGGTGGCTGACCCCAGTCATCTCCTTCTGAGTGACTGTTGTCTTTCTAAGCTGGCGCAGCTTGTACATGGTGTCTTTCTCAGTATGCCATGTGGCATCCTGGGCACCAACATCCTGGAAATCTGGGGAGATCTGACGCAGCGGCTGATGCTGCTCCTCCATTTCCAGGGCATCTGCTTTTTCGATTTGTTCATGCCTGTGCTCTAGGAACCCTGCAGGGGGTGGTGCAGCGGTGGAGCATGCCTGACCCTCGGCTGAGTGGTCATCTGGAGCACCTAAGTGATCTGAGATTGTTACCCCATTCTCACTGTTCCGGTCCACCGTGCACACTTCCTGATTGAGGAATCCCTCTATCGGCATGTTTACAATCGTTCGCTGGGGGTAGGTGTAGGACACCTGCTCGCTCCCCCCTTCCCTCGCTAGGGGTTCAGGGAGCTGCCCCAGCACTGAGATAGCTAGTTCACTGTCTTCGAACTCGCTATCACCCACCAGGCCCATGTCAGTGCAGGCGGGGATTCTGACACCCCTCTTTGCGATGTCCTGCACTGGCAGGCGGGTGACTTGACCATCCAGCTCCAGTCCGGCTGAACCACTGTTGGTCAGACTCAGACTGACAGACTGAGCTGGTGGCTGTAAGAAAACTGGCTCGGCTTTCATTCCCTGTCCCTTCTGGGGGACTGGGTGTGTTGGCAACCCTGCCGTTGAGGCAGGAACAATCAGGTCAGTCTCACTCACTACCTGGTAGTTGTGAGAGATAATGTTACCTGACTGCAGGTTCCCTGGGTCACAGCAGAGGGAATCGGCATCTGGGATCAGGTGTGTCCACAGCGCAGTAGTCTCAGCGTCCAGCTGGACCTCCTGTCTAACCTGTGAATGTTGCACCAGGGGCACCTGGCGGTGGCCCTGTGACAGCTGCTCAAGCAGATCCTCACTAATAGAGGACCTCTCAGGGCTAAGGGTGAGGGCTACATCACCAACCTGCTCTCCTGCCATCTGGATCCCTTCCACCACTGCAGGGTGGTGTTCCTGACCCCTCTTGGGTGCCAGGGTGCACAGGGAAAGCTCCTTTTCATCGCCAGGTGGGGAGATCTGCTCCTCTTTAGGGATGTAAAAGGTGTGTGCTTTACCTGGTGGATCAGGCGGCTGCTTGGAGCACCGCTCCTGTGGCATGGAGGCTGTTGTGACCTCAGCCGGGACACGACTTCCCTGTATATCCGGGGAACAAGAAAATATTTTTATTTCTTGTCCAGAGGGAACAGAAGGAATCTCCACATAGGCTTCTGTGTTCGGTGGGCACTGTGTGAGCACAGTCTGCCTCTTGGCCCCCCTTTCCTTCTGTACAGAAGGCTTAGGAGCCTTGACCTGTTTCCACACTTTGCCTTTCTGGTGATCCACCAAAGGTTCCACTCTGAGTCGCATGCCCTTTTCTTTTTCAACCCGTTTGAGCTTGCCGTGTGACATCAAACACCTTTCAACCTCAGTGTCAATCAGTGTCTCACTGGGTAAGACATCTCCCATGGCAGCCTTGAGGTAAAAGCTTCCTGCTTTTCCTCTGTGTTTTACTGCCTGCTCTGTGACTTCAGGGGTGGAGTCAGCACTCGCTTGGGAGTGGCTGACCTCATCCAGGCAGGAACTCTTCCGCTCAATCAGATAGACTGAGGGAGGGAGAGGGGGCGGGTCTCCGCCTCCTCCAGTGGAGAGTATCAGCTCATTCACGCTTCCGGCAGCCTTGGGGAGCGGTTGTCCCTGTCCTAATAAAGCTTGTTCAAGCCTGGCCAGGCGGGTGGCTACTGAATCCTTTTGTTCAGCTTTTTCTAGCCCTTTCCCTCCCCCGGTGTTCTCATGGCACTTAGGACGCTGGGTGCGGTCCTGTGTGCCTGCTTTGGAACGGGGCTTAGCCAGCTCAGGAGCCTGTGCTCCTTCGAGCAGGGGGGAATTAACCCTGCTGGCTCTGACGGCGAACACAGTCGCTTTAGCAGCTTTTTGCTCAGAGCGACTTTGGACATCATACTCCCAGGCTTTCTGCACGAATCTCTTAATATCAGTCATTTTCATGGTCTGTGCATCTGTATGCATTAAGATCATCTTTCTGACTGATGGGTGGAGATTCGCAATGAATAAACCCTTGAAATGTGTGTTCTCTTCGCAACCCTCATCATTTCGCCCTGCAAAATAAGTTCGTCTAAGTCTCTCGTAATATTCGCGAGGGGACTCTGCTCTCTCGTGCTTAATGTTAAGGGCGGCGGCTATCGCGGCAGTCGGGTCAATAAACGCACTGTATTCCTCGATAAGTGCATGACAAAGCTCTTCAAAGTCATTACAGACTTCTTTCATCTGCCTAGCCATCCACTCATGTACAGCTCTGCTGGTAGTTTTCCTGACCAGAAACACTTTCTCCTGTTCTGTGGCGTTTGGCAGGTACTGCAGGGTATACCTGAGGTCCTGAATATAACTCTCGATATTATTCTCTGACACTGCGGGGTCAAATCTCTCTATGTCCTTCGCTAACTCTCTCAGAGAATGGAGATTTATTCTCCTAGCTTCTCCGCTGACGGAGATATGACGGAGATCGTGGTCAGACTTGTCACTGCTAGAGAGAGTGCTTAATAGCGACTCGAATTCAGACCTTTTAGCAACCATCGTTAAACCTACTTTTACTTTTACTTTTAAGTACGAAATCACAGTTTTACCACAGAAAACCACAAGATCAAGTATGCAATCAACCCGGTAGATTGCAAAAGATCACAAAACACTCAAGCACTGCTTAAAGAGCAAGGGGAACTTTTTTTTTCTTTCGGCTTTCAGCACACTGTATTATCGTGTATGAAACCCGCGGCGTTTTATATGAATTATTCCGCTTGGTTGATTCATTTCAGTCTTGCCACGCCCACCCAGGGACGCCATAAATGTAGTGTTTCATAGTCGGTCAGGGAAGCCAAATATGTAACGTTGTGGCTCTCTGAAGGCACCAGTTCTGTGGGGTTTGGGCATTTACTGAGACAATTATTAATTGTAGCAGTAAATCACAAAGTTGATTCTTTTGATGGCTTTAGAATCCAACCATGCGACATAACTCAAACAACGCACACACACAGGTACTAATACACGAGGATACATTTATTAATACATAGAATATGCATGTAAACCTAACAGATCTTATCGAGAGGGTTATCAGAATACAAAAGATATATATTCAATCAGTTACGAAGTGTTACATATATCAAGAGGACATACGTTCAGTATATCATTCATTAAGACCGTTTCGTAAAGTGAACTTGGTTACAACTTCTACATTAGATACTCAAAACAAGTACATAACTCTTAGGAATTAAATTGATATCAACTGGTTGGGATAACAATTGAATTCTCGAGCTGTAATGCATTGAAGTTGAATACTCATCCAATCTCTGGGGATTCAGATCTCCTGCGGGCACAAAGAAACAGTTGCAGGCTGTTGCTGTCCAATCCGCGCTCTCTGGCTTGGTGCCAGGTTGTGCTGTGCGGCTTGCGACGGTGCGCTGCTGATGCTCACTGACCGGCTAGTTAGTGTTGGCTTTAACTAGCAAAGTTTGTGCACAGGAGAAAAGATGACTGTGGATCCCAGCAAGTCAGGAAGAGGACCGGTTCGTTCCTGGTGAAGTGCTAGTTCTGAATAGTGATTCAGCTGTCCACAGTTCCGACCTGTTCACGAGGCCTGCTGCTGGTTACTCTCTGGCAACCTCCACTCTAGACTCTTAGAACAAAGGAAAGTTCTGGCACTCGGACACACTGGCCGTTCCGTGGTTGTCCGGGCTGAGTCTCAGGATGGTCAGGAGGCGCGCTGCGAGAATGTCCTGCCCTTGGGAGCCTTCTGCTCCTGGGCCGTCCTGCCCTGGAATTCTCCTTTGAATTCCCTTTAGAACAGTCCACAGAATCCTCTCCAGAATCTTACTGAATCTCCCGAATCTGAATCTTGTTGAATCTCACAGGCTCTCTGTGTTGCCTGTTTTTACCTGGAGGAACTTCAGCTCGTCGATTGGCTGAAAGTTCCATGGGCATCAGAGTCCCACGTGGGTTACTCAGCCCTACCAGTCCCTGATTGGTTGATCAAGGTGAGATATGAGTCACTTAGTCCTGACACTTAGTAATGCAGTCCAGATGTCCAACTGGCACTCCCTAGACAGATAGGCGCCAATGGATGACCATTGATCATGATAGCCAGGCTTAGCTACTTGCACCCCCCTTTGGGAGCTGTCCTAGGACCTTAAATCACCCTGCACTAATGGTCTCTCTGTGGCTGCACCACAGAGATGAACAGAGAAATGGGGCCTCATTTGGGAAGCTCAGAAACACTTAATTCTGCCTTATTATTAAGCCTCGCCGCTACATGTTGAAGTACAAAACCTGGGTATAACTCTAGATTCTGATCTTGGTTTTGTCCCTCACATAAATAATTGGTTACTAAAGTTCTATCATTTAAGAAACATTGTGAAAGTTAGGCCTTTTTCATCCCAGGGCGATGCAGAAAAACTTGTCTATGCATTTGTTAATTGTCGGGGATTCGGCAGGTAGTTCTCCGAGAATCCTGTGGGTAGCTGGGAACTCAATCCAAAATCGTAATCCAAAGGGCGAGATCAAAAAAGGAAAAGTCAGGTCCAAAAACCAAGAAAGCCAACAAGGAAATAATGCACACTAGAAAACTCTAAGAGGCTTTTCAATGGTGAGCAGGGTTGGGTGTGTGAGGGAACATTAAATACTGAAGGGAGAGGAACGTGGTTGGATAATTGGTTCAGGAGTAAGAATCTGTGGAATCAGGTGCCTGTGAGAATGTGATGGGTTCGGTTAGGAATGAGAGCGTGAAACAGTGGGTTTGGGAATGTAGCGGGGTTTGCGAGGGCGAGTGCGGGACGTGACATTAATAGAAGAATTGATTATTGATTATTCACTGGTTACCTGTATTATCTAGAATAGATTTTAAAGTTCTTTTACTTGTTTTTAAAGTTCTAAATGGCTTAGCACCTGTGTACCTTACTGAATGTCTGTCTTTATATAATCTGTAAATACTGGCCTTCTGCCACATGTGAAATACAGAAAGAGTTCAGAGGCTGCTTTTTGTTTTTATGCTTCTAAATTATGGAATTCACTACCACTTTTTATTAGGCAGTCCAGTTCGGTACATTGTTTGAAAAAACATTTGAAAACATGTCTTTTTTAATTGAACTTTTAGTTAAAATGGTTCTTTGTTCTTTCTCTTTATCTTTCTTTTTTATTTATCTTTTATTGTTCTTATTTAATTACTACTTTCCTCATTTTTATTTATTTCTTTTTCAAGCATACATTGACCTTTATGTTGTTTTACTGTATGACTGTACTGAAAGTATATCTCTTAATTAAAAAAAAATAGTTTTGGTTTGTAAAACACTTTGAGCTTCTATTTGTATGAAAGGTGCTCTATAAATAAAGTTTCTTCATATTATATATAATTTCCTGCATTAGGAATTTGTCAAATTTCACATACCCCAGCTTGCTCTCCATGAGACACACAGGTGAGGAGAGAAGCTTGGGGTCAGAGCACAGGGTCAGCCATTTATACAGCACCTCTGGAGCAGCTGGGGTCAAGGGCATTGCTCAGGGGCCCAATGGAGTAGGATTCCTCTGCCAGCCATGGGATTTGAACCAGGATTTGAACCAGTAACCTTCTACAGTGCCACAGCAGCAGTGCCAATGCTTCGGCCCTTGGTTTCAAAATGTGGTATTGGCTTCAAAACATGGCTGAGTAACATCTACCAGACCAGAAATCTTTCTGCCTCCTAAAGAACTGCTGTCTGCTGTTTTTAGTCTGAAGCACATTCATTTAGTTATTACTTGTATCCGCAGGCCTTTACTATACATGGTTTGACTTTATGACTGTGAGCTGACCTAATATTGACATGGCAGAGGATGCTTCCCATATGTTGCTTTCCAAAGAGACTCATTTTCTACATCAGGCTGGGAAACATCTAGCTGGATAATAACTGCATTGTGTGAAATGCAAGCTAAAGATGGAACTTGTAAAATAAAGCCCAATTCAAATGTAAACTGACCAAAAATCACAAATGCATGAGTGAGATTGAGAACGTAAATGATAGTTAAACATCAGGAAACACATTGACAGATGTTTAAAAAAATCAGGTGTTTAAAGAGTGGTACAATGGACCAGAGCAGAAAACAAATACAGAGTGAAAGATGAGAAAAAGTGCATGTTCTTATTAATAAGACCAGTGGTCTTTCTGGGTGTGGTCATTCTTGGATATTACTCATTTTCTGATGCCTTTGTGGTCTAACCAATCAGAACAGACATCAGGAATGAATATTCCCTTCCAGACTACAGTGGAACCAATCCCCTGTGACTCATGGACCTAACATCTGCATGCTTCTTATGTCTTTCACTCTTTCTATGTACTGTATAATGTACAGGGCCTCGCAAAAGTATTCATCCCTCTCCATTTCAGTGAGTTTCAAATGATGCACACACAATTTTTGAAAGTGGATATTTTTAACCGAAACTTGAGCACCTTCAAGAGTGAAAGAGCCTAAACATCAGCAAACAACTGCAAGGAAAACTTAAAAACTGTATCCTGCTTATAGTTATTTACTGAGGTGCTTTTCAATCTCCTTGCTAGATGCATGGGTTTATTTTTTCCTTGCATTGGCTGGAGTTATTTGGGCATATGGAAGGGAGAACATGACAGCCACAGGGCAAGAAAGATGTTGTATTTGTACATTTTCTCGCGGTTGTTTATACATTGTCATTGGTTACCTTCAATTAAGATTGAATACAAAAAAAACAATGGATCCCATAAACTGTCCTATTTTAAGTATGTGATATAAACACTGCAAGAATTTCTGGTAGTTGAGCAACACTCTGTTTAAATGCCAGTATTGTGTTCCAGTTCATGGCATTGCAGTAACTATTGCACACTGATTTATTGTGGGAAAACAAGGCTGATGAAAGCCATCTTGATTTTTGTCTGTCAGACAGAAGCCCATGTGTTTTCACTTTGGATGCTGCTCTCTTTTTCTTCTTCCTTTTTATGGAGGCAGCTGTTTCATTTTGCACTTATCGCCAATCTGTCCTGGAGAAGAACATTTTTGTACTTGCAGGATTAAGCCTCCTTTAGTGGAAGCTTCTTTTTAGCACAAAGACACAAGGCCATCTTTCTAATAGTGTCTTAAAGGACTTGTTGAACCAGTGACTGGAATAGGAAACTAATCCAGGAAGGTGAAAACAAAATCATTCCTATCTACATAGATTGCATCCAGTAATATATTATTACACTGCCTGTCTATGTTTGCCATTGAGTTAGCATTTAAAGGGAAATGAATACATGTGAGGTTAATATACTGGAATAGGAGAGCTCAATAGAAAATCAAATTGCTGCTGCAAGTAGTGTTGATGAACCATCAGGTGACACTCTTCCCTGGAGTGCTTTCCAAACCAGTGCCCCAGTATGGTCCCAGATGACAGTGCAGCAGGAGGTGTCATCCTTCAGATGAGACCTTAACTCAAAGCCATGACTACTTGAGATAGTCAACGGTCTGTGGGATTTCACTTAAAACATTTACATAACACCCCTTGCTTAAAGGTGCTCTGATTAAATTACTTAAATTAATTAACTTAAGACTTGCTCAGTAAGGCCTCCCTAATGTCCTCCCATAATTCAACAAACTGAATTCCTTACTTCTCCATCTGCTCTGTAGCAGGGCTGCTGGCTCAGAGTGGATACTGTCCAATTGGGTACTACACATGAATTGGATGAAGCAGGGACTGGTCCAGAATATACAGTATACAATGCTATGAAATCCTTATGGTTGTGCATCGCTATTTGAATATGTATAAATCTGTTAACACCGGGCTGTTAACAAACCCTGTGCAGGTCTCGAGACGCAGTCCGAAAGCTAAGGTATCCAAGACTGGAGGCGAAGAAGAGTGGTTGGTAATTCCAAGAGAGGTCAAATACAGGTAGTCAGAATGAAGTCAGGCAAACAAATCCAAGAGGGGCAAGACAAGAGAGAGGTTGCGAGAAATCCAAAGCCAAAGAGTCATAGGTGAGGGGATCCAGACGAGGTAGAGAGGGTTTCAGGAAAGGAGGGCGAGTCGAGGCAAGCTCAGGAGGCGGATGAAATCCTAATACCAAGGACTGGTAGCAGTGAGCAGAGGGTTTAAATATTGATGGGGAAAAGGTGTGGAATGAAGATTGAATCATTTGGAGTTAATTGGTGCTTGTAACAAAATCAACAACAAATATAAACTCCATATTTAAATGGACAGATTAAAACCAGGATCTGCCATCTGTTAGTCCAAGAGTTTGCTCCTTTTTTCACCTGTGCAGGATTCTGAATAGCATGCATGAATACTGACCTAGTACCTGACATTAATACTTTAATGGATAATGTATGAAGAAGCTCCATCACTGTACTGTATGTAATTATATACAGTATAATAAGAATCTTATATCCATCCCCATAAATCAACTTATTAAATGCCCTTGCTCACAAATATTGCATAAACCTTTATGGTAAATAGCTAGAGATAAATATTTGCTTTTGTGCAAGATGATCACAGCAATTAAACAAAGCTGAATAATGTTTGTAGGTTTGCTTGCACCAAATTGCTATGAGCTTGGCAACTCACTAAATGTGGTTTTTAATGTGCTGTAACTATCATTTGGAGTCTAATCTGTTTCATTATACCAGGAACTAAGCACAAAGATGATGAGACTGAGACTGGTGTCAAAAACTTGATTAATTTCTCTTTCCTGATCCTTATCCTTCTTTTAATGGTTTAGAATGATTGTGCCAGGAAAAAGCCAGCAGACCTATTAATCACAATGCTGATATGATTCCAAGAAACTCAATTCTCTTGTACCATGGGATGTTGACCTAAAAGATAATTCAGTTTCAAGCGAGCAAACTGTCAAACAAGCCAATCATTCTGACATGCATTGATGAATTAGCAATTAGTCTGGCAGTGGCAGCCAGTGGAATTACAGAAGGCTTTTGGAACTCCATTATCTTGGTAAAGGATTTTAGTAATCCTGGATTATGCAAAAGAATCAACACAACAGCATAATGTGCGCCAGTGCTGTTTAATCAAATCATTGTGTCATTATGCTGAATGGCAGGAGTTCGAATGAAGCTCTCTGTGGATCCTGACAGTGTAGTAAACAGATCTAGCTTTTTTGTGACTAAACTGAGTGTGATGAAGGTTTGGGAGTATACTGTAAGCTTAATCAGAGAATTCTGGTAGATGAGATGTCCTTTCTGTGGATTTCTCATGTCTGTCCTGAAATTATGTTTTAGTATATGATAGCTCTTTCTCTGAACTGTTCTCAGACACACTTAAGTCTTAAGATCAAATTGATTGCTTTGAGAGCCCTTAAGGCACGTTTTATTAAAATGTTGTGCATCTCCATAACTTGTTGCCATTTCTTTTAAAGCACTGCTTACCAAATAATTACTAAATAATTTTGCTTAAACTTGCAGGGACTTTCGTAGATTTTCAGCATTTACAGTATGCGTTTTCACACGTGACACAACCAGTACTTACTGCATTGATTGCTTGTTTCCCATTGAAGATACCAAGAATACTGACTTTAAAACATCCATTTAAATTATCATTGTTTTAAGGCACATTATACAGTAGGAAACACCTCTGAACTCCAGCATATGTAACACTGCTGCATATGCAAGATTTTGTTCTTTGTCAAAAAGCATCTGTTCAAAATATACAGTACTAAATATGTTTTATATAACATTCAACCACATACTTAAATCAGAACACAACAAAAGTTTTATTTTGTTTAAGGATTTTGTCTATAAAGGTAAATAAAAAGTGTAAAAATAACCAACAAACAATCAAGTCAAGTGCAATAATAGGTGACTGTAAGGTTGTTTTGTGCATTTCAGTATTGTATATGAATAACCACACTGCACCGCAGAATGGTTTTATACAGGTTGACATGGATTGTGGTCAGAGCCTTAACTCCACACAACTGTTCTTAAACCTTCTCATTTTGAAAGCTTTTTGCTCAGACTTCCTCTCTGCATGACAACAGCCCATTGACATCGCAGGCCTGACTTGTTTACGCCAGCAACGGTACTGAATGCAATCAAGTTGACTGCTGTTGATGGGGGAGAAGAGTTTTAGATTGCTAAAATTTTCCTCTTTGGTATTTCCTCATTTCACTAAATTTGCTCAAAGCCCTTTAAAGCACGTACTTATAAAGTAAAACATGTGATGAAGACCACTGAAATATTTCAGTGGGTGCAAGTGGTGCATGGAGGTTTGATGCTTGCAGACAGCAGTGTTAACCACCTTGTAGCCTGAATTTAGAAGTTAAAAAAACAGGGAAGTTTTCAGCTGCGAGTGGTGTTGGTGGGAAAATAGGCAACAACATTACTTTTGGGCAAGAATTTCCATAACCTACACCCAAGTGTGTTGACAGTGCACATTGTTGAATTAGGATTAGACATTTAACAGAGGTCCTAATGACCTTGAGCCTTAAAGATCCCATGGGTCTATGTTAACCCTGGTGTCCTGGCTAAAATCTACCGAACTCTGGGCTTAGCAATATCCAGACTCACTGAATTTTCCCCTCAATTCATTTGGTGAAGAATTTCTCACTCCTCTGCCTGATGAGCTGGGTAGATAGGATTTTATGAGTAAAGGACTTCAGTATTGATTCAAAGTGCTATAAAATGAATTATTATTAATCACTCCTTTTCAAATGACTGAATACAGGCATTTAGTCAAAAGAATAACATTAAACCATTCAAGCCAACTTCACATTGTTAGCGTGTTCTCTGCATAAACAAATCTACAGTATATACAGTATATATATAATTAATTAAAGCTTGTTAGTACAAGATTATATATTTTTCTGATTAAATCTGAAATTCAGTTTATGAAGGAAGGTGTGATAAGACTTACATTATTAATGCACTGTATTGGATCTGGCCTCATTACAGATTAGATTATTTGATGGGAAGAGTTTACAGTATATATCTTTGAAAGCTGGCTGCAGAGAGTCACACTTTGCAATAGTCGCAGATATGTACTGTCAAGGGTACTAAGCAGATACGCTTCTTCATTTCTCTTGCTGAGAATAAACAATTCTTTGGCTGCTATGGTGCTCCACAGTTTAAAAGACATTAAAAATATCTTGGTAGCCGTGCCAAGTTTCCAGAACCGATCAAAGTATGGAGGTCTTTAACATCGGAGCTCTGTGACTGAGATCTCACATTACACTCTCTAGTCTAGGCTTCTTTATTCCCCCTTGTTAAATAGCAGGGTTGGAAAAATATATAAATTGGAGACAGAAACTACAGAGGCCAGAGGAGAGTTGGACTGGGAGGAGGCTCATGATGTGTGGCATAATTGCAGGGAAGGGCAATGGAATAATTGGTCATTTTCAATCTGAAAACATTGAGTCATTTAAGATTCGGGACAAATATTGAAGAATGACTTCATGGTTCTTATTTTGTGACACAGAATCCCCAGCCTGGACAAAAACAGTGTTGTGAACTCTCACTTTATCAATACAAGCTCAATTCATCCATATTTTGCAGTAATATGGTTTGCAGCTTCTAGAATATAACCAAAAATGCATGCCATTTTAAACTGAAGCTCATTTTATTTTATATGGTTCACTTGACATTGGTATTTTGTTGACACACTTGCTAGTAATCCCCACTAAGGAAAAAAAGCCTTTGGTAAATAATGCAAAAGCCTTATCTAAGGAAAATAAGAGCTTAGTTAGCTATTTATAAAGTGTGTACTAATGTTTGTCTTTGAGTGCAGGTCAGATTGTGCTTGAAAAATGACAGACTTTTTAACAGCATAATGGATTACACATTAACTATCTGGAAGCATTTTGGTGTTTGTAGGATGGGCATCTTGTTATTTAAACCTTTTATATTTTCTTTCATGCCGTACAGCTGTTTTTTCCTTATTAGGTCTCATAATACTGTAAGCGTGGCATAGCTATACTTCCACCAGTGAAAGAGGTGTATGTATCTTCCAATGAACATTTTTCACTTTTATGGTCTTTTTAAAGACCCAGCAAGTCACTATGAATTACAGCTGCTTACTTTGGCTTTGAAATATGAAGTAATTTTAATCATGTCTCTTCAGATTGTTCTTCTTTTCAGCATTGTGAATCAAGTACAGCTAACATCACCATAATTTAGAGCCCTTCCTAGTTCTTAAAAAGCACTCTAGCCCTTCAAGGCACTCCTTCTACAATATTTAGCTAATATCTCTATCTTATTAGGGCTTGATTTAAGGTGAGATGCCCCATGAAACTATTTAGTATTCCCTTTTTATAAGAGAACAAGGTAAAATAATAGTGAAGTAAATTCTCACGTTTTTACTCTAAGGGAAGTCCTTCATAGTGGGGCTGCTGGTGTAGAATGGTTGCTGTGTGTCAACCTGGCGTTTCTCAATGAGGTCTCATGATTTTTTGTCTATTGCTTTTCAGTGCTGGATGATGTGGGTCCCTAAATGTTAAAAAACATTAGCAGGAAAAGCTCTATATAAGTCCATGGAATTTTTAACTTTTGCAAACCCTCCATTTCCTGATCAGCAATGGACTAGCCTTGATAAGACTCCTGTGCCATGTATTTATTTGATTTTCTACAGCTTGAAACAAGGGCACATGGATTTATGCACATTCTGTATCTCCTCACCCCCTTACTCTTTTCCACTAGCTTCCTTATGATTAATTCACCTGTTTTACAAAATATACAGCATATAATACACTCGACTTCTAACCTGATTTTTTTAATATAGTGGGATCTGTTTATATGTATGAGGGATGTTTTTTCTGTACTGTATGTTTGTACAGTATGTACAGTATGTATGAAGGATGTTTTTTAATGTACTGTACCCAGCAGCACAAATTACTGTAAGTTCCCTGTGGAAAAATAAAGTTCTTCTAAAGTGTCTAAAAGTTAATACCGACGTCAACCCTAAGCGAAGTCAAAAGATCAGTTTCCTTATTCTTGGAGAAATGTTTATTTTTCTAACTGTTCAGAATGGGGCAGCTATCATAACTAGGGATGTATTGAGCAATGTCCTCAATAAAAAACAAAAGACATAAGGAGAAAACAGATTCTTGACTGTCAGATGAATAATCTTTCTGTTTTTCTTCAGAAATGGAAAACAGTACATTTCAAGAATTTTTTGCAATCTTTCAGAATTCATGTTTCTTGTACAGAGACTGCTTGGATTCAAACTTGCCAGTATACTGTATGAATAATGAACCTCACAGAAGAGTAAAACTGATTAAGTACAAAGGAGCAATTCATCACTCATCTGTTTGAGTTAACCCCGAGCATGCAAGTTTGCTAAACTCTTAATACAGACCAACCAAAAAGGTTTACATTCTAAGCTTAAAAAAGAGAACTTGAAAGCCAAAAGCTGGGGCCAGATCTTTTCCTGAATGGCATTCATTCTTTAACAAGCAGCATTAGAAGAATCAGCACACAATAGCAGTGCTGCAGAATCTCAGACACTTTGGCAACCAGTGCGATTATGTGGCTGGCCTAAAAATGTGATGGAAATCAATGACACTTTTTTCAACTGCTTTAACTTTTAATGACATAATTGGAGCAAATAAAATCAAGCTATTGACAACCCCAAATCATATATTGTATGCCACCATGCTACCACTCTGGAAAAGTCAGTATGGAAAATAGTTAGAAAAAGATAGTTTGAAATCGGAAGTCAGAGAAGAGAAAGAAGAGACATCAGAGAAGGCAAAATGACACCAGCATTACTTTCAATGGAAGCCTGAGGTTGAAGAAAACATCTGGCGAGGTACATTTGGAGAAAAACAAAAATCAGTAAAAGGAAACAGAAAAAATGATTTTGTAGAGACAAATTTATTTTGTGCTTCGAATCCTAAAAGCAGCTTGTTGAGTATAAAATTTAAGCAACTAAAGAGCTTGGATCATTTAATGTGTAGATCTTACCTAATCAATAACAAAAGCTATAGTGGTCTTTAGTAGAAAAGACTTAGTCACCAGACATGAGTCATCGGCAGTGACATATTCCTTTGCAGAAACTAACGTGATAAATGCTGGAGATATCAGATAATCAGACAATTTTGCAGACATTTTGTGCAGACCTCACTAGAGTTAGCATTTCACAGAACACTTGAAGATACAGTATGTTTCCTGTAATAGATCTCATACAGTATGAAAATGCAATGGAGTTTGCCTCCTCATCTGCTCTGTTGTAGAACAAAGATATACTTTATATCTTTGATATACAAGATATACAAAGTTCCTTTAAACTGTAGCATTTCTCTAAACATTGGTTGTTCTCAGAACAAATAACGGCAGGAAGGGATACAAACAGAGCATATGATATAGTGTATCTCTCCATAAAGCTGCATAAACCATTAATTCTGCAGGTGGTATTCTGCAGTCATACTACAGGTGGTAATCACTCAGTATAATGCCTGTACTGTGCTTGGATTCGGAATTAGTCAACAAACAAGAGTACACAGTGCAAATGTGCAAAATGTGTAATTAGTGGAGTACAACTAGGATCACTGCTATTCCTAATTTATACCTATAATTCTGTTTTATTAGTAAGTTAGACAGGTTTGAAGAGCATACCACATTATGACTATAGACGACTCACTGTAGAAGCTTTAAAAGGAATTCAGGAAGATCAAATATACACTTGTATGAATTGGGTACAGCCTTGGTTAATGACATACTGTACAACAATGTACAGGTAGACATGTTCAGGATGCAATAAGCAATGTGTGTAGTTTTTAAAGTACAAATGGAAAATATGAAACAATGCTTGAAGAGACTACTTACAATATAGACTCGAGTAATGAAGTCAACATCATTTTCAAGTGTCATTTTCTTTACACTTCTTGACACTGTGAGGAAGCAATAAAAAAGCACACAATATTAAGATATATAGTTCAAAATGCAAAATTTGAATCTAGAAAATGTTATGATAAAACTGTATAATGCATTGGCAAGACTTGATTTAGGACATTGTGTAGAAAAAAAAAGATATCACCAGACAAGACTTTGTACATCAGTACAGAGAAGAATGACAAAGTACTGTCGTTATCTAGGTCAAAGCAATGTCCAACAATGACAGAATAAAAAGGGAACGAAATTAAAGCATTTAAAAACCTCAAAGGCACATTGTCTGCAAACTGGACTTCTTTAAAATTTAAGGAAGAGAATTTAATACTGCGAATGGAAGGCACAAACTTGTGGCTGCTGGTGATAAGCTGCCAAGCTCACGTACCTTACTCACTTAGCAGAAGCCTTTAATCTAGGGCTTCTTCCAGGAAATGACTGGAATAACCAAATGAGCAAGCTAAGCCAAAATACCCCTCTCATTTTTAACCATTCTTATGTTTCCGTGCTGAAATATGTTTCTGCAAATCAAATGTTTTCTTGAAGCTAAACATTAGCGAGGAATACACTAGCTACTGTGTAACATGGACATGGAGTTTGCATATTCTCCCCATGCTCGTGTGGGTTTCCTCTGGGTGCTCTGGTTTCCTCCCACAGTTCAAAGACATAATGGTACGTTAATTGGTTTCTGAGAAAATGGGCCGAGGTGTGAGTGTGTGTGTCTGTGTCTGTGCCCGTCTGCCCTGTGATGGACTGGTGTCCCATCCAGAGTTTTATCCTGCTTTGAGCTCCCTGGCTTTCTTGTGACCCTGAATTGAAAGAAGCAGTTCAAAAACGGAATGGATAACATTGACATATGATCACAAACAGCTGTAGAGGCAGAACCATTCTACAAAATACTGTTCTGGATCAAAAGCTCCAGGTGGCACCCGAAAATGCAGAAAAAAGAGAAAACTAAGATACAAAAACTAATAAATGAAAAAAAAGAGAAAAAAAACTATGAAATGAATTTCAGACTATAAAATTCTAATAATTTATACAAAAATGTTTTGACATACCTTATACTGTAGATCTGAATGGCCGTTAGAAACACAGTGCTTATAATTGATGCCAATTCTAATATAATTCAAATAATTTACTGTGATTATCAAGAGACAGTAATTGGCCCTGTCATATACTTCAATTAATGTGATTGTGGAAATGATGATACTAAAGCAGAGATTCTTTGCAGACCTGAACAGGCTGTGTATTTGACTGTACATCCAAAGACCTGCTGTACCCTCACCTGTCTGAAGTCTTGCAAGATGTCAGCGTCTGTTCCTCTGCACCTGAACATGCTGAACATGAAAGTGGTGAGAAGGTAGTACACTCAGCACAAACTGTTGTTTTAATCAGGGTTTTAGCAGACAGAGAACTAGCTTTTACTGCTGAGAAACATCATTGCTTTCCATTTGATTGATTTACAGGCCACACAATAGAAAGTTTGCACTTGGAAAACCTTGGTACAAAATATCATATTTTTGACTATATTTAAAGGAGATTATTATTCTAATGTATTAAACCTTCTTAACTTGTTTGCAAATGTGCAAACAAAAGTTCATGTGGACTCAATGAGAAAGTCTTTGTAGCATTTGACAGGCATTTTACAGGACATAGACTACTGAATGAATTCACTCATACAGATATTCTAGGTAGAGTGAGAGAGTCTTTATCAACCACGGGGAGGCAAGTTGTTTTGGTAAAAAGGTAGAAACACTTTCAACTGTTGAGTAAAAAATTGTTTCTCCTTGATCTTTTTTCACTGCAGCTTGATCTTGAATTTCCTCTGTTTGGTCTTTCCAAATCAGTGTTATCACCTTCCCTGTATAGTTGCTATTAATCTTCTCAGACCTTTTTGTCATAACTATCACTTGCTGGGCTAGATCCCGGCTTTGACATTTGTTCTTGTGTTCTATAAGCTGGCAGTTGAGTCACAGTCATATTTCAGCAGCTCACAGAAAGCTTCTGTCTTCAGGCCACAGGGCTATTTTGGTTTGGCCTTTACAGTCCAATGCCGAACTATGTTCATTGTACAGGGTTTAGCACGACTTTTTGTTGTGCTTAATTGAATTCCAAATCACCTCGATGATGACGGGAAATATTTTGATGATGACGGAAAACACAGGCTGCTCATGTCTGTTGAAAAAAATGACAGGCTTTGTTCTTTTTCCAATAGTTCAGTTTCACTTGACAGTTTCGTGAAGCGATCTACACGTACAGTATCTTTTTTTGCTTTCTGTTTATTGTTTGCAAAAGGTCAAAGGATTCAGTCCAGATTTTCTGTTCCTTGAAACGTGTCCTCGTTTGTGTGCAAAACTTTCTCATTGTTTTTACCAGAGGTAGAAATGGAAAACAACAACTCTGAGAACTCATCCCTCCTTGTCTCAATGGGTAGCCCTCTCACCCCCAGGGAAATTTTTTGGGGGTTACAGAACACATTTGTAATCACTTAGTTTACCACAATCCCTTCAAATATTCCTGGGAATCCAAAATAAAACACTAAAATAGAAACCTATCCAGCTTCCAGTGCTTCAGGAAAAACAAATCCTTTTTCAAAGACTTCCATTTTGGGGACACATTTTATTTCAAGTATTTTTGAATTTGGGAAATACTGTGGTGAATCAGCCCAAAACCCGGTTCGACAGAAACAGAGAAGAGGCAGGAGGCAGGTCCACAGCTTCACCAGCTAGGGGGTGTATTGACCTTTTAGTTAAAGAGGTGTGCTATTCACCAGGAGGAGGTAACATGAGAGAGACTGCAAGTAGAGAGAAAGTGGGAGTGCAGTTTCCTGTATGTTGCAAAGTGGAGCAAAGAGGGTGAACAGTATGGGGCTCCCCCCTTTAAGAGAGTGCAGTTGGGGAGCCGAAGCTGCTACACACAGTGTCATGAGGCAATGGCCCACTCCATAACTCTGCAGGGGATTGGAAAGGTACAATATGTTTGTATTCTTGTTTTGGAATCACACGCACCTAAATGTTTACATAAATGTTTATGCCAATGCACCATGATCAGAATTAACTATAGCTTTTTCATAGCTAAGGATATTACTCGCAAGTGTAAATAGTGTATGTCGCATAGAGTACTGAACACATTACATGGGGTTACATACAATATGCTAATTATGGCTAAATAACCATTATGGCTTCTATCTAAAAAGTGTTCTAAAGTGTTATGTATGGACTGTTGAACTGGAAAGGCAGGAACTGTGATACTGATATGCAGGCAAGCTAATCAAATATTGTCTCTCTCTCGGGCAGGCCAAAGCAGAAGTTTCTTATGTACAGTACTTAGTACAATCCACCAACTCCTATAGATCTGAGAGCTCTGCTCTGCTCCCCACCAGCAAACATTCCAGAATAATTATTTAGTGATTCATTTCATTTCACTTCATCACTTTAAGAGTTAACTACAGTTATGTAAGTTTTACCATTCCCCAATAGTAGCACCATATATAAAAAATGCTCTGTCATATTATACCTAGGATAGTTTTTCAACCCTCCAGTTCAGTAGTTACAGGTAGTTCAGTTTGATCCTAAAGAATGCAATAGAGGAACAGAATGTGTAAAGGGTAGTTGGTATGACTGGTATAGCTGAGGAAAAGGCAGAAACACCCCCATACCTGCCAGCCCCTCTTTATAGGAAGGAAAGACCTATGGAGCTGTTGAATTGGTGGGAGGGGATCCGAGAGATACACAAAGGAAAGTCTTGGCCTTACAAGACGTAGGAGATGTACTGTATATATGTAGTAGTGGAAATGTGCAAGATTATGGTATAATCCCAGGTAGACCTACATAGTCTAAGATATTAATCACAGGACCAATAAAGACTACTGCTATATTTTGAATCTAGACATTTTTTATCTTTCTCACCATTAACGAAATATCTTTGCAGCTAAGCACAGTAGAGGCAGAGACGTGGAATGAATGTTTGTGTTTCTGCCATTACACAATCAAGTACTTCTTTTGTGAACTTATGACTTTCAACTCAGGAAACAACGTACATAGCTGCAAAGTGCTCAGGCTGTGACCTATTGCCCTCAGAAACGGGGATTTACAGTGTCTTTCCACTGCGTCATCTCTAGTAGAGGGGAGGTTTTTTTTAATTAACAGCATGAATTTAGAGACCATCCTCTGGCTGTTGCATTCTGAAATAGACACAGGAAACATGTAGGCAATGGTATCAAGTTAAATCCTGGAGCTGAGAACTTTTTTCACAGCTTTCACATAACAAATATAATCACAGAAAATCATCACAAGTTGAGTACTGGAAAGTTTGTCTATAGTCAGAAAGGCAGAAATGAAGTTAATACCTCTGTCTTCAGAGCATTTATTTTTCACCACAGCATCTCATACCAGATACACATACCAGAGAACATTCAGAAATACTGTCTCAAAAATGCATGTGGCACCAAACAGTTTCCCCTCCAAATCCACTTAAGTTCAGTGATTTGAGAATAAATTATTTGCATTTGTGAAGCATTTGTACTGCAGAATATACAATGAGGTAAATTGTGAAGAAATATTGTTGCACACATTGTGAAGAGATGACTCAACTTCCACAGCAAACACAACAAAATAGTTTTATACTTGTTAGACTGTGCAGAAGCAGATATTTGTACACAGTATATCAGAAAACTTTCAGAAAGGACTGGCTCACTGTCATAGTTTGCTCTTGTGTTTAACAGGTACATTGATTACCACTGGAATTTTGTCAATATCTTAACATTGCTTTTTACTCTGGTGTACCAAGGGAACCTGTATAAAGAATTAATCATTAACATATATTCAAAGGGATACAACAATAAAGTGTTTGTATTCAAACACTGGACACTTGAAAGCTGTGAACTCGTTAAAAACAAAATGCTCTCTGTACTCACTGGTTCTAATTAAGTTTTTTCTGTTCCAAAATTAATCTGTAAACCTAAAAGAATGAGAAAAGATGCAATGAGGAATGAGTAAAATGAGAGGAGAAATATTATAATGGCATAGAAGGGTTTTTATGGTCTTGTAAAGTTTTTAATGTCTAAGATCCAAAATCAGGCTATTAATGTGCAAAACAATTGCTTAGCTTAACAGACTTCAAGGAGGGATTAGTTGCTGTTTAATTCAGATTGCATGCATTCTGTTGCATTTTCTTAAAAGGAAGAGAAAGCATAAAAAGCTCATTGCAATTTTGTTTTTAAATGCAGCCTCCTTCGGCTTAAATCTCCCCAGAGTAGTTTCCAGATTTAGTAACAGTGCTTTTGAGCTAGCAAGAATGACATACTCCTATTCCAATTTTTACTTTTAACTTTCCCCAAAACTGACTGTTAATTGAAGTGGGGAGGCTGTAACTAAGAGCAAGTATCAGAACTCAGACAGGTCGCCTTTCATGCTGTGGTTAAACAGCATTTAAACCAACATCTAAAAAATATTGGCCTCATATAAAATGATGATAATACAGTTCCTGAAAGACTAGATGATTCAAGATGAAGCTTAATTTCATACTTAAGATGTATAATTCCTCACAGAAATAGAGACAGACAGCTGGAATGCTCAGAGGGTACTATTAGAGACAGACAGGTCTTTTCCTTACTGTGAAGACTAGAACTTTCTTTCACCCGTTTTCTAACTGCTTTATATCAGTTAGCAAAAGGGTACCCCAGTTTGTCTTTGTATTGTGGGAGAAAACCAGAGCACTCAGAGGAAAGCTTGGGAACACAGGGAGAATACAGGACTCCACACAGACAGCACCCCACGTTTAGAATTGGTCTAGAGGCCCCCTGCACTGCAAGGCGGCAACAACTGTACTGCAGTGTCATTCAAGATCAGAACTCATTTTTTTTAATTCAGAAGGAAAGAGTGCCTTTGGTATTACATTACCTTGAAAAAATGAATCCATGAATGAATTATGGTGCCTGAAGTTCCTGTGTTCCTAGTTATGGCATAGAGAACATAATGTGAGCCTGCCTCAGCGAGTGCTGAATGAACAGTTCAGGAAGAGAGGTCTATGCTTCAGAATGGACAATGTCTGGGAAAAGGAGTGGGGGGTTCTCAGTATCGACAGGGGAGGGGAAATGAAAACTGCACATTCAGAGTGGCTGGTCTGGGAGCTGGGAGCTAAATCAGAGGAAGGAGACTGCTGAGCAGGTGCCGAGAGAGCGAAGTCTCCGTATGGCCTTCTCGATTTGAATGCAGAAGTGCGAAGTGGGAGCCGTGCACAGCTGTCAGTCCACAGAAATATTTTTAGTCTGCTTGGTTTTCTGTTGTTCTCTGAATGAAAAAAAAATGATGAGAGATGCTTTATAATGAGGCTATGCAACATGCCAGGAGTGAGAACAGAATAGCAAAAGAGATTTATAATATTTCAGATTCATCAAAGGAACATAGAATGACTGTGTATCTAGTCTCGCCTTTACGTACCTCAGCACTGTTTTACACATTTCACACTTGTTGGGTATTCTTTCAGTACTGCAAGCTGGTATCAGCCCTTATCAAGTTGAGTCACTGTGGAGGGGGCGAGAGGGCACACTTTGTGATCCTGTGATCAACCCAAAAGGACCTGCTGTTCTACTCTATCCAGAGCTCTGTCCCAAGATCTGGGTAGAGCAGACACAGGTGATACATGAAAAATAACGAGTGCATCAAAAAGGATGTGCATCATGTCACAAGAAGCTGTGAACCACTGCGGTTTGCAGTCCACGGTTTTAGCAGACGCAGGAGCGTCATTATGAAAGTACTCACAAAAACAGAATAGATGCATGTCTGTGGCTTCTTGGCTGGACAGTGCTGGAGCCATCAGGTCCTATTTCAATTGAACAGAAACTTAATATCCTTCAAGGCAAAATGCCTACTACCTAAGATTTCAGTCCTGATGTCCAGTATACTACGATCTATTCTCTCATAGCAAGAGGTGCTCCCACTTGCATGGTTTTTTATACTTTTATATTTCTGATCTGAGCTTCAGAGTAGCTCATGCTGTGAAGTGGGCTGCTGACATCTGAGTAGCACTTTCCTCCAGTTTCTTGAAAGCAGCCACAGCCGTGGTATGTTTTCCCCTGACAGTTGTTTACCATTTTACATCTGGATTGGATTCGCACAACTGCAACCCCTCTGGCTTGTGTTTCCAGCACATCGTGAAGGACTTCATTTTGTGGAACTTTCCTGTAAGCAACGCACAGATCCTTAAGCTCTGCTCCGGTAACTCGCACACAGCCAGTTCATGAGAAATCCAAACACACACAGTACCTTCCTCTGAACCCAAAGTCTAACCACATGGGCATTTCTGCATTGAAAAACCGGCAAAGCACTCAAAGGTCTTCAGGTCAAGCAGGCCATCCCACTGCTTTTGCAATGCTGCTGACTTTGAGGATTCAAATATCAACAAGACAGCCCGCAGCTATACAGGGAAAAGATTTTGGTAAAAGGATTGCAGTTAAATGTATTTTGATACACTTCACCACAAAACTTGGTTTTATTTTTTTTCTTGGCAGGGTTAAGACCCCCCCTACCCCCCCGGCAAAACACCATGGAAGCATAGTACCAGTAATACAGTACTAACAATAAGAGTGTCAATGAGAAAATGGCTAAATCCAACAAGTAGATCTTGCTCGCATGTCCACTTGCATCGTGGGAGATTGCCCATTTCACCAGTGAGCCACTGTGGGCAGGGTGGTGGAAGGTCAATAATGTCACTGGTGCCACAGCATGGGGGAATTTTTAATGAAAACCTACAGTGTGACTGAAGTGACAATGATATTTTTGAAAAGCCAATCCAGCTAGGCAGTCAGAGGCCCTTCAAGAACCGATAACACTCTCTTGACCCACTTCACTCATCCTCTGCTTTGTCTATCTCCTTCTCCTGCCCCCTCCACACTGCGGGTTCCTGTCTCCAGAGTTCACTCTGGGCTCTTTGCCTGCCACATCTTCAGTGAGCCAACAACTGAATCCACAAAGACTGTGTCCTGCTCCTTGGATGAAGGATTTCCCACAACAGTATAAACAAGCAGCCTTCTGAATACATCTCTTTTAATCTAATAGAAATATTGCTCTTGATTTCAAGCTTTTGCCAACACATAGTACAGTACTTACTTATCTCTGCACGCCTATCTTTACTTTAGTGAAATATCTGCTGCACAGCCTGTATGTATTGGCTCGTACATTACATTAGTCATTACAGTGACTAGTGAACAGGAAGGGCCACATCACATCACAGTTCGTGGGAACTCTTACTTTTAACAGTGGTGAGACCAGGGGTTTGCAGCAACATGGCGGCTTAAAGTATTTTAACAAAGCTCACAATTTTGTGTTTAATTCAAAATCTGTAACATTTTTCTAAAATTCCAATAAATGTACTATGTTACAGAGATTTAATAAATGGTATAAGAAACTGGGCCTGTAGTTCTGGTTTAAATTGCTGCATTGGTGTTGGATACCAAAGGAGCTTCTGAACTTGACACTGGAGGCCAGTCGCAGTCACATTTACTGGATGGCTGAGCAAATGACCCAGTAAGAATGACTCCAGCGCCCACCGCTGAGGCAAAAGACTATTCACGCAAAGCTTTGTGGTCTGGGTAAGAGAAAAGAAAGATGAGGGGACAGTTTGGAATTTGAAGCCATGTTTCCTTAACACTGGTGTTGCACTGAAAAATGAACAGAACATGGCAGAAAATGGAAACAACCCAGGTGAAGCAAATCTCTGAAACAGAACACTGTGTTCAACCACTCACTGCCCTTTTGACTGTGGGCTTGCATAAAAGTTCAGATGGAGTTTTTGTGGAATAAATAGAAAAGCTGTAAGGAGTGAAAGAGCTTCAAGAGGTTCAAGAGCTTCATCAATAAACTGAAGGATAGGTTGAGTTCACAAAATGTGGTCAGTCTTTGGAACCATCTACAGAAATGGCAAGGACTTTCCTAAGTAGCTTTAGCAAGATGTGTGATAGCAGCTATTTTACACAAATAACAAAAACACAGCAACAGCATATCCTGATAAATGTGCATTTTCTTTGCAGTGAGAATGTGCAGAACAGTATAGCTTGTATGACATTGTTTGGAGTCTGACCTCCTGTTGCCTAAAGCATCCATTATCTTCTTTTGTTTAGGTGATACTGTCTAATTCAGGTATAAACAGGAAAACTGAAAGATCTATTGCACACCCTCCCTTCTGAAACAATATCTCATTATTCAGGAGACATTCTGTAAGTCTCCGCGTCAACAAACCCAAAATAGGTTTTAAAAATCTACTTAAAGGGTTTCTGTAAATTCTGAAATTCAGCTTGACTATTTCGTATACATTAAAGTGAAAAGAAGCCAAGCATTTTTGCATGTTTGCAAGCTCTACTGAAAAGGAAAGATGTGAGGTCTTAGACTGTAGCTGCCACATAAGTGTTAAACTAGCATTTGTGTACTAAGAGGGCTCCAGAGAGATGAGAGTGCTGTGTGCCCCCTGAACCCAATACAGTGCAGATATACTGTAGGTCAGGGGAAGGTCAGGGGACAGGCTGGGGAGGAAAAGTGAGAGAGGCTTTCTTCCCTGAAGTCTCAGCTTGTGACCAGAGAGCCTTGAGAACTGTGTGGGCTGGGAACAAATGGAATGATCTTTTCTCTGGTAACCCCCTTATCAAACTTTTGACTTAAGACATTCTGGAATACACTGAGATTTTTTTTTTGTGACTCTGTAAACTAGAAGAACGGATATAAACAATGTATTTGTATATAAATCCATTTTTCTGCAACGGGCCTATCTTTGTTGTATGTATTGCATTTAGTCATCTTGCACTATAAAAAATATCAGCAGTGAACTAACAAAAGCAAAATAAAATGCTAACTCATAGAACTAAGCAAAATGTCACCCATTCTCAATCTTTCTACCAATGTATTGAATATATTGGATATTGGAGACTCTTGAGTGCTGGTTACCTCAGACAGGCATTTTGCTTATCCTGTAACATAGGCAATAGACTTCAAGCCAATGGTGTTAAATGTAGCTAGTGAATAATTATATATGAACAACGAACATTTGCTTTATGTAAATGAAGAAATAAAGTGTGTGTTATTTGCAGGCTTTTTCCTGCTCCCAGTAATGACCCTCAGACTGCAGCTCTTACAAAACAAGAAATCCTGCTCCATCTTCCAGATAGCTACCTCTCCTTTTAGGGAGGGGGGACTAACTCACTTACCAACTTCAACAGAAAATGAGTTTTTTTTTTCCTATTGGCAACCTGTTCCTTTTAAACCAAAAAGACTGACATCAGGAACCTGCTAGAAACCAATGTTAATGAAAGAAACAGTGCTCATATGCCCCCACCCTTAAATAACCTGAGTACAGGTCTTCATTGACACCACCTGTCCTGAATTAACTCAAGACAAACATTCCATTGGTTATTATAAGCTATGGCCAGCAGGGATCTGTACTGTACCTGTTGTTACGATCCCTGCCTCCCGGCAACGGAGGAGGCAGAAGTAGGCGTAGCCCCTATCTATCAGTTCACCTATCAGTTTTCCCATTCACCACCACACCCCCGTCTCATCCTACTTAAACACCTGTCCTTCCCTACCTCGTTGCTCAGTATTGGTTTTCCCTTTCGAGCTTCCTGGTTGCGCTTCTTCTACTCTGTGTTCGTCTTGGCTTTCGGTTTGCGGTTTTTCCCTTTGGACTTCGGCTTTTCGGATCTCGGCTTGGATTGGTTACTTTCGCTCTGTTTTGGATTACTGGCTACCCCTGGATTCTCGGATTGCTCTACGGACTACGACCTCGGATCTCGCTCCGGCTTCGGTACTCGTTCCCCTTCGGATTTCTGGCTTCCCCTGGACACTCGGCTCGTTCCTACGGTTACGGTTTTCTTTCGGATTACGACTTGGTTTTGTTTGCTCCTGCAAGTGGGTTCACTCACTGGTTCGGTCCCGATTACCGAACTCATAACACCTGTAGCTTTCCCACTCTTTCAATCCTGGAGTAACAGAATGTAAATGGGGTTTAGGGGGTTGAGACTACTACCATATCCAATTCTATTAATAAACACTGGAAAATCCAATACATATTGTAAAACTGTTTCTGTTTTCTACACATTGCAAAGTCCTCTGGGGAAATAACCAAATTCTACAGAATGTGCAAACAATATAAGAAAAGTTTAATAGAGGTAAAAATCCACATTATTTCTATACAATGAATTATGCAGAATTATCCAATGTCCATTTTTCTTTATTTTTGGTAATGTACAGTACATAACCCTTTTGTATCCAACAAAGGAATAAGAAAGTATTATACATACAACAGAATTATTTGATTTCTTGTTAGGCTCTTTATCCCAGAGAACTGAACGTTTACAAAGTGCTGATTCATTTTCAGCTATTACACTGAGCAAACATTTTCTGAAAGCAAGCTTCCTCATTTTGTCATGCTATTGTGGTACATAAGACATTCTCTGGCATACTGTAAGAACCACAGTGTTTAATCCATGAAGTAAAGTTAAATAGTGATCTAAATAGTACATACTGTACACTGCTGTGCGAAAAGATGCAGATTTCTGCATTATTCTGCTGTTTTCGCACACTGATTTTCTTTGGAACTGCAGCAAATTGCTTGCTTAGGGCATGTTAACATGGTTTGAATCTGGACTCCCTGTCAAAGCATAGCTCTGCAAATAGGGCACTGCTCTCTTATGACAGCTGACCTCAGTCAAAGGGTTTTGAATGTTTCTCCAATAGTTCCACCATAGTTGAGCCACTGTGGTTTCTTCTGCTGTTAAAGAACACTTAGCTATGCTGCAATACTGTACATACTGTCAGGCAGTATCTGGACAGTTTCTGAAACATCTCATGACTGGCAATATTCATGACCTAACCACCTGCTTTTCTGGATAGCTTTTTCATCGGTTTTAACACCCACATGGAAGTGTGGACATGCCTGTCAGATTGTTTCAACATCCAACACCCGCCGATTATAAGTGGACAATTCTACAGCATAGTGTTACTAAGACACGGTGAAGACAAATTCAAAAAACAACAAAGCCACAGTAAAAAAACAGAACATCTTGACTTAAACTTTTTAGTTAAACTTAAAGTTTTAGAACAGTGGAGCTATGAATTCTCGATGAATTTGCTTCAAAGGACTTAAAAATGACCATTTCATGAGACAGTCACAGCTGCTGTCATCTATAAAGGCATGTAGTCTCCACCTTGAGGTGGATGTGAAGACATTTTGTGATTTTTGTGATAAGGACTGAAAAATACCCTGTATTCTACTCAATGTTACATTCAACTGTTTTTGGCTATATGCAAGACATTAAAAGACTAATGTTTGAAGCTGCTTGCTGGCAGTCCTTCCAAACACAGAAATGCTCTGGTTATTAAGGCACTTGATTTAGCTCTGATTTATATTAATGTAAACTCAGCTGAAGAAAGCAGTCCTGGGAACCTACTCTAATGCTTCTCTAAAATGAACTCTACAGCGCTACAGTTTTTAGGAAGCTAAGAATTTTAACCCTCCCCTTCCCCTTTGAAACCAATTTCTCTCTGTATACAGTTCATAAGACCATGGTTTTCATAAACTCTGGCCAATCCAGTCTACCTCTTTGCAGTACAGTACTTCAGCCATGTCTCAATTGTTGTACTGACTCTGTAAAGTGAACAGAGAAGATTTGAAGGGGTGCAGTTCCAGAAGCCTTGTTATAGGAAATGTTTTATCTGCTTCTGAAGTCAAAAATAAACCTAATAATAGAAATGCACGCTACGTCTGTACAGGGTTGCTCCAGTAGGCTGGAGTTCAAATAATGCCTGAAGCTTAAACAGTTCAAGAAGCCTTAGTCTTACAAACTATAAAGAGGGAGTTGTTTTAGGGGCGGGATTTCAAATTAGTGTCTTGAAAAAGTTTGCTCCTGAATATGACAAAGCAAAGAAGTGGAATTTCTTAAAACTATCAAGAAAATCTATCAGTGAACATAAATATGTAAGGTATTGAAAAATGATATTAAAAGCTGAAAAATATTGTGCTCAGCAGTACTTGAAAGGGATGACAGCCAGAAAAGGGTCAGTAGAAGGTGGTAAAGAGATGACTTGATCAAGGGTTTCATAATTTTATAGGGAACCTACAGTATAAGGTAATTTCTGTAAGTCGTGTTCCAGTAGGGCACAAGAGCAAGATAAAAAGCTACTGCAGTTAGAAGTCAATTCTTAACTAATCTTAGAAAACAGAGAAGTATCAGTGCATGGAATGGATAGTGGAAACACTATAATCTCTCAACAAAATCCTTCCATAGAAAAGTGACAAGTCCAGATGTGCAAATAGCCTATTTTCATCATTATAATACTGTATATAATATTGTGTGGTTATTTGGTGTTTTATATACTGTATATATCTCTAAGTCCTCTCACCTTCCTTGTTGCTGGTAGTTTTATATGTAGGCATGATGCTTTGTCAGACTCTCTCATCACACGGCAATAAAATAGCTCTTGTGTTGGCAGTCCAAGATCTTATGCCACCTTCTGACATATCCATTGCTGTGACAGGTTACAGGGTATGTCATTCAGTTTTCCATTCTTTATCTCGCCGCAGTCCTCCTCTCCTTCATTATTTGGCTCTCCAGGATTCCAGTACCTCAAAGACAGAGCGGCCTGTTACTTTTCAATATGGTCCACCTCTCACTTACAATTACTCCCAGTATCATGTGCACAGTTCACCGCCAGTTGCATTGAATTGTTGTCACTCCCAGCACTGACTTATATGACAGCTTCTCTTGCAGTGCTGCTTACTGCTTCACCAAGTATCAGTCACACTGCAGGAGAATTGCATCTGAGTTTGTTAAATTGTTGTGTTTTGATGAGGACTATTACACTACACTCTCCTTGTTTAACAAGCATTTGTATGTTAAAGAAAATGTTTTCTTGTGCTTTAGAACCTGCAGATACCAGCCATTAAAGATGACACCAGCAAGAAACAAAACACATCTACAAAAGTAATAAAAGTCACAAACAAGGTTACCAAACTTGTAACAATTTATACAGTACTATGTCCTTGCTCAGTGGCAGTTAAAGTGAAGCAGCTGTACCAGCTAAAGATCCAGGGATGTCTGCAGACTTTGTATGTGAATCCCCTTTTACATTAAGTACAGTATATTATAATAATAATGAAGCAAAAGACTTAATTGAATCCTTTTAAACCGTAGAACATAGAAAAGGAAACCCAGGGCATTAAAATAAACGGAACGTTGTGCGGTAAACAGCAGGTAGACATGTCTGTGCTGGACAGAGCCTACTTACTCATGAGAAAGGGAAGCAGGGCTCCCATCCAACCACCTCCATTCTCTCTCAGTCTGCAAGTCATTCAGCCCCACCCAGGATCTTAAAGAGATTTTGCTCCCAATGAACTTCTAGAAAAACACAAAGGTAGTTGGCAAGGAAGCGACGCAAGACACGGAGACTCAATCTGATACAGAAATGTTCAGTTTGAGCAAACACACAGTACATGTTTTACCACTCATTAACTATACCGTTCTCATTGGCCAATCAAGACAGAGTAGAGTGTCCAGAGGGCACTTCAGGAAGAATATACAGGTATAAGGCATTGCACTGTAAGGAACAGTTGTTGACAACATATTAGTAATTGAGATTAAACAACAAGCTCAAGCAGGAGCTATTGCAATGTGATGCTTATTGGACTTTTGTTTTTCATTTGTCCATTGAAATGTCACTTCATGCTGGTATTCATGGAAAAGACTTTCTGCTTTGGAAAAAAAAATAACAGGTGTGGTATGCTTAGACGTGGGGTGTTTGTGTTTTTTGATTAGAAGATTAAAAGGAGAAAGAAACAAACCAAGGAGAAATACATCAACCAAAACGAATGTCCACTGCCATTCCACTCAGCACATGTTCAGTATGCAGAACAATACTGCACTTTGTCTTTCTGACTGAGCTATATTTTTTCTTGGATTCAGAATAGATCACTTGGTGTTTCAGAGTGATGCATCAACAGAAGAAATTGAAGAGTCACATGGATAATGATTTTTGCCAGGCAGCAAATAAAGAGCATGCAAACCAAAAACTGACCAAAATTGTTTTTGAAAAAGGATTTTATAATGATACAAAGTCTAGCTATTCTAGCTGTTCTTAATATTATCAGGATGCTGACATGTGAGAAGACAAATGTTATCACCCTGTAGCCTAATGTCAGAAGCCAGGCTGGTCCTGGTCAGTACTGGAATAGTCAGACAAAGAGGAAATCCAAGTTGCAGCTGTAAGTGGTGTTGCTGGACCATGCTGGCATTCTCCTGTCTGTACCAGAATTTCCAGTCTAATGTCCCAATATGGTGATAGGGAACACTGTGCTGTGTAACAGGGGTTCTTAATCCCGGCCCTGCAGGCCCTCACGCCTGCTGTTCTCATTCCGCCTAAGGTTAACTAACTAACTGAAGCCTTGATTGAACTCATACTGTAAGTGTTGCTTGATTGGAACATTTCCAAGTTTTTGATCTGCTCCAAAGTTAGGAATTTACTTAGGAAATGCTGTCGTTAGATGATGGCCCCTAACACATTTAAGAGCTGAAAACAATTCAACAGTTCAATTTATTCCCATTATTTAGACATTTAAGGGTTTGGTTGCATAGCAGAGCCTGGCTGGAACAAAAACCAGCAGGTGAGTGACCGGCAGGACCAGGACTGGGAACTCATTCTGTAGGAGAGGCTGTTCTTCGATGCAAACCATGAGCCATGGTCTTGACTCTTTGGACATGAAAGATCCCCTGGCACTCTTCCTAATGGTGTTGACCCTGTTGTCCTGGCAAAACTCTACTCTAGGACTATACAATCTGGCCCCCTAACTGTTACGATCGTCATCCCTCCTCTAGATGGCACTCCAACCCTTTTGTGTTAGTTTCATTATCACATTCACCTGCCTCTTGTTCCGTCCTTTATTTAAACCTGGTGTCCTGGAAGCTCAGGGCTCTGTATTGGAATATGGAAGCCCGGAGGTCGTCTAGCATCCTACATCCGCGGCTTGAGGGCATAGGCTTCCTAACGGCGTCCTGACCAAGCTGAGTCCAGGGCTCAGAGCACCTGGCCTCGTCACTCTGTTTTGAATTTCCCTGGTCCTGTTCCTGATCCAGTTCCTGGTTTTAATGGTGTGTTGTGGATGGATCTCCTGGCACTTGAACCCTGTACTGTGCCCCAGTTTCTTGTTTTGGACTTTCCTCATTTGGACTTGTTCGCCTACACTCCCCCATACACCTGGATCACTGTCTGCATCATCCCCTGTTCGCCATCCCTTCCATTCCTATCCATGTTTTTTCCAGTCACTTCCAGATTTTACCGTCTGCATAGGGTCCTAAACTACACACTTTACGGGAGTCAGGACTGGCTCCCGTTACTCTAACTGGTCACTTACCAGTTCATCCATAGTCTTAATCATGGCCAGCTGAGAGTCCTGGCTGATGCAGTACTGTTTAGCTTCTTCCCAGGTCCTCTGACCCTTGGAGAAATAGTAACAGTAATGCCTGAATATGTTCCAGTCACAGGGACAGGGCTTCTCGTCACACACTGAAGATGAAGAGCAAGAAATGTGAAAAAGAGAAAAAATCCAGTTATTAGTAGTATGAGAGATTGGAGTAGGGTTTGCATTGTAAAAAGGAGGATCAAATTAAGGAATTGACAAAAGTTCTTTTTTTAGTTATTCTGTTTAAATGGACAATTTTTAACTTGAAATAATTGAATGTGATTGGTAAGTATGCCTGACTTAATCTGAACTTTAGTGGTCTCCAGCATTAGATTGCTTGTTCTATACACATTTCAGATCATTTTCACGTTTATTCTTTCTGTTTTGAGCTTTTCAGGTGATATACAGTACTGTGCCACACTATTTGTAGTCTCTTACAACATGAAATCGAATGTGGAAACATACTGTAACCTTTTAAAAAGGACAGAATAGCATAAGAATGGTTACAAATGAGAGTACTGCAGATCACTCAGCCCATTTATCCCATTTGTTAGCTAATTGATCCAAACCACTGGATAGCTTGTTCCAGACCCCCACAACCCTTTGCATACAGAAGTGCTCCCTGCTCTGGGTTGAGAATACACTTTCATGTAGCTGTAACCTCTGATTTGTCTTGGATTCCCAGAACAGTAAAAATAAAATCATGCCAAAACAGTAAGTACAATTTTATATGGAACCTATAAGACCCCAATAACTACAAACTAAATTTTAGATGGACATCAGGGTATTTGCAGAAACTGATTACGAGTCAATGGTTTCTCAGTGATACTACAAAACACTTTGTTACACAGAGAATTAATGGACTGAAAGACAAATTGTAGCAATACTTTTGTCACTCAACATTTCAGTGTGAATAGAACTAAAATACTAGATCAACTACTAACCTTTAGTCTTTAGTGAAGAAAGATCATTCAAAATACTTGTGGTGGACTGGGATACTAAAAGAAACAGAACAGAAAATTGCAAACATAATATATATATATAGTGTATGTCATATATCATGGACTTATTGATGTCGTTGTCCGAGTCTTTCAAGTTGAATTCCTCCAAGTGTTAAAGCTTTACACTACGTGAGACATACAGTAGCAATTGTAGTGCTTGGCCTGTCAGATTCAGCTAAACTTTGGCATTCTGATCAAACAAAACAAAAAAAAATAATTATTTAACAAAAAATACACATTATTGAAAGAATAAAACAGAGTAAAATCCATTAATTTTTCCAACTGGCTTTAAAGACACTCACAGAATAAATCAAAGAAGCCATGTCACCCTGCAATTCACATCTGGCAGCCTACTGAAGCTCAGCAGGTGTGAGCCTGGCTGGATGTGAGACCTCCTGGGAAAACTAAGGTTGCTGCTGGAAGAGGTGTTAGTGGGGCCAACAGGGGGTTCTCACCCTGCAGTCTGTGTGGGTCCTAATGCCCCAGTATAGTGAGTATAGTGACAGGAACACTATACTGTAAAAAGGTGCTGTGCTTCAGATGGTACAGTATGTAAAACTGAGGTCCTGACTCTCTGTGGTCATTAAAAATCCTAGGGCGTTTCTCAAAAAGAGTAGGGGGGTAACCCCGGAGTCCTGGCCAAGTTTCCCATTGGCCTTTACCAATCATGGCCTTCTAATAACCCCATCTATAAATTGGCTTCATCACTTTGCTCTCCTCCCCACTGATACTTGATGTGTCGTGAGAGGACTGGAGCACTATGGTTGCTGTTGCATCATCCAGGTTGGGCTGCACATTGGTGGTGGTGGAGGGGAGTCCCCATTACCTGTAAAGCGCTTTGAGTGGAGTGTCCAGAAAAGTGCTATATAAGCATAAGCTATTATTATTATTATTATTATTATTATTAATAATAATAATAATAATGATAATAATAATAATAAAGATTATCAGATGTTTTATTCAAGTACTAACCATTATTCTTTAGAAGTGAAAGGTCATTTTTATTTCTCTGGACATCTGAGGAGATCTGTGAAACTGGAAAACAGCACAAAGGGGAAAAAAAGAAAAATGTAATCTTCCTTTGGCACAGCAGGGTAGCATTTTTAAAAGAATTACTCAGCTCTATTTTAAGGTGGAATAAAAAAATCCCCCTTACTTAAATTATTGAGTACTGACCTTGTTTAAACTGCTCTAGCTCCATAGAGCTCTGTTTCAATGCAAGCTGGGAATCTGCAGAGAGGAAATTCTAGTGAAGCAAGTATTTCTGAATTCTAGTGAAGCAAGTATTTTTGAATTCCCCACCCTGTCCTGCACACTTACTGTACATCAAATGAGAAAACTGACCTTGAAGTTTGAGGTGACTGAGATCCAACTGGACTGTCTGTAGTTTCACAGAGATTTCAGAGTCTAAACACCATGAAGAAAAATGACACGAAGAATGTCAAGAACATACTGTATCCCCTCAGCTGCTCACACTGCAGAATCCTTGTTCGTTTCTAGTGGTCGCAAAGAAGCTTACTTTGAGTCTTGAGTTGAGATTCCAGTTTGCTCAGCTTCGATTCCGGAGAGTCTAAAACAAATAAAAAGACGCTGAATTCAGGAATACCTGGCTGGAATTGCACTCCATGTATATTATTTGCAAAATTATTCAGACAGAGAAGAATCTGAACATAAAATGCAAACAACATGACAGCATCCCACCCCATGTGTATCCCATAGCACTGTCATGTCAGATGCTTGTGTCTAGTTCACTGTGCTAGGTGGCCAGCAGACTTACTGTATATCCATCCATTTTCCAACCACTTTATGTAGTTAAAGACAATCCATTGCAGGGCACATATGCAGACACAGACACAATTATGCACACATTCACATCGCAGCCAGTTTTCCCAAAAGCCAATTATCCTACAAGTATGTATTTGCACTGTGGGAGGAAACCCAAGCAAACATGGGCAGAACATACAAACTCCACACAGTTTACACCACAGGTCTGAAACCAGGGCCCCAGTGCTGCAAGGCAGCAGTGCCAACCACCTCAATGCCCCTCATTCAGACATAAGTTCTACAAATGTGTAAGTTGTGATATACTGTGCTAAAACATCACAATAAATAATACATATACTGGCTGGTGAAGGTTACTCAGTGTGACAGAGTGCAACCAGACATTATGCTTCAACAAGAGTTCAGTTTAAAGTACTCTGTACTGGTGCATTTGATATTTTATATACTACAGACATACCTAATTAAGCCTGCTTGAGAATAAACATTTCAACCTGTTACCAATTAATTAATTGATTGTCTAATTATTACCCAGTGAGTCTCTTTGCAATAGAAATAGGTCTTTTGGCGGCCTCTAGTGGCAGGTCTGCTGCTACTGCAGTCATTGGTTTGCCTGATTAAATGAGAGGTTCTACTGTAGCATAGGGTTTCGGAGCAGGGAGCAGGCCGCATAGAGTTTTATAGGACAGAGTAGGATGTCCTAATATGGACGCTGTACTGGCCTGCACAGATCACCATCCACCAGCAGTGAATCTGAAGCTCTGAGCAACTATTAATTGGACCGCCATCTGACAGATGTACTTCATGGTTCACAACTGGAAGATAATGATTATTGAAGCCCATGGCTGTAGAGCGGGTAATAGAGCAGTCAGTTCTACCTTCAGGAATTGGCTAGTTTGAAAGTCAAATGGGTCAAATGGGTTCAGATGCAGGGTGAACACATTGCAAAACCACTATTCTCATGTTAAAAGATATTAATCTACCCTCTATTTTTTCCCAGGGAATACCGCTTTTAAAGGACAGACTTGCCTTGTGATTTGAACAGGGAAACATCTGAATCCAGCTTCTTTATCTCTATAGTGATTTGGTGATCTACAAGCAGCAATGAGAAAGATAATTACAGAAATAATACTAAATTTACTCAAGGAACAGAAATTATTAAACACTACTAGAACACAGAACAGATGTTTTGGAAAAATTCACTGTTTTATTAAACCTTTGTGTAGCGCTGGGTGAAGGCTCATATTTTTGGTATGGTAAAGCCAGAGATTCATTTATTTCTGTTTTAAGTGAGAGTGTATTTTTCTGTTATGCCTGCAAAAGATAAGTTAAAGCTAAAACTCTGTGCTCTTCTAACCATCGACAATAACTGTGTCTGTTTGAGACTTGGTTTTCTGGCAAGCTTTTCAGATGTGAGGGAATGATACAGAGACATTGATCACCACACCACAAGGACAAGGAACAGTGCACAGAAACTAATATAAGAAGAAAAATGCAAATCATACAATTTGAAAATTTCCAAGAAAGCTCCATTTAGTCTTCAGGCAAGATTAATTGAACCCTTTTCAGTAAGGTTGTGCTTCCGTGAGTTTAAAAACTTCTTCATTAATCTTTCAATACAACAATACAATCAAACAAGATTGCATTGCAGAAAAACCACATAGCAAAATAGAAGTTCACACAAACTTATCAGGGCCACTGATACTGAGCTACATCTACAGGTACATAAAGTCCTTGTCAGCTCACCTTGGTATCTTCCTTTATGTTTAACTGACCTCTCTCTCCCTAAAGGTCTTATCTGTGCCTTCAGCTGGACTTTTTGCTACTGTAAGTAATCATGTACCTGTAATATAATTTCCATAAAAGGCTGTAAATGACTATACATGTTGTTGTATCGTGTTGTGGTCATGAAGGAGTTAGTTTTAGTCTTTAGTCATGTAAAATGTTACCAGGTGTTCCATCCATCCATTTTCTAACAGCTTCTTCCAATTCAGGGTTATACGGGAGTCAGATCCTCTCCCAGCATGCAACGGGTGTAAGGTGGGTAGGGTACACCCTGAATGGGACTCCAGTCCATTGCAGAGTGCACATAGAAAAAGACACGCACACACTCACACCACGGCTCATTTTCCCAGGGGTCAACTAGCCTACCAGCATGCCTTTGGACTGAGGTAGAAAGCAAAAGCAGAGGAAACCTACACAAACACAGGGAGAACATACAAAGTCCACATACAAAGATAGTACATCAGGAATTACCAACCACAGTGCCAACCACTGCACCACCATACCATCTTACTGTCAACAATTGAAGTCAAATTAAATCTCAGCATTTGAAAAAAATTACACTTACACTTGGTGATTCCCAGAATAAATCCAATAAGGAGTAATCCAAAACAGAGGGCTGCCAGAGTATACATAATGTATTGCATCCTTCTGAATCCTAAATCCAGAAAATGTACAAACATTTACAATCAGACATTATTTGCTTGCTTGTTACTTGTCTTTGATCAAATGAGTTGCTTTTTCACTCGGGTTTGTTGCATCCAACCATGGTTCTCTATAAAAAAATACCTTGTGCTTAATTTTCTTTTCCTCCTTGCTTCAGTCAGTGCTACTTTATAAATAAATATAAATTATATAAATTAAATATATAAATCACAATAATTTATATATTTAATATATACTTAAATTAATAAAATATATAAATTAAATATAAAAAAATAATATTTTGATTTGAATCCTAGAGCCCTTTTGTGAGTTTGAACCAAACCTCTGTGGTGTAATTAAAAGAAACTACAACTCTTCTATTTTGATGAAGAAGTTTTCTTACAGCATTGGACTTGAAAAAACCCCAAGATGAAATAGAAATCTCAAAGTTCGTATTATCAAAAAATGATCACGTTCCTGAATTGTTGCAATTCATGACAAGACAAGGTAATTCCTTTAGTGAGCCAGAAGGTGACACTCTGTCTCTTTGAGTTTAGAGACTTGAAATGTGTTTCCTTGTTAGAGGTGCCTTGTTTTACAATGAGACATGAAAAAACAGTCCCAAATTACTGTACCTTTTTAGTTTGTCCAGCTAATTAAAATCTCACTGCTGTACACATCCAACGACAGTGTATTGAAAACATTAATTAAACATTAATTTAAAGATAGCTGGCCATCTATACCATACATCTCACGTGAATACAGTATATGCAATAAAAGTTGTAAATTAGGTACCCGAACCATTTCTCTTGTTTTTTAGATCTTCTTCAAACACAAAGTTTGGTATTATCATCTCCTTGTCTGTGTCGTTCATTCCACAATTAAATGTAGCTGAAACAGAAAAAACAAAAAAAAGTAAGATATCATTAACAACAAGTGGTTTGTGAAAAATTTCATGTGAATCAGAGTATTACCACCTAACCAAACTGTTTCTGTATTTGTATTACTTGTGTTAGGTTTCTACTGTTGTTTCTGTTCATGATTAGGTGAGGTGCATGATTACATGACTCTCGATTAGTGAAATTTTCTCCAGCCAATGACATATATTCTCATCTCCTCTATTCTGTGTTTCAGCCTTTCCTCCTATAGGAGATGGCAGCCATTCAGGGAAATATAAACCCACTTTTATCACTTTAGCATTGAGATCAACGTTTTAATGGTAAACCAACTTGCATGCAATTCTGAGATCATTTGTAGCAGAATTTATACCATCCCAGAAAACATTTGTTCTCAGACTGCTGATGACAAGAAAAACCTAAGATGGTCCTTAGAACTATTTTTATTTGCACGTTTGTACAAATCCTGGCTTTCTTCAATTTGCACTGCCAAGACAGAAGAAACAGAAAATCCTGCATATCAAAGCGGTCATTCAAAGTGTAACTGCACTAAACTCAAGAAGAAGAGGTGAGCAAGTGTGACATACCCATGTCAGCTTTGCTGCAAGCTTCTCTGTCTTAAAGTCCCAATAGATCAGCACACCACAGCACAACACATGCTTATGTAAATAATCCTGATATAAAGCTGGTGTTTGAAAGGACTGTCAGCTGGCATTCCTTTATACTGCTGGCTGTCATTAGGGGAATTATGTGAGACAGGTCGGTGTCAGTGCAGGACTTACTACCGCCTTTGGTGTATTTTATTGTTTTATTTGGAAAAAAAATGCTATTCTTGCTTAAACAGGAAAAGAAAGCTGTTTCCTGAAGTTAAACTTTCAGTGTTTTTTTGGCAATTAACCAATACCTTGTGAATGAAAACACTGTAACAGTCCTGCATCTCGGTCCCTTAACCCATAGATCTACAGTATGGTACTGTATGTAATGCACACTATATACAGACATGCTAGCCTCCTGTCATTTGTATCCATTCTTTGTGTGTGTATTTCAACAAATCAGGAAATAAGAGCTTCTATGGTTCTTTATTTATTCGCACACAGCTAGAGTATATAATAATGCGTATATGTGATCATTATTGTCCGCTTAGGCGTATCATGACATCAATGTATCAAACTGTCACCAGGCTCCAGGCCTCTTGGGGCCAAGGCTTAGCTTCCTGTTACTGACTTCTACCAGTTGCAGATCATGTGCTGGACGGGTGTTGTTTAAGGGGGGCTGAAAGAGCCGAGATCTCTGGGGGCCAGGGTCAGACTGTGTAGTGGGAGGTCTTGGTCCAGCCTGGGGTTACCTCTTTTGTAACATCACGCATCTCATGCAGCAGAGACCAGGGGCAATGGTCTGCTTTGTAAAAGGGTCGCCACACAGACGTGAACAGTGAAGTTTCTCCTTCTTTCCCAATGGAAAACATACACTCATAAGCACTATCCTTTACACCTACTGTAAGAATTCTGATTTCTGGACTTTTTCCATGTCAGTTTGTGCTTTGGTACGGATGCAAGGAGTCACAGCATAGTCCAGTGATGGTCAGAGATGAGTTTAATTATAACAAAAATGGCCACTTCCGGAGATCACTGAAGGAGACACACATGAGGTGTATTTCCCACAGTTCCCCAAATTGTAATAGTGTTACAGAGGGATTTATAGTCAGAGTACAGTCATGTTATTCCCATGAATGACGATTTAAGAGTCCATATTCTACTTATGGTCCAGCGGCTGTTCTTGATGACGTTATCCTGCCTTTCAGCTACTGTATTTCTGTGGTGTCACGTACAACAGCAGGTGTCTGTTCAAAATTATCTCAAGCCAAGCCAGGAACAATGACTACAGGCCAGATCCAGTTTTCTACACTTTATATCCCAGGTTTGCTTATCAGACTGCTTTATCACAGGTATTGTATGTGTATTTTTTCCTCATTCTATGGTCTGTTTGTGTGGTCTGTGTAAGTACTTTAGGACAGTGGTTTTCAATCAAGCTCCAGGGGACTTGCTGGGGCAGGACTGGAACAGTACAGTATGTGTTGGTTTTCATTTCAATGGCAGTTTACATCAGCAGGTCCAACCAATGTCTTTAATTCATCCACTTGCTTGTTTTGACTTTTATGTCTTGTTTTGAGTTCTAGTGTGCGATGCCCTGACGGGCTCCAGTGCACCTGCACCAAATTCCATTCCACATTCCACATTCCACATGTGGAAGGAGCTCGTCAGGACCATCTCAAGTGAGATCAGGCTGGGTCTATCAACCTCATTAAAGGGAACATCACAGACTATTTCAGCCCTGAGGGATCCCTCCTCAGGGTCCAGATATTGAGTTTCAGTAGTGCGTCGTCGTCGTCGTCTCCTCCTCCTCCTCCTCCTCCTCCGGATTGCTCCAGGACTTCTCCCATTTGGGTTTTCCCCATTACCTCATTAATTATTTAATAAATCCATCTAATCTCCACTGCTGAAACTACTCTGGCAATCATTATATTGCTGTGCCCTAATTTTCATCTGTGGGTGCGGCATAACATAGTGTACTTGTTTTTGCACTCAGGTCTGAGTTTTACGAATACAATTCAATGGAATTCCCGACTTCAAGTGTTATGGTTTAGCATTCAGAGCTTTAAACTGACTGTCCTCAACTTTAACTCTGTCTAAAGAGCTCTTGATACTGTTGGTCATTGATACATGGTGCTTTGACACAGGTGGGACTGATAATGTATAAATATTCCCACAATTAGCTAATTTCTCTTCATAAGTAATTATGGATATAATTAATCTGGCAGTTGGGAGTCTTATTCAATGTTTTATGAATTTAAAAATCTGCCTTTAAAACGAAAATATAAATCGGTTAGCCTGATTAAGAACTTTTTTTACAGGGAGCCACTGTTTTAAGAGAGAATGGTATGCTGAATTATACTGAATCAGTAAAAGAAAATAATTAGGAAATGTTGTTTTCTCCTGAGTGATATGCCAAATAGTGTTTTGTCCATTTGATATATTGCTCAGGAAATGTGACTGCCTGATCTTGAAAAATGCTGACATTATTAAATATGCATTACTGGAAAGGCACAATCTCAAATAAAATGCAAACTGGCATGTTTTTAAAGGCAAATATTTATCTTGTGGTAGAAAGGAAAGATGTGTCCTCTGGGTGAGTATGAATTAAATGGCTGAAAAGCAGTATGCACTCTAAGGGTAGATATACTCAAGAAGTTGTCTTGATTATAGCTATATATATAATCAAGAAGGATAGTGATTATAGTCTTTCTGTTAATGGTGTTGGTATGCAGTTTGGCAGGTAACTCCTGGGTGTTACGACATATTTTGATTTTCTTTTAAGATAAGCCATGCAAGCTCTACGACACTGACTTTAATACATTTGGAAGTTTTTAAGTCTTCTTTCTGAATGTGTTTGAGGAAGGGTAATCAATATTACACATGAATGTACTGAGTGGTATGCTCACAGAACGCAGTATATTGACAGAAACAACAAGGACATGATCACATAAAAGACTTTGAGGGTTTTTAGCTCATAGCCAACAACCAATTTCCAATCAGATATGAACCTTGAACTTGTATTTATTCAATTCCTGTTAAAAATGACACTTAAAAGCTTTTGCTAACATTAAAAGCAGAACAAAAAAAATGTCAATCAAAAAACAATACACTATTTAAAGCACAAAATGGGATATCATATAATGTAGATCTTCAAGCAATTTTCTACAGAGTTCACTAGAGCAGAGTTCACTAGAGTTCATGATGCAAGTGAATGCATGGTGCTAAACTCAGTTGTAAAATAGAAAGTACAAACAGAATCACCTAATAATTTGCAGTGTTATGGTGCTCTTTGGCAAATCCAGTGCTGTTTGAAGGAACAGGGCATATCATTGAGTCTGCCATTCTTTATCTCCCCACAGTCTTCCTTTCCATGATCATTTGGTTCTCCAGGAAGCCAAAACCTTAAAGACAGAAAAGTCTGTTACTCTTCAGGATTTCCCTCTCATTGAGTTAGTCTCACTATCATGTGCACAGTTCATCCTGAGTTGGGCTTCAACACCTGTCTCTTAGATACTCTCCCAGCAATTAGTCACATAACCCCTCCCCCAGCAGCAATGAATTCTGTTGAGCCAAAGTGTTGGCCACCCACCGCAAGAGAATTCAATGCTGTTGGGTTTCAATGAGAAGATTCCACTCTCATCGATGGGGAGTATAAGGGATTTAGTGAAGGAATATCCATGGAATCCGTGGAATAAACACCCACTGATGTTTTGAGAACTGGAGCTGTGCTGTGATAAACCAACCAACCCTGTGCTTTATATTTTGATGGAACTCAGCGAAGGTTAAAAACAGGCAGTTCCAATAGAAATGAATAAGAAATGAATGGTATCTAGCAGGTTTTACTTATTTTCACAACTCAGCTGCTAAAGATCTGGGAAGGAGCGGGATTGTAACCTACAGATCCTGAGCTTGGGAGTTGACCTTCACAACCCTCAGTGCTTTGAGTTTTGTAATGGGTCAGGTTTTTAAAAGTTTTTAATAATTGGGGAACCAAAGATGCTTAGAATTCCTGAACGACTGTGGATCTGAAGGACTTACCCATTAGCGGACTTACCCATTTTCTGCAGAGATCTTTTTAAACTAAGGCACCAAGGCCCACAGAGTTGAAGTAAAGTCAATCTATGCTTTGGCATAGGACGAACTGAAAACTTGCAGTGACTAAGGAACAGAATGTCGTAAGTCAAAGTCAGGTTTAAGAGGATAGTCCCTCTCAGCACTTACGTTTTGGTAACGGAGCTGCCATCCAGCCACTTCCAGTCATTTTCCCTCTGTAAGTCATTCAGTCCCACCCAGTGATTTAACCTGATAGTTCCTTCAATGAATTGCTGGAAACAACAGTCATTGATGAAGAATCATATGGATTTTAGTCTTAAACTTGAAATAAAAACAAAATAAGCAAATAAACTGTTGTAAAAATGATACTTTAAAAATAGTTTACAAAACATTGTCTTTCAAACAAGGGCTTATTGCCTGAGTAAGAAAGTGCACTCATTTGTCAAATGTGTAAACCAGATGGATCTTTAAGATGCAGTGGTAACTCTAGTGGACAGATTTTTCGAAAAACTTGTAAAAACTTGTTAAAACTAAAAACCATTTCTGGAAAATGTCTTCCGAACTGTCCTTTAAACTCCCTAATCAAGAAGGATTTTGTTGACATTCTTGTAACAAAGTTTAAATTGTCTGTACTTGTCAGGTCCTTGTGTTGTTCTATAATACAACGGTAAATACTGTAGAAAGTATTTATAAAAGTTATTTTTTAGCCAGGAGTGTTCAAAGACATCACTAATCTTAATGCAGCAGCAACTCATTTAGAATGCAAAACCATGTATTTTTAACACATCAGCAACTTTATTATGAAGTTAAGCCTGCGTTGAAATTTATTAGCTGCCAACGCTGTAAAGAATGTCCAATCCTGACTATGAGGGGGGTGTTGAAATCCTCAAGGTTTTAATCCAACACAGCTTTTAATAGCTAAATCACAAGGTGGCTTTCTTAAATGGACAAGTATGACAGCATCCCTCAGCTCTTGAGGTGCTGCTGTTTTAAAAAGACCTAAAAAACCTGCAGACGCAGCCTTCCACCAGGGCCAGGATAGGACACCCCAGCCTTAGGGTCTGCATGGCTCTAGGGCCCTTGTGGGCCTATGTAGGTTAAAAACACCCAGCAGATTACAACTTGAAATTCTGTAAAAGCATTGAGAATGAGGGCTTTGACACCACTTTGAAAACTTGAGCGGTGTAACAGCTGAATCGGTACAGCTGGTAGCATGGCAGCTGTCTCTCACCAGCTCAGCTTCACTCTTAATCATGGTGAGCTCCGAGTCCTGGTTGAGACAGTACTGTTTCGCTTCCTCCCAGGTCCTGTATCCCTTGGAGAAGTAGTAACAATAGCCACCGAAGTGCCTCCAGCCACAGGGGCAGAGTTTGTCATCCCAAGCTGAAGATTGACAGACAAAAACAGGAAAACACAGCAGGCTTTAACACATCTGGCAACTGACAGCAGATTCCCCCTTGCAAAAAAGGAGGATTGATTGCTATAGTTCAAGGAATGTCCATTCTTCATGTTGTACATCAAAGCATGGAGTGCTTCTGTGATGGAGATTTTGGCACAATGCATTAGGAAGTTCCTTTCCCTACCCACTTCTAGGGGATAATTCATTCTGTTAGAAAATTCCAGGTGAACAGACTTTTCAGAGAGCAGTTGTTCCACAACAGCTACTGCAGTTAGTTTGGCAAGCCAACATTTAGATAAAGAAAGGAATTATGAAGCACTTCAGGATTTTCAATGAGTAAAAATAATATGAAAGTATGAAGGTAACTTCAAAGATTCCTTAAGAAGAGTGACTCTAATTTTCTATTATTTCATGAATAAAGAATGAGCACAGTAATTCAAACTGTTGCACTAACCTTTACCCTTTAGAGAAGACAACTCATCTTTATTATTTTGGACCTCTGTGGAAATCCGAGAGACTGAAAAAAGGACATAACAGATGAGGTTGAAATCTGCTGAACACATAGACAGTACATTTTAACAGTTGTGTGGTTGTCAGACCCTTCATGATTGTGTCACTGTGTCTTTTCCACAGTGACATAGTTTTGCATTGCTAATGCTATTAAGTCAAGAGCAGCTTAAGTGGACTATTGTAAGTATATTTCTTTGGAAAGTATTGACAATTCAAATTGAAACTTAATTAAAATCTTCTAATTGTTTAGCTTTTTAAAATCCAGGTAGTGACAGAAGTACAATTCTAATCCTCTCAATATTTTAATAAGGTAATATTTATCCCTGGTTTATTATTACTATATATCTTTAATCTTTCCATTCAACACTCCCCCTCCCAATTCTTCCCATATCAGATTAAAAAAAAGTTATGCCATGTTTTTAACTTCAGCACCATGGAAGAAAAGTCAGTATCTGGAAATGTCACTGAGGTCCAAAGGGACTACCCGTGGGGAACAGGAGAGCGGAAAAAGACCCATATGTGTAGCGGCGAGACGGGAAAAAGGCCCGGGCTCATAAGTGCAAAGAGTTCAGGATTGCCGTATAGAAACCTATGCCCTCAGGGAGCGGATGTGGGGCGCCCTGGTGCTAGGCGGGTCTCAGGACATCCGAACGTCAATGCTGAGCCAGGACGGAATGCAAGACCCGGAAATATATAGGCCCAGGGAAAGAGAGGGACAGGAAGGACAGCAGACCGGAAACTAGGGACAGGACAGAGAAGGAGCGCCCTCTGGCTGCAGAGGGTGTGACAGGAAAAATAAAACTCACGGTGAATGCAGAAAGAGTCCAGTCTGTACTCTTGGGCTAACTATGCGCGTGGAGACTGACCTTTGCTTTGTAGCTTGGAGATCTCCCCTTCTACCTTCTTCTTGTCTAAGGCTGCATGAGAGGCTAGGGATATGTACAGTATAAGTGGACACTCATTCACACCTCATTTCAATTAAAAGGCATAATTACAGTGATATTGTTCTTTGCTTAATCAAAGCTTGAATTTCTGCTTAGCAGATTAATTTTCCTCTGGTCAAGGAAATCAAATGAGAAGCTGAACTTGGTATGACCTTGTCATGTCAACTGACATTGTCAGAGCTCCATTTCAAGCTCATGATCTCCTGAGGACATGCTACAAAGTTAAAATTTAATGCGCTGAACAGGCTGCGTGCGATTCAGTCCTGGCAAACATTGTCAACGCTAGTTTGGATGCTTGAGGGTGACCTGATCGATCACCCTCGATCAATCAAGATAATTTCACCTGGAGCAAACGCCTTTCAAACTTTGAAATTTGTTGTGGTGTTTAATATATAGTGTAGCATTAAAGTTAGGGTTAGAGGTTATCGTCCAAATGGCGGACACCAGATGACCCCCATAAGAAAAGATGCACAAACTGACCTTGATTCTCCATCTGCTGCTCTAAGCTGACTAACTGCAATGAAAGCTGAGCAGCTGCAAAAATAAAAATACCATAGTCCAATCAGGAAACAGGCCCTGCACTACACACCAGCCTCAAAAAACAGACCTTCAATTTTAAGGTAAGCAAAATTGGATTTGATTGCATTGCATTACATACAGTACAATACATATCCCTTCTGTGTTATGTTTGTATATAATTGTCAATATCTATGGTCCTATTGTGAATTAGGATACCATGTATACTGATTTCAACACATAAACAGAAAGTTCAATACATTACTCCTCCTTGGTAGCTAGTAAAGGTATTTGGATATGGTAATATGGCACACTCTGGCACATTCACTCTTGTCTTCCACTCTTTTCAGTTTTTTAAATGTATAGTGTTCTGTGTCTTCCTCCACCATCACTGAGTTCTGTGTTCATTCCTGTGATGCAATGGTAGAAGGAAAATAAAACAGGGAAAGAGGAGGCCAGTATGTGTTTCTTTAGTTGTCTACCTACTGTACAACACGAAACAGGAGAGTCTTGAAGCTGCAGTCTAAATAAAAGAATAAAAGACAGACTGTCTCACTGCTGGACTCACTGCTTCAATGTGAGTCTCCAGAGGAGATCCACCTTCATCATGTTCTAAGAAATTAAACTGACCTTGCAGTCTGAACTGGGCAACGTCCTTGTCCACCTCCTTTACCTCTGAAGACATCTGAAGGTCTGAAAGTCAGAATTATTTTTACAGGTCTTTGTGAGACACTCCCAGAAACTCGACTTTGTGTACGCCTCCCTGCCTTACTATTGGAACTTGAATTGTAGATTTTATTGGTTTACAGTATGTGGTACATATGAGACACCCTCAGCTCCACTTCCTGGACAGTGGATAACTAAGCCAAAGCAACAATTAGATTTAATCTAGATTTTAGAGGGGGATTAACCATCACTTTTGTAACTTCCACAGTGCGCTGAGCCCTTTAACACTCATGTACTGTGTAGGTCCTAGGGTTTGTTTTACATCGAACATTGATAATTGCAGTTTTAACCAGGATTCTTTCAGCCCCTTGGAATATGGTAATGTGGCTGCTGGAATTCTGATGTGGAGCAGAGCTTCAGAGATAATGTCTCATCTTATCGTCTAAAGGAGGGCATGTTTGTTTAATATACAGAACAAAACAACTTCATACCGTACAATACAAAGAGCAACCGGAAGGCACTGGGGATAGGTAAATCAGGATTTTGGATTATTTTCAGTGGAAAATGAGAATATGCTAATTCTATGGCCTGTTTTGGCAGGATTCTTACACTTTGTTGCTCCCAAAGCAAATCCAAAGACTAGCATCCCAATACAGAGGATCCCAAGTGTGTACACAATGTACTGCATCTTCTTGAGTCCTGGGACCAAAAAAGAAAACAAAAGAAAAAAGACACATAGACATCGTGACAAATTCAGCTGATGCTTGCTCATTTTCTCATTGCAACTAATTAGCTTGTGCACTTGTTTTCAAGTCATTCCATGTGTTCTCTCCACCCACAGCTCCTTGTGATAAAAGCGGTTCTCTTCCTTCCTCCTATTCTCAATGTTGTGCTTAATTTCTTGTTTCTCTTTCCTGTGTTGGAACCTGTTATAATTGAAGGGGCAGAGTGAGTCATGTATACCACCTCTCCAACTCCATTGTACAACCTTTTGACTGTATATTTGGCCACTGGTGAACATAAAGAAAGTCCCTCGCATATCTTTGTCATATTTCTGTCTTTATAACTAACGAGGCTTGGTATCAAATCTCAAGTAGAACAATTTGAGGAAGATGATTCATATTGATTCCTGCAGTATGATGCAGTACATTAGTACCCAGTATATTGCTGGGTAAGTCACTTTAAGTAAAAGTGTCAGCCAAATGAATTAATAATAAAAGTATAGATTGCATAGATTGTAAACCTGATTATGGTCATAGTCTTTAACTAAGCTTTATTTTATAATAATATGGGACTTTTACACAAGAACAGCAAAGGGGAGAAGTACCTCAGGACCTCTGTTGTTTCTAGTAAGGATAAGGGCTTTTTCCATTTCTCATTTAAAAGGAGCATAGAGCTCCCTGACTTTATATTCCTGTATATCTTTGGCATCCCCATTGCTGGTCATAAGAAGAGGAGGTCAAATCTGTTAGAACTAGCCAAATTAGCAGCTATTTTCACTGCTTGCATAAGGTACTTTTAATTTTCCACTAACAGTACATTATTTATTGGGCACATAAAACATTTTCATCTAGTTGATTTCCTGCTATTTACAAAGTCTAACCCATAAATGTAACTATAAAGATATCAAATGTGCTAGAATATGGCAAGAAAAGATCCCAAGCTGGTACTGTACCATTCTTCTGCTTTTGACTGAGGTCTTCTTCCCAGTTAAATCTTTGTGTGATCATCTCCTGCTCAATGGTGCTCATTCCATAATTAAACGTTTGAGCTGCAATGGGACGATGAGATATGTACAATTATATCCGGAACTGTGATTACAAGTGATAACATTTGACGACTCTTCCAATATGACTTTGAAGTATGCTGGGTTCTGTTTATTTAAAACAAACTGGTGTGTTTGTTCAAGCCCTGTCACCTTTCTCCTTTGGTGTTTTTTCTCCTAACTTCCACAAAGTTCCACTAAGTTTTGTGTCTGTTGCCCTGCCTTTAAGAGATTTTGAATGGTGTTGGTCCTGACCTCTTAACCCCCTTTATGCCACTATTCCCAGTACAAGGGACCAATGTCCCTTAAGCTACTGTATTTTATAACATCATGGATTCCAGATCCTCAGGACCAAACCTGGGAGCCCTTATGAAGACAGCAGTCCAGCTTTGCCCATCTGAGCTCATGGTACTGAGCCTTAAAGCGATGTATCTCACAGATTGGAAAGAATGCACACACAATCACAGCCTTGCATTAAGACACTCAGACGTCAAAGATATTGAAAAGTCTATGCAATTATAAAATAAAACATACCTGGGAATGGTTGCTGCTGACAAATATTCTGTATTTCATTCTGAATGGTGGAGATGTTCCCATAAATACTCTCTTGTGCCATAATTGCACTCCCTTTCAGTATTGGGTCCTTGTTTGCTACTGTAGCTCAATTCTGGAGCGTAATGGCAAAGCGATCTTTACAGCTGGGTGAGTTTCCATTTCTAGTCATATGCATGAATATAAATAGTCACAGTAGATTATTTTACATCATAGCAAGTAGGCACGGTTCTGCATCACTACCTCTTTGTTCACACACATTATGTTTTTATAAAAACAAAGTCTGATTTTTAAAACTCTGTTTGATATTTTCTTTGCACCATTTCAATGCGCTACGGCAAGAGTTGCCAGTCCTGATTTTAAACAGCATTAGGTTTAATAGTTGGACTAAATCAATTTTTTTAAACACTTGGACAAAACAAAATAGTTTTTTAGGAAAATCAATATTAGGAAAAGTGCAGGTCCAGGTAATGTATGTGGTAGGGTCCTACAATCTTGTGCAGATCAGCTTTGCAATATTTTTAGTTTTCTCTTCCAGATGTCCTTAAACTTACAGATCATTCCCTCTCTGTGGAAGAAATTCCTATTCCTAAAACTGCCAAGCCTAGTGGCCTTAACAGCTACAACCCCGTAGGCCTCACATCTCTCCCAATGAAAACTGTTGAGAGAATAGTGAAGTAACACATCACAAAGAGCACACAAGCCCTCATCGACCCCCTGCAGTTTACACACAGGGAACGGAGGGGAGTAGACGATGCAATACACACACTGTTAAATCTGGTCTATCAACATCTGGACCAACCAGGGACCTTTGTAAGGCTTTTATTTGCTAACTTCTCCTCTGCTTTCAACAGAATACAACCACTGTTGCTTGAAGAGAAACTCTCAAAGTACTTCAATCTGAATGAGAACTTGATAAGGGGGGTGCTAGGCTTCCTAACTAACAGGTCTCAACAGGTCAAATTGGGGAAGTGCTTATCTGACATTCGCTACACATCAATTGGATCACCACAGGGCTGTGTAGTCTGCTGTCCCCTATGCTGTACATTTTGTACACTAATGATTGCATAAGCAAACACACAAATAGACATCCCATTAAGTTTGCTGATGACACAGCCCTGGTCAGTTTATTAAAGGACATGGTGTCACGAACAGTTCTTTCCGGGCCCTATGCGGACGACACGATCCAGAATAGTGAAGACACAAGGGGAAAAAATGGTCATGCAGGAAAAGGGTCTGGAGACGGGGGGCGTGTCCATGCAGTGCAGGTGTCCAGGGGAAGTGAATCCAGGCGAACAATCCATGTAGGAAATCCAAAAGAGTAATCTGAGACAAAGGGTAGAGTCCAAGGCCAGGGGATCCATCCAGGGAGTTAAAACACGAACCGGGTCGGAACCGGCGAGGGGAACCAGGAACTAGGAACTAGGAAGATAAAAGCATAACGGAGCCAGACGCAGCAAGACCCCGGGCTCTCATGATGTGGAAATCAATGAGGAACCAGGAGTGAGGTCTGCGTCTGGCTTTTAAGGGGGAACGGGAATAGGGAACAGGTGCAGACAATGGGAGGGAACGAGGAAGGACTGGAGCTCCCTTAAGAGGAGGGGTTAGCGATCGTGACACATGGAATATCATCATGGGACCATTCTAAATGATTTTGGTGCAACAAGTTCTCCCTTAAGTTAAATGTTTCAAAAACAAAGGAACTGGTTATTGATTTTAGGAAAAATACCACACCCCCTCAACCCACTATAATTGATGATCAGCCTGTTGAAATTGTCAATGACTATAAGTAGTTGGGACTGGTCATTGACAAAAACCTAACATGGGAGAAATGTTGTGACACTATCTATAAAAATACCACCACCTTAGGACGTGTGCAGCCCAGTTGACCACAGTGTTTACAGACATCTTTAACTTCTCCCTGTCACAGTCCATTGTCCCTACCTTCAAAAAAACCACCATTGTTCCACTCCCCAAAAAGGCAAAAGTGATGTGTCTGAACAATTACCGCCCAGTAGCATTAACATCTGTGGTGATGAAATGCCTGGAGAAGCTGGTGTTGTCACACATCAACTCTTCCATCACAGAGTCCCTGGACCCCTTGCAGTTTGCCTACCAGAACAACAGATCAGTGGATTGTGCTGTCTCCCTGGCTCTACATACAGGCTTGGAACACCTGGACACTAAGAACTCGTATGTGTGAATACTGTTTTTGGACTACGGTTCAGCATTCAATTCCATCATACCCAGCCAACTGGTAACAAAGCTCAGGGGATTAGGTCTGTGCAACTCTGTCTGCAACTGGACTTAATGAGCACTGGAACCCCTTAAGGCTGCTGTCTGAGTCCAAGGTTGTACTCCCTGTTCACTCAAGACGGCATAGCAAAACACAGCAACAACCGAATCATTAAATTTGCAGATGACACCACTATAATAGGCCTGATCAGCAATGATGACGATTCCACTTACAGGGATGAAGTTGTACAGCTCCTTAGGTGGTGTCATAGCAATAACCTGGACTTGAATGTAAATAAAACAAAAGAGCTATATCACGGATACAGTGATTTGTTAAATAAGGAAGTTTAGAGATCATCAGAAATGGAAACACCATTATCGTCATGTCTGTCAAAGGTCAAAGCTGCCAATCCGTGACATAATTGAATCAAATGATTTCCTCAAACTTTGTATGTTCCATGCCTTTACAAGATTCTGAAAAAAGAGGTATCTGCTGGATTGTGGCTCTTCCGGACCTGGGTTGGCCATACCTGGACAAGCTGTAAGTCAACAGATGTCCCAGCTGGAGAAGTGTGACTGCTTGCTTTTGCATTGGTCAAATATTGACAGGGTTTCAAGTAGTGTCTATTTTGACCTTGTGTGCAGGTTTCAAACACGTGCTGTAAGAGGCAGGAACCCGTTCAAAATCAAACAATAAATAGAAACCGTTTCCTGTTTGATGTACTGTAGGTGGGTTTCACTGGCTATTCTCCAGGGGAATCTCTCATGTGAGTAACACACACATGCAATGCTAAGCAATTTGGTAGCTATTTGCTGGTGAAGTTTATGCTCATAGTAGGTTGTACAGGTCATAATCAATGATTGATAACAAATGAATCAATGATTAATCATCAATTTTGTTATTCAGCTCATTGTATTGGATCTGCCAAGAGTGATTAATTCAAATATTCAACCTAATGTATGTACAGACCTAAATATTTAAATTATTGACAATTGTGTTAGCTTCAGTGGAGGCTGATTAAAAATCAAGGCAATATATCTTTAATTGGTGAAAGAAATACAACAAAATAAACATATACTAAATAATAAAAATATACCAAAAAATAAACCAAATAATATTGGTTATTAAAGAACTTAGCCCAACAATTAAAGGAAAGTATCAGCTGGGCTCAAAACAACACATAGAAAGCATCAAAACAGATCAATCCTGGCCTCCTAATAATACCCATATATGAACTGGCTTCATTGCTCTGCTCTCCTACCCATGATGGCTGTTGTGTCGTGAGTGTACTGGCACACTTTAGCTGCCAAAGATTTATTCATTTAGAATTTCAGATTGTCACACAATGTCAGCTACAGTATGTGTGCATTCACTGATTAAATCAGCTGTAAGCTGATTAGCCTTAGATTGCAATTACAGTAGAATAGAATATTGCACAACTAAGACAATTGAGGTCTAACTTCTTACAAAAGGAGAACCCAGGAGAACTTACAGTACATGTTGCTGAAGACTATGCGGAGCTCATGGGTTATCGAATGAACGATGCAGGCCATGTCTGATGTCCAGAGCTGGATCTGTGAGATGCTTAAGTGTTCAGATGTATTATCAACAGCCAGTTATTAACCAGAAGCCATATCACCCTGCAACTCACATCTGGCAGCCCATTGAAGCTAAGCACGTGTGAGCCTGGTCAGTACCTGGATGGGAGACCTCCTAAGAAAAACTAAGGTTGCTGCTGGAAGAGGTGTTAGTGGGGACAGCAGGGGGTGCTTACCCTGTGGTCTGTGTGGGTTCTAATGTCCCAGTATAGTGATGGGAACACTATACTGTAAACAGGTACTATCCTTTGGATGAGATGTAATGTTATTCCTAGAGTGTTTCTTGAAAAGAGTAAGGGTGTTACCCCAGCGTCCTGGCCAAATTTCCTATTGGCCCTTACCAATCATGACCTCCTAATAATCCCCATCTATAGATTGGCTTTATTACTCTGTTCTCGTCCCCACTGATAGCTGATGTGTGGTGAGCGTTCTGGCACACTATGTCTGCCGTCGCATCATCCAGGTGGGGCTGCACATTGGTGGTGGTAGAGGGGAGTCCCCATTATCTGTAAAGCGCTTTGAGTGGAGTGTCCAGAAAAGTTCTACCGTATATAAATGTAGGCAATTATTATTATTATTAAAATAATGTTAGGAAACCTTTATTCATCAATTATGTATTCTCTAATTAGATCTTCTAATTGGGTTTGTATTAGAAACAAAAAAATACATTTAAATGTGAATTAAAAAAAACTTAAGTGGGTATATTAAACATTAAAATTTAAAAATGACTACAGTATATTGTAAAATGTCTCCTGATGTAGAGCATATTTTAACTTGTTGTTGCCGCTGTTCTGTGTTTTTGGTGTTTCCTTGATGTCTTTGTATAGAAGCATACATGCATTTCATTGCTCTTGTGCATATGACAATAAACTCTTCTGTGCTCTACTCTACATCATACAGCATATATCTCAGATGTACAGATTGTGTGGCTTCCATCAGCCTTTGACTTTCACAGTACGCCTCCTGTTGATCAACCCTGTTCATAACAAATGTTAATCAATATAATGAACTTTAAAACATCATCACACTTACTGTATATAGTGCTTTTCTGGACACTCCACTCAAATGCCTTTTAATTATTTAATCATTTAATTAAGGTTAGCAAGAGGATTCTCTTGATAAGAGTGTCTCACACCAGCACAACTAAGTCAACATCCCTTGGTTTGAAGACATTCTAAACTTAGAACAATAGAACTGAAACAGGTTTTAAAAAATTCAAATAAACTTGTAAAAGCAAAAGAAAAACCTTTTCAATGTTCTTCACTAAAAAATTGAACCCAGAACAATGAGACTACTGTACATAAAGTAAAAGAAGAAAACAAACTTCAAAAGGACTTTGAAAAACAATAAATAAGTTTCTATAAGAAATATGTAAAAAAACAATAACAGAAAACTGTAGTGTATCACACTACAAACAAAAAATAATGCCAAAAAACATAAACTGTTAAAACACAAAACTATTGAAAGTGAACACATACTGTAATCAGCATTATACTGTACTGTATAAATCAGAAAACATTGTTTAGAACATTTCTTTTCATCCTGGGTATCAAGACAGTCATTGATTGGTCATTTTCCACCAAACTTCATGAACTATACCCACAAGAAAGGCCAAATCACCATAGGTGGTTTGGGTCTGCCCAGCATGAGAGCAGACCGGGATTTCTTCAGCAATGCTGGGTTACCGGGAGAAATGCTGCTCTGTTCCAAATCACTAGTGGGAACTGTAGTGTGAATGCACAGATGGCGCCATTGAACCTTGCTGCTGGAAGTGAGAGAAATGGCAGTAAAGCAGTCATCTGGAAAAAAGACAGTTTCAGTGTCCAGTGTATGCTTCTGCTACAATGAGAAGAATGATTCAGGGATGAAGTCCTGGGTCTCTTATACCTGGCAGAACTTGACTGGAGAGGCTGTGTGACCCTCTTGATGATGATTTTGCACATACACTACTGTTATAAGCTTCCAACATGACCATATTTTACTATTTAGAACAAAAAAATTAATTAAGTTTATAACTAGAAAACTTGTATTAACCAGCTTTGAAAAACACATAACAAATAATTTACAAAGAATAAGATGAGGTACACATTTGACAAAAATGTGTGTAGCAAAAAGCATTAGTAGCAATAAATAATGAAGAGATAAGAGAGACACCTGGGAAGTGAGATAATAATTTCATTTCCTGTTTTAATATTTTTCCAAACTATGCAGTCTAGTGGCTTGAAGTTGGCTTTGTGCCCAAATATATAAAGATGCTGCCTGTCCTTGGTAAGCTGGCTGTATGCCCAGGGCATAAAAAGAACTAACTGTCTAGTCTGCAACTTAGATATAATTAATTGGCATGTGTTGCTGTCTTATCATTTGTTTAGAATGTGTAATAGTAACTGGCTTGTTTTAAGGTATAAAGGAACATCTTCAGCTACTTATTTTTAAGTTTGGTGGTTGCAAGTCGGACTTTCATATGCATATGAAATAAAGAGACTTCTGCTTCACAGACATCTGAACTTTGTCATTTGTATGACACAACAATAATAAACAGGATCTCTGTTACTCTATAATCGATAAACAGTCTTTTGTGCTGTACATTTTCTTTCACGCTTTAGTTTGGCTGGGAGGCCCCAGTTTTTAGCCAGGCAATCCACATGGCATGTGTATATCTGCGGAAAATGTGAATCTGTTAACTTCTAGTAAAACCACCTCACATCTCTAGTTTGAAAGTGTGACATGTCTACTGTTCACTAGTTAAATGGATCTGACAGACTCAAAACCAAGTGTAATACAAATTCTTAGATTATTACTCATGTTGTGCATTATTTTGATGATGTAATAATGCACAATATGTGTAATAATATAATACGTTTCTTCTGAGATTGCTTATTCCGCTCCTCCTTTTATGCTCTTCAGAAACATTACATACTCGATTATGATTGGTCATTTTTTTTAACTGGGCTTCCGTTAGGATTATCCACAGCAGCAACAGAGAGAGCCGCTATAGCAAATTGTTTGCTCACATTTGAAAATGCTGATTATAAATACTGTATGTTGTGTTCCACATTGAGGGGGCCCCCTGGTGGCCTCAGAACCCTAAGCAGTTGCCTAGGTCATCTGTGCCCAGGGACGAGTCTGTGCCCAGATGGGTTCTTGGTGCTGCAGATAGAAGTGACTTTTTGGGGATGCATGATGAAAGGGAAGATGAAGAAAGGTTCACTTGTCCCTTTCGGTTGCAGAGGGCTGTAGCTGTGGAGCTGGTGGCTGTATGAAGGTCTCTGTCTTAAGTTGTGGGTCACAGTTTGCAGTCTTCTAGTACATTCTACTGTAGATTGTTCTAGCCCTGCAATTTGATCAAACAAAAAGACCAGGGAATGGGTTTTCACAGTGTTATCCACAGGCAAAACATTTCTCTCCTGTTTAGCAAGCACCTCACTATCCCCTGATTCTGCTCTGCTGACCTGACCAGCTCTAGACTTGCACACCTCTATCCTTTCGCTAACTGCCTTTATTGTTAAAGAGTTTGTACAGGTGTCAGAGGACACTGATACCACTACATCTACTAAATTCTTCTTTAATCTTTACTTCTGTCCCTCTCAAATTAAGACAACAATTATCCAATTTATGACCTAGCTCTTAATGAAAATTCTTCCTTTTAGTTATTAGGTTTTTATTTATTATTGTATTTTATCTAGTTTTCTATTTCTTTTTTTTACCTCATTTATAGTAGGAGATGAGGAAGCCTGAGATATCACAATATGATTGGCTCTTGTGAAAAGTTTCAGGATCTGAATCTTAAATGAGGTGGAAGTGTCCAGCATTACACAAACAAATTAGTCCTCTGTAATTTTGGGAGATTAAATTTCAATGCTGATAGATCTCTGAGAGAGATTACAGTTTCTTCAGTTTGTTATTAAAGGAGATTTTCTGAAATTATGCAGCATGGAAGAAAATGTTTTTTAAGACATAGCAAATGCCTTGATTATGATATCACACCGTGGAGTTATTTGCTTAATTACTGACACCTGGGCTGCAGAAAGCTAAAAAAGCAGGAATAAATGCAGGAAAAATGAAATTCAGCACATGAGACATATGATGGTGTCTTTTGTGCAGTTCCTTGTGTCACAAGACATCAGAGGAGAAACAGAAGCAGCACCTATTTCATCTTTTGACCAGAAGGGCTTATTTCATAATTATCACCCTGTGTGGGGTGATGATTAGGGCAGCTGTTGTCTCTACAGCCTACATTTGGTTTTAAGTGTGGAAAAATAAAGTATGGAATGTTTTTTCAAACCTGCCCGCCATTTTCAAGCACAGAATTCTCTGACATGTTGACATATTTAATTGTTTTACAGACATCAGCATAGAACATGCAAATTCCATTAGTGTTTTTGCATATTTTGCTTATTCATACAGTACCTAGTTCAAGTGTTCTGTCTTCTGAGACTCCAATGCTGTTTTTATTAGAAATGAGATAGTAGTAATCTCTATTCCTCAAGAGATGCCTTTCTCATTTTGGGGTTTATAATCATTTGCAAAGGGGAAATCAATTGTTATGTCTTGTTTTCAGAACAAGGTTAAACAAACAAAAATATTCCAAAAATCTTGGGATATATTGGGTTTTTCACATCTAAAATGTTATGTAATACATTTATAGCCTTATATACAATGACATGTACAGTAATGACAACATCCAGGCTTTATTTTAAAAATAACAGTTCTATGAGGTGTACCATGTGCCTTTATAAACATTTTCAAGAATGAGATTTTTAAATGGATCTCAATAAAATATATGAAAATCAGGCCTATGGTCCATCAGAGTTTGTGTTTACTGACAGAAAAATTAGAAATATGTGGACAAAAGCATTGGCAGACTCGGCACTGTTAAAAGTTTTTGATCTCATCATCATCTTATTTATCACTTATCATTGAGGACTTTTCAAAGTTCATTCAACATTGATCCCTCCTTGTGAGCATTAGTAAAAAATGCAAGTGAACACATTTCAGACAAGGGTACCAATACAGTGTTCATACTGTTGCTCCATGTATAAAACCTAATTCTTTAAAACATAGGAAGAACCAGAGGTCTGTTCAGGTATTACAATAGAGTGTTGTCAAGGCTGTACACAATCAGACACAAGCTTTTTCCAATTCCTGCAAATCAGAATCATTAATTAATCACCCAATCAGTCACCACCGCACCACAGTACGTAAGGACTCTTTCCCACCATCTCAGTGCTCAGTATTGAGTTTCCCACTGAAGTCCCTGGCTTTAGAGTTTCCCTGCTACAGTACCTGATCCTCTGGCTTACTGACTTGTATTTAGTATGACTATAACTTTGGATATGTCCTTTGGATAAGTACACCTGATTTTTGCTAAAAACATGATTGTCTGGTTGAACCTTTCACTGCATAGGATCCAACCATAATTTTGGCTTTTGCAGTGTTACAAGTATTTTGCTCCATTATGTTTTTCCATCTGATGGGGGAAAAAAAAACTCCTGTGCCAAATAAAAGATAAGACCATCATAGCCATTGCAAAGATATATAATCAATTGCATTTTAAATTTATTCAGTCCTAATCCTGGTACTGTACCTGGTTAAGCCTTTCAAATTCAAGATTCAAGATATAACATTGCTTTAAAATGAAGTATAGGAGTTCTAGTAAGATGGACTATGTTAAGAACATACTGTAAAAAAGGTTGTATACAACGAGTCTATTTGGCCTATCATGCCCATTTGGTGTTTAGTAGTTAATTGATCCAAAGATTTCATCCATGAGATCCAGCTGGTTCATGAAAGAAGCTGGGGTATCATCTTTCAACAACAAAGCTAGGTAGCTTGTTCCATATTCCAACATCCCTTTGGGTAAAGAAGTGCCTGCTGTTGTCTGTTTTAAATGCACTTCAGTGCTTTGTCTTATGTTCATATTTGTGCAAATAGCCAAAATAAGTTTTAACAATAGAATATCAAAGCAAAGTAAGAATTAATCATTTCAAGAGTGAGTCATGCCTGTGTGTTTGAATCACTGAAGAAAGACCACAGAGGCCTGCATATCAAGCTGTTAGCATTTTAGCAAGCTCCCTCTTGTGTGTCTGCTGAAATAAGAAGATAAACTGTAATTAAAAATATTAAGCTGTTTTTTACTCTGAACCTCAGGTTTCCTCTTCCTCTTTCCTGTTTGGGTAGTTCCCTCTTTTTGGTCATACTGGGAGTCATTAGACAGCTGGGAAAATGTTATTACACAAATGAAAGTTACACAAATTATATTTGCATGCATCTTTTTTTTTGTAATGACTTATGCATGTGCAATAGTGATTGCTGTGATGTGTATTGTTTTTGTGATGTTTTGTGTTTCAAATGTACATCCGAATCTATTCAGAAGCAATGTGTGTCCATAAAAACATTTCCCCTTATCTTGAATAATAGCAATTCAATAATCTGCGTCCCTCATGCCAGAGAGCTGTAGTGTCTTCTGGATTTAGTTTCAGCCGGGCTCTGAAAGGCCCAATCATATCAATCAGATGTTTTATTTTTAGGAAGTTATATTCCTTCTAGATCAACATTCTTTGTAGGTCTCATAAAGTTGCTTACAAAACCTGCAGTTTGTGGGTTGTTAGCTTGTGCCCTGTATTTCTTAAATAACCAACCAGTGTCAAATCAAAATATAGCCAACCGTTATATTTTTAAAAAAACACTTAAAACATTTAGTTTATATTTATATAGACTGTAAATTTGGCCAGGACACTGGTGTTAATACCCCCACTCTTTTTAAGAAACACCCTGGGATTTTTTTAATGACCACAGAGAGTCAGGTCCTTGGTTTTGTCTCATCTGAAGGTCGGCACCGTTTTACAGTATAGTGTCCCTGTCACTATACTGGGGCATTAGGGCACAAACAGACCACAGGGTGAGTGCCCCCTGCTGGCCCCACTAACACCTGTTCCAGCACCAACCTTAGAAGGTCTCCTATATACAGTAGGTACTGGCCAGGCTCGCACCTGCTTAACTTTAGTGCCAGTTGTGAGTCGCAGGGTGATATGGCTACTCACTGCAAAAAGAAAACACATACTCACCTCATCTTCTTACTCTTGCTACTGACCAATTATATTTTTTTAGAAATAATTTAAGAAAAATATACAGTTCAGTAACAACAGCAAGACAATCATTTGGAAATGCATTTATATATTGTGATTGTTTCAGTCTCATGCAGATAGTCTGTCAGAATTCACTGGCTCTCAGTGTTTTGTATTCTCTTTGACATAAACAAATACTTTCTTAGGAATATAAAAATGATTAAACAATTTCTACTCCAAGTGTGTTCTTACAGGAATTTTCATTTCTGTTTCTCAGTAGAAGAGAACATGCCCCAACATATCTTCATGCTTCTCCTCTTCTAACTGTTTAGATATGCTTTTGATACAAAAAAGCTATGTCATGTGGAAAAACTATAAGAATTATGCTTATAAGAGAAAATAAAATGCTGTTATATTTTTTTGTTTGTGAGTTTTGATACCTAATATTTTTTTGTTTTGGTAATGTTCTTGTAGTCCATAGTACCCAGAGCCCAATTATTAATGTATACCAACAGGTTGTCAAAGCAGTAAGAAATACAAGTAAACTCACCATTTGCTGTTTCTCAAAACTACTACTAATAATAAACTTTATTTTATATAGTGCCTTTTAAGGTGGCTTCTCAAAGCGCTTTACAGAATGACAACAAACAAAAAAATACACAAGATATGCACAACGTGAATACACAATGAAAGGAGACAGTAGATGGGGGTACTGAATACGCTAGGAGCTAAGGGATAGAGAACAGTTGTACAGTGGGTGTTTTGTGAATTTACTGGGGCAATTTACTAATTGTAACAGTAATTCACGTGGTGGTTCTTTGGATAATAGGATTCAATTATTCAATCAACAATTGATTTCTCTAGGTTGGTAATGTAGAATATTGAATTTATACTCATCCAGTCTATGGATTCGTATCTCCTGGCATGGACAGTGAAGGAACAGCTGATAGGCTGTGTCAAAGCAGTATCCAATCCATGGTCTTCTGGCTTTATGCCCCACCAGTCCTGGTCCAGCTCGGAGTTGTGAGGAGAAGGAGAGAGAGTGTTCTTCTGTTAGCTTCACGCTGGACCGTTGCTACTCTCCAGGGACCTGCTAGTTAGCGTCAAGCTGGACTAGTGAAAGTCTGTGCACAGAGGTTACTGCGTGGTTAAAGCAAGTCACTCTTTGGGGGGAGAAACTTGGTTTGCTCCCAGCGTAGCGGCTACCTCTGAATAACAGAATTCAGATGTCGACAAAAATCCAACCGTATTGCTCCGGTGATCAGGCAGATATAGTGGTGGTTGCTAGCAGTTCACAAAGTCTTGCTGCAGGCTTGACCTCGGGCAGAGTTCTGTTTTTACGTACGGGCTCTCTCTGGTTCGACACTTGGGGAAAAAGTTACAAGTCCCAACACTCAGACAACAACACATGCAGTCACTTGATTGTCAGACAGCCAAGTTGCTCAAGCAAGACTGAAGGAGCCTGCGAGTGATGGACTGGCAATCTTGGAGCTCTGTGCAATGCCTTTTAACTGGAGGACATACGGTTGGTGATTGGTCAAGAGGTTTCTGGACAATTGGGGTCCCCATACCCTGCAGGTTCCTGATTGGTTGGTCAACTTTAGGAATGATTGACCATGGCCTCTTACTCTAGGACCACAATCCAGATGTGCCTTAGGGTCTCACTAGACAAACAGGTGCCAAAGTGGGCATCTATCATGATAACTGGTTGCATCCCGATCCTGGGAACTGTTCCTTATCAGGAAGACAAACATCCCAAAATCAGTGCACAAACATGAATAGCTCCTATGTGGCTTGGACCACAGAGATGAAAGAGATGGGCCTCACTGGCAAAAGCACAACAACACTTAATTCAGTCTTATTAATAAGCATTGCTGGTACACAGTTAAGTAAAGGTCCATCTAAAGAAGGTTTTGAGTCTAGATTTGAAAGAGTGTGGGGAAGGTGACTCTCTGAAGTTTCTCAAAGAGTTAGAAGAGCAGTTTGGCTTTAGCAGTCTGTTGATAGTAGAGAAGGTGTCTAGGGTTGTTATAGTTATTTTCACTGGATCTAGCAGACTCTAATGTATCCTTATATTTAGTCAAGTCATTTTTCCAAGCCTGACTATGTTCATGTTTCTGGGAAACTGCCTTCATTAAATGCAGATGATCGGTGTACCAGGGGAACTGGTAGCATTTACAGCTGGTACAGTATTTGCCAGCTGTTGGTAGTACTGTTTTATGGTAATATAGTATTATATTTTTACTGTCTATCCATTATTTTGATTTTTAAAAATATTTGTTTGGCTTTAGCAGTCTGTTGATAGTAGAGAAGGTGTCTAGGGTTGTTATAGTTATTTTCACTGGATCTAGCAGACTCTAATGTATCCTTATATTTAGTCAAGTCATTTTTCCAAGCCTGACTATGTTCATGTTTCTGGGAAACTGCCTTCATTAAATGCAGATGATCGGTGTACCAGGGGAACTGGTAGCATTTACAGCTGGTACAGTATTTGCCAGCTGTTGGTAGTACTGTTTTATGGTAATATAGTATTATATTTTTACTGTCTATCCATTATTTTGATTTTTAAAAATATTTTAATTTAATTATAATTATTTGTTTTTCTAGAATGTCTCCTAATACTGATTCTTAAACTATTGATTTGCCCTGTTTAAAGGCCTCAACCCCATTGTTGAGTGGATATGAAGCCATGTTGTATGCTTTTAAGACTTTATTACTGTATATTGTGTGACTGCAATTAGTTTTTCCCCCATCCCTTTTGGAAATCAAATATGAATATACAGTACACAGTCCAATATACATCAATCGGAACTATGAAAGTGAAATTCTAAATTCTCATACTTTTAAGAATTTAGTGGAAGTGCAGTTTGTCATCGGAATTGGGTATACTTTCAGACTTGAATTAAAGTGACCATATTCAGACAGAACAGAATTTTAAAATTTCCCTAAAGTGGAATGATGTAAAATTAAGCATGGCAAATTTCAATTTTGTTGAGATAGATTTTGATGCATAATGGACAAATCAATTAAACTTGAGAAAATTATCAGCTCTTATTTACCCCTGTCATTGATCAGAGTGACTGAACAACTGTTAAATATAAATTATTTGTTTGGAAGAGTCTTCGTGAATTTAGTTTTATATTAGTCTTGGGTTTATACAGATTTCTGCATTCTACAATAGTATCATATTAAAATGCATCTACAAAATCTTAATAGTAGTTGCTGTAAATTATCATAGTAGTAAGTTTAGAAAAGACTACAGTAATCAGCAACATACAAATTATAACCATATAATATTTGCCAACAAAGTATTCTGTATGAACATTTTTTCTGTTCTTATTTCTCTGTTGGATAATGAAGCAACAGCTCTCAATGTAGAAAAGGTGTAATGCTTAACTCAGACATAAACATTTTTCTCTTTCAGAGTAAAATCCAGTCCTGTCTCAAAGAGTTTGCTGATATATCACTAAATCACGCCACAAGGCAGAATAAAAAGTTGAGACTGAAAAAGATTAAGAGGAGAAGGAAGAGATGTGGGGAAAAAATGTGGGGACAAAATGTGCAATAAAAGTGTTTTCTCCATTAACGTACTAACAGACCAGAACATGTCCAGGAAACCTGAGCACTAAAATATATCAAAGATAAGACTCACTGTTTTATATTTGTGGTTTGGGCTTGAGACATCTCTGATTTTAATGGCACACTGTTTGGAATATGGAAATATTACCATTAGTTTAGCATCCATTTGATAAAGTGTTTTGGTCCTGAGAGACTTTTATTTGACAGGACACAGATTCCCTCTTTGCCTTTTACAATGTTGTGTTTCAGTTATAGGGAGTTCTGTGCTTTTAGGGGCAGCTCTGGAACTCCCAGAAACATACTGTACCTATCTGTAAAATAATAGCTGTTGAACTGTATGTGTTGTGTGAGTCTTGTTTCTATCACACCAAAAACACATTCCAGTGTTGTCTCAAGTCATTTTCAGACTCCTGAACATCTAGACCTTTTTTAATACTGTAAGTCACATAACATAGAACATAGGAATACACAAGCTTTATTTGATCTTTGTAACAAAGTGCACAACGCAAACCCCATCCAGGACTTCACAACATCAGCAATCCTCCAAAATCAAACTGAGATTATGGACAATTAACAGGGGTGAGGTGCCAGTGAAGGGAGGTATACTGAGAGTTTTGAGTTGAACTGGAGTTCACAGACAATACATTTTCATTCAAGACTCTGATGACAAGATGGGGCAACACCAGATTGTACTCCTAACCCTCTGAGGCTGTTCTCAAGAAATAAAAATGAAAGCTGCTGTGAGAAGACATTTGATAGTACCACTTGTGTAACTTTTTTTGCTTTTCCGAGGAAAGATTAAAAGCCAAAACATCTCAGTTTCAGGGAATTTCCCAGGTCTGTAGAAGGCAGAGCTCTTGAATTCACATACTTTGAAAAATAATGTGTAAAATAATACCAGTGGCATGTAGTGTGTTGTGTGTGTATTGATTGTAAATGGTCATACTAGGCTCAAACTAAACACTGTATTGGGTGAGAGTTTAAATGTCAGAAAAAAAACTGCAAAGAAAACTCTAAAACTAAAATATGTAGATTGCTCTGGCAAACCCAAATCAGTTTAGGTTCACAAAATTGTTTTGACATTTTGCAAATTAGTTGAATTCTTGAAGTCCGCATGTAATTCAGGTTCACCATAACTTTAGAATGTTGTTGACTTTACTATACAAAGGGGTCAGTAGTCTTGAAGTGTAATTCCTGGGGTCTAAGTCTGCTTAACAATGCATGTATCTTGTTTATTTTTACTTTAAAATAAATATAGAGCTATATAATGCTAGAGCTGCATGGTGGTGCAGAGGTTAGATGTAGTGCCTCACAGTACTTGGGCCCTGGGTTCAATTCCTGGGGTTCTATGTTTGTGGAGTTTGTATGTTCTCTCCATGTTTGCGTAGGTTTTCTCCAGGTGCTTTGGTTTCCTTCCACAGTCTGAAGACATACAGTACCAGAAGGTTAATTGGCTTCTGGGAAAGGTGGCCCTGGTGTGAGTTTGTGTCTGTGTCTGCCCTGCGGTGGACTAGTATGATCCAAGGTGTATCTTGTCCTGTACCCATTGCTTGTTGGGAAAAGCTCTGGCTCCCCCACATCTCTGTATCCCTGTATTGGATAAAACAATTAGAAAATGGTTCCATCATGGTCAACCCTGGGAGAGGATGAGAGGTATTTGAGACAAGTTTATTTTTTTTAATCTGCTCTGAAACGTAGCTATCTTTTGAAAGCACATACTGTACCTGTAGCCACATTGCTATCCTGTGCAATTGCATACTGTAGTTGCTAGAGAGTATTCAGTGGTCCTTTAAGCTGTCTCACAGAATAAAATCACAGATAAAAACTAATTTGCTTATGGCAATCTTATCTATCAAATCTTCCATACACCGCTCAGTGGGAGGGGGATATTCTCAGATGCAATTGGTCCCAGCTTCTCTATAAAAGGAGGCACATTTTACAGTGAACTTCACCTTACTGGAAAAGCCTGAGAGACTCCTCAGCACACAACATTCAGACAGCTTTCTGCTGCTTTTTGTAAGTAATTCTGAATGCAATATAATATAAATTGTAATTATATCATGTATATCAGAAGTGTGTTAAATAAAGCCACTGCCACTAATGTATAAAATAAGCAATATAAGTCATATTAATGAAAATCTTAGGTGTATAGTTTTTAAAATGGAAAGTTTAATTTAAACTTTCCATTTTTTCCTTTATGTTCTTCATGTACCGAAAACAAATTTGATTATTTTTCAAATAATACATTTGAAATGTGTTAAATAATAATTTGTTAAAGTATATTAAATATATTATTTTTTTAAATTTCATTATTATATTAAATATAAATACATATTGTACTAGGACTTCTGACTATAAAGCACATTACCTCACAAAGATTAAGAGGGTTTTAGTGTGCTATCACTCCAGGATACTTTATAAGAATGAGATGGTTTCTTCAATTTTAAGTGTTCGGTTCCCTAAAAGTACAGAAGAGTAACATCAAATTAATGAATCAATGCAGTGATGCTTCTTAAAAAAGTATTTCTCTTTAAATGTTTACTACTGTATATATTTTTCAGGGAAAAGAAGACAATGGTCAAAATTCTTCCTAAAAACAAGGCTCCTGGTGTTGATATTTGTGGAACCAGCGGTTACTTCTACATCATTCGTTCTGATCTGGGAGTTTATGTGGAGACAAGCAGCTTCAACACAGGAAGCAACCTGACTGTGCGCAAACTGCATCCTTCGTGCATGGGTGGTGACCACTACCTGGCTGATGCAAGTGGGTACTTCTACATCATCAAGGGAAGCTCGTATCGACGTGTGTGTGACCTGAGCACTGACAGCAAGGCAGAAGTATTCCCACTTCATCCAAACTGTCAAGGTGGAGATCACTACCTGTTCTTCGATGGGTATTTCCATATTATCCTTGAAAACAAAGACAAAGAGTTCCCACGTTATCACAGAACATACAATCTTACAGAAAATACCTATTCTTCTACCCAAGTGCTCCGCCTGGACATTCCTCAAGGCCTCTATTATTGGGGCTCAGCTACTGAGTTCAATGTCCTTAAACCAGTAGATGAATGGGGAGTTCAGTACTGTGCATACAGTGATTTGAGTGAAAGTGCTACTGTGCACACATATTCATTCAGTCCTGATGTGACAGTCTTCCTGCCAGCTGGGTTAGCAGTTGTCCACGGTGAAGCATTCTCCTATTGGGAAAACATTAAGACCATATCCAATGATTCTGTCACACCGATATCCTGGAACAAGAAGATTACTAAGAAGATAGGGTATGTAAAAGAGAAGCTAGAGAAGCTGGAGCACAACTGGAAAGTGGGACTCGAATCGTCTATTTCATTTTCATTTTTTGTCAAGTTTCAGCTGAGTCTCAGTGCAGAATATGGAGGATCATCCCTCAATACAGAGAAAGAAAACTGGGAGGAAGCAATAATAGAAGAAGAGACCATGTCCTTTACCCTGAAGCCCGAACAAAGAATATCCGTTTGGCAATATGTGATTGGCTTTGGGAAAGAAAAGGTATTGTTTTCCCGCCACATCAAATTTGATGACAGCCTGGATCCACCAACTGAAGAGCCCATACCCCACTTCAAGAGTGAATAAATGTCAATGATTGCCAGAAATTATCTATGCTTCTCAATAGCTTAAATATTGAACACATACACACTATGATTTAAAATATATAATAATGCTTAATTCATAGAACAAACATTAGCAAGTTAGCCTTTTGATTTATCAATAGTCTGTTAGAAAAGAATAATCATAAACTAATCTTTATGTACATTTTTACATCACATTCGGTGGGTATAAATCTCTTCAGCATTGTTTCCCTCTTTATATTTTGATTGAAAGGCCTTTTTGCTTTTAATCTGTTCTTTTAATGAGCAAATATATTATGTGCAAGGTATGATAATACAATATATTGTGAGGAAGAATATGCAGTATGTTATTCATGGATTGTATTGAAAGCAAGTAAAATCTTTTGATTATTCAACTTCATTGTCAATATATAAGGCATTTAAAATGTAATCACTCAGATTCATGATTATACAGTATGTATGATTTACTGTAATCACCAATGGAAAATAAAGCACATTAAAAACTGAGCTTTTCTTTTTAATTTCCATACTGATGTACTGTTGGTTTTTAATTAGTGGACATACAGTACTAATGAATAAAAGAGAAACAAACTAATGATATAATAATCAGCCCATACTTCTCTGCTGAAGCTACTGGAGTGAGGTGATTCACGGGTCTGCTGCTCCCTATGATCACGCTTTATTCTCTGTCTGAGCAGACATCCTTCTCTATCATTCTGCCTTTCTGCAGCCCCTGCATTAGTCAAGTTCCAGCCTGACTAATCCTGCAGGAGGTCCCATTACTTTGTCTCTGCTCCGTCCTCAGCTTTTTATGCATGTCTGATTCTTAGCTTATTGCTATTTTTTTTTCCTCTGTCACTAATGCTCATCGCTGAGTGCAGCCTTCTGAGTTAGCAGCACCAACACTTGAATAGACTTGTCAAATATACAGTAAAACTACTTTATTCTTCAGTTCAACCACACTGTGATCTGTCTCATCCAGGAATGCAAATTCCAAAGTCCATTCCTTCCATTGAGTTAATTAGCCAGGGAAACTAAGTATTAATGCTCTTTTAACTATTAATGGTTTTTAATAAAAAAATACATCAGATGTATTTTTTCCCCCGAAGACTAGAGTTGTGCACTAAAGATCTCTATGCTTTTTATTAGCCAATGAAAATGCAATTCAGTCTCAGTTAATAAAACAACAATCTTGAAATAAGAGCAGAAATAGCCTTAGATTACATTTGTGTTAAATGAATACCTTAAAATGCATACAAAACAGTATATTCTAATCTTTGATAATTTGCATTAGAACTAGAGTCAGGGAAGCAGAAATAATTTGCACTATAACAGACCCAGACTGAGAATTACATTTTCTAGTATTTTTTTCTCCTACAGTACATCCAGCCTAAAGTGCATGACTAAAATGAAAATGTTTAAATTTTATATTATGCATTTCATGATTGATTTTGATATTGATAAAAATTTAAAGAGTAAACTCTTCTGGTTTGCAGAAACTGTAGGGGTAGTTAAATATCGTTAATTGCCTGACAGTGAATTAATCAATCATCATCAAACCTTACTGTGCAATTACTAGGATATAGGATATAGGATATAATTGATGCAGAATAACATAACTAGCATCCTATGCAATAACATTTTTTTAAAAGAGGTGATTGAAAAAATAATTGCAATTCACACATGTAATTGCAACTGTAATTGCAATTGTTGTTCTGGTGCTGACCTCTGCTTGTATCCCATTTTTAAGAAAGTCATGAAGCACAATATTGTAGATGTCTAACTTAAAAATTATACTGGAAAAAACATTAATACCACACAGAATAATTCTAGTATATTTCCTAGACTGCAATGTCAACACTTGAAACGTAGACATGTGCAACACTGGACAGTCTTCATTTAAAATTTAAGATTTGGTTAAAAGTTTTGTTGAGGAAAACAGATCACTACAGTATAAAGTGCTGTGAGACAAGAGAAGAGACTCTATGCAGATTTATTGGTCTCATGTTGACTTTTGCAGTCTGTTTCATACATGTCTATACTGTAAACATACTGTAAATTTAATTTTGAGAAGTTCAACAACAGCTTTGACACATTTGCTGTAAGCAAAAAATTACTGTATTTTAATTAAAATGGTATTACTGGAAGACACATTTTCTTTTATATAGTAAATAATATGTAATTAAGAATGATTTTTATTTTTTTATTAAAAAAGAGCTTTATTGTCTGTCCTAGCAGTTACACTTCTACTACAACTAGACAAATTTATTTCCAGCCATAAAGGCAAGGAAAAAAGAAAACACTGCTCAGGTTCCATGCAAAAATGCAGGATTTTCTTGTATTGTAGCTGACTACATCACCTAGCAATTATAAGGGTGCCAGGACCTCTTTTTCCAATAACATTGGAATATATATATATAAATATTATATCTCCCTGTTCCACGAGTTGCAACCACAGACCAGACTATCAGAAACCTATTTACTGTAAAACATAATAGAGCACACACAAAAATAACATCCCAAAAGCACATAGACAACCACAGAAACATATGAACTCTCACTGACCCCAGTTAACAGTCCCTGTCGTACTAAACCATGTGGTCTCTTATGCCCTTCCCCCACCTTGTTTTTTCTGAGTCCAGTATTGGGTATGGAGGAGGAAGATGATGCTTCAGCCTTCCTCCGCTACTTTCTGGTGCTGAGTCCTCTCCAGTGGACCACTGGACTAGATTTAGATTTATGTGGTGTGGGGGGTGAAGTCTTTTCCACTTGCTCATGCTCAATGAAAAATAATAATTAATAATAAATAATATTACACGGTGTTATTACTGGGTAGTAAGAATTGTCTATAAAATTGTCACACTGGATTGCTCCAGATAGAATCCAGGATAGACTGGACCACTGGGTTTGATCCGGAAGGTGTAGAGTAAGGTCTCGTTAGCAACTGAAGAACTTCCGGATTTGACCCGAGTCTCTCCCTCCACTGTGTGGAAAGACAGAGCTCCTCTTTCACAGTCCAGGCATACTTTCAGTGTACGAGGCGGCTTGCGCACGGCGCTCAACTCGAGGCTGGAATAACGGGATGAGCCCTCGAATGCTAGCAGGTGCTTGCCGTCCCAGCGCAGTGCCCAGGCGATGCAGGAATCCACCCAGGACTGGCCAGGGCCCTTGCACGTGGCACCCACCTCCCACTTCCTGGTGCCCTCCAGCTCCACCTTCCAGTAGTGCTGCCCAGTGGAGAATCCCTGGGCGCAGAGGACTTGGGGGTGCAGTCGGAACCGCTCGGGGTGGGAAGGGTACACCAGCCTTTGCTCCTCCCATTTTGCAGATAAGAAATCCCCACACAGGCTCAGATTGCAGTGAGCGGTGTTGGAGTCCAATGTCAGTTTGGCCTTCTGAAATCCAGAAGCTTTGGCCTTGCTGTCAACCCTTTTAAGCCATCTTCTGGTGGGAGAGGGAGAATCCAGCTTGAGCAGCACTTCCTTATCCTGGCCCAGTTTCCCACGAATGATTTTCCCCAGGGTTCTGGCATAGTTTTGTCCTTCTTTCCCGATCTGGCTGACTGAGGCCCTGTCTAACTCTCGTTTTTGCAGGGTGCATGTCTGGACCTGGACATCAGCCTTCAGCAGCTGACCCAGTATTTTCTGGAAGGACTCTAGGAATTCCCACGGTGCTGTACTTTCTTTTTCAAGTTCTTTTGCTTCCCTGAGCACCTCCTCGGCTGCTGTACTCTTCTCTTCTGTTTCTTTGATGCGTGTTTCCAGACGGGATTCTTGTAGACGCTCCTCAGCCTCGATAGAGTCAAGAACACTACGTTCCTCTGCCTCGATCATGGCTCTGATCTCATCAAATATTCCCAAAACTTGCTCCTTCAGCCTATTGCGGTCTGCTTTCAACTGCATCCTGGCTTCCTGCAGCCACCTAACTGTTTCCTGCAGCTGCTCCCACGCCTGTTGCAGCCTCTCTATTTCCTCCACCAAAGCAGCCTTCTTTTCAGCTACTGCCTTATCCAGAGTTTGCAGGGTGTGGCTCTTGTGACCTTCCCAGCATACATTGCACAGGCATTTTCCATGCTGGCGGCAGAAATACTCCCAGGGTTTCCCATGTTCCAGGCAGCAGCCAATTGGAGGCTCCTTCCGCAGTACATCTTGAATGCTGACATCTGCAGGTCTTCCTTGGTCAGGTAGAGACCCTCTAGGCTCTGAAAGAGCAGGTAGGTCTTGAGTAGCCCGAAAGCGGTCGATGATGTTGGCAAGTTTGATGTTGCGCTGTGGAATGGGGCACTGCTTGTACACTGCCCGGCACTCGGGGCAGGAGTACCCTTTTCCAGGCTCTTGGCTCTCCCATGCTCTGTCCAGGCACTTCCTGCAGAAGTTGTGCCCACAGCACAGCAGCACTGGGTCTCTGTAAATGCTCAAACAGATTGAACAATTTAGCTCAGCTTCCAGGTCAGCAGCTGCAGACACAGAGGATGAAATCATTGTAATTTTGCACCACGTTTCCTCAGGAAATAAAAGCACAAGAGAAGAACTGAACAAGAAAGTATCTTAATATTAGATAAACACTCCACTTCTACACAAGATGTCCTTTCTTTCTATGTTCAATTTTTTGGCAGAGAGGATTGTAATTTAGTCTGTGAGCAGATAATCAGTCTCTAGAGTTGTGCCCATAGGAGTTTCAGAGCACAGAAGTGGATTCTCAAAACTGTTTATTAAATAACATGAGGCAAGAGTGTAGCAATACCAGAAGGGTGGAGTTTTATCTTTTTGCCTAATTTGGCATTAGTTTGAAGATATGTGTGATACTTCTCATTTTTCTCTCAGGCAAACGTCTGAGCACTTTGCTACAGTATTTTAGTATCATAGTTAGATTTCAGTCTGTTTTCTTTGGTAAACTTCTCAAGCCTCAAATCTCAGTCTCAAGAGACTTAACTATAAACACTTGCTGCATTCATTTCCATTTCCCCTTTGCAATATTTAATTTGAAAATATCTAGTGCTTTTCCTTCTAATCATTCAGGGCAGTTGTAGGTTGCAAATCATTCTTTGTATGTTGCAGGACACATCCATGCTAGCCTTCTTTCAAATTATGTCTTTACACAAAGGGTGATGGATGTCTGGAACAAGCTGCCCATTTCTCTAAGCTAATTCCATTAGATTTTTAAAGACATAGTGGATGAGAACCTTGGATCAATTCACTTGTAGTAATTAGGCAAGATGGGCCAAATGGTCTCCTCTCATTTGTAAGATTTCTGGAATTCATACGATCTTCTGGCAAGCTCTGTTTAAAGCGCATCATTAGCTCGAGCTGATTGGAGCTCGGACATTTACTAGAACCACAGCATTTATGAAACACTGGAAGCTGGCTCTGAAATCTTCATTTTTATTTGCCAGTGAGTTCTATATATTTCTATTGTACTGCATGGCTGACTTTGACACATACTTAGTTACTTTTATTCAGTTTGGGCTATTTCACTAAAATGTATTTGGTAGTGAAAACAATAAGCTGCTTGATCTTGATGACTTCTATAGCATGCTCTTCTGGGGGTTACAAAAGCTCTGTGGTTAAACTGTGAACGCAGAGCTGCTGTTGAAAGGGCTGTGGGGTAATGATGTGAGGCAGCAAAGAGGAAGTTGCCACTGAACAGGGTTTTAGCAACACAAACCCACAGAAAGAACTAGAGGGACACAACCACTGAGCTCAATACACATCAGTGGACTTACAGTATCTTGAAAAGTTGTTCCCCTACCAAAAACATTTATTTGACTTTCTAATTACTTAGTTATTGTGGTGTAATATATTCAGCACAACTTGAAACAGTCCTAAACAGGCTAGTATATTTGATGAACAAGCAGCTCAGGATGGGTTTGCTCAATTAGAATGTTCACCCATCTGCACTCATGATGTCTTGGTAGCAGAGGAAGAGAGCAAGTACCATTTTCAGGAACTGTGGATCATTTCCTGTGAAGACTTTCTGAAGGGCTAGACTTTATTTTTTTAGATTTCACTTCATTTTTTAGCAGGACCTTGTAGTGGCCACTTGAAAAAGATCAGCTCCTTCCAACCTTTGGTTTCATAATACTGTATATAAAATATGCAAAAATTGTTAGAAATAAGAGAAATCCTTTTGGCATATCTAGTCTACATAGTGTTATGCTTTCCCTGCATCTAAAATTGCTGTATTTGAAGTAAATGCTGAAATTTTGAATACCCAATCCTTTGCACTGTGCTGTGCTCACAAAGGATAACACTACCAATATACAGGGCATGGGTTTTTGTCATTTTTGATCAGCACTAAACCGCACTAAATCTGCCTTAATGGGATAATTAACTACTTTTCTTTTCGGTATTGCATGTTTTGTTTATACCTCCAATAGAGTCAAATCCTTTTATAGGGGGAACTATTCTGAAGGATTGGGATTGAGAGAAAAATAAGCTTTTGGGGTTTGGATTAGAGTCAATCATTTTGATAATGCTGCTAAAACTAAATATGCTCAATTAATTTAATGATCATTTAATGGATCCAGAGGCATGTAAATCAACTCTCCCATACAGACCTACAGTACAGTATAAAAGCAATAAGAATGTCTCCTTCCAAAAAAATGTTTTTTTAGATTTAGCTCAGCATCATACTGTATAGAAATACATACATACAAATCCATACAAAAACAACACTGTAAATTGTTATTGCATGAATTATAGATCTGAATTTGAAATTCTGGAGTCCTACACATTTTCATTGTTTTGACCATTATTTATTGAAATGTGAGAATAAAAATTTTATGAAAAGAAAATGGAAAAGCAAGTCAATTCTGTTTACATTGTCAAGCAGAGCAAAGCCATGTTTAAAGATACTGTGTCTTTAATGATCACACAAATTTCAAGAAGCAAACCATAGAAACCTGAGACTGAGAGTGATACAAAGACCTATCAAATGTAAAAATATTGTCATCTCTAGAGTCCACAGGTCTGAGTAGGCCAGAGACTCCTTGTTCTGTAAATAGCATTTTGTATGTAGTATGTTGCTTTGTGTGTTGTTTAATTTATGTTATTTTTAATAAATATTTGTTTATCTTAGTCTTCCTCTTATTATTTGCTGTTTTATCAGGTCAGTGCCACCTGGATATATCTTTGATTCTATTTTTAGATTTTCTTAATCATATTTTATAATATAATTATAAATAATATATATTAATATGTTATAAATACATATATATTCTGTATACCCAGGGTTAAAAGCCAGTAAAATGTATTTAAATTATGTTCTTCAGGCTTTTACTGAATTGCACTGTTACTTCTTGCACCACTACAAGTGTGTAATAACTAGACTTTGTGGTGTTTGAAAAGACATTCTGGATATCTGTAAATAATTCACACTTTCCCCTTTACAACATGGAAACATGCAAGAGTGAAGAGGTTTACGTGGAAAAAGAAAAATATTACATAAGTAATGCTGAGCATGCTTTACCTTGCGGGTTAACAAAGGCTTTAAAGAACATTGTGATGCAAATATTTACTGTACATCAGACTTCACTACCCTCTAGTGGTGGTTTTGATTTCTTACCCCTTTAAACTGAACGCTTTTGCTTTTTACTCTGCGTTAAAATTACACTACTAGTTCAAAAACTAGCCATGGTAGTAATTTGCAATTACTTAATCAGTTATTTTTCAAAAATGATTGACATAATGTCACACAGTCAAATCCCTTTATTTGTTGGGGATACGTTCCAGAACAGCCAGCAGCCATACTGTATCACCCTGCAGCTGTCAACTGGCTACCCACTGAAGCTAAGCAGGGTTGAGTTTGGTCAGTACCTGGATGAGAGACCTCCTGGGAAGCTTTGGTTGCTGCTGGAAGTGGTATTAGTGGGACCAGCGGGAGGTGCCCACTCTGAGGTCTGTATAGGTCCTAATGCCCTGGTATAGTGGCGGGGACACTATACTGTAGTGGGCGCCATCTTTCGGATGAGACGTTAAACTGAGGTCCTGACTCTCTGTGGTCATTAAAGATCCCTGCCAGTAATGACCAAACTTAGGTTCATTAGCTGGAACCTGTGCGTGGTTGGAGAGGTGGTTGAACGAAAATCCGAAACAAAGCGAAGGTATTCAAATCGTTTGACAAGAGTGGAGTCTTGGACATAAAGCGAAGGTCGTTATCAAAAAAGGTCGTGAGAGAACTAGAAATCAGGATTGAAGGGTTGAGTATCTCTAGCTGAGAAAAAGTCTTAGTGGTGAGTGAGGACGGATTGAGGAGAGAGGGTTTAAATAGGAAGGAGCGTGGTATCAATTAGTGCGCGAGTATGTGCGGTGTGGAGTGCGCGTGGGTGTGTGGTGATGCTTACGCGCGATTTGTAACAGTCCCTGGGCATTTCTTGATAAAAGTAGGGAGTTATCCCTGTGTCTGGGCAAAATTTCCCCCCTTGGCTTTTACTGTGGCCTCCAAATCGTCCCCATGTATGATTGGCTTGCACTTGCCCTATGATGGACTGGCGTCCCGTCTAGGGTGTACCCTGCCTTGCGCACGTTGCTTGCCGGGTAGGCCCTAGCTTCCCGCGACACCATATGGTATAAAGTGGTTTGGTAAATGACATGACATTCCAGAACAGTGCTATGGATCTATGAGAGGCTAGATTCCAGAAAGCTGATATACAGTACATTGCTATGTGTTTTTTTCTTGATATCTGTGCATGAAAATACAACAAAGAAGCAGGAAATTTAAATAACATAATACCATAGCCTTTGTATTTCAGTTTTACTTTGCCTCGTTCGTTTACCTCGTTTCTCTGAACTGTGGACAATTCAGAATCAGGGATATTGTCTCTTATCTTTTCTTGTGCTCATATGTTTGCTAGTGCTGCACGACATCTGAAGTGTAAGCGTAAGCAACAGGATTGCAAGTGAAAAGAGTTTCTGTGGCTTTTTTAAGGGGCCTAGTGAGTTCCCTTCCGTCTTATTCTTCCCAGCTGAAAACACAAGGGTAGCCATTTTGAAACAGGATTTATTGGGATCAAGCACCGGCTACTCTAAGACTTTTTTTTGATAATGAGTGATGCCGCCTATGCAAAAACCCAACACTGAAACTGAAACCATACAGCTCGATGTAAGGGGGTTCTGGACTCCTAACTGGAAGGTTAAAGGATAACTTGCTGTTCTCTGAGACTGCACAGGTCGTGTGGGCTTTGCTACACAATGTCCCAGAGGAAATGTTACTGTTGCTCTGCCATGTCCCTTATGTTTGATGTTTGGTATCTGAGATGTTGTGTGACCTTAGCTGCACAGTTCCCTGGAGGTCATGTGACCTCAGAGGCACAGAGTCCCAGAGGCTGTGTGACCTTTACTGCTCAGTATCCCAGAGGTCATGTGACCTTTTACTGTACAATGTCTCAAGGTCGTGCGTCCTTTGCTCCACAGTTTCACAGAGGACAAGTAACCTCTACTGCTCTGTGTTCCAGATTGTTGTTGTTTCTATGGGTAAGGTGGTTCACCTACATTAGTCCAAACTATCAATTTTAGTTTAATAAGAAGGCCATTCCATGAAAACATTAGTCAAACAGTTTAATATTAATGTTCTATATTCATGGAAATGAAGGTTTTTTTAAGGTTGCCAAACATTAATTTATAGATTGATTGTTGATTAATGGGTTGCATAATAAAAGAAACTGTATTACTGACCCCAAAATGTACAGTATGCACACATTTGTTCAGAGACACACAGAAAACAGAATAATGACCATCGATCCATTTTAGAACAATTTCATCCAATTCAGGGTTGTGGAGAGCCAGAGCCTATCCCGGCAAGCGACAAACACAAGGCATGGTACATCCTGGGCAGAATGCCAGTCCTTCGCAGGGTACACACAAACACGCACACACTCACACCAGGACACAGAGTAATACAGCATGTTTGGAGTATTATTTCCAATAAGCTGAGTTTCGAAAACTGTATTTTCCCCAAAACATCAAAGTTTCAGTTCTTCCACTCTTAGAAAAAACAGCACAAAAGTGCGTTGGTTCCCATGTCTTCTCTCACAGTTGTTTCTCTTAACTCGACATTTTACGACATTTAAAAGGCAAAAAGATAATGTATACTGTATAAGGGCAATTGAGAGTGTGAGACCCAAAACAAAGAAATTCTTCAATTGTATCAGCATAAGAGACCTTTCCTCAGTACACCTTTCAAATTTTCAACAATGTTTTGTGCTTTTGCTTGCGTAATCCAGGTCAAGGCAGCAGCACAAATACTGTACATCTGTACTGGCTCTGAGGAAGCAGCAAAAATGTAGCAGAAACCAGATTTGAATAATGAACGTCTTATGATGGAATGACTAAAATCCTGTACAAATGACGTGGCCAGGAGAAAGTCTGTTTTTAAAAGTAAAATACTGTATAAAATGAATGTTTTCAAGTGCTACAATCAGAACATAATTGCTCTTGTGCTTGGTCTCACACTGATCAGCGGAATTGAATTGTTTTCCCCTTCATTTTGTTAAAGTATATCAGGTGCCACTGGGTTAATTTTTCTCATTCCACTTGTCTCATTTGTATATGATGTACAGTAGTTGTGCCAATGAAGGGTTCTGTTCAAATTATGTATGCATTTTTCTAGTGCTCTAGAGAGATGGCTCATTTTTAAAAAACTACAAATGCATATTCGAAAATTAAAAAAGTCACTCTAATTAACTAGAGTTGTATGATGACAATTGACAATATCCCAACAATTGTGTCACAACACAATCGCCTTCAATGGTGAGTAGATTTCTGCTAGGTCTCTGCCATGATTCAATCACAGTTGATAATGGGCCAAGAGCTGCATCACTCTCGAGACGACAGAAAATTACTGCAACACATATGGCTATGGCTGAGTTGTACACTACATGTTTTCAGGTGAAGATGACATCACTTCAGTAACTCATGCAGCTCACTGATCGAACTACATAAAGTTTCAGGAAGTCTAGTAGATTCCAGACATCAGCAATCAGACTCATGTAAGAAAACAGTTACTGGTTTCTAATCCACATACTATATATACAAAATTGTTACTTTTATTCCATAAAGGTTAATTTTAATTTGTTGGCTGAAAAGCAATGTAAATAAATAAACAATGAGAAAATGGTCATATTATGATGTTTTTGACAGCAATATTACATTTCTTAATTTTAGTTCAGGTAGGTAGCTGTGTCAGCATGTGTAGGCAGCAAAGGAACAAGCAATAGGTTTATTCCATGCTGAAAAGAGAAGAAAGCAAGCACAATGTTTCGGCTGTGGATTCTTCTTCGGGTGTGAGCTCACACACTTTTCAGCATGGAATAAATCTATTGTTTCTCAATTTTATTTGCCTAAACTTGCAAAGCAAGTTATGAATATTTTTGTTTGAGATTTTCATATTAATCTTTTTGCCTCAAAACTGTTTTCAGTTCTGCTTTGGTATGGAAGCAAAATGTTGCACTCCAGTACCAAGAATGCCATAGAGGAGAAGAGATGGTTCCTCTTATAATCTTTCAAGGTAGGGCAAGCCAGTCAGTTCCCACAACTGAGACTGTACTGTGGCTGTATGACGGCAACTCATCTCACTGTGCTGGAGTCTGATCATCACATTATAAATTGCAACATTTATAAGACAGGTAAACCATTTCTTTTAAATAAACCATTGATGATGTAGGGGATTTAGCGGTAGGCTTTGCAAGGTGAAAAGTCTTAACTGAAAGACTCGAACAACTTGTTGTGTTTTTTTTCTAACAAGCAGTCTACAGTTAATACTCCAAAGACAACAATCTCAATTGTGCTACAGAAAGCTTAATACCTGTATATGAAGGACAATATTGGTTGGGAGTTTTCTTGAAAAGTTATCAATGCAAAACATTTAAACACCTTTTATAGATCTGAAATAACATCAATGCCATTGAAGAATATGCTGGAACAACTCTTCAGTCACATACTGTAATGCACAAATAGAAAGAGAACACAAATAGATACTACAGTATCTGGAAGTGCACTTAAAAGTGAGAACAGAAGGCACTTCTTTTATACAGGTGGAATGATGAAAGAAACTACCCAGCTATGTTGTTGAAGCTGATATCCTGGCTTCTTTCATTAAATAGCTGGATGTCATCCTTGGATTGGTGTTATTAAACACTAAATGAACTACAACCAATGGGCACAAGGAATTCTTCTAGTTTGTAAAAATGTGAATGTTTTTATGAACATACTGCATACGTGTATGCGTATATTCAGTTGTGTACTTTTAGATAGACATTCTAAGTTAGAAAAAAGTGAGCCGATCACTACTTAAAAAGGTTTTCAAACATCTGCTTTAAACCGTCTGTGAGGAAGAAGCTCTCAGAACCTCAAGAAGAGAAGCAGAAGAGTCCACATAATGCCAATGTTTCCAAATCAATCAATGAAAGAGTAATACAGTAAAGCATATTGGACATGCTACTGTGAGGATTTCATCAAGGGTGAGGGAAAAGAAAGAATGAGAGCATTATAACACAGGATATAGTTATTAATAAGAAAGCAGAATTATTAATTACAGAATATGGTGAATGTGCTGAACTGGATCAAGTTGGATCTGATGAAAAGTCAATCCACACCAGAAGACCAGTGATCAAAGGATGATAGGACAACTGATCAATGGTGGTGTCAATTCCTCGATGAGCAGTGAAGGATTTTTCTATCAATCTGAAAGAATCACAACAGTGGTGAGTCAGCAATGATTGATGTGTAGTGTGTCATTGTGGGGCAGACAGTGTGATTGTCTGAGATAATTGGAATAAGGAGTAGGAATAGAAAGGTTCACAAGAATCTTTTCGAGAGACTAAAGTTGTGATTTAACAGATGTGTGGGAGGAAATCAAATTAAAAGCCAATACTTTGGCTTTCCTTCTTATAAGTGCTCCCTGTCTGCACTAGGTGCTGTGTGCAACTTTTCTCTCACCTTCTCTCCAACCCCTGTGTTTAGTTGTCTGTTGGCCAGGGAGCTGCCTAAATCATCGCCCTGTTTTTAGCTGCCCCATGTGGCATCACAATATATAAACTATTTTCACAACTGAAAGGACGTGTAAGATACGATAGGTAATTTAAACCATTGAGCCATTTTGTTTTAAAATATTAAATTATTTATTGTACTGCTACAACCAAATTTGATCCTGATAAATATTAACATTTTATATTTTGGAATGTCTGAGTACAATGCATTTTACTTCACAAACATTACAAGGGTTATAGAGAGCTTAAGTGTCCTTATGAACCTGAATACTTTGCAAGAAAGGTCTGTTAACTCACATTAGGGGTTTTAGATCTTGGATATAGTGGATTCTCCCAACAGTTAATGTTTTTCATAAGTCTGGAGCTCCCTAAAATTACAGGAGAGTAACACATCAAATTCATTAATCGATGCAGTGATGCATCAGTAAACTGATATGCCTCTTTATGCTGTCATGTTTTTCAGGGAAAAAAAGACAATGGTCAAAATTCCTCCTAAGAACAAGGCTCCTGGTGTTGATATTTTACCTCTACATCATTCGTTCTGATCTGGTATTTCAAAGAGTTTGCAGAGAGACAAGCAACCTTAACACAGGAAGCAACCTGACTGTGCACAAACAACATCTTTTGTGCATGAGTGGTGAGCACTACCTGGCTGATGCAAGTGAATACTTCTACATCATCAAGGGAAGCTCATATCGGCATGTGTGTGACCTGAGCACTGATAGCAAGGCGCACATATTCCCACTTCATCCGAACTGTTAAGGTGGAGATCACTACCTGTTCTTCGATGGTATTTCCATATCATCCTTGAAAACAAAGACAAAGAGTTCCCACGTTATCACAGAACGTACAATCTAACAGAAGATACCTATTCTTCTACCCATGTGCTCCATTAAGAGATTCCTCAAGGCCTCTATTATTGGGGCTCAGCTACTGAGTTCAATGTCCTTAAACCAGTTGATGAATGGGGAGTTCAGTACTGTGCATGCAGTGATTTTAGTGAAAGTGCTACTGTACACACATATTCATTCAGTCCTGATGTGACAGTCTTCCTGCCAGCTGGGTTAGCAGTTGTCCACGGTGAGGCGTTCTCCTGCTGGGAAAACATTAAGACCATATCCAATGATTCAGCCACACCGATATCCTGGAACAAGAAGATTACCAAGAAGATAGGGTATGTAAAAGAGATGCTGTCCAAACTAGAGAACAACCTGAAGGTGGGAGTTTCTCTGCCATAAGCATGTTTTGTCAGTTGTCAGCTGAGTGTCAGTGCAGAATATGGAGGATCATCCCTCAATACAGAGAAAGAAAACTGGGAGGAAGCAACAACAGAAGAAGAGACCATGTCCTTCACTCTGAAGCCCGAAGAAAGAATATCCATTTGGCAATATGTGATTGGTTTTGGGAAATAAAAGGTATTGTTCTCCCACCACATCAAATTTGATGACAGCCGAAAACGGACACGGGGAGGAGACAGCGAGGAACTGGGCAGGTTGACAAACAGGGGGGCGTGACGACTGTGCACTGGTGCGCGGGGGGGGATCCATCCAAGGCAAGGTTAAAAACCAGAACAGGATCCGGTGCAGGGACGGGGAATAATAACGGGTTAACGAGACCAGGCGCTCTGAGCCCCGGACCCAGATGGTCAGGACACCGTGATGAAGCCTATGCCGTCGGGTCACTCCTGGACCCGCTGGTAGGTGGGCTTCTGGGAATCCATCTTCCAATGCTGAGCCCAGAATAGTGAGACTGTCTGGCTTAAATAAGGAGGGGAAGGACTGGGGGCAGGTGCACATAAACAACTAAAATGTGAAGGATCTGGAGCGCCCTTAAGAGGAGGGATTACGATAGTGACAGATCCACCAACTGAAGAGCCCATATCCCACTTTAAGAGTGAATAAATGTCACCAGATTGCCAGAAATTCTCTATAGCTAAAAATATCTACAGTAGCAAGATGGATACACAATATGATTTAGGCATATCATAATACTAAATTGAGAATCACAGAACAAGTGTTAGTGAGTTAGTATTTTGATTTGACATTAGTCTGTTAGGAAAGCGTAATCTTTGAATAATATTCTTGCATGTTTTATTTTGTTGGCATAAATCACCTTCACATTGTTTTATTTTTTATATTTTGACTGAAAAGGCCAGTTTGCTATTAATGGTTTCTTTAAGCAAATGTCTTATGTACAAGGTAAAATAATGTGCAAGGAAGGAAATGCAGTATGACATTCATAGATTTTTTATTGAAAGTTTCAGTACAAGCAAGTAAATTGTATTTGATAAATCAAAGTTCAGTGTCAATATATGAAGCATTTACAAATGTAATCACTTAGACGAATGATTCTGCATACCATTTTCACTGTAATCACTAATGGAAAATAAAGTTTAAATTAAATTCTAAAATCAAGCTATTCTTTTTATTTCTGTGTTGCTGTGTTGTTAGAATTTGAATATTTAATGCTAATAAATTAAGGTAACTGAGCATTACTGAACCCACATCCATGCGCTAGGGAAATCCTTGAATTGTCATATAATGTCAGGCAGTGGTGGCCTCATCTTTTAGTGTGTATTGTCAAGAAGAAAGCCATATCTCCTTTAGCTCTTACTCTCCTGTAGTCACCAGGAGACACCAGTCTCAGACTGTGAAAAATGATATACAGTAGGGGCAAAGAAAGTAGTATTGTCTCCATGCTCCATGAGCTGGTACAAAAATGAAGATTCTGAGCTAACTGATTATTCCAGACATTGTCAAAGGCTTCTATCCATCTCTACATTATTAACAATTTCTTCCAATACAGGGTCACAGTATAGTTGGAGATTTCATTGGCACAAGGCAGAATACACCTTGTAAGGAATACCAGCCCACTGCAGGGCACACACACACACACACACACACACTAATTAACCTACCAGTATGTTTTGGACTGCGGGAAGAAACCAGAGCACCTAGAGTAAACCCACAAATTCTACACAGTCAGCACCTAGGTCTGGAATAGCCTGGTCTAAACTCATTCAAACACATGGTCTGGAATTGAACTCAGGACCCCAGTTCTGTGAGACAGCAATGCTGTCCACTGCACCATCGTGCTGCCTGTCAATGGCTTGTATGAAGAAAGTAATTGTTGGATTCCTATCTACATATATACAAAACCGTTACTTTTACTTCATGAAATTTAATTTGTGAAATGAAAAACATTGAAAAGAAACACACATTGCAAAGAATCAAGCCTTGATATAAGTAAATGAAATTTTCAAATGACTCCTTTTGTCACAAGATCTTTTTCAGTTCTGCATTATAAAACCAATTATACTGCAATACCAACATTATGTCATAGAGTTGAAGAGATTGTTCCTCTTCCAAACTTTCAAGGTAAAGCAAGCCAGTCACACTTGAGACTGTACTGTGGCTGTATGACAGCAGTTCGTCTCACTGTGCTGAAATCTGTTCATGACATGCAATATGGAAGACTGCAACATTTATGAGAATGTTGAATTCCCAAAAGACGCTGAAAAGAAGCAGCGTGGAGAGCAAGAAGATCAAACACCATCAGGTAAAACTTTTTAAATGAACTCTTGATGATGTAGGGTGCTTACTTGTAGGCAATCGTCTTTTGCAGAAAGAAAAGTCATAATTCATAGACTTAAACAACTTGGTAACACTAGTGCTTGTTGTGTGTTTTTCTAACAGAAAAGTTTAAATGCTCTAAAGGTTCAATTCTATGGAATTTCTACTTAGAAGTGTGAAAAGTTTAAACTAATTTTGTAAATCTGGAGCAACAGTGGTAACTTAGAAGCTTACGCCGGTTATAAATAAGCACAACATTTCAAATTTCAAAAGTTCTCAAAGGCACAGACAAAGTCAACCCTTAGAAAGCAGGAGGCTCTTCTTCACACACATGGATGGGGACGTATGAAACAAGTTATCCAGCCAAGTTGTTAAAACTGATTTCTTGGCTTCTTTCAAGAGATATCTGAACAAAGATCCTTGGACCAATTAGCTACTAACTACCAAATTCATAAACATGGTAAACATGGGAAAAAAAGCGGGTGACCAGAAATGCATTCTGGCTATAAATCTCCCCGTATAACTGCTTGAATTCAGAGCGCAATGGGAGATGCAGCTTGTGTGTGTCTTCTTCTGTGTTGTCCGGAAATTACCTTTTTAAACCCATTTCAAACCCTCATTGAACTGTACTTGCATCTCTGCACAATGTAATCTCATATGGATTTAACATGAAATGCCCTTTAAGTCTTAACATATTCACATGGCTTAGTCCACTTCCCAATATATGAACAAGCATAGTGAAAGTAAATGTGCCAAAGAAACCATTTCACATTGAAAATAAAGTTAGTTTCTGCTACACATTCATGGAAGGTAATAAGGCATTATTTAACTTGAAATTAATTTGCAACTGTGTGTGAATTTAATAGAATCTATGCTAGACAAATTGAAATGTTTCTCATAAATAATCCTTAAGCACTTATATTTCTAAAATTATTTGTAGGTGAATGTCAGGATGCTGACAGCAATATTGATTATGAATGCTTTGAATGGGAAGACACCTGTCAGACAGAACAACAGAACCAAAGACAACCACAGAGGGGTAGACTAGAGCTGAAATCCTCCAGATCTACAGGTACAGTAGATGTGTATAAACTGACACTGTAGTTTCGTAATTGCTCAGTATGGACATCTGGGATTTTGGGAATAAGGTGTCATGGAAGCCGGGGACTAGCCATGGAGAGAGTCTGGCGAGATGGGAGGACCCTATGTGTAGTGGTAGGAATGGAGCAAACACGGGGGTTCAGACCAGGCTCAAGGTATCGGGCGGAGTCAGGGACGAGACATAAGCCCTCAGGTAGCCTCAGGTGAAGCGAACCTCTTGACAACGTTTGACAACGATCCCAATGCCGAGCGAGGAGGATAGGGAGATCTGGAAATATATAGCCCCAGACAACAAGACACACCGGAAGAACAAGTAAAGCACAGGGAAACTAGGAACAGGACAGAGCAGGAACACCCTCTAGATGTAGAGGGCGTAACAATAAGCTTCTACCCAATGGGAAACCACAATCAAGGATGAAATTTGAAATCTGCGGTTGACAAGCACAAGGTGAAGCCAAATTGTGTGGAATCACTAATTAAAAGATCATGTCTCTCGCGTTGTTTGGGTCTAGGTTCTGCTGGCTGTGAGACCAAATACACTGTTCTTTGCCTTGTGCTGGCAACTGTCTTCATCTTCTTCATGTCTGTCCTCATGGCAGTCTTCATCAGCAGTAAGTACGGCACGTCATTCAAATCTGTACTAACACTTGCTATTAATTTCCAATTACAAATATAACAACCAAAGTGACAACATTGACAACGCTGGTATGGAGAGCCATGCGTTTTTAAAACTTTGTCAATTTGCTGTCTATATTGCAGACGCAGCCCTGAAAGAGGAGATTGAACACCTGAGAAGGACACATTCCATGTGGATAGAAAACAGTACTAAAAAATGTTACTGTACTTCATTAAAACCAGGTTTCCCATCCCACTGAGAGTCAGATATACTGTACAGGACAGCAGATAAACTAAAATAGCTTCTGTTCTGTCCCATAGGTCCCGAGTGAGACAGAATAATTAATTTCTTGGTGTCTGGACACTGATGATATGTATAGAACTTTTATTTCAAAGAAATCAGCAATCAGATAGCAGATAGCAGATTTGTTACATGTGCACATGGAAAAGGCCTATGGCCATTTAAACCCTTCCAATACTCTCAGGATTTCATACACAACGGACAGATTGTGTTTTCAGAAATGGACTACAGAAGGTTTCACAGTGCTTCTTTATATTTCAGATATTTAGTAAGATGAATGCTAGTCAACAGTATACAGACAACATGTGGTTTTGTAATACAGCCTATCATTGGAAATAAATAAATAGGTTACATTGCAGGACTTTTTTAGGATCCATCCTTCAAAATACCCCTATTTCTGAGCAGCCCTTAGGCTAGTGTGCTTGGCCAGTGACAATCAATGGACAGAGGACAGCGTATAGCCACTATCAATTGGACAGAGCTAGAAAAGCAGGTGGAACCTGGTAAGAAGGAAGTGATTTTAATAGCTGGATTTGCGTATCCGTAAAATATCCATTCAATATTGGATAAATAAACAAAAAACGGATAAATATCTTCCCATTGATTGGATGTGGTTAATGGTTATGCTGTATACCAGCAAATGAGTATGACAAACCTGTGTGTGGAGTGATGAAGTGGGAAGGAGCATTTGTTCTTTCAAAGCGAGCTCTCTGCCTGAACCATAGCCTTGATAAATGGGTTTTGAGTCAGACACTAAGTGGACAGTCAGGCAACAGAAATAAGGAAAACAATAATGAAGATTTCAGATGGTGTTTAAAAAAACTAAGACAATAAACAATAAAAAAACACTGATCTTACAAACTGTGTACAATATTCATGTTCAGACAGCCTTTGCATAGCAAGACTACTTTGTCTTTTTATTTGCATAGAGTACCTTTTCTTACAGTATAATCTAAATCACAGATATATCAATCCATGTAACACTTGTCAAAATAGAAAACCAATGGCTGACACAAAAAAGTGGATTTGAGGTCATGCTCATCATACAGTATGTGCTCTGAACAAGAGCACTGCAGCAATTCAGTCCAACACAGATTCTTAGGCAGGCACCAAGTACTGTACAGTAAAAGCAAAATTGTGTTACTCAGACAGAAAAGTGCAGAAAATTCCCCCTTTTTAGCAAAATGCATAATAACTCTATAGTGACACATTCAGAAAGTTGCTTTGCTTTGCAAAATCCTTTATACCCTTACAAAAACTAAAAACCCAAATTACATATAGGACCATGTCATTTTCAATGTTATTTTTTCTGTATGTTGACATGTGGTTTTGTGAGCACTAATTCTTATTTATTCACTTAAGTTACAGAAGCCATGAGGAAGCTCACAGAGGAACAGGACAGTTTGAGTACCCAAGGTTAACTTTGTTTCATACTCTTTGCTTGTGTACAGTACATGATTCTGTGTACTGGAGATACTGGTGCATCTTTGTGGAGAGGCCTGTCTTGGGTATCAAGAATAATTTTCACATTTTACATTTCAAACACAGTAATGGTCATGATGTATTTACACCAGTGTTTTTTGTACAAATGAGAATCACAGAAAATGTGTCTTCTTGCATATTTGTACACAAACTTTCAATCTTTTATGGTATTTTCCAAAAGAGTGATTGAGGCACAGAATTTTTATTACAATGTACCATGGTAGTTTGAACTGTTACCGGAGTGTATACTGTATTTCATAGTACTTCCTCTGTTAAGACATAGTGTTCTAGAATATCTTAGTCCTTATTTGTCTGTTTTATTACTATACTACATATACAACACATACAGTACTACAAATGTAGCAAGACCTATATTTACTGTAAATGTATATCCCTGTTAACCTTTGAGTGACTAGTGACTAGTGGAATAATCAGATTGTATTACATTATTACATTATTTTCATGTTTGTTTGTTTTTCATTTGAATTACATTTGCACAGTCATTTGTTATTTTTGTTCACAATCTCGTTGGTATTTTTCCTTAGATTTTTCCTTTTCTTCACAAATTGCCCAGCTCAGAAAGCAAGGTTAGTACACAGAGGTGAAATATATGCAGTACACAAGTCAAATCCAGATGATTGTATGTTTTTCAACACTTAGTTCATATACTGTATATTATTATACTGGATGTACATTTATTGGGGTCTTAGAGCAATTCTGTTGTGTGACATTTCTACACATTTGTTCAATCACCTGCTGTATTCACACATTGTATTCACAATATTATTATTTTTCTCTTAGATGCTAGCATCTTTGCAGAAATAACCCAGCTTAAATCACATGGTAAGTTTTTAACTACTATACTTGTTGCTTGGGAATCAATTCCAGTACTCAGTGGTTATGGTGTACAGAGTTGCACAAAGCACACTAAAATTAGAAATTGTCTGTGTTTATCCAAACCCATAGCAAAAAAAAAAAGTTATCTGTCTCCCTGTCATAAACAATACTTACTCATTAAATGGCACCTTCTATAAGATAATTAAACACTTACTTATCATACCAATTGGTACATTAGATATTATTGTCAATTTAAGATCTTGTCTCTGGTTCCAGCTCGATAGACTGCTGTGACAAAATTGATACAGTATACACAGTAGTACCTGATCGAAAGACAGGGGTTGATTTATTCTGGCAGTTTTCACTCTGTATTCAGTCAAACCTCTGAGATCAACAGCCTAAAGACAAGTTAAGGTGTTATTGATTGATGTTTCCTGTTATATCTTACAGCATATGCTGTGAAGTCTTGTCCATGTGACTGGAAGATGTTCAACAGGAAATGTTACTACTTTTCTCAAGACACAAGAGACTGGAATGGAGCTAAATCTCACTGCAGTCAGCAGGGTTCTAATCTTGCTGTTGTCAAGACTTCAGAAGAACTGGTAAGAGCTATGTGTTCCTCACTGAGAAAAAAAGTTAGAAGGATACTTATGATAGTTCCATTAGGAAATATAACTACTTTGAACTAATACATAGTCAACTACTATGACCCCAAGTCATAAGGGACTGGAATGGAGCTAAAGAGAACTGCAGGCAGCTGAGCTCTCATCCTGCCATTGTCAAGACTTTGGATGACCTGGCAATAATCAGTCACCATTTCTCACAGAGACATATCATCGGTGAAGTTATGAGGGTTGGTGTAAGGAATTGGAAACAATGGAATAATTGGTTATTCCAGTATTCCAGCCAAACTATTGTGAACAGTTCAGAAGTAACATTAACATTTACCTCAGTTTCCCACTTGTCTAAAAGGCAGTAGTTGTAACCCAAACCCATTTGTACCTATTGTTCTCGAGTGGCAAATGTTTTCCAGTATATGTCCTCAAAAGTATTTTATGAAGTGCTTTTTTATAAAAAAAATCCTCTTTTCTGTGTTTAGCTATCACTGGGTTTGCACTTCCAGCCTTGTGCAGGTCATTCATTGCAGGACATGTTGTTTTGGACGTGATGCTCCTGGTTGTCTCCTTCATGGTACCACACGATACTGTATCTTGATCGTGATGCTTTTGATGTCTTTTGCTCATCAGAAGTTTTTAGGAAGTCAGATCTCATCAGATCACTGGCTGGGGCTGATCTATCAACAAAGGACCTGGACATGGTTGGATGGCAGCTCTGCGGAGAGGAGGTAAAGACTAAGTGGGTTTACACTCAAATAGGAAAAATAAATCAGATTCAATTTTTAAATACAGACTGAAAAAAGGACAGCCCTGGGGTGTTGATGGCCAGCTCTGTAGCATCCTAGGTCCTGACCTGTCAGACCTGTCTGTATCAAGTTTGCTCTACTCCTGTGCTTGTAAGGGAATCCTCAGGTACTGTAGTTAAATTTCCTCCACAGACAAACAGGGTAGATTTGATAGACTACTATCAGTGAGTTATTCCAGAAGAAAGTAGTTGATTACCTCTTTACTGGGGGCCCTGAAAAGAGTGGTCTGATGTCTAGCTGCCCTGCCTGCAATAGGAAAGATGGGTTGCCTGGACAGCTCAACCAAGGGGACAGTCAATTAATATTGCAAAATCCAGCAAACTGAGTTCCTTACCAAGCTATGGAAACAGATACAGTACCAACGAACTTAGTTAGGTGGAGCCTGAGGGGCATCACCATAAATAGTGACAGGTTCAACGTGTCATTAAAGCATATCTGATTCTTGTGCACATGCTAACTTTAATGGATTATTCAGAGAGTTACAATACAAGTATTGTCCCCCTTTACTTAATCATCATCCTCACCCACTGGAGCAAGAGAGGTGTTCTTAGTCCAGCCAGTCATATTAACATTGCTTTTTATTTATGTGGACTTGAAATCTTTTTTTTTATTCCATCTGTATTTTAGAAGAATGTGTTTTGCTGCCTTGCAGGAAGCCCGAATTGGATGGTTTTATAAATTAAAACTTTCTTGGGATACACTTTTGCAGCCACTAATCAAGTTACCAGACCTCAAAACACATAAAACCTAATCCAAAAAACAGCCTGTTGCACATCCGTTCATCTCCCCTTTTAAGGTGTGTCCTTAATTAGTCATTAATGATTGCAGGCAGTAATGATGCTGCAGTTTAAATGCTTTTCTAGGGCCATTCTCACCCCACAGCTATTGTATTCTATCTTGACAAGTGAAACTCTTGTGTAATTAACTGTAAATTACCTTGAGAAAAAACTTCTGTGTCTAATAATTCCCTCAGGAAGGAGTTTGAGACCCCTGTAGTAGACATATGGAGATAAAGTGAGACAAGTTAGCACATACAGTAGCACAAGTCATGAATGTCCCTATTAACAGATTTCAGTAAATATAGATAAGGCTTACAAAGATTTATTTGTGGACCTTATCTATATCTCCTGAAATATGTCAAGGGAAAAAAATGCTTTTTAAAAATCATATAATGAATTATATTGTATGTAGGGTAGTTTTACACACTCCTATTTTTCCATTTAGCTTTTGGGATTCTGGACGGCAATCTTCCAATACTGGATGTGGAAAGATGACAAATAAACTCAGTAAAAGCAACTGCGCAAGTGCCTACAGATGGATCTGTGAGAAGGCAGCCTTGGGATCTCAGCTCTGTGTTTAATTTCAGGAACCCAACTCAAAATTCAGCAATGTCACTAGGTATTTTGTTAATAATTTGAATTAAAAGCACAGTGTCTTATTATATAACTCTTCTGACTACAGAATACTCTGATTGCGCATCTATTAACATGCAAACCCCTCATTTGTTAAAAATGATTATGTTACTTTGCTAAACATATTAGTAAAGTTGCAGCTTCACTGTATGTTGTGACTTTAGTTTTTAGTACTTGACGTAAAAAGTCTCCCTGTCTGGAAGGCAGATAGAAACTTCATTCCATATATAGAGTACCGCTAGAGTGTGACAACAAAGATATGCATTAGTGGTTTTCAGTATTTCACACTGTGAAACATTAACTGGAGTTACAGTTATGGTTTACAGATGGATCACGGAATATATACTGGCAACTGAGAAGTTAAACTGTACAATAACACATCTGAAATGAAATATGTACAGTAAATTGATGAAGCTTTAACACCAACAGTCTGAAAGTGGAAACTGATTTACAAACACTTGGTTGTATATGATCGGGTCAAAGTATGGACTTACTAGTAAAATACTTTGCGCAGGATCAAAAATAAAGGTTTCAAAACAACAGACTGTCTGAACTTGCAGAAACTTTCAGCACGTTTTGCATATCTTCATATTGGTGACACCTGTGCTGTATTTTTTATCCTTTCATTCTGTTTTCACTACAGTCATTTAATTAGCAGTGTCTCAACACACTGGCCTCATTCAAAAGGTGGTCTAAGAGATGACAGTTACTGGCTGGGGATGCATTGAGGTTCACTGATTGGACAAGCTGGCTGATATGATATCGAACCCCATACTTTACTTTTATTAGTGTGACGCTCTATGGAGAAACTATCTTGGTTCACTAAAACATACCAATCAACATACATTTTCTAGAATGTGTATCTTCTACATTTACAGTGACTATCAAAAGTATTCACCCCCCTTGGACTTTCTATATTTTGATGTATTACAATATGGAATCATATTGTATTAAACAGGGAGATTTCACCATTGATTGACACAAAACACTCTATAATGTCTAAGTGAAAATAAAACTCTATATGTCCTCCTAAATTAATTATAAATATAAAACAGAAAATAACTGATTGCATATGTATTCACTCCTTTGGAATCAATATTTGCTAGAGGTGTGTTTGGCAGTAATTACAGCCATGCTTTGCACTTTCTGACACTTTCTAATTTTTGCCCATTCTTCGTTGCAAAATTGCTCAAGCTCCCTCAAGTTTGTGAACAGCGATTTTCAACTCCTGCCAGCCACAGATTCTTAATTGCATTGAGGTCCGGGCTTTGACTGGGCCACTGCAGAACATTGACTTTTTTTTTTCTTTTTAAACCACTTCATTCTAGCTTTGGCTATATGTTTTGGGTCATTTCCTACTGGAAGATTAATCTTCTGCCAAGTCCCATGTCTCCTGCAGACTGCAGCAGGTTTCAACCTGGATTTCTCTGTATTTTGCTGCTTCCATTTTTCCTTCTGTCTTCACAAGTCTTCCAAGGCCCTAATGCAGCAAAACATCCTCATAACATGATACTATTACCACCATGTTTCTCAGGTTGATGTTCATTCTTATGCTTGTGCCAAACACAATGCTTACACTGAGGCCAAAAAGGTCACTTATGATGCCATGAGACCATAGAATCTTCTTCCACTTCAGAGTTTCAGAGTTTCCCACATGCCTGCTGGTAAAATGTAGTTGAGATTTGATGTGAGTTTTTTGTTACTCTCCCATTAAGCCCAGATTTGCGAAGCAGCCCGGCAATTGTCAGTTTCCCCCATCTCAGCCATGGAATATTGCTAAAGATTTTATTCCTTTAGAGTTGCCATAGACCTCCTGGTGGACTCCCTGACTAGTACTCTTTTCACCTGGATATTAGTTTTTCAGGACATTCTGCTCCTCACAGTTTCACACTTGTGCCATATTTTCTACATTTCTTTATAATGGACTTAACTGAGCTTTGGGGAATCTTTTCTCATACCCTTCCCTTTGTTGCTGCTTTTCAATAACCCTTTCCTACATTTTCTTTGAAAGTTCCTTTGTCTCCATGATGTAGTTTTTATTGTGAGCTGTACTAACCAACTGTGGGACCTCCCAGAGATAGATACATGTATCCTGAACACATTTAAAACATCCTAATTGCACACAGGTGGACTCCATCAAACAAATTATGTGACTTCTAAAGACATTTAATTGCACCAGAGCCTATTTACTGTAGGTGTGTCATAGTAAAGGGGGTATATACTGATGCAATCACTTATTTTCTGCTTTATTTTTGTATTTAATTTGGGAAGATCTGCAGAATTGTATTTTCACTTTGAGATTATAAAATGTATTGTGACAATCAATTTGTAAAAATACCAAATACAAGAAACAATGTACCTTTACCACAGCTAAACGTGAAAAGTCCAAGGAAGGGTGAATACTTTTGACTGTACTGTACTTGTGTCATTGACAACCTGAGACTTTGTTGTAACCACTTTCAAAACTCAATTTCCAATTTACAGTATTTCTCAGAAACCTAATTAGGCATTTCTTTTTAGCCAGTAATCATTGTATGATTGATTATTGATGATAAAAGGGTTATGTAAGAGGGTTATTAATAATTAGGAATGTGTTTCCATTAGATAGCTAAAATACTTTTGGCAAAATATGAATCTATAAATATAAGTCCATATGCATTCAATAAAAGGGACAAATGAGAGTTTCCATAATTACATCATGGCTTTCCTAATATCTAACAACAGAAAGTTACTTTTTCTGCAGCTGTTTATCTTTACGCAGATACTTTCCTTCATATACTTCTGTCTGCATAATTTTTGCTCTTGTGCAAAGTATTTGTAACTTCCCCCAAATGAACAATATTTTGTTATTGTATTTATTTTATCATCAATACATGTTTGCATGTGTGTGTAAAAATAAATTAAATTGGAAGAAATCAAGAAATCAATCTTAAATTATTTCCTTCTCTGTCACAAATCTTTGTAATCTGACACAGCTTCCTCGCACCCACCAAGGCAGCTGACTCACATGTTTTCTCTGTACTTTCTTTGATTCGTGCTGATAATCCTGCAAGAAGAATATAACCATTAACACAAATCTAATGGAACATGGGGGCCTCTGAGTCACAATTCTAGATTCAGATTCCAGAGCATTTGCAACCCACTGTCTCCACACCTTCTATTTTGTTTTATATACAAACTGGATTAATCATACTGTATGAATTACGCAGGACAACAGGTCTTTCAGCTAAAGGACTCTAGAACAGCCTACCAGACAGCTACCAAAACCTATCCACCAGCGTACATAGTGAAACCCTACATATGACAAAAATAACACATGAGAATGTGTACACAAACCAGCCTTATTAATTACCTAATTACCACCCACTGATCCAATTGAAAGGTCCTAGGTCCTAGGTCCTAGCCTCTAGTGGCAGGTCATTTGACAGTACAGTGTTTCCATAGCCTAGTCTGTTAAAAACTGCAGCATACTGTATATAGAAAAGTACAGTATATGATTATTAAAATGAGATTCTATCACTTTAAATGGATACAGTTTGTGTGGCTTCAAATCTGCTCAAATAAAATAATACCTCAAAAATAATACCTACTATAACCTCAAAAGATAAGTGATTTGATTGCTCCTTATGTGGTTCCATTTGCAAAGGCTGAGCCCTGTTGCCTAAATATTGCAAGTTTGAACCTAGGCTGCCTCATTGCCCCATGCCAGCCCATGCAGTACAGAGGGGTTGTAGCACTAAGATTAACAATTGTCCATTCTGAATCTGCTGGGTAACAGAAAATAAGTCATATTTCCATGCTTTTTAAAAGAATGTTATATTGTACACTTGTGACAAATGGGAAAGGAGAAACAGTAAAATTATCTCTTTAATTTGTATGAGATCTCAACTGGTATATGCCACAAGGTTACTGCAAGTTCCCCTTTATCACAGAAAAAGCAACACTTTCACCCTCATTACCAAGGATGGCAGTAGGGAAAAACTGTGTGCAGACAGTGTGCAGACAGTGGATGACAACAGTTTGTTCATGGTGTCGGAGTCTGCTCAGCTTGCGCACAATGTTAGATTGTGAAGAGTACAAAAACTTTGAAATCTTCCAAGCAACTCTGAAAGAAAGGAAAAAATCAGGTACAAAAACTGCTTTTGAAAAAACAATTGTCTTATCTCATGAAAAGACTGAATTGAACTGACCGATTTGCCAATCTGAAAGTGTCTCAGACTAAAATATCATTTTTAGTTCAAAGTTTTTTGAAGAAATTGTTACTGAGAAATATGTTAATATAATGAGGCTACAATAAAACTAGATAGACATTTTTAATGTGCTTAACCTTATGCCAGCATTGGTTGAAAGTTTGCTTTTCAATGCATGTACTGTACATGCATATAAATACAGTTGCCGTGGATATTTCTGTCTCCAGAAGAACAGCATGTTGAAAAGTGATTATTGTCCATATGTTTAAATGAGAATCATAACAGTGCAGCTGCCATGTGTGATCTATTCAGAAAAGTGCTGTATTTTAATTATTTGATAATCATCTCCAGGTTCAAAGGACTGTGATAATGAATATGAAACTCTTCAAAGATGTCCAGAATTAGGAGAAAGAAATCAATATCTAGCAGACGAGAGCCAGGACCACAAACAGAAAAAAAGAGAAGAAGAAAAACCCTCCAAATCTAAAGGCATAAAGTCAACTTTTCTGTGCTGGAAAGGCACCACACTCTCCATCCATCAGGTGGTGGTTTGGATCAATTAGCTACTAACTACTGTACCAAATGGAATAGATGGGCTGAATGATCTCCTCTCGTATGTAACCATTCTTACACTTTCATGTCCTTTTTAAAAGGTTATAATATGTTTCCACATTTGATTTCATATTGCAGATTCTTAGAAAAGTGTAATAAAAACAGTGTGGTGAAGTATTTCAAAACTAAAAGAGGCAAAGGTGAAAATGATCAGAAATATCTATAGAGGAAGCAATGCAGTACTGTTCTAAAGTTCAAATAATACCAGGCGTACTCAATGCCTTGCAAGTTAATTGAAAAGTCAGTAAGAAATGAATAAATTATTTTTTCATTTCACAAAGCAGTGCTCTATGATCATGACCTAGTAAGAGAGGGAGAAAGGTTCACAGCCTCATCCTTATGGCCAGGCTGTTGCTCTCTAAAACCGAACCTGTACATCAAATTGCTAACACACTGAATTGTTCAAGATCACATTCACTCAGTGCCTCTTAATCATTCTAAAAGCATTGCTTAAAACAACTTTCAAAATCAGCCTCAAACCCTAACAGGAAAAAAATCATTTATGTCTTGATTTTACTTTTAGAAGGTCAGAAGAAATTAAGAAAATTACTTAATAATTGAGTATAAGCTAAAGTGTGGATTAAACAATAGTCCCCCTTTTTGTTTCTCAGCACTGTCAGTACTGTAACTTGTATTGCCTGTTCTCACTGGTTCCCCAGTTCAGTTACCAGAAACAGTTTTCTGTTTTATTTCTCTTTACTGCAGTCATGGAGCACTGTGCTGAAAAAGTCACCAGTGCAGCTCATTAAAAGGAGCAATGAACTGACAGTTTGAGTCTGCTGATTTTAGATGTTGTAAAATGTTCTATTCCTTCCTACTACAATTTCAGCAAATATACAGTAGTAAGTAACAGTCTTGATAAAACTGTTCTAAAATGAACAATAATTAATGTAATTTTATAAACTAAAATTACTGTACATAATTTGTCATAAATCTGTAAAAATCTGCAGAGGTTTTACAATAAAATATATCGACAGCTACAGTGCTACAGTAAATACTCTACTCTAAGTCATAGAGTATGGAGGAAAGTGAGAAAGCAAGTGAAGACTAGAGACAGCAGTGACCACATTGGTTTGTGATTCCCAATCAGCAGAATGATCTTTCACATTCTCTATGCGATGTAACTGAAATAATTACTGTTGTTGAACTGCAACTAAATGTGCTATTTTGTTTGAAAAATGTGTATGAACTAGGCACAACTGTTGTACTTGCTGACTAATGCTTTTCATTTTTAAATTGTACAGTATATATCCTGATAAACTCATTATCTGGTAAAAATATACAATGAATAACACACCAATGAAATATTATCAAATTACAGCCATAATAACCAGACAAATTATGCAAAAGAAGTAAACTTAAATCGCTGTAGCAATGGGATTTGCTCAGGAATAGAATGCATTGCGATCATACAGTATTATGATTCAAAGAAGACAGTTATATCCATTATATAAATAAATGGTTAAACCCACATTGAGATCCTAAATCTGTTCTTACGTAGTGCATTCACACATGGGTGAAATTATACATCTAATCCCAATGCTTGGCCACTAGGATCCACAGTTATCTCTGTGTTCTCTGGTTTCCAGATTCAGTTGTTTGCGGGACCAAAGCCATTGTTCTTAACATTCTATTGGTGACTGCCTCTATCATCTACACTGTGCTCATCACAGTAGTCTTCATGCAAAGTAAGTATCTGAAACAAGTAAACCAGAAACATTGTCTACCCCAGTTGGTGGCATACAATTGGCCAAGCACTCCTGGGGTCAGTGCTGCGATAAGATGTCCAGAGGGCTTTCATCTTTTGTCTAAACAACAACTTCCCAGGCAACTGCAGGCTTGTAGTTACATCAGCGAAGGACTTGTCATATCTCCAATTAGTGTTAATGCTCCTATAAGGCACTGTCGTCCTTGTAGCCAATCAAAAGTTGAAAGGTTCAGTGAGTGGGAAGATCAGAGGAGCACGTATGTTTTGTCTTCATTCTATCTGTGCAGCACACAAGTCACAGTAGTGAGCCACAAACTAAAGACACAATCATCAGAATGCGTGAGCTTAAAATAAACAGCTCCAGTTATCAATATTCATATAGGCCCTCAAATAGCTGACATGAAATCTAGTTTCATGTTTGGATACATTATTATTATTATTATTATTATTATTATTATTATTATTATTATTGAAAATTGTTCAGTAAGTTTAGTTTGGTACTTTCAATTGCAATCATGCTTATATGAGAATTGGCTGTACTGTACTGTTGGTAAAAAAATAACCTTTATTTAAATACCATGAATGAAGAGGTAGACATAGGTAATCATCACCTACAGTGTCATTATAAACCAAACTGTGGTCTCTTTCATTTCATTTTCAGACTCAGCCCTGAATGCAGAGATTCAGCACTTGAAAACGATACATTCCTCATGGGAGATGAACGGTACACAGTTGGATTATTCCACTAAAATCTGCTTTTGCTTTTCACAGGGAATCAGATAATCAGAAATCTCCTATCTTCCTTTATCTGAGTCTGGGTATTTCACATTGTTTACTGAATTACAGAAAGGTTAAAGAAATGCATGCAACCATTAACAAGGGTGTTAAAGAATGCTTTTCCTTAAAGAAGAATACAATGCCATACTACTTTTATCCTCACAGGCTTTATATATTAAAATACTTGTACTTGTACAGTCTGATCATACATTCATTCTATGTTGATTTACTCTCTGTATTTTTTCATATGCAACCATAGCTGTAGAAATTGTTAACTATAGTGAAAGGATGAGTAGTACATCCCAAGGAAGACAGGCAATTACAGAAATCATGAGGACTCTGTTTTAGTAAATCTTAGTAAATTTCTGTTTACTGTTAAAATATTTTTATACTTTGTACTGTACTGTATATCAAATCTTTCCAGAACTGAATTAATTAGAGTGTTTGTGCATTTCTAGTTTCTCAAGTTATCAAAGAGCTCACAGAGGAACAGGATGGTTTGAGGAGCCAAGGTAAACCCCAGGTTTGCAACTATGTGTGTAACGGGAGCCAGGCCTGACTCCTGTGTGTGCATAGTTTAGGACCCTGTTTTAATTAAGAGTATTCTTGGGCAGTGTTTTGTGAGGGTGGCCCTGATTGTGGAATTTACATGGTAGATTAGAAGAGAGCCCTGGACATGCTGTACTATTTTTTAGTATTGTTGATCTCTCCCTGGCATATGCCATTACCTAGGGAGACTAACAATTATCACAAAATTTAAGTAAAAAGGTCAACCATAGCTTCATTGAGCTTGTGTGCTCAGATGCAAAAATAATAATAGTCCTTCATATTTCCATCTGTTTGACTGATTGGGATATTTGAATGCTTCTGTATTGTCTGTTTCTGGTTACTGCTGTGCATTTAAAACTCAACTGCTGTAATGTCTGTGCTTCTGATCTCAGATAGTCTTCATACATAATAATGATGTGATTGATCATCACCAAAATAATGATAATAATACATATATTTCCATACATACAGTACATCAGCATCATGATCCTTTTAATTTTTAAAAATGTCCTTCTCCAATTAATGATTCTGGAATTTGAATTCCACCTTATTCAGCTTTTTGGTCCTCATTGTCTTCACCTGTTTTATTCATGGTATATTTTTCTATTTCTCCTTAGGAATCCTACTGTTTCACAACATGTCAGAATTAAAAGCTGTAGTTTAGTGCAAGCTGTGGAAAAGCATCTCCTTATCTCTGATTATGGGACAGTACCATATTAGGGCTTTCAAGTCACAATTTATCATGTTTGTAAAAATACTTTTGCAGTTCTTAGTTCAATACAACAGGCAACTCTAGAGACTGTAGTAGTTCAGGTGGGTAGCTGCGTCAGCATGCGTACTGTAGGCTGCAAAGGAACAAGTAATAGGTTTATTCTGTGCTGGAAAAAAAGAAGAAAGAAAACACAATGTTTCGTTTTCTTTCTTCTTTTTTTCAGCATGGAATAAACCTATTACTTGTTCCTTTGCAACTCTAGAGACTCTTGCTGTGAAAGGGGCTGGAGTGACTGAAGTGAAAATGCCTGTTCAGGTCCACAGTGGCGGCCACAATCCTTCTGGAATCACAAGTTATTAACAGAATTATTACATGTTTTGTTATGACCCTCATCAGTTATTGTTGTGTCATTATTACACACATGTCATTTTCTGGTCTTCTTACCTTTACAGTTTTTGTTTGTTTTTAGACTTTGAGATGTCTTCAGAATTTAGTAACATTCAATCTGGTGTGCAGTGGTTAGCATCTCTGGCTTGTAGCACTTAGAGCTTGTATAGATGACAATTCAATAACCTACAGTGCCAATATGTTTTTGGACTGTGGGAGGAAACTAAAACACCTGGAGGAAACCCACACAACCACACAATATAAGATTGTAAGATACACAGCATAGCACTGCTCCAGAACTGGTTGATTATTACTGCATATCTGCATATCTGATTTTTAATTGGTATCATTATTTTCTTCCGCTTTGTTTTGCTGGGTAAAATGGGTAAGTAATAAATGATTATTAATCCGCCTAAGAATTTTCCACTGTTGTGGAAAATTCTTCCAATTGCAGACTTTAGTTTCAGTGCAATGTGTCTTTTTCACAGATTCTCAGATTTTGCCCAGGCTGAACAACATAGAGTCAAAGCTTCAAACAGGAGGTTAGTCATTTACTATCATGTTGACTATACAAAGTCCAATCTTGTATCATATTGTATTGTGTTATTGTAATGTGCTGCACTTACAGTACAGTTAGTGCAGTACTCTGGAGCTGAAGACGGACCCAACGGCAGGTGAATAGCCAGCCGCAGTGCAGAGCTAACAAACCGAGCAGCACATTCCTAGAGCGTTGTCAGGAAACAGGGATGTTCAACTCCACAATTTAAATTTGATCAATTAAGCAGGTGACTTGCTAAACGTAATATTGAGATCTTCTGGGACTAAAATCTGAGCACCCTGAATTGCTTGAATTCAGTTTGGTGCTTGATTGACACATGTACTGTAGTAATGCATTAATTACATGAAGCAATTCAGTTCATTTCAAGTAAAACAGAGATGATACACCTGATGGCAGCTTTTGCCAAATATAGATCTTTAATCATAAACCGGAAATGTGATTGATGCCTCTTATTATTCCTTATAGCATGTGTTGTGAGGTTCTGTCCATGTGACTGGAAGATGTTCAACAGGAAATGTTACTACTTTTCCCAAGACATAAGAGACTGGAATGGAGCTAAATCTCACTGCAGTCAGCAGGGCTCTAATCTGGCTGTTGTCAAGACTTCAGAAGAACTGGTAAGAGCTATGTGTTATGCTATGTGTAGGGAAAGATGTGGTAGAGGGTCCCTAGGCAGTTCCATAATGCAAGAAATCACAGTGCAGTTCAGCAAAAGTTCAAAATTAATTTTAATTTGATACGAAAAAGCCATTTCCTGAAGATCATTCAGGAAAACACACAAAGTGTATCTCTTTCATTTTTCTGGATGTTTTAGAATGAGGGGACAGCTCCTGGCACACTCTGTTATTACCATGATTAGTGGCCATTATGCATTTGCATATGCATTAGAACATTACAAAATATTTTCACACACAGCACAGTGCCTATTTCTGACAATGTGTTCATCGCTTTTTATGTATTTCCAAAATATCAAGAGGTGTATAAGTATTTTAAACTACAGTAACTCAGAAGCCAGGTGTGGTCAGATCCCACAGTAAGCAAAGTGATAAAAAAATCAGATTTTCAACTTACTGTACCAGTTTCAGAAATCTCAGATGTAAGTTAGAATTGTTCTGAAAAGGCATTACCATTTCATCAACTGTCATCATAACTGAAACTTTCATCTTTGATGAAAAAATGGATATGCTCTCTTTCAAGCACCAAAAACTCTTAATCTCTCCCTATTTTTTAGTAAAAAACAGTAATTTATCTAATGTGGTTTTTCATAATCAGCCTTCCAGTTCAGTGTGTTTCTCATTCTCTGACACAAGACTATTGTTCTCTTAAAATGTTCACTTAAATGTTTAATACTGGCATCTCCTTATTTAAGAACATAATTTGTTCCATAAAAATGTCAAGTGAAAATCCCTATATCAAAAATTAATTCCAGTAAGATTATATGTAAATTCCTTTGATTGGTTTAATGAAGCCCAGTAAAATCACACAATAATTTTTAGAATTACTTTTGTGCTGTACAGAAGCATTACAATGACAACAGTATTCATTTTTATGGTAATTACTGACATTTAAAGCCCAGCTTAACAGACCTTTTTCCATATGTTAAATGATGTTTACATTATACAGTATTTAGGATATTTAAAGTACTAAACAACACTTACTTAACAGACATTTTCTTTAATAAATTTTTAATAATTTATGTAAAAATAAAGAATAATTTCAACCAGATTAAGTAAATTATATAAATTAAAACTGGCAAATTCAAAAACAGTAGGTGACAATATCATACAGTACTTGGACATACTGTAGAGTACACTAAAGTGCATTATAAGTGTTCATTACTGTGAAAATGTACTGAGAAATGGGCATGCTTCGTAATTCAGTTTTTTTGCAAATTCAGAGATGCCTGTATAGTTGATTTCTAACTATGATTATGCCAGGAATGGACATACTGCATGAACTGTATTTCATTAGATTTGTGCAGTCAGATCAGACAAACGTTCCTGGAAGCTTACAAGCTGGACATAACACATACTGTATAGTATTTAGACTAAATGTAATCGAGATATGAATTGTGATGGATTTGTTCACCTTTATGACCCCTGAGCCCTTCTGTAAAATACAATTTGCAGAACACCTGTGAGCATGAGCCGTATGTAGCATGTGGGCAAACATAAGTTTTCATATTTTTTTCAGAGATATTAACAGTATACAATAAATGTTCAGCTACGGAATGTGCTTTCCACCTGCAAATGCCAAGAGCAAGATGTCCAACCTCAATTACTGTGCTGTGTTTGAAGCAACCCAGGCTTAGTGCTGTGTCTCCCCCTAATGAGGGGAATGAACTGTGGAGGGGATTTGTAAAGAGGTAGAGTTCATCTTATTAATCAGTCTTCACTTTAAGATGACTAGAGAAAGAAAAGGCTGACATGCAAAATTGTACTAGAATGTCCTGAACTGCATTAAAAAAAACATTTTGAGGTCTCATTCTACCTTTGTAAAACTAGTAGTACTACAATATGTTTTCCATGAAATTTTAGCCCTATGTTAATGTCTACGTTTGACCAAATTCAAACCAACACAGATACTTAGTCTGTGTAATTTATTTTGAATTCACAGGTTTTCTAAACGTTCTAAAAAAATCAGAAATACTACACATTATCTATCAGCCATCAGATAAGGCCCTGTCTTCGTTAGAGAAAATAAATGAAACTGCATTTTTCAGTTTATGCATTTTAGTTTTCACCATCCTTCCCTGCCTAAGAACTATGCCATTATTATTTGGTGCATGTTTGTATTTTGTTTTTCCAGACGTTCTTGAAAAATTATATCTCTGGAGACACATGGATTGGACTAAGTACAATGGAGCATGGAGGGCAGTGGAAGTGGATTGATGTGAATTTAGTAGAGGACAGGTAACTGCAATTACATGGTAACAATTTTCAGTTCAGTAGAAAACTTCTAATAAAGATTAAATGAGCAGATGAATTTAAAGGGAGACCATACTTAATGCTTTGGCATTAACTCATCTGGCTGAGGTATTGACAGTGCTGGCCGAAGATGAGTACTGTACAACCCCTCTCAAGGAATGCACCAGGGAGGCAGATGTACAGATGCAGTTGGGGTGGAGGGAGGGGTTACAGAAAAGATCCACAGAGCTGTGTGCAGCCAGGAAGTATTTACACATACAGTACAGTAGGGGAGCAAATGTGTGAAGGAGAACTTGATCACCACCTGAAACTCACCACTGGAAACCCCTTAAGCATGTGTGAGTCTGGCCAGTTCCTGGATGGGAAACCTCCAGGAAAAGCTAAGCTTGCTGCTGGAAGAGGTGTTAGCAGGACTAGTACAGTATGTAGGACCTGCAGTCCTTGTGGGTTCTAATGCTCCAATATAGTGATGGAGACACTATACTGTAAAAAGGCGCTGTCCTTCGGGTGAGATTTAAAACTGACTCTCCATGGTTATTAAAAATCCCAAGGCATTTCTCAAAAAGAGTAGGGGTGTTACACCAGCGTCCTGGTCAAATTTCCCCTTAGCCTTTACCGATATTGACTTCCTAATAATCCCCATCTATGAACTGGTTTCATCACTTAGCCCCTCCCCACTGATATCTGATGTCTGGTGAGAGTATTAGCGCACTTTGGGTGCCATCGCATCATCCAGGTGCGGACTACACATTGCTGGTGTTAGAGGGGAATCCCCATTCAAAAGTGGTATATAAGTGTAAGGATGACCATTTATTGTTACGCCACACCCCTGGAGGAATCGGCATTCCACCTCACATTCCAGCACAGTTCCCAATTAGCCCCTTTCCCCAGCCTATTTAATGCTGCCTCACACACTTCCCGGTGTTCAGTATTAGGGTTTTCCTGGCTAGAGCTATTCCCAGTCTCATTGATATTTTCTACTTGGTTTTTGGCTTCCTGACCCTGATTTGTTCTACATCTCCTGGTTTTGGCTTTGATACTTTTGCTCTCGTTCTGATTTTGACTCTCGGCTTCCTCACGGATGACATCTCCGCCTCTGGTTATTTGTACTTTTGCACCAGCTAGTTTACCTACAGCTTTCGGACCTCGGATTGTTCTTTCGACTACGCCTTTTGGAGTTTGCCCTGGTTTTCTGCATAGGGTCCTCACTACTAACATAATTCTTATTATTGATTTTAAACATCTGTTAAATAAACACCATGAAGTTACTTGAGGAAAGAAGACAAAATGCCTTCAAATTTACAGATAACATGAACCATCAAGCAATAACTCAAATATTTCTCTTTTTACAGAAGCTTGTGGCAAAATGGACAACTATATAACACTGGTAGCAGTCAATATTGTGGGGATATCACATCCTATAATCTGTATGCTGACAGCTGTAGCACAAGGCAGCGCTGGATCTGTGAGAAGTCTGCTTAAAAATCCTCACTTTGGTTTTTTACTAAATAGGCACCACATCAATGTACTGTATGAACTCAGCAATACAATTACTGATGAATCAACAACAGGGACACCCCCAGTTTAGGTTTGTACAGTAATTCTGTGAATTCTATGCTTATTCTCCTCCTTTGCTTAAACTACTCAGCCTTGAAAGTGATACTTCTTTTTTAAGAAATGGGAGAATGAGATCCTTAGATCAATTTTCCTTGTATAGTTGATCCATGTAAAGATGAAACATGCTAAATGTGCCATATGCCCTCCTCTAGTTTGTAACAATTCTTATCTTACCAGAAATATTTTCAAGACAGTGGGGGACGTTCAATTATAAACCAGGGATCAAAAATGGTGACCTAACTGTATATCTGACTATCTGGCCCTCAGCTTGGGCTTAAATCTTCATTCATGATTGAGTCTAACTGTGAAAGGTCTAAACTTCATGATGATCTTATAGGTGTATTGAGCCTAATCCTGTAGTTGAAGCACAGATATAGTTTTAATTGACAGTTATTTTTTTTTTGCTGGAGTGCTTTACAGTTGAAATAAATATCCATCGATGCTAACCGCATGTGTTTTGTCTACTGAAGTGTTTTCTGTGGAAGAGCCATTTTATTTTGAGTTTCAAGTGCGAAATCAGTATTAATTTACTATTGTAGTTAACACAAAAAGCCCTGATGATAATGACTGCTTCTAAACACATATTTCAATAAAAAGTAACTTAACAGTAAGAGTGAAAAAAGCTCACCACTATGGAATAAATTCGAGTTACAACTTCTGACATTAAATGTGACATTGTACTGTAACTCTCAGCAGATGCGCTAGGCAGCCGCTGTGAGCACTTTCCGCCTATTGGCTAGGCGACTGCTTCGCTTTCTTCCTCCCTGAAGTTACAGTACACACGCTTACTTAGGTAACTCTAAGCAGTACATCAGTATTAAACGAAATCTACAGGTTTCGAAAACGACGCCATCATATTATGCGTGTCTCTCTGAAGTTTCAGCATTCGGTCTTGACACGACCCCTGTAAAGAGTTCTAAGAAAACAGCGGAACGACTCACATTTTTATCTTATACGTTTATTAAGGTACGGTGCATCTAATTTGAGCTTTGCGATGCTTCTATTTAATAGCCTTTCGGTGCTAATTTGCTTTTATTAAATTGACTCTTCTTACTGGCCTTGGTTTTCCATCTTTCGACGCCCAGATGCAGCGCTTTCTTTATAAATGCGGCTTACATTCATTTGGCATTGTTGGAACAGCACACCAATTTTATTTGATTAAAGAGTCTGAAGAAAGGTTCACGAAAAATCTGAAAAAGTACTTTTTTCCGGATAAAATTAAATTACTGCTTTTTGCTGTTTTAAAATTAAGGCTATAACTACAGTCTCATGCCAGACCGCATTAGTACAGCAGGTCACGGTTTTGGTCTCCCTAAGGTTGGATATACTGTAGAACAGAAGTTTTATTATAATAAAAGCCCATCTATTTTTATGGAATAATTTGAATTTGTCAGTGTGTCTGTGTTTACACGAACTTTAGCTTGGTATAGATATTCTTTAATAATAATAATTAAAAAGCATCATTATATTTATAATCATTAAACATTATAATTTCTAATAAATTGATGTTTAAAGAAAATTATTGATTTTTGCATTTAAATTGCTGTAAACATCTCAACACAACTTTCTTTAATTAATTTACTGTATGTGGTTACCGAAGGAAGTCTCATTATAGCAAGGTTCTTAACACCGCGCAAAGAAAAAACTTGCTCCTTTGAACTGAATAATAATTTGAAACTGACGAAAAGTTTTCAGGGCAGTCCATCTCACAAAACTATGTGATTGCCTTACAAATATTGAAAACCCTTAGAAGCACTGACCACATCAACCCAGCGGATGTCTTCAGAATTAACAGTGACACAAATGGAGAACATTAAAACAGAGAACAAGAAGCAATCATTTACACAAAAGGTTGGGGAGTAGGGTGTAAGCTGCTCAGCCAAGTTGTTGAATCCAATAACCTGACCTCTCTCAATAAATACTCAATAATCTACTACTTACCAAGATTTCTGGATGGGCTGAATGACCTATTGTAACTGCTCTTGTGTGTATGTGATTGACAGTGTTAAATTGATGGCTTGTTTACAGTATTTTCTTCTCTATTTTATCATTAAAAATTAATTTACAACACTCAAGAAGATACTACAGAAGATCTCACATGCCTACAGTACCTCCAGCTTAAAGGTATAAAGTATAAAGGCATAGGTTTTTAATCAACATCTTACTGTAGTTAACTCTAGGTAATAACCACACCAGACTTTGTAGCATTGCAAAATGTGTTTCATAGAATTATTGGATGGTATTTCAATGTCTCATTATGGAAAGAAAAAGCTTTTCACTATTTCTTTCTAAAGCAAAAGGAAACCTTCTTACAAATCAATAGCGTGTCCCAGATCGCCTAACAGAGTATCACACAAGAGCTGTTGGGATTCTTTATCCTGCAGTGCCCACAGTGTGCTTTTCTTCTTTACTCTTTGAGTCTAAAGGTAGCAATGACACTGCTTCTAGACAATGTCCACAATGTCTCCTGTCAGCACAGCTACTGTGGCTGCATGTCCTCTTCTTGGGAACTAAGACTTGGGGTCTGAAGCCTGTTTATACATTTGTATGTGGTGTTTATACTGTATGCTGTTTCTTTAACAATTCAGGGGAGAGTTTTCCATACATTTGGCCTTTAGAAATATACTGTAAAGCACTAACGGATGTGAAGAGATTTGCTACTCTTAAAACGGTCCATGTGGCTGTTTACAGTTTTAGGTTTGGGTGTCTTCTCATCTCTCACAGGATGTCAGATTCAGACGATTATGAAAACTATGATTTCTACCAGAGAACAACCCTGGAACAGCAGGGTCGAGCTCGGGGAAGAAATGTTCAGCCAGGTAAACCTCTTACTCAAACAGCAGGCCTGCCTACCTTCTGAAAACTGTATCCTTATGAAATGAGCTTTTTCAATAATACTTCAGATAATTATTGTTATTTATTCATCAACAGAGTTTAATGTTGTAGGTAAAAAAAATGCTGATATTAATTAACCATGTACAGTACATTTTTATTTGTAAAGTTGGATTGTTAAATATGTTTATATAAATATGCCCTAAACAAAAATGCCATGGAGGTACTCTATGGAGATGTTCTTAGTTCATAAGAATGTAGTTCATAAGAAAGATAGTTGCACAAAGTGTACTCATACTATATATAAAGTGTGTAATCAGCAATATTCAATGGATTTAATAAATCTATTTAACTTGATATATAAAGACATGTTGGAGTCTCAGTTCAAAAGTATAATTGCAGTGAAACATTATAACACTTTAAATCTAGAGGTTCCTAACAGGCCTTCATTCTTAATTCTTGTGCAGATATTTCTTGTAGATAATGGGACATCTCAGACAAATGGAACAAGATATTTAATCATGCTGTACTCTGGCAAGCCAATATGCAATTGTTGTAGATTTTTTTTTAAAGAGTACACTATGTAAATCCAGTTCTTGGTCCAATAAAACAGAAAAGAGTTTAAGTTCTATTACTACAGTATGTTGTAAACAGATTCCAGGGTTAAGCAACAAATCTCTTTCCTCTCTATCCTGATGAGAACATGTATCGCCTTCTTTGGCTCCACCACTTGTGCTGGAATCCAGTAGTGAATGAATCCAATAGTAATCATAGATTTTGAATGATGGTTATCATATTATAATACAATAACCAGGTGAAGTGTGGTAGACATTTTGAGCCATCTGACCCACTACACAGCAGCTGAGATGGAGGAGTAAGAATTTTGACCAATTGAATTAAGAGAGAACTTTAAGAAGAGCAGATTATAAAGTACAAGCCCCGAGTGGAATTCATCCTGGACACAGGGGTAATCAATCCTTTTGAAAAGTGTCATGGGATCTGTAATGATCAAGTAGTCAGAATCTTGGCTTAAGGTTTCATGTGGCACCTCCAACAGTACACTGTCCCCAGTTGCCTTTTAATAACTGGGGCTTACATTTAGAAATGTTGGTTGAGAGGGGGAGAAGACAACCCACTGGTCCTCCAAAACCACTTACAGTACAGCAGCAGCCTGGTTTTATCTGGGGTGTCCTGCCCCAATACCAAACAGGCCCAGCCTTGATGAGGCCACCATTTCTCTGCCATTTCTCTTTGGCTGTGTGAACAATCTTTTGGAGGGTGTGGTGATCTCTGCAGTCACTCTTCATATTTCACAGCATCAGTTTGTTCCTGCAGATGAAAGTACAGATAACAGCGATTACGAAAATGTCGAGACGTATCTGGAGATGACAGAGAGGAGACAAGCTGTGCAGGGAAACAGGCGAGACCTGCCAGGGCAAAGACATGGCCTGACTCCCGAGGAAGCAGAGTGTATGTGTTTGCCCTTAAAAAAATAAAATTAAACAAACCGATTCATTCAAACAGCTGGACTGGAAGGTCTCACATAAGATTTCTGGTAATTGCTCACCAATTCATAGTGAAAATGGAGTTTCAGCTCCTCTTCACGGTTAATGAGACTCCACATGAAAGTACATCTCAATTTTTATGCACAGGGTAATAAGAATTCACACTTATGTTACACATACAGTATAGTGTACAAATGCAAAACACACCTCTAAGGTACTAATATATAACAGATGGAACTATCAGATTTCAAAAATCATTTTAGGAAAAGCATCCCTTAATACTCCCTAAAAGAATTGGAAGTCCAGCAGCAATGTAGAGGAGGTTCATTAGACAATGAGTAAAGTAAAAAACAGAAAGGTTGAAGAATTCGCTACCAGTCATCTTTTCTGTCTAAATATAGAATTTATCAGTTTTGTCCACACTGTTGGTGTACAACATTACATTTATGGAAAATATCAGTTCTGTTCAGCATGCTTTATTCATATACTATGAATGTAGATACAGTATACGGGGTGTCAGTTACAAAGTTAGAAAGGTTTTGAACCATCATTTGCTGTATTTTCTTAGTGGACACAGGATTATGGTATCAGAGTAATATCACGTTGAGTTGAAGACAATCAGATCTCCTCACTTCTATTCATGTTACAATACAGGAGAAACTCTTCCATTTCTTCTATTAACATGTTGATCGTCCCAAAGATAAAGTAGTTTATAGTTTTTAAACAATTACAATTAAATTGTTTTTTGCTGTCAGTACAGCTGATATGGTAGATTTAAGGTTTTATACGATTCCATTAATAGTCCTGCCTATGGAAAATTGTTATAATGACTGTGCAATACTGCCTTTATCAACTTATATTAAGGTAAATTATGGTATTATTACTATATTATATACTGTAGTAGAACAGTGAACAGAGAAATAATATAAAACTACTGCATACACATTTGTAAATTCTTACTGCATCTGTGCTTTCCATAACAGAAGCAATTAGTGGGGAAAAATTCATCTTTTTTGATGAATTGCACTTTCAGTTCTTGTGAGACATTTCCTAGATACAAGCAACTTAACCACGACTGTGGTTTTATTAAGCACTGTGTTGTAGATCTGTGTTCAAATACTGATAGTAGTTGTGCAATTTGCTCAAAATAATAGAAAAGGGACTGACAGTTTATTTTACATTTCACAAGTTTCTGATTATGTGTCCAAAATCTTGAGGCCTGCTTTGAAGTCAAGCTTTCAATCAACTCATCTCCACCAAGTCACGTGGAATATTTTTTCAAGGTCATTTGAAAGACGTGATTCAAAGTAAAGTTTTTAGACCAGGATAGAAGTAATAAAATAAGTAGACAAGAAAGCGATGTGATGGCTGGAATTGGAATAAAATCCCCAAATATCCAGCAGTCCATTTGGCACTGATCCTAGTCTAAAGTCAGTGTCAGTTACAGTATATTGGAGTTCATAACTAATGTTCAGGAGGAACTTTTCTCCCCTGAGGTGACTGCTCAGCAACCCTTCCACAGCTCCTTGGTCAAATCCATCCACCCATTTTCTAAGTGCTTCAGTCACAGGGAAGTCAGAGCCTCTTGGCAAGCATCAGGGGGGAGGTACAGTAGGGTACACCGTGGAGAGGGCAGACACAGACACGAACACACACTGACACCTGGACCATTTTTTCCAGAAGCAAATTAACCTAACTGTATGTATTAAGACTGTGGGAGGAAATCAGAGCACAAACACGGGGAGCACATACAATCTGCATGCAGACAGCACTCCAGGAATTGAGCCTAATGCTGTGAGAAAGCCATGCTTAACCACTGGACCACCATGCTGCCCCATAAAACATACTGTAATAAAAAATACTTCATACTTTCATAATAGGGCTAGTCTTTAACAACTCAATTAATCATCTACTGTAGGTAATCTTCAGTTTATCTCAGAATGAGATCTATTTCACCCTCTAATGATTCTTAAAATAGACACATCAGAGGAAGTGAGCACATTTCCAGTGGAAAAACACATTTAAACTCATACTGTATATGCACCCTATTTAAAATTTACACAATAATTGCAAAACAAAATGCAAGGTGCATATCCGATGACAGATAAGGCAGAATTGAATAACACATCCATACCATTTCAAAAACAGCTTTTACAGTGCTAGTAGTTAATTGATACATTACAGTACTGTATGCTATAGAACATGGATAAACTATGATACTTAGAAATAATAATAACTGATATGTTAATGCTTCTGATAAATATATCCCGTTATCAAACACCCTTTTTTATCATTATATCTAAAAATATTTTCAAAACAATAAATTATTGTGTTCAGCATTTTGTTTCTTCACTGCTATGTATGAAAATGCATTTTTAGCACATGTTTAAATCAGGAAAGCTTTCAGTTGTTTTTGTGAGGATTCATAACTTGTATTCTAGAGCCTGACATTATCTATCATGAGACACCTCCTCTGAAAGCTGCCACATTAATAGGCTTTCTTGAACAGGAGAACATCCAGAGCAGTAAACAGTTGCATGAGGAAATTTGGAATGAATTAATTGTCTTGGCTCACAGTTTTATCCAAAGCTACACAAGAGATGAAAACTCCCAACCTTTATTTACATAAAACGTTTAACTTACATTTATACTTTTTGAGGGGCTACATGGTGGTGCAATGGTTAGCTTTGCTTCCTGGGGCCCTGGGTGCAATTCCTGGAGTGTGGAGTGTTTATGTTCTCCCCTTGTTCGTATGGGTTTTCTCCAGGTGGTCTGGACTTCTCTCTCAAAGACATGCTGGTCCAAAGACATGCTAGTAGGTTAATTGGCTTCTGGAAAAAGAGGTCCTGGTGTGAGTGTGCACATGTTTGTATCTCTGTGTCTGCTCTGCAATGGATTGGCATCTCATTCAAGATATATCCTACCTTGTGCCCATTGCTTGCCAGGATAGGCTCTGGCTCCCCAGTGACCCAAGACTGGCTACACCAGTTAGAAAATAGATGAATGGATCATACGCCTCGGGTGAAATACCTCTCTTTAGCCGCACAATAGTAGTATCCCCACATGGGATTAGAACAAGTGACCTAACTAACATTCCCTGAAATAAACTAAGTGTGTACACTGAGTGCGGAAGAAAAGATTAACCACCTGTACCTGTTGTAAAACATTGTTGGTTTCCAGGCTCTGCTGTGTGGATGAACCCCATTTTTCTTCACATTCTCTTGTTGATAGTCATCTTCATCTGGACAGTCCTCATCATAGTGGTCTTTACAAAATGTGAGTATTAGAAAGAACTTATCAATAAAGTACCAATATGAGTCAGTTAAGGCAACAAATTAATATTATTCATATGTTATATATTCATATACTGTGGTTGTGAAACTGAAGCTGCTTTTTTGAACAATGATCAAAGTTTTCTGGTCAATCTAAGTCCCTATCCTCATTTTTCCTTACTTATGGTAATGAGCTTTGAATAGTGTCTAAAAGAATGAGATCTCCGGTACAAGTGGTGATTTGAGGTTTCTCCATAGGGCTGCTGGGTTTACTCTCCCTGACAGGGTGAGGAGCTCAGCAGTCCAGGAAGACCCTGGCGTAGAGTCACTGCTCCTCTGGATCGAGAGGAGCCAGTTGAGGTAGTTTGGGTATCAGGTGAGGATAAGCCCCCCGGCGCCTCCTGTGGGAGGTATTCCAGGCACAGCACACTGGTAAAAGACCTGGGGGCACAACCAGGACACACTGGAGGGATTCTGTCTCTCTGCTGGCCTGGGAGTGCTGGTGAGTTCCCCAGGAGGACCTGAAGATTGTTGCTGGGTAAAGGAAAATCTGTTCTGTTCTGCCCAGAGGGTCTCCACCATGACTCTCACTAGGAGTAAGAGGTATGAAAATGAGATGAGATACTGTGTATTGTGTTGAATTGTACATGTACAGCACGGGATATACAGCACAGTGAAAATATTTCAACTTGCTTTCTGGGTTTTCATTAAGTGTTTGGCTAACACTTTTAGACACCAATATTTTTACCTTTACATACCACACACACAGCACAGAGTAGTTGACACTTAATTTTAACTGTGGACCTTTGAATGTACAGTATGCATTTGTTTTTTACTGCCTGGGAATATATGTACGATATGGTTTTCTTAGCTACACTTTTAAACATCTTGGTACACAGAATACACTGTGTGAATAAATGGCATGGATTTCTATCCTGTAAAGAGCCATAACACAATTGCAATTAAAAATATAAATACTCTTAAGTGTGTCACCATTATAAACAATTTTACCCAAACTCTGTTTTCATTTTCAGACTCAGCACTGACAGAGGAGATTCAGCGCCTGAAAGAGAGTGGTACGCTGTCATGCTTACTAATCGCTCTTAAAAAATAAGCATGTTTTAATTTGCATATCAGATTTTGCATTGCTTCATACTGTATTAAAACATTGAAATTGTGGACATTTACTTTAGAGGCAAGGAATCAAGAAAAAGCACATTTTTGTAGGTTAATGTGTAACAATATAGGAAAGGGTGGGATGGTGAAATGAAATCAATGAAACTCAAAAGTGTGTCAACATTATTAACCATTATGCCCAAACACGGATCTGTTTTTTTTTGCCATGTCAGACTCTGCACTGATGGTGGAGATGCAGTTCCTGAAAGAGAATGGTATGCTGTCGAGCTAATTAATCCCATTTAAAAATAAGTCTGTTTTCACTTGAAAATTTGAATAGAAATTGCCATTTGTACATACTATTGTATACCTGTATATATTAATGCATTGAGATTGTGGACATTTACTGTAGAGGCTTAACATTTCATCAAGAAAAGGGAAATTAAAAGTAAATGTGTAACAATACAGGAAACAATGGGGTGGTAGACTAGTATCAATGAAACTCCTATGTTTGTCACCATTATAAACCATTATACTCAAACCCTGATCTGTTTTTATCTGCCATGCTTCAGACTCTGCACTGACGGCGGAGGTTCAAGTCCTGAAAGAGAATGGTACTGTATGCTGTCGATCTAATATATTCCACTTAAAAATAAGCCTGTTTTCACTTGAAAATCTGAATAGAAATTGTCATTCGTACATTCTGTACTATATGTATTTATTCATTGAGATTTTGGAAATACTGTATACTATAGAGGCTTAATGTTTCATCAGGAAAAGGGAAATTATAGGAAACTATGGCATAGTAGATGAGTAAAGTATCAATGAAATGCATTATAAATCATTATACTCAAACCCTGATCTGTTTTCATCTGCCATGTTTCAGACTCTGCACTGACCAAGGAGATTCAATGGCTGAAAGAGAATGGTACAGTATGCTGTCATGCTGATTAATCTATCCATTTTCTAACTGCTCTGTCCAATGCTGAGTTATGGGACAGCCGAAGTCTAGTTGGGAAAGCAACTGGAGCAAAACAGGACTCATCCTGGATGGAAGGCAGCAATGCAAACAATAGCACCAACATGCCACCCAGTCATGCTAATCAACCCCCACTTAAATATAAGCTGATTTTAATTTGAATATGACACATACTGTATGTATTAGGACACTGAAACTGTGGAAATTTACTGTAGGGGCAAGTAATCTAGAAAAGACATTATTGTAGGTAAATGTATGATAAAACATGGAAATACAGGTAATACAGAAAACAATGGGATGGTAGAATAGAATCAGTGAAACTCTAAAGTGTGTCTCCATTATAAACCATCATACTCAAACCCTGGTCTGTTTTTATCTGCCATGTTTCAGACTCAGCACTGGCGGAGGAGATTCATCTCCTGAAAGTGAATGGTATGCTGCCGTGATAATTCCCACTTAAAAAAATAGCCTGTTTTCACTTGAAAATTTGAATATAAATTGCCATTGTGACCTACTATATTGTAACGCTACGGGGTTCACGTGGGCGCCCTCGCCGCTGCCACATCAGGTCGGCCTCTTGAGCCTAAGGCAAATCTCCCATCAGCCCAGCGGCTGCGGTCCCTGCTATTCACAGGGAAGGGCGGAGACGTCACCGCTCTGGTAAGCCAGCTCTCGCAAGCAATGGAGGCCGTATGCGTTACACTATGTATTAATGCATGGAGATTGTGTCAATTTACTAAAGAGGCTTAATGTTTTATCAAGAAAAGGGAAATTAAAGGTACATGTTTAATAATACAGGAAACAATGGGGTGGTAGACTAGTATCAATGAAACTCTTAAGTTTGTCACCATTATAAACCATTATACTCAATCCCTGATCTGTTTTCATCTGCCATGCTTCAGACTCTGCACTGACCAAGGAGATTCAGTGGCTGAAAGAGAATGGTACAGTATGCTGTCATGTTAATTAATCTATCCATTTACTAACTGCTCCGTCCAGTGCAGAGTTACAGGACAGCAGGAGCCTAGTTGGGAAAGCAATTGGAACAAAACAGGACTCATCCTGGGTGGTACACCAATTCATTGCAGGACAAACACACATACACTGTCTCACACACACTCACACCAGGGCCAGTTTTCCTAGAATTCAATTAACTCATCAGTCTGTTTTTAGACTGTGAGAAGAAACCACAGGGAGAACATGCAGTACAAGTTCCAAGCAGATACAGTAGCAGCCCGTGTTTGGAATTAAACCTAGGACCCCAACGCTGCAAGGCAGCAATGCAAACAATAGCACCAACATGCCACCCAGTCATGCTAATTAACCCCCTTTAAATATAAGCTGATTTTAATTGGAATATGAAAATTTGAATGGCAATTGGCCTTGATACATACTGTTTGTATTAGGACACTGAAACTGTGGAAATTTACTGTAGGGGCAAGTAATCTAGAAAATACATTATTGTAGGTAAATGTATGATAAAACATGGAAATACAGGTAATACAGAAAACAATGGGATGGTAGAATAGAATCAGTGAAACTCTAAAGTGTGTCTCCATTATAAACTATCATACTCAAACCCTGGTCTGTTTTTATCTGCCATGTTTAGACTCAGCACTGATGGAGAAGATTAATCACCTGAAAGTGAATGGTATGCTGCCATGATAATTAATCCCATTTAAAAATAAGTCTGTTTTCACTTGAAATTCTGAATATAAATAGCCATTGGTACTGTACATACTACAGTTTATATATTAATGCATTGAGATTGTGGAAATGTATTATAGAGGCTTAACGTCTCATCAAGAAAAGGGAAATTATAGGTAAATGTGTAACAATACAGGAAACAATGTGATGGTAGAATAGAATCAATAAAACTCTAAAGTGTGTCTCCATTATGAACCATTATGCCCAAACCCTGATCTGTTTTTATCTGCCATGTTTCAGACTCTGCACTGACCAACAACATTCAACTCCTGAAAGAGAATGGTACGCTGTCATGTTTATTAATCCATCCATTTTCTAACCGCTCTTTCCAATTCAGAGCTGCAGGACACTAAATCCATTCTCTTTAATGTTTAAAGAGTAGTTAAAAGCTTTGTACAGTATGTGTTTCTGAAGTTTCGCATCAAGACTAACAGAAAGCTTTAGAAAGCTGTCACTTTTACTTGTCACAGAAAAGGCGAATACAATATGCATTTAATCTGGGAATGCTTACTTACTAACTGTACTTCATGTATACCAAAGACAGAACACATGCTCTTTAGATTATTTTTTTTTCCAAAAAGAGGAGTTAGACGAAAGTCAATGCTGCTTTGTGTGGGGCAATATAATATATATATATAATTACACATATAATATCCTATATTAATATAGTAGGCAATTTTTTTTCAGAAATTAACGATTGCATTTAAACGCAATAATTTTCTCATATAAACTCAATTCTATCTTGTATAAAAATATTTTTTTTTTCTATGAGGTGCTAATTAGCTTCCATAAATTGACTGAAAAGGTAATGAGTTTAATACAGTCTACATTCTGCACAACTGTGGGGTCAATTACTTTCCATGGTGAGTTTAAATAATCTAAATTTCTCTGGCTCATGCATGTTATACAGTATCTTTCCAAATAGACCACAATGATGTGATTTTTTGGTGCTTCCAAAATTATATATTGCCAATGAGACTGATTTGGTTATACTCTCAGTTGTCACTGCAAATGGAAATCAGCAATAAAAAGAAATCTAAGCCCCCACCATTTTATTTCTGTTGTTCAAATCCTGCCTATGCATTCTGAGCTCTGCCCACCTTGTTAACAGCACTGGGGAAAAGGTCATTTCTACAAAAATGAGCACAGACCTGAAGGCTGGAGAATACCTATTTTTAGTAGTTGGGTACATTTCCTGCATGTTAATAAGGACTGACATACTGTACAGTACAGCTTGTATTCTTATTGGGTCATCTGCCCCTATTTTCTTTAAGTCTTCTGTACTTCTATACTCACTGTTTGTTTTTCTGTTTTTAGTCTCTCACGTCTCTTCAGCAGTGAATAAAGTAGAGTCTGAAATCTCCCTGTTCAACAACAAAAGTAAGTTAATGCTTTTAATACAATATATAATACTTATAATAGTACGTCTATTACATCAGCTTAAATTCATCATTACAATAATAGCTTACCAGTAAGTGTACACAGAGCATGAGGTCCGTATTGCTGCCATAGAGGTTTAGGGTTTGATTCTAGACTACACTGACTGGGTGGAGTCTAAACCATTATACTCTAACCCTGATCTGATTTCATCTGCCATGTTTCAGACTCTGCACTGACCAAGGAGATTCAGTGGCTGAAAGAGAATGGTACAGTATGCTGTCATGCTAATTAATCTATCCATTTACTAACTGCTCCGTCCAGCGCAGAGTTACAGGACAGCAGGAGCCTAGTTGGGAAAGCAATTGGAACAAAACAGGACTCATCCTGGATGGTACACCAATCCATTGCATGAAAAACACACAGACACTGTCTCACACCAGGGCCAGTTTTCCTAGAATCCAATTAACCCATCAGTCTGTTTTTAGACTGTGAGAAGAAACCACAGGGAGAACATGCAGTACAAGCTCCAAGCAGATACAGTAGCAGCCCACATTTGGAATTAAACCCAGGCCCCAGCGCTGCAAGGCAGCAATGCAAACAATAGCACCAACATGCCATCCAGTCATGCTAATTAACCCCCCTTAAATATAAGCTGATTTTAATTTGAATATGAAAATTTGAATGGCAATTGGCAGTGATACATACTGTATGTATTAGAACACTGAAACTGTGGAAATTTACTGTAGGGGCAAGTAATCTAGAAAAGACATTATTGTAGGTAAATGTATGATAAAACATGGAAATACAGGAAATACAGAAAACAATGGGATTGTAGAATAGAATCAATGAAACTCTAAAGTATGTCACCATTATAAACCATTATACTCAACCTGCTGGAGAGATTGATTGGTGTCTCTAAAATATCAATGTGTGTGTATTTGTGTATGTTACTGAATGTGTATTTACAGTATGTGTGTGTATTACTGACTGTTAGTGTTTTGATATATTTGTGTTTGTTAGTGTGCATGTGTGTGTTGGTATTTGTGTGTTTGTTAGTGTTGGTTTTAGTGCAGCTCAAAGCACAAGTAAACTATTGATAGCATTGTACAGGCAGTACAAAGAACTGATGTGTTTAACAGTACAGTTGATCAGTAATGAGGAACATGTTCTCCAAATGCAATTCTGCCACGGTTTTAACAATACAACAAATTATTATTACTTCATTATCAGTATGATGTACAGTATTATGAAGTGTATGCCTTAGCGTTTATATTCAAACTGTACAAAGCCATTTCAGAATTTTCTGAGTGCAGACGCAGCAGTGTTGTGGCCCTGTGTTCAGTTCCTAGGCTACTGTCTTCATGGGGTTTGTTTGTTCTTCTAGCGTTCACATGGGTTTCCGCCTGGTGTTCAGGTTTCCTTCCACAGTTCAGACTGTGCTGGTAGACTTATTGGCTTCTGAGAAAACTGTCCCTGATGTGAGTGTGTGCATATCTGTGTCTGTCTATGTGTGCCCTCTGATAGACTGTCCAGGGTATACCCTTCCTTGTGCCTTTATTTGCTGGGAATGGCCACAGCTACTCCATAAGCCTGTATTGGATAAAGTGGTCAGAAAATGGATGGAGGGATGGATTTATTGGCCTTCATTGTTCAATAGCATAGATCCCCATCGAATGTGAGTTGTTTGCTGAATTCCTCTCTAGTAAAAGAGTCTGAGCATTTAATCCGCTGATAGGACCTACCTTTTGAATGTTTTCAGTCTGTTGTATTCTCATGAAGAGGAGTAAACCCAGTTACTTTCAGTAACTCCTTGACAGGAAAGAGACATGAACATGAAAATGAACCTTCTCTACTGGAAATCTTTCGAATGTTTTCAGCCTGGTGATTGTTGTATTCTCACAAAGCAGAGTAAACCCTGTTACTTTCAGTATCTCCTTGAGAGGAAGGAAAGGGGTACGTAAATGAGCATTTGAAAAAGATTCTCTTTCTCTTCTTTTTTTTTAGCTCTAGCTTGTGCTGTGAACCTCTGTCCCTGTGACTGGGCCCAGATCAATGGGACATGCTATTACCTTTCAAAAAATTCAACAGCCTGGAGTGGAGCTAAACAGAACTGCAAGGCTCTGGGCTCTACCCTCACTATTGTCTACAGAACAGAAGAACTGGTGAGATTTTGTTGCCATTTATTGACCTGGGATTGAGCTGAACTATTAACAGAAAAGCTTTTGGTTTGTCATTTCACCCATCTGTTGTTCGTGTACAACTGCTGTACCTATTCAAACTTCTTTGTCTCATAGAGGTGGATAAAAACAATTTATAACTTACTGTAATGTGAACACGCATGTAGAGGCCCAGAGATACTGACCTAAATTTAATTGTTGCTAATTTATTTTAATTAATAAATATTTTTTTTCCCAAACCAATGTACATTACTGGAGCAATTCAGGAGAAGCATGTTTCACCTGGGATTTGAACACACAGCCTGTACTTAATTGCACTGGACAGTATTTAGTTATTTAATTTAATTATTGGTGGTGGGATAAAAAGGCACCTTCTCACATAAGCACAATTAGTAAGGTTTGGTTGCATAAAGGGTTTTCATGGGATTGGTTGGCTTTCAGTGGAAAATGGGTGAGGTGTGTTCAGATACCAGAGCTACTTTAGTCATAGGAGAGGCTTCACACTTGCCTTCCAACCATCAAATGAAATGTGTACCTTTATGGTAGCTTAAATCAAAGTTGTTTTAAAAAATCCTCTAATTACAAAAATACCAATATTTCTGAAAATGTCTATTCTTAAAGTGGACAGGATCTTTTTTTTTTTAAGCCCACAGTGCTCTAAGTCTTAAATTATGTGTTTTTTATTATCAGGCACACTTAAGTGACATAATTTGTTGGCTGACAGACATCGATCTTAAAGGAAACAAGAGTTGGCTGAATGGGACCCCTGTTGAAAGGAATCAGACGTAAGCACTGACAGCATTTGCTGCATTTTTTTTATCGGGGGGACACATATATTGCAGACTGAATTCTGGAAGCTTGCATCACATTTCTCCAATTTCAAAATATACAGTGGGTCTGTATATCAGACAGGCTAACAAATGGCATTTACAGGCCAAAATTGTTTGTCTGAGTACAGCTGGATACCTCATTGCACTTTAGAAACTAACTAACTAACTTGGAACACCCATTGCTGTAGATCATCTGGCATACAGTATTGGAGCTTTTACTGGATAAGTTAATCAATGATGTAAAAGGATGATGAGTAGTAGTGCCCTATGATGACATGTAAGCACATGACACTGATCATTATGATACATACTGTACTGTAAGCATATACTGTACTGTATATGCTTATGTTCTAAGACCTACTGGTTTCATGCTCCTACGTGCAGAGAGGAAAAACTTTTTACTGCTCAGCTATATGATTGCAATAGAGCTCAACAGTGCAGGACATTTTGCAGAGATGAACATGACTGGATTGGATTTGCTGGACTAGATTTTCTGTATCTTGTAGTGTATACCTTGTATTGATATTAAACACTGCAACTATGAGATCAAGAGATGCTCCCAATTTCCCCTCACCTGAATCCAAGCCCAAAGCCTGCGAGTCATTCTCAACAGCTCCATATCAAAGTACAACTTGCTGTAAATAGCTTAGCAAGTCCTTCTTCATATACAGTAGTGCATTTTATAGTTTGCTTTAGAAAAGCAGGATGTACAGTATTAAACATTTAAGCCAGAATTCGTTCTGCTGGGATCTAAACTATTTTCTGGGACAAAAAAAAGTTTTATATAATAGAAAGCCTTTGATTTTCAATACAGATCTAGATATTTGCAACAATAACAGTAAAACTTTAACAATAATATAAAGCTATAACTATTGCATTAGCATATACTGTAACTCCTACTCATTTCTAAATCGAACTGGCTCCCATTAAAATTTTGCTGTACTACAACTGCTCCCAAAAGACACTGGAAGGTCAACCATCATATTATCTTAAGGAATTATTGCTGAAGTACAATCTGATTTTCTCATTCAGGTCTTCTGACTCTGCCGAAGAGCAGGGTCCACACAATGGGCCATAGGAACTTCTCACTCTTCCCAAGACCACTCTCCACTTTATGGCTAATGGAGCCTTCTCACTCTGCCAAACACCAGGCTCCATACAATACACAATACTGCCTTCTTGTGTCCAGCAACATATCTGTGGAACTTGCTGGCCTAACCCATCAGAGACTCAGCATCTGCCAACAGTTTAACACTTATCATTACAGTTGATCTGCATTCTCATTACAGTTTTAATACCTTTAATTTTACTGTTATTTTTTTCTCTTATGTTAAATTTATTACATTTGAGGGGGTGTGTAGCACCTTGAGTGTTTTGAAAAAACATTTATGAATTAAATGGAATCTTGATACCACTGCTCAAGTGTGTGTTATGATCACAGAACTGTTTCTTGTTCCACCTTTTTTAAAGTGCCTTCGCCTTAATCACATTCTTGTTATTTCCTACCAGTAAAAGCGTATAACGAATGTTTGTTGAACTATATGTCTACATTATGGTCTTCAGTCTTTTTAATGTGTTAGAAATAGAGGAAGATATAATGGGCCTGCATTTAACCTTTTCCCAACATTCTGTAACAGCAGTCAGGAAAAAGAAATGGCAGATCACGGTCTCCCTGTGCAGCTGTTCATGACAGCGAGACTTACAGTACTTGCCTCCAACCCTCCTGTTTTCCCACCAACTATTTGTAATAAACATGTCTAAGTACAGAGTATGTTCACAGCCCTGTAAAGATGTCTATCTTTGTCAAATGGCACAAACGTTACAGTTGAGGTCTATTTAGGAGGAGGTTCTTGTTACCCAAGCACCACAAAATACCGTAAAAATAACCAATTTGATAATTTTTGAACAAGAAAAATAGCCACTGTTTGAAATACGCTTGCTTCCCATGTTTACAGAAAAGCTCAGCTTCATAATAAAGCAAAGAAAAAATAGTTTGCATTTGTCTGTCCTATGTATTTTTTCTGTTTTTTTAGGAAATGTATTCATTTCTACTGGAAGTAATAAATCTAATTTTTAAGTGTTCTAATCGTTAAAATTGTATTATTTCACGTGGATTGCTGATGTTTGCTTGTTGTACCATTTGTATTGCTCATAAAAATAGTAAAAACAGTAGATTTGCTACCATTTATTTCTAGATCACCAGGGAAGGGTTGGTTACTTGTTACGCATTTTAGTTACAGTTACAGTTAGTGCAGTGGTTAGCATTGTTGCCTTGCAGAGCTGAGGTCCTGGGATTAATTCTGGAGCTGGGGTGCTATCTGCATGGAGTTTGTATGTTCTCCCTGTGTATGTGTCAGTTTCCTCCAGGTGCTTTAGTTTCATCTCACAGTCCAGAGACGTACTGGTAGGTTAATTGGCTTCTGGGAGAAATTACTTTGGTGTGAGTGTATGCAATGGACTGGTGTCTCTTCTACAGTGTATCTAAGCTTGTGTCTGTTGAGATGGGCTCTGGCTCCTCTGTGACCCAGTACTGGATAAGCGGGTTATAAAATGTATGGATGTCTTTCAATGTAGCCACTTCACCCCCCAAAAAGTACCATCTGGTAAACGGTACCGGAGCATCTGGGCCCGGACAACCAGACTCCGGGTTTTTACCCCCACACTATCAAACTATTAAACTCCCAGCCTCTCTCACCCACGATCTGAACCCTTACAGTGCCTTCTCTCTTTATCACAACTCAAACACACATTGAAATCTACCCCTGCCTCACATGTCAAGAACTTCACTTCCCATAATTTTCTATCCTTTATTTCATTTTGTTGTTGTATGAGTTTGCACAACTGATGTTGTTTTGCACATTACCTGTTTCCTGCTGTTGTTTTGCACATTGCCTGTTGTCTCTGTCTTTCTTTTCTTATACAATTGTATTGTTGTTTTTTTGGTACTACTTACCGTCTAAGAGCTAGCTAAATGGCATTTCGTTATACCACATACTTGTGTTACATCACACATTTTGCATCACGTTTTCCTGATGTCAGCAAATACAGTGGGGTCTAGAATAAGACATGCTAACGAATGGCGTGTAAAAGTAAAAATGATTTACTGTACCTGAGTACAGCTGGATACCTAACTGGATGTCTGCTTTACAAAAGCATTTTATGAAAGTCTATTGCTGCCACACAATTACAGATAGGTGCAATATTTGTGGGAATATTAACTGCAACTCTGAATGAGTTTTAAAAATGAGCCCATTCTAACCTTGGGCACCCATTGTTGTATTTCACCTGACATATCAGGGCTTTTACTGGATGAGTTGATTAATGTTCCATAGTTAAAGGGATGATGAGTAGCAGTGCCCCATGGGTGATGTGAAAGCCCATAACACTGCTCATTACTGTACACATATGATTACTTCCTAATACCTATGTGTACTACCATACTAAGGGTGCCTTTGGGGTAAAAAAATATATATTATGTGCAGAGAGGAAAAAACGTATTGCTTATCTACTGCAGGAGAGTCAAAAAGTGCAGGCAATGAAGATTATGGGGAGGTAAACAGTGCTGTATTGAATACTGTAACTCACCTCGTATTGATATTAAATGCTAGATATGCAAGATCACGAGAAATTGCCAGCTTCTCCATACATAAAACTCACCCCACAGGCCTGCGTGTCATTCTGAATGCAACAGCTACCCGTGTTTCTGTATTAAAGTACAACTTGCTGTAAAAAGTTTAGCAAATCCTTCTTCTTATGGTACATCTCATACTTTGCTTAAGAAATGCAGGTTATGTTAGTATCGGAATCGGAATTTGTTCTGTTGTGTTCCATACAATTTTCTGGAACAGGAAAAACAGATGTATATAATATAGCCTGTGCGTTTTAATTCAGACCTAGATATTCCCAATAATAATGTTATGTTAATAATGCTATATGTTATATGTATCTGTATATAAATCCCACTGATTTCTAAATTGCTGTTTTATGAGCTTGTAAATTCCATCTTTCCAACATACAACTGAACATTAGTCACTGAAAAGACATTGCAAATTGCAGCCACAAGGGGACATGTGAGCAAAGCTTACTGTATTTCCTATTTCTCACCAAGCAGTAAACACATGTAAATTAAGAGTATTTTCACAGCTCTTTGCTGCAAAGATTTCAGTTTGATGTTTGTATAGGAGGAGGTTCGTGTTACCCAAACACCACAAAGTACTGTAAAAGTAACCAACTCAATACTTTCTGAACAAGCAAAATAGCCACTGTTTGAAATACACTTGCTTTCCATGTTTACAGAAGAGCTCAGCTGCATAATGAATCAAAGAAATAATTTGCTTTTGTGTCTCCCATGTATTTTCTATTTTTGTACAAAATGCCTCAATTCTACTGGAAGAAATAAATCTTATTTTTTAAAATGTTCTAATCTTGTACTGTATGTAGGCTATTGAACTTCGCAAGGATTGCTGGCATTTGCTTGTTGTGCCATTTGTATCGCTCATAAAAATAGTAAAAACAGTAGATTTGTTACCATTTATTTCTAGATCACCAGGGTTGGTTACTTGTTAAGCATTTTAGTTACAGTGTCTTTCAATGTGGTAGTGCAATAGTGCAGTGGTTAGCATTGTTGCCTTGCAGAGCTGGGGCCCTGGGATCAATTCTGGAGCTGGAGTGCTATCTGAATACTTGAAAAGCATGTTTGTGTTGGTTTCCTTCAGGTGCTCTGATTTTCTCCTAAAGTCCAAAGCCATACTGGTACTGTAGGTTAATTGGCTTCTGGGAAAATTGGGTCTGGTGTGAGTGTGTGTGTGTTAACCTGCCATGGACTGACATCCCATCTAGGGTGTATCCTGGCTTGTGGTTGTTGGGATAGGTTCACGTTCCCTGTGACCTGATACTAGATAAGCTGATTAGAAAATGGATGGATGTCTTTCATTGTAGCCACACTCACCCCCCAAAAAATAGTCCAAAACCATACTTTACTTTTGATTTTTTTCAATATACTGTATTTCTAATCCAACTATTAAGCTGCCTTTGAACCTGACTGGACCTCTTTCTTGCTTTCCTAGTAAATTTTGGATGGATAACAAGCAAGAAATCAGTCAGTCACTGAGATTCATTTTGACAAACTTTGGGGAAGTGACAGTGTACATTCATGAAGAGGCTTTTGATTTTGCTAAAATAAGTACTGATGATCTGTTTCATAGAAAGGGTAGCTGACGTTAGCATTTTGTAATGAAATGTTTCATTTTCATGTCTTGTGTCTTTCTGCTTTGTGTTCAATGAAATGCCCAGTCATGCCTTTTCTGCTTTAATGTTGCTTAACTTTCTCCCAGGTTCCTAGTGCCCTGGTGCTCAGTGGGTATCACACATATTCCCTCTGATAAATTATAATTGACTCTGACATATCTGTGCCATCACATCTATGACCTGTGGTTGGAATAAAAATGGGAACTCATGTTTCCACAAGTTTGTATCAACACATTAATAAAGAACATCCTATCAGGTCTACAAGTGAAAGGTTTGCCCTGCCAGACTGTATTGCAGAACATTTTAGATTACAGTGCCTAGATTTATAGATCTATGATTACTGAACTTAATCGTGTGGTGGCCTGGGTACAGAGTGCTGTTTTGCACCCATATTCATTTACAGAACAATGCCTGTCCGGTTCCTGATACTGTGTACTTAAAATGTTGGTTCAGCCAAGCTTCATTGCTTTTTCTTTGATATATTGGGCATATATACTGTATACGTAGGCTGCAAAGGAACAAGTAATAGGTTTATTCCATGCTGAAAAAAAGAAGAAAGAAAACACAATGTTTCGGCCTGAAGAAGGCTCCACAGCCTAAACGTTATGTTTTCTTTCTTCTTTTTTTCAGCATGGAATAAACCTATTACTTTTTCCTTTGCATATATACTGTATTTAGGGACGCGTAAAGGTTTATTCCATGTTAAAAAGAGAAGAAAAAAAACATGCCTATGGAGCCTTCTTTGGATGTGGATGAATCCTTACTCATGTGAAGGCTCCACAGCCGGAATGTTGTGTTTCTTTTCTTCTCTTTCATAATGGAATAAACCTTTACTTGTTCCTTTGCAGCCTAAGCAATGCTGATGCAACTGCCTACTTGATGTTGTTACAGCTTTAGGTGACTGAGAGGATGGTTGTTGAGGTGTGGAGGCCCCTTGATCATAATCCATTGTAAAGTTTAGTTTAGTATACCTGGGTAATTTGTAGATTAGTACTGTCAATGAGCAGCACAGAAACATACAATGTAAGATCACATTAAGATCACAGAGATCACAGAGATAAGAAGAAAGGAAACAAAAAGAAGGAGAAGAGGAGGACCGGAATAGAGAGAAGAGAGGAGTTGGAACCTGACGCTTGTGGCAGGCAGGAGCCCCTATTTCATGATTATACAAACAAAACCTGACCATTTGAACCTTGCTATAGAGAGCTTGCTATTCTGTGTTTTTAGGGTGCATTTTTAGAATGGGGAGATAAGCTCTCATTTACTTTGTGGAATCTGGAGTACAGAAAGAGATACTCAACTGCAGGTTGTATTGCATTTACTGTATTTAGAAGGCAGCTTATCTCTTATTTGGCCTCTGTAGGCATGATTTAAGAGTTTCATACTTAGTAGAAGTCTGAGGGGTTTTCTGGGTGATTAGGATGTTTGGGCTCTGAAATGCCTTGTTTGTAAATATTGTACATAGAGTAACTTCTACTGTATGTTGTATGTTTTGTTGTGTGTAGTGTAATTTGTGTCTCGTCATTGTAATAAATACTTGTTTAACCAAGTGCGCCTGGATTATTACTCTTTTCACAAAAGCTGTGCTAGAGAACAAATAATTCACGTGCCTCTAATTATACCAACCACTGTATATTCTAGAGAAAGTTGCAGGTTATGAATAATTATTTCATTATCGACTAAACCGCTCGGTCAGTTCCTGATTTTCACCATTTTTGTAACCTCCCATTTGTAACAATATATATTTAAGTGTTGTGACTTGGTTTTTATCATTAAATATTCCTCTTCTTGGATGGTTTGTATTATCGGTGTAGTAGACGCCAATTTCTTTATTGTTTTCATCATAATAACGTCATAATAAATAATTCTCATTTCTAATGAGCTCAGCAATGCAAAGAGAGATTTTCTTTTTAAAACTATTAATATACTGTAAATTAAGTGTGGGAGTAGGCTTCCTCTGTTAATACCAGAAATGTAAACTGAGAGCATGGGAAAGTACTGTATTTTTATCTCAAACTGTGTCGTGCTTAAAGCCGTACAACAACAAATTCAAACATTTTTTCTGAAATTGTTCCAGAAACATAAGAATATCCTTTAGCCCTGTAAACCTGTGATAGATTGTCAAAAGGATTAACTAGGAAGAGGAAATACTAATTGTATTTACTCTTTAAGTAACAGTTTATCAATAATTTATCTGCAATGTATTCTGCTACTTTGCAACATATACTGTATATATGTGTGTGAATATGAACGCTTCCATTTTTGGTTTGTCTGTATGTAAAAAGGTTCACCTACAGTCACAAACCTTTAGATGAGCACAATATTCTGTAATGAAACATTTCACCAAGATCTTCTGTTTTTGATTGTGAAACATTTTTGGTTTTACCTGGAGATCGGCTGCATACAAATGTATACAAGTACATTACAGTGAGCAAATAAACACCTGAAGGAGGCTCCACAGCTGAAATGTTGTGTTTGTCTTTTCTTCTCTTTTTACCACAGAATAAACCTTTACTTATTACTTTGCAGCTTATGCATGCTGACTCAGCCACAGTACCTACTTGAACATGTATGATTAATTAAAATTTACTTCACTGACTGCTCAGTTATTAATAATGCACTGGGAAAAAACTGTTACTATCAAAAACCTTGGAAAAAGAATGGAGACTTCATTTTGTTGACCATCAAACTAATTTAAGCGAAAATGAGCATAATCTGCTGGCAATAGGACTTCTCATTTGTTCTTTTTTGTGATGCATCAAACCATTTTACCACACATTTCCTCTTTAAAACCACTCATACAGTACTGTACATGCTGTCATAAGGTACCATTTACACCCAACTGTTCAAAGAGACACATCTGCTCTACTGATCAATAAAATGGCAGATATCTATGGGAATAATGATTTTCTCCACATAGAAGCTCAGAACCAATTCCAGACTGGGAAAACACAGCTACCATCAGGTAAAACTTATTTTCTCTCATTAGGTAGTGCTGGAGAAATAGGAATTTGAATAACAGAGATGTTTTTTTTTCCCTAAACTGATTGTTGCCTGCAGCTGAATCTGTATTTTATATTGGCAGAGAATAATCTAACTGTGTGTACTACATTAATTCCAGATTGTTTATTATTCTGCATTTGTTGGACAATGAGAAATTCTTCTGTAGTACATAAATAGACAAATTACCCAAAGTTACAAAAATTAAATTATGAGGTGTGCATTGATTGTCTAGCCTTTTCTATTAATTGTGTTTATGTATTATTACGTATCTAATGTACATATGATTTTCATTAACGTTTACCTGTCTTAGTCCCATGGTATTCATGTGTGTGATTACACAACTCTTTTCTTTGTGCATGGCAAGACTGTGAAAATGTAACTGGAAACCAAGCATAAATGAAGAAAATAATTATTTGTAATAAAAGAAACATTTGTCTTATTCAATTGGTGTGTTATTCACACATTTAATTGATGAGTGTTTCCTTAAGTACAAAATGTGTAGGTTCTAAAGAAAAGAAATAGCACTTTTACGTACAAAACTTGTCCCTTGCAGAATTTTGATATTTAAGCCTGTGCCATTAGAATCTGAAAAGAAGGCAAAAGACTTTGCAAAGGACACCATATACTGTATACTGATGGAAAAAAGAAACACAACATTTTCTGGAATGACATGTGTTATAGCTTATGTACTTTCACAAAAAGTTGTCAATTTGTTTTAAGCCCTCTGACCAGCAATACAGCTTGTGCAGTGAGGCATTGCAACTTGCCAATCACACAAAAGCTTGTTAGGTGCACTTTTATCCAACAAGGTCCAGGTGGGACAATGCCTGATCAGGTCACCTTTAAAACGGCCTTCATTCAAAGCTTAGGTCACTGCAAGAAAAAGGCCACACTTATTCCGTTTTCTGTGCATTCCATAATGCCACAAATGTCACCAGAAGCAAGGGAGAGGGCCATTGGCACACTGCAGGCAGGCATGTCATGTGCCAGAGCTGCCAGAGGAGCTGTTGCGTTTCTTTTTTCCATCAGTATATACAGGGTATGTGTCATAGAATGTGTCTATACTGTATGTACCAATTTGAAAGTTTTATATCAGGTAACTTTTATAGAGTTTTATGATCACAATAAAAGAAGAATTACCTAAACATTGATCCAGTGAGCTCAGATGTTAGAGCATCAGATAGTTCTGCAGTTTCAAGACCATACCTGACAGAGCTGCTTTAATTGTCTTAAATAAAAATCATATTGATTATTTGTTTTTAAGAAATTGTTTCTGCACATGGCTGAAGACAATGATGTTAGCGGTTAGAGATGTTTGTCTCTGCAGGGCATCAGTGTTGGGATGATGAAGAAAGTGATGCAGACTATGAAAACATTGAATACACCCTAGAAATGAAGGAAACCAGCCAAACCCCAAAGAGGAGAAGTCAGGATAACACAGAGAAAGGAACAGAAGAGTTTAAATCCAGCACAAGTACGACTAAGCCATTGACTGCTAAATGTGACTTGATAATCTGTCTTTTATTTTTATACAGCTACAGTACCTCCACAGTTCTGTTTAACAGTAGTTCAGGAGGAGGTCAAATTGTAAACTTGCGCTTTCGTTTAATATTTCCTGGCTGCCCAAAAGTCTGTGTACATCTTTTCTACACCCTTTATTCCATCCCACCATCACCCTTGCAGCTGCCTCCCTGGTTCATTTGTTGAAAGTCAAGTCATGAGTGTTGTCATAGTGTGGTCATTTTGTCATCAAGGCTAGTTAACACCTGGTACACTATCCTACTGAGTACCCTAAATACACTATGTAGAAAAATGCTACATAAATATAAGAAACTATTTCTATCCTGGTAACTTTCCAAACACCTGTGTTTCAGTTCTTCTATTTCTCTGCCAATGCTAAGGATGAAACCTAATTTTATTTCCATATTCAGTATTTTGCAACATGGAAGTGTGATCTTATCTTATACTGTGATCTTCACATTCATAGCTTGGGAATATCCTGTCTCCGATAAAGGCCTTTGTCACTTAATATTTGCATTTCAGTTTAGGATATGAGGTTGAAGACTATCACATGTCATAAATATCGCAAGTGACTTTGAAGAATTAAAAGGACCTAATTTAAAGGGAAGGTTTCGCTAGAGTGAGTTAGAGTTTTTTTTCAGTTTTCTTCCTTTTTAAAATGATTTTTTTTTCTGAGGATGGCTGTTTGCTGAAAAGCCTAGCTTTTTGTTTTTTAAGCTAAGATAACACTTTCTAAACCACCTAAAAAAAGAAAAGAAATTTCAGTTCCTCAAAAGACAGGAAATTCAACAGTAGTAGACTGTTACATAAAAAGTAACCTACTGGATTGCAAATAAATCTTCTACTCCTTTTACAGCTCCAGCTGCTGCTGTTGCTGGGACCAAGTCCATCATTCTGCTGTATGTCCTGCTGTTGATGGTCACTGTAGGCTGGGTAGTCTTCATCTCACTGGCCTTCATTAAGTGTAAGTCCAGAAACTGGCAGGGTATGATGACTGAATGAGTCATATTACATTACAATTCTTCCCTTCTTATTTTGCAAATGAACAAAATCCTGTGTTTAAGCTCCTGGAAGGAACTCTTCAGTTTGACCTGGAAGGCTTTCAGTATGTAATTCTTTAAAAAAATAGATTGTTCTAGGTTTATATTGTAGATTTGTGAAACAGTACCTTTTTACTAATGCGCTGAGCCAGTACATGCAAACCCAGAGAAACCCCTTTACAGATTTTAATTGCTAAGGGCCACTCTGAAAAAAATCATCAAAATGAAACCATTGCTGAAGATCAATGACCACATAACAGTCCTTTGGACTGAGGCTCTCACAGCAGATCAGAAGTTATCATTTATATTTATCTGTCAATCTGGACTCTCTCTTTCAGACTCCGCACTAACCGAAGAAATTCAGCACCTCCGAAAGAGCCAAGCTGCCTTGAAAGAGAGCAGTAAGATATCAGTTTCAAATGTAATTGCTATCTCCCTTTGCATCCTTGTAGGGAACGTTATTTTTCTTAGAGGAGAGCTGGTCCACTTGTATACATTTTCTCAAAAAGAAATATGGCTGTATTTGCGTTTTAACCCATGTGTGGCAGGGGGCCCTGGATGAAGGGCGAGGCATTACTTTAGTGGCCACAGCTGTACTGGCTGATTAAGGATGAGCCACAGTTGTGAAGGCTCTTTAAAAAGATACTGAACACCCCCTGAAGGGACAAGCAAGGAAATCCCAGAAGGGGAGTAACTTCCACTGACAGTCCCAGGGGGATTGTATCCAAGCGTAAGGCCATTTTATTTCTTTTATCTTTTTCTTTGTGCCTGTCCCGTCACGTATCTCTACCGGGCAGGTTGACCTTTTTTTACACGTCAAGTTTTTATTTTGTTTTGGCCTTGCACTCCCTGCTCTTCCAGACTGGATCCCATTAAATAGGGTAAGTCCAGTCTGGTTACCGCTGTGCTGAGCAGTTTCTTTTTACAAAGGCTAGACCCCGTTAAATAGGGTAAGCCCAGACTGGATGTCGCAGTGTACAGCAGCACATTTTTACTAGTGTTCCTCCCACTCCCACATTGTTACACCATGTTCAACCCCAGAGCAAAATATTTCACAAAATCTCACACAAAAGATCATTTTTTAACCTGTATGCACAGAAACATAAAGTATGTGGACACAGACCTGAAAGGGGTTTGTAGAGTTCCATTTGCTTTTTCCATTTACATTCATGTAGCATAATGTGTATCTCTACAGTTTGTGCTGCTTAAGACCTTATTAAAATAAAGGATGTGGCAGCAAACAGAACAAATCTCTTCCACTCCACCCAAATCTTAATTTGAAAACTTTCCAGGCTTCAATTAGTCCTGAAACACATGCAGGATAGAACAACTTAAACTCCTGAAGGGAGACACTCACTTATATAATAAGGTTCCCAGCTTTTTCTCTGCTATTTTAATTCTATGCATTGCATTTGCCATTAGTCATGGAAAAACCACAAGCATATTCCTGCTTAAGAAGTGATACCTAAGAAACCAAAATTCTCAGGCAAACACAGGCTATCCAGAATGAAGATGTTCTGGCTTTTCTTTGAAGAGGGCTAAAAAGGAGGAACTATCCAGTTTCCTCTTCTTCGAGAACTCTCAGTGCTTCTCTTTCCATTTCCTTCCCCCAGCTCTTCTTATGACTCTCGTCTTACTTGCTTTCAGCTTGCTGTAATTATGTTTGGCACATTCACATGACTAGTGTCTTTTTATCTTTATAGGTTCTGCAGAAATTCAAAGCCTGAAAATGAAACAAGTTGGGTTGATGAGCAATGGTAGGTGCTGTGTGTACAGTATGTGTGTGTATGTGGGGCGGGTTGTTCTTGGGAATTTATAGCACTTTTCAGGCAAAGATTAAATTAATGTGTTAAACAATCTACAGGCTAAAGCCTAAGCGTTTACCCACTTAACTTGGTAGTAGCATTCTGCCTACTAGAGGTTTCCCAGTTCCCAGTTCAGTGTTCTGTTTCTATGTTTTTTGACTGGTTGGGTGATAAAATATTCTTTTAGCTTTATGTTTTCATTTACAAAATGACATTAAAAAGGTCAAGGTTTGAAATTAATCTAAGATACAAGCATTCAAATAACCTAAAATCAATGTCATTTAGCAGAGTGCCTTTTATAATGGCCTCCGGTGTGTTAAATTCTCTTGTGTGTTTTTTAACATGTCATGTCTTATGAGACTATAGGACTGATTAGCCTATGCAGTCTGTGATACAAGTTTCAGCTGAATTCATAAATATTTATAGTAAACCATTCTCATCTGTGTTATCTCTATCAGGATTAAGGTTGTGTATGCTGAAAATGTATTTATATGTGTTCTACTGACCAACCTGGTATTGTACAGTGCTAAATGTACCCAAAGCAAAAATGTCAAGGCAATTACCAGTATAAAAACATTGTAGTAATATAGTCACCATTTGGCTGTTCTTGTATCATTTCAGATTCTCAGATCACCTCTGCAGTGATGAATTTGGATTCCCAGTTCCAAACTCACGGTCAGTGTTCAGCATCGAGGTTGTTGGACTGGATGGGTGAATAAACATTCTCACATTTAGCTTTATTCATCCAGGCAGCTCAGAACACCCATCTCTTTTTTTCAGCAATTTTCAGATAGTGCTCAGGTTGAACGCCTTACAATTCCAAAATCATATAGTCAGCGCATCTATTTAAAAAGATTAGGCTGACAATACAAAAACTCTCTTTTTGGCTTTGTACTGGCCACTAAAAATCGTGGATTCTGGAAACTGAAAGATAAATAAGCATATTCCAATGTCTTAAATGGTGTTCAGGCTGAACGTCTTACAATCTTAATCCAAAATCATACAGTCAGTGTAGTTATGTAGCCTTAATTGAAACCATAAATCAGGCTTCTACTATGTAAACTTCTAGAGATTACAAAATGTTTGAGGAGACATAATTCCAGGCAGAAACTGATTGAGGTCTCGTTGTGTTACTACTAAAAGGTTTAGTGAAAAAATCAGGCTATAGCATGAACCATCAAGACGTTCAGCAAGCCAGTAATGTAGCTCAAGATACAACATTCATTCAGTGAAGGGAAAGATATATAAGAACACCCCATTATTATTTTCAGTCTCGAATTGTGTGCTGTTTGAACACTTTACAATTCAAATTCAAGTGTTTTGCTTTGTACTGGACACTAGAGAACCTGGAGGATCTGTTTTTGTTTTAATGTCTCAGATGTCATCCAGGCTGATCAGTTCATCTGACCAGCTCCAAGCCCAAGTTTAGTGATTTTATTAGTTTGATTATATTTATTTATTACTCACACTATCTGGAAAAACAATGCACTACATTTTTATTCCAAGAAATTGTCAGGTCAAATTCAACAAAAAAGACAATGTAAATTAGTTAATTTTTCCACTACTAAAAAGATTAGTAACAAAAACAGGATATAGCATAAACTAGCAAGCCAACCAATAATGTAGTTCAAGATACAGCGTTTCCTATACAAAGAAAAAGATAAATGCAAATACCCCATTAGTATATTCAGAGTTTTCAATAGCGTTCCAGGCTATACAGTATATCTGAACAAGATTAGGCTGACAATAAAAATACATCTCTGTGATTTTGTACTAGATACTAGAGATCATGAACTCTGTGAAGTGACAGATAAATAATGTTACAAATATGGGTGGACAAAATGGGGAAAATCAGAAAATGAGCTTAGCAGATTAAGCAATAAGTAAAATAAATAATCATCAACCCCAACACGTAAACATTTCTGCCAAGAATATACCTGAGTGGTTGGTATAATTAGAGGCACATGAACTCTTGCACAGCTGTGGTGTGAAATGGTGTGAATTCAGGCACACTTGGCTAAACAAATATTTATTAACAGTGACAATACACACACTAAACAACTCACAACATAAACATACCTCATACAAATTACACTATGTACCAATTTACAAATAAGGGGTCCCAAAGGCCTAATGTCCTAACCACCCAGAAAAACCCCTGTAAATACTAAATACCCCTTTGTAAATACTGTTACAAAGTATTCAAACTCTTATATAACAGTTACGAAGGCCAAGATAAGAGAAAGCTACAGTACATTCTAAACCAACCAGAATATGACCTACAGTTAAATCCCTCTCTCTGCAAACCCAGATGCCACAAGTTGAATGGAAACCTACCTCCCTAGTCTAAAACTGTACCCTCAAAACCAGGAGAGGCCGTTTTTAACCGAGGGATTCTTAGACAGGAAAATAGAATTCCCAAAAAACCACAGAATTGCAAGCTCTCTTAACAGGTTTCAAATGCTTAGCTCCAATATGGTCTTTCTAGGTGATCTGCAACAAGGATCTCTCTTGTCTCTTGTCCTTCTCCCACTGTTTTTCACTTATTTAGTGTCTTTCTGGACTGTTGATTGATACTTAATCATTTCCTCAGAACTTAATTAAGTACTTAATTAATTAAGATAAACCAAGGTAAACTTTATGATTGCTTTGATCGCTGATTCTGGACTTCCTCTACTCAGCCAATCATTCCTTTGCTTTGAAGTTGGAAATTTTTCAAAATTTTTCCATTGTATCTGGATTCTTAGAGACACTGCAATCTATAACTGTCATAATAAGAATACCCCATTTTTTTTAGTCAAGAATGGTGTTCAAGGTTGAGCGTCTCACAATCCGATTCCAAACTCATATAGACAGCGTTCTTATATGAACAAGATTCGACTGAAATTGCAAGTACTGACATTTTTGCATAGACACTAGAGAACATGGAGGTTCTGTTTTTATTTCAGTGTCTCAGATGTCATCCAGGCTGAACAGTTTAACTTCCCAGCTCCAGGCTCAAGGTTAGTGCATTGATTTTGGACCAGGAGAGATTATATATTCTAGGCAGTATGGTAAACACATTCAGCTGGACCAGAACTGTGCATCCTGGGCATCTACCCTTACTGTTTTAAAGTGATTAAAAAGAGAAATCACAGCCTCTAGGAATGTACCGTTTTACCTGCAATTCCAAGAAATGTTTAATATGCTGTAAGATCCTCACATATTTGCTATATTTGCCTGTTAGGAAAAAGAAACTCAGATCAAATCCAAAAAAAAGTGTTTGCATTATCATTAATTAATGCATTCTAAATTTTCAGTGGATTAGAAATGTGTTACACTTTTCACTTCAAAGGAGAGTATTCAATAAATAAAAGGTTGACAGCATTACCTATCAATCTAGTCAGCAAAGCAAAAGCAGTTGTAGATACTGGATCTGCTCTCAAGTATATTGTAGGTACTTGTGGTCAAATGACTTGTATTTGATTGTGTCACATCAGGTAGTACAGGTGGTAAGTGATTGCATGGTTTTCCAGGGAGAAATAATCCATTCATGATTAGATCACAAACAAGTCTTTGATCCTGGTGAGCATAGCAGCTACACAGTAACCTATCCCAGAAACACAAAAAAATTGAGAGCATATGATTTCGACACCAGTCTATCGTAAGGTGATGGATAAAGAGAACATTTTGAATAGTCAGTCAAACCTAACTAGAACATTCTGATAAGATGGGGAGAAATTGAAACACATAAGAAAAACTAAAACCTAATCAATAGAATTGGAATGCTGCAGTGTTAATATCCATGCCAATTTGCTGCAGAAATAAGATTGAAACTTTACAAAAACTAAGTACAAACAGAAAACAATTGTTGAAAAGATATATTTTCTATTAAGTCTTTTTTGTAAAATCATAAATCTAGTGTACAAAAGTCCCAGTTTTTTTCTCTTGCTATGCTGTTTTAGGTAAAGTGATTGTTGGAAAAAGATACCTAACAAAACCTAACAAAAATGCCATTCTTTAAACAAGTATTTTTTATTGGGAAATTAACAATGTCAACAGAAACAGAAAACATCTCCTTTTTTTATTTGCCTGTAGGTTGTGGAAAATCGTGCCCCTGTGACTGGATCCTGTTCAGTGGAAGTTGTTACTATTATTCAAAAGAATCAAGAGACTGGAGGGGAGCTCAAGAGTACTGTGCCAACCAGGCCTCTAGCCTTGCCATTATCAACAATGTTGATGAGCTGGTGAGACCGAGATGCTTTCTTTCCCTCTATATTTGACATTGAATTGAAAAATTCAGTCCAGAAATCTATCTGGTGAAGTTAAGTATGGCATTGAAAAGAAACATTTTAAAATTACACTTGGTTGAATTTATTTACAAAAATAGTTCTTGCAGAATGATGAGCTGCTAAATTGTTTCTGAGTGAATGTTTTTAAATATGGTATGTTGCATTCCATTGCATTGAATTTAGCAGAGATGCAGTGGCCTAAATGCAGCCCCATAGTAAAGCAGGTTAAAGGAGATAGGAAATGGAGAGAAGGTGATCACAGGAAATAATATACAAGAGGGGAGCGTGGAGGAGAAAGGTTTCGGGTGAAGCTGGTAGGGTTTGGGCCTAGAACAAGGAGACCTTAGAATTAGAGAGAGGAGAAGCAGGAAATATCAACAGGGACACAGTAGGAGAGGACCAGTAAGCTTGAGGTGGTGTCAAGGAACAGTTCTTTCCGCGCCCTATGCGGACGACACGATCCGAAAGGTGAAGAAACAATGGGGAAAAATATCATGCAGGAGTCGGTCAGGAGACAGGGGGGCGTGTCCATGCAGTGCTAGTGTCCAAGGGGGAGTGAATCCTGGGCGAACAATCCAAGGGTAAATCCAGAGGGGGAATCCAAGACGGGAGGTTTAGTCCAAGACCAGGGGATCCATCCGTAGTTAAAACCAGAACTGGGTCGGGACCGGCGGGGCAGGGAATCAGGAACAGGAAACTAAAACCATAACGGAGCCAGACGCGGCAGGACCCCGGGCTCTCACGATGCGGAAATCAATGAGAAGCCTCGGGCAAACGCCTGCGTCTGGCTTTAAAGGTGGAACTAAAGAGGGGCTGGAATAAGAAACAGGTGTGGGGAATGGGACAAAACGAGGAAGGGCTGGAGCGCCCTTAAGAGGAGGAGTAACGATCGTGACAGGTGGATGTTGAGGGAGGAGATAAAGTTTTGCAAAGCTTGTAGGCATCTGGAGATAAGAAGAAAAGGAAAATGAAAGACTGGAAGGGGGAAGAAGTTTAAGAATAGAAGAAAAGGTGAATAGGAGCTTAAACTGATTTCTGGCAGCTTAGACTGATTTCAATCCATCTGGCTCGTATCTCAGCCTAGAACAAGTCGAGAATCCAAGATGTTAAGTTTTCACTCCCTTTTTCCCACTGCTGCATTTAATGCTCTTTTCCAACTCCTCATCAGAATGAACAGCAGTATTTTTAATGTGTCCATAAACCACATGGGCACCATAGGTACTGCAATGGCATGTCAATCCTTCATATCTTTCATCATTGCTCCCAGACACATCTGAGCAGCAAAATCTCTTCTATCCATTGGCTGGGCTTGACTGACCTTGACAGGGAAGGGAGCTGGAAATGGGTGGATGAAACACCAGTGGACAAAAAGTAAGTGACAGCACTGCTACACCAGATTAAGGTGGCCTGGTAGCAAATGATGTTTCTTGGTCCCTTAGCCATTCCTGCACTGCTACATGGACATTGCTGTCATCACCGAAGCTACAATCTCAGAGTAGAGTGGTATCCATGGAATGGATATACTCAAGACCAACAGCTTCAGAAAGGTGCAAGTTATGACAATATTCCGGGAAAGGGATGATGACAATATTCTGTTTTTTTTTCAACCACTTCAATGTGAAGCAAGGCATGTGCAAATTAAATTGAAATGCACATTACAAAATAAATTGAGAAAATATATTTATTTTGTTATTTAGATACTGGAATCTTGGGGAGCCCAACAATGCTGGCGAGGAAGACTGTGGAGAGCTGAAAGAAGCTAAACTGAATGATGGACGTTGTAGCGAGATTAAAAGATGGATCTGTGAAAAGAGGTTATAGCCTTCCTGTCCCTACCTCTCCTGAAACAGGCTCTTGAGGACCCTAGCACAGCAGTCTTCATTCTGCATTCAACAGCAGCAGTATTTATGTAATTAATGGGAATGTGCAAGCAAATCTACTGTATGGCACAAAATCAGTGGCAGTATTAACTAAAAACTTTGAACTCTTTCTGTTGCTTGCATAGTTTTCAATCATTGGTGCAATAAAGTAAATCATCATTCCCAGCAGCAGCAATGACAACAATTATAATGTGTGGTGGCACATTGGTTATCATTTTTGCCTTGCAGAGCTGGGGACAGAGTAAAATAATAAGAATAATAAAGTAATAATAATAATAATTGCTTATACTTATATAGTGCTTTTCTGGACACTCCACTCAAAGCACTTTCCAGGTAATGAGGGCTCCCCTCCAACTCCACCAATGTGCAGCATCCACCTGGATGAACCTGGGGTGCTATCTGCATGGAGTTTGCATGTTCTCCTCTTGTTTGTGTGGGTTTTCTGCCAGATGCTGTGGTTTACTCCCATAATCTAAAGACATGCCGGTTCATTGGCTTCTGGGAACATTGGCTCTAGTGTGAGTGTGTTTATATCTGTGTCTGTCTTGTGATGGACTGACTTCCCATCAAGGATGTAGCCCACCTTGTGTCTGTTTCTAGCTTGGATGGTATCCAGCCATACCCCAGTTTCTGTTTCACACTGCACATTTAATTAATTTTGAACTTATTTGTACACATATTTGTGCTTCAAAGGGCTTTGATATTCTGTTATGTTCAGAAAAAGGATGTGTAAATCTAATTTTCAAAACTTCTCGAAAACAAAGTACAGTACCACAAAGCAAAAATTGTGAGAGACCATGTACTGTGGGTCTGGTTTTGAAAAGGCAATGATATGGTTGCCACAGTATTTCATCACTCCTTAGTTCTTGGATGACAACAAGAAATGTATTCCCCTTTGTCACATTTCTGCTGCAATGCTGACACCTACAGTGGATCTTCAATGTTATAATTACATTATCTATTTCTTTTTTTACAATGTCTTCATCGTGTAGTCCTTCTGGCACAGATCATCATCTGTAGAATGAATTAAAATCTGTTTAAACAGGAAAGTCTTGTGTAAATGAATAAACACATTTTAATAAAGCTGTTGCATTGTGGATTGTATTCACAAAGAAATAGACAGTTAAGTTCAACGTCTTGTGCTGGAAAACTGTTTCAATTTTGTTGGAACAGGCCATCTGACATTGAGGCAGTAATACAGTATTTCACATTAATCTCTGATCTTTTACTACCTGAGAAAAAAGAAAACATAACTTAAAAGAGCCTTACACATCTGGTTCACACATCTCAACAGTTGCAATTGTTTCTCTCACAAAGACACTATTAGCTATGCTGCTTTAAGCCCTCATTCTAAACTGCAGTAGCAAAACTGCTAATGAGCTGAAGAGTGTCAGTCTGTTCCATTTAAAATGTAACAAATTATATGACCAGACATTTATGGTTCTGGAAACTATACAGATTGTGTGGGACATCAGATTGTGAAAAAAATCCATCATGCTAATAACAAGATTGAATAATCCAGCAGTTATATGACCCTGTAACTCAACTCAACTGGCAACCTATTGAATCTAAGCAGGTGTGAGCCCAGTCAGTACCTGGATGGGAGACCTCCTGGGAAAAACTGGGGAAAATGGTTGCTGCTGGAAGAGGTGTTAATGGGGCCAGCAAGTCTGTGTGGGTCCTAATGCCCCAGTATAGTGATGGGGGCTCTATACCATAAAAAAGGTGCCTTGCTTTTGAAAAGACATGAAACCAAGGTCCTACTGTAACTCTCTGTGGTCATTAAAAATACCAGGGTGTTTCTTGAAAACAGTACGGGTGTTACCCCCAGCATCCTGGACAAATTTCCCTCTGGCCTTTACCAATTCTCCTAATAATCCCCCATCAATAAAAAATTGGCTTCATCACTCTGTTCTCCTTCCCACTGATAGCTGGTGTGTGGTGAGTGTACTGACGCACTATGGCTGCTGTTGCATCATCCAGGTGGGGCTGCACACTGGTGGTGGTGGAGGGGAGACCCCATTACCTGTAAAGCGCTTTGAGTGGAGTGTCCAGAAAAGCGCTATATAAGTGCATTATTTATGTTGTGTAGCAATAAACGACTTTTCAGTTGGAAACTGCGTTTAAAATATTCAGACTGAATTCATTGACTGAACAAATTTAGAGTAACTTCTTGTAGCGAGGGGTATTCTGTATTTAATCTTTAATCTGTGATCTGAAAGTTTGGAAAATATATTAAAACCTGGTTTCAACAAAAGTTAAATAATCAAGCCTGTAGTCAAAAAATGAACTTACAGTATGTTAGAGTCTCAGATGTAAAGACTATGGATCCCTTCCAGAGATCTGTTATGATTTTATGTTATACTTTTCTTTTGTCAGGAGCACAGTGATAGAACTGAAGCTCTTTATGTGTTAAAGTCTCATGCACCAAATCCTGAAGAGTCTCTCCAGTTTGTTCTTCATTGATAAAAACAAAGTAGTTGTTTGGGATGAAAGCACCCTGCAGCCTTTTAGAGTCAGGTCTTTTTATTGAACAAAATTTTACATTTACTACAATATATTTTTAAATCATATAAAATATTAAGAAGGACTGCCTCAAATGAGTAGTAAATGCATGTGTCTAAAATAAGTGTTAAAAACAATTTATTTTAAATTATCAAAAGCTTTTGACAAATGCTAAGAATCTTACATATAATGTAATGCACATTTAATTTAAATTCATTTAAAATAATTAAAGAATTTTGCTTTATCTAATGCTTCTTTTGCACAGGTAACCTCTTCACATATGAAATAATCTTCATATTTGTGTTCACATTTTTTTTAAAAAAGGAAAGCATTTCTTTGGTAGTTATACAGAAGGCATTATAACTAGTAAGTAAACATATACTATAAGTATATATAAGTTAGACATGAAGTTATAAGTATAAGTTAGACATTATAAGGCATCATATAAATATATAAATTACAGAGATTTTAAACATCAACATTCAGCAGCACAGATTACTTTTGGGTTGCAAGCACTGCTGCCTCATAGCTCCAGGGTCCTCGGTTTAAGTTCAGCCTTGACAGTCTGTCTGTGTGGAGTTACATGTTCTTGGTGATTTTTTTGCCTGTGTTCCTATTTCCTCCCATCTAAGATAAGATAAGATTGCTTCATTGGCCATACACAATTTCTTGTATTAGGAATTTCTTTTTTTTCTCTCTTACCCCAACTTGCTTTCCATGAGGCACACAGACAGGGAGAGAAGCTTGGGGTCAGAGCACAGGGTCAGCCATTTATACACCGCCCCCTGAGCAGTTGGGGTTAAGGGCCTTGCTCAGGGGCCCAACGGAGTAGGATTCCTCTGCCGGCAGCAGGATACGAACCTTCCAGCCACAGTCCTTTCCTCTGTGGCCCTGTGATGGATTGGTATTTCTATCCAGGAGAAGAACAGGCATGTGTTTCTGGGAATGGAATTCTGGGATTTCAGTTCTATTCTTTCAAATTAGGCTTCATAGACCTTGACATCACCAGTGACTTTGTGATAATGCATGAAGATTTATTTCATTTCACTTGCACATCTTTTCTGAAAGATCAATCCTGAACTCCTTTCACTAACTATACAACATTTCTGCCACATTTAAATCCTGTCTCAGTTCTGCTTTGTCTAGTATAACAATAAACTGAGTTGTGACGTTTCCACATCAAGGCCACAAAAGTTAAAGAATGAGAAAGGAACAATTCAGTGACATTTCTGACCACTGTGTTCACCTTTACATTAGGCCAGAATACTGTATGTCTGATTACAATACTATTTTATTATGTAATAACTTTAAGATAATTTTCACTTATTCATATACATTTCTGACATAATGAGAATATGTGAATGTGAATATTATTTTGGGAATTAAAAATAAATTTTAAAAATCACTGAACACCCCCAACTCTGCAAGCTTTTTTCCCCATTGTGGATCGCTGAGGCTCTAGAGCAGTGTTCACAAAAACAAGGACGCATGGATAAATAGGTCACCACCCTATAATTTCTGCAGTGCTGGACAGTTTCAACAGTCCCTGAACAAAAAGGTGTAGAAAATGAATTGCCATTGTGGACAAGTAATGGCAGTAACACTGGGATGGGATTGGTCTTTTGTGGTTCTCCTCCACCCTTGCAGCTATTACTACAGGGGGGTACCAGTCTAGTCATACTATGGCCAGGGGGTTGGCCCTCAGCCAAAATGGATTAAGCCAAATTTACTGTAACTAAACCACTCTATAATACATTTAATTCCTGGGTGTTGTTATTCCTAGTGAGCTTACAATTATTGCTATACTTTTATCATTTTCTGTACTGAAGCTGGTGGAGCTACAGCATCTACTGTAACAGATTATACCAGTATGAGAAACGCCTATATCCGGATGTGTAAATGAAGCCATGATTCAGGTGATGATGCAGAACATAGGCTTCTAGTAACTCATTCCCAATAGAGTCACCCAACACACTTACAGTGTAGAAAGCAGAGCCGTACAGTACCTTGTTTTATAACATTTTTCAACTCTAATCCATGATTTTTCATTGATGCTTAGACTAAACCTTTAAGTGTGAAGAACAACATTTAAAATCAGTCAATGCTCTCTTCAGCAGTGTCTGAGGATCCTTCCCTGTGTGTGTTTTACACACAACAGAGGCTGAAGCTTTAGTGCTGGACACTGAGCTTGAGTTTGAAAGGAGCTACAGTTGTAAGTTCTTCTGTTAATGTAGATATACCTGGACTAAACCTGTTAACCGCAGTTCACCCACAGCTTGTGAAACTGTAAAATAAATGTATTTTTGTCATGCAAAAACAGCAGCAGTCGATGGTGTTGTATGTACAATGATCATATAATGAGAATTGTTTATTTTCAAGTTAACAATGGGATGAGAGACAAAATCTCACAATTATTTTTCTACTTTGGTCATTTGCTGAACTGAAGCTAGTGGAGCTACATACTGTACAATTAATGTAAACATTATACGTACTGTATACCCTCAAGTTCTGTTTTATAATGTGTAAAATGCAAATATAAATGCAAATATAATTCAAGCAAGACCCTAGGCTTCTACTAACACATTCCCGTCAGAGTCTCCCGAACACCATTACGATGTTGAAGCAGAGCCTTACTTTGGTTGGTAAGATTTTGTCAACTCTAATCTCAGGTTTTCCATTCATTTGGAAACTTGAGAGAGAAAAAGAAATACAGACATGCTTAGACAATAATTTTTAACTGTGAAGAATATTTAAAATTGTTCTTTTCAGTAGTGTCTCAAGATCCTTCCCCATGTGTTTTGTTTCCTGTGGGTGGTTGGGAGGTATTCATGTGTTTTTTTCATTTCATAGGGCTGCTACTACTTGTAGATGAGAAGGAAAAGTGCTGTTTTTAAATTAACTTTGAAATGAATTTGCAAATACTGAAAAAGAACTGCAGCAAAGCTAGATTTTTGTGTTGTTTACCTTTATTTTTATCACAAAATCAGTGGCTGAAGCTTCAAAGCATGAAACTGTGTGTAAAATAAATGGATCTTTATAATACAAAACCATTTGTAGTTGATGGTGTTGTATGAACAGTGACCAAATGAGGTGATTTCACTGATGAACTGTTAATTTCGAACTTCGTACCTGAGTTATCAATTTTTTTATATTAAAAAACTAAACCATTAAAACTTAAAGACATTAACATGGGGGAAATCAATGAAATCTCACCATTATTTATCATTTGCTGAACTGAAGCTGAAAGTAATCTAAACTATTATGCCTATACTCCAAACTGCTGTTTTAAATGTGTAAAACACAAATGTAATCAAGTGATGATGCAGAAACCAGGTTTCTACTAACATTTTCAACAGATTCACCCAAACACAGTTACGATGTAGAAAGTAGACACCTTGGTTTGTAAGATTTAACTCTAATCTAAGACTTTCCATTGATTTGGAGAAAAAAAAACAGACATGCTTAGACCAAAACCTTTAACTTTGAAAAACATTTCAAATCAGTGTTCTTTTCAGTAGTGTCAGGAACAAAATAGTGTACAGCCACATTATACTTCAAAAAAGTAGTTAGACTATGTATTTCACATTTACTGTATATAACATAAAATGTTATATTTTAAAGACATGTGACATGTCAGACTAAGAAAAAAGATTAAATAAGGCTGCAGTTTCTGCAAAATCGAATACAACACAAGTGCCACCTAGTGCTCTGATTTGAGCTGTGCTGAAAATGGCCAGATAGGACTGTTTTATTACTCCAGTGTGTTTTCTGTTGACATAGGTTTTGACACACATTCTAGATGGCTGCATTTGTATGCACTGGGAAGGTTTTTGCTGTTATGCAACACTTACAAAATAATTACATAGTTACAAGTAAGCAGACATCACCTACAAAAAACTTTTATTTGACAGAAATTTAAAAAAATCAACAATAACAAGACACATTTAAAGCCTTCCTTTCAGCATGTCTTGTTTTCAGTCATGTAATAGTCTAAACGCTCTGAAATGCTAGTCTGTATACATCATGTGTACTGTTTTGCTTCTTCCAACTTTACTTCTTACTTCTTACTCTTCTGGCTTGTGCTACTCTTGCAGTTATTATACAGTGCATATTTTTTTATCTAATTGCATGTGTGCTTAATGCAGACTTTGTATATATTGTAAGCCCCCTGGATAAGGGCATCTGCTAAGTGTGTCATAATTTCATTCCAAAAAGAGCTCGAGGTAGAACTGGAGCCCCTGCAGAAGAAGTTAATGTCTTTAATCAAATTCAAGCAAAATATGACTATAAGGCACAGTTCCTCAAGGTAATATTATAATGATAAATGCATGCTATCCCAGAAGGAAATCAAAAAGATAATGTAAAATAACTTTGGTCAACATGTTTTCAAATGTACTACACATCATCCAGACCTAGGCCTAGTAAACTGAGAGCCAGATAAAGGAGTTTGAGAAACGTCACCACTTTCTTCGAGATAAAGAGTCAGGCAGGATAGCTGCACTGAGGGAGGATAAAATTAATTTACAGATGGAATTTGCTTACTTACTCTGATGGGTCTATACCTTCCTCTGATACAGTATGTCTATGCCTAGGGTGAAGTCAAAGTCCATCAACAGATGACTTTCTATGAATCCAACAAGAGGATTCTTGATGACATGCCTGTTTAATAAGATACAGAATGGCCTAACCATGGATACTGCTCACTCTGAAAACAAACCCCAGAAGATCAGAGTGCTGCTGGACTATGACAGGTGGAGGTTTCATTCTTGAACACCCATCTACTGTATACTTCTACACATTTACAGAGAATGTTTTTCCATCCTTCTTCCCTGGCTTAGACCTTACTCCTGTGAGAACCTGCCCAGTACGTGATGTTGGATAACAGCAGAGTTTGTTGACGGTAGAACTCTTGCCCACCTGATGCTAGCAGAATGGTTTCTCTCCTGAGTAAGTGCTCTGTACTGTATCTGACAGCTTCATGTCGATTTCATTCTTTCTTTAGTAACTTCATTGGGAATCATGCACCAAGTTTAATGTCCCCGATCTCCTCCTGCTCCCAGATCTTTCTCCTAGAACTGCCATCTAAATACAGGGCCCCCCTTTTCCCTCTGTTTGTTAATTCTCTACCTTCTACAGGCTTTATAATTTTAAAACACAACAGGTTTCACCAGAATCCTCACATTAGAGAGACAGATTTTGCTTTTTCTTTGGAAAATCCAATTGCTTTCAGCAAAAACTCAACCATGGTATCCAAAGGCGACAACCAGTCTCCCTTTCTTATTGGACACGATCCAGATTGTAATTAGTGGGATCACCTGGTAAAAATCAGGGAAAGTTGGTGTGAAAGAAGGCTTCAGTAGACTTCATTGATTAATTGTGGTCAAACCAAGTTTAAATTGAATAACTGAATAACTGTTATTCCCTTTAAAACCAGCATGCAGTGAGCCTCCCATTTATGTGGTCCTGGAAAAAGAAATATTCTTCAAAACACTATTTAGATTTATTTATGGCAAACTTGGACCCCTGGCTTTGATTAAAGATTAGTTGAAGATGAGAAAAATTGAGACAGGAAAACAAAAACTGTTAAAATTTGTGGCCTGTTGAGGTGGCGTTGCCCTTTTCTCAACCTAATATTTCAGTTACCTGACAAGAAGGAAACCCCAGATAGAAGGAACAGTTCCCCTATTAATCACCTTATAATCAAAAGTGTTTCTGCAAAGTTACAAAATACAAATGACAAAACCAGAATAACATCTGCAGATCACTCTGAAGAAGGCAATCTGAACGATACTTCGGAATTATAAAGTAGTTAGTACTGGTTATCAATAAAAAACACAAGACACTTGCTTTGTCGTTAATTTATATTATTCAATTATACTGTATATATTTCTTAAATTACATCACATCTGTTATATAACATCTTCATAATCCTGCTCTCCTGTAGCATTCATGTCAGGTCCAAACAACCAAAAAAACAATTTCCATCTTTCCATTATTTTACATCCATATCAGTGCAAAAAGCTAAAGCAATGCTAAAGAAACAAAGTATATACATCTATACTTAGTTATTTTATATTAATGTATTTTAGTGGTTTATTTGAGTTAAAGAACAATTTAAAAACTTTTTTTTTTGGTAAAAGAAATGCTTTCAATTATATCACCAAACCACGAGTCATATAAAAAACGCTCAGTCTATCAAGATTCAGTGCAAAAAAGAACTTCAAAAACACCGAATTCTTTTAGTTCTTTGTCTTGTGCAAGAGAATTTATCAAAACTGAGACAGAAATAAAAATAAAAGGGTAATCAGAATCTAACAAACCAAATATATATCGTCATCTTTTAAAGCAATGTGCCCATAAATATTATGGTTCACAAGCAAAACCACTATAAAGTAAAAACAGGAATGTCCCTATAAAACTGATATAACAAGTCATACACAGCTGCAAGATTTTTTTTTCTTCATAATCATAAAGGAGCAATTTTTTTATTCAAAAGCTTTAAGTGGGGATGGGCGCCATTTTATGACAGTTGTGAGTCGGCACACCCATTTCTTGCAAATCAGCTAAGTGTACAGTGAACAGAAAAAAAGTTTGGAAGTAGTTAAAAAAATTCTGAGGCTCTTAATTTTGGAGCTTGTCTTAATCCTGGTGCAGGGCTTTATCATTCTCTACCACAATAAAATCGGCAGCCCTCAATCACAAATTCAGGGACTCTTCAGGGAGCTATGCACTGGATTGTTGACAATAATTACAGATATGGAAACCAAGAGATGGCAGGATGAGGAAGAGTATTGAACTAAACATGTGACTGTTCTGTCTTGTAACAGACTATTGTAATGTTCTGGTTTATTATAATAAGTAGACATTGCAGTAATACTGTGCAGACCTTGTTGAATCAAAATCATATGTCAATGACAAGAAAGTGTAGTGTAAGAGAAAGTGTATTTTCACCATAGTGTCGTAACTTAAGGATGATAAGAAAAGTTTCACAAACTGATTGAGCTTGGAGGAAGACATGATTCTTGTTCTTTCTGCTCTGAACCTAAAGAGCCCGTGAGCAATCACACAGTAGACCTACACTCATTCCCTGGGAATGAAGGTGTGTGGTCTTCCTCTTTCTGTGCTGATCAGCAGAGCAGGAAACTGGAAAAAACACATCCACCCTTTGCACACACTCAAGCTGAGCACGTAAACTTCAAACTATAAAATAAACGCCTCTCTTGCTTTCATTAGAGTTCATGAAAAAATAGTAGATATAAGATTTATGCACTTTCCTAGCAGCTGGAGGCCTCCTGACCTTTCTCCATCAGCTTTAGGTTGGAATTTACAGTTTGGGACTTTAGCCGATGTATTGGGTTGCTCAGGCTGGAAACAGAAATCAACGTGATTTGAACCAGATCTCAACAGAGAGATGTTCAACAAACAATTGTTTAAAGAAAAAAATCAGGCCTATTTTTCAGAACAGGCTAACATCAGGCTTGCACCAAGGCTAGGCCAAGTTACCCAGAATGCAATACACCAATGCCCCCCACAGTGAACAATGTTTCTCAATATTTTGGATGCAACAGCTCAAGTGCTGATTGACGTAGTGTTTTAGGAAAATTAATGAGGAGAGTGAGAGAGGAAAGTGCTCATGAAACCATCACAGTAGAACGGCAGAATTCTCAGAGTTGACAGGTTAACGATTGCACAACTAGGAACAGAAAACTGGAAAATCTGTAAATGCTGTATGCATTTTGTTCTCCGTCTTGGATCTTTGAGACTTCAGCAAAAATCCAGACCTGCGGCTAAGGGAACTAAGGGAAGCCTTGCACTTGGTTACAATAAGGAAATATTGGAAAATAAAAATGCATTCTTGAAAACAGCACTTGCTTGGAGACTGGCGATTTCCAGCCCTCCAGGAAACATGAACGACGTATGTTTAAGCACAGCAGCTGAAAAGGTTTGGTTCCCAGAGTTACAGTCTGTACACGTCTCCTGCAATGGGACTGGTTAAGCCAGTATAGACAAGCTGTGTTGAGTGTGCCAAGCTCTTTGTAAATGATGCCCCTGGATCAAAAAAGGTTATAAAAAATCCAAAACTTTCTGTAGGCAGTTATGGCCACTACTGCTGCTCCAGTGCCTCTGCTACGAGTCGGAGATCTCAGAGCAGGTATTGGAGTCACTGGTTTTCTTCCGTCGGTTCCGAACAGACTTCAGCTCATCCTAAGGACACAAGCAATGGAACACTTGTAAGTGATGGACATAATTCATAATGCAATGCAATCTGCTTCCAGGGTGCTCTTCACACAGAGACTCCCAGTGAGCTGAATCCTACGATGGTGTCCCAACCTTCAATTAATTTGCGACTGTTGCATAATACTAAAAAAAACCACAATTAAGATCCAGAATGCCTTTTCACCCACTGTGGTTGGTGCCCCCAGCATGACAACACACTCTAAGCCATATCCTAGATGGCAGGCTGGCACTTGAGCCAGTCATGATGTGAAAGGTGAGAGGGAACATCCACAGTATTGCAGTGGTCCAAGCAGACAGTCATGTAAGGAGTGGTCGCTGCTCAAATTACAGATTTTGGTGGACATAAATAACAGATAAGATTAAGAACAAAACTCAAACTAAAACCATCCTTCCGAATTAAGACTCAGTAATAATATTCTCTCAGCTCTTTCGGTCACACTCTCTTTGTAAGTCTCTGCCCAAAACGATCGTTGGTTAGCTGATCCCGGAAGTGACCATAGAAATTTGTGCTGCTTTGTCATTTCACCCAAACAGTTTCTCCAAAGCTTATCTTAAAAAAACTGACAGTGACTTGCTCCTATGCTACTGGCAACTGTTTGCAGATGCCTTTGGTGTCATCAAGGAAGGGTAGTTGCACATGCCCGGAAAAAGCTAAATATTTCAACACATTCTTTGTTGCAGAATGCTGAAATAATGGCAAAATGACAAACACCATGATTGCTCATTGCGATTTCACACTGCAGCACCCTGGTCAGGGCACTTTACTGCAAGGCTCTGGGTGTGAGCACCAGTAAAGAAACAGTCAGGTCCAAAAAAAAAAGACAACTCAAACATTTTTAAACTAGCGAAAACCGTTTTTTCCCTCAACTATGTATTTTTCAGACTGCTACTCTCAGGAAGGTAAAAAGAGCAGAGTCCTTACCACCTCAAACACCCCATTCTGTCCCCACTCCCCAGGGGACTGATCATCCTGCTCCTCTGGCTCCTCCTCCTCTTCCTCACCCTCTTCCTCTCGTACCGTGTCCATTCCATCATCCTCATATTCAGTCAGGCAGTCCGATTCCTCTGCTAAATTGAAGGGGAACAAGGTGGGGTTTTAGTTCCGTGGCAAAAAGGCCACAAGTTTATTCAGACACCTTCGTGGCTTCTTCTTTCATCCTGTAATGCTATCAAAATACATAGCATTCTAATGGTTCACTTTTCTTGATAACTTAACATAATGAAAATCATTTAAAAGAGCAAGGTAAAGGGAACATGGGACCTTGGTAGAGATATCAGGTGTTGCTGACAAACACAAATCATATGGAATCAAGGATCATTTTCAGTATCAGAGTGTTCAAATCCATAATGCTCTTCCATTTAGGAAGATGCTTGCTGGAACGGAATTTCAAATACGGTATCAGGACAGCACAGAGCCAAAACATTATTTTTATACATTTCTGAAGTAAATTATTAACTTGGGTGCATCTAAGCATGATGAGGAAGTTACTTATTCCTAATAAGGATCATGGCAATCTGGAGTTTAGCTCGGAGCCAAAGTGTGCAAGATAGGACTACACCCCGCATGGGACACCAGTCTGTCACAGGTCCTGTCTTTGCAGGGGTAGAGAGGAGACACAAAGCAGGTACCAGTGAGACAGAAAGAAAATTAAAAAAAATGTAGATTTATGAACAAGACCACTGTGCAGCATGTTCTAGCTAGACACATGTATAATCCGAGAAGCTGACCCATCACTGTCCTAAAGCTTTTGTTTCCACCTGGATTTTAGATATGGTTTTGCCATTTCAGTTTCAGGATCAAGAACAAATCAATCTGAGCCTCACCTTCTGCAGACACGTAGCTATGGACTGGCTCAATCCTGGACACAATCTCAGCGAGGTCCGTGAAGTCTGCCCCAGGGCAAATCTATAGGGTAAGGAAGAACCGTCCAGAAGCTTAATATACATCAGCTTACAGCATCCGAGGCTGTAGGAAGGAAAACAGCTTTAAACACAATTTCTGATCATACGGTGTACTCACATCCGCCTTCTTGCTCTCGTTGAAATCGGCTGAGCGCCTGTCCTTCAGCATGTTGTCAATGATGTCCCCTCGGCTCCAGCCATCAAACACTACTTTACCATGCTGGTAGCCCACATCCTGAAAAATGGGGAGAAGGGGAGGGATACTCTATTGGGCTAGGAGGTCCGAACAATTTGATATATTTTGGTGCTTCATGCAGATAGGACCCAATTTCATTCATAACTATTGGTGTTAAACGGTGTCAAATTACTCCTATTCCCAGAAATCCAATGCAAATTCCACTCCTAATTTTATAAAGAAACAGGTGTTTAAATAAAACGGCTCTGATCCCACTTTTGCTACGTGTACTTCTGAACCCGGACAATTAAAGGAGCGATTCTGTGGCTTGCTTGTCAGATAGTCAGGAGCTTCCAATTCAAAGAAGGCACTGCCCTTGAACAGACTATCTGTACTCACGTAGATCTCGTCAAACTTGCCAAAGTCCATGGTCTTAAAGCGGTCGATGGGGGGCCGGATGTACTCGCAGTAGGCACTGTTCTTGACCACCTCCAGCTGCCGGACACAGGACACGTAGGCCAACCTGGACTGAATCTCAGCCATGTCGGGCACCTGTGGAGCACAGGATGGGAGCAAGGGGACAGTTAGAGGATTGTCTTGGAACAGTCCAACACCAAACATGCAGGAACCAAGTACATCTGTAGAGCAGGCGTCTGGATTCCATTCTCGTCTTATCATAACATGTTAGAATTCTACGACTGAGATCTATACCTAGCAATATCAGCTTAGACTTGGTCAGGACACTAACATTGTGGCATCCCTGCAGCAGCACACTGACATCATTCCTCAAAAACATTCTCAATCTGCAAATGCACAGTCTCACATGATCTACTGTATTTAAACCATACCCTTTCCTATACAGCAGTCACAATATGTGGGATTGATTTAAAATGAAACATCATGTTTCCCAACCAGCAGCATAATACAGCCTGTCTAACCAGGTGTTATGGATTTTGGTCTAGGTAGGTTTGGTCATTTGGTCATTTGCAAATGCCTTGCCCTACTTTGAAGTGGAAGAATCCTTTGAGGTGAACCTGCCTGTGAAAATCCCAAGCAGCTGTGAAACTGGTGGCAACAATAGGAGCCAGCAGACTGGCGCAGACACATTGCTTGCGATTCACTTCTTGCTCTTTTTATTAAAATAGCTGTCATGGCCAAACAAAGGAAGACCCATAAAAAAAAGAAATGGGAAAACCAACTAACTCTTTCTTGGCTTACTTTGACTTTTTCTGCCCAGGGGTTAATGCGTTTCCACAGGAGCCACCAGCCAGAAAGGCAGTCCCCGTAGTTGGACAGGTCCGTCTCGTCCTGGCTCCCCACATCGATGGCAATCACCGTTTTGGCGCCCATGTTCCTGGCCATATCAGCTGTGGCGGACATTGTAGTGAAAAAACAAACCGTGAATATAAAAAAAAACAAGCCCAAGCGCTGGGCCTTTTTTTGGGAAACCACTCTGCCAACAGCTATTTTGCTGGACACTTCTCAGTTTCTTATCTTGAGCTGGGATTCAGAAACGTGTTTGCAACGTGTGCGTCCCTTGATCTTGCCCATCCCGTCTGTGGGCTGCTCTAGCAGTGGATCAGGGAAAAATTGATTTATAGCAGAATAGCAGAGTAGTCCCAGTAAAGAGACCAAGCAAGACCAGGATCCAAGAGATTGAGAAGACTTGTGAATCCAGGTGGTAAAGCCAGGAAAGTAAGCCTACAGTTTCAGCATGGCATTTATACCTGTGGTGAAAAAGCCAGCAATGCAATGACCTTCAGAAGCAGCTGTCATCACAGGACTGGGGTTTTAAGTCCGTTTGGAAGAGGAAAGCATTTTCACCAACTTATCCTTGGGGCTGTACCTCGCCCATTGATTATTGCATCCTGTAAACGAGTGCAGTTCAGGAATCTTTCTGGCTAAACACAAATGTCATCTAAGTCATGATTCACATTTAACATCATTCACTTCACCATTTATGATTTAGGTACATTAATCTATAATGCCTGTGATAAAACTGTAGTCTTAATGGTACCAGTTGTAGGATGGTGTGTGAGAAATCTCCAACCACGTTTATCAAACTGTCTTCCATAATGGTCATCTGGTATTGATATGAATTTGAGCAGTAAGCTTATGTTTAGAATTTGAACTGCTTTTTGTTTCTGAGACCCCACTGAAACTGAACCTTTAAAATGTTCTGCATTTCAATAGAATCAGCTCAACAAAAGGTTAATACACAGCAATTAAATAGGGTTTGGAAAAGCATAAAATCAGATATGATTTCAGGATTTTGACAAGTAATTGTCCTTGGATGTTACACTGAAATGTTTATAAGAGCCCTTTAAACATATAAAAATCATAAACATCATTATGAAAAATCCTATTCATTGTTTCTATGACTAAAATACTGATTGTCAAAAATCTGGGTGTATCCATTCTTTGGAAACCTCAGCCTGAATGCTATTATTTTGAAAATGCTACCAGTGTACTTCAAAATCATTTGTACTGCACTATTTTAAAATTTGGAATTTACCAATTTATTATGCTGTATATCCATGCTATTTGGAAGTGACAGGTGCTCAAAGAATTGGCTCTCTGACACCAACTCCTGTGCTGCAGAGGGCGAATATGGACGTTCTGATATTCTCCTGTGACATGCCCACCCTTCAGGGCCAATGAGGTTTTGACATGCAACAACCTCCAGCACTTAACAGCAGAGAGGATTCTGATTGAAGGAGCAGCTTGTCTGTCGCCGATGTCAAAAGTCCACAGATGCCCAGCAAGTCCCAGAAACTGCTATTGTACAGACTGCAGAGAGGCTCCTGCCCTGTAACACTCACTTTAATTTAGTGGCACTTTTCACTCTAGTGCACTACCACTTGAGGAATCCAAGTCGCATGGGCATGGCTTAAACCAAGGACATCTGGTCAGAGGGCTCTGTTGGTGCTTTCCAGTACTTAAATTAGCATAAATGATTGGATGGATTATCTAGACCAGAGTTCAGCAATGCACTTTAAACAGCACAGCAGAAGAAAAACAAAATTCCAAATGCTTTCTGTTTGTTAAACGCAGTGTGGACATTTCCCCAGTGGCAACACAATAATACTTCTAAACAATCCGCACCTGAATTTGTTTAGGCTCAGGTGGCTTCAAGTAGATGGGGAAATACGAAGTTTTCTGCACACCAATTTGGGTCAAAACTTAATGTCGAAAATAACTTTTACTTCTGTACTCTTTAGAAGAATCCCATAGGTTCTGTTTGCACACATTAAGTACAGCGCCGATCAAATTTAAAAAACTTCACACAACACTGTCCAAAGAGTGCTCTATTCAAGACTCACTAAATATTGTACTTATACAATATGTAAGTGACAGTGTGTGCAGAATACCCAGATTTCCCACATTGGTACAAATTAATTCCATCCTAATAATTGTGTTTTTCTCGCTGCAAATCCAAACAAACTTTTCGACCCATGTTTGCTCCGCTGTAAACAGACATCAGGGTAACACGGACCATAGGAGCAACACAGATGCAGGAAAGTTTGCAGGGAAATAAAATAAAGCTAGAGCAAAAAAAGAGTGGATCAAGGTAATTTGAGATACAAGTTACAAGGAAAAAGAACAAAACACCCTTTTGTGCTTCACTTACAAAAATTAATTTCAAGTCAATGCTAGCAGGTATTTTTCCTATAAACATAAACTGTATTAGCTCAAAACCATCTATTACAGGTTCCAGGGTGTGCCAAATTACCATTCTGACAGTGCCTTTAATGTTAGGGCATGTTTCAAAATGTCTTTACAGTGTTTTCATTCTCAACAAGATTTCAAATAGCTCTGGTACACTCAAATCCAGGTCACCCGATAGCATTGACTGTAGGCACCATGCTTGATCCTGCTAGTGCATGAATCATGTCAGTGCATGAAATAGCTTTTACATCAAGTGTCTATTTCAGTCAAGTCCTTGTGTGACTACATGCCTGTTTCCATTTGCCCTTTGAGTTCAGCCAGACTGAGAAAAAAGGCTTTTTTTTGGTATGGGGGAAGAACTCATTTTAATGTAGAACTAAGCAAGTGTTTGTCATTGTTCTCTTTGCTCTATTCTCTTATTTTCTAAGGCTCTGATATTTCACACAAGTCCAGTACCTGGTAAGGAAACAAACACGGAAGGAATATCCGATTTGAAATCAGTAATTGCTAATGTATACCTTTCTTCATCCATACATTTTCATGTCTGACCTGATAGTCAGGGACAGTTGTAGTCCTGTACAATATAGGATCTGATACAAGTACTCAAAATCGTCAAAGTAACAGGATAGCTTTTGAATGAACGGGGGACCACGGACCATAGAGTGGAAACTACATTGCCGTGCACTTAAAATCACGAACAGGAGTCAGTTCTTTATGTAATTAGCCACTACCAATCAAAGGGGCTAGGATAGGCTGTTCTTATATTCGTACGTCGAGACTTTGGGCTTGTGAGTTCAGAATGTATTAAGAACATCAGTCACGCATGATGAAAAAGATGCTAAATGTCCTGAAATTTAATCAGGACCTGCTGGCCCTCCAGAGCAGATGGAAAGGAAGCATGTTAAACTGTCCAACCCTGCTGGCTGTAAAAATGGTCATACTCACCCCTGGCCAGTGCTAATGCCTGGCCCAAACCTTTTCACCTTACCCCGGACTCGGGCTGGACCCGGGTCGCCTTACTTGCCTGGCAGGTTGTTGATGTAGCCGCCATCCATGAGCAAGTTGCCATCTTTGGGGTCGCACAGTGGAGGCAGGTACCCGGAAAGGGTCATGCTAGCCCGCACATAGCGCCACAGTGAGCCTGGCACACACCGGAGGGGAGGGACACGTTTCAATCAGTCCACACAAAACACGAACCACTGCCCTTAGGCTGCCTCCTGCTGCCTCCTCCCTTCACCCCCTGGGCCGTGCGTGCGTGCGTGCCGGAATCGGGGGAGGTGGCCGAAGGGGTGACGGACTCCGGAGAGGCAGGAGGAGACACCCCAATCTCTAACCCCATTGTCAGGACGGGCTGCACAGCATCTCTGGATTTCTGCGTCTGCAGAGACAATCCATCAGCAATAGCCCACCGCACAGGATTCTTTTGACAAGACCTAATGGGAGATCAGGAATGTATAATGCACAGCCAAAGGAGTATGGATAGGTCACTTGATATAGATGGGGCTGGACATCATATTGGGCTGGGGGCATCATAAAGCAATGCAACAGTTTAAATACACTTCTGTTCCACTGCATTCTAAAGAAATTATTTTTTAATTCTTTGGAAATCATGGGCTATAGGGCCACAGTTATCTAACTATAGCACAAGACAGTCTTTGATCTTGTAAATGGGCCTTTAAAAGTGGGTAAGCAAACACACGGGTCTACAGAGCTATGGCTGTCAGCTGTAAGGTGCTGTGCAAGGACCCAACAAAGGGGTTTGGGATCTCTCAGTGAACACGTTGGGGCAGCCAGCCAGTCCAGGTCCTGCCCTCCTTGACTCTACCACTAGAGGGCAGGAGACTAGACGAGACATGGGTTGGAAGGAGACTGTCTCCTGACACAGGTGCTCATGGGATGCAGTTGGGTGGGCTTGGAGGGTGACAGAACAAAGCGAGGCACTTGTGTGGCTTTCTGGGGGGCAATAAAAAAGCTGTACAGAGTTAAATATCAAACAGAATTAGAAATAATCATGTTTTTGAAAGATTTTGGTGGGATTACATTTGAAAAGATACTCTTCTTTTGTGTAGCATCCAGAACAGACACAGCTCCTTGAGAAGGTGAAGGACACAAAAAGAATGCAAAAAAAGCAAGTGAAGCGGGTGGCAAAACGTCCGAGAAAAAGCGGAAAAAAAAAGGTTGTGGTGGTGTTTGGAGAAAAAGCTTGCTGCCACACAGAAAGAGCTTCCAGGCTTTCTTCATCACTGGGAGAGAGCAACTTGTTGAAAAAAACAAAAACAATGAAAAGTTGCAAGCAACAGTGCTTGAAAAATAAAAATAAATAACCAAACCTAAGACTACCTCAAACTGAATGCCAGGATTCAGGAGGGTCACGAGGAGATATCCAGATCTCTAACCCTGTCATCAAGACCGGCTAAACAGTATCCCAAGATTTCTGCACATGCCCACCCTACAGGGTCATTTTCACGAGTTTTAGCAAGGCACTACTAATAAAAAAGGAACATATAATGCACACCCAAAGTGTGGATAAGTCACCTGATATTGATGAGGCTGGACTTCATCATAAAGCAATCTGACAGTGTAAAGCAGTTTCTGTTCCACTGACCACGCGAGGAAATGTGCCAGTGTCACATAAGGCCCATAAAATGCCAATGTGCATCCCGTCACGCAGTTTTGCCAAAATAGCTAGCTGGGTACAGCTGCACACAAAGCTGTTACAACCAACAGCGAACCACAGAAAAAGAATCAAGGGAAAATAACAGAAAAAATTATGGAATACAGGCGGTACCTTACGGCCCATTTAAAAACAAAAAGAATGCTGCTTTCAAAAAGTGAAAGCTCCAAAGACACGGCATTCACATCTCCTTTAACAGATGATATACACGCATATACAGAAAAATGAACAGACTCCCACTTCTTGTACCAGACAAGTGCACCACACGAAATGAAAACAGAACCGAACCATGCATCTCCGACCCATGGATGACTACCTGCATGACTGAGCGAGCCTAGTCCAAAATTTTAGTCACCAATTCAAGTGGAGAAGTTTGGGACAGATTTTGGGAAAACCAATTTTGAGAAATGGCGTTTCCTTCCAAACCATGGGTTCCCAATGTCCAGCCGGTCAGGCACGTGGTGAAAAGGGTGCGGGGAAAGAGAAAGAACAGGAAACTTTGAGGGAGAGGGTGAGGTTTGAGAGGTTCCTTGGAGGGGAGGGGGGGCTCAATTCTGACCTGGGACATTGTTTACATAGCAGCCATCCACAAGCAAGTGACCATCCTTGGGGTCGCAGAGAGGAGGTAAATAGGGGGTGTAGGATGCACTCGCTCTGACATAGCGCCAGACACAGCCTGTCGAATGAAGGTGAAGAGTAAATAAAAAATGGACAGCCACAGAGCAAGAGACCAAGATAGGGAAGGAGGGAGAGAGGACAAAGAGCTGGGGAAAGGGTGGAAAAGAGCAGGGAAAAGCACAGCAAGAGCTTCCTGAATTGCAGCATTCTGGATCACGAGGACAATCCACGTTTCTATCAACAACCCCTCAACTTGCATAGTACCCATACACACTAAATCTACAGTGCTGTAACCTTCCGATTGCAGGCTTTCGCCAGTTAATACTGTAAACTGGGACAGAGCACAGCCGAACTGGCTACCAGGAGGCAACAGCACCTCACACTGACACTCCCCTGTCGACCAGCCTAAGGATCCACTGTTGCGCGTGTGGAACAATACCCCCACCTCCATCCCTGTTAAGGGTACTCAACTCACTCTGGGCAGAAACGTGAACAATTACACCCCTCTCCTCCCTACTATTCACGAGGCTGGCACTAAACAAATTGATTACAACTACAAAACACTCAACTTTTTTCCCTTTGGGATGAATATGCTTAAGAATAATACTGTCTGTAATTAATAACAACCTTTCTTTCCAGTTTCTTTCCCCAAAATGAATAAAAAGGACCCCCTTAATAATCAGCAGTGCTGTAGTTTTACACATGTGACTACAGAATAAGAGAGTGAGGCTTAGTGTTAGTCCCATTAAAAGACAGACAGAGGGCAGAAGGACCCCACACAGATGCTAATCCACAGAGGTTGATCCCTCCCTCCTCCTCACCATGCAAGATCAGAGTACATCTACTGTTAGAGCAAGAGACAGATCTCTACAAGCATGAAAAAAGCATAGTCTCTAGTTTCGAACAAAGGATCTTTCAGGTTATCCAATCTGACATAATCACTAGGATCTAATGCAATTTCTAGGAAGAAAAGAAGAATGTGTGTGCGGGGGGATGACTTTCTCGTACCGAAGAACTGATACCAGTTTAAAATGGAATAAAATGGAAAGCTGTTGACTCTGGCGCCCTCAAGATACTCAATATGCAACATGGAGGCTGCAGTTCAGGTCAGTAACTGCTGGCTAGTCCCGTTAGCTGGGGATCCTTATATGCCGTGGTATAATGATGGACAAGACTAATTACTACAGGGGTGCTTTCTAGTAATGATTCCAAGTTATGCTTTAAAGTGTAATCAGATCTCATCTAAAACATCAAATGACAAGCCTCAGCACCTGAAAGAATAGCCAGACACATCGCTAAAGCAAATGTTAAGCAAGACAGGCTGAATTCAAACCTGTTCAGGTCAACACGCTCATTTTAAGCCTGGGGGACTCCTTGCACATAATATCAACCTTATGCTTTTGTTAAAACTAAATTACCACAATGGAGGATATACCACCTCTGTATAACCAACTACACACATCAGGGTAGGGGAGATGATCTCAAAAGAAAGAAGATTCCAAAGTATGGAAAAGTTTGTGTGAGTTTCTAGATTCTATGTTCTGCAATAAAGGAAAGTATCTTTGATTATTTTTAAAGATATCTTTGAAGTTTCCTTGCCTGTACAGCATACTAACTATGCCCCCCTTGAAATACTTTTAGTGGAGTAAAATCCAATTAGAATCTACATCAGTTGTGGTCAGCGTGATGGGTTTTAGGGTTGAAAAGCAGTGCTAAAATCAAGCTCTTCAAAATATAAAGTTTTATGTTCATAACCACAGCTTTTGACACAAGCAGATTTAGCAGATCTCTCCAGTAGTAGTCCAGGATTCACTTGAAATCCAGCCACAGTAATCTGGGATGGGGAAAATTGACTATATTCGTGAATATACAAATGCTGTGCCTCTATTTAATTTCTATTTGTATTGAAGGATGTATTTTGATAATAATGTTAATCATAACCACATGAAACACATACATGATCACACATAATCTGAATTAACACCAGATATTTTCAGACTGCAATTCAACACCAAAGTTGCAAGATGTTGTGAAAATCAAACATGGGCAATGCCAGAAGTTGACTCCAGCATACACGCAAATTGGGTGTGCAGGACTGTTATAATACTCTAACCTGCAGTATTATGAATGCCATAGAGGTATTGCAGGTGATGAACCACAAACCCAAAGCAAAAGATCAAACCTAATTCCAGAGACTAAGCAACAGAATTAGGAGAGACCTCACTCAGACAGGCGTGCCATTGGTTAGTGTCCATGCAGTTAGAGCTTCACCATGCAGCTGGACTACGGTATATAATGGTTGTAACAACTGATTTATCAAACCAATTACTGCTACTGCTTTTTCTCCAAATAGCAGTCGAGAGCAATATCCCCAACAGGATGACATTCCAAAGCTTTGTGCCCAAGTTCCTGAACTACTGTAGATACTGTACGTTTCCAAAGCTGAATCTCAGAGGAAACTACGCTCCTTCTATTTTTCTTTTCTTCCTCTCCCATAAGACATTGACCTTGCAATAGCTCCCACAAAATGGGAGAATGCTACAGAGAAAAAGGTTTTGGGAAATCCCATGCTAGTTTATGTTAAGCAGTTATTGTGCAGTTAACTGCCAACTGACTGACTGTCCCAACACATTTTACACATTGCTGTCGCTGTGAGGGGGGTGTCATGGCCTTAAAGACAGCTCTGTGGGACAGCAACACACTTTCCCTCATTCCTGTCTCCGTCCCAGCTTCTTGGCAGTCTTATGAGAAGACTACTGGAGCTGTCACTTAGAGTAGCACCGAAAGCTGCCTTTAACACAGAGCCACAGGAAAACATATTACAGATGCCATCAGTATTCAACAACGTGCCGTTTTCATAGAACTTTATTTTCATGCTTTTTTGGGGAAAAAGCAGTCTGTAGTCAGTAAGTTTGAAGCCAGAGCATTAACAAGACTCCAGGGGTCATTTCAGACTGTCAGCATTGCTGCTTTACTTCTCAGCATGATTTAAGCATTACAATATTTTTTTTCTTAGTGAACAGAATAATCCTGCAGGAAAAGTTAATTGACAAAAAAAGAAGAGTCAAGGAGGTTGGATGTGCATTTCCTGGAGAAAATCAAAATAGAGCCTGTGTGCAACAATGAGACATTATGTGTCTTAGACTGTCTGCTTTATTAGGCGATTCTGTTATACAACAAGAACAGAAAGAAAATGTGTACACTAAGAATATAAACTAACTTAACAGGACAAGCTACAGGCAGAAAATTAAATACCTGTAGAGGGTAGGAACACAATTATGACAATTTTCTTTGATTGTGAGAAATCAAATTGGAAAAACATGCTGGTCCTTTTGAACCCTGGAGCCAAATGTTAACATTAAACATAAAGCAAAGATGAAATTAGTCATACAGCACTTCAAACTGGCTTAAAGATCAACACTGTTAAGAATGAATTAAGGGGAATTAACCCCCATCCCTTTAACTGGCAAAAACAGTTACAGTATGTCTGGGGTTATAAAATGTACCAGGACGTTTGATTGGGTTGTTGCAACATTCCAAAGCTTCAATGTTAAAATTTAGCCTTACATTCTGTATATTTTCTTGCTTGATTCCTCGGAATGTAAATGGATAATCTGCTCTACCTGGAAGATGTAAGCATGTCTCACCTAAACGTAACTGACTTACTCGCTATTAAAAATACTGCAGTGTGGCACATGATGTCACAGCTAACATTCCTCCTCTGCTGTCCGTTTTACTAAAACTGTGAGGTTCCCAGGCATCGGGTCAGTAGAACCCCGTACAGTGCAGAAGCAAGTCTGCAACTGAGTCCTGGGTAGCGATCCAGAGGGAGGAGACTCTGCCGAATGCGTACAGAAGACAGGTCCGCTGACTCACCATCTTTGTGGACACGCATCGCTGAAGCCGTGATATCAGTTGTCACGTTGAAGTAAGGCAGCCACAAATCCTTGGGGAGAGAGACAAACAACTACAGAAACAGCCTGATACACACACCATTGCTGAAGGTTTATATTTATACCACAATTAAGCTCGCTGTTGTGGTTTTACAGTTGTGAGAAAAAGTTTGGGAACCCTTAGGACTTACCTGGATTTCTGCATGAATGGCTCCTAAAATGTGATCTGATCTTCATAGTCATAATAGTCAAGTCATAATAAATAAAGACAGTCTTATTTAACAAACAACACACACAACATTTTACATTGCCATATCTTTATTGAACAAATGGTTTAAACAATCAAGGTCACTGATGGAAAAAGCCATTTGTGCAGAAATCCAGATAATTCCAAATGGCTCAAAAATGTTTTCTCACAACTGTAATTGATAATTATTGTACTCTTTCACCCCAAGCCAATGAAGACCTCCCTATAAAATGGTTTACTTTTTAACACCAATCTATGTCCATGTTGACCAGACATATTAATTCAGGTCAGTCCTGTGCTACAGCTTTAAGAAAATATATTTTAACTTGTGGACAATTTACAAAGATTGCTGAGCAACTGATGTTGTCCTTGTTGTTGCCCTGTTGTCCTTGTTGCAATAGAAGATATTAGAAACCTCATTAACGTATAAATGAGAATGGATAAGAAGCACAAATAAGAAAGTTTTTGTATATGTGGAACAATTTAAGTGAATACATTTAAAGGAAAGACTGAACGTTTGACTAAAAACTACATCATTGTATTTTTTGTTTTTTTCTGAGAAGAAGCTTCTTGGAGCACATGGAAGTTAACAATTTAGGTGCATATTACTATTATGAACCATAATGGTTATGAATGGTTATGAATGGTTATGAACCATTAATGAAAGAAGTACAGTGAGTTCAAAAAGCGACACAGTGTACATTTGTAATATTCTGATTCTGAATGTACAGGTACTACAATAACCAGCAAATTAGTGGCAATTCACAATGGGAGCTGAAGATTTTTTTAATCATCCAAAATACACAATGTTACCAAATGGTGATAATACCTTAAAAAAGCATCTTACAAATGAAGAAAAAACTAAGATTTCCAGCCCTATTTACAGTATAACACAGGCACAAATCTTAATAATAATAATAATAATAATAATAATTCCTTACACTTATAAAGCGCTTTTCTGGACACTCCACTCAAAGTGCTTTACAGGTAATGGGGACTCCCCTCCACCACCACCACCACCAATGTGCAGCCATAGTGCGCCAGAACGCTCACCACACACCAGCTATCAGTGGGGAGGAGAGCAGAGTAATGTAACCAATTCATATTATTATTAGGGTTTTTAGGAGGCCATGATTGGTAAGGGCCAATGGGAAATTTTGGCCAGGATGCCAGGGTTACACCCCTACTCTTTTCAAGAAACACTCTGGGATTTTTAATGACCACAGAGAATCAGGACCTCGGTTTTATGTCTCATCCGAAGGACAGCGCCTGTTTACAGTATAGTATCCCCGTCACTATACTGGGGCATTAGGACCCACATGGACCACAGGGTGAGCGCCCCCTGCTGGCCCCACTAACACCTCTTCCAGCAGCAACCTTAGTTTTTCCCAGGAGGTCTCCAATCCAGGTACTGACCAGGCTTACACCTGCTTAGCTTCAGTGGGTTGCCAGTTGTGAGTTGCAGGGTGATATGGCTGCTGGATGCCAAATCTTTGCTTAACAAAGCTACTCTTATTTGGAGCTCTCAGTGCAGAATCCAGTCTGCCGGCCTTAAGACTCACTTTTTTTCCAATTTCTGAATGAGGTGTACCTGTGCTGGCACTGTTCCCTAGTATAAGAGTACAGAGCTGAGCACAGCTCTTTCTGAGAGGGGCCTGACAGCCACGGCACTTTGCTGGAAGAGGGGCAGCTGCGTAGCTCAGTGGACATACAGTACCTCTATCTGCTTGTCCTCAAACACCTTGGAGATGCTGGTGTTGAACGCAGACCCTGAGAACATGGAGGTGATAGGATAGGTGAGGTCCAGCACAGTCTTAAACACCGAGTTCATGGACTAGAAGAAAAGAAACAGTGAAGAACTCATTATTCTACAGCCACTGCATTTAAAACCAAGGCAGGAGTATAGAAAAACATATCCAGCCATGTTGCTGAAGCCAGTAACTTAATTTCTTTGAAATAACATGACCAAACAATACCCTTGGAGTTACTAACTACTATCAAAGATGGGTTAGATGGCTACTCTTGTTTGTAACCTTTCTTATTCTAACACTTATTCTTATCAAACAACTGGGGTGTTTTTTTTCTTTAAAAAATCAAGTACACATTTATGGTTACAACTCAATGGGAACTAAACTCCAAATCCAATTACGAGTCAAGTTGGTTTGTTTTGTTTTAATGGGATTCTGCACCAATAGTGTCTTACGTGAAGAGTGAAGCGTGTTTCGTGTCTCAGCACTCAGTGACCCACCTTGGACCACTCTCGCGCCCTCTGTTTGGTGCGTACGGCGCTACGCTCCTCGGCATACAGCGCCCCGATGAAGGAGCCAATGGATGTTCCACCCACAATGTCTATGGGGATGCCGGCCTCCTCCATGGCCTTAATAACCCCCACGTGAGAACAGCCCCTGCAAATCACAAGTCAGCATGTTACTGTCAGACTCCAGGTTTGCATCCAGTATACGGCCCGTTTTGACTCTACACCTCTTATTTTTCACCCGTGGCTTTCCATGGTCATGGTAAAGGCCCAAGCCTGCCCCGAGAGGGTTTCTTAAAGCGTCTCTGAGGCTCGGTTAAAAATTTGCCATCAGTCAACTTCTGCCACATTTAACAAGCATGTTCACATATGTAGCCTCATTCTTCCTGAAGACTATTGCACTCAGTAACACTAAAGGTACATGACTTATGTTCCTTTTTACAACAGAAAACTGTGCAGCACTGTGTTTAATTTCGTGTTCTTTTGTTATTTGGTGTATTTATGTTGATTTGCACGGTGTATTAAGTGCATCCATGAAATATTCACAGTACAGGCAAAGTTTGTAGTAACTTATTTTTTCTAATGGACTTCAGAGAATGCCTGCACTTTCCCTATTAATGTACTGTATGGAACAAATACTTCGCTGTCCAAATAATATTTCATGGCACATCAAAATGAGTCAACTCATTTAATGAACTGCACTGAATTAGAAACTCCAATCCCCTGCTCTTCTGCCATAACAGATCTGACTGAGAGGACTAAAGATGAATGTTCTCCTCGCTGACAATTTATTGGGGAGATCAGTGCTCTTATTTTTGACTTGTCCCACTACAACTGTTTGCGTTCTCTTCAGAAAGCAGTCCAGCACTACTGAGGAAGTTGGGATTTGTATTAGGGCTGCAGAGGCTTCATCAAGTTTCATTCCTAGCACTGTGCAATGCTTCTTCTCTTCCCCCCACAACACTTCCTGCAACACTTTTTCTCAACAGCTTGAGGGATTTGGTCAAGTTACTGCAATGGCCAATCGGGTACCTGGCTCCCCCTCCTCCTAGGACCAGCGCAATGCTGTTTCCTGTCAAAACCCTGGCCAACCGGGAGAAATCGCTGTACCGGTCCACCGTCTTTTCAAACACCTTCTCGTACATCTCCCTCTGTCAACACAACACACAGAACAGCACACAGAGTCAATAGGCACTGCCTATACTTCCTCTTTGCAAAATGCTATCCCAAGTATAAACCCACTCATATGCTCATAGTATGTAATGATTCCCAATGCTTTTCAAACATGGGAAAAGTCTGATCTTCTATTTGTCACTACACATGTAAATTCGTACTAGCGCAAATCACAGAATTTTATAAGGATCATTTTCAAGAGATGTCTATCTGTGCAAAAGTTACTCCAAATGCTGACTCAGGAACATCAGGTAACTGGTGCAAGCATTGGCCAAGAGTCCAGATCCTTGCTTCTGCGCCAACCATGATATGGACAAAAGAGCAAACTGGCAGTTCTGTTAGTGGGCGTGGTGCCCTTACCAGCCTGGTGGGGCTGCGCCGAGAGAAGACGCGACGAGGGCACTTGAGGTGGAGGTGCCCGGAGCACCAGCTGCGCATGTTGAGCCATTCGACTGTGCGTGCTGGGCTGGGCCCGTCCTCCTTGTGCAGGAGGACAAGCTGCTTGAGGGCTCGGACTGCAGTGTTCTCCAGCATCTGCTCCAGCTGAGAGACAGGGAGAAGAGAGAGAGAGATCAGGGATCAAAGAAAGGCATCTGCAGCGAAGAGGTGACTCATATTCGCTTGTAGCTGTCCAGGGAGCGAGAGCAAGGCAGTGAGAAATAGACTGAGCACACAGACATGAAGAGTTATTTTCAGAGAATAAGCTTGTGCTTGGAGACTTTGGACAAAGGATGCAGAAAGAGACAGGAAGTAGTAAGAGACTAGAACGAAGTGATAGAGCACAACTACAAAAATATTAGCGACCCGAGTGCTCATCCTCACTCAAATGATCACATCCTTTTGGTGACAGTTAATCCATAGGTGGCCTAATGGGTAGGAGACCTACTTCCATCACCTTTCTTGCCAAGGGCCCTTCCCAGATGTCCTATGGAATCCTATGGAATCCCAATCCTATGAAAACCCATAGATGATACAGTTCAATCTCACAAACCCATAGTGTCACCACAGCCTCGGCTAAAGAAAGAGCATGTAGAGATTGGGTGCGAAGTGTTTCATCAAGGCTCTGAAAACATGGCTCAGCCTGTTCAAACTGGTATTGTGGCTCACAAAGCCCCAACCATTATTCTGTGGGGTTCCTGATGGTCCAACACTAAACATAGGTACAGTATGTTCAACCACACACATGCACAAGCACACCGAAGAGAAGGGTGTTTTACCTCTCCCAGAGTGGGCTCCTGGTCACCCAGTCCAATAATGAGGATGCAGTCAGCTTGTCGAATGCAGCGCTGGGTCCAGGGGGTCATGGTGCTGTCAGTCTGGTACAGCACGATGCGGTTAATATCCTCCTGCTGGGCCAGCCAGCCCGACAGACGGTACTCATGAATACTACAGAGACAACGCAAGAGCAGGGTCAATAAAAAGGAGCCAGAGAAAAGTCACAAAGTGAGATTTAAACATTTGCTTGTCAGTTCCTTTTAAAAATTTCTCTTCACATGGGCCACTTTCCCTCCCCAAATAGGCCACTATTGTTTAACCAGTCTTTCTGCTAGAAACATGAGTCCATAGCATCACATCTCAATGACTATCAAAGCTGAGATCAGACCACCTCTCCCACCCATACACTAATGTTCAAGAACACACACGACCACTGGCCACTCACCTATCCAAAGCTGAGGCTCCCAGGCGCTCTCGGATGATGTCACTGGTTAAGAGGAGGGTGGGACCTGAAAAAGAATTTTAAAAACATTAATTGAAGACATTCCTTTATTCTCTTTCTCACTGACTTCATCACATAAATTAGCAACAGGGGCAGGTGATCAAGTGAGTACAGTCTGGCTGGGATCCTTATTACATGTTCTTTTGGTTTCTTCTGACAAACCCCTTTGATTCAGCATTCTCTAGCCTCAAATATCTCCATTTTCCATCTTCTATTACTCCATCTTCTCTTCTGTCCTGTTGGGCCCATATGCGACCGTGTCAACCACAGTTCTCCTTGCACCAGAGAGGAACAAGACGTACCAATGGCATTGAGGGCATGACTCAGCTCCAGGTTGAAGGCATTGACTGGCACGTCATCGCAGATGGGCAACACTGCCACAGTGGACAGATTGCTGGCAGGGTTGGTAACATCGTGGCTGGTGCCCACTGCGGATAATCCCAAAGCCGAACCTGAGAGAAAGAAGGGCTCCTTAATGCATGCTGTCTTTTCCTTTCAGGGTGAGTGCTTTCCCATTGTGCTTGAGAACATAATAAAGGTTTTAAATAAAAGGAGGCCATTCAGCCTATCTAGACCATTTAGACACTAGTAGTTATTCCAGACTAATAATGTCTAGGCTGAACCTAGCCAACACCAAATCCTGATCAAGAAACAAGTAAAATGCAACACAAAACTGTCCAATGACAGACCAAGCCAAGCTTCATGTTCCTCAAAATGATATTAAGCTTCCATGACTGACCAGATAAAGGGCCTCGAACTTGCTGGAGGTTCCCCAAAATCTTCTGTCCCAACAAGTGGATCAGTCTGGTCACAACCTGAAAGAGTGCAAGATCATGGTCAATAATGAGTGGTAATTCATTATTTCTAGGCTTCAGTACAGCAATACAAACCAAATGAGAATTTGAAACAAAACACATGAATTTAGAACTTCACCTGGACTATAATGATCTAAGCATGAACAGTAAGAGAATCCAACAGAATGCACAAAGGATATTTTGTAACAAAAGGAAACTTCAGATTATCTAAAGTTTGTCTTCTTAACCTTCTGGGGGTTTAAAACACCAATAACCCCTCCCCCTGCTTGCCAATGCTCACTGACCTGTGGGTACCTCCTCTTAATGTTGTTGAGGGTGCCCTCAGGCAGTTTCACCAGTTCAGTGTCACGGACTGCATGGACAGTGGTGGCACGAGGCTGCCTCGTCAGCGCCTCCACCTGAAACAAGATAAGACAGTAACTAGGTGTCTATGCCAGGCACTGCCATTTCAAAACACAACTGTAACTCCCATTAAGCGCACTGTGATCCAAACCCACTGTCTTCAGCATCCAAACATTCATGATCAGCTGCACAGGAGGCCTGAGTCATGTCCGTGGGATATTCATAGAGTTGAGATTTTAAATTCAACGTTCTCCACCATGGTTCTCCACCTTATAGCAGCCATGTTAAATATTACTGTACATTCTTGCTCATCAGCGATAGCCCATTCTTGTTCTGGAAAGAAATAGGTCTTCATTCTACCTTGGGCCTCTGAATCTTTAATCTAATCAGTAAGTATCACCACCAAGCACCCCCAAAACCCCATTTCCAGCTGATCCATTGCTGTCTATTGGTGTATAAAATGTGTTGTTGTCCTCACCACTCCTATGAGATCCCCTCTTCCATACTCTCCCACCAGCTCCTTCTTGCCATTGGCCTTGCGAATGACCGAGCGGAGACGTCCGTTCAGGACAATGTAGGTGCAATCTGACTGGTCCCCCTGCCTGGAGTGGATGGACACAAGGGGAAAGGAATAAGCAGGAGTCATCACATCCACACTACTAGGCAGGATACAGTGTGAGAGAATAGTGAATCCAGACAAATCGTTCTGGAAAACTGGTAAGAAGCTTGGCTGTTCAGTTTTGATAGGGACAGAACAATGTGGTTAGGAGCTCAAAGAAGAGCTAGGCCTTTATTTAGTTTGCAGTTTGTTTATCTTTTAGAGTAAATTAAAAAGCATTTTTCTCTTTACCTACTAGCTACTTAGCTTGTTTGTTAGGACTGAGGTAATAAAGAGTTAAAAAAAAGTTTTTAGCAAGTTAAAAGTCTAAGTTTCTAGTTGAGTAAATTTTGTGGTCTTTAGGTCCTGGGCATTCTGCCTAGTTCCCAATTGATTGCGTAACACCTGCATTCTTGTTTGTCTCATTTTGGTACTCGCACTCTCACGGATCGAGCTCTGCTGCTTAGCAACCCTCATGATAAGAACTTTGTAACCTGCTCATTATACTCCATATACAGTATATGCTGGGAAGATGCACTACAGTTTGACCTCCACTTTGCTATTCCGCTAAGTGCTTGCTCCTTGTGTACACAATAAAGACTCCTTTCTCTGACGGAACCTGAGTCACGTTTCTGATTCAACAGGACCATCAGATGTTTATATTTTATGACACCCTGCACCAGGTTGTGTGACACACAGCTCTAGTGGGCTTTTGAGTATAATTGAGAAGGAAGCACATCAGTTGAGACAACTAGTGTGCAGACTACAGTCTGAATCCTTGCACAGCCTAGGTTCAGATAGGGGGTGCCTTATCACTTGGATAGTTCCTGGAGAGATGAGAATTATTATCTTAAATCCAACTCTGTTCCTGAAGTATCACAAGTTCCTCTGGCTTTCATTTGACTCTAAGCTCTTAACAGTAGTTAACAGGATCAATTCTTTTGTTGACTTTGAACGGCCATATTCTGGAGGACTTCACTCACACCAGAGTTAAAAGTGATAAAAGCAGGAGGATCAGTGTCAGCTATCACACTTTAAGACAACGCCTGTGAAGGGAGTCTGTTACCTGTAAAGTGCCCGGCCTGCTTCCACGGCCATCCAGTCAATGGCAAAGTCCATCTGGCGCACGAATGCTGACATCCGCACTGCCACGGTGTGGGCAGCACTGAGGACCACACTGGGCTGCTCCCGCATGATCCTGCAGGGGGAAAATGTCCACAAAAAAACATTTCCGGGGTCAAGGGGCCACTCATAAGCAAGCTCATACCACTGACATTGGCAATTTAGAAATAAACAGCATTGATCCCCATGGGCATACAAAAAAAAACATGTAGATAGACAACCAGGGGTCATTTTTTTACTAAGAAATATTGAGATCATTGATATAATTGATTTTGATTATAAAGGCAAAGCAGGTCCTTCTGCAAAGCAGGTTCTTCAATCTAGAATTACCTGTTTCTAATACTTTCCCCTCACGCTCCATAAGTTTTCCCAACTGGTGATCAGTTGATCAGCCTGTGTTCACATTCTGTTCTATCCTCCTTATCTAGTTTTTCTACCTCTGATCCTTTAGAGGAGAAAATACATTTGCTTAATAGCACTCTTATCTTTTATCTATCAATGAAGGCAGTCTCCCATAAACTTGAACATAGATGGAGTCTTTCTGGCCTAAATGTACTGTACATTATCAGGCTTGGAATGATTACTTGTCTGAATATAAGGATATAAGGATACAGTCTACTAGATCCACCTACTTCTCTCACATCATTGAAAATAACTCTAGACACTTTTTCTCCACTATCAACTGACTGCTAAAGCCAAACTGCCACATTACCTGCCTCATCGCAACTTTGCAACACATTTTTAGTTTTCTTTAGCTCCAAGATCGACAACACATCACATTCTCTCCACGTATCACTTCCACACCTCTTCCCTGCTTGCCTAACTTTACTGATTCCCTTCTCTCTAACTTCTCTCTCCTTGACTCTTCATCCATCAGTAAACTGGTTTCACATATGAAATCCATCACCTGTATATTAGATCCCATTCCCACACGTTTATTTCAGTCCTGTTCCACTTCTTTCTACCCCATTGTCCTCAATAACATAAATGAATCCTTGAGCACTGGTGTTGTACCAACAGTCCTCAAAACTGCTGCCATTACCGCCAAACCAAAAAAGCCTAACATGGCTCAGGACAATCTAAACAATTTGTACCCCATCTCCTATCTACCCTTTCTTGCAAACATTCTAGAACACACTGTTACAATTCAGTTACAGTACACCAACTCATTACAAATAATCTTTCCAAACCCCTTCAAACTGGTTTCTGACAACTTCACAGCACAGAAACTGCCCTGGTCAAAGTCACTAAGACCTTCTAATAGCTTCTGATTCTGGTTCTCTTTCTATCCTCATTCTTCTTGTTCTCAGTGCTGCTTTCGACAGTGTTAACCATGATATCTTGCTTTCTCGTCTTGAGACTGTGTTTGGAGTTTCTGACATTGCTCTCAAAAGTCTTACCTCACTTATCGCTGTCACTTTATCTCTCTTGGCGGATCTAGGCCTGAAATTGGACTCGTCAAGTCTGGTGTTCCTCAGAACACGATATTGGGCCCCCCACGTTTCAGCATTTACATGTTTCATGTTTCTACTTGGTCAGCTTTTAAGATCACATGGCCTCAACTATAATTTCTATGCTGACGATACTCAAATCTACATGCATACCAAACCTGACACTGATGTGGCCGTCTCTATTCTATCTAATTGTATCCCCGACATAAAAACATGGATGACTCAATTTTCTTCATCTAAACTGTGACAAGAGTGAATTCATGCTAATTGGCACCCCCCATCAACCTTGTAAAGCCAGTGCTGTAACCCTATCTGTGGATGGCACTGTACTGTACTTGAACTTCAGTACAAATTGAAAAACCTGATTGATTCAGGCTTGACATTTGACCCACATGTGCAACATATTGTCAAAACACCTTTCTTCCACCTCAGAAATATCACTAGACTATGTCCTACGTTATTGCTAACTGTGGCTGAAAAGCTGATCAACACATTTGTTTTCTCCCGAACTGACTACGGTAACGCTCTACTCGCTGGGGTATCTAAATCTACATTGAACATACTCCAATATGTTCAAAACTCGGCATCCAGAATCCCGACCAGGTCTAGTTTAAGTGATGACATTACTCCTATCCTGGAGTCTTGCACTGGCTTCCTGTCAAGTTTCTATCGTCCTACTCCCCACCTCGTACCCTTCGCTCTTCTGGTCTCCTATGTGTCCCTCAAGCCCATCTACACTCTATGGATGACAGGGCCTTCTCCTATTATGTCCCAAAGCTCTGGAACTCTATCCCCAAGGATATCAGAGAGTCACCTTCTCTAAATGCCTTCAAATCTAGATTCAAAACCTTCTTTAGAAGAGCCTTTACTTAATAGGTTCTGTTCTTTACCCCTCTGTTCTGTATTCAGTACTCCCATCTACTGTCTCCTCTCATTGTGTATTCTCATTGTGCATATCCTGTGTATTTTTTTATTGATGCTGTCGTTTCTGTAAAGCGCTTTGAGAAGCCACCTTTAAAAGGTGCTATATAAAATAAAGTTTATTATTATAAAGCAAAAACAAAATGCTTTTGCCCACTTGCTGTAGACTGTGAGTAAGGTGCACTGTTTAGCTTGCTACCAAGCTCCGGGTAGACTCACTCGTAGAAGTCGGACTTGGAGATTTTGAGGAAGGTGCAGTCTCTCACGGCTTTGATGGTGAAGATGAGAGGCTCTCCGGTCAATACAGCCAGCTGACCCACCATCTCCCCAGGCTGCGTGATGAACAGGCACACATCCTCCAGCTTGTCAATCATGCGCTGATACACATGCAGGCAGCCAGAGAGCACAAAGTGAAGACTCACATCCTGTTAGGAGATTAGAGCACAGGGATGAGAGATGGAAGTTTTTCCAACCCATCCCCTGCAATTTCCGCACACTAACCACTGCTCTCAGGTACTATGAGGTCATTCAGTGCAGAAGCCAATATCTCTTCCCACGGTGCCCTCCTATCCCCGTGCCTACCTGGTCACCCTGTCGTGCCAACACTGACCCAGCCTTGGCGTGATGCAGTGTGATGCGCCCATTCAGCAGAGCTGCGTCCTGGATGGGCAGAACCAGAGAGAGAAGTGGAAACAAATGAGCATGATGACCCAGTCTCAAGTCCCAATAACGAAAAGGAGAGAAGTCCTGAAAATTCTGCTCAGAAAGACCTGCAAAAACATGCTAGGGTGGGAATCCTTGTCACTGCGAAGGAATATAGCAGAAGCCCCTAAGTTTGGCTTCAGCGCCTTAGGCCTGTGCGTCATCAAAATGCTTCCCCTTACTTCTTCCTGCTGTTCCGCTTTTGAAACACCTGTTGTCTTTTAATGTTTTTTAAAGGCCGAAATGTGATATCTTTAAATTTTTCTTCAGGTTTGTGCTCCCTCCCATGCTTTTTACAATCACCTTGCTTTGGAAATGTGTTAACTTCTTAGAACTGGAGCTGAAATTGAAAAGGCTTTCAACTCTTTATCAATGCTAAATTAGCTTGATTTGTTTTTGCTTCAGGATATATCGTACATTACCTTTTTAATGTAATACCCTATTACAACAGAAAAGGGTTCTGATGGAGAGATCTGTAAGGAAGACAAGTACAGGTACTGTACCATCTGCTTTGAGTTGTATAACCGAAGTGTTATATGCTGACAGAACCTGTTAAACAACAAAGGGCAAGCAACACATACATTATTATTTGAAGGGGGCTTGAGGAGGTTACCTCAATGCGCATGAGTTTGAGCACTTCGTTCTTGGCCTCCTCGAACAGATTATTGGCATGTTTTCCATGAAGAGGCCCATATAGACTGTCCAGGACGTCCTCTTCAGGGTACAAGTACACCCCTGAGGGCTGCTCCTCTACTGTTACAGACTTCCTCTCGCGGGGCTCCTGGGATACCGACTGAAAGGAGGGAGAAGGAAAAAAAATGTTAAAAAAATGCATCACATCCAATTAATTCTCAGTACATTTATTAACAATATTAAATGTAATTAACTCAATTATTAACCTGTAATTGTTGTGAAAATCTCAGTTACTAACTGAAACAGGTGAAGGAAATACTGCAAATACTTGAGAACTATTTAATCTCAATGCTATAATAAAATTAGTCTATGCAGACTATATTTTCTCAAAAATGTTGTAAAATCAAATTATTAAAGTGGCGATGTTTGGAAATGTGGCATTCTGTAGTAAATGAGTCAATAAAGAAACCATTAATGCTGTTTTCAATTGTCTCTACAGCTTCAGCATTTTCCAGTAATTAAGTCTTAGAACAGGCATTGGACATCTACTACAGCAGTCTTACAAAGCTCTTCCTGCCTCGATGTGCCTGCTTACCCGTGTGAAAGTGGGCGTGGTGGAAGCAGTCCCATCTTCCTGCAGGGACACAGATATACGCCCCCTCTCATACGCCATGTCGAAGTCAGAGCGCAAGCCCCTCTGGATCCCTGCTCAGACACAACGACGGCATGTGTTTAAAGCTTTAATTAATTGTCCTCCTGTATGGAGGTGGACCTGGTCAGATCTCCGGAAATGAGCAAACCTGCCGCAGCCTACTCAGTAGTGTAGAGCCTATAGACCAGTGTGTGTCTGAGCAGACTCACTTCACCCTTTGTATAAGAAAACGCTATTTACTGGATGATGGCCAAAATTGTTTGGAGTCCTTTCTGCTTTTCAATCAGATGACATTAAGAATCCTAGTGTATCCTTAAGCAATCATAAAGTGTGTCACTCAAAAAAACAAAACAAAGTGCTTCTGTCAGCCTTACCTGCAATATCCACTGGCATGGAAATGGCACGGCTTAAGGTTGGCACTGTGGCACCATCTCGAACGTGATCACCACCTGCATAAATACCAACAGAAGGGCACGGCATTGAAGGATCAGTAGCTGACAGTGTGACTTAATTCCAAGGAACTGTCCAGTGAAACCTACACTGGGCAGAGCTGGGGTTGGAGAAATAAAATTAAGCTTTTACAAGCTTAAGTAAGAACTGCAATTCCCTTGTATTGCTCAAAGCATCAATTTTGCCTGCATTCTGTATGATACTACAGGGATACAGTATTCACAAGTGTCCTCTGCATGTGTAACAGAATGTCACGAGTGAACAATTCACAAATGTCCTTGCACGGAAGATCAACAGTATTTACCGGCTAGCTCCCCTGGCTTGGCTGTGCTGTCCCGATGGTCCTCACAGATGGACGTGCTGATGAAACGCTTGCTGTGCCGGACGGGGCTGGTGCGGGACGGGTGAGAGGCCTGGGGCAGCAACCGCAGAGGCTGCATCTCCTGGAGAAGGGAGAGGAGACACAGGACAGGAAGCGAGTGAGGCACAGCCTGACATAAAAGCATGCTGCATGACCTTCCTGTGGATTTGAAGAGGTTACAACTACAAACGCGTTCAGTTTAAAGAACGTCAGTCCGTATCAGACTGTTGTTTTATACAAAGAGGTCATCCCCCTTTAACTGGCCCAACTGGATTTCCAAAGGACTGAATGTGGTCCTCCAGAGAGTTCTGCCTCAAAAATGTCAGAGCAATTACATTTTTACATGTGGAAGATTAGCAGATGGATTTTCAAAACTTTTTTTATCCAGTGTGCTCCTAATTTGTAAAGAGACGGTTTTCACTTACTGTATTTGTAAATGTATTGATCTTTGGGGTCCTTTAACAAGTGTTATTAAGTGTACAGAAACCCACGATCTGAGACATGAGAAATCAGCTATATTGAGTCTTATGGAAACCTTATGGCTTGCAAATAGTACAAGTACTGTAAAACTCCAGCACTCAAAGTGGATGGTACAAATACAGAAAATAGTCTTATATGGGGAGATACTGCTCCCAGCCTCACACATTTTAAAGGTTCAAAGAAAAACATTCACAAGTTACTGCTGAAGAAAGTTACTTGCAATGACAAGCCCAATCCTGATCTCTCTGTGGTTGCTCTTATCCTGCACTGTACCTTACAAGAGATTATGAAATTTGAAGCGACTTACGTGGCTAAAGAGCTCATTGGTTAGACCCAGGTAGTTGTGCAAAGCCAGCACTGTTACTCTCTGTAGACGAACCATAATGATCTGAAGAAAAAAAAAATCCAACAGGCAAACAATTAAAACCAGTAAATGAAGGCCAGTTGCGTGCACACTCACGCGCTTATGGTGACTGATGCACACAGATTGCATGGACAGAAGACAGGGCTCTCCTCACCTGTACCACTCGCACCAAGCTCTCTGGGTATTTCTCAAAGATGGACAGGAAGGCTTCCACAGGAAGTCTCAGCACAGTGGACATCTCAGCCGCTCGCGCAGACACTGTCCGGTAAGGCTTCTGATGACCCTGCAAAGCACATGCAAGTATAGCTATACAGATGCCAGTATAGTGCCCCTCTCTAGCGCCACTGGAAGTTCTGCTCCTCACCTTCCTAAATTTATTAGTACAGTAAGCCCTCCACTGTAGGCGTTATTTTAGACATCATGAGCACCACCACTCACAAATAAAACTAATATTACATTCACTGCAGACCTAACTCAGACAGAAAATTAACAGATTGGAGAATGATTAAACTTCAAATATCAGTGCAAGCTGAAATCAGCTGGTCAGAACAGAGATTTTTCACACCAGCCTAGGCTGGCCAGCGAGACTCACTGTGATGACATCCAGAATGCTCAGCAGGCTGTGAACACTGTCTCCTGGGTACACTTCTTTCACAACCCCATCCTTCCCATCCTGCACAACACACAGGAAACAAAGTAAGCCTTCTAGCCAGAACTGAGGATGAGAAAAGGGAGAATGCTAGCCCATGGAGGACCTCCTCTCCTGGGAAACTGATCCAATGACCTTCTGGTCTAGAGTTCAGAGCCCTAACCATTGTGCCGCACTCCTGCTTAGAGCTAGAGTGACATATACTGTAAGAGTCAATGGATCGGGACTCTCCAAAACCAGAGCTGGAGACCTCAGGCCTCAACAGTGTGTGTCTTATTTGTTATATGATAAGTTGTAATAGTAATTATTTCCCTCTGGCAGTGTATTATACAAAAGGACATACACCACCAGAAGACAATGGTGAGTTCTGAACTGGAAGGAGATTTCCCAGGCCCTGCCAGCCCACTCTCTGACTTTTCTTTCCGACTTACTTTTCCCACTATTACACTCCAGTGTGCATATACCTCCCATTATTAAACATCATCAAAAGAATGCGGGCTTCAAAAGATTGGCAATTTGTAAGACATACTGTGTCTGAACTGGCTGGGGCTTGCAGAACAGGGGACAGTGCTGTTCAATGGCATTCTGTTCTAATGCATATCCAGCCAGTTCTCTACATACTTCAAAGTCCTGCCTGCTAAAGAGCACTTCATTTCGAATTAAATGGAATGAGCCGAGATGGAAAGAAACAGAATGAGACACAAGGGCTGAAGTTATTTACTCCTGCAGCAGAAGATACCAATACTGCGTGTCTGCAAAAATGGGGGCACCTGCTCAGTACTCCCCATGTAGAGGTGAGGAGGGCTGTTTTGGGTGTGTACAGACTGAAGACACAGTGTTCTGAAACAATAGTAACCTGAGTACCCCAGTAGGTCCTCAAACAAACCTGTCACCCCAAATCTAACACGGTTGTGACATCAACCCTTTCACAGAGTGGGCCTGCTGTGACAACACCTACAAAACAAGTTCTTGTCAACACGTCTGTTTTTCACTTTATACTAATAGAATATCATCCGCAGTTAAGACTTTTCATTATTTTATGTTTAAAGTGGATGGACAGTCATTGAGAGAGATTTTGTTTACTTGGTTATTGATCAGCTATTTGTAGCCAATTTCCAAATATATCATCCTACCCCAGCAAATGATGCCAAAAAAACCCTACAATCACAGTAACACAAGTTCACACACAGTAATTGTTGCAGGAAAACGCTGCACTGAAGCCTTACAAAACTGATTCCCAACAATGAGGAAAGAGTCTGAACTGCTGCTGCAGAAGATGACACAGCTTGATGTTTTGTTTCCAGCCAGATCCTGCCCCAACCCACCTGTCCAGTAAGGCACAGCTCTAACTTCCCATCCTGCACCACGTAAATGCTGCTGTCTGGCTGTCCCGGCCTGAAGACATACTCCCCCTGCTGGAACTGCAGGAACACCATGTGCTTGCACAGCTCCAGGAACAGGGGCTTTTCAAAGTGGCCCAACACCCTGCAAAGAGACACAGATCATCAATTCCGTGCCTCTTGTCGCAGGGATCTGACGGAGCAAGGCAGCAATAGCGAGGAAGATGGACATACCGGACGTTCTTCAGCATGTAGAGCACCTCAGAGGGCAGGTGGGAATTGGCCACGTCAAACTCCGTCAGATCGGCCTCCAGCACCGAGGGAGGGGGCTCCTTCATTTGCAGCGTGGGCATCTCCTTCTTAAACCGCAAGATCCTGAACGAGAGAGGGCAAGTGGGGTTAAATACAGAGCTGAAAGAACCGTGTGCAACAGGAAACAGTACTCTGCACATGTATTGAACGGTGATCTGTACAAAAAGAGAGGTAGGTGTCATGAACGAGCTACCCAGTTATGCTGATGAAGCCAGTTCCCTGGAATTACTCAAAATGTAGCTGGATGGAATCCTCTAACGAACAAACCATATGAGAGAGACTGACAGAGTGGCCTCCTCCTCTGACATTCAACCACCGTTCTGCTCCAGCAGCTCCATGTACAGCAGATCGATGGAGAAGGCGGCCTTGCTTTTGAAAATTCTGGACCAGAAAATAGAGCGCCATCTACTGCTCCAATGGCTCCACTTACAGCAGCAACCTGGTTTTTCCTTGAGATGTCTCCCGTTTGAGTACTGACTAGGCTCAGCCTTGCTTAGCCTTTGAGATCAGGCCATATGGTGGCAATGCAATCTGATGCATTTGTAGTCTTTCACATTTTTTAATTATCAGCAACTTAAAGAGTGACAAATTCTACCAATTGGACTTGTTCAGGGTTTAACAGTGAAACATGAACCAAAAATCTACAAAAGAAAACCGAGACAAGGAAGTCAATTTGACGTTACACAGGAGGCTGTGAGATTGTGGAATAAAATACTCAGTCATATTGTCTAAGATGATACACTGGCTTCTTTCAAGGATCAACTGATTGTTCGGCAAATTGTTAAACATCTACAAATTACAAGACCTAGATGAACAGAAATGACATGCTCACATTTGCAACCTCTCTTGCATTTGCTCTTGGCATCTCCATTATATCTAGATTCCCTAATCTGATTCTGGTAATATTATTCAGAGCAGCTACTCCACATTAGCTGCAGGGAAAAAAAGAGCTCTTCATAGCTGATTAGCACCAGTGAACCACAAAATGTCTGTGCTGCACAGTAGCACTGCCACAGAGGGCAATAAGGGGCAAGGCTGTTTGTACACAGCTACAACAATAAACTTTGAAGTCTTTCTAGAAACTTCCTTTTTCTTTTTCTGCTGGGAGATTTTGTAGACATAGGATATCACAACTTCAGCAAAAGGAAGAACAGAACCACAAAAGTGTCACAAAATAAAGAAGTGAGATAAACTCTGAGGCCGCATTTTCAACTGAATATGGAGCTTTTTTGCTTTCTCTTGAAAGCTGCTTCAGAACTAACGCGCCCTGTGGTGTACCATCAGGAGTCGAAAGGCATGTCACACTGAAAAAAGAGTGCTAAATACTACCCCTGACACATTGTCAAATGCGTAAAATACATTTCTCCAGCTCAGAGAATATCAAGCATGAGTGCACAGCAGCGCTGTCAATATTTCCTGCTGGATTAACTAATGCCACTCAAGACATAGGCTAATTTATTTTTCAGATGCAGATAAGATTACAGTATGCGAAATTAGGTTTTATAAGAAGTACAAGATGGGATTGCATCCCTCCTCCCCGTCTTTGCCCTTCTTATCACTGCAGTAAAAGTGGACAGAAAAGCCAGAGAAAGTGCACATTGGTTAAACTTGTGTTAACTGGCAGAAGTCAACCCTGAAATGTGTTTCAGGGAAAGAACGTGTTTTCCCTGCTTTAGGGAAACAACAAAGACAACCATTCAATAACAGACTCATTAATTTCCGATTATATCAGCTGCAGTCGCCAGTACTTGCTTGGATGACAAAGGAGAAAAGGAAACATCCATCCATTTTCTAATGGTTTCATTCAACTTACAGTTGCAGGGGAGCTGCAGCCTATCCTGGCAAGGAATGGGAGCAAGGCAGATACACACTGAACAGCACTCAAGAACACTGCAGTGCGCACACACACAGATACAGACACAAACACACACACTCACACCATAGGCAATGTTCCCAGAAGCCAATTAATCTACTAGTATGTCTCTGTACTGTGGGAGGGAACCAGGGCACCGAAAGGAAATTCACTCATACACAAGGAGAACATACAAACTCCACACAGATAGCACCCCAGGTCAAGAACTGGGCCCAGGGCCCCAGCATTGTAAGGCAGCAATGCTAACCAGTGTACTACAGAACCACCATAAAAGCAAACATAACAAGTGCTAATTTTCATTTCATATGTGTGCCTATGTAAATTTATTCCAAATAAGGTAACAGGCTTGGAATAATCAGCATTTGGTGCTACAGTAGCTGACAAAGCCTGACAAGGATCAGACAGCTGCTCAAAGGCATTCTTATCTGTTTCACAGTCTCTTTTTTATTAAAAAAGGGAACCTTACTTTTTGGCAATGTTGAGCATCTTCTGTTTCTTCTTCAAGCGTGGACGGGAGGCTGTGGTCCCCACAAGAGACGATGTGGACTGAGAGACCTGGGTGCACAGAGACAGAAGGATGTCGGACAGGGCAGCATGCACAGGATAAAAACAGGTTATGCAATCAGGCCTGGCTAAAGCCTTAATCAGAATCAGTCTCAAGTTACCACTCTCACACCCTCCCAAGCCCCCCTTACTGAAAAGATCTTAAAAGATCTCCCTCAGCAGGGACTTTCCAGTTATAAACAAATGTACTACTAGAGAACCAAACGTCTCGTACTGACCTTACGCATGATCTTCCGGCCATAGAACATGACCTTGTCTCGCTTGCGGAAGCGATATTTGGGAGCTTCCTGAGCCTGGAGCTCTGGGTCAGAGAATGGGAACAGAAAAAAAGGAGATCTCTTAAAATGTACCGCTATCCCTTCGGAAGTCTTGATTGTGCTTCTTCCAACCCTTGAGAGGCTAATCTACCCTTCCACACAGATCAGTCCAGTGGACCAAGTATGAAAGTCTCTGTCTCCTACCTATTGGGCAGGTTTTGGGGAAGATCCACTAAATGGAAATATAAAGATCTTGTAACTAACTTTGTCCCATCCTCGAAACAATGCACAGATTCCATACTGAGCAGAAGCTACCCCTGCATGAACTCCACTAACTAATTCAATAATTGGCCCACTTAAACAACAAAGACATGGGGTTTTTATAACTGAGTTATTGTGTGTGGCACACCTGACTAGATGTGTGATTTTTTTTTTAAAGCAGAAGTAAAAAGACCTCAGGGTGTTGAAATAATGAACATCTGACAACTGCTACTGTATATATGTGTGTTTCATGTGGGTTTCACAATCCTGTTCTTGAGGTTAACATGCGAGGTGATGTCTGAGTGATACTGTACAATATCCTTCAGCAGTACAAAGTAAGAGACATTAGCAAATGTTTCAGGGGCTATCTTCTCCCTACAGGCAGCAGCTGAAGACTCACTCCTTAGCTGGACCCGCCGGAGGACGAAGAAGATCAGGATGGCAATGAAGATGATGGAAACGCCAGCGCCGATAACTATCCCCACCATCTACAGGGATTATAACAAGAAAACAGACATTATTACAGGATTTGACAAATAAAACTACGGATTCAAGCTATAGTCATAACAGTGGTAGCAATTATACTTGTACTACTAATAACAAGAATAATAATGAACAAAGACACACCATGCTGGTCTGAAGCTGATCTTCCACAAAAGTCTTGATGTTCATCAGCCCATCCTGTCAAAGAAGAACACAAGACAGCTGAGTGAGTGCACAATCCAGTAGAGCCTGAACTGGCAGAGTCTATTTTCTCCTGTGCTAGTGGGCTGAGCTCTTCAGCTCTACAAACCTTCAGAACCTGTACTGTTCTTCAGCCCCCTTCCTTGCTCCAGGACATGGTGGGGTCAAAATTATAAAGGTGATTTCAGCCGCCTGTGATTCACATTTACATGCACGGTGGCTAGTGTGCCTGAAACTAGTACGTTCTGAATAAGAGTAGAGCAGTGGTTCCCAAACCAGGGTCCACTGGAGGCTATGGCTCCTGCAGAGTGAGGGTTAGAGAGGTGTTCCCCTAAAAGCTGAGCAACATGACACTCCTGGCTGGATATACAAGTCAATACATCCAAGAAGGATTTAAGACTGCCACCCTCAAAATAATATTATAAAACCATACGATAGACAGTGAAAATGAATACAGAAATGTGCATGTAAAGTACAATCTTTTCCTTCTAACTCCCAGCAAAGATCAGCAAGGGTTTCCACACTTTCCTGGCCAGTGGCCCTCTATCTTAGCAGTGACCCCCACCCCAATCTCACACATCCGTATCCCCCATAGATCAAAGGCAATCTCAAACTCAGATACTAATATTAATGACTGTGTTTAAAAAATCAAAATGGTAAAGAACCATGGCTCTGCCATTGATGAGAGTTGATAGATTATTGACTCGATCTTGCTGTGTGCTGGGATATTACTGGCAGGCCCCTCCCTAACCCCGTCGGAGGACATCCCTGGATTCCAGTTTGGTAACAGCTGGCCTGAAGACAATTATGGTGAATTTGGGACTGACTGCAGTTCAGAAAGCTAATTACATGACAGAGTGACCTAACAGGGTGAAGATCCTAAGAGCTTATCTTGGAAGATACAATTCAGTTCCGATGCAGACTGTCTAATCGGGAACTTCAAGGAGGAGCAGTCAACATTAACATTATTCTGAAGCCGGTGACTGGATAAACAAGACCGAAATAAAACTCGTAAATAAAATTAAACAGAGGACACAAGTGGAAACTATGGAAGTGTGTTTAAAACCATGAACAGGAAACACTTCTTTACCCAAAGGGTTGTGGGAGTGTGGAACAAGCTATCCAGCCATGCTGTTGAAGCTGATGTCCTGTCTTGTTTTAAGAAATAGCTGGATGAGATCACTGGATCTATCTACCAAATAGGGTAGATGGGCTGAAAGCCTAGTCTCATTTGTAACCTTCTGTTGTGATGTCTTTCAAGAGCAAACACAATCAGGACATGGGAGAGCTAGAGAAAGCCCTGCTCGGTGTTAAAAAAATAACACTAGTGTAGCGGCAATGCTTGTTAATAAGACAGAATTAAGTGTTGCTGGGCTTTCCCAAATGAGGCCCCATCTCTCTGTTCATCTCTGTGGTGCAGCCACAGAGAAGCTATTCATGCAGGCTGATTTAAAGATGTTTTCTTTTGATAAGGGGCAGCTCCCAAAGGGGGATGCACTTAGCTAAGCCTGGCTATCATGATCAATGGTCATCCATTGGCGCCTATCTGTCTAGGGAGTGCCAGATGGACATCTGGACTGCATTCCTAGGTGTCAGGAGTAAGTGACTCATATCTCACCTTGATCAACCAATCATGGACTGGTAGGGCCGAGTAACCCACGTGGGACTCTGATGCCCATGGAACTTTCAGCCAATGAACAAGCTGAAGTTCCTCCAGGTAAAAACAGGCAACACAGAGAGCCTGTAGTGAGACTTCTGTGGACTTTTCTAAAGGGAATTCAAAGGAGAATTCCAGGGCAGGACAGCCCAGGAGCAGAAGGCTCCCAAGGGCAGGACATTCTCGCAGAGCGCCTCCTGACCATCCTGAGACTCAGCCCGGACAACCACGGAACGGCCAGTGTGTCCGAGTGCCAGAACTTTCCTTTGTTCTAAGAGTCTAGAGCGGAGGTTGCCAGAGAGTAACCAGAGGATCCACCCGAGGTTAGCATCAGCAGCAAGCCTCGTGAACAGGTCGGAACTGTGGACAGCTGAATCACTATTCAGAACTAGCGCTTCAGCAGGAACGAACCGGTCCTCTTCCTGACTTGCTGGGACCCACAGTCATCTTTTCTCCTGTGCACAAACTTTGCTAGTTAAAGCCAACACTAACTAGCCTGTCAGTGAGCATCAGCAGCGCACCGTCGCAAGCCACACAGCACAGCCTGGCACGGAGCCAGAGAGCGCGGATTGGACAGCAACAGCCTGCAACTGTTTCAGAGAGCCCGCAGGAGATCTGAATCCCCAGAGATTGGATGAGTATTCAACTTCAATGCATTACAGCTCGAGAATTCAAGTGTTATCCCAACCAGTTGGTATCAATTTAATTCCTAAGACTTATGTACTTGTTTTGAGTATCTAATGTAGAAGTTGTAACCAAGTTCAATTACGAAACGGTCTAAATGAATGATATACTGAACGTATGTCCTCTTGATATGTGTAACTCTTCGTAACTGATTGAATATATACCTTTTGTATTCTGATAACCCTCACGATAAGATCTGTTAGGTTTACATGCATATTCTATGTATTAATAAATGTATCCTCGTGTATTAGTACCTGTGTGTGTGCGTTGTTTGAGCTATATCGCATGGTTGGATTCTAAAGCCATCAAAAGAATCAATTTTGTGATTTACTATTAATAATTGTCCCAGTAAATGCCCAAACCCTACAGAACTGGTGCCTTCAGAGAGCACACTACATTTAATTTGGCGTCCCTGGACCGGCGTGGCAAGACTGAAATGAATCAACCAAGCGGAATAATTCATATAAAACGCCGCGGGTTTCATACACGATAATACAGTGTGCTGAAAGCCGAAAGAAAAAGTTCCCCTTGCTCTTTAAGCAGTGCTTGAGTGTTTTGTGATCTTTTGCAATCTACAGGGTTGATTGCATATTTGATCTTGTGGTTTTCTGTGGTAGAACTGTGATTTCGTACTTAACAGTAATACTCTTTAAGTTTAACGATGGTTGCTAAAAGGTCTGAATTCGAGTCGCTATTAAGCACTCTCTCTAGCAGCGACAGGTCTGACCACGATCTCCGCCATATCTCCGTCAGCGGAGAAGCTAGAAGAATAAATCTCCATTCTCTGAGAGAGCTAGCGAAGGACATAGAGAGATTTGACCCCGCAGTGTCAGAGAATAATATCGAGAGTTATATTCAGGACCTCAGGTATACCCTGCAGTACCTGCCAAACGCCACAGAACAGGAGAAAGTGTTTCTGGTCAGGAAAACTACCAGCAGAGCCGTACATGAGTGGATGGCTAGGCAGATGAAAGAAGTCTGTAATGACTTTGAAGAGCTGTGTCAAGCACTTATCCATGAATACAGTGCGTTTATTGACCCGACTGCCGCGATAGCTGCCGCCCTTAACATTAAGCACGAGAGAGCAGAGTCCCCTCGCGAATATTACGAGAGACTTAGACGAACTTATTTTGCAGGGCGAAATGATGAGGGTTGCGAAGAGAACACACATTTCAAGGGTTTATTCATTGCGAATCTCCACCCGTCAGTCAGAAAGATGATCTTAATGCATACAGATGCACAGACCATGAAAATGACTGATATTAGGAGATTCGCGCAGAAAGCCTGGGAGTATGATGTCCAAAGTCGCTCTGAGCAAAAAGCTGCTAAAGCGACCGTGTTCGCCGTCAGAGCCGGCAGGGTTAATTCCCTCCTGCTCGAAGGAGCACAGGCTCCTGAGCTGGCTAAGCCCTGTTCCAAAGCAGGCACACAGGACCGCACCCAGCGTCCTAAGAGCCATGAGAACACTGGGGGAGGGAAAGGGCTAGATAAAGCTGAACAAAAAGATTCAGTAGCCGCCCGCCTGGCCAGGCTTGAACAAGTTTTATTAGGACAGGGACAACCGCTCCCAAAGGCTGCCGGAAGCGTGAATGAGCTGATACTCTCCACTGGAGGAGGCGGAGACGCGCCCCCTCCCACTCCCTCAGTCTATCTGATTGAGCGGAAGGGTTCCTGCCTGGATGAGGTCAGCCAATCCCAAGCGAGTGCTGACTCCACACCTGAAGTCACAGAGCAGGCAGTAAAACAGAGAGGAAAAGCAGGAAGCTTTTACCTCAAGGCTGCCATGGGAGATGTCTTACCCAGTGAGACACTGATTGACACTGAGGTTGAAAGGTGTTTGATGTCACACGGCAAGCTCAAACGGGTAGAAAAAGAAAAGGGCATGCGACTCAGAGTGGAACCTTTGGTGGATCACCAGAAAGGCAAAGTGTGGAAACAGGTCAAGGCTCCTAAGCCTTCTGTACAGAAGGAAAGGGGGGCCAAGAGGCAGACTGTGCTCACACAGTGCCCACCGAACACAGAAGCCCATGTGGAGATTCCTTCTGTTCCCTCTGGACAAGAAATAAAAATATTATCTTGTTTCCCAGAAATACAGGGAAGTTGTGTCCCGGCCGAGGTCCCAACAGCCTCCCTGCCACAGGAGCGGTGCTCCGAGCAGCCGCCTGATCCACCAGGTAAAGCACACCCCTTTTACATCCCTAAAGAGGAGCAGATCTCCCCACCTGGCGATGAAAAGGAGCTTTCCCTGTGCACCCTGGCACCCAAGAGGGGTCAGGACCACCACCCTGCAGTGGTGGAAGGGATCCAGATGGCAGGAGAGCAGGTTGGTGATGTAGCCCTCGCCCTTAGCCCTGAGAGGTCCTCTATCAGTGAGGATCTGCTTGAGCAGCTGTCACGGGGCCACCGCCAAGTGCCCCTGGTGCAACATTCACAGGTTAGACAGGAGGTCCAGCTGGACGCTGAGACTACTGCGCTGTGGACACACCTGATCCCAGATGCCGATTCCCTCTGCTGTGACCCAGGGAACCTGCAGTCAGGTAACATTATTTCTCACAACTACCAGGTAGTGAGTGAGACTGACCTGATTGTTCCTGCCTCAACGGCAGGGTTGCCAACACACCCAGTCCCCCAGAAGGGACAGGGAATGAAAGCCGAGCCGGTTTTCTTACAGCCACCAGCTCAGTCTGTCAGTCTGAGTCTGACCAACAGTGGTTCAGCCAGACTGGAGCTGGATGGTCAAGCCACCCGCCTGTTAGTGCAGAACATCGCAAAGAGGGGTGTCAGAATCCCCGCCTGCACTGACATGGGCCTGGTGGGTGATAGCGAGTTCAAAGACAGTGAACTAGCTATCCCAGTGCTGGGGCAGCTCCCTGAACCCCTAGCGAGGGAAGGGGGGAGCGAGCAGGTGTCCTACACCCACGCCCAGCAAACGATTGTAAACATGCCGATAGAGGGATTCCTCAATCAGGAGGGGTGCAGGGTGGACCTGAACAGTGAGAATGGGGTAACAATCCCGGATCATTCAGGTGCTCCAGATGACCACTCAGCCGAGGGTCAGGCATGCTCCACCACTGCACCACCCCCAGCGGGGTTCCTAGAGCACAGGCATGAACAAATCGAAAAAGCAGATGCCCTGGAAATGGAGGAGCAGCATCAGCCGCTGTGTCAGATCTCCCCAGATTTCCAGGATGTTGGTGCCCAGGATGCCACATGGCATACTGAGAAAGACACCATGTACACGCTGTGCCAGCTTAGAAAGGCAACAGTCACTCAGAAGGAGATGACTGGGATCAGCCACCCTAAAAGACTTTTGGGAGGACTGATTGCTGCCACCACTGTTGTGCATTTGCTCTTTTTGGTAGGTTTGTTTGTTACTGGCACTCTCACCCTGACTGCCCCAAGAAGGCAGGTGAAGGAGATGCCAGAGGGTAGTGACAGACTGTATCAACAGCAGCAAAAGCTGGAAAGCCTAGGGAAAACCCTACAGGCAACTTCCTATGCAACAGAGGTGAACCTTATTCCCCAACCAGTGGACATGATTGTTGGTGTTATACAGTGGGTTTATGCTTGTGTGCAACAGGCCAGAATGTTGACACAAGACCTGTTAAGGGAGTTTAGTGCCACTGTAGCCAGTCTAGCCATGGCACAAATCCCAACCCACTTGATTCCACTCTTCTCAGTAGAGGAGTGTGTGACATTAACCCCATCGCTCATAGCTCACCCAGAAGGCAATCCAAGATTGAATTCGGTTCCAAATCTTGAGATGGGTATGGCTACCAAAGTTATCCATTGGCTGTGTCTAAACGATTCACCAATGAAGGGTGTAAAGCTACTAACGAGTAGAGGGAGGTTAATGAACCCCATGAAGAGCAGGTGGGAAGTAAATGGCTGGTCAGCACACCACATTTAACTGTCACTATGACTTGTGACAGGCATGATACAGCTACCACAATGCAGCTACCGAATCAATCAGTTTTTCTGCAAGTTCCCGAGGAGGCCATAGTACAGCTCGGTGACTTAACACTGTACTGTCTAGAACCAGACATAAGACCAAACTTGAGGTCGTGGATGCCTTCAGGTGCCACACTATTGAATTAGATAGAAATCCAAGAAACAGTAAGCCCTGAAGAGGTACAGGTAGTTAGTTTGCTTTAATGGAACAAACCTCCAAACCACCCTAGCAGATACCCAACACAGGTGTTGTGGTTTATTGGGGGGCTGGGAACAGGAACTGTTGTTATTGTAACACTACTGCCGGGTAGCTGGATCATGACTGGGTGTACTCTGAATGCTGTACTCTCACATCAAGATGTACTCTGGGTAGCATGAATGAGTCAAAGGTAGCATGTCAAAAGAAAGGAAGTTACTTCTTCCCAAATATCTGCCTACAGAGGTATCAGATACTGACAGTGAACTTCCCGATATGTAATGCCTAGACTGAGATGATGTCTCCTACCGTGTTTATACATACTCCAGATGTTGTTCATAATGTTTGCATCCAATGCTGGTTCCGGTATGAATTCTCGAGGAGTAATGTGGACATTTAAGGTTAATGTTCTAATGACAAGGGACATCACTTAACTCTGTTTTGTTTTGAAGGCAACAACGCCTCAGGACCTCGTGACCTTCAAAAAGGGGGGATATGTAGCGGCAATGCTTGTTAATAAGACAGAATTAAGTGTTGCTGGGCTTTCCCAAATGAGGCCCCATCTCTCTGGTGCAGCCACAGAGAAGCTATTCATGCAGGCTGATTTAAAGATGTTTTCTTTTGATAAGGGACAGCTCCCAAAGGGGGATGCACTTAGCTAAGCCTGGCTATCATGATCAATGGTCATCCATTGGCGCCTATCTGTCTAGGGAGTGCCAGATGGACATCTGGACTGCATTCCTAGGTGTCAGGAGTAAGTGACTCATATCTCACCTTGATCAACCAATCAGGGACTGGTAGGGCCGAGTAACCCACGTGGGACTCTGATGCCCATGGAACTTTCAGCCAATGAACAAGCTGAAGTTCCTCCAGGTAAAAACAGGCAACACAGAGAGCCTGTAGTGAGACTTCTGTGGACTTTTCTAAAGGGAATTCAAAGGAGAATTCCAGGGCAGGACAGCCCAGGAGCAGAAGGCTCCCAAGGGCAGGACATTCTCGCAGCGCGCCTCCTGACCATCCTGAGACTCAGCCCGGACAACCACGGAACGGCCAGTGTGTCCGAGTGCCAGAACTTTCCTTTGTTCTAAGAGTCTAGAGCGGAGGTTGCCAGAGAGTAACCAGAGGATCCACCCGAGGTTAGCATCAGCAGCAAGCCTCGTGAACAGGTCGGAACTGTGGACAGCTGAATCACTATTCAGAACTAGCGCTTCAGCAGGAACGAACCGGTCCTCTTCCTGACTTGCTGGGACCCACAGTCATCCTTTCTCCTGTGCACAAACTTTGCTAGTTAAAGCCAACACTAACTAGTCGGTCAGTGAGCATCAGCAGCGCACCGTCGCAAGCCGCACAGCACAGCCTGGCATGGAGCCAGAGAGCGCGGATTGGACAGCAACAGCCTGCAACTGTTTCAGAGAGCCCGCAGGAGATCTGAATCCCCAGAGATTGGATGAGTATTCAACTTCAATGCATTACAGCTCGAGAATTCAATTGTTATCCCAACCAGTTGGTATCAATTTAATTCCTAAGACTTATGTACTTGTTTTGAGTATCTAATGTAGAAGTTGTAACCAAGTTCAATTACGAAACGGTCTAAATGAATGATATACTGAACGTATGTCCTCTTGATATGTGTAACTCTTCGTAACTGATTGAATATATACCTTTTGTATTCTGATAACCCTCACGATAAGATCTGTTAGGTTTACATGCATATTCTATGTATTAATAAATGTATCCTCGTGTATTAGTACCTGTGTGTGTGCGTTGTTTGAGTTATATCGTATGGTTGGATTCTAAAGCCATCAAAAGAATCAATTTTGTGATTTACTGCTACAATTAATAATTGTCCCAGTAAATGCCCAAACCCTACAGAACTGGTGCCTTCAGAGAGCACACTACACTAGTAACCTGAGATCTTGCGCAGTTCCATCTGATCACAGATTGAGTGCGGCACCCCATTCAGCAGCATAACAGCGATGCAAATAGTCACACACAAACCACATAACCGCAAAACTAATTACTTCTCTCCAGCAGTCAACAGGGAGTGTTCAGCAAATTTCATTTTTTTAGCTTCATTAGTACTTTCAGTTCCTTCTTTAATGGAAAGTAAAAACATCTAGACTGCAATGTTTACACCTGGACACTGATGGCTGTGTTTTGGTACACAGTGCACATATTTCGATTTATTGACTAACATAGGCCTGTTCATGTTTTGACATAAAACACCTTCAGTGTGAAAGATGCAACTGTATGTGTTAAATGCAAGATAGTAGGTACTGTAGGTTAAAGGAAAGACTAACTTCTGTGGATTAAGCTGCTTGTACAATGTGTGGATGGACCCAGGATTCAACCCAACAGCACTATGCACTGTGAGAGCAGTAGGTTAAGACCATATGGAGACTTGTCTGAGCTATATTACCCACAAACCTGTGGAGAATGACCTGCCATCCCAGTTAACAGACTGATTAGTGTACCGCAATTGGTCAGTACCGCAACTGACCGTTAAAAACCAGGAAACAGAGGTTTCCAGTGTCAGAAAACAGATCCTCTGTTACGCAAGCAGCACCCGAGGAAGATAGGGGATGAAGCAAACTGACTGATGGAAGGAGTGACTGCTGGAACTTTCGTGGTTTATATCCCATGAGTTTTGAGAGTCTCAGAGTCTCAGAAAGCGGCTTTATTTTGGAGTCCGTATAACACTTTGCTGCCTGACTTAACTCATAGAGATGGCCACAAAGATGTCTAGTTAGAAACACAAAAGAAGCTTAGGCTTTTGTTTGAATGTTCTGAAAATTTGCTTCATGCTGTAAGGAAAAGACCTTTCCTAAATTTTACTTTCTCTTTATTTAATGGCAGATTTGTGCAACTGTTTTACCTGGGCCCACTGTACCTATCAACATTCCTGTTTATGACAGAATGCTCCAGAATGTGATACAAGCGCTGCCCACTCCCAGGGCTGCCCTGCCTAAGCAAGCAGCTGAAAAGTTCACTATGCCAAAAGGCCAGCTCCTCCCCACAAGGGGCTTGAATGACTGACAACACCACAGCTGTCTCACCTGGATAACTTTCTGCACCCTTAAAGGGGAAATGCAACTCTTTTTTCATTTTATGGGGTTAGAAAGATTCAGCATTGATGAGTGCACTTCAAACTGCAATAAAAATACACTAAATGTACAGTAAATTTGAGGTTTTACAAATTACATCACAAAATAGATTAAATTTCCAGATATGTGTAGTTCCATGTTGTGCGATTCAGAACGAGGCAACAAAACTTCTGGTGACATGAGGCGGCTCTATGACATTGAAAACAAGCAGGCTTGTGAACACCTCTCCTTTAATCCAATAGAAATATTGCTTTTGATTCTCAGAGTTCTGTCAGCAAATACTACTTACTTGTTAACTGCATGCAGATCACATCAGAATTTTTTTGTGATGAAATGTCTGCTGAACAATTTGTATTTATTTGCTCACACATCACCTTACTCATTACAGTGACTAGTGAGCAGGAAGGGCCATTTCGCATCACAATTCTCGTGAATTCTCAACAACATGGTGACTATACAGTACTTGCACAAAGTCCAAGGTTTTGTGCTTAATTTAAAATTTGTATTTTTCTATAACATCAATTTATTTTGTTACCGAGATTTAATAACATGTCTGCAGTTCCCCTTTAAGGTGTTTCTTTCACGTGGGCACTAGAACACATATTTCTTCAGCTGCTCCTCCCTCCCACAGTGATTCACTGTGTCTTTCATCCAGCCCTTACGTCAGAGGAGTCAGTGTCTGGTTCAGAGTTGCTCTGTCCCATTCTACAGCGCCCTCTTCAGGAGGCCGGTCCATCAACAGCTCTGCAAAACAAACACCAGGAGGAAGTGACTCAGGACCTTGCTTGACTGTGCTGCATTTTGGCAAAAGTTTTGTAAACACGAATATACTAGATGGGAAAATAGACATAACAGGAAAAAGTTAAATACAGCTTAAGACTCAAAAGGTCTTTACTTCTGCTTTTCTGCCTTGTCTTGGTAGAATTTAAATATGTTTATGCCCTGGACGTGTACGTTTTTTTTTCCCCACCATCCTTTTCTCTGTTCATGCAAAACAATCTAATCTGCCAGGGGTGAATGCACTAATTGGGCTTTGATATATTCTGCTCAAAGCACGCAGCCATGGCCTTGAAGAGAAATTCAAAGATATAGCTGTTCATTCAATATCTTTCACTTTAATTTGTTTTCTTAGTTTCATGTTGTGGATGACGTTTCTTTACAGTCAGGACAACGACCTTGCCCTACAGGTTCGAAATTGTACAGCATTGTGCAAAAAAAGTGGCCTGGGAGGAAGGTGGTCAGTGTTGCACAACCCCAGGTGCTGAAGGTGTCAATGACAGGACTTGTGTATGTGATTCTGCATAGGGCCCTGCATTCCACAAAAGACCAAGATACAGGAGTGAAGGTTTTTCCGCCTTGTGTATCACTCCCTGACATCCCTAAATCAAGGCAGATCACTGCAATACAACAAGGTTCTGTTTGAATCCCGCAACCCAGTTTAAGAACTTGCTCAAGTCAGCTTTGCTTTGGTAAGGTTACTGGAACACTTATCGAGATTCCCATTCAGCAATTCAAACTCCAATAATGGACTGTTAACAGAAAAGCAAGAAATATAAAAGCAGGACATATAATAGCCCAGGGGAAAAACCACTTCAGCTGTTTCATTCCAACTGCACTTAAGCAATTACTGTCAAAGACCTCATCTTGCTCTGCAGAACTTACTCTGCTGGAATGTAATTTTGACCGGCAAATAAATCTGAATGAAGAAAAATACATTAAACAAATCACATAGGCCATGTACATGACCACATACATAGAGTCATATTGTTACTTTATTTAAAACACTTTTTTTGCTAATTCATTTAATTCACAGCATAAAAGTAGGTACACGATTGATGCAAGATATCTCTTTGAATGTACAGGTTTCTCCTAGAATGCAGCAGGAATGATTCTTAATTGAGGGAGGTTGGACAGGCAGTACCTGTAGCTCCAGAGAGTAGCGCAGTATCTTCCTGGATTCAGGGTTCTCGGGGGCTTTAAGATATGCTAACAAACCAGCCCAACGTCTGCACAGAAGGAGCTGAAACTCTCACCTGCTACGCAACGTATTGTGAAATAATGACTCTTGGCTGCGATAACACTCTTGTTCCTCTATTGCCGGTGCCCAGCAGGAAAACCCCCTCCCAACTTGGGTAGAGAAACAGTTTTGATAAGAAGCCAATAAAAGGAGAGGCAAGATACAAGATACAGGAACGCTGCCCTTCTCTTCAAATGATTAACGATAAGAAACAGCTAGTTTCTAGTTGAGGCTCATCAGCTGGCATGAGGAGACTTGCAGCACTGCTGTTCAATGGCTGTTCCTCTCCCCTCTCCCTGCTATGCCTGGCTTTGGGACACATTCTGGGCTCCACTCTATATGTGCTGGATCCTGCTTTTTTGTATTGTGCAAGCATGGAATTTCACCCTTCAATTCCCGGCCTGTTTCTTTCAGTGTGCTCACTTTCAACATTTAGATTTTTGTTCACCAACGTGAACATCCTCATCTATGAATGTTGAGCAAATTATGGATTTGTTTAACTCGATCTGAATATCTGCTTTCTTGGGCTGTCCGGAGGCTAGGGGTTGATAATCAGCTGTTCTTTTTCTGTAATAATTCTAAAATCTGAGATGCACGGTAGCATTGTAGTTAGCTTTGCTGCCTCACAGCACTGAAGTCTTAGGTTCCATCTGAATCTGGGATGCTATCTGTGTGGAGTTTGTATGTTCTTCCTGCATCTGTGTGAGTTTCCTCCAGGTGCTCCAGTTTCCTCCCACAGTTCAAAGACATGCTGGTAGTTAACTGGTAACAGAGGAAAAACTGGCCCTGGTGTGAGAGTGTGTGTGTATTTGTATGATCTATGATGGACTGGCACCCCGTCCAGGGTGTACCCTGCGCTGTGCCCGTTGCTTGCCAGCATAAGCTCCAGCTGCCCCACGACCCTGAATAGCAGTTAGAAAATGGACAGATGGATAGAATTCTAAAATTCATGCAGCCTCTATTTGTTTCATCCCGTCACCATGGGACAGACATACAGTGGATATAAAAGTCTACACACCCTTATTGAAATTGCAGGTTTTTGTGATGTAAAGCCAGAAATCAAGATAAGTCATGTCAGACATTTTCCCCATCTTTAATGTGACCTTGCAACCACCAAAATGCAAGAGAACTGTACTGTACTGTATCTTTTCAGCCCTTGAAAAAGGGAGGGGGTATTTTTTATTTTTTCTTTATCCCATGTACTGTAGCTTACACTAATGTTTTCCAGATAAATGACTGGTCTCACAGTACCCTTCACAGAGCCAGCTGTGTGACACTGTCGGGGTATCTAAGATTTGTCTGAGTCAAATGTTGTCAAGGAGGGATTCGGAAACAGAAAACTTTAGAAAATGCTGTGAAAGGGGAAAGTGGTAACTAAACCACATTGAGTAAACTCCCATCTGAATGGGAAAGCCCATCTTTGTAGTTTCATTTTAAAATAAAAAAACTACATGACAACAATGTTGCGATTCGGTTTCAGGCTTAATGTTTCATTTTAAACTGAACATGGATTCAACGAAACACTGAAGGCAGCACTCCAGGGTTTTCTCACAATAGATATTATTCCAGAAGTTTCCAGAGATGAGAGGGACACTAACTGTTAAGCAACTATTGTACTGTGAACCTGTGTTGAACTGGGCACATTAACCTGATGACTTCTCCATACAAGTCATCACTAATCCTACCTCTTGATATAAAATATATAAAAATCTAGTTAGTCATCTCAGCTCCTTACACAGTACCCAATTCTTCTTGTGAAGTGACAGACAAACACAAATCAATTAATATCTCTCAGACAGAGTCAATCAAGAGGGTCGAACCAATTGGACATTTTATTGCCTTGATCTTGGGAGTAAAAAGCAACTTTAACTATTCGAAACTTCTTGCTCATATAAAAATAAAAATGTTCAGGTGATTGGTTTATTCCAAGCTGAAAAGAAAAGAAAGCTTACACCCGAAGAAGGCTCCACAGCCAAATCGTTGTGTTTTCTTTCTTCACTTTTCAGCATGGAATAAACCTATTACTTGTTCCTTCATGTTCAAGTGATTGTTAACATAAATGTAGCATTTTACTTTATATTAAGACAGCTAACACAATTATCCTTTGTGCCCAGGCTAACTAAATAAAATATGGAAAATGACAAATGGAAACATTAATATAACCATTATTCTGTACATAGAGATGACAGGCTGCAAGGGAAATAACAGTAGTCATTTTATTTCATTTGTACTTGTAGTGCTTTTATGATACAAATTATGAAATTTATTAAACTTATCCTAAAATTGTAGTGATGTTCCAACCACCATAAAACGTTCCAATTTCAAAGGTTTCTTTAAGTATTAGTTTCACCAGAGGGAGTTAAATATTAGGTTTTACTAACCCTTTTAAGGACAAGAATTTCACTTCTCACCCTTTTTCAAAAGCACATTACATGCTCAAGCCTTGACTCCACACTGTAATTACTTTAGCCAGAACCTGAACTAGGGCTCCATTGTTTACTACAACAATACAGTCCATGTTTAACCGTAAGAGAATGGCTGGGGCAAAAGCACACTCTACAAAACTGTCCATTCTCCTGAAAAGGTCAATGCTTATATGAATTATCTGTTTTTTTTTTGGTCACAGCGCAAGTTCTATGCCTTTGTTTGTGTTCTGTATTATTCCTATCAGCTATTTTACCTCTGCATAGATTATTAATTGGTATGCTAATTCAGCATTACAGTAAAAAAGTTTCTGACAAAGTCTCAAAGATGTCTCAGAGGAAAAGTACAGGGAAAGAAATAGAGGGTTGCACAAACAGCCGAGGCCCATTAATTTACTTCCCCATGTCATTTCCTGTCTCTCATTCCTTGAGGTTATTCTCCCTAGCGGTTTTTGCTGAATAAGATCTTTATTTACATAAAACAACTCACACAGATCAATTACAAGACTTGCAGCAAAGATTCTCCTACAGATAATGCAGTGCTCAAGCATGCATTGAGAAAGATATATTACTGTATAAACTCTGTTAAACTGTGACAAAATACCTAGCACAAAAGGAGAAGAGATGAACACCCTCAGCATCTAGAACCGCCTTCCTGAGCATCGCACAAGACATCTGACACAGACAATTAGTAAGCTGACGCATATTATACGGACAGAACTAGCAGATAAATTGGCTACTTTCTGGGGTGCTCATTTTTCACAAACTATGCATAAAGAAGGCAGCCTCTTTAGAGTCATGTTGCACATTTAGAGATACATGCCCTGTCTCAAATGCTGCATCATCTTTCCTCTCAGAATAACAAACCTACATCTCATATTAATAACCTCCAAGTTACTTTTCTCTATGACATCCCAGTGATGCAAAAACTCTTTTTCACCCTGTATCACCCTGCTGACTTACACAGCTGTGCCAAAGTGTGTGTTAGAAAGTGCTTCTAATATGGAACACATTGGCCATTCTGCCATTCTGCAAAGGCAAATGAAGCCCAACAAAAGTCCATTTATATCAGAGTCGGTTTATTGAGCAAATAAAGCATGCAAATCACAGAGTGCAGTCCATTCTCCTTTTGACACGCACCTGTGCAGTATCTGAAAAACCAAAAACACTCCAGGCACATTAATCCCTATTTGACAATGACAAGCACGACTTGGGTCAGATACAGTACAAGCAACTGGGCCAAGCAACAGGCACAAGGCAGGATACAGCCAAGACAGGATGTCAGTCCATCACAGACACTCACACCAGGGTCATTTTTCCCAGAAGCCAATTAACCTACCAGTATGTCTTTGTGTTTGTGTTGGTTTCCTCTGGGTGCTCTGGTTTCCTCCTATAGTCCAAACAAAATACAAACTCCACGCAGATAAAACCCCAGGTCCAGAAAGAAACCCAGGTCCCCAGCACTGCAAGGCAGCAATGCTAACCACTGCCCCGCCATCCTGTCCTCAGATATGAAAATAAAAACATTAAGTAACGTCGACAACCAAGAGGGTGTTACACAGCCTGTCTGCACTGACACTAGAAGTACAGAAGGTTGATCCTAAGACCACAGAACTAACCACTTCCTGGCACAGTGCTACACTACCAAACACTGGGCTGGCAGTGTGTTTTCAGGATGCTCAACTAGCAAAGACATGTAAACCAAATGGCCCAGGAAACCCAGTCTAAGTCTGGGTCATTGTTACTAGGCAACAGCGACCAGGATCCCCTACATTTAGGAGAACACCGCTGAGGACAAGGTTTGGATACCTTGAGGTGACGTCACCAGCTGTCAAAAGAGGAGCATAGATAGATAGATACTTTATTGATCCCGTGAGGGAAATTGCAGTGCAACAGCAGCTTAACACACACACAACACAGCCACAGTGTAACGAATTATATAATAATAGTACAATACATACAATACAATACAAGAGTTACTCACAGTCCGGACGCACAAGAACAAACTAGAACAGAACAGTACACAGAAAATCGTATCACACTCATATCACACATATGAATATAAATATAGATGTAGTAAGTATAGATTCTGGTGGATCACAAACTGAAAAACACAAATAGCCGAGTCTGAACTGTCTTAGAAATTGATTTTTTTAAAAGACACCGACGTGTGTTCTATTACTCTAAACAAGCCCAGGAATTTCTTAAAAGTCCGAGCTTGACACGGTTTTAACGACTCTTACCAACTGGAGCGCTAACTCCCCTGATGAGCACTATGCATTATACACTTCGAATAGTACTGCCATTCTTGCACACCGAACAACTCAGAGAAGTAGCCAACTTTCCCAGGGTTTTCTTCTTTCTTTGCCGATCTGGCTCAGGGAAATTCAATCCTACAGATGTGTAGTCAGAATATAAGTCTGCCCGCTACGCAAGAGATGGAAAAGGCCATCAAATCCACCTCCCTTCTAAAAATTCACAACCCTACCATGGTAGGTTTTCAGCTGGCGTTGCTGAAAAAAGAGTGCTCGGCCGGTTCACAACATCGTCCCCGGCAATTTGCCATCTCTTAAAACACCGTCACTCTCTCTTCTGATCAAAGCAGAGTATTTCATGTGTACAGCTAATTTCTCTTGGGATCACGCCTGAAATGATCCCAATCATTTGTCAACGCCACTCTAAAAGAGGCCGCTTATACGCAGACCTGGGCACAATAAATATGCACAATTTTAGAAATGTAAGTCGCACTACGCATCGATCAGTCGTCATTCAAACAAGGACGAGTAACTACAGTTTCAGTGACGGACGAAAACAGACCTTAAATTAACTGGTGGGTTTAAGCATTTTGACGTACTGTAGGCTGCAAAGCAAGTTATAGGTGTCAGAAATACCCCGATCAACCCCACACCAACTAAAGAAACCAAAGGCTGCAGCTCTTCGCAACGTAATGACGATACGAAGTCCACTTCTCGGGTAACACGGCCCAGATTGCAATATCCTCAAGTTAGGACACTATGTTTATCATGATCTTACATCATCAACAGACCGAGATAACCGTGAGTTTTTTTTACAAAAGGTACTAAACTAGACAGGTGTGTTTAGGTGGTGAGTAAAATGTTCCACCTCTCCACAATGCAGTAATCAGATAAAAAAAAGAGGACTGTTTTTTTTCCAACCGAATATGCAATCCGCCCGGTGCCTTTTGATTTAGCCTGTGATTTCAGTGTGTCAGCGAGACGTGATGCTACTGCGCTGTTTAACCGCAAAGCAGGAGCCGTAGCCGCCGACACATCACCGCAAAGCATCTGACACAGACTACAAGGGCACGATCTCTGGAAACCACCCACAGCCGGCCCGTTACCGGCCCTATCGAGAAGTTAACATCCAGGAAACAAAAAATAAACGTATGCAATGACCATAGCTTTGTAAATTACGACTTTATAACTCTCACCTTAATTTTGCTGGGCGGCCTCTCCTGTCAAACAGCACCACCAACGCCGGAAGCCCCAGCCTCGAAGCAGCCTGGTTTGAATAAGCCACCAGGTGAACCAATCGTAAAAGCCGGATTCCCGGGGTGGGCCCAATGCCATGTAGGCTAGCAGCCAATGGAAATGAAGGTTGGGCCTGCTTCTGAGATACAGCGCCGCTAGAGGAAGGGACGCCGCAGACGGGTGACGGTTTTAGGAATGATTGACAGAAAAGTCAACCAATAGAAAGAGCTTGATTCTGCGTCGCCGCTCCTTTACCGTATATTTGCTATAATATTCCGTTTATTGCCAATTTACTTTGGGGGGGTTAGGGGTTAGTGCGCTTGATGTTTAAAAATACGGGGGACAGTTCTGCACGTTTTTACAACAGCATAGTGATGCCGGCACGTTTGTATTTAATGTGATTACAATGAAACAGAGATAAGGTTATTTAAAACTTAGTTTTAATTAGTTCTGCGATTCGAGGTAATTTATCATACAATCACATTCTAAGGCCTATTAACCAGAGGACGTGATGGTTCCTGTACGTGAACACAAGAAAAAGTAGGCATCTCTGTTGATACTGTGCGCAACATAAATATTAATTTAATTAGTTTGATTCAATTTTTAACACGTTGTAATTTGTAAATGTCTGTAGAACCCAGAGACTCTCTGCTTAACTATAATAGAATTAGTTTATGGGTAACAGTAAATTACATTAATCCCCCTGGTTCTACTGTATTTGTTTCTTATCATTGTTCCTTTATCAATGCAAACGAATTTGGTCAAGTTGCTGTTGCTTTCTGAGGCCAAACTTCCTTATATTTTTAGATGAAGTGTGAAATGAGAGGAAACCATTTATTCTAGGCCAACTTTCCGGTAAGAAAATCTGAAATTAAAAACATTTAAATTCCTGTCTGCTGGCATAATCATATTTCTGGAACAACTCGAAAATAATTATTTTATCACTGTCGGTTCAGAATTGAATACTTAAAAAAAACTTTATTTTAGATTTCAGTTTTTAAGAATGATACAGTACAAGAGGCTATATTCTGAAATAGTCTACTGACTTTGAATATGAAGATGCTCTGATATCCTTTTGAAATTAAAACAATGATAAAGGTAAATACAGTTAAAAATAAAATGGAAAATAATGTAAGTTAATTGCTTTGGATAACAATTAAGGTGGTACATTTAATGTTGAAAAGTTTTGAAGGACAATATTTCAAATAACAATGTTATCAATATAAACATATTCAATATACTAAGAGAAACGATCATATAGCAATGCATGTACTGATAGCCAGTGATTAATGCTGTTAATACCATGCCTACATTATCCCCCGTAGAGTTATCATTAGGAGGTGCAGAAGATGAACAATTTTAGCTAGGTGTTTGGCAGGAATGAGTGACAAGCTCTAGGAATAGGGTGTTACCCCTATTTACACTTGGTTGGGCATATCAGACACTTTGTCCTTCATCTGAAATGTCAGCTCTGATCCCCATCACTTATAACAGGTCCACCTGTAAAACACAAATCATAAATAAGGAACAAGAAAATGTACAACAAGGGTTGTTGGAGCAAGGAACAATCTACCAAACCATAATGTTGAAGCAGATACTCTGGCTTCTTTCAAGAAACATCTGGATGTACAGTAATCCTCCAATCAGGACAGGATGCATTACATTACACAGAGGGTTGTGGGAGCATGGAACATGTTGCCCTGCCATGTGGTTGAAGACGATGCCCTGTTTTCCTTCAATAAAACAGCTGGAAGCAATCTTTGTATCAATTAACTACTTAACCTCCACTCAACTGGGACCGTTATGTGTATACAAATACCCCCATTAACTAACTTCTCTCTGTGTATTTTTTTGTTGTTCTGTAAAGTGCTTTGAGAAGCCACTTTTGAAGGTGTCATATACAAATTTAGTTTTTTATTTACATTTATTAGTATTATTATTATACAATACTGAAATGTTTGGGGTTCAGAATACCAAGCATAGGCTAAAAGCAGCTTTCTCTGCTCGTCCTTCTACTTTATGACTGGTCTTTGCCTTTGTTACAGTATGTCACCAATTTGAGTTCTAGTTACCGACCTTGTATTCTGAGCAGTCCACTGTCTGAATTGTTAGCACCTAAGACCGAACAGGAAAACAAATGTAAATTGAAGTACTTCTGCCTGAATCATCGCATAGATAGCATTCCTCAGCAATCGAGACAAATATACACTGGATTATCCCAGACTGTAATTGTAGTAGCTTATTCTAAAAAGGGTTATATTCTTATTGGTAGAAATTACAGGAATCCAAGGGTCTGAAGCAGAGGGTCAAGGTTTAATTGTCATTTTAGTGTTTTTAACTTTTTCCACATACCTTGTTGTTTGAGGTGGAAAATTTCAAAAGTTAGATTTCTGATGCTTGTAGAGATGTATGTGTCTAAGGACAAATAGGAAAAAAAACAATGAGCTAAACAGCAAGAGACTGAACAAATTTCAAGCCACAGAAAATAGGAAAAAGTCTGAAAATTACAGAGGAAATACAGCAATACCCCAACCAGTAACTGGAAATATACAATACAGTATATATCGTACAGTATATATTTTTTTTCGCTTAACACAAATACGATCAGCAGAAAGGGCAGGATTTTTTCAACACCTGGTGAACACAGTCAGAAAGAAAGGGCTGATCTGAGAACAGATTATCTTAACAAGTGGCTCAATTCAAGTGTCTTTTTCATCTGCAAAAGATGAAACACAGTGAAACAGTTTGTCGTTGACTAGGCCTTGACCCTCATGCACCTGTTACTCGGAATACCAACCTTGCTTTTTCAGCTGGGTAATTTCTGATGTGATGTTATTGCCTAATAAAAACAATGAAATAGAATGAGAGACAAGGTACAACAATCTTGCTACAGTACATCCACTAGCTGAGAAGTGCAAGAGAAAACATTCTGCAGTAATTATTGTAGTGCCTTCTGGGGTTCACACAGCTTGGCAGATGTGAAAGGAATGTCTCAGCAGCTGGTAATAGTAACAGAGTAACTGAGCCTAACCAAGTACTGCAGATGAGTCTGCTAAAAAAGGAAATTGCTGTTTGCCTTTTCTGCATTGCTGTGGGTTTTGCTATGTCACCTATCACCCACACTACCTCTGAAGCAAACTGTGACAGGCCAGGAGTAATGAGGATGGTGATTTCAGCTAACCTGCCTGTGGAAGGCAGTAGGGCCTTTTTTTGTACATCATGTATTGTGTAAAAAAAAGCACCAGCTGGGTTTTGTTACTCTGGCTCCATGTCCACCAATGCCTGATTCCCTACATAGGACCAAGCAGTAAAAATACAGTACAACATATACAGTAGGTTCACTTGTGGTGCATTAATTGAATAATTAGATAATTGGTGAAGGTCTCTCACACATGGGGTTAATTTAGATAAGCCTATTATATAGGGACTCACTGGGTAGTTGGTGTTATGTTGGTTTACAGTAGGTTTTTATTCAGTGACAAATTTTGTAAAACTGAAGTCTTGTTGCATGATATCTCTGTGGTTCATCATGGTTTTCCATGTGCTCAGGGCTCATGAGCCATCTGCTGAGAGTTACATGGCAGGCCTAAATGTTTTGTCAATGGAGTGAACTTGAATACGTATTTATGAGGCATTTGGTCTGTTCCATTGTATCACTGATACAATGCTCTTTTCGTTTAACACAAATACGATCAGCAGAAAGGGCAAGGTTCTTTCAACACCTGGTGAACACAGTCAGAAAGAAAGGGCTGGTCTGAGAACAGATTATCTTAACAAGTGGCTTAATTCAAGTGTCTTTTTCATCTGCAAAAGATGAAACACAGTGAAACAGTTTGTTGTTGACTAGGCCTTGACCCTCATGCACCTGTTACTCGGAATACCAACCTTGCTTTTTCAGCTGGGTAATTTCTGATGTGATGTTATTGCCTAATGAAAAGAATGAAATAGAATGAGAGACAAGGTACAACAATCTTGCTACATCCACCAGCTGAGTAGTGCAAGACAAAACATTCTGCAGTAATTATTGTAGTGCCTTCTGGGATTCACACAGCTTGGCAGATGTGAAAGGAATGTCTCAGCAGCTGGTAATAGTAACAGAGTAACTGAGCCTAACCAAGTACTACAGATGAGTCTGCTAAAAAAGGAAATTGCTGTTTGCCTTTGCTGCATTGCTGTGGGTTTTGCTATGTCACCTATCACCCACACTACCTCTGAAGCAAACTGTGACAGGCCAGGAGTAATGAGGATTGTGATTTCAGCTAACCTGCCTGTGGAAGGCAGTAGGGCCTTTTTTTGTACATCTTGTATACAGTATAACACATACAGTAGGTTCACCTGTGGTGCATTAATTGAATAATTAGATAATTGGTGAAGGTCTCTCACACATGGGGTTCATTTAGATAAGTCTATTATATAGGGACTTACTGGGTAGTTGGTGTTATGTTGGTTTACAGTAGGTTTTTATTCAGTGATAAATTTTGTAAAACTGAAGTCTTCTTGCATGAGATCTCTGTGGTTCATCATGGTTTTCCACATGCTCAGGTCTCATGAGCCATCTGGTGAGAGTTGCATGGCAGGCCTAAATGTTTTGTCAATGGAGTGAACTTGCAGAAGTGTTTATGAGGCATTTGGTCTGTTCCATTGTACAGTATCACTGATACAAAGCTCTTTGAGCTACATACTGTAGCCCCTCTGACAACCCTTTAAAATGCCCCTTTCCAAGGCAACAGCAATCCCTGGTTAGGGGGGAAAGAAGATTCCACCCCTTATAGAGCAAAGGGGGCAGGAATTCAATACTTACTTTGGATCCTCAGGATATCCTGCGTAGTTTTCAGGATTCTCATTCCATCAGAAACTTTGGAAATAAATAAAAATATCAATTTGCCCTAAACCATCATCATCAGGATCACCCTATCAGTTTCTCAGTAATATTTTAAAACGGACCTCTGTTTAAATTAAGTAACACAATACTGTGCATGGTGTACAGGGCTCATTCCTTTACATTGAACATACTGTACATGATTACCTATATACAGTAGGCTCCTTACCTATATAGTTGCAGCCCTTTGTGTTTCTTCATTGATAGATCCTAGGATCCACTGTTTTATTTTGCATAATTGTAGCCACATAGTATATAGTGCCATGCATATACTGTATATTGGGACAGTGAAGGCCAAATTCCTATTTTTGCTGTATACTCAAGCAATTCAGATTTGAGATGAAAAGATGAATATGAGGCAAAAGTACATCATACAAGTTTTGTTTTCTGGGTATTTCTTTGCTTTTTATTATTTTGTTTTAGAATAATAGCATAGGAAACCAGCAGCCATATCATCCTGCAGTTCTCAACTGAATAAGTAATAGGTTTATTCCATGCTGAAAAAAGAAGAAAGAGAACACAACGTTTCGGCCGTGGAGCCTTCTTCAGGTGTGTCAACTGACTACCAACTGAAGGTCAGCAGGGTTGAGCCTGGTCAGTACCTGGATGGGAGACCTCCTAGGAAGCTATGGTTGCTGCTGAAGTGGTGTTAGTGGGACCAGCAGGGGGCACCCACCCTGTGGTCTGTTTGGGTCCTAATACCCCTGTATAGTGGCAGGGACACTATACTGTAGTGGGCGCCATCTTTTGGATGAGATGTTAAACCAAGGCTCTGACTCTCAGTGGTCATTAAAGATCCCTGGGCATTTCTAGATAAGAATAGGGAGTAGCCTGGTGTCAGGGCCAAATTTCCCCCCTCGGCCTTTACCATGGCCTCCAAATTTCCCCATGTATGATTGGCTTGCACTTGCCCTGCGATGGACTGGTGCCCCATCCAGGGTGTACCCTGCCTTGCACTTGTTGCTTGCCGGATAGGCTCTGGCTTCCTGCGATACTGTATGATATAAAGTGGTTTGGCAAATGACATGACAATAACCTCATAGAATAAGGCTCTGTATCTTGTGATTTTTCCACTAGAGGGTGCTGTGGACCCTTAGGCCTGGTGTGGTCTGATACAAGCCTAACTAGATTCATGAGCATCATCTGGGGCTTTTGTATGTACTGTATGTGCACAAAAATAACAGGAGCTGTACTGCTGTCATTATTAAGGGAACTTGCTGCACTCCGTACTTGCACATACAGAATTCCTTTAATCTACCCAGGTCAGGAAACTTTCTGCTCCACACACTGCATTAATGATGGTAGCTTTCTGAGCCAGCTACTGGCTAAGACAAACTGAAAGCTTAGCTCCCCTTAATCATAGCTAATGGTTAAGAACTCCTGTAAGCTACTGATCAGTTAAGCAAGTAAGTTGATTAGTTAAGGAGACTCAAACAATTAATCAAGGGTATTCAGTTTTGTATTCCAAATGAGTTCTTAAATAATTTAATGAATCACCTTCATAACTGACCACGATTGAAATGTTCGAAGTCTTGAGAGATTGGTTGCCAAAAAACTGCTTGCTTGTTTCTGTCTGCAATCGGGCCTGGAAAGCCTTGTTCTACAAAGTGCAAACTCAGATTCTTGTTTTTTGTTTTCTGTGGTCATCTGCGGGCACAATATTTTGTCAGCGTACCGTTCTCTTTCCACACGGAGTGCATCATTCTCAAGTGCTGAAGCTCCTCTGTCATGGCTCTGTCTGAAGTACAGATATAAAAGAGGATGCTGAGGTTTCTTTTTTGAAGCTGATAGACATCTTTAAGCCTCTCTCTGTATTCTGAGGTAAATTTAGCAAGGTAATATTTCCTTTATAGCTTCAGGACAGAAAGCAGCCAATCAGTATTACTGTACATCGCCGCTGTAATTTATAGTAGACACAAGACGACAACCGAAATACCGAACTAAGAGAAAGGTAGCATTTAACAAAAATAAAACAGCAAGTGCTATGTGTTTTTCATTCCTTTTAGTGAAAGCAGACCCAAATACTGTATCAGCAGTAAGACGAAGTGTTAGAAGTGATTTGATGGTCTCCAATACTCACACATCATGTATCCCTTCAACGTTAACACAAACCAGATCAGAGAGGTGACCAGCAAGAGGACATATAGGAACACAATGGAAATTGTGAAACCTGGAGAGGTAAAATATCAAGAGCTAGGGTAATTCTTCAGTTTAGTACATGCAAATTCCATTTACAAAACCCTTATAATCATTTACAGTACAATCTTTAAAAACATCAACAGAGTATTAAGAAACTGGTAGAAACTCACTCCCTCCACTGGTCTTTGGGTTAGCAGTTAGATTATTCTTACTGTACATCCAACCATCCATTTTCTAATCACTTTGTCTAATACTGTAGGTTCAGGGGGCAGCCGAAACCTATCCTGTCAAGCAACAGGCACAAGGCAGGATACACCCTAGATGGGACACCAATCCAGCATAGAGCAAACAAAGACACACACACTCACGCCAGGGCCAATTTTCCCAGAAGCCAATCAAACTACTAGTAACAAAATGGCTTATATCCTTAATATTAATCAGTAAGGTCTTGGTGTGCCTCCTGTAACTGTCTACAGTGATTTGAGTAATTAATCCTTTTATTAATATAGACCCAAAGGGCGGAGTAGAGACTCTCCAGAAACAGCTGCATTCATAGAAGGATATTAGTGAATTTGCTTCATCTATTGGGAAAGCTGGTTCCCCAGCATAAAAATACAGAGAGTAGAGAGGGGTTGTCTGCTCAGGTTTTGGGATAGACCCTCGAAGTCTTCTAGACAGAGGGAGACTTAAGCTCATGGCGGGATTACTTGAGGTTAACGGAAACACTTTTGTTAATATTTAAAAGAGACATGAAGATGTTAGTGAAGGGTTACTCCAATTAGCAGCCTTGGTTGTTGACAGTAAGAGCAGACCTGCCAAACGGGAATGACCGGGTTGAGGTCTAATTCTGCTGCTACTTTATCACAAAGAAGTTGGGTGTGCAAACACACGGACAAAAGATGGGTTAGATAGGTTTTGTTATGTCAGATTTGGTCTGGCAGCTGCCATATTCCTGTAAAAAGGGGAGTTTTACATATACTTCCCTCAGGCTACACTACCTGTTTAGGGGGATTTGTTATAGAGACGTACCTTTGGATTTGAAGGCTTTCTGGTGGACTATCTGCCTGATGTGATCTTCATTTCTCTGTGGTGCAGTCTGATTTGTGTTCAGCACCTCTTGGTCTTCTGTGGCCGCTAAAGAAATGTTATCTCTGACATCTGCTTGATATGTAGCTACAAGAGATCAGAAAATAAAGAATGTTTCAGATACTGGGGTGGGGGGGGGGTTGGGCACAGTGGCGGAGTGAATAGCACTGCATTGGGAAAACTGGCCCTGCTTTGAGTGTGTGTTTGCATCCACGTGTGCCCTGAAATGGACTGGTGTCCTGTCCAGGATGTATCCTGCCTGTGCTCATTGCTTGCTCCAGCTCCCATGCAACCATGAATTAGAAGAAGCAGTTATAAAATGGGTTAATGAATGTTGCAGATACTGACACCAGGGCTAAAACGCTATTCCAAAATAATCCACAGCTGATGCTCACCAAAAGATAACTTCTTTTCATTCACTGCTTTGTAGGAATAATAGCAAATAATCTATATAATATGTAATTTAATAATACAGTGTATGTTAACAAATTTAGAATACACTTTTATTATACATAAACTCTTGTTTAAACAAAAACAATCATCATTGCAAAAGTAATTTGAAGGAATAAAAACAGCAAAAACCAAAGGCAATGCAAAAAAAACATTTAAAAATCATCAAAGAGGACAACCTGGATAATAGTATGCATTTTTCCATTTATGAAGAATAGCACTGTTAAACTTTTCTTTTGATCTGTCAGTAAAAGAGTAATGTAATTCACATCTATTTTTTTTTTCATCAGAAAGACCCCTTCTTCATACAAAATATCTTGGCAGTTCACATGGAAAACCTGTCTAAATGCATCACTACCTTAGGAATATAAGAAAAGTTACAAATGAGATACAACCATGTTTGGTAATTAGTAGTTAATTGATCCAAGGATCTCTACCAGCTGTTACTGAAAAGAAACCAGGGTGTTAGCTTCAATATGGCTGAGTAGCTTGCTTTAGTTTCCAATGACCCCAGCTTCCAAATTATTAATCAGAGATTCTGCAACAGATTCTGCTGTTAAGTCTGATAAAGAGTCAGGTTTTGTGGTCCTTGACATTTATAACCCCCCTCAGTACAGTTCCACATTCATAACAATGGCTCATTAGCAATTATGTGTGAGGTTAAAGTAAAAAAAAAGTAACTAAAATTACAGTTCAGAGTTTAATTTTAAAAACCTCCCTATTCGGGCGCACACTGTCAGATGGATAAATGGACTAATTTACCAAAAACTGTACAGTATTATTAAAGTGCTTGGCTTTCTAAAGATAGCTTTTCCCTCCCAAAACAGGAAGTGTCTTTTGTGTGAATATACCTGTATGTACTGTATATTTTCTTTACCTGATGGCTGTTTTCTTTCATTCTCCTGCAACTGCTTCATTACAATCGCATGGTGAAATTTAAAGTTTTCATAGATCTCACTGTTGGCCATCTTCTGTTGAGACCAGTAGGCTCCAACGCTGTGAAGAGAGCTGCTAGGTTTTCTACCTCTGACCTGTAAGCTCAGTTCTCAAACTTTAAACTGAGGCTCTCATCTTACACATCTGTATTTATAGTGTTACGAGGGAAACATCTATTCAAGACACCCAAACTGTTCAGCATGCAGTCATGTAATGTTGCTTTTATTCTGAAATTAAACCGCAATGTTGCTATCAAAGACAATTAAAAAAATGAAGCATATTTAAACAGAAATTCGATAACTAGTGGCAAAATAAAAGATTCTGAATATCAATTATAGAAAAATTTTCAAAAAGCTCTCAATGCTGAAGTCTGTTTAGACTCACTTTTTTACATGGGTGTGGGAAAACACAAGGTGCTATAATTGCTAGATTTTGAAGCATTAGAAAATCTGTTTATAGATCCAAAAGCAGCTCTTCTAAGCTGTAATAATGTGCCGCAGTGGTGACATTATAGGGTGTGGATGTCACAGGGGGTCAATGCAAATCAGTGTTCTGGATGGCTACCATTTGCATCAATGTCTCACAGAAGCAGTCGGTTTGACCTACTGTAGCTGATGCAGCTTTCATCTGAAGGTGTTCACTGCATCGTGTGGCCCCAATCCACCCACTCAGGGCTGGCCTTGCTGCACGATAGTGGAAAGGATGGTGCTGCTTCCTACACCTGATATTGTAAAGAGGTCCCGATCACAGACAGGCCAGCTTCTGTACTATTTACATTCTTGTGTTTCAGACTTAGGGTGGCGTAGTGGTTAGAAGTGCCTCACAGCAGTGGGATTCTGGGTTCGCATGGAGTTTGTATGTCCTCCTCGTGAGTTTCCTTCCAGTGCTCTGGTTTCCTCCCACAGCCCAAACACGTACTGGTAGGCGTCTGGGGAAATTAGCACCGGTGTGAGTGCGTGCATGTCCTGTAATGGACTGGCATCCTGTCCATTTTGTACCCAGCCTTGATCCCCTTGTTTGCTGGGGTAGGCTGTGGCTCCCCTGTGACCCTGAATTAGAAAAGCAGTTGGAAAATGGTTGGATGTTTCAGTCCTGATTGAGGGGTTTAAGCAACACTTCCCCATGCTTCAAATCTATGACACATTAGTAAATTAGGAGAGTAACAGTTGGTATAGAGTTAAACCATTCTTAATTATGAACATAACATTGTAATAAAGAACACAAATGAGAAGAGGCCTTTTGGCCCATCAAGCCCTTTTGGTAGTAGCTTATTGGTGGAAGGATGTCATCCAGATGTTTCTTGAAATTAGTCAAAGTATTGGCTTCAACAACATCGCTGGGTAGCTTGTTCTATCCATCCACTGCCCTTTGGGTAAAGGAGATGCTTTATGCATTTACTGTATGTAAAATTCATGGCTGCTGATACAATGTCAACATCACTTCTTAAAACGTTAGTATAGATAATGTCAAGTTGAAGTCTATACAAGAGCCCCACAGAGGCTCATGAGGGCAGACATTTTCCTGGTTTGAGTAGTGCTAAGCGCAAAGAAAGCACACGGTTCTTCCACTGAATGGGATACTGATCGACCACATCAAAAAAGCTGGTCCCCACTTATACCACTGGGGAAACCAGTAACTAGAGTAAAGAACCTCACTCAATGTAACAACAGCAGTGTCTGCTGCAGGGACTCACACGGTCAACCCACCAATCATGACTCCGAAGGCTTAGCCATTACACTGTGTTACCCCCAAGGAGAAGTTATGAAGTAATATGAAAATATTAACTTTAGAGAGACCAAATAATTGATAAATGAAAAGTAGATTGATCATAGCTGCAGCACAAACCTTTTCCCTTCTTGAGTTACAAAGTTACAAAACAAATTACTACTGAATTTCTCCAGAGCCACCCAAAAACTCTATGTACAGTATTACAGTCCAAGTAGGATACTATTTTATTACTCTGGACAGAAAGGCTACTTTTATTAACAGTCTAATGCAATATAAGTTTCATTATCCTTGTATTATCCGAAGATATATTGATTAGTACTTTGAAATCACTTGAAATTTCTTATTTTTATGTAACCCAAAAGCAAATTTGAAACAGTTTGTTCAGAATTGCCTTTTAAATTTAAAGCGGGATAAAAATAAAAAGTAGTATTGATCATTCCTCTATGTTGCTGTTGTAGGACATAAAGTCCCTCCACACACACAGACCTTTCATCCTCTACTTGGGAGGCTGAGAGCTAGCAGGTGCAAAGAAAAAAACATTCAACACACACACACAGCTACAACACTACATACTACAACACGTCTTACTTCACTTGACAGCCCCATGAATTATCAGGCCTAGCAGTGAGTCCCTGTTAAATAGACCTATCACAAGGTATGGCTTTGAAAAACAAATGAGGAGAAAACCAGAGGATATGAGAGACTGTGGCTGAGGAGCTATTTTATCTTAGTTTAAGAAAACCCCTTTGCAAGCGTGGTGAGACAAAAATACAGGCTGACTCTTGTTTAGAAATAAAACCTAACAAAATAGTAACACCCTCACTAGCCCAAGGATTTCACACGTACGGTTAGGATTGGTCACGTCTGCATGTCCTTTATTGCTTTTACTCCCCCTGATTGCGTCTTTCTCTGTCTCTCCCTCTTTCTCTACTGTACGATACGAATTTTATTGGCATATGATAACGTTCAATCAGAATCACAGTATGAAACAACACTAAAACAAAAGCAACAGCAAATTTGTAAAGACAGCAATAACTGTTATTAATAGTAATAAACTAAATAAACATTTTAGGAGTCTCTTCCTTTTCTGTTTTCAGCTAAGATTTTTTCTGTTGTCTGTTTTTATAGCTGCTTAAAGGCAAGGTCCTTAGATTTCTTAAGCCCTACTGTATTGGTTACTATGGCCCTTACTATGTCAAAATGTCTCACTGTGAGTTTTATTCCATGCTCAAATTAATGGGTTACTGACTGCTCAGAAATGGATCCATCACACTAATTTGGATTCACACATTGTAAGTCAACCCATCTGAAAAGTACTTATCTCTTCCTGTAACAACAGGGACAAAACCTTCATTTCCTGTCAGCTATGAATTCATCCCACAAGCACATTCATTTCACAGGCTGCATTGACCAGACATTCAGTACGCAGACCGGATGGGTTTTGTCAGCTGACAGTAATAGCATGACAGTGGTAAATTCTTTCAGCCATATAGTATGGGGAAGAATAAATGACCTATGTATAGTAACACATTCAATAATAGGATGTCAGTAATGGCTGTGCAGCCTACAGCAGTCAACACAAACGTAATGTAGCTGTACAGAGTCGACAGGTCTCTGTTGCAGTCAGTCTACTTGTTAGGCCATGACTCAGTATGTCAAAAACCTTGTACTTAGATTTGTAGAAGCCACTTGAAATGTTTCCTTTTGATAATCTAGGTGTTTTTGCTGAATGACTGTTCAGGCCGGTTCCGTGGGGCTGCTTATACAGTAGGTTGGTCAGTAAGGCAGAGAAATTTTCTTTTCAAACATCCACTACAGGTTAAGGTGCCCCAGTTTATTTTTTAATCTCTGGACAATACAGCAACTAGTTGTGCTGCTCATGCTCCGGGAAATACACATCACATCTTTACATGAGGGTTTCATGTTACTCAATGGGCTGGATGCGTATGACTAAGTACAATGATAATTTTGCACACAGCTGGTTTTAATGTATGAATTAATATAATGAATATCTGAGATGCAAACATAACATCAAAACAATTACAAACAAGAGGAGGTCATTCTGCACATTATCCTGTTTGACAGTTAACACCTCACTGAACCAAGGATCTCATCTAGCCATCTCTTGGAAGAAGCCAGGTGTAACAGGGCAATGGGACCTGAACTGTTGATACTGGGTTAGGATGCAAGAAGAAAGCATATGAACACTCCAGAGATCGAGTCTTGGTCCAAATTCCTCACCAGGCTATCGGAGAAATTGACTTTAGTTACTGTATAAGTGAGCTGACTTCTATTATATACTGTACATACAGTATAAGCTGACTATAAAAGAGGTTAGCTCACAAGGAAGGTAATCTATTTCAAACGCAGAACTAGACCGATAAAATGTAACGCGTGTTTTAATCTACAATTTCAGAAACTAAACATTTTGACAAAGCTTAGAAAAGTGTTTCTTTTTGTCTGTTAATGTGCCAGGGGCAGAAGTAGCTCAGGTTTGAGATCTGTCTCTCTCTGGCCAAACAGAATCAGACAGTTATCTCTCTAGTGTAAAAGGTAAAGTAGGACAACTGACAACAACCAAAGTTTGTGGTCCAAACCAAGGACGGAAGGCTTGTCTGGCCTCAGTCAATCAACTACTTTCTCATGCTAGAATTGGGGTTTACATATATAGGTCCTCCAAACCTCACCATCCGGTGAGGAGGAGGTTCTACACCAGGTAGCAAGTTGTTCCATAGTCTTGCAACTCAATGAATAAAGGCGGGCCTCCTCTTTCTTGTTTTAGATGCATTCCAATGTAGTTTACACTTGAACCCTCTGCATTGCATTTCACTATTCACTGTTGATTTGATTTTGTAAATGTCCTTCCAGATTTTGAAAGCTTTTATCCAGTGTTCTCAAAATCTTCTTTGTTCAAGACAGGAAAAAAAAAACATTTCTTTTAACCTGTCTGTATAGAATATTTCTATAAATGTATCTGGTTGCTCTTGTCTGGATTGATTCCAGAGCAGCAATATTGTATTTTCTCTATAATGTGGTGACAGATAAAGTACATAATGTTCTAAATAAGACTTCAGATTGCATTATATAATTTTAAGATAATATCTTTTGATTTAAATTTTACACTCTTCTCGTTATACCCCAACTTGGTTGTTTTTTTAATTGCTTCTTTGCATAAAAATGCCAAAATATGTCAGTTTCATGGATACTGCTTCAGATCTGTAGCATTCTGTACCTCAGATTTCATCTTGGAAGACTGATCTGACATTTCTCCAGACAATTCATGAGACCAGTGTTGTTCATCTTCTATTCTTTCACATCTTGATGATAGAACATGTCTTCATTCACCGCAATTTATTTTATGTTTGTGATGGCTGATCTAATTTGCACATCGTGATGAGAGCATGAAACTGACATGTTACAGATCCAGAACAAATTATTTTTGGTGATCTGAAGAGGAGTTCCTCTTTTAAAATTATAAATATCGATGCACATGATAAGAGTATCAGTTCAGGGTTTTAGCTTTCTACCGTGGGTATCAGAGTAGATCAGCTAGCAGTGTTATAAGAGTACTACTTTTGTACAGGATGTCACATCCTAACACTTATGAAAACTTTGAAATCCATCAAGCATCTGCCAAAAAGACGGACAGCGGTAAAAGAAGCCTAAATTCAGGTAATCTCCTAAATCCTTTAATAAATAGTTCAATTTCTGTGACTGATTATAAACTGTCTGCATCAGCAAACAAAATTGTCTTCATGAACTGAATCAATTTTTTTATGTACAGTGTTTGAATTCAATTTAATTTCTCATTGAAAAATACCAGAATACCTGTGACTGTTGTCACAGTCCAAAACTGTACTTACTGTACTACCAAAGAGACACTATCTCTCCCATTATTTTGTTTCCATGAGACTGCAAATAAATTATCAGTTGAGTTTCTTTGATTAGGATGATAATGTGATTTTACCTTTGGTCTAGGAGGATTAATCCTCTTTTTCTAATTTGGCAAAACAATAATTCCTTGTAATGTTAGAAACACCATAGGAGGAATAGTAGTAATGGTTTCCCCCCCAATGGGCACTTGTCAGGCATTACTCAAACAGTTTAGAAAGAATATACATCTGAACAACCAAGGTAGGGCTCTCCTTCCTAAATTGTTTGTACTTGTGGGTGATTCTGTTGGGAATGCATTTGCCGAGGCTTGGGTTCTGAATGAACAAGTGAATGATGGGTGCCTTTACACATTTTAAAATACATTTCTGGTACTGACATAATATATGAACTCTTTTGTCATATAGTACGTACTGTGGTTTCACCAGCTTCAGTTCAGAAAATGCTAAAAGGAGAGCAATAGGTGTGAGTTCAGTTGGAATAATGACACCCAGGAATGAAATGTTTATTGAGTATTTGTCACAATAAATTTGGGTTAACCCACTTGGCTGAGGGCCAACCCCCTGGCCATAGGTCAAGGATGCTGGGACACCCCTGCAGTATGATTAGTGGTAGCTGCAAAAGATGAATGGGAGGGAACAAAGGTACTTACGCACTTTATTTATAGTATTTCTTTTAACTTGAAGAAATTACTTCAAGAAAGATTGTTTAGGACAGCTGAGGCCAGTTGACGTTGACTTTTGTTATCACCCCCTGAACTTTTGTTATATTTCATCTTTCATCCCAGTGTTATCATCATTATTTGGTCTGCAATGCCAACAATTGACAATTTCCACCCTATTTTGTTCAGGGACTGCTGAAAGTGACCAGCACTGCAGAAACTGGTGGCCCATTGACATTGTTACTTAAGCAGGCTGCCAGAACAGTCCATGGTGTCCTTGTTGTTTGTGATCACTGCTCTAGAGGCTGAAAGATCCAAAAATACAATAGAGACAATGCTTCCAGGCCTGTGGTGTCCAGTGACTTTTTAATCTCTGTATTTTTAATTCTGTATTTATTCTGATCAAATAAGAAATATGTACTGTACAAAATTCAGATTAAAACTTTATTCTCCTTTCTAAATGTTAGTACTTGCCATGAAGACTTGCCCCTGTGAGTGGAACCTGTTCAATGGGAAGTGCTACAGTACCTTTCAAAGGAGTCCAAAGACTGGGCCGGTGCTAAAGAGCACTGCACTTCCCAGGGGGCTTGTCTTGCTATTCTCAACAACGAAGAGGAAAGGGTAAGATTCCAACACTGCACTGCCACATTAGGTTTTGGCTGAGGTGAATAACAGGTCTTGGGTCAGTGGTTCAGTCTTGCGTTGGGGCACTTTCTGTATGGTGTTTGCATGTGTGCACATTTCCTCTGGATGTGTCAATTTCCTCCCTACTACCACAGACATATTGGCGAGGTTAGAACTCTTAAATTATCCCCGAGTACTTGTGCATGCATGCCTGCATTTGTGCATGTGTCAGTGTGCAAAATGGACTGGTGTCCTCTCCAGTGTGTTATCACACGCTGTGCCCTGTGCTTCCAGGAGCCTTGATTGCTGTGACCCTAACAGGAATAAGGGTCATAAGGATAATTAGTGGATAGATAAGGAAAGATGTTTAAAGAAATGGTCTCCAACTCTAGCAGTGGAGAGGTGCAGTCCACCAGGATTTACAAGCAGCTTTTAAATAATTGATTTTTAAAGTTCTGGGACAAGTTACTATAATCAATTAAGTGCATTCGATACGTAATTACAAGATTTTTTAACTCTAATTTTTGTATCTTTCAGCTCTCAAAGGCAGGCCAGCAGCCATGTCACCCTGCAACTTACAACTGGCACCCCACTAATGCTAAGCAGGTGTGAGCCTGGTCAGTACCTGGATGGGAGACCTCCTGGGAAAAAACTAGGGTTGCTGCTGGAAGAGGTGTTAGTGAGGTCAGCAGGGGGCGCTCACCCTGCAGTCCATGTGGGTCCTAATGCCCCAGTATAGTGATGGGGACACTATACTGTAAACAAGCGCCGTCTTTTGGATGAGATGTAATACCGAGGTCCTGACACTCTGTGGTCATTAAAAATCCCAGGGTGTTTATCGAAAAGAGTAGGGGTGTAACCCCAGCGTCCTGGCCAAATTTCCCATGTCTCCTAATAATCCCCCTCTATGAATTGGCTACATTACTTTGTTCTCCTCCCCCCCCCCCCTCCGATGGCAGGCGGAGCGACGCGCCGGTTGGAGTATTTCTCGGTCACATTTATTGGCAACGTCAGCTCAAAGATTTGGTTCAAACCACCAAATGGAGACGGGCGTGCCGACAAGCGGACCCTGCTGATGCGGGATTAACGCTAGGATGAGAGAGAGAGCTCTCAAAGACAGGTTTTCACTTAATTGAAACATCCATCTATTTTGTAACCATTTGATAGAAAACAGGGTGATGGGGGAGTTGACAAAAATGGGGTACATCCTGGATGAGACCCAAGTCCATTGCAGGACACACTCAAAAACAGACACTCCACCCAAGGTCAATGTTTCGCAAATGACAACCTACTGAAACCCACAAGAAAGTATAAACTCCGTGTAGATAGCACCCCATTGCAAGGCAGCACTGCTAAACACTGTGACAAAGTCTTATTTTAGAGTGTTTCTCAATAAAATAATACAAAACAGGTTTCATTTTGGTACTTAAATTTTCAGGAAACACTCTCATTGCTCTAATTAACAACTGACTCATTGTCATCAGATGTATTTAAGCAGCAAAATATCTTCCAACCACCGGCTGGGGCTGAGTGACAGTGGCAGCGAAGGGAGCTGGAAATGGGTGGATGGAACACCAGTGGACATGAGTGACAAGTAAGTACTGACACTGTCTTTTCTGTCACAGTCTTGTGTAATAAACAGATCCCCTCTTGTCAATAATTGAGCAACCTTAGAGTGATTTTCACCCCTGGTCCTGCAGTGTAAAATATTCTTCTCATTACATCACACAGAGTTTGAAATCATTAAATCATTTTGGCCTTTGACTTAATTAATAATTTAATTTGAATCCCCCCAACTATTTCAACTGGAAATAAGAATTGAAACTGATTTATGGGTTTCAGAATTTAATAAAATGATTTAAGAAAATAAATCAGAAAAACATGGAAATTTGAAAAGCAAATCAGTACTCCTCCCCTACAGTCTGATCTGCAGACCAAACTAGTCAGAAGGGTCTAATTCATAGCCATTATGGACTGCAAGAGTAACTGGGACATTTGGGATTGTGAAATGACTGTAAGCCCCACCACATCCTAACCTTAATCTTTAAACTCTTGCAAATCTTGTACAGAACATGTTAACAAGCAGAAGTCTTCCTTCCAAGGAAAAAGTCAAAACTCTGGGAAACAAGTGTTTTTTCTTTCTGGAATTTAGATACTGGAATGCTGGGGAGCCCAACAATGTGGTTAATGAAGACTGTGGGGAGCTGAAGAAGAGCAAACTAAATGATACACCTTGCAGCATAAACAATCCCTGGATCTGTGAGAAGACAGCCTAGCTATCCTAGCTGTTCTGGCTTCATCTGCACTGACTCAGGTCCTTGGATTCTAAAACAGCCACCAACAATTAAATATTTAAAGACTTTCTAGCATGTTTGTGTAGACGTCATGCTTTACCAAGACTTGGAGTCAAAGGGGTGGGTGTGAAACTATGTTAACCTTGTCATCTTAATTATTTCTTTGTAAATGTTATTGCTTGTTACTTCTAGAAACTGTGTGATAGCAGTCTAGTGCTTTCAGTCCCCATAAATGCATTTCCCCATATTGGCCACACTTTAAGATAAGATCAGTTTATTGGCCATATACAATTATTATTATTTATTAGGAATTTGTCTTTTCGCATACCCCAACTTGCTCTCCATGAGACACACAGACAGGGAGAAAAGCTTGGGGTCAAAGCACAGGGTCAGCCATTTATACAGCACCCCTGGAGCAGTTGGGGTTAAGGGCCTTGCTTTGGGGCCCAATGGAGTAGGATTCCTCTGCCAGCCAAAGGATTCAAACCAACAACCTTCCAGCCCCAGGCACAGATCCTTAGCCACAGAGCCACCACATCATTGCCCAAAACAGCTCAAACAGAATACAGTACAAATTTGGGGCCATTATTTTCATCTTGTGATCATCATCATTTATGTCCCATCCTAGTAAGCGCCCAAAATATTTGGATGATGTTCTGGTCATGTCAGAATTCATAAGGGTTTGTGACCATTTTAAAGTTCTTCCATGATAAATTATTCTCTAAAATACTCTTCTCTGAGGTATTGGTGGATAGAGAAGGTGCAATCCTCACTCTTCATGAAATATCACTGACTTGTTCCTTCTCATTCTTTAACTTTTTGGCCTTGATGTGGAATTGTCACAGCCCAGTTCATACTAGACAAATATTAGAGCCATAATTGGTTTTCAATGCATCAAAAATGTAACACAGTAAGATAGTGAAAGGAGTACAGGCTTGTTTGCTATGTGGAGAGAAGATAAGGAAGTAAAATCTCCATCCATTCATTATCACAAAGTTTCTAGTGATGTCAAGGTCAGTGAAAGCAATCATGAAATGACAGAACTAAAATTCCAGAATTCCATTCGCAGATGCACACACCTGCTCTTCTCCTGAACACAGGGCCACAGAGGAAAGGACAATACAAGAATAGTTATTAACACAGCCAACATGCCACTGGGAGGAAGATCACTAGGAAAAAAAATCCACAGGAACATGTAAACTCCACATAGACTGTCAAGGCTGGGCTTCAACCCAGATACCTGGAGCTATGAGGCAGTAATGCTTACCACCTAAAAGTAATCTGTAAATGTTGACATTTAAAATCTCTGTAATTGCACTTAGATATAATGCATTTTCTCCATCTACTAAAGTAGTGCTTTACTGTTTGTAAAATGTAAGAATGCTCTGGACTCTTAACATGTTTTTTTTAACAAATGTGAAGATTGTTTCACAAAAGAATAAGTTCACTGTGCAAAAGACTCATAAGATAATGCAAAAAAAGTCCACACACAGCCACATCTGCCACTACCTAAAACACATTTGTTTCTTGGTAGCATTTTCTAGAATGTTACCTACTTTTTGGATTATTTCGCAAATTAAATTAGCATTATATTATTTGTATGTTTCTTAAGCATTTCTTAAATGCTTTTGATATTTTAAAAAAGATTTTAAAGCATTTACTATTCAGTAGAGGCAATCCTTCTTTATATTTTTACATGCTGTAGAAATATATTGTAACAAATGCAAAATTTTGTTGAATAAAGAGATCTCCAGTAACTCGAAAAGAGTTTCCATTCCAAACATGTTTTTTTTTTACCAGTGAAGAACAAACTAGAGAGAGACCTTTCTGATGGAGGTATTCTGAGACTTGAGTTCAATCCAGGATTTCAACTTAAGCTCAGCTTGATAGTATCATTGGCTGGACTTGTGTTATTTAACTTTTGTTAAAACCAGGTTTTAGTACTGTATACTTTCCAAAATTTCAGAACACAGTGTAAACACAGACAAGTTTGACTAAAAGAAGTTACAGTAAGTTTGTTCAGGCGATAAATTGACTTTTTGGAAAAGCAAACCATTTCCAACTGAAAAGTCTTTTTCCTACACAGCATGAATAATGCACTTATTCAACCTGCGTTTTTGTCTCTAGCATGACAGAATCATTCACAACCCTCACAATCTGGTGTCCTGCACAAGAAGTACAGACTTCAGTACTGGAAACAAGTATGGCCATATCATTTGTTACATTTCAAACAGAACAGACTGATTCTCCTTAGCTTATCAGCAGGAATACACACAAACAGCATAAACCAAGGACAAACACATGCTAAAAGTCCAAGGCACAGTGTCAGGCAAAATACAAAGCAATAATATCAAGATAGAAGAAAAGAACAGGTGGAATAAGCAGAGATAATATGTAATGCAAATAGAAAAGGAAAACACTACATTTTATAAAATTATTTCACTTTTTAAAAACACCCCTCTCCCACCTTCCCAGATTAATTTCTGTTCCCATGAGTGGAAAGGTAGAAGGAGTGAGTTTAGGGCTGAAATGAGGAAGCACATTGTTTTAGAAAACAGTTATGCTGGTCTGGAACAAACCGCCAACCTTGTTGTAAATATAGATTCCCTGCAACCATATAAACAGTACAAGTGGACAAGAAATTCAGGTCAATAAGTTACCAGCAGTCATATGAACACAACAGACTGAACTGTAATTTCTAGTGTTTTTTAAAGTAATTCATTACGGCTAGCTGAGTTCGAGAGAATATTATGAAGGGGAAATTGGCATTTTTACAAAAGAACTGTATGTATTTTTTAGAATGGACTAATAAATAGTCACTTTATTGTATGTCAGAAAGGGAAGTAAGCAGCAGAACTCTGATGTCCACCAGCCAGTGAGCCCAGGTGGTTTTCTTTTTATATAGTGACCGCTCACTGTGTGGTTTTAGTATTCATGAAGAGAAACTAAACATTTGACCTAAATAAAGTCAAGGTTTGCAAACTAAACTTAAATTACTGAGTGCAGTATTATTCACTTACCTGTTTCATCTTTGTTATCATTCCAGGATAAATGAAAAGGAAAGATATTTTTTGGATATCGGGATATCTAATCTCATTATTGTTATTATTTACAGTATATGTCACCTTTCCAAAACACTATCAAGTCTATCTTTTCCACCATTTTGCATCAGCTTACAGATTCACCTCTGGCTTAAATGGAGGCTCACCTGTCCATCAGGAGGAGCTGTGGGTGGAGCTGAGGGAATTTGAGGTGAAACTCATAGCATAATAGTCTAGTATGTGTTTGAGTGTAATAGTATCTGTACTGTACCACAGCTCATTTTATTGTAGGCCTGATATTCTTAAAATTGATTTCTTGTTATATAAAGTACAGTATATGTACAGTATGTATGTACTGTATTTTGATGACACTTTCAGTTTTCCAAAATAATATACTACTGTATATAACACACCCATTTACACAGCTGGGTATTACACTTGAGTAATTATGCATGAGGGTAAAACAGCAATAGTTTATCTGTTTGATCTCATAACCTTTCACATACAAGTCCAGAACCCTGAGTACTCCACCACACTGCTGCCCTAGGTGTGTCAGAGCACCTCCATAAACAGTTTTTTCCCTTTAGTTTTGCATATGACCAATTTTTTATGACCAACCCTGGACTTAGTGACTTAATCACATTCAACATTTATTATAAATAATTACATTGGAGTTACTACTTCCTATTTTTGTGTATAATTATAAGTGTATAATTAAGGACTGTTGATTTGCCTTTGTTTAATGAGGTTAATTGAGTTTAATTAAAGGTCTTAATTGAACCATGTTCTGGTTTTGACCACCATGTGAAGCTATGATCAAATGTGTAGCTATGTTTTTTTTTCTTAAAGAATAACAGATCAGAGTTTAAGGTTAAATATCACTACCTCGGTTCAAATAGCCTGTTTAAACAGGACTGAAACTGTTGCTTCTTTCCAGTACAAGACATTGAAATACCTTACCTCTCCAGCTATTTGTGAATACAGTACATCATTACCTCAGTCCACCACGCAACTGTCACGATCGCAAACCCCTCCTCTCAAGGGCGCTCCAGCCCTTCCTCGTTAGCCTCATTCCCTGCACCTGTTCCTTGTTCCTGCCCCGTTTCAGTTTACCTTTAAAAGCCAGGAGCTCACTGCACTCGATGCTCTGTATCTGATCTTTGCATCGTGTGCGCCTGGCTCCTGGTTGCGCCTGGCTCCATTATGTTTTTCGCTTCTTGCGCTTGCGCTTGCTCTTGCGCCTGCGCCTGTTTTCCCTGCCGGTCCCGACCGGTCCCGACCCAGCACCTGTTTTTAATCCCTGGTTTTTGGATGGATTACACGGCCATGGACCTTTGCTTTCGTTTTGGATTCCCCCTTTGGATTTCTATTGGATTGTCAGCCTCGGCCACACCTCCCCGGATCACCAGTACTGTATGGACATGCCCCCCCTGTTTTCATCCCCGTATTCCTGCATGGCTTTTCCCCCAGTGTTTCCTCACTATTTCGGATTGTGTCGTCCTCATAGGGTCCGGAAAGAACTGTTTCGTTACAGCAACAGCTTTATTAAAATAATTCCACTCACTTACACAAGATTGTCCTCTGTCAATCAATTTTAATTTATTCCACAGCTGTCAATCTGAACCAGTAGTAACATGATTAGGGCATTATAAACAATGTGCAGCAGAAATGGGGAATACATTCTTGTTGTCATCTGAGCACTAAAGGACTGATGAAATACTGTGGCAATCATACCATTGCCTTTTTTAAAATCAGACCAACAGAACATGATGTCTACAGTTTGTGTTTTGTGGTACTTTGTTTTCAGGAAGTGGCATCAGACTTCTTGAAAATAAGTTTCACACATTCTTTTCTCTAAACAATGTAATATCAGGATATTACAGCTATATTTAGACAAACGCAAAGCTAACAATATTAAGAAGCAGAGTATGAAATTGACAAGGTATAAAATGTATTACTGTAAATGTGGTAAATAGTAATACAGTAGTTTTCTTTGACAAATATTAATATCCATCCATTTTTTAACCTCTTTATTCAACAGAGGGGTCATGGAGAAGGCACAGCTAGAAGGTAGGTTACATTGGTCTATCACAAGGCACACACAAAGTCACTCACATCAGGGCCAGTTTCTCTCAGGAATTAATGAACCTACCAGCATGACAAAGACAATATGTGTTTGTACTATGGGAGCAAACTCACACGAACACAGGGAGAACATACAGACGCTACCCCAGATCCAGAATTGGAACACAGGGACCAAGTAATGTGAGGAAGCATCGTGCCACCATGCCGGCTATTGTTGTTGTTGTTGCTGCTGTTGCTAACATTAGGAATGCTGATACATTATTTTACCTTTGATTAAAAGCTATTTTTTTTCAATACAGACTGACACTGATCTTAAGATATGAGATTTTCTGGCAGATTCCTATGAATTACCCAAATATTGCTGCTGTTGATGCAGAATGAAGTCTGCTGTGCTGGGGTCCTCAAGAGCCTGTTTCAGGAGAGGTAGGGACAGGACGTCTACAAGCTCTTTTCACAGATCCATCTTTTAATCTTACCACAATGTCCATCATTTAGTTTAGCTTCTGTCAGCTCTCCACAGTCTTCCTCGCCAACATTGTTGGGCTCTCCAGAATTCCAGTATCTAATAAACAAAAATAAATATATTTTCTTAACCTTCTACAGGTTTAATAACAACCCACACAAAATGTTCTCCAGGTACATGCTCACTTGACCCTCTTACCATACTAGTTTGACATGAATTATCTTTGGTTTCACTGAAGATTCCTAACAATCACATCTCTGCTGTACTATAATAAACCAGGAGAGCAGGTAAGAAAGAGAGTGAACGTGGGTAAATGAGTGAATCTATGATTTTTCCACTCCCACACTCCCATGAATGCTTCACCATTAATGGAGATTTTGAATGAACCATTATTGTTCACAACATTGTCTGATTTGTCGCCACAAGGAGAGAGAAAGCTTCCTTCCAAAGCACTGTTATTTAGTACAAATCTAGACTGCGAGGCAGATGGAGTAATGATTCAAAACCACGCCCCTCCTTGCATCATGCTTCGGCCTATACCATGAACTATTGTGTTGCAGAATGGCTCTGCAGGGGCTAGTCCCATGATGATTGGTTATCACTTTTTCACATTGAAGTGGTTGAGAAAACCCCCAGAATATTGTCATCATCCCTTTTCAGTGATAACAGCAATGACAGCAATGTCCACATAGCACTACAGGAATGGCTCAGGGGCCAACAAACATCACTTTTCTATCAGGGTACCTTTAATCTGTTGTAGTAATGCTGCCAAAACTTACGTTTTATTCATGTTCACTGTTGTTCCATCCACCCATTTCCAGGTGTTTTCAATCTCACTGTCAGTCAATCCCAGCCAGTGGACAGAAGAGATTTTGCTGCTTAGATATTTCTGGTGAGCAACGGTGAAAGATTAACTCAATCTGAGCTCATTAGAGATACTGTACAGAATACTGCCTGTAATTGTAAGAATCATGACATGGCCTGTGCAGTACTCATCTGCGATACCAATCTGGTTGAGAGAATACTGCTGTTTTCATTGAGGAGTTGAACATTAAAAGCAGCAGTGGGAGAAAGGGGGTGAAAACTTAAACGATCTTAGATTCTTGACATGTTCCAGGCTGAGAAGGCAGATTGTGTACCCCAACAGAATGTGTACAGAATATGTCATAGGCTCTCTTTTACACTCTGTTCAGCAAAAACCAAGCTATTCTCAGCAGAAAAGAAATGAGGAAGATCTGCATTGGCTTTCATCTTGAAACTTTATTATTCTATTTCTTAGTTTACTCAATAGCCAAAAAGTCATGGATTTCTATCTTTAATCTATCATCCAGTTTTCTGCTAGCAACCAGTCTAAGCTCTTCTTCACCTTTTCTTCTCTTCTCAAACCTCTTCTCCCTTCCAATGTCTCACTTTCTTTATCTTCTTACAGCATCTCCAGAAATTTAGATGTCAACATGGGCTTTTCAACACCTTATCTCCTTCCTCGCCCCCCACCTCAAGCTTACTGGTCCTCACCTACTGTGTCCCTACTGGATCTGCTGGTTTCCTCACTAACTCTGAGGTCTCCTTCCTAGTTCCAGGGCCTAGCTTCATTCCGGACCTCCTCCTCCATGCTCACCTCTGCTGCCCCGCATCTCCTTCCCTATACTTCCTATCTCCTTAACCTGCTTTAACCTGAGGCTGATTTTAAACATGTTGCATTTTGTTGCATTGATTTTGAGGAGAATTGCCTTGCAGACCTATTTAAAAACGTTCACAGAAAAGCTGAGGCATCATGCAAATTTGGAAGGCAGGACAATTTGCGTGACTATGTTGTCACAGTTCTTACACTAAGGAAATGAAATCTAGCCCTTCATCATTCGGTAAGAACTATTTCTGTAAATAAATGCAACCAAGTGAAATTTTGCAATGTCTGTTTTTACAGTAGTACCTCACCTAAACTCACCAGATAGATTTATTTACTGAATTTTTCAATTCATTATCAAGTGTAGAAGGAAAGAAGACATCTCATTCTCACCAGCTCGTCTACGTTGTTGATAATGGCAAGGCTAGAGGCCTGGTTGACACAGTACTGTCGAGCTCCACTCCAGTCTCTTGTTTCTTTTGAAAAATAGTAACAACTTCCACTGAACAGGATCCAGTCACAGGGGCACACTTTTGTACATCCTATAAACAAATTAGGTAGTGAGAGTTCTGTTTTCTGTTGTTGTTTACATTGTTGCTTTTCCAGCAAAAAAAAAGGTTTCGGTCTTTTTCATTAAAGGAAGTAATTTTCTATAAGGTTTGTTTTTCAAAGATTCGGTCAACCTAAAATTGAATGCCAAGTGAAACCAAAGAATTAAAGAATCATGGTGGCAGTAATAATGTCTTCACTTAGAAGACTTCATAGAACAATATCTCTTCAGCATGTTTTTGCTATGACTGATTAATTGTTTGAATGAATGGTTTAAATCTCATTTCTCCCTGCATTTCTGCATAGCCATCACCACTGTAGCCTTCCAGTTCCATGGGATTGGATTTGAGTCCAACCTCAGGTATCTGTCTGTGTGGAGTTGGCATGATTTTCTCAAGCATGCAGCATTTTTCTTATGTGTTCCACTTTATTCCTACCTCACAGCAATGTTCCAGCTACGTTTGACTGACTATCATAAATGTTCTCTTCATCTGCCCCTGTGCTCTCAATCCTTCCTTGTGCTTCTAGAGTGCTATGCAGTGCTAGCTGCTATGCTCACCAGGATAAGTGGCTTTCTGTTCATGGATGGATTATTTCTCCCTGGTAAACTATATAAACTCTACCCACCAGCACTGCCTGATGTGACAATACATAACACAAGTAATCTGACCATAAGTACCAACAGTATTATTGAGAGCAGATGCAGTATCTTAAACTGCATAATTGCTCTGCTGACTGGCCTGATGGTTTATGCTGTCAAACTTTTTATTTTGGTAATAAATCTTTGTAGTAAAAAAGTAACACTTTACTGGGAATTCAGAATGTACTAATTAATAATACGGCAGTTATTTTTATTGGATTTGACATGAGTGTTTCTATTTCCTGACAGGATTTTGGCAAGTACTGCACTAAGAAAAGAAAACAGTACACAAGCCTGTCACTTGAGGAACTCATAGAATATCAAACACTTCTTGGAAATGCAGGTAAAACAGTACATTATTGCAGGCTGAGAATTCTCTTTTTGACCACTCTAAAACAGTAAGAGCAGAGGTCCAAAATGAGAAGCTTTTGTCCAGTTGAATGTGTTACACTGTCTGTAATGTATCATCTCTCTTGATCCAAAATCAAAGCACTGACCTTGGGCTTGAAGCTGGGCAGATAAAGTGTTCAGCCTGGATAACATCTGAGACTCTGAAAATACAGACAGAACTTCTGTGTTCTACTGTGTCCAGTGCAAAGCAAAAAAAACAGCAAAACAATATCTCCAACGTTAGCCTAAATATTTAAAATAAGAATGCAGTCTATATGATTTCAGAATTACATTTTAAGGCGTTCATGAAGAAAACAACTCAAGACTCTCAAAATAATAATGGAGTATTCTTACTTATCTTTCACTTCACAGAGTAGTTGTTGTATCTTGTACTATATTATTGGTTTGCTGAAAAGTTTGTTTATTTATGCTGCAGCCTGATTTTTTTTACTAAACATCTAAATAGTGAAAAATGAATTCATGTATTATTTTGTGAATTCATAATATTTTTTGTGTAATTTGACCTGACAGTTTCTTGCAGTAAAAATATAGTGTACCGTTTTAGCATATCCAGCAGTAAACATATCGTATTACATCATCATCTCACATGATGATTTTATAGCATATTGAACACTTCTTGAACAATCAGGTTAAACAGTACATACAGTAGCTAGAAGTTGTGATTTCTCCTTTTGACCACATTAAAACAGCAAGAGCAGAGTACCAGGACGAGAAGCCATTGTTGAGCCTACTGTGCTACACTTCTGTAATGTATTATTTATCCCGATCCAGAATCAGAGCACTGACCTTGCACTTGGAGCTGGAAGACGAAGCTGTTCAGTCTGGATGACATCTGAGACTCTGAAATTACAAATGGAACATCCATGCTCTCTAGTGTCCAGTACAAAGCAGAAAAGAGGCAGTATTTGTATTGCCATGCAAATAAATTTGTGCTGACTGTATGATATTGGAATTTGATTGTAAGGTGTTCAACCTGAGAATAATTCAAGACACTGAAAATAATAATGGGTTATTCTTATTCATCTTTCAATTTATAGGTTCCATGATCTCTATTGTCTGCTACAAGAAAGAGAAAGTATTTGTATTGTCAGCCTAATTTTACTTATGTAAAGGTAGCAGAGTTTGTGATTTTGGAAATGGATTGTAAGGTGTTCAACCTGAACACCATTCTAATTTCTGAAAATAAATTTACAGAAATAGGCAGAAATGAGTGAATGCCTTTCATCCCATCCATCCAACAACCTGGAACAAGAACACCGACCATGTGTTAATAAACAGGAAACCAAATTTGTCACTGCATAGGATATTTGAGAATCTGAAATGATGCAAAAACAACCATTTGGTAATATTAACTGCATTACTAACTACAATGGATATACAGAATACTTGTATTACCATGGCAATTTTTAATTGGTTCTTTAGTTATATTCTGCAATGTGCCAATACACAAATTTTCAGCATGTACAGCTATAATCCACATAGAGATGACACATACAGTATAAGAATGGGTCAGTATAAATATTTATGAATTCAGCAAAAATCTATATCACAGACAGCATAGACTAGTCGTATGGTCCAATAAGACAAAAGGTGTTAAAAACCACACAAGAGAATTTGACACACTTGGGTCCGTAATAACAGAAACTGGGCTAAGAAGATTTTCAGTTTGGGTACTATGCATGCTTGCGACTTAAATTAATTCCAAACCTTGTCCTTTCAATGTCATTTTTAGATGAGTTTCGCTGAACTCCAAGGCCAAGACAAATGTCCGTACAAAACAGGCATGTATTACTGCAGACATTCTACATAATGCAAACAATAACATAAGGTATTAGGGCGATTAGATTCCTTTGGAAATACTGAACAGTGGTTTGCCAATGACTCTAATGTCTAACTCCAATGCTACAGTCACTTAGTCTAGCAATAAGCCTCTAGTAAGCAGATAGGCACTATCACGTGACTTGCTTGAAATGTGCATTAATTTAGCCTAGATTTCAGCCTATAAACTGTGGCTGATAAATCCGTTTGGTCTTTGTCTGAAAACCCTGTGTCAGTGCGACAAGATCCCAAACATAAACACCCTCCCACACACATACAGCTCCTACCATTGCTCATCAACTCAGTTTGTTTCATTCCCAGGCTTCGGATTTCTGCAGAACCTTTGAAAATAAAAAATACACAAGTCAAATGGGAGAACAGTTTAGTTTCTTTGGTGCTTGAATGTGCCATACAGTATGTGACTATTCTACAGCAAGCTGAACACAAGTAAGACAAGAAACATAAGCTTGGGAAAGAGTCTGGAAAGAGATGCACTGAGAGCTTTTGAAGAAGAGGAGTTTTATGTGAAATTCCTCATTCTGGATACATTGTGCTTTTCTCTCAATTTCAGTTTCTTAGGTATAATGTCTTAAGCAGGGATGTGCTTGTGATTCTTCCATGACCAATGAAAGATGCGGATGAAGACCGCTTCACCGAGCCAGAGATTTCTTACGCCGAACGCAGGGTAGCCCTCGATATCCAGCTAAAATGTCTGACAAGCCAAACATGGAAGAGGTCACTAGCTTCGACAAGACCAAACTGAAGAAGACGGAGACTCAAGAGAAAAACCCTTTGCCGTCAAAATAAAAATATTGGGGAAAAAACAGGGAACCTGAGTATAACTGTATAATTACCAAATTATACTGGGAGCCTGATTGTTTATCAGTCCCTTAAAACACTGAGTATATCCTTTCAGGAGTAGAAACTGTTCTGTCCTGCATGTGTTTTGCATTCTGTTTGAAGTGCTTGCAATCCAAGTTAGAAAGATTTAAACTGTGTAGAGTGGAAGCAATTTGCACCATTTGCTACCACATCCTTCTTTCTACCTGGCCTTAAACAACAAAAACTACACAGACATGCATTTTGTTACAAAGGTAAAATGGCCACTATGAGTATAAAAAAGTGAATGAAACCCTACTCCCTCTAATGTCGGTTTCTGCATGTTTTTATATATTGTTTTTTGTATATACATCTTGTGTTTGGTTTCAGTTTCAGAAAACATTTAAAAATGCATCATTTCTCATCTAAGAAAAATAATATGCTCTACCAGGTTGCAAATGCAGATATGAATTAATGTATGCTTGTAATTCTGAACTTACTGTTCTCCTTCAGGGTGACTTGGCTCATTCGGAGGTGCTGAATCTCTTCTGTCAGTGCAGATACTGAAAGAGAGAAACAAATACGGATCGAGAGGCAAAGAGGAGCTATAATTTCTGATCTGCTGTGAAAGTGTCAAGCTAATGAACTGTCACAAGCACAGATCAAGCTCACATCTTCAGGAATGGATTAATTTTAAAACTTTCCTATCAGAATGGCCCTTGGCTATTAAAATCTGCAAGAAAGAGATTTCTCTGGGTTTGCAAGTACAGGGTCTCTAACAATTTTATCCAATACAGGATCATGGGGAGCCAGATCCTATTATGCCAAGCAATGGGTACAAGAGAACACCCGAAGGAAACCCACTCAACCATGGGGAGAACATATAATCTCCACCCCCGGAATTAAATTCAGTGTCCCAGCACTGCGGGGCAGTAATGCTAACAACTTTCGCAAACAGTTATTACAAATCCGCAACAGATTTTTCATCAAATAACTATGATATTTTAAAGCATCACACACTGAAACTCTTCCAGGTCTTATTGAAGAGTACCTTCAAAGAGCTTAAATGCAGGATTTTGTTCTTTTGCAAAACAGGAACACATGGAACACATGTCGTATGGTTCATTCAATAGTCATTCTCTGCCAGTTTCTGGACTTACGCTTTATGAAGGCCAGTGCAATGAAGACTATCCAGCCTAGAGTGACCATCAATAGCAGGACATACAGCAGAATGATGGCCTTGGTCCCAGCAACAGCAGCAGCTGGAACTGTAAAAGGAGTATAAGACATATTTGCAGTCCCATAGGTAACTTTTTATAATTGCCACTGTTGAACATCCTGCCTTTGGGGAAGCGAAATTTCTTTTCTTTTCTAAAAAAAATAGAAAGTTTTAAATAACTTATAAAGCAGCAAAAGCAGAAGACCATCCTCAGAAAATAATTTGAATAATCTTAATAAGAAAAGAGTTGATATCTGAAAAAATGTGAAACCTTCTCTTCCCTTCAATTCTATTCATGACATGTGAAGGACTTCAACCTCATGTCCTACTGAAATGGAAATTATGATACATATACAGTATACAGTAGCAGATATGACAAATAGGTTCATTCCATGCTGAAAAGAGAAGAGAGAAAACACAACGTTTCGGCTGTGAAGCCTTCTTCAGGTGAGTCTGTTCGAACACTGTTGTAGAAGTCTCAGAGTTTTACCGGAGTCAAAAGAAAAAGTGTTAAATTTTAGATTAAATCCTTTAGGAATTATATTATAACGCTTTAAAGGAATAGGAGGTGGTTAGAAAGCCTGGTCTTGGAACAAATCACTGTGAACAGACGGAATGCTGGTTAAGTGAGAGAGGGGGGCAAGTTGCCCAGGGAGGAAGAGAAGGAACGATGAAGAGATCTAGAAAAAGATTTAGAGGAAGGCATAGTGGGTCGCAGCAGTAGGTTAAAGTATTTCAGGTGGATGGCTGCGTCAGCATGCATAGTCTGTAAAGGAACAAGTAATAGGTTTATTCCATGCTGACAAGAGAAGGGAGAAAACACAACGAAGTAGGCTTCACAGCCGAAACGTTGTGCTTTTTCTCTTCTTTTTTTCAGCATGGAATAAACCTATTACTTGTTCCCTTGCAGACTACGCATGTTGACACAGCTATCCTCTTGAACTACTATAAATATAAAGGGATAGTGTTAATAATACTTTGCCATTAACTAGCCTGACTGATGAAATGACAACACTGAGAAAACACCTATCATTTACAAGGAATGAACCAGGGAGGCAGCTGAAAGGTTGAGGCTGGGATGAAGGAAGGTGTGAACAGCCAGCCAGTATTTAGCAGAAGTGCAAGTATAAAAATTGACCTCCCTCTGAACTTCTCCCCCTGTGAACCTTCCCTGTGAAGGTAGCTGTTTGAAAAAAAGGCACATCATCAGGTCACATTTAGCAGTCAATGGCTTAGTCATACTTGTGCTGGATTTAAACTCTGTTGAAATTGCTCCTTTCTCTGAGTTGTCCTGATTTGTCCATTCTGGGGTTTGGGTTCTCTTCTTCATTTCTAGGGTGTGTTCAACATTTTCATAGTCTGCATCACTCTCATCATCTTCATCATCATAACAATAATGCCCTGCAGAAACAAACATCTCTAACCACTCATCTTTAGTCATGTGTACAAACTCTTAAAAATAAATAATTGATCTGAACTGATTTTAGACATCTCAGATAATTAAAGCAGTTCTGTCAGGCATGGTCCTAACATGGTCCTAACATCTGTGCTCATTGGTTCATTATTTAGATAATGCTTTTACTGTGATCATCTTGGTAAAACTTGGTAAAAGTTACCTGATATAATGTACTGTATACAACATGCAAATTGGCAAATATAAGATCCTTTCCAAAGTGTTTTTGTCTGCTTGTCAGATTCTAATGGCACGGGCTTAAAGATCTAAATTGTGCATGGGACAAGTTTTGTATACAGTACATACAGTATAAATGCGCTATTTCTTTGCTTTCGAATATACTCTATAAGTAAATTTTGCACTTGAGCAAAAAAAAAAGCATCAATTCAATGTGTGATTAACACACCCACAGAATAAGAAAAATATTAGAAATTAAATTTTCTCTATTGATGTTTGAGTTCTGCTTACATTTTCACCGTCATGTCATGTACACAGAAAAGAGTAGTGTAATCATGTTAAATAACAAGGCACTAGGACAGGTAAATGTTAGTTAAAGCATATGTAGAGTAGATAGGTAATAATGCATAAAACTTAAACAGTAGAAAAAGCTAGACAATTCAGTATTGAGTTGTATTTTCAAACCTTGGACAAACACAATGCTTCTAATATTTTTTTTTAAAGATTGTTCAATAATCTATGTTACAGAAGAATGCCTCATTGTCAATCAAATGCAGAATAATAAAGAGTCTGAAATGAATGTAGTACAATTATTCTTTTTTCTCTGCCAACATAAAATACAGATTCTGCTGCATGCAGCAAACACTTTAAGAACAAAAATAATCTGTGTTCTTCAAAAGTTGTTCCTCCAGAGCCCCCTCTTGAGAGAGAATAAAGTTTACCTGATGGCAGCTGTGTTTTCCTAGTCTGGAATTGTTTCTGAGCCTCCACATGGAGAACATCATTATTCCCACAGATATTTGACATCTTGTTGGTCAGTAGAGCAGATGTGTCTCTTCGATCTGTTAATTTTAAATGGTAACTTATGATAGCATGTATGAATGGTTTTAAAGAGGAAATATGTGGCAAAGTGGTTTGATGTGTCAAAAAAAAAAGAGAAGCTCTGCTGCCGGTAGTGTATGGTAATCAGATGTTTCTCTCTAGGGGCTTGTGAGATTTTCACCATAAGTTGAGTGATGCTCACTTTGGCTGGGGGATTAAATAGAGACCATGGTCTACTACATCTGGGTCACCCATCCTTTATCCAGGAAGTGGAAAGAAATATTAATTTTTCAGTCTTTTCTGAAGTTCAGCAAGGCCCTGTCTGATCAGTACTGGAATAGGAGCCAATCAGGAAATCCATGTTGCTGCTGCAAGTGTTGTTGGTGGGCCAGTAGGTGTTCATCTTCTCCCTGGACCACACTGTCCAATGTCCCAGCATTGTGATTAAGTAACACATGCTGTAGGAGGTACTGAGGTCCAGATTACTTGGTCTCTAAAGTTTCAATTAAAAAAAAGACTTTCCTGGCTTTCCTAGCTAAAAACCTTCTCTGGGCTTGGACAATCTAGTTTTTATAAAGTTCCTCCTTAATTTCTCACTTGTTCTACCTGAGCAGCTGTACAATGGGTCTACTGGTACATAATGGTATGCAAGTGAGCACTGCACTTCAGCAGTGGATGAATCAGGTCTCCTTCCATACATGAAACCATTTCAGTGTAAAGTGTTACAGTATATCAATCCAAAAAAGTGTTGCTGAATTATAAAAGAAATCATGAAGCTTACTCCCTATTATAGTTGAGCAACTGGAGTTTTGTGTCAGTGCTTTCTGAATAATATATCCTGTTTCCTTGAGCACAATTAGTTAGATAGCATTGGGGTTTATTGAACCCTGAGGATTTACTGATCTTGAGTGATTCTAGTGCCTGAAACATTCCTGTGACAATAATCTTTAATAAAGAATTTTCCTTCCATGTCTGAAAAATGTTGACTTCTTCCTTAGTGAAAAAAATGCAACTATCGTACATTCTGCACGTTTAAGAACATTCCAGAAGATTTGTATATAATCAGGACTGTGAAATGTTAAAAATCAAATGATAAACCTGTTTTATTTCATTAATCTATTTTCGTTCTTTGCTCTCTATTATGAATACATTTACTTTATATGCACCTTATCTCCAGATAAAGACAAAAACATTTTACAGTCAAAGCCAGGATATCTTGATGAAATTAGTCAATACTTATAAATACTTGGATGGGTAATAGTGTATCATGCTCATCTGAGGGTTTTTGACTGTGGGTGTCTCAGTTAAAGCCTATATGCAAACAGTTTCCTTTTGGATAGTTAATCCTTCTCCCAATCAAAGGCTTACATTGCTGTAAGTTATTCTTATTTTTGTGGTACAATTTCTGGAGAGAATACTTTAAGCAAGACACTCTTTAAGACAGAAATACTATATGTCTGACGCTTTGATGTTTACAGTTACGGTTACAATTAGCAGAGGAAGCTTACTCCTGTGCTTAATTTGCATGCATAGTTTTGAAGAGGAAATCTCTCTTTGCTTCACTGATGTCACTTAGGTAAGAATAAAGTAAATGTAGAACTCATTAGAAAATTGGAAATGCAACATCAGTTTGAAGAAAACAATAAAGAAATTAATGTCTAAAACACCCATTAATGCACACCATCCAAGAAGAGAAATATTTAAAGACAAAAGCAAGGGCAAAACACTGAAATATATATGGTAACATATTAAAACATATTAAAAGGTGCAATAAAGTTGTTATTTACCACCACTTTTAATACACTGTATTAGGAACTGGACAGACCATGTCATCCATCCGTTCATTTTCTAACTGCTTTATCCAATTGAGGGCTTTGGTGGAGCTGGAACCTATCCCAGCAAGCAAAAGTAGGGTACACCCTGGACAGAACTTCAGTCCACGCAGGGCAGACACAAACACGCTCACAGCAAGGCCAATTTTCCCAGAAGCGATATTAATCTGCCAGTATGGGTATTCTAAGAAAAGCAGAAACAAAGACTTGTTTCTGGTGGCTTCCACCAGTGCTTACCAGTGCAGGCTTTAGTGAGGAAGAGGCTGTGACCCATCTACTGTGGTCCTGTCATTTTGCTAAGGCTTTCTGGGCCCGATTTCAGGACTAGTTACAGGCCCCTTCACCTCACTTTTCCCTGACTGCTCCCTTTATTGCATATGACATCTCTCCTGTCAAACTACCCTCCGATGTGTTTTAACAGGATTTGGGCCATAGTGAATAGTGGAAAAGATGCTGTCTGGAGGGTGAGGAACATCCAGTCTAGTGAGCATGTAGCCTATCCCTGTACATTATTAAAGACTACTACTGTATTACCTCAGAAATCGGTGGAGAGTAGGGAAGGGGGAAGCAGAAAATCTGTGGAAAAGAGAGTGCATAGGACTGTGCCTCAAAACCCTGTGATATCAAATGATATTCATTTGAGGACAATGGCATTTTTCATGGGAAAAACATTAATTTTCTAATCATCTTATCTACTACTGGGTCATAAGGAAGCTGGAGCCTATCCGAGCAAGCAATGAGCACAAGCCTGGACACACCTTAGACAGGACTCCAGTCCATCACAGGGCACACGCAGACACACACTCACACCAGGGCCAATTTTCTCTGAAGCCAATTTACCTACCAGTATGTCATGTCTTTGGACTGTGCTAGTAGGGAAAAAAAAGCACCTGAAGTAAACCCATAAGAACACAATGTGAACATACATGATCCATTTAGATAGCACCCCAGAAATTTAACCCAGGGCCCCAGTGCTTTGAGACAGCAATGCTAACCACTGTACCACCCTATTGAAAAACAATGTAACTTACAGTAAATACTTAACAAGTATCAAACCCTTCTCTGGTAATGTAGAAATAAATGGTGACTACTGTTCTACTGTTTTTACTATTTTTCATGAGTGATGAAAATGGCAAAACATGCAATCATCAGTAATCCCTGTGAAATATTACAATCTATGACATTAGAAAATTATTTTCTCCTTTGATTTATTGTACAGTGGAGTTGCTCTGTAAACATATTTTGAACAGTGGATAGGCCATCACCCTGCGACTCACATCTGGCAACCCACTGAAGCCAAACAGGTGTGAGCCTGGTCAGTACCTTGATGGAAGACCTCCTGGGAAAAAACAAAGGTTGCTCTAGTGGGGCCAGCAGGGGGTGTTCACCCTGCGGTCTTTGTGGGTCCTAATGCCCCAGTATAGTGACAGGGACTATACTATACTATTGCCCCTTACCAATCATGGCCTCCTAATAATCCCCATCTATGAACTGACTTCATCATTCTCTTCTCCTCCTCACTCATAGCTGATGTGTGGTGAGTGTTCTGGGGCACTATGGCTGCTGTTACATCAGCCAGGTGGATGTTGCACATTGGTGGTGGTGGAGGAAAGTCCCCATTACCTATAAAGCGCTTTGAATGGAGTGTCCAGAAAAAGCGCTACATAAGTGTAAGCAACTATTATTATTATAATTTGCATGTTCAGAAAGCAAGTTGGTTACTTTTACAGTACTTTGTGGTGCTTGTAACCCTTGTGAATCCTTCAAGATAAAAGTCTTTACAGAGCTGTGAACATACTTTTTAGACTTGTTTACAACTGTACAAACAGTAAGAAGGAAGGAGGAAATAAGCCGCACTCTAATGAACAGCAGTGTGGGGAAACAGCGAACACATTTGCCCTCTTGTGGTAGAAAGTTGCTATTTCTTTTCACTGAATCGTTCTGTTACATGTTAGGAAGAGAGAATATGCAAGCCCATTGTATGCTCAGTCATTTCTAACACATTTCATGGATTTAATACCATAATGTAACATAGTGTTCAACAAACATTCATTATACCTATTTACTAATAAGGGAAAGAACAAATTGCTATTACGGTTACTGCTCTTTAGAATAGTGAAACAAAGATCTCTGATCGTAACTCACATTTGAGTTGCAATATTAAAAATTCATTATATTCAAAATTGTTTGTCCAAAGCACTCAATGTGCTACACAATCACTGAAATGTACAGTAATAGATTTAAAATATAAGAAAACATAGCAAAGTAAGATTAAATCATTTATTAATGGTTTAATTAATGCTGCAATGGCAACACAGGTCTTTAAGCAAAGTTTGAAGCGGATGGCAGGTGCTGAGTTTCTGATGTACTAGGCCAGCAAGTTCAACAGATACAGTGTGTTTCTGCACACACACTCAATCAAACAAGCTAAACCTGCCTAATGGCCACCTCTTGCCTGCTGCCTTACATTCTAACTGCTTTCAGCTGTGAACACTGATCTTGTGTTTTTAGGCAGTAAACTTAGACAGAGATATCTAAGGGAAAGAAACAATTCCAATTAAAATAAGTATAGCAGACTGAACAAACATGAAGAAATTATGAAAATGTTTCTTATTAAGATGAATATAAGTGGATTATGGATTATGCATTTTGTACTTGGAATGTCTCTGTCTTTAAATCACTTGGCTAAGGGTGGTAACTGGCTATCAAAAGAGGGTGTGTGATGTCAGTGGGATTAAAGTTCCTACCAAACTGTAGTTATGAGCTCCAGGATACTGTAACTGACACTGCCTTTAGATAAGGCCTAGTCCCAGATCATCCTTGTTTTTATCACTTATTTGACTACACTACCTGCCGAATTCTACACTTCTTTCCTGAGTTTTCCTAAAAAAATGTTATTTTGAATCACGCACATCTTTCAAAAGATCTTGAAAAATAGTTCATGGGACCTTGTGGAGGTAAGTTGATTGATACACTGTAGCCTGAGCTATGGATGCTGCCCTCATTATTTTTTATACATAATCAGAGGCCTATACATAATATAAACTGTTGCTTCCTTTTCTTAAAAAAAAACTTGAAATATGCCAGTACTATCAGTATTTGAGCAATCTGCATCACAATGCTAACTAAAACCACAGTTGTGGTTTGCTTGCTTGCATCTAGGAAATGTCTCACAAGAACTGAAATTGCAATGCATCAAAAAAAGAACCAACTTCCCCACTATCTACATGTTTTATGGACAGCATTTGGAAATGAATAATTTTAAAAATGTACTGTTGTACTGTATGCTTAAAAATTATTCCACTGTAGCAGTATTTATTAAATCGACAGTATCAATTGAACTGCCAATAAAAAAAACTATGATAGAACTATATTAAAAACTTTAAACTGCTCAATTATTGGGACAATAAACATGTTAATGGAAGAAATTAACACTCTCTTATATTATAAATAGAAGTGAGGCGATCCGACTGATTCAATCTCAACCTGATATTATTCTGATGAAACATAATCTAGTTGAAAGAAAATGTAGCAACTTGCGAGCTGTTCAAAACCTTTCTAACTCTTTTCTAACACTGCACCTCAGGTAGCAGGTACTGTATATGCGCTGTACATTCAAAGAACATTGTTATAATATACTGCACAATGCTGGTATTTTCCACAAATGCAATAAGTAAGCCAATAGTGTTATCAAAACGGATTAATTCTATGAGTACACTTTGAAATATTGAAAAGAAGACTGGTAGTAACTTCTGTCTTCTTCAACCCTTCCATTCTTCAATTTTCTCACTTTCTCATGAACCTCCTCTACGTTGCTGTTGGGCCTCCAGTTCCTCCTGGTAATATTAAAGAATACTTTTCCTAAAATGACTTATGCGTGCAGGTGGCACAGTAGTGCAGTAATTAGTATTAGTGCCTTGCAGTGCTGGGGCCCTGCATTCAGTTCCTAACCTGGGGTGCTATCAGCATGGAGTTTTTATGTCCTTCTCGTGTTTGTGTGTTTCCACTGGGCACTCCCGTTTCCTCCCACAGTCCGAAGGCATACTGGTAAGTCAATTGGCTTCGGAGGAAACTGTGTCTGCCTGTGTCCTCCAATGGACTGGTCTAGCGGAGCTGGTTGCAGCGCGGTGATGTCATCCCCTCCCTGCGCATAACAGGGACCTCAGCTTCATGGGCTGAAGGAGGTCTCCTTCAGCTCAGCCGGCTGGTTCTCTGTTGCGTGATGTGGGAGACACGGGTTCGTGCCCAGGTGTTGCGGGATGAACCGGCAGGGTGGAGCAGTGAGGGCATGAGCCTGCGCAGAACTGCGAAGGTCAAACTAGCATCCCATCTGGGATGTATCCTGCCTTGTGCCTGTTGTTTGGCAGGATAGGCTCCAGTTCCCCCGGAATTAGAAGAAGTGGTTAGAAAATGGATGGATTGACTCTTGAGTGCATGCCTCTGATTCATTTCATATAAGCCTAATTTAGAGGTTATGCATTTGTGCAATTAATGCATAATCTAACCGTCAATTCTTACTTCCTTAGATACTTTCACATGATGTGTGGTTAACTTTCAAAAGGAACTGAAAATACTCTTAAAAGTCATTTCTGGGTTCTTTCGTTTATCACTGATATGAGACCTTCCAGTGCAGCTGTTCGAAAGAATCATTTTTGTTGGTTTAATTGTATTTTTTAATGGCAAACACAAAAACTGCTTCCACAGGAGTCAGGCCATGTCTTTGCCCTGGCAGGCCCTGTTTCATTGCACAGCTTGTCTCCTCTCTGTCATCTCCAGATACGTCTCGACATTTTCGTAATCGCTGTTGTCTGCACTTTGATCTGCAGGAACAATCTGATGCTGTGAAATATAGAGAGTGACTGCAGAGATCACCACCCCCTCCAAAAGGTTATTCACACAGCCAAAGCGGAGAGTAAACAATGTTACCACTTTGTAGCCTGATTTTATTAGATCTCAGAAGCTCATCAAGGCTGGGCCTGTTCAGTATTGGGGCAGGACACCCCCAATAAAAGCAGGCTGCTGCTGTAAGTAGTGTTGAGGACCAGTAGGTGGAGCTCTCCCGTCTCAAACAAAAGTTCTACACATATAATCTTGACTACTTGGCCATTAAAGGTCTTATGACACCTTTTAAAAAAATTAGGATTGATTACCACTGTGTCCTAGTTAATTTCCAGTTGGCACTTATACTGTATAATCTGCTCTTTCTAAAATTCCCTTTTAGATTAATTGATCAAGTAAATTCTAGTTCTAAATTGGATATCATAGTTCTCCATCTGATATCATGTTTAGTGGGTCTGCTGGTACATACAGTAAAAGCTACCTCACAATGGATGGGTATTATATATTAATTATTATTAAAGGTCTGTTTCTATAACATTATCCCTCTATTGATGAGTACTGTAAATAACAATAATTTGGATTTTGCAGCCAGTTATCTGAAGTAAAGTATTATTGAAGAAGCTCTTCACATAAGGATACAATTTTGAGTAGGAAGGGAGGCCTGCATTTTGAGTAAGATGTTTAACTGTACAAATAATAGTTTTCATAATGGTGTGAATCTGACATCCTGTGAGAAATTAATGGATCTCCAACACCAATGGACAGTTTTAAGGGGAGTAATCTGTTTATTTCCATGGTGCCATGCAAATATTGGTACTCAACAACAACAATAATAATAATAATGTGATCAGTGCTTCTGAAGGTTTTCACTTCTGCTAAGGCAACTTACTTTCACTACTTTCAATTCATTATTCAGTTCAATGGATCATGTTTTTTTGCACCGTTCTCAGAACCTTGTTGTAATTGGACTTCTGTCACTGATGTCAGAAAGGATGAACGTGGAATGACAGGAGAGCGAAAAGACCCTATGCGTAGCGGCGAGACAGGGGTTAGCCCGGGCTCGGCTGTTCAGGGAATGCTGTATAGAAACCTATGCCCTCAGGTAGCGGACGTGGGGTGACCTGGTGCTAGGCGGATCTCAGGACATCCGTCAATGCTGAGCAAAGGTGAATGAAAGACCCAGAAATATATAGCCCAGGGAAAGAGAGAGACCGGAAGGACAGCAAAGCAGGAAAATAGGGACAGGACAGAGTAGGAGCGCCCTCTGGCTGCAGAGGGCGTGACAACTTCCTCCTTTAACCACATAAATTGAAGAAAATTGTGTTAAGATGAACATAGTAATTAATAGAACTGCATCCATCAATACTATCATCCTTAAAACATAATATCATTAATGATAATAATGTTCTCTGTTCAATTTTGTAATTAAGTCCTTTAACTATTAAAGAAACAAAAGTTATTGGAAAGCAAGACATGCAAATAAATTTGAATTATTCAAATTATTCATAAAACGTATGGTCTTTTATTGGAATATAACTACTACTACTCTATTCAACTTTAGGGAGAAAAACTGTGGCCTGCTGTATTAATGGGATCTAGCATAAAGCTGTAGTTAATAGCTTTAATCCTAAGATCTCATCTTCAATCACAGCACTGGAGATGCGGTTAGAAAACTCCAGTCCTGATGGAAGACTGCCACCTGCTTGTGAGATGTGGTATTTTTCTCTTTCTGTCATTCAGTTTAGTTGTGAATACTGACCTCGACGTACTGTATGAGCTGTGCAAATTTGGATTCTGTGTTTGTGAATTCTTCAGACATCTTAGAGTCAAAAGACAAAAAAAAACTGCCAAGGAAAGACCAGAAAATGAAAAACTGCATGAGTGTGTAGTAATGACATCACGGTAACTGACAAGGGTGAGTACAAAAAATACAAAAATAAATAATTATATCTATAGCAATATATTCTTCTGGTAACAGTAATATGTTTCTGTTTCATTTTGTTTAGTTGAAAGGAATTCAGTTGCACTTAGCATTACAAGACAAGACCATTTTAAAAAGTTAATTAAAATTTGTGCCAGGTTGCAAGTGTAATTTTGTTTACTTAAAAATACAAAAAAAATTACACACCAGAATAAGAACAAATATAGTATCTGTTGTTGTGCTTTAAATGTATTGAGGATATGAGGACATGCAAGCAGACATGAAATGATATTTGATTTTCATGCTCTGTAGTTCTTTAGCAGTGCTTTAGCTATAGTATGTCACACTGATAGGTAGTAAGTTCCAGACCACACCGAATACAGTGATTCACCAATTCAGACCTAATGGTTATTGTAGAGTTAAGTGCATTGTGAGCATGTGACTCCCTCCTCTGAATGGGACATGAAACCATTACAGGATCCCATTTAGAGGTGGAGCAGCGGCACTGTGGCTAAGGATCTGCACCTGTGGCTGGTATAGTAGGTTGCTGGTTCAAATCCCGTGGCCAGCAGAGGAATCCTACTCTGCTGGGCCCCTGAACAAGGACCTTAACCCCAGCTGCTCCAGGGGTGCTGTATAAATGGCTGACCCTGTGCTCTGACCCCAAGCTTCTCTCTCCCTGTCCGTGTGCCTGTGTGTCTCATGAAGAGCAAGCTGGGGTATGTGAAAAGACAAATTCCTTCAGAGGGTGGACAAAATGCCAGACCAGTTTAAGGCTCACACCAAGCTTACAGTAACAGTCTCCCTTTTGAGCAGTCACCTCTGAGGACACATTAACACAGCTCAGCCTCTCAACAGCTGCTGTCTGTAAACCCCACCTCCCCCAAACCCATCAGTATCACAGCATGGGCTGAGGCAGGTCAGAAATAGCTGAGATTACAAGGTACTGTAAGTGCCTGTTAAGCAGGAACAGGATGTGCAGATAAATACATGTCCATATCATGTTCTAATAGCACCAGTAGATGTTTCAGCATGCAATTTGCTGCAGCTGGTAGCTACTGTATAGCAACCTCACACTAGTGAGACCTGTTCTCTAATAACCTTGTGTCTACTGTATGTGATTTTAATGCATTCCTACTGTATGTGTGGGGTGTCTCACCAGAGCCCTCTGGTGGCTTACCCCGTCAATGGATACTCCAGATCCAGTTGCCCTCTTACAGTGAGCCACTACTAACAATTCAAAGAAATGTTCATCTCAAATCACAGCTCTAAGAAACATTATGTGCCGCCTTTGCGCTTGTCAAACACACATAAGCGCCTGAGTGTTTGTTTAGTTTTACTCTTCAAATTTAGTTCATAAATTTAAAAAAAGAGAATAATTTTGTAGTTTTTTATACAGGAAAAGTTTGCAGAAAGATATTTCCTTTTCCTCAAGCTTGGATTTTACATTTGTATTTCTTTGGTAATAGGAAGGAAATATTAAAACAATATATATTAATAATACATGATTCATTAAGGATGTATATAGCTACTTCAGCTTCTTTATGTAGAAGAAATTAAAAATATAACTTTTTGATGTGATACGCTTATAAAAAAATGAAGTTTTGTTCTTGTTAGCATCTGAGCTGAAAAGCCATAAGAAAGGTATGATTAAAACAACATAAAAGCAGATGAGCTATAATTTACACAATGTAATTAAATCAATGAAAAATGGAAAGATTTAATGACAAAGGGAGTGTACCTAGGGGTCCTGCAATAATAGGCAATGGCCATCTCCCTGCCACAGCTACTTGCAGCCACCTGAACACCGGCATTCTTGAACAAGGTCCATTTGGACTCAATGTCCCCGACCACCCTCGGGATAGAGGTGAACATGTTCTGAAGGTGGGAATTGAACTCATCCTACATGGTAGCATCAGCCGGACATTCCCAGGAAACCACACTCTTTAGGCCTCCTGGGTCTGTCCAACCAACTCCATATTCATCTGAGCCAGCCAGGTACTCATGAGTATCCACACCCACCCAGGGCTTTTTACACAAGGAATCTCAAGAGCAGGGTTTGGTCCATCCAGAGCAGGAGAGAGAGCAAACCTGATCGAGAAATCTGGTTTCAGAGCTAACGTTGTGCGTGGAGGTAAGACCAATTATATCTAGCTGGTACTTTTCAACCTTCCACACCAGCTCAGGCTCCTTCCTTCAAGTGAAGTGATGTTCTATGTGCAGGGATCCGGATTCCATTGTCAAGGTCTAGTCCTTTTAGATCTGTCCCGTTCATGCCAGTTACCTGACTGGCATCGCAACTGACCCACAACCTTCGCCTTGGCTGGTAAACCATGTATCTGTACTGTACAATTTCCTGGAACTGATACAGCACCTCTCATCTCAAGGGATCTCTAAGCACTTTACATCTGTGAGAGTAGGAGGCTTCATCCACTACTGGGGTGTCAGCCCCACCTGTGTGACTTACAGCAGCCTCACTGCACAGCAGAGAAGACTCATACTTATTTTCCATAAATCCCCCTGTTACTGCAACTTAGTAGTAGCTGAAAGGGTGAAGACTGGGTACAGGAGGGATGCAAAATATACATTACATATTAGGGGGAGAAGGTGCTTATGCATAGCATTTACACTGTAGGTTTTTAACATGAAGAATGCCTTCAGGAATGATTATGATCTAGGGCAGCTCATGCCTATTGGACTCTGTTGCTTTTATCTCTCCTTAACATTTGTTGTAAACTCTACATTTTACATTCCATGTTAATATTGTTATTTTTCCACAATTCCAGTAGATAATTTCTACACTATTTTATTCATGGACTGTTTAAAGTGTCCAGCCATGCAAAAATTGCAGGTGGTGGTCCATTTACTATGTTACTTGCTCTAGAGTCACAGAGACTCACAATGGGAAACAGTGCGTGCAGAACAGGTTTTCAGTGTATTTTTATTTATTTGTAATTCCTTATTTAAACCAGATCACATAGAAAATATGTATAAAAATAGGATGAAAACATTATTCTCCTTCCCTAATTTTAACATGTGCCATGAAGACCTGTCCCTGTGAGTGCAGCCTATTCATTCTATTTATTTTAAAGAAATCAGAAAAGAGGAAGAGGTAAGATCCTATCAGTGTGTTATGCATGTAGTGCAGGAAATAACAAGTGATTTTTCAGATGGAAACAATTTGCCCTTGCAAAAATATACTGTACTTATTTCAGAGACTGAACAAACTTGAGAAGCACTCTTTAAGAGTCAGATCTTGCATTTTATTGATGGAAATTTTTCATGTGCTATAAAAATATTTTATAATATCATTTAGTAAATGCATGTGTTTAAAATCAGAATTAAAAACAATTTATTTTACATACCGAAAGATTTTAAGAATGCCTAGGAAATTGTCAAATAATGTAATGCACATTGAAATTGCTAAATAAATCAAGAAGTAGGTAAACATCTCGAATAGAGAACAGCAAGCAAGAGATAGAAGTGAGTTCTGGGTACAGATGAAGCCACACAGAATGCATGTCAGAATGATTGCAGTGTTAAACTAGTTGCGCTTTGCTGTGTTGTGATTTGGCTGTGTGATTCACTGGCCAAAGACGATGGATAGGTGTCACCTGTGGTGTGTTAGATGTTAGTGTAAACATTAGTTTCCTTTTAGCTGTTGTAGTACCTTTCTAAATCCACTTAATATGGAATTTTAATATGGAATTATGTAACTGAAGAGAAATTTTGGCTGAACATAATTTTCTGAACCTAATTAATCATATTAATGAATGACTATACAGTAAATATAATATATTTATATAGCTAAATATAATGTAATAAGTTTTGATCTGCTTTAAATTAATAATTTCTAATTATTACACCAGTTGTTTTAAGTCTGAAGTTTCTGCTTCAGCAAGAAGTAATAAAATTAACCCAAGAGTTAAAGGTGAAAATGCTTAACACAATTTCACACTGACCACCTTGGACCCCAGTCCTGGTGAAACATAACCATTAGACCGATACAGTAGATTTTCATTAAACATCTAAATGTTTTTTTCCTAAATTTGAATCCAGGGACATTGCAGAGTCATTGCAGAAGAAGCCAGAACAGCTGGGATGTTTAGATGCTCTTCTCACAGATCCAGGGAATGGCTGATCTGCACATCCTATCATTTATTTTCCTGTCTGTCAGCTCGCCACAGTCTTCCTCGCCAACATTGTTGGGCTCCCCAGCATTCCAGTACCTATATTCCAGAAAGAAAAAAAAAACTTGTTTAATGGAGTTTTGCCCTTTTATCTGTGAGAATTTCACTTTGCCTACTGTTTATAATCTGTACAAGATTTGCCACTAGAATTTTCAGTTTCAGGATTAGAGTTAGGATTACCTATAGTTTACTTAGTTCATTATGCAGCACTTACACTAGCAATATTTCAATATATCTTGAAATCAATCATACCCCAATCCCAGAAAAACCAGTTCACAAGTACTCTTTCAGTTGATAATGCCTACAGATTAGTCCAATGAGACTAAATTGTCAGTAGTCTAGACTATAATGGACAGCTCCTCATTTACCCAAGTAGTGAAGAGAGTAAGACATCTTGTAAATCTCGCAGTATGGATTGTCCAAGTGTTAAATTATTTTAATAATGTTCTGAAACCATGTCCATACTAGTTGTTGTTGCCAAAGTTTAGACAACAGAAACAGTTAACAGAAAATGTTTCAATAAAATTAATCAAAAGTTTTTATATCAAATTTATCAATATTTAAAATTAAAAATGAACTAAAATGACAGAAAACTGTGGGAAGTATCCAGAAGAAATTATGAAATTCTGCAGGACCAGAGGTAAAAGTAACTCAGACAGAGGTTGCTTATTTATTGACGAAGGGGGTCTGTTCATTACACAAGACTGTGACAGAAAAGGCAATGTCTGTACTTACTTGTCACTCATGTCCACTGGTGTTCTATCCACCCATTTCCATCTCCCTTCAGAGTCAAGGTCACTCAGCCCCACCCAGTGGCCGGAAGAGATTTTGCTGCTCAGAATTTTCTGGGGAACAATGATGAAAGAAATGAAAGATTAACTCAATCTGAGGTCATTCACGATACTGAATACTGTATTTGTAGACATTAAAACTGTACCTGTGAAATACAGTACCTGTCTGGGGGTATCCCAGTAAACCCACTAAAAGTACAGCTCTATTTGTTTTGACGAGAATTAACAATCAAACATTAAATGAAGATGTGGGAGAAGTATTCAAAATCTTGATGATTCTTGTTATGTTCTTGACTGAGAATTTGGATTTTCTCACAGTTTCTAATAGTTTATGTTTTGTGTCATATTGTTTTCCAGAAATGGCCATAGACTTTTTGGTAAATGAGTTTCGTACATCCTTTTATCTAAACAATATTCTACTGTATATTAACACAATAATAAAGCTTTTGTCTAAAACATCTGAAATAATGATAAATAAAACGGTTCTTTATTTTTCCAAGCAAACTCCCATAGTATCTATTTTTAAAAAATCACAGGTTCTCCCCAACACTCTCTCACATTTTGCTTAGCTAGAGCTAAGATGCTCTCAATTGAAAATAAATTGATATTTACAGTAAATTGCCTTGCACCCTGGATCTGTCTTGTCCTCTTTTTTCCTAGTTCTCTTCAACCTCAGTCAGTCATTTTCATTTTCAATCCATCATATAGTCTTCTACCAACAATCCTTTTAAGCTGTTCTCTACCCTTGTCCTCCCTTCTCAAACCTCTTTCCCCTTCCAATATCTCACTTTCTGTAGCTTCTTCTTTTGTTCCAAAACTTGAGACGTCCACAAATTATTCAGCACTTCATCTCCTCCCTCACCCCCCACCTCAGGCTTGCTGGTCCCTACCTACAGTGTTTCTGCTTTTCGTCTCTCTAACTCTGAGGTCTCTTCCCTGTTCCAGTGTCCTAAACCTGCCAGTTTCACTCAGGATCCTGCTCACCCCTTCAGCCTGCTGCCCCTGATCTCCTTCCCTATATGTCCCACTCTGCGGCAGCTTTTAAACAGGCCTGCATTGCATTTCTCCTAACATTCAACACAGCAGAAGAAGCAAAATACAGTATTTAAAAACATTCATTCAAACGGTGACTTGTCAAACAGATCTGGAACACAAGACAATGCATGTGACTGTGTTTGCATTTCCTTAGTGTAAAAGCTGTGAAATCTAGCCCTTCATCATTCTGACTATTTCTGTAAAAGAATGCAACCAAGTGTGATTTTCTATTTTCTATTTTGAATGCTTCATCTAATATCACCAAATCGATTTCTGGGCTGAATTTTTCAACTCATTGTCAAGTATAGAAGGAAAGGCGGGATCTCAGTCTCACCAGCTCGTCTACATTGTTGATAATGGCAAGGCTAGAGGCCTGGTTGACACAGTACTGTTGGGCTCTATGCCAGTCTCTTGATTCTTTTGAAAAATAGTAACAACTTCCACTGAACAGGATCCAGTCACAGGGGCACACTTTTGTACAACCTACAATTAAAGGTGAAAATTCAAAGAAAAGAAGTGAGGTTTGTTCTTATTGACATTGAAAATTCACAGTAAAATGTAGTTTATGCCTTTTTCATTAAAGTAAGTAATCTTCATTAGGTTTGTTTTTGTCCCAAGAATCACTCCACATAAAAGAGAAAAGCAAGGGAAACAAAAGACTTTTAGAACCATGGTGGCAGTAATGATGAAAATTGAGAGGCCAAATAATTGGGATTTCAGCTGTCATTTGACATTAGATTGACAACTTCACTAAGACTTCATAGGAAAAATATATCTTCAGCATGTTGTTACTATAATTGATTAATTATTTGACTCTCATTTCTGGCATGGTCTTTCCAAAACATGCGGGGTTTTATGTGTTGATCACCCTGTGCAGGGCGAGAGACATCATGTGCTCTCAATCCTTCCTTGTGCTTCTGGGATAGGTTGCAGTGCAGCTGTTACACTCACCCAGGTCAGTGACTTTCTAATCATCAATGGATTATTTCTCCCTTTCTCCCTGGTAAACTATACAAGCTCCTGTCTCCAGCATTGGCTGACATGACACAAACCAGCAAAAGTAATATGACATTTTGTTGAGTGCAGATACAGTATCCTGAACTGCATTATTGCTTTCGTGACTGGCTTGACAGTTTATAGTGTTCTACTTTGGTTTTTAAATTCTTCTTCATTGTTGTGTAAAATGTTCCACACTGGAAATACAGAATATATAAATTAACAACAATAATAAATTACTTTTTCATGATTTAACCAGAGATTTTCTTTTACCTGTCAGGAAGCCACTATAAGAAAAAACCCTTACACAAGCCATTCACCTGAGGATTTTACAGCAACTTGAACACTTCTGGAGACATAGGTAAAACATACTGTACAGTACCTAGAGGCTAAGAATTCTCATTTTGAAGATTCTGTCCAGCTGAATGCTGTATATCATACTGTCTACAATGTACTGTATCAAACTGTACATTCCTAGAAGCTGAGAAGTCTCTTTTTTGACCAGTTTAAAACAGTAAGGGCAGATGTCCATGATACAAAGATCCTGTCCAGCTGAATGCGTTTTAAAGTCTTTACTGTAACTTCTATCCTGATCAAGATTGAAACCACTGACCTTGGGCTTGGAGCTGGGTAGACAAACTGTTCAAGCTGGATGATACCTGAGACTCTAAAAAAACAAAAAACACAAGCAAATTCTCATTTTTCTCTTTACAGGGTCCATGATCAAAACAATAAAAGAGATAGTATTTGCACTGTCAGACACATTTCATATAAAGAAGAAAGTTGACTTTATGATATTGGAACTGGATTGTAAAGGTGGAAAACCTGAGCACTATTCGAGACTGAAAATAAAATTACAGAAAAAGACAGAAATGGATATTCTGAGCAGCTAGGATGAATAAAGCGAAAAGAGTGTTTTTTCAACCTTGAAGTCCAAAAGCATGGAAACAGAACACTGACCGTATGTTACAAAACGAGAATTCCAATTTGTCAAAGCAGAGGAGATCTGAGTATCTGAAATGATGCAAGGAGAGCAATTTGGTGATGTTTGCAGCATTGTCACAATGGTTATAACATTGGTATTATCATGGCATTTTTAGTTTCTGCATTGAGTACATCTTGTATAACCATGGTATTTTATAATTAATGCTTTGGGTGCCTCATGCAGTGTGCCAATACCAGGTACTGTAGATCAGTAGAATGCATATGAATATGTTTTTACTATAATCCCCATAGAGATAGAACTGTTGAGAATGGGTCATTAGTCATCGTGTATAGTCCAATTAGACATACTATGCGTTTTTTTAAATAACCACATTAGAGAATTTAACACACAGTGTTAAATCCCAATTTGTCACTGCAGAGGAGATCTGAGTATCTGAAATGACGCAAGGACAGCCATTTGGTGATGTTTACAGTATTGCTGCCATGGTTATAACACTGGTGTTATCATGGCATTTTTAGTTTCTGCATTGAGTACATCTTGTAATGTGCCAACACTAGGTAGCTCAGTACAGCTCACATGAATACATTCTCAGCATACTGTACACAACAACAACTGCCAAAGAGATGGCATCAACACAAATGGTTCATTAGTGTTGAATTCATCTGTAGCCTGAATCACAGACGGTATAGGCAAAGTAGTCACATATTACAATAAAACATACTGTTTATTTTTAAAAGACACACAAAAGAATAACACAGGGGGTCCAATAAAGAAAACACTTTGCTAAGATGTCATTGATTTTAGGTGCTTTAAATGCTTGTGTCTAAGATGAATTCCAAACTTTGACCTTTCAATGTAATTTGTAAATGAGTTAAGTACAGTATGCCTTCCAAAAGCCACTCACATGAGGATTTTACAGCATATTGAAACTTTCTTGGAAATGCTGGTAAAACTGTACATTCCTAGAGGTTGATAATTCTCTTTTTGACGCTTTTAAAGCAGTAGGGACAGATGTCCATGATACGAAGATCCTGTCCAGCTGAATGTGTTTTACTGCCTATACTCTATCATTTATCCTGATCAAGATTCAAAGCACTGACCTTGGGCTTGGAGCTGGGAAGTTAAATTCTTCAGGTTGGATGATATCTGAGACACTAAAAAACACAAAAACAGGGTCTCCATGCTCTCTGGTGTACAGTACAAGACAAGAAAAGAAACATTCTGTATATTGCTAGCCTAATCTTGTTTAAAGAAGAAAGCTAACTTTATGATTTAGGAATTGTATTGTATGTCGTTCAAACTGATAACCATCTAAGACTAAAAAAAATCATGGGAAATGTATATTTAATTTCACTTCACAAAGGAGATACTGTAACTTGATCAATAATATCATTTGCTTGTTGATTTATGCTGTAGCCTAAGTAAAAAAAACATTTTGACTAGTAAACCATGTGATTCATTCAAATGTGATTATTTTGAATTGGACCTGAGAATTTCTTGCAAAAAAAGTAGTGTATTGCTTTATTAAATTCTGCAGTCAAAATATAGCAAAAACGCCAGCCTCTCACATGAGGATTTCACAGCTTATCTTGGAAGTGCAGGTAAAACAGTACATTTCCAGAGGTTTTGATTTCACTTTTCAACCTCTTCAAAACAGCAAGAGCAGAAGTCAGGGATGAGAAACCTCTCTCCAGCCGATTGAGTTATAATGTACTGTCTGTAATAAATCATCTATCCTGATCCAAAATCAAACCACAGACCTTGAGTTTGGAGCTGGGAAGATGCTCTGTTCAGCTTGGATGATATCTGAGACTCTAAAAATTGAAGAAAAACAAGTAAACTCTATTGTATCTTTCTCATTGCAAGGTTCATGACCTCTGTCTGTTACAAAACAGTAAAAGAAACATGATTTGCTTTGTCAGCCAAATTTTACATAAAGGAGAAAGTTGACTGTATGATTATGGCACTGGATTGCAAGGTTCTCAACCTGAGCGCTATTCGAGACTCTGAAAATAAAATATACTTAGAGACAGAAATGGGTGTTCTGAGCTGTCTGGGTGAATAAAGCTAAAAGAGTATTTTTTCAACTGTCCATCCAAGAACCTGGAAGCAGATCACTGACCGTGTGTTAGGAAACGGGAATCCCAATTTGTCACCACGGAGGAGATCTGAGTATCTGAAATGATGCAAGGAAGCCATTTGATGATGTTTATAGCATTTCCACAAGGGATATACACCGTTATTACCATGATATTTTATAATTAATGCTTTGGGTACCTCATGCAATGTGCCAATACCAGGTACTGTAGATCAGTAGAATGCATATGAATATGTTTTTACTATAATCCCCATAGAGATAGAACTGTTGAGAATGGGTCATTAGTCATCGTGTATAGTCCAATTAGACATACTATGCGTTTTTTTAAATAACCACATTAGAGAATTTAACACACAGTGTTAAATCCCAATTTGTCACTGCAGAGGAGATCTGAGTATCTGAAATGACGCAAGGACAGCCATTTGGTGATGTTTACAGTATTGCTGCCATGGTTATAACACTGGTGTTATCATGGCATTTTTAGTTTCTGCATTGAGTACATCTTGTAATGTGCCAACACTAGGTAGCTCAGTACAGCTCACATGAATACATTCTCAGCATACTGTACACAACAACAACTGCCAAAGAGATGGCATCAACACAAATGGTTCATTAGTGTTGAATTCATCTGTAGCCTGAATCACAGACGGTATAGGCAAAGTAGTCACATATTACAATAAAACATACTGTTTATTTTTAAAAGACACACAAAAGAATAACACAGGGGGTCCAATAAAGAAAACACTTTGCTAAGATGTCATTGATTTTAGGTGCTTTAAATGCTTGTGTCTAAGATGAATTCCAAACTTTGACCTTTCAATGTAATTTGTAAATGAGTTAAGTACAGTATGCCTTCCAAAAGCCACTCACATGAGGATTTTACAGCATATTGAAACTTTCTTGGAAATGCTGGTAAAACTGTACATTCCTAGAGGTTGATAATTCTCTTTTTGACGCTTTTAAAGCAGTAGGGACAGATGTCCATGATACGAAGATCCTGTCCAGCTGAATGTGTTTTACTGCCTATACTCTATCATTTATCCTGATCAAGATTCAAAGCACTGACCTTGGGCTTGGAGCTGGGAAGTTAAATTCTTCAGGTTGGATGATATCTGAGACACTAAAAAACACAAAAACAGGGTCTCCATGCTCTCTGGTGTACAGTACAAGACAAGAAAAGAAACATTCTGTATATTGCTAGCCTAATCTTGTTTAAAGAAGAAAGCTAACTTTATGATTTAGGAATTGTATTGTATGTCGTTCAAACTGATAACCATCTAAGACTAAAAAAAATCATGGGAAATGTATATTTAATTTCACTTCACAAAGGAGATACTGTAACTTGATCAATAATATCATTTGCTTGTTGATTTATGCTGTAGCCTAAGTAAAAAAAACATTTTGACTAGTAAACCATGTGATTCATTCAAATGTGATTATTTTGAATTGGACCTGAGAATTTCTTGCAAAAAAAGTAGTGTATTGCTTTATTAAATTCTGCAGTCAAAATATAGCAAAAACGCCAGCCTCTCACATGAGGATTTCACAGCTTATCTTGGAAGTGCAGGTAAAACAGTACATTTCCAGAGGTTTTGATTTCACTTTTCAACCTCTTCAAAACAGCAAGAGCAGAAGTCAGGGATGAGAAACCTCTCTCCAGCCGATTGAGTTATAATGTACTGTCTGTAATAAATCATCTATCCTGATCCAAAATCAAACCACAGACCTTGAGTTTGGAGCTGGGAAGATGCTCTGTTCAGCTTGGATGATATCTGAGACTCTAAAAATTGAAGAAAAACAAGTAAACTCTATTGTATCTTTCTCATTGCAAGGTTCATGACCTCTGTCTGTTACAAAACAGTAAAAGAAACATGATTTGCTTTGTCAGCCAAATTTTACATAAAGGAGAAAGTTGACTGTATGATTATGGCACTGGATTGCAAGGTTCTCAACCTGAGCGCTATTCGAGACTCTGAAAATAAAATATACTTAGAGACAGAAATGGGTGTTCTGAGCTGTCTGGGTGAATAAAGCTAAAAGAGTATTTTTTCAACTGTCCATCCAAGAACCTGGAAGCAGATCACTGACCGTGTGTTAGGAAACGGGAATCCCAATTTGTCACCATGGAGGAGATCTGAGTATCTGAAATGATGCAAGGAAGCCATTTGATGATGTTTATAGCATTTCCACAAGGGATATACACCGTTATTACCATGATATTTTATAATTAATGCTTTGGGTACCTCATGCAATGTGCCAATACCAGGTACTGTAGATCAGTAGAATGCATATGAATATGTTTTTACTATAATCCCCATAGAGATAGAACTGTTGAGAATGGGTCATTAGTCATCGTGTATAGTCCAATTAGACATACTATGCGTTTTTTTAAATAACCACATTAGAGAATTTAACACACAGTGTTAAATCCCAATTTGTCACTGCAGAGGAGATCTGAGTATCTGAAATGACGCAAGGACAGCCATTTGGTGATGTTTACAGTATTGCTGCCATGGTTATAACACTGGTGTTATCATGGCATTTTTAGTTTCTGCATTGAGTACATCTTGTAATGTGCCAACACTAGGTAGCTCAGTACAGCTCACATGAATACATTCTCAGCATACTGTACACAACAACAACTGCCAAAGAGATGGCATCAACACAAATGGTTCATTAGTGTTGAATTCATCTGTAGCCTGAATCACAGACGGTATAGGCAAAGTAGTCACATATTACAATAAAACATACTGTTTATTTTTAAAAGACACACAAAAGAATAACACAGGGGGTCCAATAAAGAAAACACTTTGCTAAGATGTCATTGATTTTAGGTGCTTTAAATGCTTGTGTCTAAGATGAATTCCAAACTTTGACCTTTCAATGTAATTTGTAAATGAGTTAAGTACAGTATGCCTTCCAAAAGCCACTCACATGAGGATTTTACAGCATATTGAAACTTTCTTGGAAATGCTGGTAAAACTGTACATTCCTAGAGGTTGATAATTCTCTTTTTGACGCTTTTAAAGCAGTAGGGACAGATGTCCATGATACGAAGATCCTGTCCAGCTGAATGTGTTTTACTGCCTATACTCTATCATTTATCCTGATCAAGATTCAAAGCACTGACCTTGGGCTTGGAGCTGGGAAGTTAAATTCTTCAGGTTGGATGATATCTGAGACACTAAAAAACACAAAAACAGGGTCTCCATGCTCTCTGGTGTACAGTACAAGACAAGAAAAGAAACATTCTGTATATTGCTAGCCTAATCTTGTTTAAAGAAGAAAGCTAACTTTATGATTTAGGAATTGTATTGTATGTCGTTCAAACTGATAACCATCTAAGACTAAAAAAAATCATGGGAAATGTATATTTAATTTCACTTCACAAAGGAGATACTGTAACTTGATCAATAATATCATTTGCTTGTTGATTTATGCTGTAGCCTAAGTAAAAAAAACATTTTGACTAGTAAACCATGTGATTCATTCAAATGTGATTATTTTGAATTGGACCTGAGAATTTCTTGCAAAAAAAGTAGTGTATTGCTTTATTAAATTCTGCAGTCAAAATATAGCAAAAACGCCAGCCTCTCACATGAGGATTTCACAGCTTATCTTGGAAGTGCAGGTAAAACAGTACATTTCCAGAGGTTTTGATTTCACTTTTCAACCTCTTCAAAACAGCAAGAGCAGAAGTCAGGGATGAGAAACCTCTCTCCAGCCGATTGAGTTATAATGTACTGTCTGTAATAAATCATCTATCCTGATCCAAAATCAAACCACAGACCTTGAGTTTGGAGCTGGGAAGATGCTCTGTTCAGCTTGGATGATATCTGAGACTCTAAAAATTGAAGAAAAACAAGTAAACTCTATTGTATCTTTCTCATTGCAAGGTTCATGACCTCTGTCTGTTACAAAACAGTAAAAGAAACATGATTTGCTTTGTCAGCCAAATTTTACATAAAGGAGAAAGTTGACTGTATGATTATGGCACTGGATTGCAAGGTTCTCAACCTGAGCGCTATTCGAGACTCTGAAAATAAAATATACTTAGAGACAGAAATGGGTGTTCTGAGCTGTCTGGGTGAATAACGCTAAAAGAGTATTTTTTCAACTGTCCATCCAAGAACCTGGAAGCAGATCACTGACCGTGTGTTAGGAAACGGGAATCCCAATTTGTCACCATGGAGGAGATCTGAGTATCTGAAATGATGCAAGGAAGCCATTTGATGATGTTTATAGCATTTCCACAAGGGATATACACCGTTATTACCATGATATTTTATAATTAATGCTTTGGGTACCTCATGCAATGTGCCAATACCAGGTACTGTAGATCAGTAGAATGCATATGAATATGTTTTTACTATAATCCCCATAGAGATAGAACTGTTGAGAATGGGTCATTAGTCATCGTGTATAGTCCAATTAGACATACTATGCGTTTTTTTAAATAACCACATTAGAGAATTTAACACACAGTGTTAAATCCCAATTTGTCACTGCAGAGGAGATCTGAGTATCTGAAATGACGCAAGGACAGCCATTTGGTGATGTTTACAGTATTGCTGCCATGGTTATAACACTGGTGTTATCATGGCATTATTAGTTTCTGCATTGAGTACATCTTGTAATGTGCCAACACTAGGTAGCTCAGTACAGCTCACATGAATACATTCTCAGCATACTGTACACAACAACAACTGCCAAAGAGATGGCATCAACACAAATGGTTCATTAGTGTTGAATTCATCTGTAGCCTGAATCACAGACGGTATAGGCAAAGTAGTCACATATTACAATAAAACATACTGTTTATTTTTAAAAGACACACAAAAGAATAACACAGGGGGTCCAATAAAGAAAACACTTTGCTAAGATGTCATTGATTTTAGGTGCTTTAAATGCTTGTGTCTAAGATGAATTCCAAACTTTGACCTTTCAATGTAATTTGTAAATGAGTTAAGTACAGTATGCCTTTCAAAAGCCACTCACATGAGGATTTTACAGCATATTGAAACTTTCTTGGAAATGCTGGTAAAACTGTACATTCCTAGAGGTTGATAATTCTCTTTTTGACGCTTTTAAAGCAGTAGGGACAGATGTCCATGATACGAAGATCCTGTCCAGCTGAATGTGTTTTACTGCCTATACTCTATCATTTATCCTGATCAAGATTCAAAGCACTGACCTTGGGCTTGGAGCTGGGAAGTTAAATTCTTCAGGTTGGATGATATCTGAGACACTAAAAAACACAAAAACAGGGTCTCCATGCTCTCTGGTGTACAGTACAAGACAAGAAAAGAAACATTCTGTATATTGCTAGCCTAATCTTGTTTAAAGAAGAAAGCTAACTTTATGATTTAGGAATTGTATTGTATGTCGTTCAAACTGATAACCATCTAAGACTAAAAAAAATCATGGGAAATGTATATTTAATTTCACTTCACAAAGGAGATACTGTAACTTGATCAATAATATCATTTGCTTGTTGATTTATGCTGTAGCCTAAGTAAAAAAAACATTTTGACTAGTAAACCATGTGATTCATTCAAATGTGATTATTTTGAATTGGACCTGAGAATTTCTTGCAAAAAAAGTAGTGTATTGCTTTATTAAATTCTGCAGTCAAAATATAGCAAAAACGCCAGCCTCTCACATGAGGATTTCACAGCTTATCTTGGAAGTGCAGGTAAAACAGTACATTTCCAGAGGTTTTGATTTCACTTTTCAACCTCTTCAAAACAGCAAGAGCAGAAGTCAGGGATGAGAAACCTCTCTCCAGCCGATTGAGTTATAATGTACTGTCTGTAATAAATCATCTATCCTGATCCAAAATCAAACCACAGACCTTGAGTTTGGAGCTGGGAAGATGCTCTGTTCAGCTTGGATGATATCTGAGACTCTAAAAATTGAAGAAAAACAAGTAAACTCTATTGTATCTTTCTCATTGCAAGGTTCATGACCTCTGTCTGTTACAAAACAGTAAAAGAAACATGATTTGCTTTGTCAGCCAAATTTTACATAAAGGAGAAAGTTGACTGTATGATTATGGCACTGGATTGCAAGGTTCTCAACCTGAGCGCTATTCGAGACTCTGAAAATAAAATATACTTAGAGACAGAAATGGGTGTTCTGAGCTGTCTGGGTGAATAAAGCTAAAAGAGTATTTTTTCAACTGTCCATCCAAGAACCTGGAAGCAGATCACTGACCGTGTGTTAGGAAACGGGAATCCCAATTTGTCACCACGGAGGAGATCTGAGTATCTGAAATGATGCAAGGAAGCCATTTGATGATGTTTATAGCATTTCCACAAGGGATATACACCGTTATTACCATGATATTTTATAATTAATGCTTTGGGTACCTCATGCAATGTGCCAATACCAGGTACTGTAGATCAGTAGAATGCATATGAATATGTTTTTACTATAATCCCCATAGAGATAGAACTGTTGAGAATGGGTCATTAGTCATCGTGTATAGTCCAATTAGACATACTATGCGTTTTTTTAAATAACCACATTAGAGAATTTAACACACAGTGTTAAATCCCAATTTGTCACTGTAGAGGAGATCTGAGTATCTGAAATGACGCAAGGACAGCCATTTGGTGATGTTTACAGTATTGCTGCCATGGTTATAACACTGGTGTTATCATGGCATTTTTAGTTTCTGCATTGAGTACATCTTGTAATGTGCCAACACTAGGTAGCTCAGTACAGCTCACATGAATACATTCTCAGCATACTGTACACAACAACAACTGCCAAAGAGATGGCATCAACACAAATGGTTCATTAGTGTTGAATTCATCTGTAGCCTGAATCACAGACGGTATAGGCAAAGTAGTCACATACTACAATAAAACATACTGTTTATTTTTAAAAGACTGCCTATACTCTATCATTTATCCTGATCAAGATTCAAAGCACTGACCTTGGGCTTGGAGCTGGGAAGTTAAATTCTTCAGGTTGGATGATATCTGAGACACTAAAAAACACAAAAACAGAGTCCTAAAAATGAAAGAAACACAAGTCAACTCTTTTTTATCTTTCTCATTGCAAGGTTCATGAACAGTTAAAGAAACACTATTTACTTTTTTAGCCGAATTTTACATAAGGCAGTAAGTTGACTGTATAAATTTCGCACTGGATTGCAATGTTGTCAACCTGAGCGCTATTCAAGACTCTGAAAATAAAATATACTTTGAGACAGAAATGGGTGTTCTCTGCTGTCTCGGTGAACAAAGCTAAAAGAGTATTTTTTCAAATGTCTATCCAAGAACCTGGAAGCAGATCACTGACCGTGTGTTAGGAAACGGGAATCCCAATTTGACACTGCAGAGGAGATCTGCTTATCTGAAATAATGCAAGGACAGCCATTTGATAATGTTTTGCAGTATTGTCACAATTGTTATATACTCGTATTATAATGAGATCTTTAGTTTCTGCTTTGGATACTGTACATCCTGCAATATTCTAAAATGAGGTAGCTAAGTACAACTCATATGAATAAATTTTCAGCATACACAGCAAAAATCTCCAAAGAGATGGCACTGTTACAAATGGTTCATTATTGATGAATTCACTTGGCGAATGTGTCACAGAATGTACAGTATAGGCAAATCAGTCACATGCTACAATAAGACATCCTGTTTATTTTTGAAAACCAATCAGATAATTTATCACATGGAGTTCAGCATAATACATACGGTGCTAAGATGACATTGATTTTAGGTTTTTTACATGCATGTGTTTATGATTAATTCCACACCTTGTCCCTTTAATTTCATTTTTAATTGATATACACAAGCCTTAAACAAGCCTGTCACCGGAGGATTTTACAGCATATTGAAAATTCTTTGGAAAAGCACGTTAAACTGTACATTCCTAGAGGCTTATAATTCTCTTTTTGACACTTTTAAAGCAGTAGGGACAGATGTTCATAATACAAAGATCCTGATCAAGATTCAAAACGCTGACCTTGGGCTTGGAGCTGGGAAGTTAAATTCTTCAGGTAGGATGACATCTGAGACTCTAAAAAATAAACACCTCCATGTTCTCTAGTACAAGTACAAGGCAAGAAAAGCAGCAATACAGTATGTTCAGTATGATTTAGGAATTATTTTTATTATATTATATATCACTTTATTATATGGTATTCAACCTGCAACCAATTGAGACTCTGAAAATAATAATGTGGTGTTTATATTTAACTTTTACTTCACAAAGCAGATACTGTATCTTGAACATGATTATTGGTTGGCTTGTTGGTTTATTCTGTAGCCTGATTTCTAATATCATGAACATTTCATTCATGTGTTTCTGATGAATTTAACCTGACAATTTATTGCAATAAAAATGTAGTTTATTGTTCTAGCAAATCCTGCAGTAAACATAGAGCAAAAACACCAGCCTGTCACATGAGCATTTCACAGCTTATCTTCGAAGTGCAGTTAAAACACTACATTTCCGGAGGCTGTGATTTTACTTTTCAACCTCTTTAAAACAGCAGGAGCAGAATCAGGGATGGGAATCTCCTGTCCAGCTGAATGTGTTTTAATGTACTGTCTGTAATACTGTTTATCGTCTATCCTAATCCAGAATCAAAATACTGTCCTTGGGCTTGGAGCTGGGAAGATAAACTGTACAGTGTGGACGATATCTGAGACTCTTAAAATGGAAGAAACACAAGTAAACTTTTGTATTTTTCTCATTGCAGCATTGATGAAATCAATTGCCTGTTATAAAACCATAAAAGAAAAAGCAGTTGCATTTTCAGACAAAGTTTATATAAAGAAGAAAACTGACTGTATGATGGAACTGGATTGTAAGGAGTTCAACTTGAACAGTATTCGAGACTCTGAAAAGCAAATTACTCAAAAAAGATAGAAATGGGTGTTCTGAGGTGCCTGGATGAATAAAGCTAAAAGAGTGAATGCTTTTTCTCCCTTCAGTGCTACAACCTGAAAGCAGATTACTGACCGTGAGTTAGGAAACGGGAATCCCAATTTGTCACTGCAGAGGAGATCTGAGAATCTGAAATGATGCAAGGAAGCCATTTGGTGATGTTTGCAACATTGCCACAGTGGTTATATGCTAAGATTACCAGGATTTTTTTTTAATTTATGCTTTGGGTATGTCATGCAATGTGCCAATACTAAGTAGATCAGTAGAAATCATATGAATTAATTTTTAAATGTGCTGTACCCTTTTTCTTTTACAAATCAAATGTTTTTGCAAAATGTTTTGAGTAGTAAAAATGTTTTTTAGAGGTAGCACAGAAAGCACAGAATGGGTCAATTCAGCCTATATCACAGACTGTATAGACATATTAGCCACATACTCCAATAAGACATATAGTACATTTTTATAAAACCACATAGGAGAATTTAAACCACAGTGATTCAATATAAAAACACACTGTGCTAGTAACTTGACTTTGATTTTAGGTTGTTTACATGCTTGTATCTTAGACTAATTTCAATCCTTGACCCTTCAATTACATTATAAATGACTTACACGAGCCTTTAACAAGCTTGTCACCTGAGGATTTTACAGCAATTGAAAACTTCATGGAAACGCAGGTAAAACTGTACATTCCTAGGGGTGGAGAATGTTCTATTTGACCAGTTTAAAACAGTAAGGGGAGATGTCCATGAATCAATGATCCTGTCCAGCTGGATGTGTTTTACTGTCTATACTGTATTGGCTAAATTCAGATAAATGTCTTATATTGTCTATATGGTATCATTAATTCTTATCTAGAATCAAACCACTGACCTTGGGCTTGGAGCTGGGAAGATATATTGTTCAGCCTGGATGATATCTGAGACTCTAAAACGCAAACAAACAGGGCCTCCATGTTCTCTAATGTACAGTACAAGGCAAGAAAAGCAACACTTTTTCCATTGCTAGCCTAATCTTGTTTAAATAAGAAAGCTGACTTTATGATTTAGGAATTGTATTGTATGTCGTTTAACCTGACAACCATCTGAGACTAAAAAAAATCATCGGGAATTTATATTCTGGATTTGCATTGTAAGGCTCTCACCCTGAGCACCATTTAAGAGTCTGACAATAATAATGGGACAATAACTTTCACTTCACAAAGCAGATACTTGAACAATATTCTAAATTGGCTTGATAAATTGATAGTTTATGCTGTAGCATAGTTTTTTTACAAATCAAATGTTTTTACAAAATATTTTGAGTATTACAAATGTGATTCATTCAAATATGTTTTTGTTCAATTTGACCTGACAATTTCTTGCAATAAAAATGTAGTTTATTGTTCTAGCAAATCCTGCAGTAAACAAATGGGAAAAATACCAGCCTGTCACATGAGCATTTCACAGCTTATCTTGGAAGTGCAGGTTAAACAGTACATTTCCAGAGTTTGTGTTTTTGCTTTTCAACACCTTTAAAACAGCAGATGTCCAGGATGCAAAGCTCCTGTCCAGCTGAATGTGTTTTACTGTTTATACTGTATCATCTATTGTGATCTAGAATCAAACCACTGACCTTGAGATTGGAACTGGGAAGATAAACTGTTTAGTGTGGAGGATAGCCGAGACTCTAAAAATTGAAGAAACACAAGTAAACTCTTTTGGATCTTTCTCATTACAGGGTTCGTGATCTCTATTGTCTGTGACAGAACAATAAAAGAAACAATACTTGCATTGACAGCCAAATTTTACATAAAGAAGCAAGTTGACTGTATGATTTAGGAACTGGATTATAAGGTTTTCAACTTAAACAGTATTCGAGACGCTGAAAATAAAATTACTGAAAAAGACAGAAATGGGTGTTCTGAGCTGCCTGGATGAATAGAGCTAAAAGAGTGAATGCTTTTTTTCCCATCAGTGCAACAACCTGAAAGCAGATTACTGACCATGAGTTAGGAAACTGGAATCCCACTTTGTCACTGCAGAGGAGATCTGAGTATCTGAAATGATGATGATGCAAGAACAGCCATTTGGTGATGTTTAGAGCATTGCCACAATGGTTATAGACGGATATTACCAAGGTATTTTTTAATTTTTAATAATGCAATGTGCCACCCACATCAGTATCCATCAGTGGATCATACATACTCATACTCATGTACATCATACATACATACTCATACAGTATGTTTCAAACAAATGTTTTTATTATAATCCCCATAGAGATAGTATTAAGAATGGGTCATTATAGATGAATTCAACATTCCTAGAGGTTGAGAGTTCTCTGTTTGACTAGCATAAATCGGTAAGGGCAAATGTCGTTGATTCACAAACCCTGTTCAGCTAAATGTCTTATATTGTTTATATGGTATCATTAATTCTTATCAAGATTCAAAGCACTGACCTTGGGCTTGGAGCTGAGAAGATAAATTCTTTAGGTTGGATGATATCTGAGACACTAAAAAACAAACAAACATGTTCTCTAGTGTACAGTACAAGGCAAGAAAAGAAAAACAGTATAACCATTGCTAAGCCTAATCTTGTTTTAAGAAGAAAGCTGTCTTTATCATTTTGGAATTGCATTGTATGTCATTCAAACTGAACACAATCTGAGACTCTGAAAACAATAATGGAGAATTTACTGTATATTTAACTTTCACTTCACAAAGCAGATACTGTATCTTGAACAACATTATTGGTTGGCTTGTTGGTTTAAGCTTTGGCCTGACTTTAAAAAAAAAATTGAGTAGTAAAACACGTTATTCATTCAAATGTGTTTTTGTTGAATTTGACCTGATAATTCCTTGCAAAGAGAAAGTAGGACATTCTTTTATTAAATCCTGCAGTTAACATATACAGTACTGTAGCAAAAAATATCAGCCTATCACATGAGGCTTTCACAGCTAATCTTGGAAGTGCAGGTAAAACAATACATTTCTAGAGGTTGTGATTTCACTTTTCAACCTCTTCATAAACCAAGATCAGAAATCAAGGATGAGAAGCCTCTGTCCAGCCGAATGTGTTACAATGTACTGTCTGTAATAAATCATCTATCCTGATCCAAAATCAAACCACTGACCTTGAGCTTGGAGCTGGGTAGATAAACTGCTCAGCATGGATGATGTCTGAGACTCTAAAAAAGGAAGAAACACAAGTAAACTCTTTTGTATCTTTCTTATTACAGGGGTCATGATCTCTATCGTCTGCTACGAAACCATAAAAGAAACACTATTTGCATTGTCAGCCAAATTTTAAATAACAAAGAAAGTTGACTGTATGATTTTGTTACTGTATTGCAAGGTGTTCAGCCTGAACCGAGTTTGAAAATCTGAAAACACAATTATAGACAAAGACAGAAGTGGGTGTTCTGAGCTGCCTGGATGAATACAGCTAATAGAGTGAATGCTTTTTCACCCATCCAGTCCAACAACCTGGAAGCAGATCACTCTGTGTTAGGAAACGGGAATCCCAATTTGTCACTTCAGAGGAGATCTGAGTGTCTGATATGATGCAAGGACAGCAATGTTGTCATGTTTACAGCTTTGCCACAATTGATATACACTGTTATTATCATGGCAGTTTTAGTTGCTACTTTGGATACATCCTGCCATGTGCCAACACTAGGTAGCTCAGTACACCTCATATGAATACATTTTCAGCATACAAAATGACAACAACTGCCAAAGAGATCCCACCAAATGATTCATTATTGAGGAATTCATCTATAGCCTAGTAAAAATGTCATTCATTCAAATATGTTTTTTAGAGATAGCACAGAAAGCACAGAATGGGTCAATTCAGCCTACAGTATATCACAGACTGTATAGACATATTAGTCACATACTCCAATAAGACATACTGTATAGTATATTTTTATAAAACCACCTAAGAGAATTTAAACCACAGTGATTCAATATAAATCATACATTGTCATACTGTAACTTGACTTTGATTTGAGGTTGTTTACATGCTTGTGTCTAAGACTAATTTCAATCCTTGACCTTTCAATTACATTATAAATGACTTACACAAGCCATTAACAAGCTTGTCACCTGAGGATTTTACAGCAATTGAAAACTTCATGGAAATGCAGGTAAAACTATACGTTCCTAGGGGTGGAGAATTTTCTATTTCACCAGTTTAAAACAATAAGGGCAGATGTCCATAATGCAATGATCCTGTCCAGCTGAATGAGTTTTACTGTCTATACTGTATCGGCTATCCTGATCTAAAATCAAACCACTGACCTTGGGCTTGGAGCTGGGAAGATATATTGTTCAGCCTAGATGACATGTCAGACACTAAAATACAAACAAACATAGCCTCCATGTTCTATAGTGTACAGAACAATACAAAAAAGAAGCAGTACAGTATATCCATCACTAACCTAATTTTGTTTAAGTTAGCATTAATGATTTTGGCATTGGATTTTAAGGCGTTCAACCTGAACATCATTTGAGACACTGAAAATAACAACGGGGTAATTATATTTTACTTTCACTTCACAAAACAGAATCTGTATCTTCAATTATATTATTGGTTGGCTTGTATTGGTTATTCTTACTGGCTATGCTGTAGCCTGATGTTTTTTACAAATCTTTTTGAGTAGTAAAAATGTGATTAATTCAAACAGGTTTTTGTTGAATTTGATCTGACAATTTCTTGCAATAAACAGGTAGTGTATTGTTTTAGAAAACCCTGCAGGAAACATATGGCAAAAACAACAGCTTGTCACATGAGGATGTTACCACTAATCTTGAAAGTGCAGGTAAAACAGTACATTTCCAGAGATTGTGATTTCACTTTTCAACCTCTTCAAAACAGCAAGAACAGAATCAAGAGTTGAGACTCTCCTGTACAACCGAATGTGTTATAATGTACTGTCTGTAATAAATTGTGTGTCCTGATCCAGAATCAAACCACTGACCTTGGGCTTGGAGCTGGGAAGATAAACTGTTGAGCGTGGAAGATATCTGAGACTCATACTGTACAGTAAGAAAGCACTTTTGTATCTTTCTCACTGCAGGGTTAATTAACTATATTGTCTGTTACAAAACCATAAAATAAACAGAACAGTACAGTGCACTGTCAGACAAAGTCAATATAAAGAAGCAGGTTGACTGTATGATTTTAGAACTGAATTCCAAGGTGTTCAACCTGAATACTATGAAGACTCTGAAAATAAAATTACTCAGAAAGACAGAAATGGGTGTTCTGAGCTGCCAGGATGAATAAAGCTAAAGGAGTGAATGTTTTTTCACCCATCCAACAACTTGAAAGCAGATCACTGACCGTGTGTTAGGAAACGGGAATCCCAATTTGTAACTGCAGAGGAGATCTGAGTATCTGAAATGATGCAAGGACAGCAATTTGATGATGTTTATTTCATTTTCGCAAGGGTTATACAGTGGTATAACCATGGTATTTTATACTTAATGCTTTGGGTGCCTCATGCAATGTGCCAATACTAGGTACTGTAGATCAGTAGAATGCATATGAATATGTTTTTACTATAATCCCCATAGAGATAGCACTGTTGAGAATGGGTCATTAGTAATTATGTATAGTCCAATTAGACATACTATGCATTTTTAAATAACCACATAAGAGAATTTAACACACTGTTGTGCAATATAAAACACACTGTGCTAAGGTGACATTGATTTTAGGTTGTCTACATGCTTGTCTAAGTTTAATTCCTTGATTTGCACATGATTTACACAGGTCTTACACAAGCCTGTCACCAGTGAACTTTACAGCAATTGAAAACAGAGGTTAAGAGCTCTCTATTTCACTATTTTAAAACAGTAAGGTCAGGTGTCCATGATGCAAAGATCCTGTCCAGCTGAATGTGTTTTACTGTCTACACTATATCATCTGTCATGATCAAGATTCAAAGCACTGACCTTGGGCTTGAAGTTGGGAAGAGAAATTCTTCAAGTTGGATGACATCTGAGACACTAAAAAACAAATAAACAGGGCCTCCATGTTCTTTAGCGCACAATGCAAGGCAAGAAAAGAAGCACTATGTCCATTGTTTGCCTAATCTTGTTTAAAGAAGAAAGCTGACTATCATTTTAGATAAAATGTGTTTTTCTTGAATTTGACTTGACAATTTCTTGCAATAAAAATGTAATGTATTGTTGTAGCAAATTCTGCAGTGAAGTAAGATTTGACAATGTATCTTGGAAGTGCAGGTAAAACAGTACATTTCCAGAGGCTATGATTTCGCTTTTCATCCATTTTCTAAATGCAAGAGCAGATGTCGAGGATGAAACGCTCCTGTACAACTTAATGTGTTACAATGTACTGTCTACAATATATCAAACCACTGACCTTGAGCTTGGAACTGGGAAGCTAAACTGTTCAGTGTGGAGGATAGCTGAGACTCTAAGAAAAACAAGACATACAGGTAAGTAAATTCTTTTGTATCTTTCTCATTACAGGGTCCATGTTTTGTAGAAGACATTAATCTGCTACAAAAAAAGAATCAGTACTTGTATTGTCATCCAAATGTATGTAAATAATAAAGGTCACTGATTGATGTTTTAACTGTATTGTAAACATTTCAGAAAAAGAGAAATAGATGCTTTTATCTGCCTGGATGAATACAACTAAAAGTGTGAATGCTTTTTCACCCATCCAGTCCAACAACCTGGAAGCAGAACACTGACCGTGTGTTAGGAAACGGGAATCCCAGTTTGTCACTGCAGAATCTGAAAGGATGCAAAGAGAACCAGCTGGTGATGTTTGCAGCTTTGCCACAATGGTTGTATTCTAAAATTACCATGGTATTTTTTAATTTATGCTTTGGGTACCTCATGTAATGTGCCAATACTAGGTAGATCAGTTGAACTCATTTACAGTAACCATATACCCTATAGAGGTGGCACCAATGATAATGGATCATTATTGATTAATTCATCCAGACTCTGTCTCACAGCCTGTATAAGCAAATTATTCATATAGTGAAATAAGACATACTTTAAAAAACATACACAAGAGAATTTAACACTCAGAGGTCCAATACAAAACACACAGTACAGTAGATAACACTAAAATAGCACAGAGATTAGGTTGTTTGCATGCATGTGTCTTAGATTAACTCCAAACCTTTACCTTTCAATATCATTTTAAATGAGTTTTCAACTCAAACCCAAACAAAAATAAAGTTATAAATGCAGACATTCTACATCATACAAAAAACAAAATAAAGAATAGGCATTATCGGGGCAATTAGGGTCTTTTTAAAATCTCCAATGATGGCTTTCTGTAGTGTTTACGTACCAGTCATTAAGTCTATGCTAAATATCTCTGGTGAAACGAAAGCTACTGTCAAGAGACTGGTTTGAAATGTGCACTAATTAGCCCAGGCGAATTCAGCCTGTAAATTCTAGATAATACATTAATTTGGTCTTTCCCTGAAAACCTTGTGTCAGCACTACAAGTTCCAAAGAACAAACCCTCCCCCCCCCCCCACACACACACAGACAGCACCTACCATTGCTCATCAATCCAGCTTGTTTCCTTCTCAGGCTTTCGATTTCTGCAGAACCTTTGAAAATAAAAAAAAATGCTAGTCAAAGAGGAAAACTGTTTCGTTTCTTTGGTACAGTACCTCGAATGTGCCACATGTGATGATTCACAAGCTGAGCACAAGTAAAATGAAAGTCATAAGGAGAGCTGGGGGAGGACTGTGGAATGAGAGGCACTGAGAGCTCTTGAAGAAGAGGAAGTTGATGTGATACTGTTTGGATAGTTCCTACTTTGCTTATCCCTCTTCAAAGAAAGGCCAGGGCATTATCATTTTGGGTACACTGTACTTGCCTTTGAGTTTCAGTTTCTTAGGTTCTGTATCACTCCTTAAGCAGGGATGTGCTTCTGGTTTTTCTATGACTAATGACAGATGGAATGTGTAGAATGAAAATACTGGGAGAAAACAGGGAACCTTATTATACAATAAATAAATTATATTGGGATCCTTATTATTTTAGGGGATCCTTATTGCTTATCGTTCCATTAAAATGGCAAGTGTCTCACTTCAGGAGTGGATGCTGTTCTCTCCTGCATGTGTTTTGTGGTTTAATTGTTGAAAGCTTGAAATCCAATGCAGGAATATTACTAAACAGGGTCCATTGGAAGAGAATAGCACTGTTTGCTGCCATATTACTCATTTTGTTACAAATGGTAAAGATGCCACCACAAATAAAAAAGGAACTGTACTAATCCTTCTAATGTCTGTTTCCACATGTTTCATATATTTTGTATTTACAATATTGGGTGTGGTTGTGTTAAATATTTAGCTGTGGGTTCAAAAACAGGGTAAAAATCAAATGTCAAATTTCAGTTTTAGAAAACATTTACAAATGCATCATCTCTCATCTAAGAATAAACATTATGGTCTATAAGGATTCAAAGACAGACAGGAATTACTCTGATCTTACTGTTCTCCTTCAGGGTGACTTGACTCATTTGGAGGTGTTGAATCTCTTCAGTCAGTGCAGAGTCTGAAAGAGAGAAACAAGTCCGGATCGAAAAGTAAAGAGGAGTTATACTTTCTGATATGCTGTGACACCTTCAGTTCAATGGACTGTCACGAGCTCAGGAGAAGGTCACATCTCCTGTAATGGATTCATTTCAATGTTTTTCTATCAGAATGGCCCTTGGCTATTAAAATCTGAAATAAAGTGGTTTCTCTGGGTTTTTGCGTGTACAGGCTCAGCAAAACATCATTTTTTCCTGGCAAGTAATGGGTGCAAGGATATACCCTGCAATACATCACAGGGTAAAAAACACAGACACGCAGACATTCACACTAGGGGACAATTTTCCCAGATGTCAATTAACCTACCAGCATGTCTTTGGACTGTGTAGTGACAAGGCCTATTATTTCACTTAGAATTAAGTGCCGTTAAAGATTTCTGAGCCTTGACTATGCAGCCTGTTTCCTCTCCCTAAATGTGGAGGAATGTCGCAAAAGAGGCCTCTCCAATAAGATACATTGTAAAACTGTGCCAATGCTCTACAATTAATTATATACAGTATACAGAGCAGATGGGATACAACCGCATTCCAGGCTGGTATTTCTCTAAATCCACAGTAAGATATCAGTAGGGTGGGTACCAGAACCAAATTCAATTTATGATTGTTAAAGTAAATTAAAACACCCAACCTCCCATAATTGTGAGATGAAATGGAGCACCCAGTGTAAACCCATGAGAACACAAAGAGGACATAGAAACTCCACAAAGGCACCCCAGGAATTAAACCCAGAGCCCAAGTGCAGTGCTAATCACATCACAGTGCCACCCCACATTAGTAAACAGGTATCGCAAATCTGTAATATATTTTTTAAAAAAACAATGAAATTTTTGCAGCATCACATACTGAAACCTGAAACTGAATAGAATTTAAATATGCATTTTTTTCTTTTGCAAAATAAGAACACAAGTATTTGAAATGTAATATGGCTCATTCAATCATCCATCTGTCACTTTTTGCACTTACATTTTATGAAGGCCAGTATGATGAAGACTACCCAGCCTACAGTGACCATCAACAGCAGGACATACAGCAGAATGATGGACTTGGTCCCAGCAACAGCAGCAGCTGGAGGAGTGAAAGGAGTAGAGGAATTATTTTCAATATAGTAGGTTACTTTTTCTATTTGCCACTGTTGAACATCCTGACTTTGGGGGAAGCAAAATTAATTTTCTTTTTTTTTAGGAAATTTAGAAAGTTTAAAATGACTTATAAAAGCAACAAAAAGCCTGGATTTTCTGCAAATGACAATCCTTAGATAAGAATTTGACTCATTTTAATAAGAAAAGACGGATAACATCTGAAATAATACCAATTTGGGCTCAATCTGTTGTGAAACCTTCTCTTTGGATTGGGTCCTTTTAATTCTGCAGGGTCACCTCCAATATTCATGACATATGAAAAACTTCAACCTCATGTCCTAAACTGAAAATGCAAATGACAAGAAACAGAGGACTACTGGAAACAAGGGATGTTCTCAAGTTCACACGAAGCCAGCAAAGATTTAGCACAAGTGCAAATTTACAATTTTATTTTCCCTCTGAACATCTGTTAAACAGCACTGTGAATAACAGCAACAACAGCAACAACAACAACAACAACAACAACAACAATAATAATAATAATAATAATAATAATAATAATAATAATAATAATAATAATTCATTTCACTTATACAGTATAGTGCTTTTCTGGACACTCCACTCAAATCACTCCCCTCCGCCCCACCAGCAATGTGCGGCACCCATTTGGATGATGTGACAGCAGCCATAATGCCCCTACAGTATATGCTCAACACCAACCAACAGTTGGAAGGAGGACAGAGTGATGAAGCCAGTTCAGAGATGGGGTTTATTAGGAGGCCATGATTGGTAAAGGCCAATGGGAAATTTGTCCAGAATGCCTGGGATTTTTAATGACCATAGAGAGTCAGGACCTCAGCTTTACAGTATGTCTCATCCAAAGAATGGCACCTTTTTACAGTATATGCTCCCGGTCACTATACTGTGTTGGCAGATTATCAGGTCATATTAGCAGTCAATAGCTTAGACATATTGGGCTGGATTTCAACTCTTCTCTTCATTTTGAGTTGTCCTGACTTCTCTACTCTGCAGTTTGGGTTGTCTCCTTCAAGTGTGTGTTTTTTGTTTTTAAAGTCCAGATCATTCTCATTATCACAATACTGATGCTCAGCAGAAACAAACACCTATAACCATTAAAATCATAATTTTGCAAGTATCTGCAAAGTATCCAATGTTGTAACATTTGAGTTCATTGGGTCATTGTTTAGATAATGCTTTTATCAACATGCTTTATCACCTAGATAAAACTTGGTAAAATGTGCTTGATATACTAAGAAGTAATAAGAGTCAAGCTATACCTTTGACGCAGCACCCAATATATTTATTTTTGTAAGTTTGAGTAATTTGTATATTTTTTGTAATTGTGAGGTTTTTTTTAAGATTTTATAACATTTTAAGATACATGGGTATCCCTGACTGTACAACAGAAGAATATCTCATTGTCAAAACAAATGCAGAATAATTAACAGTCAATAATGAGTCTAGTACATACAGAATGACTTTCCTCTACCAAGATAAGATACAGATTTAGTTACATTTAACAATCACATTAGGAACACTTTTCTTCAAGAAAATATTCCTCCAGGATAACCTGTTGAGAAAAAATAAGATTTACCTGAAGGCAGCTTTGTTTTCCCAGGCTGCAATTGTTTCTTAGCCTCCATGTGGAGAAAATCTTTATCCCCATAGGTATCTGCCATTTTATTGGTGAGTAGAGCAGATGTGTCTCTTTAAACTGTTGGGTTTGAATGGCAGCATATGACAGCACATATGAGTGATTTTAAAGAGGAAACATGTTGCAAAGTGGTTTGATGTGTCACAAAAAAGAACAAATGAGAAATCCTTCTGCCAGCAGTTTATAGTAAGCAGGAGTTCTGCTCAAGGATCTTGTGTGATTTTCACTTAAATTTGTTTGATGCTCAACAAAATGAAGTCAACATTCTTTTTCTAAGGCTTTTGTGACAGAAGTTATTTTGTTTGTTTTCCTTGAACATAACGCATTGCTGAGACCACAGTGAAGTAGGTTTTAATCAGTAATACATTATAATATAATACTTGAATAATGTCTCAGCTTTGTGCACCATGGATGAAAGTGATTTTGAGGCAAAATTATTATTTGTTCTGGGTTACGATTTATATAAATACATACATTTCTTTGGTTTGTGGGTTAAATAGAGACCATACATGTGCTAAAACCTTTTGACAAAATCTTAATTTAGCAGTCTTCTAGTCTTTCTGGGTCATCATCAAATAATCCCAATATAGAAATTTTGATATCTGCATTACCAGCCTGTAGACTGATCTTTTCAGGTCCCAGACGTTCAGCAAGGCTGGAAAGTATTGGAATGGAAACCCATCAGCAAGAAAAACATAATATGCATTAGCCAGAGAAAGATAAATTATTTAAACTCACCGCGGAGTAAAGTCTCTGTCACCACAATTGTATGTAGTCTCAGTGCCTTTATAATCAATATGTGTGGTGTGACCAGAGAACTGCCCTGTGTACAGCAAATCTAGTAAACCCCTTTGACATGTTCACTTAATCCTAATTTTCAATTGTGCTTTGAGCTGATCAATTTGATGTTTTACAGTCTGACATCTGTACTGATGCTGTGAGAAAAGGTCAAACAGAGCAAAAATACATTGACTTGACACCATGGGCCACTTGCAAATAAGTATAAAAAAAATCTAATCTAACATCTCAATATGTCATATGATTAAAACAATTATATTTTCAGATCTTTTTAGCAATGACTTGTGATACTGCTTGGGGCTGCCCACAATTAAAGGCACAGATTCTAGGTGTGCCCCCAAGTACTGACACACCCCAAACAAGTTTTAAAGGAAAAATAATGTTTTTCTTTTACTGAAAATAAAGCTGGGCTACTCTTAAGAGCATGCAAATGAAATTGTACATCATAGGAAAAGAAGAGCCCACCCAGCCAGAGTACGACTCTTCTTAGCTGGGCAGAAAAATATTCCAACAGCAACAGTGCTCTGAAGACAGCACTGAAGAGAAATATTCAGTGGTTGTCCAGGGACCTGTTTATTCTGTGCCGCTGATCCTGCTCGAGTGATTGTTGGACCTCTCAACTGGCTGGGATCTAAGCACTGTCATCTTGGAAAGGGGAAATCTTAAAAAAATAGACAACAAAGCCAAGCCCTACTAGGCACATCCCCATGTGGCATCACACTATTAATCCTGATCTTGTACGTATGTTAAGTTGAGAAATTTATCATCTACGGGCAAACAGAAGAAACATTGTGAATAGTAAACATTGTTAGTGCAAATAAATCATGCAATGAGAACTATTTCAGTGTCCATCTATTAACAGTTAGGTTCATAGCAAAAACCTCAGCTTTGAATATTGATTTTGTGCTTTAAGCAGGGAAAGTTAAAAAATTACAGCCATAACTTCTGAACAGAAAGAAAATACAATTAATTGATATCACCCAAAGCTAACTTGTTAAAAATAAGTACATACTGTATAAACAGTTAAAAAATGATACCTAAAACAATGAGCATTAATACATATTCAGCTACCAAATCCAACAATTCAAGCTCTTGCACATTAACATTGATACACAATATTAGACTTGAAAATTTTAGTCACCCTTGTCCAATGAATGTCAAAAGAGTATGAATTTGCTGAACGACCTTTAGCTATAAATATTTTCTGAGAAACCTTGATTTCTGATAAAGACACTTTCTAAAGAGTTATTAGCCTCTAAAGATAAACAGGGAAAATATTGTAAACAGAAAATCAAAGAAATAAGCACAAATCCTATAATATGCCATATTTCTGTGGTAATCCAAAAAAGAAATTATGAAACTGAAATATCCTTTAGGAACAGAACATTATTTTTGGGTTCTGTAATACCAAGAGCTTGTGTGCTTGAATGGAATGTCCAGAAACGCGCTATATAAGTGTAAGCAATTATTAATTATTATTTTAGTTTTGGATTGTGTTTTACTTTTGTATTTTGGACCTCTTGGACTGTTGGAATGTGCACAGGGCCCTCTCCTGGTTATTCTGAACCAATCTGGCAGCCATTACACTAGTTTAATATAGAACCAAATTAACATGATAAGGGCAGAGAACTTTTTAAAAGTCTTGCAGGACTTTCAAGACAAGTGCATTACACTTCCTAGTGAACACATTGGCAGCTGACATATACAGTAGAGAGTTTCACAACTTGTTCTTTCAGCCATTTCTTAACATTGACATTAAAACCACATCCATGTACTAGGTTATGCCCTCTAGCTTCTACACATTTTATAAAATGTTGTTTTTACATAAATCTTTAAAATTATATACTTAATCCTGAGAGTTTTCATTGATTCTATTTTACCACCCCATCACTACCTGTATTATTACAAGTTTACCTATAATTTTCCTTTTCGTCAGTTAATGTTAAGCCTCTACAGTAAATTTCTACAATTTCATGCACTCATACCCAAGGTATATATCCATGCCAATTTCAATTTGCATTTTCTTATTCAAATTAGACTGATTTTTAAATTTGACTAATTAGCATGACAGCATATCATTCTCTTTCAGGCGCTGAATCTCCTCCGCCAGTGCTGAGTCTGAAACATGGCAGATGAGAACAGATCAGGGTTTGGGCATAATGGTTCATAATGGAGACACACTTTAGAGTTTCATTGATTCTATTCTACCATCCCATTGTTTCCTGTATTATTATACATTTACCTGTTAATATTGTATTTGTGTTTTTTTGAATACTTGACTACAGTAAAATTCCACAGTTTCAGTGCATTAATAGATACAGTATGCTTCAATGCCAAATTCTATTGAAAAGCTCATATGCAAATTAAAACATGCTTATTTTTAAGGGGTATGAATTAGCATGATTAATTACCATTTTCTTGCAGGTGCTGAATCTCCTCTGTTATAAGGGTTTATAGTCGTGACTCACAAGAGTTTTGATATTTTTTTAGTTGCAATTGTGTTATATGGCTGAATGGATTTTACAGGATCAAAATCCATTCAGCCTGTTCCTGTAGTGCATTCCGTGTACCATAAAGTTTAAAAGCATAGCTAAGAAATCCATATACTGTAGTATATTTGCAGGCAGTAAAAAAATAAATATGTACATTCATAGGTACAGAGCTGTAATAAAGGCTCATCTACTCTGTGCCATGTGTATGATACAGTACTTAATGGTAAAAATAAATGTCTAAAAGTACATTTTTAATGAAAACCCAGTAAGGTTAATATTTTCACTATGCAGTACATACTTTGCAACACAATACATGAAAAATAATAATTTGTTGCTTTGACAGATTTTTTCTTAACTTATCTTATTTGTAAAAAAACCCAATAATGAGGACCGTCCAGATGAAGATGACTACCTGCAGGATAATATGAAGAATAATGGGGTTCATCCAACACACAGCAGAGACTGGACCCCAAACAACAATGTTCTACAGCAGATACAGGATATTAATCTCTTCTTCTACACATAGTGCATACACATGTATGGTTTATTTTGCTTTGAGAATAATGATTAGGGCTACTGTATTTACACTGGACCAGTAAGTCACTTGTTCAAATTCTAATTAGGGACTGTACTCTTGTTTTTTTAAAGAGGTGTGCTTTTACTCTAATTGCTTAAGCTGTATAAATATAAGCTAAAATTGGAAATGTACATTTCTTTAAGTTGCTTTAGATGAGCGTTGGACATAAATTAATCAAGAACTTTCAATTATGTTCATTTAGGACTCCACATGTAAATTCAAAATTCCATCAAGCATATTTTCCATTCTGGATGTTTTCCTGTTCAAGGAAGCCTATAAACTTGATAGCTTTCAGAGCAGGTGTCTTTTGATAGATGCACAACATGCCAGGTTCAGTGAAATACAATCTATGAATGCTCACAGAAACAACTGAAAACTTTTCTGACTTAAATGTTAGCTAGAAAAATGCAGCTTCAACTATCGCAGTTAAGAAACAAAAAGCTGAATACAACAAATTATTGCTTTCAATAATTTCTTGATGTAATGATAAAAGAGTGTTTTTGTGAAGTAGGGCATATTTATCAGAAGCATCAATATGCTGTAGTGGTTTATGAATTATTGCAGTTTAAACCTTGTTCTATAACATGGTGTAATTTATCTATATCTGCTAGCAATGTAGAGGCAGTTTTGGAAATGGTTATATATGTTTATATGTATTATTCAATTCTAACTATATCTGTCATAAAATATATATAGGAGATCTCTCTGATTTCATCTTTTATATGACATTTAAGGATTCTGGATTATGTACTGTACCTGGAATGTCTTTGGCTTTAAATCACTTCGCCAAGGGTGGTAACTGGCTTTTAAAACAGGGTGTCGACCAAAGGGCTCTCTAATAATAATAAAAATTATTTAAATATTGCACCTTTAAAGGCACTTCAAAAAATGACAAAATACACAATGAGAGGAGCTAGCAGAATTACACAGTTACACTGAGGGTTTGGAATACAATAGGAAAACAAAGTGGCTGACTCAGAACCAGTTAAATAAAAGCCATTTTAAAGGAGAAGGTTTTGATTCTAGAGTTGGAAGAGTTCAATGGAAGTGATATCCCTAGAAATATCTCTAACATCCTTAGGAATAAAATTGATGAGCTTTGTGGCCCAGCAGGAGAAGACCCTGTCACCCATAGAATAAATGGACTTGGGGAACAGACAGGAGACCAGAATTAGATGTACAGTAGAAAGGTTGCAAGGTGGGGTGTAGGATGACTGTAACTCAGACATAAACTGAAGTCATGCAAAGCATTAAATGTGAGTTGACACAAAATCTGATAGAAAGCCAATCCAAGGACTCCGGGGTAGGAGTAATGTGGTCACTTACACTATCCTGGTCAGGATTTTGGATGCCAAATTCTGAACACACTGTAGTTTCTTCAATGTGAACTTACACTGCAGTTAGCCCAGTGAGAAGGGTATTACAATAACCAATACAACCGAAAACAAAAGTGTTGACCATCCTTTCAGTTTCAGTTAGTAACAACATACTGTAGGACATCATCTGCAGATACTGTATTTCTGAGGTGGAAGAATGATACTTCCATACTACATATTTTACAATACAGTATGTTGCACATGTGGGTCAAGCATCAAGCCTGGATCAAATATTACCCCTGCATTCTTCAATTTAAATTGAAACACATGTACAGTATAGTACCATCCACAGACAGTGTTACTGCATTGGCTTTACATACTTGACGGGACGTGCAGTCTCGTCACAGATAAAATGAAGGAAATCTTTAGTCATCCATGTTTTTATGTCACAGATACAACTAGGGAGTGGCAGCCACTTTAGTGTCAGGTATAGCACGGGTATAGATTTGAGTATCACAAGACTTGAATATCGTAAGACTTGAACCGTTTAAGAGCAGTGTCAGAAACTCCAAGAAACTGACAAGAAAGTAAGATATCATGGTTAAAAGTGTTAAGAGCAGCACTAACATCAAGAGGAATAAGGTGAGAACAAGAACCAGATTCAGAAGACATGAGAATATACTACTGTATGGATAGTATATTGATACATGCAGTAAGTTGTATATACAGTAGTAGTATATAAAATATAGTATATAGTAGTACTGTACAGTATATAATAGTGTACAGTATATATTAGTAGTATATAGTAAATAGATACATAAGAGGATTGTATAGTATACTGTAGCTGCCATTGCCTCCAGACCAGGTTCAGTCCCAGATCATCTGCACCGGGCAATGTGGTGACTCTGTGGCTAAGGAGCTGCACCTGTGGCTCGAAGGTTGCCAGTTCATATCCCATGGCTAGCAGAGGAATCCTACTTCTTTGGGTCCCTCACTAAGTCCCTTAACCCCAACTGCTCCAGGTGTGCACTAAAAATGGCTGACTCTGCGCTCTGGCCCAAACTTCTCTCCTTGTCAAGGAACAAGTAATAGGTTTATTCCATGCTGAAAAAAAAAAGAATGAAAACACAATGTTTCGGCCGTGGAGCCTTCATACATCAGAAAGACTACAGAAACCAAAATTATCCTGCAGCTAGGATCACACCTTCCCCCTTCCCTTAATGACAGAATTTTCTTCAGAACTTTTTTCCATTTATTGAAGGTTTCATTTCACACCTCTCTACACCTATTCTGACTTCACACCTCTTGATTGGCCTCTCTTTCTGTCCCCTGCTCCCGCCTCTCGCTCCTCCTCTCTCCCAGCCTTTGTTCTCCTGCTACATTACCTTTGCTTACTGCCTTGCCTTTCTCATACCTGAAGAAGGCTCCACGGGCAAAACGTTGTGTTTTCTTTCTTCTTTTTTTCAGCATGGAATAAACCTATTACTTGTTCCTTTGCAGCATACGCATGCTGACGCAGCTACCCACCCGAACTTCTCTCATTGTCTGTGTGTCTCATAGACAGCAAGTTGGGGTATGTGAAAAAAGACAAATTCCTAATATAAGAAATTGTATATGGCCAATAAAGTGACCTTACCTCTTACATCTACTTACAGTATTTGATTACCTGGGGGAATACAATACTTCTTTCCTGGCCTAAAAACTTTGCATGAATCAAACACATCTTTCAAAAGACCTTGAAAAAAATCCTTCATTGGACCTGGTGGACATAAGTTAATTGATAGCCTCCATGAATTTTATACATTATCTGAGACCTGTAAAATAAACTGTCACTTCCTTTTCTTAAAAAAAACTGTCTGAATTATGCTGATATAAGTTTTATTTGAACAATCTGCAACACAGAACTTAATACAACCACAGTCGTGTACTTAGGAAATGTCTCACAAGAACTGAAATTGCAATTCATCAAAAAAGAAACAAGTTCCCCAATATCTGCGTGTTTTATGGAAAGCATATGCAATGAAGAATTTACAAATGAACTGTTGTATAGTTTAAAACTACTTCACTGCTCTTTACTATATATGGTAATACAGTAAAACCACAATTTACCTTATTGCAAGTTGATAAAGGCAGTATTGTACAATCATGTTAACAACTTGCTATAGACAGGAGAATTTATAAAATGGTAAATAAAGCTTAAACTTACAAATAAAACTACAACTTACAATAAAAAAACATTTATTTAGAACTATTTTAAAATTATAACCTATAACCAAGTGATATACTATAAACTATAACAAGTTAATGGAAGAAATAGAGTTTCTCCTGTATTGTAATGTGGAGAGTACTGAGGAAGTCTTACTGTCTTCATTCATCTTGATATAATTCTGATGAAACCTAATTCTGTGGCCACTAAGAAAATGTAGCATGATGAGGCGATCAAACCCTTTCTAACTCTGAAGTAAGTGGCACTACATCAGATACTGTTGAACATTACTGATATTTTCCATAAATGTAATATATACAGTATGCCACTAGTGTTGGTACTGTAAATTATATGACTCCTCTTTACTGAAATGAAGATGGGTAGTGACTTCTGACTTCTTCAACACATCTCTTTTTCACTTTACTAGCTGTCTAATGAGCCCCTTCTACCTTGCTGTTGGGCTTGCAGTTCCTTATGGGAATATTAAAGCGTTTTTCCTAAAATTATTTTTGAGTGTTGGTGACACAGTGGTGCATTCACACAGCAGTGCTGGGAAATGGGGTTGATATCTGCTTGGAGTTTGTATGTTCTCCTTGTGTTTGTGTGGGTTTCCTCTGGGTGCTCCAGATTCCTCCCACAGTCTCAAGACATCCTGGTAGGTTAATTGTCTTCTGGGAAAACTGGCCCTGCTATGTGTGTGTGTGTGCATTACAGTATGATGGACTGGCATCCTGTCTAGGGTGTACTCTGCCTTGTGCCTGTTGGGATAGGCTCTGGCTCCCCTGGAATTTGAAGAAACAGTTAGAAAATGCATTTATTGACCCTTGAGTGGATGGCTGATTTATTAAAACTAGCTACGTTTTGAGGTATTTGTGCACTACAATATATGCATAATAGAAGTGTGGGTTCTTACTTCTATGAGATACTTTCACATGAAGACTGGTTAACCTCGAAGAGGAACTGTAAATGCTCTTAAAATTCATTTTTGGTGTCTTTTATTTTATTATTATTTTATTCCAGTCAGCTTGTTTGAATGAGTTGGTTTTTGTTGGTTCTATTTTAAGCGCAGACACATACAAGCTGCTTCGTCAGGTCTCTGGCCATGTCGTTGTCCTGGCTGGCCTCTCTTTCATCTCCAGATATGTGGACATTTTTGTAATCGTTGTTGTCAGCACTTTGATCTGGGGGAACAGATTGATGCCATGAAATATGGAGAGTAACTGCACAGATCACCATCCCCTCCAAAAGATGATTCACATAGACAAAGCAGGGAGAAATGGCAACAGAGTTACCACTTTGTAGCCTGATCTTGTCCAATCTCAGTAGCTCATCGAGACTGGACCTGTTCAGTATTGGGGCAGGACACCCCCAATAAATCCAGACTGCTGTTGTGTGGACTTGGATGACAAGATGCCCCTCTTTCTCGACCTTTCTCGACCAGAATTCCTAAATATAAGCCTCAGTTATTAAAAGGTATTATCTCAGGTGACACCTTTAACCAAAATCAGGAATACTTGGTAATTAAAGTCCCATGAAACGTTTTAAAAGATTGGGATTGATTGCCCCTGTATCCCGGTTAAATTCCACTGTACTGTATAATTTGCTCTTCTTAAACTTCTTATTTCAATCGGTCAAGTAAGTTCTTACTTCTTCATCTCAGCTGCTGTGTAGTGGGTCTACTGGCTCCTAATAGCTACCACAGATCAATTGGGTATTACTGTATATATTAAATTTATATAAATTATTAGCAGTGTTTTTTTTCTACAATGTTAAACTCTATTGATGAATAAATAACAATAATTTACAGATGGAATTTGCAACCATGTAAATAGATATATATACAGTAGGATACACATCTGAGAATGCAGGCATGCTGTTTGAGGAACAGGTTTACCTGCCTGAACATTTCTTTCCTGAGCTTGATGCTGCTGTTCCAGGACTGTTCTCTGGTAGAAATCATAGTTTTCATAATCATCTGAATCTGACATCCTGTGTGAGATAAACAGACACCCAAAATTTAAAACTGAAAACAGCCTTATGAACAGTTTCAAGAGGAGCAATCTCTTCACTTCCATTGGAATTAAAAACATAATTAAAATACTGTATGTGCCAGGTTGAACCTGTAATTTTGGCAATATAAAAAGACATAAAAAACACGATGCACAGGTTTTTAGCCACTTTTGGTAGATTGTGACCATGTCCTAATGTGGTGTTGTAGCAGAGTGAAAAGGAGCAGCCTCTAGAAAGTTACTTTGCAGTACACTAGGAATAAATGAGCCAAAGAATAAAGGTAAATGAAAAGACCAATTAAGAAATTAAGATGAGAGCAAATAAAATGAATAGAGTGAAATATTAAAATTCCAAAATCCATAATTTCAGTATATTTTTAACAGTTAGAAATAATGGTTCTGTTTACAGTATATGGAAATATACATTATCATCATTATTTGTGTGATCATCAATCACATCATTTTTACTGTACAGTATATGAGTAAACTATCTAAGATCAGATAGTCAATGAACAAATAGCACAGAAAGTTTTGCAGTTGCGTGCATGACCGTTCACATCTCCTAACCAATGAAACAGACAGAAATAGGAAGGACTCTGATTATTTTTCCATCTGATTCCAAATGCTCAGTGGCAAATTCTGTGACTAATGCAAGATTCCCTATATGGCATGTAGATATTAGCAATAACAGAATATTCATATTTTAACACTGGTTTCCTCCACGTAACAATGGAAACATGTCATGTTAGCAATTTTGGGTGGTGCTGTGAAAAACCCAGCAGGAACTTGAAACATATTCATGATTCATGACTAAGATACAGAAACAATGTACAGGTAATTACAGTATATAACCATGCTATATTACACTATACTGTACATGCTTTACTGCGATACTTTATACTGTACATGTTTTTGTAGAATCTGAGTGTAATATTTACAAAGATACAGTAACTATATAATCTAATCAGAGTTATTTAATATAATGAATTGTTGCCATGTGATATTCAATAGCATCAGAACATACTTATCTGTAATTATTACCTCACAGAAGGGTACCTCTCTTCTAATCCACTGTGTAAATTCCAAACAAACCTCAACCAACCAGGGCTCCAATCCATACTCTTAATTTACCACTGCTTTCCTCCACATAATAATGGCAACATGTCACATTTAAAATTGTGGATGCTGCTAAAAAAGACCAAGCAGGCACTTAAAACACTATACTCAGATTCTACAGAATGATAATTTTGTGAGTTTATTTATAAATGTGAGAAGTGGCAATATACAGGTGATGGTGACTCTACACTGTATACTACAGAACATAACCAGCTAATTAATTGAATTCTGAGAAATCAGTTGAATTCTGATGTGTTTGTATGTGCCCTGCAATGGACTGGCATTGCTTGCTGGTATTGGCTCCAGCTCCCCCACAACCCTGTATTGGATAAAGTGATTAGAAAATGGATGGATCATGATGCTTTTCCATTAGAACATAAACGTTGACTTTATATCTTTAGTTTTGGAGGGTTTTTGTTCTTCTCTTTTTTTTCTTTGTGACCTGCATATTAATTTCTCTCTGCTATTTCCAGGTATCTTGTAAGAATTTCATACAGTATTCATTATCGATTATCATGGTAATCATCTTCATCTGAACCTGCAAAGGATTACCAATTAAATAAAATACAGTACTTTCTGAATATATTACAAATATATATCACATGTGTGTACAGTATCATTTACCACTGGCATTACTACAACTATGAAATATCTCTCTCAATTAAACATATCTTTTAGGACTTTTTATAATACTGTTACCTCACCGTGTTCATCTAAAGACAAGAATATCTTTCACCAGCATTCATACCAACTGCTACGGCAATGTTTCAGTACGAGATTTTTACAGTGGTACTACACCAGTACACCCAGTAACTGGAAAAGTGACCGTCGCGGTTCCGCGTGGGCTCATGCCCTCACCTCTCCACTCCATCAGTTCGTCCAGCAGCACCTGGGCGCAAGCCTGGGTCTCTGGCGTAATGCGACGAGGAGCCAGCCAAAAGAGCTAAAGGGGACATCCCTCAACACAGGCAACAAAGGTGCCTGCTACGCGCAGGGAGGTTGATGACTTCACTGTGCCCAAACTAGCTCCACTATGGAAACCTGTCAAAAAATGCTTGAAAATATAGAATTCCATTATTCCATTATGTCCCAATGTGATTGTGATGTTTTCTTTGTTCACTATGTCATGGACTTTTATCAAAGAAGAGCCAGGAAAGGTGTTCTCATTCACTCAGTAAGGCATTTATTCATATTGCGCAATAGGGAAAACAGCAACCACTAGTCTGTGCAGCAAGAGGGAGCTGATTTTCAAAGTAAAACAGGGAAAGGTCCCTTATTTTATACACTTAGCTGATGCAACACCTCAACTTGTTTACTTCATTATGGTTGGTTAGTAATACAAAGACAGGCAAGACAGTAATTTTCTTGAAGGACAGAGAAGACAGCTACTGTATGGGCAGTTTCGCATCCGCCTTTTGCTGGTGGCAGAGATAAACATATTCTTAGAGCATCCCGTACCCTTGACTCACTGGGTGCAATCACACTGTTCCAAGAATCCAGCTGCTTTTGTAACACAGCTCTGCCCAGAAACTAAATTTTTAAGGATAAAACACTTTTCTTCAGTAACTTTCCATTACAGTAAACATGTACAGTAACTGACCTGAATAATCACTTCAACCACACTTTTGAAACAAATTTGAAACACTGAGCTGATGTGTTGCAGACACACTCCCAGATGAACTCTGAGGACACAGGAGCACAGCTCAGCCTCTCAATAACTAATGTGTGTAAACCCCACCTCCTCCAAACTCATCACTATCACAGTGCCAAAGGTGTCACGCCCTCTGCAGCCAGCGGGCGCTCGTACTCTGTCCTGTCCCTGGTTTCCTGTGCTTTGCTGTCCTTCCGGTCTCTCTCTCTCTGGGGCTATATATTTCCTGGTCTCTCATTCAGCTTCGCTCAGCATTGACGTTCGGATGTCCTGAGACCCGCCTAGCATCCAGGTCGTCCCATGTCCACTGCCTGAGGGCATTGGTTTCTATACGACTCCTGAACTGCTGAGCCCGGGCTAATACCCCCTTCCGCTGCTAGGCATATGGGTCTTTTTCCACTCTCCTGCCTCTCCACGGTTTGTCCCTTCCGACATCAGTGACAATAGGCAGCTCACAACTAACACTTTATAAAAAAATTACTAGTGCTTGCAGCAAAAAACCCCAATGTTTTATTGTCTCCTTGGAATAATCAGGCTTTACTTATTTTAAACAAATAGTTTTAAAAACATTCTATGAATTGATTGTCAGAGAAATAATAAATTGTGTTTTGTTCAGATTTCAGTTGGGAAATTCAGACATTGGTGAGATCTAAATAACTTAAATGTTTTAGAATAACAAAATATAGCAAGGTGTAATAATAATAATAATAATGGAGACTCCCCTCCACCACCACCAATGTGCAGCACCCACAAGGATGATGAGGCAGCAGCCATATTGCACCAGTATGCTCACCACACATCAGCTATCAGTGGGGAGGAGAGCACAGTGATGAAACCAATTCATAGATGCTGATTATTTGGAGGCTATGATTGGTTAAAGGCCAATAGGATCTTTTGGCCAGAATGCCAGGGTAACACCCCTACTCTTTCTGAGAAACTCCCTGGGATTTTTAATGAGCATAGAGAGCCAGGACCTCGGTTTTATAATTCATCATTTTACTGTATGGTGTCCCCATCACTATACTGGGACATTAGGACCCACACAACTGCAGGGTGAGCACCTCCTGTTGGCTCCATTAACACCACTACCAGTGGCAACCTTAGTTTTTCCAAGGAGATCTCCCTTCCAGGTACTGACTAGGCTCACATCTGCTTAGCTTCAGTGGGCTGCTAGTTGTGAGCTACAGGGTGATACAGCTGCTGGCAGACTGCTGCCAAGATGTGTGTGTAAGATGTACTGGTGTCGTGTATAGGGTGTAATTCCACCTTGTGCCCTGTGCTTCTGGATAATTTTTAATAATCTTGGATAATCTTGCTGAGATCCTAACAGGAATAAGGAGCTTCTTAATAATGGTTGGATAGATTGTCCCTGGGAATCTATTTCAACAACAAACACAGGCAGTTAGTTCCAAACACGCATAAATGTTTTCTAAGAACTGCTACCTCATTTCAGTCATGAACTCACTCTCTTTCAATTTCCACTTGTGAGACATTGTGCCCTTCAACACAAATCTGGGATGGTGGGTGAGGGGTGTAGTAGGGTAAATCCCTTTTAAAAAGTGAAAACATTTTATAAAATAATTTAAATAATAATAATAATTGCTTACACTTATATAGCGCTTTTCTGGACACTCCACTCAAAGCGCTTTACAGGTAATGGGGACTCCCCTCCACCACCACCAATGTGCAGCATCCACCTGGATGATGCGACGGCAGCCATAGTGCACCAGAACGCTCACCACACACCAACTATCAGTGGGGAGGAGAGCAGAGTAATTAAGCCAATTCATAGATGGGGATTATTAGGAGGCCATGATTGGTAAGGGCCAATGGGAAATTTGGCCAGGACGCCGGGGTTACACCCCTACTCTTTTCGAGAAAAGCCCTGGGATTTTTAATGACCACAGAGAGTCAGGACCTCGGTTTTATGTCTCATCCGAAAGACAGTGCTTGTTTACAGTATAGTGTCCCCGTCACTATACTGGGGCATTAGGACCCACATGGACTGCAGGGTGAGCGCCCCCTGCTAGCCCCACTAACACCTCTTCCAGCAGCAACCTTAGTTTTTCCCAGGAGGTCTCCCATCCAGGTACTGACCAGGCTCACACCTGCATAGCTTCAGTGGGTTGCCAGTTGTGAGTTGCAGGGTGATATGGCTGCTGGCGCTTTCCTTTTCTTTTTGCTTTCTATGTTATAACTGCTGAAATGGAAATCTAATAAGTTAATTGATTCTTAAAATGTAGAGAGCTATGCGAAAAATATATTTGTGCTTTTAGAAAATATATTTCAAGGATGTAACTGCTGTGCTACAGTACGTGCAGATTTTTAGAAAACAGTGCGTCAACAAAGTACACTGTTTAGGTTACTTTAGAAGACAATGTACCAAAACAATATATGCTGTCTGGGTCATTAGATTAGCCGAAAGTAACTGATAAGCTTTGAAAACAAATCTAGTGGTGCTTCTTCTTTCGTTTTTATGATGTAATCTGTTTTGTCTTAAGGAAAGGGGAAGTGTTAGAAGGGACAAAGTGCTGAGCTTTCTCTTATAGCGCAACATCTTATAAAAACCCTGTAATGCTTGTAACAAATTGAGTCTCTGATGCACTTTGCAGAGTGACAACAGGGCTCCCAATATTGCAATATTGAAATAAAGACCTTACTCAGGTGAGAACTCTCTCTTGTGGCTTCCTTGATAGTTATATTTCCATGACACTGCTTATTCCACCTCTTCCTTTTTCCTGTGCACAAGTTGTTATTTCATATTTTACCTGACATTGTCTTGGACTTCTAGCAAAGTGTTTGCCTTGGTTACTATGTACCATATACCTTTGCAGTTGCAATTGTTTCTGTCACAAAGGCACTGTTAAGCGCTGCTGTATTAAAATCTCATTCTAAACTACATATACTGTACAAAAATGTAACAAAAAATATCATCATACTAGTTTTTGTGCTAGAGTCTACTCAATTCAGAGACTGAACGAACTCCACTTCTTGCCGCAAGAAGGGATCTGTGTTTCATTTTAATCTGTGATCTGAAAGTTTGGAAAATATACTTTTAATTAATTATAGTCAATTCAGTAATACTGTCAGATTGATCTTATGTTAGAATCTCAGATGTGAAGACTGTGGATCCCTGCCAGAGACCTGTTAAACTTACTGAGATCTGTCAAGAGAGCAGTTACATAGCTGAAGCTCTTTTTGTGTTGTTAAAGTCTCAGTCCCCTGAAGTTTTTTTCTTCACTCATTAAAACTACAGTAAGTGTTTATTTGGAATGGAAATATGAGCACCCTGCTCTCTTAAGGGTCGGATCTCTTATTTTATTAAAGGAAATTTTCCTTCAGTTCCAAGATATTTTTTACTGTACTGTACATCCACTAAGATATAAGAAAGATTGATTCTACTAAATAATAAATGCATGAATAAAACATCATTTTTAAATGTCAAAGGCTTTTAAGAAGTACCAAAGAAACTGACAAATAATGTAACACACATTTAAATTGCTAAATTATTCAAGACGGAAGTAAAATTCTCAAGAGAGAATAGAAAGCCAGAAATAGAAGTGGTTTAGGTAGTGAAAGATGTTGTGGCTTTGTGTAAACAGAACTAATTTTCCATTATCTGGTATAACCTTTGCACAGTGAACCTCTTCATTTGTGAAAAGTAATTCTCAGATTTGTGAAAAAAGCCTGCTGAAAATAATAATCAGAACTTTTCTTACATTTTTAAATGGAAAAACAAGGCTTTAGTAGAAACAGAAAAGGCATTACAATTTTGTGCAATTGCAGAGATTTGTATGACAAACATTGTATGACATCAGCACAGATTTATTTTGGGTTGTAAGCACTGCGGCCTCATAGCTTAAGTGTTCAGCCTTGACAATCTGTCTGTGTGGAGTTTGCATGTTCTTGTGTATTCTCTCCCCCCCCCTCTAGTGCTCTTGTTTCCTCCCCACTCCCAATGGTGTGTTGGCTATGATAATGACTACCTTCAAATTTTTCTTTCCTCTGTGGCCCTGCGATGGATTGGGATCCCCATCTGGGAAAGGACTGAGATGCGCTTCTGGGAATGGAAATGATGGGATTTCACCTCTGTCCATTCAGGACTGGCTTCACTGCCATCGGCATCACGAGAGACTTTGTGATATTCTCTTCAAACATTAAATGATCACAAAATCTTTTCAGTTTCAATCTCACTTTGTTACATTTCTGACACTTTGAAATATTGTTATGACTCTGCTTTGTCTAGTATAAGAATGAACTGAGCTGTGACATTTCCACTTAAGGGCCACAAAGTTAAAAAATGAGAAAGGAATAATTCAGTGATTGAATTCACCAATACATCAAGTTAAAATATCTTTGGTCTTAATACTATTTTATAAATGTAGAACTTTAAAATAATTTTTAAATTCTGTCATGTTCAGAATGATATCTGAATATTACAGTCACTTATTGGGATGAACACAGATAATGACAGTCACAGGGTGGACACTGATGTTTCAAATTCATACTGAATGCTGACTGAGCTGCTTGTTATTTTCAAATGTGATTTTGAAAACACCGGGCTGTTTTCAGGCCAGTTATTTGTAGCCTGTAGTTTCTGCCTCTATACTGAAAGGCAGAAAGCACTAAAATGAAACCAAGAAATAAAGCTGCAAATGTTTAACAGAGTTTCACACCCACCCCTTTGACCCCAAGTCTGGGTAAAAAGTGACAATTAGATAAATATGATAGTTTCTAATTAAATATCTAAGTGTTGTTACAAATTTTAAAGGATTTTAGGTAGAACAGATGAAGCCAGAACAGCTGAGGTGGTTAGACTCTCTTCTCACAAATCCATGGAATGTCTGAGCTGCAAGACCTATCATTTATTTTTCTGTCTGTCAGCTCTCCACAATCCTCATCCTTCACATTGTTGGGCTCCCCAGCATTCCAGTATCTGTATTCCAGAAAAGAAAACAATTGTTTCCTGGAGTTTTGGCCTTTCGTTTGGGAGGATTTGTTTTTTGCCTGCGAACACTCACATGGTTATGATCTGCACAAGACTGACTGCTGAGCTGGTTTCAGGGTTAGAGATAGGATTACTTTACTTAATTCATTACACAGTACTTTGCAACATACTGTACTAGCAGACCTTCAAAATCATTCCCCAGATGAAGCAGGAAAAAGCTGCCTTTAACTAGAGAGGAAAGGCTGACAGAACTGAAAAAAAGAGATGTCAGTATGAGGCACATGCTCCGAGTGGCAGACAACTGTCTGGAATGGAGAAGGCTGGGAGCAGAAGTCTAGGAGGAGACAGCTAGTCAAAAAAAGTGAGAATTCAAGCCAGCAGAGAATGCAGCAGGCCCAGCTGATTCAGTGTTCAAAGAGTTAGATAAAGGCATTTGTAGGCCAAGCATTAAATACGGTTAATTCTGGCTCAGGGAAAAATACTTAAACAGCCTGCTTAATTCCCTGATTGATTTTGGGATTGAATACCTGATTGAAAGACAGGCTGTCGATGCGAAATGCCACCCCACTACGTTTGCATGGGACAGGAAGGACCTGAGAGCCCGTGTGAATATTCTGGTTGCAAGGGCAACATTGCAATGAGAGCTGCTCCTGGCCTGGGCGTAACAAGTTGTATTGCCAAATTTTTGAGAGCAGAAACAGTTGTTTCTGTTTCAATCAAATACATTTTTATATCAAATTGATCAAAAATTAAAAATTAAAATGAGCCAAACTCATTGTGTGATGTAACCAGAAGAGATTATAATGCAGGACCAGGGGTGAAATTCACTCAGATAGAGGTTGCTTGTTTATTGGGGGTTATTTTTTTCAGCGGGGGTCTGTCAGTACTTACTTGTCACTCATGTCCACTAGTCTTCCATCCACCCATTTCCAGCTCCCTTCAGTGTTACGGTCACTCAACCCCACCCAGTGGTTGGAAGAGAGTTTTTGTCTTAGATATATCTGGGGAGCAATGATGAAAGATGTGATAAACCCATCTGAAATCATGAGATACAGAATACTGCCTGTAATTGTAAACCTCACAACTGTACCTCTGAACTCATCTAGGATATCCTAGTTGTTGGATCCACTAAACCTTTTTTAGTAAATGTACAACTGTGTTCATTTTGATGAAAAGTTAAAACAGAACATTAAAGGTAGCACTGGGAGAAAGGGAGTAAAAAACATCTTGATCTTTGTTCTTGATTCCAAAGTCTTGATGAGTCTTGACTTGCTTTAGGCTAAAAAATTATATTTTCTCAGTTTCTAACAGTTTGTGTTTAGTGGCACTTGATTTGCAAGAAGTGACAGTAGACTTTTTATACAGTAAATCATACAGTATATCCTTTTCACTAAATGATGTTCTGTAATAACAGAATATTAAAACCTTTGCCTAAAAATGTGTAAAATACTATAAAATGGTTCTACATTTTCCCAAGCAAACCCACCACTGTATCGGAATAAAAACATCCACAGATTCTCCTCCAGACTGTGCTCAGCTAGAACTAAGCTGCCCCCTAGTTGAAAACAAATGGTGATCTCTGTTGTCCTCTTCTTTCCTCATTCATTTCAGTCTCAGTCAGTCATTTTCATTTTCAATCCATCATCCAGTCTTCTACCAACAATCCTTCAAAGCTCTTCTCTAAGTTGTCTTCCCTTCTCAAAACTCTTTCCCTTTCCAATATCGGACTTTCTGTAACTTCTTTTTCTGCTCCAAAACTTTACCCACAAATTATTCAACTTCATCTCCTCCCTCACCCCTCACCTCTAGCTTTACTGGCTATTGGAAATGCAATCTAGCCATTCATCACTCTGTAAGAACTATTTCTGTAAATGAATGCAACCAAGTGTGATTTAAACTCAATGTCAGGTATAGAAGGAAAGAAGGCATCTGAGTCTCACCAGCTCATCTACATTGTTGATAATGGCAAGGCTAGAAGCCTGGTTGACACAGTACTCTTGAGCTCTACTCCAGTTTCTTGATTCCTTTGAATAATAGTAACAACTTCCACTGAACAGGATCCAGTCACAGGGGCACACTTTTATACATTCTAATGACAAAAAAAGAAGCAATATTTTTGTTCTCTGTTGTTGTTGACATTGTTGCTTTTCCAGCATAATAACAGTTTCACCTATTTCATTAAAAAAAGTAATTTTTATAAGGTTGGTTTTTCCAAGATTCACTTGACCTAAAACAGAATAACATGTGAAACCAAAGAATTAAAGAACCATGGTGACAGTACTGATGAAATTTGAGGATTCAAACAATTGGCACTCAACTTCTGCATACTAGACTGATGACTTTCCTAAGAAGAACTCTCTTCAGCATGTTGTTGCTATGATTGATTAATCGTTTGAATAAATAGTTTGAATCTAATTTCTGCCTGCAGCAAATTGGCATGGACATTAACACTACAGCCTTCCAGCTCCATGGGATTGAGTCCAGCCTCAGGTATCTGTATGAAGTTTGTATGATTTTCCCAAACAGGTTTTTCTGGTTTATGATATGGCTTGATGTTTTTACTAATCTTTTTAGCAGAAGGAAATTTAACTATACTAATTTATAATGTTATTATTGAATTTAACTGACAATTTCTTGCAATAAAATGTAGAATATTGTTTTACCAAATCCTACAAATGCATTACACAAACCTGTATGATTTTTACTGCAAATCAATAATTTCTTGGAAATGCAGGTAAAACCATATATTCCCAGAGGCTGAGCATTCTCTTTTTGATCAGGTTAAAACAACAAGCTCAAAGGATGAGACACTTCTGTCTGACCTAATGTGTAATACTGTGTGTAATGTATCATCTGTTCTGAACTACCGTAGAATCAAAGTACTGACCTTGAGCTTGGAGCTGGGAAGATGAACTGTTCAGGCTGGATGACAGCTGAGACACTGAAAAAAACATAAACTCCATGTTCTGTAGTGCACAGTACAAAACAAAAAAAAATATTTCCAATGTTAGCCTAATCTTGTTTAAATAACTACAGTACACTGACTATATGATTTTGGAATTGGATTGTCAGATGTTCAAAATGAGTGCAATTCAAGAAAACAATAATGTATTATTCTTATTTACTTACTTACTGTATTTACTTATTCTTATTTACTGTCTGTCTGTATTATCTGTCACTTTACAGAGTCCACACATTTTAGCGGCCAGCACAGCAAAAAAGAGACCATATATGCATTGCCATCCTAATGTTGTATAAATGACTACAGTATATGATTTTAGAATTGCTTCACACCTGAAGAAGGCTCCACAGCCGACATGTTGTGTCTATCATCTTTTCCTTTCACCATGGAATAAACCTTTACCTGTTCCTTTGCAGCCTACGCATGTTGATGCAACTACCCACACAAACATCTTCAATAATGGGCTATTTCTTACTTATCTTTCACTTTAAAGGGTACGCGGTCTATATTTTCCACTATAATAAAAAGAATGTATTTGCATTGCATTGCATCCTAATTTTATTTAAACAAAGGAAGCTGACTTTATGATTTTTACTGAACTCATTTAAAACAACCAAGTAGCCCAAACAAAAAGAAATGTATAAATGCAGGCATTCCACATAATACAAAGACAACTGAGAGCTGTTGAGGAAAAGGAAGTTTTACAGTATGTGAAACTGTTTTGACATATTTTATACAGTATATTTTATACAGAAAAATATTTTATTTTCACACCTTTCTACACCTATCCTGACTTCACACCTCCTGATTGGCCTCTCTTTTTGTCTCCTGCTCCTGCCTCTCGCTCCTCCTCTCTCCCAGTTTTTGTTCTCCCGCTACATTACCTTTGCCTACTGCCCTGTCTTTCTCACACCTGAAGGAGGCTCCACGGCCGAAACATTGTATTTTCTTTCTTCTCTTTTCAGCATGGAATAAACCTATTACTTGTTCCTTATTTTATACAGTATATACAATATCTTGTGTGTGGTTTTGCAAAAGATTTAGCTTCAGTTTCAAAAATTGATTAAAATGCAAATGCAGTCAAATTTTATTTTCAGAAAACATTTACATGTTTCCTATCAGAATGGTATTTGCATTGTCATCCTAATTTTATTTAAATAAAGGAAGTTGACTTTATGATTTGGACAAAGTTTCACTGAACTCATTTAAAACAACCAAGTAGCCCAAACAAAAAGAAATCTATAAATGCAGACATTCCACATAATACAAAGACTAAGACAGAAATATAAATAGAAATGCAGTGATGCCACTAGTGAGGACACATTCTATGGTGTTGCTATAAAAGTTCATGAGAAACTGGAGGAACTTCCCCATACTGCATTTCTTTAAGCACTTCAGAAAGTGCAGGCGCTGTTGTGCCTTTTTCAGACTGGCTAATGAGTCTATGCAACAGTTACTGAGCCTAATGCAATAAGCCTCTGGTAATCTGAAAGCTAGTTTCAAGTGGCTTACTTGAAATGTGCACTAATTTAGCCCAGGCCTGTAAATTGCGGCTAACACATCAATTTGGTATATGTCTGAATACTTTGTGTCAGCACTGCAAGCACAAACACCCGCCCCCCCTCTCCCCCATTCAAAAATATTGCTCATTGACCCAGCTTGTTTTATTCTCAGGCTTTGGATTCCTGCAGAAACTTTGAAGATAAATAAACCACTAGTCAAAGAGGGAAACAGTTTTGTTTCTTTGGTGCTTGAACTTGAACAGAAGTGAAACAGTTATAAGGAGAGTTGGGGAAAGACTGGAAAGAGAGGCACTGAGCGCTGTTGAAGTAAAGGAAGTTTTACAGTATGTGAAACTGTTTTGACACATGTTTTGACATATTTTATATAGTATATACAATATCTTGTGTGTGGTTTTGCAAAAGATTTAGCTTAAGTTTCAAAAATGGATTAAAATGCAAATGCAGTCAAATTTTATTTTCAGAAAACATTTACATGTTTTCTGCAAAACATTTATAACATATGGAAAATGCATTGGCTCTTCTCGATAATAAGAATAATGTAATTACAGAAATAATGGGTCCTACAGGGTTCAAAAGCAGACAGGAATTATGCTTGTAACTCTGATCTTACTGTTCTCCTTCAAGGTGATGTGACTCATTCGCAGGTGCTGAATCTCTTCTGTCAGTGCAGAATCTGAAGGAGAGAAACAAGTCCAGATCAAGAGTGGAATTACAATTTCTGATCTGCTGTGACAGAGACAATTGACTGTCATGAGCAAAGGTGAAGCTCCCATCTTCACGAATGGATTCATTTTCATGGTTTCCTACCAGAATGGCCCTTGGCTATTAAAATCTGCAATAAAGTGGTTTCTCTGGATTTGTATGTATAGGTTCAAGACATTTTCTAACTCCTTTTCAAATACAGGATCGTATTTATTATCGTATCGTGGATCCTATCTGGGCAAGTGATTGGTGCAAGGCGGGTTACACCCTGGATGAGACTCTTCAAAAACACACACTCTTTGGACTGTGGGCAGAACCAAGAGCACCCAGAGGAAACCCATAAGAACATAAAAAACACAGCCACAAAATGGCGCTGCAGAAATTGAAGCCAGGACCCTAGTGCTAATCACTATGCCACTACACACTCCACAATAGCAAACAGTTATTTATACTAACTAAATAAATCTATATATAATATATAGTACATAATATACATATTATACATAATATATATATATAAATCACACTAAGAAACCTTTGTCCAAGTCAAATTGAAGAGTTCATGTTTTTTTTCTTTTGCAAAATAGGAACACATGAATTATAAAATAAAATGGTTCATTCAAGCCTAATTCTCTGCCATATTGAGGACTTACATTTTATGAAGGCCACTGTGATGAAGCCTACCCAACCCAGAGTGACCATCAACAACAGGACATACAGCAGAATGATGGACTTGTTCCTAGAAAAAGCAGCAGCTGGAGGAGTAAAAGGAGTAGAAGACCTATTTACAATCCAGTAGGTTACTTTTTATATTTGCCTCTGTGAACATTCTAACTTTGGGGGAAGTGAAATTTCTTCTCTTTTTTTTTAGAAAATTTAGGAAGTCTTATGTTACTTATAAAGCAACAAATAGCCTGGGTTTTCAGCAAGAAAAAAAAGACTGATAATATCTAAAATAATGTTGATTTGGGCCCAATCTTTTGTGGAATATTTCCTTTGAAATGGCTCCCTTTAATTATGCACTTTCCAGTATATTGCACTTGTGACTTTCACAGTTCGGCAGTTCTTGTGCCCTCCACCTCTCCACGCTGCCGATTCATCCTGTAACACCTGGGGCGCGAACCCAGGTCTCCAACATAACGCAACAGGGGACCAGCCACATGAGCTAAAGGAGATCTCCCTCAGCCCAGGCAGCTGAGGTCCCTGCTATGCGCATGGAGGGCGATGACGTCACCGTGTCCAAACTAGCTCTGCTACACACTTTTCATCCTGAATGACCACAAAAACTTAAAACTTAAGCATAACATTACTCTGGAAAGTGGCTCAAGAGAAATAGTTAATGCAGTAGTTTGTTAAAATCTAATAATGATAAAAGGAGATTAATATAAAGGAGATACTGTACTTATATTTTGGCATTAATTAACCTGGCTGATGAAATGACAGCACCTTGACAAAAGCCATCACTTGTGAGGAAAGGATGTAAAAAAGCTGCGCACAGAGTTACAAACTGACCTCCTGAACGTCTGTTAAACAGCGCCATGAAGGTAGCTGTTTAAAAATACCTGACACATCACCAGATTGTATTTGGCAGTCGGCGTCTTGGCCGTACTTATGCTGGATTTCAGCTCTTCTGTTCCTTTCTCTGAGTTGTCCTCCCTTCTCCTCTCTGGGGTTTGGCTGGTCTCCTTCATTGCTAGGGTGTGTTCAATGTTTTCATAGTCTGCATCACTCTCATCATCTTCATAACACCACTGATGCCCTGCAGAAACAAATATCTCTAACCACTTAAATCAATTAAAACAGTTCTGTCAGGCATGTTCTTGAAGTGCCCAAACTTGTAACATCTGAGCTCATTGGGTCATTATTTAGATAATGTTTTTATTGTGGTCATCGTGATAACACTCAACAAAAGTTACTTGATATACAATCAAGTACTGTAGATCTAAATCCTACGTGGAACATTATTTTATGGTGCTGTATGGAAAAATGCTATTGTTTGATTTGGGAAATATGAAGTAATTTTTTTAACTTAAGCAAAAATGCATTAATTCAATGCATGATTTACACACTCATAAAAAAATATGAAAGGCATTTCCTTTCTTACAAAGGATGAATTTCTTCCTTTGTGTTTAAGTTGGTTATATTTTCACCCTATAGTTATGCACATGGATAAGATTTGTGTAATAATGTGGAATATCATGCCACTACATAGGAGAGGTAAAAGTTAATGAAATGCGTACAGTAGATAATTACACAATAAACATAAATAGTACAAAAAGCTAGATAATTGAGGCTTGTGTTGCATTTTGAAACCACGGACAAACAGAATACTTCTAATGGTATTTAAAAGATTAAAGAAGAATGTCAAACAAATGCAGAATAATCAACAATCTTTAATGATGGTACAGACAGTTGGATTTTTCTCTACCAACATACTGTAAAATACAGATACAGTACAGTATATGTGCAGGTAACAACCATGGTAAGAACGAGAAAAAAAACATCTGTGTTCTTGAAGAATTCCTCCAGGACCACCTGTTGAGAGAGAATAAGGTACTGTATACCTGATGGCTCTGGTGTTTTCCCAGCCTTAAATTGTTTCTGATCCTCCACATGATGAAAATCACTATTCTCATAGATATCTGCCATCTTGTTGGTCAGTAGAACAGATGCGTCTCTTTGCACAGTTGAGCTGAAATGGTAACTTATCACAGCATTTACAATATGAGTTGTTTTAAAGAGGAAATATGTGGTAAAGTAGTTGATGTGTCACAGGAAAGAACAAATGAGAGTCCTACTGCCAGCAGTTCATAGTAAACAGAAGTTCCTTTTTTGATTCTCACCTAAAATAGTTTGATGCTCAGCAAAAGAAGCTCAGCATTCTTTTTTGAACATGACAGAAGTTCTTTGCCTTGTGCATTAGATTTTGTAGGTTTTAATTAGTGATACATTTTATCATAATGCTATGCACCATGGATGAAAGTGCTCATGAAGCCAAAATTATCAACAGATATGGGGTTCGATTTGTGTACATGTATCTGTATTCTTTGACTGGGAGCTTAAATACAGACCATAAAACTGCTACAGGATTTTGACAAAATCTTCATTTATCAGTCTTCTATTCTCTCTAGGTCATCATCACATAACCCCAATAGAGAAATTCTGGTAGCTACATTACTGTTTTATAGACTGATCTTGTAAGGTCTCAGAAGTTCAGCAAGGCTGGGAATTATGAGTACTGGAATGGGAACCCATCAAGACACCCACTTTGCTGCTGCAAGTGTTGTTGGTTGAGCTCTTCCTCCTGCATCACAATGTGCAATGGCCCAGGATTGAGGTACAATCCTTCAGAAGAGATGTTTAAGTCAAGACTGTGTTTATGTTTTTTGGTGTTTTCTTAATGTCTTTGTATTGGGGTATACATGCAAATAAGCATTTCAATGCACTTTATGTGTATATGACAATAAACTGAATTGATTTAAAATATTAACTGTGCCAGTTTGTAAGTTTAATTTTGGTTACTTAAAAAAGAAAAAAAAATACTGGATTAGAACAAATACAGTATCTGTCATCATGCTTTTAGGGTGCTAAGAATATGACAATACAAAGTGAGCTTAAATTTGATTGTCATGCTCTGTAGCTCTTTAGTGCTGCAGCTATGTCACATTGATACAGTAGGTAATGTAAGATACAATCTGCATATGACTCCCTCCTCCGAAAGAGACATGAAACCATAGCAAGGCCTGACCCCAACAATGCTATTCCCAATTTAATACAGCTCGGTGGACTGGAGCCACTAGGGTCAAATATCTTGCTCAATGTACAACAGCAGGACCAAAAGTCCAAAGCCCAGATTTTATTTCATTTACCCAGTAGACAAAAAAGCCAACAGCTAATCATGTTTCTCAAGTAACAGAGATTCTTAGCCTTTAGGTGATTCTGTAACACACTTACATGCTTGTAATATCTGTGTAAAGCTCTTGAAGACACAAGTCAGTTTGGTATCTTTTACTGTACTTCAGAGACTGAGGGAGCTACAGGCAAAGCTCATGAGAATGCAACTACTGTACAGCAGAGTATTGGATTAAGATTCTTACAGTGGTGCTAGACTAGTACCCCCAGGAACTGGAATTCTGTTAGAAAAACCTAGAAAATTTCAGCAAACAACCAGAATATTCCTCTGTGTTCCAAGGTGATTGTGATTTTTTCATGTTTCTATAGCATGGAATTACACTTTATATTCACTTCAGAGTTTGACTCACTCTCAGATCAGCTCTGAGGACACAGGAACACAATAGATACTGTCTATAAACTCCACCTCCTCCAAACCCATCACTACTGTATCATAATGCCATGGCCAGCTCACAACTAACACTTTACAAAATAATAATTAGGTGTAACAATGTTACCCCCAATGTTTTAAAATCTCTTCAGAATCATCAGGCTTTACTTCTTTTAAATAAATAACAATTTCATTCCAAAAGCTCTCTATAAATTCTTCATCAAATTAATAATCAATTTCATCCACTTTGGTTCATTTAGTTCACTATGTGATTAATGAAAGTGATCATCCAGCCTGGAATACAACTGAAACACTCCTGGAAACTCTTTTATAACTTATAACAGTGATGCCACTGAGGCTCAACAGGCTTTATAATTCTACCTTTTTTCCTGTTACAAACCACCTTCACTGGGAAGATTTGCAAAAGATTAGGGTCAGAACCAGGAACTAAAAACTGGAAACATCCCCTCATTAAATGTCTGTTTATAAGTGTAGATGGGAGTCCCATCACTAGATTCAGAGAACGACACCTCCCCCTGTCATAGTCTGGCTGCACTCTGATCTTTTGGGATTTGCTCTTCATAGTGAGCTGTGTCACTGGTGAGGTCAATGCAATGGTAGCAGCTCCTGACAGCTGTAAAGCCCACATTCCTTCTTCTAGACTCCCTGAGGTGAATGCCTCAGATCCCAGCACAAAGAGACACTGATCCAACATCTCAGTATCTCATGCTGTTCGGATCCTCAGACAATGAGAGATAGGGTGCTGCTGTGTTGGTGTCCAGAGACGCAGGAGCTGATAGAGAAAGCAAAAACAACACTGACTTAACCAAAGATAATTAAAAAAAAGTATTTTAAAAAGTTCATTTTTTCAAATGTAAGCAATTGAAGTAGTATAAAAAGGTCATACAGATGTACAAAATTGAAATGAAGAATGCAGCACATTTCTGTTAGTGTCAATATGAGGACAGCAGCTAAAGAGTCAGCACACTAAAGACCCACTGTCGGGAGAGGATCACCAGGACATGTAGTGACACCTGTAGAGCAAACAGGAGGAGATCAGTCACTTCACTCCAGGGCTCTTACACAGACAATCAGACTCTCATTGCTTTTATCTGATTGACTCCACAATTCTCAATGTTCCTCCTGTACAAAGAAAACCTGTAAACCGCGCTCCCCCTTGTGATCCTGCCCCCCCAGTACCCCAGTACTCATCTTCTCCCAGACTCTCTACATGGTGCTTGGCAAAATCTATCATTGTTATGAAACCCCATCTGGGTCCTGCAGTGTGTGCTGGGCTCTGCAATGATATTCAGGAGTCAGTGCAGCTGTGTGTTTAGACTCAGTACAATAGAAAAGAGGAAAGCAGGTTGGAGTTCACATACAGTACCTGCTCTTCATGGACGTGTTCTTCTGAAAAATATCAACAGGACTTGATAACTATATTTCTCAAACAGATATCATTAAGATATTATATATATTTTATTATATTAAACAAAACTTTACATGCAGTTTACATATACTGTACCTCATTTTATGATGTTATTGCACTGTCCTGAAGAGGGCAGCAGTGTCAGACCAGGAGGGTGAATCCACTTGCTGGGTTCTGGATCAGCAGCAAACACACTAGCAGAAGTGTAACTGAAAGTACCGCACTGAGACTCGAGACAAGGTGGAACTCGAGTTCAAATCCAGGAGACATAGTCATAGACATAGTCAAAATAGCAAGTAGGGTCCGAAGCCAAGTAGACACAGTGAGTAAACAAGCAGAGGCAATCTGAGTGCCAGGTCATGAGCACAAGTGAGGGTCTGTGTACAGCAAAGCATTTAGAAAGCAAGCAAGAGAATAAGAGAGCAATGAAGTGCAACTAGGAATAAGCGAGAGACTCAAACGAGGAAACCCAATGACTCTGCACTGGTCTGGGACTAAGGCAGGACTCAAATACTTGATGTTAACAAGGTAAATGCCTGTTAATTATGAATGGATGGACAGATAAATGCCCATATCACATTCTAAAGTCACCAGAGATGTTTCTGCCTGTAAGGAGCCACAGCTGGTTTCTGTAGCAAAATGGAAGTGTGTCTGTGTTTGCGTGGGATGAATCCTCCGAACCGTTGTACAGTAACAGTCAGTATTTTCCTCTGCAACTCGTAGTCACATTGAAGCAACCCCCTCGTCAACCGGAACAAACTCCAACTCTATGGACCCCAGCCAGGTACTCGTGATCTCCACACCCACCGGGGGCTTTTCACACAGGGAAAGTCCAGCGTAGGAGAGAGACCAGCTCCGATCATGAAATCTGGCTTCAGAGCTAACGCTGTGTATAGATATGAGACCAATTATGTTTAGTCGGTACTTTTAAACCTCCCACACCAGCTCAGGCACCTTCCCCCAAGTGAAGGGATGTTCTATGTGACAGGAGCTAGATTCCATTGTCAAGGTCTAGTTTTTCTAGATCTGTCTCACTCATGCCAGTCACCCAACTGGCATCGCAGTCGACTCCCCTCCTTCGCCTTGTGGGTGATGAGCCCATCCTATTGTGCTTGTAAACCATGTGTCCATAGTATAAAACTTCCTGGAACTGATACAGGACCTTTCATCTCAAGGGGTCTCTAAGCGCTTTACCTCTGTGAGAGTAGGAGGGTTCATCCACCACTGGAGTGCCAGACCCACCTGTGTGACTTACAGCAGCCTCACTGCACAGCAGAGAAGACTCATACTTATTATCAGTAAATAAATTGAGAGGGAAATTTAGGGAGACAAGATTGTATAAGACCATGATGTTATTTAGCCAGGACCGCATGGCTAACACCCCAACTCTGATGAACATGGGCAACATGTTGAATATACAGTACTTATTGAAAATGGGACTGTTCACAATTAAAGATCCCACTAGGGGGCAGCATCCTCCTAAAAGCACAACTCTTGTGCTGTGATCTGTCCTGAGGTTTCTCCTGTGCCCCCTCTCTCAATAAGTCAAAAACGTTATTTTTTTCTTCCTTAATTTTAGCATGGGCCATGAAGACCTGTCTCTATGAATGGGATCTGTTCAATGTGAAATGCTATGTTATTCAAATGAATCCTGGGGCCAGCACATAAATATCACTGCATGGCCCAGAGTGTAAGCCTTGTCATTCTTGAAAGCGTAAAGAAAAAGGTAAAATCCCAGCCCTTTCACAAGATGAGCTTTTTGGTCAATGCTTCAGTTCTGGACTGGGGCTTTGCCTGCATGGAGTTTGAATGCGTTCTGCTGATTTTCTGCAGGGTTTCTTTAGGTTTCTCCCACCTCCCAAAGACAAGCAAGCTTAGAATGACTAAAGTATCCCTGTGTACTTGTGCATGTGCACATGTGTGTAGGATGGACTGTTGTCCAGTTGGGTATGTTATTGCACCTTGTGTCCTGTGATTCCAAGATAATCTTCATTGCATCTGATCCTGATACAAGTCCCAGGGAGTCTACTTCAATAACAAAGGTGGGTAGTCTGTTCCATTTTGCTCCAGTTTGTGCCAGCCATGCATAACTGTTTTTTAAAAAGTGCAGTTTTAGTCATAACTTGCGCTTTCTTGGTTTCCACTTGTAAGAACTTGTGCACTTGAACACAAAATAATCTAGGAAGGTGGTGGAGGGATTTCGTAGGGTTATTTCAAAACATTTTCTAAAAGCAAAAACATTTTCAAAAACATTTTTTCAATGTTTTCCTTTCTTATTTGCTTTATATAATAATCTATCACTGCTTATTCTACCTGTTCCTTTTCTTTGTGCGCTTGATATTGTCATTTTCTATTTCCTGACACTGACCTGACAATGTGTCTAGCAACATGTTTATCCTTGGTTTGTGCTTTTTGTGCGTTCCATACAGTATGCCTTGGTACTGTCACAATGGTGTAATTAGCTCTGCTGCATTAAAACCTCATTCTACACCACGTTGCCATCACTGCTAATGAGCTGAAGAGAGTCAGTTTGTTCCATTTAAGGTGAACAAATAATATGATTATACTTGTTTCTGGTGCTGGAATCTACAGATTACAACTTGCTAACTACAAGAAGCCAGGTAAGATACAGTAAGTGCCTTATTCATGTAGTGCAGGAAATAAGTAATTTTACAGCTGGAAACAGTCTGCTTTTGCAAAAATATTCATACTCAATTCAGAGACTGAACAAACTGAACTTGTTGTAGCAAGGGGTAGACTATATTTAATTTTTATCTGTGATCTGAAAGTTTGAAAAATAGACTAAAACCTGGTTTCCACAAAGATTAAATAAGTCAAGCAAGCCAGTAATACTATCAGGTTGAGCTGAGGTTGGAGTCTTCAATGTGAAGTTGTGGCTTTGTGTAGTGCAAATAGGACTATTTTTGCTTTATCTTTTGCACAGTGAACTTCTTCATTTGTGAAAAACAATGTGGTGAAAAAAAACGTTACTTTCATTACATTTTTTTAACAGAATAACATGACTTTAGTACACTGAAAAAAGGCATGACTTGTCTTTTATGTGCAATTGTAGAGATTTGTACAATAAACATCAATATTCCTCCCCACTCCAAATGGTAGTTGGCTATGTTAATAACTATCCTTGGATTGTCCTTTCCTGTGTGGCCATGTGATGGATTGGGATCCCCATCCAGGAGAAGAGCAGGTACAAGTATGTGCTTCTGGGTATGGAATTCTGGGATTTTAGCTCTGTCCTTTCAAGATAGGCTTCACTGACCTTGACATCATTAGAAACTTTATGATAATGAATGAATAGATATTTATTACTTTCACATGCTCATATTATCTCTTATTATTAAGATCAAACAAAGTTTTTTCACTGTTTTACTTTGTTACATTTCTGATGCATTGAACTTTTTTCAGCTCTGCTTTGTTTCCACATTTCCACATCAAGGCTAAAAAGTTAAAGAATAAGAAAGGAACGATTGATATTTTTTACTTCTGTATTTACACGCACAACAGGACAGAATATCTTTGATCACTAATATCTTTGGTACTAATATATAAATGAAGAACTTATAAATAAATGACACAAATTCACATGAATTCTGACATGATCAGAACCATATCTGAATATTACTGGGATAGGACACAAATAGCGATCATCTAAAAATGGACAATGACTGCCCCAAATTCAAACTGTACTTAATCCAGGCTGAGCTACAGTACTAGTTATTTTACAACGTGGAACTGTAAACACCAGACTGCTGTCACACCTGTTCTGGTTTCTACCTTTATATTGAAAAGCAAGAAGCACTAAAATTAACCCTAGAAATAAAGATGACTATGATTGACAGTTTCACACAAACCCTTTGACCACAGCAAGAATAACAATTAGACAAACATGGCAGATTATCATTAAATATCTAAGTGCTGTTTCTGATTTTGAATTCAGAGACCTGAGTCATTGCAGATGAAGCTTGAACAGCTGTGGTGGTTAGACTCTCTTCTCACAGATCCAGGGATTGCGTAAAGTGCAAGATACATCATTACGTTTGTTGTTCCTCAGCTTTCCACAGTCTTCATCACCCTCATTGTTGGGCTCCCCAGCATTCCAGTACCTACAGTCCCGAAAGGAAGTCACTTGTTTCCTATCATTTTGTCTTTTTATTTGGAAGGATGTGTCTTTTGCCTTCTAACACTCACATGTTTATAATCTGTATAAGTTGCTGCTGAGTTGAAGTTGTTTTGTTTCAGGGTAAGAGTTAGGATTGGTTTGCTTAATTCATTATACTTAGCAATACTAAGGTACTGTAGACCTTGAAATAATTCTCTAACCACAAAAACACCAGCTCACAGGTACTCTTGTAGTCAATATTGAGTACAAATTGGTTCAATGAGACTAATTTGATGAGTAGACCAGACAATATTGGAAAGCTGCTTGTTACGGCATCCTGACTTCTATTGTCTGCTCAAACTGCGCAGCTGAGGCACAGACTAAGCAGATGTCTGTAGCCAATCCATGCTCACCCAGTGTCCCAGCTAACCAGGCCTCCCCATCCTCCAGCGTACTTAAACCCTACTCGTGGTTCAAACAGTGTTCAGTATTGTTGCCATTAATCTGAGCTCTAGTTCTAGCCTTTGGTACATTCTTCCCTGGTTCCTGTTTTTGTCTCCTGCTCCTGTTTACCTCCCTGTTCGTTGTTCGCCTTATCATTGTTCCTGAGATTTGTCTGTTTGTACCTTCCCGTATTGGTTTTCTTCTGTTTGGTGTTCTCAACCCTTGATCATTTGTTTTCCTCCTGGACTCCTAACCTGGTTTTTGGATTTTGGCCTGTTACTCAACTCTGACTTTTGGACCGTGTTCCTAGACCTTGATTCTAGACTTCTTCTGGCTTTGAATTCCTGCTCACCTTTTGACCCTGGTCTTGGATTTCCCTCATTTACTGTTTTGAATCTTTGTGAGCTTGGAACCCGCATAGGGTCCATTCCTTGTTTATTGAACTGTGGACCAGCCTAATACTACTCATTTGCTCAACTTAAGAAATGAAGAAGACAGCTTGTACTGTAAGTCTAACAGTATGAATTGTCCAGACCTTAAATTATTTTAACGTTCTGAAACCTAGAAATCCTTACCAGTTCTTATTGCCAAATTTTAGAAGTCAGAAACAGTTTGACAAAATATTTCAATCAAATAAATTACAGGTTTTTTATATCAAATTTAACAAAATTAAAAAAATTGAAATGGGCCAAAATGATGATAAACTTTCTGTGACATATCCAGAAAAAAGTATGAAATACTGCAGTTTCAAGGGTGAAACTCACTCAGACAATGGTTGTTCATTTATTAATGAGGGGGGTCTGTTCATCACACAAGACTGTGACAGAAAAGGCAGTGTCAGTACTTACAGTACTTGTCACTCTTGTCAACTAGTGTTCCATCCACCCATTTCCAATTCCCTTCACTGTCACTGTCACTCAGCCCCAGCCAGTGGTTGGAAGAGATGTTGCTTAGATGTTTCTGGGAGCAATGATGAAAGATGTGAAAGATGAAGTCAATCTGAACTTATTAGAGATATAGAATAATGCCTCTAATTGTAGGCATCACAGCTGTACCACTGAAGAACTCATCTGGAGTATCCTAGTTGTTGGACCCACTAAAAATACAGTTGTGCTCATTTTGATGAGGATTTAAAATAAAATAAAAGGAGCAATGGGAGAAGATAAGTAAAAACTGAAACATCTAGGATTCTTCTTCTTGATTCAACAATCTTGATGATTCATGACTTGTTCAAGGCTGAGAATGCAGATTTTCTCACACTTTCCAACAAGTTGTACAGTATTTTGTGGTACTTTGTTTTCAAGAAGTGGCAGTAGACTTCTTTTAAATATATCCTTTTCTCTAAACAATGTTTTGTGATAACAGAATATTAAAGAATTTTCTAAAATTATGTTTCTAAATTTTGCCAAGCAAATGCACCTTAGTATCTGAATAAAAACATCCAAGAATTCTTGTCTACACAGTGCTCAGCTAGAACTAAGCTGCAGTTCTAGAAGTAAATGCCCCCCACCTGTCCCTGCTGGTTCTGTCTGCTTCTCTTCTCTCTAACTCTGAGGTCTCCTTGTTCCACAGCCCTAAACCTGCAGCTTCACTTAGGACACTGTTCACCTTTTTAGACTGCTTTCCCTGATCTCCTTCCCTATATTTCCCCTCTGGGGTTCATTTAAGCAGGCCTGCATTGCACTTCTCTCGACAGTCAAACCAACAAAAGCAACATACGGTATTTAATAACTTTCACACAAACAGAGACTCACCAAGCAAATTTAGAACACAAGACAATACAGGTGAACACATTTTCACAGATTTTACACTAAAGAAATGCAATCTAGCCCTCATCTTTCTGTAATAACTATTTTTGTAAATGAATGCAACCAATTGTGATTGTAATTTTAAAATGTCTGTTTTCGGTGCATAACCTAACCTCCCCAGATAGATTTCTGGGCTAAATTTTTCAACTCACTGTCTGGTAGAGAAGAAAAGGAGGGATCTCACTCTTACCAGCTCGTCTACATTGTTGATAATGGCAAGGCTAGAGGCCTGGTTGACACAGTACTGTTGAGCTCCACTCCAGTCTCTTGATTCTTTTGAATAATAGTAACAACTTCCACTGAACAGGATCCAGTCACCGGGGCGTGATTTTGCACAACCTACAGGCAAATTAAAAAACAAGAAGTGAGAGGTTTTTTTTGTTCTCGTTGACATTCACTTTCCCAATAAAAAGACATTTTGGACTTTTTCATTAAAGGAAGTAATTTTTTATTAGGTTTGTTTTTCTAAGATTCTCTTGATGTAAAAGAGAATTGCAAGTGAAACCCATGAATTAAAGAACCATGGTAGTAGAAATTATGAAAATTCAGAGTGCAAGATAATTGGGACCCTCGCACAATACACTGATGACTTCACTAAGAAGACTTCAGAGAAAAATGTATCTCTTCAGCAAGTTGTTATTATGATTGATTAATAGTTTGAATGAATAGTTTGAATTTCATTTCTGCCTGCACAAAATTGGCATGGCCGTAACGACTATAGCCTTCCAGTTCCATGGGTTTGGGTTTAAGTTCAACTTCAGGCATCTGTCTGAATTAAGAGTCTGTCATACAGCAAGGAGTCATGTGCCCTTTCTTGTGCTTCTGAAATACTGTATATAGTCATATATGTAAGAAAAAAATAAAGAAAATATGTAAAGAAACAATTAAAATATCACTTTTTAATTTTCACTTTTTAAATTTAATTTCTGTCCTAAAACACAGCCATGCAATCAAACACATTCTACATTTTGTCAGAATCTTAACCCTAACCCTAGCTAAGGGTTTTGGTCAGGTTAGGGTTAGGGTTAGGGTTCACATGTTCTTCAAAATAGTTCCACAATCTCCCACTGGTTTGATTGCAAGAAATACTTCAATGAATACAATTTTTAATGAGAAATAACTAGGTATAAATAATAGTTTATGCTGTTAATCTTTTGTTTTATAATTGAGAGTTTCTTGTTCCTGACAGGATTTTAGTGTACATGAGAATTTTTCAGCATATCAAACACTTTTTGGAAATGTGGGGAACACATTACATCCTTAGAGGCTGATAATTCTCCTTTTGACCACTTTAAAACAGCAAGAGCAGAGGTCCAGGATGAGAAGCTCCTGTCCAGCTGAATGTGTTGTACTGTCTATATGTACCATCCATCATCCAGAATCAAAGCACTGACCTTGAGCTTGGAGCTGGGAAGATAAATAGTTTAGAGAGATGACATCTGAGACACTGAAATAAAAACAGAACCACAATGTTCTCTAGAGTCCAGTACAATACAAAAAATAGACAGTATTTGCATTGTCAGTCTAATCTTTTTTTAAATAATTTAGCTGTCTATATGATTTTGGAACTGGATTATAAAATGTTCAACCTACAGTAAACACCATCTGAGACTCAGAATATAGTAATGGGGGCTTTCTTATTTATCTGTCACTTGACAGAGGAGATTCTGTGTCTTGAAATTCATTATTTCTTCGCTTTATGTTGTAGGCTATTTTTTTACTTTTTTTTTGAGTAACGAGAAATGTTGAAAAAAATGAAAAAAATTGACCTGACAATTTCTTGCAATAAAAATGCAGCGTATTGCTTTACCAAATCATGCAATAAATACACTGTAAAAACATAACATAAGCCTGATTCTCATACACAACATGGGGATTTTATAGCTTATTGAACACTTCTTGCAAAAGCAGGTAAAACCATACATTTCAAGAGGTTGTGATTTCTCTTTTTGACCACTTTAAGACAGCAAGAGCAGATGTCCAGGATGAGAAGCTCCTCTTCTGGCCTAAAGTCTATACTGTCTACACTGTATCATCTATCCTGATCCAAAATTAAAGCACTGACCTTGGGCTTGGAGCTGGGAAGATGAACTGTTCAGCCTGGATGACATCTGAGCCACTGAAATAAAAACAGAACCTCCGTGTTCTTTAGTGTTCAGTACAAAGCAAACAAAAAAGGAACAATTTACAATGCTATCCTAATCTTGTTTAAATGAATATGTTAACTAGATGATTTTATTCTTATATATGAATTATTCTTATTTATCTGTCAATTTATAAGTTGCATGATCTCTATTAACTACTACAAAACAAAAAAAAGAAAGTATGTCAGCCTACATTTATTCAAATAAAGCAAGCTGACTTTATGATTTTATAATTGGATTGTAAGGTGTTCAACATGAACACCATTCCAGTTCTTGAAAATAAATCACAGAAAAAAGACAGAAACAGGTGTTCTTTGCTACCTGAATGAATAAAGCTAAAAGAGAGAATGATTTTTCACCCATTCAGTCCAACAACTCGGAAGAAGAACCATGTGTTAGAAAACAGGAATCCAAATTTGTCACTGCAGAGGAGATCTGTGAATCTAAAATGATGCAAGGACAGAAATTTGGTAATATGGACTGCATTGCTAACTACAATGGTTTTATACTGGTATTACCATGCCATTTTTAATATGTGCTTTAGATACAGTATATCCAGCAATGTGATAATCCCAGATAACTCAGAAGAATTCATATGAATACATTTTCAGCATACATAACCACAATACCCATAGACATAACACCAAAGAGAATGGTTAATTATTTTTTAGTTCAGCTGGAATCTGTATCACAGACTGTATAGGGAAATTAGTCGTATAGTCCAATAAGATATATAGTACAGAATACACAGTATAACAGAATTTAGTTTTATAATGGGTCCATTATAAAACACACTGTGCTAAGATGATATTGATTTCAGGTTGTTTGCATGCTTGCATCTTAGATCAATTTCAAACCTTGCCCTTTCTATGTCGGTTTTTAAATGAGCTTCAGTGAACTCCTCTGTCAACATCTATTAAAAAAAGTAGCCCCATAAAAAAAGAATATTTATAATTGCATACATTCTACATAATACCAAAAATAATCATTATGTTCCTTTTAAAATAACCAGTAATGACTAACTATTGACTCTATGCAACACTTGCTGAGTCTAGCAATAAGCATCTGATTAACTGAAGGCTACCAGCTTGAAATGTGCACTAACCTAGCCCAGGTTTCTTCCTATAAATTCTGGATAACACATTAATTTGGTCTCATCCTGAAAACCATAAACAAACATCCCCCCACACAAGCAGCACCTACCACTGCTCATCAACCCAGCTTTATTCATTCTCAGGCTTTGGATTTCTGCAGAACCTTTGAAAAAAATGTTCGTAGTAAAAGAGGAAAGTAGTTTTGTTTCTTTCATGCTTGAAAGTGCCACATGTAATTATTCTGCAGCATGCTGAACACAAGTGAGACGATAGTCATAAGGAGAGCTGGAAAGAGAAATGCAGAAAGCCTTTGAAGAAAGCGAAGTTTACAGTATGTGAACCTGTTTTGGATAGTTCTTCCTTTTTTGCCTTCTTCAAAGAAAAACCAGAACATCCTCATTCTGGATACCGTATGCTTGCCTCATAATTTCAATTTCTTAGGTTTCACTTCGTAAGCAGGGATGTACTTGTGTTTTTTCCACGACTAATGACAGATGAAATGCATAGAATGAAATGTTTGTTAAAAACAGAGAACCTTATTATACAATAAACAAATTATATTGGGATGCTGATTGTTTATCTTTCCCTGAAATCATCTTGTGTCTTACTTCAGGACAGGAAGGTGTCCTGAGTGAATGGGTTTTGTGGTCAAATTGAAGTGCTCAAAGCTTGCAATCACACTTAAGAAGATTTCTAAATAGGATGGTTTGAAAGAGTTTTCCACTGCTTGCTGCCACCTCCTTCATTTTACCAGGCCTTAAACAGCAAAAACTACTGAGGCATGCATTTTGTTATAAAAAGGCAAAAATGGCATACAAAATAAGTAACAAATCAATGGAACCTTACTAATGCTTCTAATGTCTCTGTCACATATGTTTTGATATATTGTATATATTACAGTATATAGTATATACAATATACAAAAAACATTTACATGTTTTCTGCAAAATATTTGTAACATGAAGGAAATGCATCAGCTCTGTTCTAAGAAAAGTAATATCCTCTACATGGGTATGTGACAGTGGAACACACCTCCCACTGTACTTCCTACTCAGCGTGGGAATGTGCAGCATCCACACCTGACACCAATCAGAGCTGCGATTTAAGATCCCCACGCGCCCGCAGATGGCGCTCACGGTAGAACCGAATGTGTTCCCTTCACCGGCGACACAAACTAATTTCTCCGCTTAGAGAAAGATTTCTCTCCTGTACCAGAGAACCGAAACCTCTGCAAACGACTACACACTGGCACACCACGGGGAAGACAACACACGCTCTGCCGGTGCTCAGGCAGCCTCCTAACTCTACCGACACTATCACATTTGGCGCCCAACGTGGGGCTGCCTGCTTTTGTAGTCGTCATGGCTGATCACCTGACCCTGATGGAAGAGGCAATCCGAGCCCTCGCTGCCACTGTAACGGTACAACAGGAAAACAACGAGTTACAGTGACAAGCTCAGCTCATCCTCCAGGCTCAGATCCTCCACCGGAGGAGTCAGCTTCTGTTCAGACCAGATATTTACAGGACCAAGTAACTGCTTTACAGGACCTGTGCCAACAGATGGGAGAGCGAATTCAGATTTCACCCACCTCACCCACCCCAGCATCACCGGCACCGGATCAGCCCAGTCATGTCCTGCAGAAGATGATGCCTGAAGACGATGTGGAGGCTTACTTACAGGTATGAGCCTTCAAGCGGACGGCGGAGCGCCTTCAATGGGACCGCAACCTATCGGCCAGCATCATGGCTCCCTTTCTGTGTGGTGAGGCCCAGAAGGCATATTACGATCTGGACAGCACATCTGCCTAGGACTATACCTGCCTGAAGGCAGAAATCCTCACCCGGGAAGGGGTCACGACTCGCGTCAGTGGTGCTATGAACCCGGGTCTCTACCCGCTCTCAGATGTACTCAGATGTACGACTTGATATATCTGGCCAAAAAATGGCTTGAGCCAGACACCCTGTCTCCAGGTCAAATAGTCGAGTGGGTCGTCCTAGACGTGTACCTGCAGCAATTGCCCCCCAAGCCCAGCATGACCCACAGACAGTGAACGATTTCATGGCCACCCTAGAGAAACACCTGGCTGCAGCCAACCTTGCAGGGCGGGACAAGGACGCCACCAGTGCAGGTACACAGCAGGAGGGGAAGACATTAGAAACCTACCGGGTGGTCCGCCCCAAATTCAAGGTGCACTCAACCCCAGCGGACTGGGCCACCAGGAGAATTCAGGGGTCATCTCGCTGTACCTGAGGTGCCATAGAGGGACACGAGTCTGATCAGTGTCTTGCTGAAGATACAAAAATGGACTGCAACATCGTCCACTCCTCCCATAACTGGCATAAGGGGACGGCGCATACAAATCCTGCGGTAGAACCCATCTCATTAAAAGGACAGCCCCTCCTTGCCCTCGTCGATTCAGGGAGCGCTCTCTGTTTAGTCACCCCTGATGTAGTCCGACCACACCAGGTGGAAAAACATCATGAGATCGCCGTCGGCTGCATTCATGGGGAGCAACAAGAACATACGGTAGCCCGCCCATTTTAGAGGGCGCACGGTAGTGATCACAGCTGCCGTAGTACAGGGGCTGCCACACCCCCTGATTCTTGGAAGGAATTTTCCCCTGTTCAGTGAGCTGTATTCTGGAAACAGCTCTAAATTGAACTGCGACTCGACAAAGAAACCGAAACGCCAACAAAACTCCAAGCCAGAGGTAGGCATTTGCGCCCTGGGGAAGTGCAAAAGGAAAGGGGGCGTTACCCAAACTAATACTAGTGCATCTACCTCGCCATCTTCGCTCCCCAGATCTAAGCAAGCCGGGCCGTCTATGGACCCCCTTGACAACTGGGAGATGGGCATCCTTACTGCAGGCTTCCCCCGAGACCAAGAGGAAGACACTACCCTGGCCCATGCCCGAGCCCAGGCGATTGAATGGAAAGGACAACCGGTGGAGGCTCATCAGGGACGCCCAAATTCTTTTATTATAAAGAATGACCTGGTATACCAAACTAATTTCTCCGCTTAGAGAAAGATTTATCTCCTGTACCAGAGAACTGAAACCTCTGCAGATGACTACACACCGGCACACCGCAGGGAAGACAACACATGCTCTGCCGGTGCTCAGGCAGCCTCCTAACTCTACCGACACTATTACAGGTATAAAAGTAGACAGGAAAAATGTCTCAATCTGATATCTTACTGCTCTCCTTCAAGGTGACTTGACTCATTTGGAGGTGCTGAATCTCTTCGGTCAGTGCAGAGTCTTAAAAAGACAAACAAGATAGAGAGGCAAAGAGGAATTATAATTTCTGATATGCCATGACAGCTTGAAGCCAATAGACTGTCAAGAGCACAGGAGAAGGTCATATCTTCAGCAATGGATTAATTTCAATGCTTTTCTATGAGAAACACCCTTGGCTATTGCTAAATCTGCAATAAAGTGGTTTCTCTGGGTTTGCATGTTGATCCAACACAGGATCAAGGTGGCAGTCAGAGCTTATACTGACAAGCAATGGATACAAGGCAAGATACAACCTGTGACATAAACACAGATATGAACACACTCACACCACGGTCAATTTGTACCAAAGTGCCAAACACTACGGCACTGTACACCTCACATGAGTAGACTGTTATATCAAATCTATATTATAAACCCATACTGTATATTTAAAACACATCACATACAGAAGGCTTTCCAGATGGAAACGAAGAGTTCCTTCTGGTAGTTTAAATGTTTCATTTTGTTCATTTGCAAAATATGAAATTAAGAATTGTGATGTAATATGACTCATTCAATCATCATTCTCTTGTTGTCAGTTTCTGGACTTACACTTTATAAAGGCCAGTGAGATTAAGACTATCCACCCTACAGTGACCATCAACAGCAGGACATAAGGCAGAATGATGGATTTGGTCCCAGCAGCAGCAGCTGGATCTGTAAAAGGAGTAGAAGACCTATTTGTTGAACGTCCTGACTTTGGGGGAAGTTAAATTTCTTCTCTTTTTTTAGAAAACGTAGGAAATCTTACTTTACTTATGAAGCAATAAAAATCCAAGCTTTTTGGCAAAGGACAGTCCTCAGAAAATAATTAAAATAATTAAATAATTGTAATGATGATACCTGATATAATGCTGATTTGAGCTCAATCTGTTGTCAAACCTTCCCTTTAGAAGTTGTCCTTTTATTCCTGCAATATTCATGCCATGTCAAGTTCTCAACTGAATACTAACTGAAAGAGGACTTTATCAGAGACAGGTGATATTCTCAAGCTAAGAACAGGAAGATCACAGTTCTCCCATGTTACAAAATACTGTATATGGAAATAAAGATTATGTTTTATGTCTGTAGTGTTGGCAAAGAAACAGAAGAACTGGAACACGGGTGTTTGAAAATTGAACAGAATAATAGCAATAGTTTCTTATACAGTATTTATGTTGCATTTTTCATCCTCAAATTAATATTGTGGCATTAATCAACCTCGATGATAAAAACATAGCACCGTGATAATACCCATCACTTGTGAGGAATGAACCATGGAGGCAGCTGCAAGGGTGAAGTTGGGGTGGGGGAAAGGGTGTAAAAAGATGCACACAGAGTTGTGGGCAGCCAGTGAGTATCTAGCAGTAGTGCAAGTACACAAATTGACCTCCTTCTGAACTTCTGTTAAACAGCACCATGAAGGTAGCCGTTTAAAAATACATGAAACAACACCAGGTCATATTTGGCAGTCAGCGTTTTGGCCGTACTTGTGTAGGATTTCACTTCTTCTTTTGCTTTCTCTGAGTTCTTATGACTCCTGCATTTTGGGGTATGGCTGGCCTCCTTCATTTCTAGGGTGCATTCTATGCTTTCATAGTCTGCATTACTCTCATCATCTTCATCACAACACTGATGCCCTGCAGAAACAAACATTTCTAAAATCATATTCTTTAGTCAAATACAGAAACAATCTCTAAAGAACATATAATTGATCTGATCTGATCTTTACTTAAGACATTTAAGACAAATAAAGTTGTTCTGCAAGGCATGGTCTTGAAGTTGCAAAGTATGTAATGTTCTAACATTGGAGCTCATTGGGTTAGATAATGCTTTTATTGTGATCATCTTGATAAAATTTGATGAAAATTACTTGATATACAACTTGCAAATTAGCAAAAAAATATGCTTTGTCTTGGACTTTAAAGGCTTAAAGATTTTGCACTTAAACAGAAATACATCAAATCAATGCATGATTAACACACCCACAGAACAAGACATTTTCTCCCTATAGTTATGCACATGGAAAAAGAGTTGTGCAATCGTGTTGAATACTACACATTACAAAGGAAAGATTAAATATAATGAAAAGCATATATACAGTATATAAGTAATAATATATCAAACATAAATAGTGGAAGAAGCAAGAAAAGTAAGTATTGAGTTGTATATTTAAACGATTGTTCAATGATATGACTGTATTACAGAAGAATGCAAACAAATGCAGATCAACAGTCTCAAATCGGTGCATACAACAGGATTTTTCTCTTCTAATAGACTGTAAAATATAGATACAAGTGCAGGAAACAACCACTTCAAGAACATAAAATACATCTGTGTTCTTGAAGAGTTGTTCCTCCAGGACCACCTTTTGTACCTGTTGCGAGAGAATAAAGTTTACCTGATGGTAGCTGTGTTTTTCCAGGCTTTAATGGTTTTTGAGCCTCCACATTAAAAATATTTATTCCCATAGATAAGCTCCATTATATTGGTCAGTAGAGCAGATGTGTGTCTTTGAAAGGTTGGTTTAAAATGGCAGCTTATGACGGCATTTCTGAATGGTTTTAAAGTGGAAACGTGGTAAAGTGGTTTTCCTTCCATGTCTGAGGCATGTCAACATCTTTCTTAGTGAATTTCTCCTTTGGTACATCAGCCATTTTCCTTTCATTGTCTACAAATTTCTTATTAGTGCCCCTGATGTATTTGACATCTTTAATGTTTATTTTTTTGTTTACCACATTGTTGAAGCTGGTACCATGCATTCGTCAATTAACATTAACATCTGAATGAGATTCTTTGGTCAATTAGTTAGTAACTACCAAACAATCTAGACAGGCTGAATATTCTCCTCTCATTTGTTCCTATGGTAATTTTTTCATTGAGTTAAATTAGTCATTATTTTTTGGGTAAACATTATTACATGCGGTATGAAAAATTCAAGCATTTAGATTCACACACACATATATGATGTAAAGTAGAAGAATACATTACAGATATATTAAGAATAAACTCTTACTGCTCACTTAAAGAGTAAATACAATTAGTTTTGTTACGATCCCTGCCTCCCGGCAACGAAAGAGGCAGAAGAAGGCGTAGTCTTAGTAAGATCTAAGTCTTAGTACTGGGAAGTAATTTCCCAGGTGTTGGAATTAGAGTTTAGAATTCGTCAGAGGAGTAGAGAAAGATCTTGGACACAGATACTTGAGGTTCCTCGGCCACCACCTACCAACACTCTAGACTCGGAACAACCTATGGAAATTGCCTGCACCTGGTTAACTCCAGAAGAAAGAGAGAGACGCAGACGAGAGGGCCGCTGTATGTACTGTGGAAAATTAGGACACTTCAAAGCTGACTGCCCTGCTTTACATTCGTCTTTGAGGTGCCTCCCAACTACTCAAGATCCTGTGGTGAGTGAGTTAACTCAATCTCTCAGTTTTCCTCAGGATTTTCTATTATGTCTACACTGTTTTGGGGTAATAAACAGATGCCACTTCTTGCTTTTATTGACTCGGAGGCAGCGGGGAACTTTATTGATGCCTCCTTAGCTCAAGCTTGGAAATTACCCCTGACCCAGGTGACTCCTCCTCTTCGTGTACAATCTATTGATGGTTCCCCAGTGTCTCCAGGACTTATAAGATGGCAAACTGAATTAATAAGATTGCAAATTGGCGCCACACACGTGGAAGATATCTGGTTTTGTCTCCTTGAGACCCCATCACATCCCCTTGTACTAGGCTTTCCCTGGGTCCAACAGCATGACCCTAACATTTCATGGTCCCGTAGAGAAATTTTAACTTGGGGACCCCAATGTATTGGTAGTTGCTGTCGTCTGCCTGTAAGAGTTGCACTCATGGAAACGCCCCCTTCTGGTGTTCCTACGATACCTCCCCAATATTCTGATCTACAGGAAGCCTTTAATGAGCAAGAGGCCTTGGCTCTCCCACCCCACCGACCTTATGACTGTGCCATCGACCTTTTGCCAGGAACTATTCCTCCTAAAGGTCGTATATTTCCACTCTCCAATATGGAATCCAAGGCCCTGAAAGTATATATACAAGATTCCCTGAAGGCTGGAATTATACGCCCATCCACTTCGCTTGCTTGTGCCAGTTTTTTTTTTTGTGGAAAAGAAGGATGGTGGGCTCCGTCCCTGCATTGATTATCGTGGTCTTAATGAGATCACTATTAAGAACTGGTACCCTTTGCCCCTAATTCCGGCAGCGCTTGAGTCTGTGCATGGGGCCAAAATCTTCACCAAACTGGATCTACGAGGGGCCAATAATTTAATCCATATTCGGGAAGGGGACGAATGGAAGACGGCATTCATGACAACCCATGGACATTATGAATATTTAGTCATGCCTTTTGGTTTGGTAAATGCCCCAGCAGTGTTTCAAACCTTTATTAATGATGTATTTCGTGATCTGCTACAAAGGTTTGTCTTGGTATACCTTGATGACATTTTCTCCAATACCTTCCAGGATCATGTTCTCCATGTCCGAGAAGTACTCTCCCGACTCATAAAGAATAAACTTTATGTCAAACTGGAGAAGTGCACTTTTAATGCTTCTAGGATTCACTTTTTAGGCTACATCATCTCTCCAGAAGGGGTGGAAATGGACTCAAGTAAAGTCTCCACAATTACTGATTGGCCCACACCCAAGAACCTTAAACACGTACAACGGTTTCTTGGCTTTGCCAACTTCTATAGGAGGTTTATTCGAAACTTCAGCTCGGTGGTTGCTCCCATAACCTTTTTAACTCGCAAAGGACCCAGACAAGGTAAATGGACCCCTCAAGCAGAAGAGGCATTTCAGCACCTGAAACACCTTTTCACTACTTCCCCCATCCTGAAACACCCTGATCCTTCTTTGCCTTTTGTAGTTGAGGTGGACGCTTCTGGCCATGGTGTGGGCACTGTTCTTTCTCAACGTCATGGAGAAAAGCAGATTCTTCACCCCTGCGCCTTCATTTCTAAGAAGTTATCCCCTGCACAGATGAACTATGATGTTGGTAACCGTGAGCTTCTGGCTATTAAGTTAGCATTGGAGGAATGGAGGCAGTGGCTGGAGGGAGCTCATCATCCATTCTTGATATACACAGATCACAAAAACCTGTAGTATTTACAATCGGCCAAACGTCTACTGTATGTCCTCGCCAGGCCAGATGGTCCCTCTTTTTCACCAGATTTAATTTCCTTATCACCTACACTCCAGGCTCTAAGAACATCAAAGCTGACGCTCTCTCACGGATCCACGACCCTCCTGAGGCTGAACTGCTTCCTACACCCATCATCCCTTCTGGTAAATTCCTGGCAGCTGTTAGATGGGACATAGAAGTCATAGTTAGACACGCCTTGGCTGGACAAACTGTACCTCCTCAGTGCCTCAGGACAAGTTATTTGTCTCAACCCCAGTCAGATCTTCAGTCTTACAATGGGGACATGACTCCCGCTTCGCCGGACACCCTGGATTCCGACATACCTTGGATTTCATCTCTAGAGACTTCTGGTGGCCAACCATGGTTAAAGATGTCCAGGCCTGCTCTATCTGTTCCCGAATTAAATCTTCTCGGATGAGGGCGGTAGGCCCTCTTCAACCCTTACCTATCCCCGACCATCCTTGGACCCACCTTTCAGTTGATTTTATTACAGACCTTCCACCAAGCCAAGGATACACAACTGTTATGGTAGTAGTAGATCGTTTCTCTAAATCCGCCCATTTTATTCTCCTACCTTCTTTGCCTTCAGCTAGGGAACTAGCAGACCTGTTCGTACTGCATATCTTCCATCTTCATGGCATCCCTAAAGATAGTTTCTGATAGGGGCCCCCAGTTTATTTCACGATTTTGGAAGGCCTTCTGTAAGTCACTGGGAGCCTCAGTTTCGCTTACTTCAGCTTACCACCCTCAGGCCAACGGTCAAACTGAGCGTATGAATCAAGAACTGCTAACCTACTTACAGGCATATATCTCATCTACCCAAGATAACTGGGTGTCATTGCTTCCATGGGCAGAATATGCTCATAATTCTTTGTATACTTCTTCGACTGGCACGTCACCCTTCAAGTGTGCCTTAGGTTATCAGCCTCCTCTTTTCCCGGACTCCCCGCCGGACACAGAAGTTCCATCTGTTCAGGAGTATATCACAAACCTGCAGGACTTCTGGAGGAAGGCTAAAGCCGCCCTTCTTCACACTGCAGCTCGGCAGAAGACCGTGGCGGATCGGCACCGTCGAACCATACCCAGATTTCGACGTGGACAATTTGTCTGGTTGTCTACCCACAACCTTCCTCTAAAGCAACCTTCTGGCAAGCTTGCTCCCAGGTTTATCGGTCCTTTTCGTGTCCTCACCCAGGTTACCCCTGTAACTTATCAGCTGGCCTTGCCTCCTACCCTCAGGATTCACCCTACATTCCATGTTTCCCTCCTTAAGCCCTTTCGCAGATCCACTCTGTCTAAACCGCAAAAAAAAACCCCACCGCCTTGAGTAATTGATGGACTCCCTGCCTACACCGTAAATAAGATCCTAGATTCCCGATGGTCTCGTGGATCCCTGCAGTACCTAGTGGATTGGGAAGGCTACGGTCCAGAGGAGCGGTCGTGGGTACCGGAAAAGGATATACTGGATTCAAACCTGATCCGGGATTTCCATCGCAGTTTCCTTGATCGTCCCGCTAAGGCGTCGGGAGCTGCCCGTAGAGAGGGGGGTAATATTACGATCCCTGCCTCCCGGCAACAAAAGAGGCAGAAGAAGGCGTAGTCTTAGTTCATTAGTCTACCTATCAGTGTACACTTTCACCACCACAGCTCCGTCTCATCTTGTATTTAAGCACTAGTCTTTCCCTACCTCCTCGCTCAGTATTGGTTTTCCTTTCGAGCTACTTAGTTGCGCTACGCTTTCTACCTCTTCGTCCTGTTCTGGTTTCGACTTTGGTTTCTTCCCTTTTACTACGTTTTTTGGATTACGGCTCAGCTTCGGTTGCTCTCTCCCTGTTTGGATCTCTGGCTTCCCCTGGACTCTCGGCTCTCTCCTTCGTCTACGGTATTTGGATCACGACCTGTCTCTATCGGCTCCTGCAAGTGGGTTCATTACTTGGTTTCGGTTTCACTGGCCGAATCCCTAATAATTAAAAAATGGGAAATACAACATTACTATGATGAAAATAATAAAGAAATTAATGTGTACACCAATAATGCAAATTGTCCAAAAAAAATAATTACATTTAATAAGAAAAGACAAAGTGAAACACAAAAATATATATAGTATGGCAAGATATTAGAAGGTGCAATAAGGTTGCATTCACCATTTTTAGTACACAGTATCAGGAACAGGGGACCTATCCCAGCATGCAATGGGTGCAAAGCAGGATTCACAGACACTCACACTTAGACCATTTTTCCACATGGGGAGAAGATATAAATTCCACAGATTGTACACCAGGTCCAGAATTAAACCTAGTGTTCCAGCATTGAGAGTCAGCAGTGTTAATCACTGCACCTCCCCATGGAAAGACAGTGTAACTAAAATGCTTTACACATATCCAATTATTCTCTGGTGATAAAGAACTAATAGGAACAAATCTACCGTTTATACTATTTTTATGAGTTATACAAATGGTGCTACAGATAAACATCAGGAATTCATGCAAAATTAGAAAGAGATTAGAAAACTTAGAAAAATCATATTTATCACTTCTAGCAGAAACTGAGACCTTTTCTACAAAAATAGAACATTATTTCTATTTCTACAAAAAGCAAATTATTTCTGCTTTGGTTCATTATCTGTGAACATGCTATGGGTAGCAAGTGTATTTCAGTTAATATCTTGCATGTTCAGACTGTATCCCTTTTGTTACTTTTACGGTACTTTGTAGTGCTTGGGTGAAAGAACATCCTCCTAAATAAACCTCGGCCTTAACCTTTGTGCCCTGTAATAAGACAAACAAAAACTTTACAGAGCTGTGAATCCTCTTTATTTTTACGTATTTACTACATACAGTCCAGTAGGAGACTTAAAATAACCTCATATAATAAGTTTTCCTTTTTTCCAGAAGCTTCAAAGAGACAAAGAAAGAAAAAAACAAGGTCTAAGAAATAATTAGAAATAATGAGCTTTTTGCTCAGGACCCTACAGAGAGATGTCTGTGCCAATGCTGTTTCTTACTCACTGTTAGTGTTGGTTGTGGTGGACCTACTGCATAGGTCCATTATTGTCATATAGAAATCACCAGGATTACTGTGATAAACACACAGAACTTTTTAAAACTCTCCCAGGAAAGGACAAATGTATTACATTTACTGGTGAATAAATTGGCAGCTGTAGTACTCAGCTCATTTCTTCAGACTGATTGCAGTAATTTTAAAACAATAATATTAAAACCACATCTCACAAATTTATGTACCAGGTTATGTGCTCCAGCAAACTGTAATTTTACATAAATCTCTAAAATTATGTCCTACAACAATAACACAATTCAACCCATATAAGGATATTGCTTGTATCTTTATTCTGCTATCTCTATGTATATATTTCTAGGCTTTAAGTTAACTTAAAAATCCAGAGAGTTTTCATTGATTTTATTCTACCAGCCCATTATTAAATGTATTATTACTCATTTACCTATACTATAATTTGTCTTTTCTTAACTAAGAGGTAAGCCTCTACATACAGTAGCTTCCCACAATTTCAATACATTGATACAAACAGTACAGTATGTGTCCATGCCCAATTTCTTTTCGAATTTTCATTTTCAGTAATAACACAGTCTTATTTTTAAATCTGATTAGATAGTGTACCGTACTCTTTCCTCTTTCCTCGTCAGTGTTATGAGTTTTGATATTTTATGATGCAATTGTGTTATATGACTCTTTACAAGATAGAAAGCAATGCATTTTAGTCTCACAGTGCATTTTTGTACCACAAAATTTGAGAGTGTATTTAGTAAAATTACACATTTGCAGGTAGTAAAAAATAATACATACATACATTAATAGGTACAAACCTGTAATAAATGGTCAGATATTCTGTATTAGGTACAGTAAAAACAGTTAATAAAATCTCAGCAATGTATTGTTGAGTTGATAAATCTTCACTATGCTGTACACAGTGTGGTCTTACTAATGAGTTCATTCTAATACTCATATTTTGTAAAGACCACTATGATGTGGACTGTCCAGGTTATGATGGCAATCACTAATAAAGTGTGAAAAATAATGGGGTTCATCCCACACCAGCAACAATGTTTCAGAAAATGGCTGCAGGTAGTCTCTTGTTCCTTACATAATACACACATTTGGTTAACTTCACTATGGCAATATTGGTGAATGAATTAGTTAGTATTAGTATCGGTGAATGGATTACTGTAGTTAGTATTAGAGCTATGTACTCTGGACCAAAAGATAATTTGTTCAAATCCTAAGTGGGGACCGGTCTCTTGTAAACTCAAAGAGGGGCACTTTCCTCATATTGCTTGAGCTGTATAAATAGAAGTTAAAATGTTCATGTTAAGAACAATTGGTAATTTTCATTTCTTAAATTGCTTTAAATGAAAGTGTCAGATAAGTGAATTAATAAAGAACTTTTAATTATGTTTTTTTAGTACTGCACATGTTCATTGCAAAATTCCCTCAAACATGTTTGCCACTCTGGGTGTTAACTACAGTATAGCCTGGCAAATTACAGAGGAATTGTCTCATGATAGACCCAAAACATGTCAGGTTTAGTGAAATATGAACTATGAATCCTCACAGAAAAGAACTGAAAGCTTTCCTGACTTTAACATCTGCCATAAATGCAGTTTCTACTGCACTAGCAGTGAAGAAACATAAAGCTGAACACAACAATGTATTAATTATAAGACTTTCTAGATACTACTGTAACATGGGTCCTGAATAACATAGGGCATTATCATTATCAGAAACATCAATATATCTGTTAATGAATTATTATAGTTAAAACCTTGTTCTATAATTTAATGTAAATTATGTATTATCTACTATCCTTCTAGAAGCTGTTTATTAAATGGTTTGGATATGTTATTATGCTTTATCTGTCATCAGATATACACTTTACATTTTGCTTGGTAGTAATGGTGTTAATTTTAAATATGCTGTATATACAGTAGGAGTTTAAGTGCTGATTTGCTCACTTCCTCTCTTGTATCTGTATTAATAAGTGTTAGAGACTGAGGCAGATCTCTCTCTGAGACTAAAGGTTTGCTCTTTGACCTACTGTAAATGATTAATTTAGTTGTAAAAGAAAAGCTCAATTAAGAAAGTAATGTCAGTATTTGAACAGTCTGCAACATATTGCTTAATGTGTTTAACACATTGCTTTTATCAATTTCCTTACAGGATTAATAAAGTCTTATCTATCTATCTAATAAAACTACAGTTGAGATGATCAACATGTTAATGGAAGAAATGAGGTCTCCCCTGTAATTTAATGTGGATAGAAGTGAGCAGTCTGACTGTCTTCATTTCAACCTGATATTATTCTGAAGAAACAATCTTGTGAGCACTAAGAAAATGTAGCAACGATGTACCTTTCAAAACTTTTCTAACTCTGTAAAGTAAATGGCACATTAAGTACATACAGTATAGGTTCATAGAACATGCTTATAAGATACTGAACAGTACTGCTATTTTCCATAAATCTAATGCTGTACATACAGTAAGCTAATAGTCTCGGCAAAACTGATAAATTCCATGACTACCCTTTATTGTAAAGAAGAATGGTAACAACTTCTTCAACACTTCAATTTTTTCCTTTACTGTCTAATGAGCCTCCTCTATCTTGCTGCTAGGCTTCCGGTTCCTCCTAAAATTGCTCTTGAGTGCAGGCAGCACAGTGGTGTCATAATTAGCATTGCTGCCTTGCAGTGCAGGGGCCCTGGGTTCAATTCCAGACCTTGGGTGCTAACTGAGATGTGGAGTTTGTGTAGTATATTCTGCATGTGTTCATGTGGGTTTCTTCCGGATGCTCTGGTTTCCTCCCACCATCCAAAGATGTACTATTAGGCTAATCAGCTTCTGGGAAAATTGGCCCTGGTGTGAGTGTGTGTGTGTTTGTGCCTGTGTGTGCCCTGCAATTGACTGGCATCCCGTCCAGTGTATATCCTGCCTTGCGGCTATTGCTTTGATTTGGTGGTACAAACTGATACTGTGAAATATGGAGAGTGAATCCATAGGTCACCACCCGCACCAAAACACTATTCACATGGAGAGAGCAGAGACTAGTAGTTGCAGGGTTACCACCTATGTCTGAGATCTGATAAGATCAGTCTACTGTATATCTGATGGCAACGGATATAGACTGATCTTGTTAGATCTCAGAAGCTCATCAAGGCTGGGCCTGTTCAGTATTGAGGTGCAACATCCCCGGTAAAAACTAGGCTGCTGCTGTAAGTGGTGTTGGAGGACCAGTAGGTGGTGCTCTCTTCTTTTGACCGGAATTTCTACACATAAGCCCTGGTTATTAAGAGGTAACTGGGGAGACTGCTATATCACACCCCTCAATCCATCAAACCTCGAACCATCTGAGCCAGAAAAATTGGTCATTAATGTCCAATGACACTTTTTTTAAAAGACTGGGATTGATAACCCCTGTATCCTGGTTAAATTTCATTTGGGGTTTGTACTGCATATCTAGTGTTCTCATAGTTTGCTCTCAATTAAATCGGTCAAGTAAATTCTTACTTCTCCATCTCCAGCTGGCACATAAATGCTACCACACATTACCTGAATATAGATAATAGTAATACAATTACCATCATTCAAAACCTCTAATTACTACTAGATTCTTTCCCTACTGGATTCTAGCAACAGTAGAGGAGCAGAAGAAGCTGATGGATGTTCTCATCAGAAAAGAGCTTCATTGCATCTCGCTAGAATCTCTTTGCAACTCTGAAATATAATTTAAACTCATTATTAATTGGAAAAACTCCACTATTCCAAAAAAACACTAAATTTGCATAGTGCACTCTTTATGTTTTCAGTTCTAATACTGTTCTTCTAACTGCTTATTGGCTGTCCAGAATTTTAGCTGCTTGGCTGTTTGGTTAAGTAAATGGCTTCATGTGTCTGGGATTTCCCATTATCCACAGGACTTACCTGCACAACAATTAAGAATGAAGGCCTATTAGGAACCTCTCGGTTTAGTTATCAATTTGTAATTTAGTTATATTAATTATATAATATTTTATAATACTTTTTATACTGAGTACTTTTATACTTTTATACTGAGACTCCAACTTGTATGTTTAGGACAAGTTGAATAGATTTAATAAATACAATACATATTACTGATTATATACTGTATATTGTATGAATACACTTTGTGCAACAATCATTCTTTACCAACCTACTGTATGAACTAAGAATGCTGCATAGCATTTTCATTTAAGACACTGTATATAAAAACATCCAACTTCACATATAAATGTACTGTATGTAGTTCATTATTATTAGAGTTTTTTTCCGACAACATTAACACTCTATTGATTAATAAATAACAATAAATCACAGATAGAATTTGCTGCCAGTTATATGAAGTACAGTATATTTGAAGAAGCTCTTTTGCATTAGGATATAATTCTGAGATGGCAGGCCTGCTGTTTGGGAAAAAGGTTTACTTGTTTGAACATTTCTTTCCCAAACTCAATGCTGCTGTTCTAGGACTATTCTCTGGGAGAAATCACAGTTTTCATAACCCTCTGAATCTGACATCTTGTGCCAGACGAAAGGACTTCCAACACTAGACCTGAAAACAGCCACATGGACAGTTTTGAGAGGAACAATCTCTTCACTTCCATGGTGCCATGCAAATGCCTCAATGACCTGCCATCCTAATAGCAAAGCCAATTAAAAACACTCCCTGAGATGTTAAAGGAACAATGTATAAACAACATGTACAAATATCCATACAGACTTCAAACCCAAAATCTTAGTAGCCCCCATATGAAGACATGCAGCCACAGTAGTTGTTCTGACAGAAGACATGATGGTCATTGTCTAGAGGCAGTGTCATCACTACCTCTAGACTCAAAGAGTGAAGAAGAACAGCACACTGAGGGCACAGAGAAGGATAAAGAATCACAATACCTTTTGTGTGAGAATCTGTACTGCAATGTACTGTATGTTCTGTTGATTTCTAGGAAGGGTCCCTGTTGGTTAGGAAAGAAATAGCGACAACCTTTATCTTTCCATTAATGGAAACACCATTCAAGAATTCAATAAAGCACATTTTCAGCTGAGCAACTTTGGATTCTGCATTTCTGAATTCTGAAGACATCTTAGTGAAAAGAAAAAAAACAACACTGTCAAGTAAAGACCAGAAAATTGCAAAGTTTTTAATGAAACACAACAGTAACTGATGAGGATGAATACAAAAATGCAAAAGGAAATAAACTTCATAAAAAGCCATTTATTTTTCTGTTAACAGTACGATGTTACTGGTTCTTTCTGTATTTAATTACAATTTTTGCCAGGTTGTATATAATTATACAATATAATTTTGGTAACTAAAAAGACAGAATAAACATAATGAACAGGATAAGAACAAATATCTGCCATCATGCTTTCAGTGTAACAAGAATATAAGAAAATGGAAACATGAAGTGAAAGCTGTTGTCTGGAAGTGCAGATAATTACAAGAGAACATATATGTTTGATTTTCATGCCATTTCAAAAATAAACCACATACTGTATAAAGAAGTGTAACATTGACTTTGATCAAAAAAATTTTGAAGTGTAACTCCCTCCTCTGAACAGAACAGAACATGAAACCATCCCAGGGCCCCCAGCAATCCTGGTTGCCATTAATACAGCTGGGGATTGGAGCTACTTGGGCCAATCATTTTACTCAATGTACAAGAGCAAGACCGGACGTTCGCAGCCCAGGTCTTCTTTCATTACTTACCAGACATTCAAAAATGCAGCGGATAAATGTGTCTCAAGTAACAGAGATCTTTTAGCCTTTAAGTGATTCTGTTATTGTTTTTTTTTTCTACAGTCAAACTCAGACAACATACACTTAAGTGCTTATAAGATTAGTGTGTACTGTAGTTTTAAAAGGCATAAGTCAGTGTGAACTTCTTTACTTCAGATGAACAGACTAAAGAAAATACAGGGAGTCTGCAACTGAATCTCATGAAAAATCAGCTATAGCAGTTTGGTGCTTTGGATTGAGATTTTTACACTGGTACTAGACTAATGTAGTATACTAGGGAACTGGAATCTTGCTAGAAACGCTCAACATACAAACAGAATTCAGTATTCCCTTTATGTCCCAATGTAATTGTGATGGTTTCCTCATTTTCTAACCTGAAGCAACACTGAATATTCATTATTCACACTTCAGAGGGTGGAAAAATGCCAGACCAGATGAAGTCTCACAATGGGCTGGTTTGTTACAGACACACTCTCAGATCAGCTCTGAGAACACAGGAACACAGCTTAACGTCTCGATAGCTATTGTCTGTAAACCCCACCTCCTCCAAACCCATCATTATCACAGTGACTTGGCGACTTGGCAAAACACTTTACAGAAAAATAATTTGGTTTTACAATACAAATTCCCCAATGTTTTAGTATCTCTTTAGAATCATTACACTTGTTTTTTTTTAATGTCAATTTCATTACAAACACTATGTATTTTTCATAACAGAAATTATACATTTTATCCAGTTCAGTTAATTATATCACAGCATGAGATTGATCAAAATGATGGTACAAGATGGAAATTCTTCATAATTTAGATATTCAAACACATTCATGCTAGGAATTCACTTGTATCATATCTCTGTAAACAATAACATCCTTAGGACATATTTGGTAATTACAAAATACGATCACAGAATGAATGTCATGTACTGTACAGTTAGTAATTTTTAATGTTTTGTCTGAAATACAACACAATTAAATCACAACTGGGACATACAGTATTCTGCATTATCACATCACAATGAACACCTAGAATTCATTCCAGAAAGTCTTGTTTGGATTTGTCTCCTCCTCCTGTCCTGTTGAGGGTGGTGCTGCCCACCTGCTATTGGAGTCTGAGCAGCATCACACAGTGAACTCACTGAATCTCAATGGAGATTTTTCACTCCATCTTTACTCTGATCTTCATCCTCAATACACTGTGTTACTGTTCACTGTTACAGACACCTTCACTGGGCAGATTCCCAGAGAATTAGGGTCAGAGCCAGGAAAGAAAACTGGATGCAACCTCTCTGTAAATATGCCTTTAACGTTGCAGATGGGAGTCTCATCACCGGGTTGAGAGAATGACACCTCCCCATTGTCATAGTCCAGCTGCACTCTGATCATCTGGGGTTTCCTCTTCTGAGTAAATTGTCTCCCTTGTGAGGGCAGCTCACTGTAAACACCTCCACACAGCTGAAGAACCCAGATTCCTTTCTCTGGCCTCCAAATGATTAATCCGTTCCTGTTGATGGACTCTTTTCCCAAACCTAAGTACTAAAGCTATTGTCTCCTACCTCCACGTTCCAACAGTGTCTCCCTGAGATCCCTCAGATCCCAGCACATAGAAATTATAATCAAACCTCTCTGGGTTGTCAGGGAGCTGCTGTCTCTCAATTCTGCATCTCACACTGGTCAGATCCTCAGACAGTAAGAGTCAAGGTTCTGTTGTGTTGGAGTCTAGAATCACAGGAGCTGATAGGGAAAGAAAAAAAATAGAAATCGACACTGACCAGCTCAAAGATATATTGTTTTATAAAGAAATATTTGTAATTAAAAATGTGTTTATTTTTTTAAACTTAAGAAGCTAAAATAATACAAAGGTCACAGAATCTATAAAATAGTTTAAAAAAACGGTGTAGTCAGAATTGACTGTAACAAATAATACTGTAACGCAACAGGGTTCAGGTGGGCACCCTCACCTGCTGCCTACACAGGTCAGCCCCCCACCGTCAGGGACACAAACCCAGGCCTCCGGCATCACTCAACAGGGACCCAGCCTGGTGAGCTAGAGAGAGATCTCTCCACAGCCCAGTGGCTGTGGTCCTGCTATTACAGGGAAGGGCGGTGACGTCACCGCTCTGGTAAGCCGGCTCTTACACAGTGCCTGTCGGCCGTATGCATTACAATACCTTCACTAAATATTTATCTTAAAAATCAAAAGTTACACATTTTATAATGCGAAGTGAGAATATTTGAAATGATTAAATAGTATCATTGTTGTATCAAGTTTAAGACAACTGTGGATTCATTACCTTCAGTTGGGAAATTCAACACCATTGTTAATAAGTTAAACATTTCAAAATAATTGAAACAATATAATTTTAAAACAAAAATGAACATGAACATAATATTAATAAAACATTGGAAATCTTAAGCAGCAATTGTTTTACAGCACATTTCCGTTACAGTCAGAATGAGGAAAGTGAGTGTTATACCTGGTTTCTTCCAAGAGATGGTTGGATAAGATCCTTGGCTCAGGTAGGTACTAATGTGCAGAATGACTTCCTCTCATTTGTACCTGTTCTTATTTTATGCTTGCATCTCAAATATGAGGGATACAACATTCAAACCAGCTGTGTGCAAAATAAGCATAGTACTGAAAGCCATATGCATCCAGCCCATTAAGTTATATGAACTACTGATGTAAAGAAGTGATACTGTATTGTCCAGAGATTAAAGATGAATATGGAGCATCTTAATCTTAAATGGAAATTTTGGCACTCATTTAGCAAAAACACCTGGATTATCAAAAGAAAACAAGTTATGTGGCTTCTACAAATCTAGGGACAAAGTCTTTGACACACTGAGTCATGGTCTAATGCGACTAGACTGATTACAGGAGAGAACTGTCCACTCTCTCTTCACTTACAGCACGTTTTTTATTGACTACTGGGGGCTGCTCAGCCATTACTGACATCCTGTTATTGAGTGGGTTATTCTATATAAGTCAGCACACCTTTCCTACATTATATGGTTGAAAGAATCTCCCTCACACATTAAAAGCTGAGCTGAGATCGATGAATAGTAGTCTTGCGTATGTTCTCTTTTTATCCAGATGGGATAGGGTAGTGTGTATGACAATGGAGATTGCGTCATCTGTGGATCTGTTGGGCTGGTAGGCGAATTGATACGGGTCCAGTGTGTCTGGAATGGTGTCCTTAATGTGTCCCAAAACCAGCTTCTTGAAGCACTTCATGATAGCAGGGGTTAGTGCCACCAGGTGTAGTCACTAAGGCATGTCACTGTGTTTTTTTTGGTATCGGAATGATGGTGGTTGTCTTGAAGCAGGTGGGAACTACAGCTTGGGCAAGGGACATGTTGAAAATGTCTGTGAATACACCTGCTAGTTGATTGGCGCAGGCTCTGAGGACGCGACTGGGTCCGGCAGCCTTGCGTATGTTCACTTTTAGCAGAGATCTCCTCACCTCATCTGCAGACAGCTAGAGCACCTGGTCAGCTGCGGAGGGGGCAGCTCTGTTGGCTGGTTCTGTGGTGCTGGCTTCAAACCGAGCATAAAAGGTGTAGAGCTTGTTTGGCAGGGCGGCATCATGGGCAGGTGCACAGATGTTCTTCCCTTTGTAGACTGTGAGGGCCTGCTACCTTGTCACATGCACCGAGAGTCATTAGTGCTGAAGTATTCCTCTAATTCCCATTTGAGTGTGTTTTTTGCATGTTGCATGTTTGTTGTCGAGGGATCGGACATTGCCGAGTAAACTGGTTGGTAAAGGATGTTTGTTACGTTCAGTCTTTAGTCTAGTTTGCAGCCCAGCCCACTTACCGCGTTTCCGTTCACATCGCTTGCGACGCTTCCTGGCTTGGTTACCTTCTTCAGTTGATACCGTGGTTTCCAGGCCTTGTCGGAGAAGTCCGTGTGAGCTGATGCAGTCCAGTGATAGTCCTGCGGATCTTGTTTCGATGTCTAGAAGTGTTTGTGAATCGTAAGTTATGTACGTGAACATTGGGGAGAGAGAAACTGAGAACTAAGAACAGTAACAATAAAAAAACAATAAAAAGATCCATTTGAGGGAGTTTCTCTGGGCCACTGCCTGTGTCTGCTGACACTTCCTGTCTGCTTTTGCATTCCTGTAGAGGAATTATTTTTATTAGAAGAGAGTTGATTGTAAATGCTTTCTAAAAACTAAATTTTGCTTCATTTGCATTTTTACCCTATTTTTTCACCTACAGCTAAATATTTCACAAAACTTGACAAGAAATTGTATATATAAAATACTGTATATAAATACATGTGGAAACAGACATTGGAAGGATTAGTAGGGTTCAAGACCTGTGTAGGAGGGTGTTTGTGTTTGGGATCTTGTAACACTGGCACAGTGTTTTCAGTCAAAGGCCAAACAGAGCCTATCTAGGCTAACTTAGTACACATTTCAAGCAAATCACCTGATAGTAGCTTTCTACTTACCACAGGCTTATTGCGTGACTAAGTGACTGCTGCATTGACAAACCATTGTTTTAGACAGAGAGGTTCAGTGAAACTCATTTAAAAGTGACACTGAAAGGTCAATGTTTGGAATTAATTTAAGACACTATGCATGCAAACAACCTAAAATGAATGTCATCTTAGCACAGTGTTTTTTATAATGGACCCTAATATGTAACTATTCTGTGTGATTTTAACTTTTTATATCTTATTGGACTATATGACTAATTAGTTTATACTGTCTGTGATATACTATAGGTTCCAGCTGATTATATAAATAAATAAAATGAACCATTCTTATTGGTGCCATTAGTTTGGGGATTAAAGTTGTGTATGCTGAAAATGTTCTATTGAGCTACCTAATATTGTACATTGCAGACTGTACCTTAAGTACAAATTGTGTCATGGCAATTACCAGTATACAAATATTGTATCAATATAGTCACCAATTGGGTGTTCTTACATCATTTCAGATTCTCAGTTCTCCTCTGCAGTGACAAATTTGAATTTCTGGTTCCAAACTCATAGTCAGTTTCTGTTTCCAGGCTGTTGGACAGGATGGGTGAAAAAAAAAATCTTAATTTTAGCTTTATCATCCAGCTAGGACAGAACACCCATTTCTGTCTTTTTCATTAATTATATTTTCAGAGTCTCAGATATAACATCTTAAAATCCTATTTCAAAATCATATGCTCAGCTTTGAAATCTAAACAAGATTAAGTTCACAATACAAAAACTCTCTCTTTTTATATAATAATAATAATTAATAATTGCTTACACTTGCATAGCGCTTTTCTGGACACTCCACTCAAAGCACTTTACAGGTAAAGGGGACTTCCCTCCACCACCACCAATGTGCAGCATCTACCTAGATGCTCACCGCATGTCAGCTATCAGTGGGGGGGAGAACAGAGTAATAAAGCCAATTCACAGATGGGCATTATTAGGAGGCCATGATTGGTAAGGGCCAATGGGAAATTTGGCAAGGATGCTGAGGTTACACCACTACTCTTTTCGAGAAACGCCCTGGAATTTTTAATGACCACAGAGAGACAGGACCTTAGTTCTATGGCTTAGCCGATGGACAGCGCCTTTTTTACAGTATAGTGTCCCAGTCACTATACTGGGGCATTAGGACCCACACAGACCCCTTGGTGTGCTGCCAGTTGTGAGTTGCAGATTGATATGACTGCTGGCCATAAAATGATGGTAATATTTTCCTGTCTGTAACAAGAAACCATCCATCCATTTTCACTCTGCTTTTCCTGGTGAGGGTCGTGGTTGCAGCAGGCCGAGTAGATCAGTCCAGACTTCCTTGTCCCCAGCAACAGATTCCAGCTCCTCCTGGGGGATCCCCAGGTGCTCCCAAGCCAGCCGAGAGATATAAACCCTCCTGCGTGTCCTGGTCTGCCACGGGGTCTCCGCCCAGTGGGACATGCCCGGAACAGCTCCAGCGGAAGCTGACCCTTACTGGATGATGACCCCTGGTCTCCCAGATAAACTCAACCAGTTTTACACTCGCTTTGAAAAACCCGATGTGAAGCCCTCCTCGTTCCTTCATTTTCCTCTACCCCTTTGCCTCCTCCTTTCTCCGTCCATAATGACGAAGTAAGAGCAATCTTCAAAAAACAAAAGAAAAGAAAAGCCACAGGCCCAGACAATTTGTCAGCTGCAACCCTCAGCTATTGTGCTGATCAACTGGCACCTGTGTTTACCAACATTACCAAGACTTCACTTCTTCAGCAGAAAGTCCCTCACAGTTTTAAAAATATCCACTATAATACCTGTACCTAAATCTTCAAAAATATCCTGCCTCAACAACTACAGATCAGTTGCTCTGACTTCGGTGGCTATGTAAACCTTTGAGCATCTAGTGCTTAAGCACCTCAAGCACTGTACATCTTCCCTGCTGGATCCTCACCAGTTTGCCTACAGGGCCAACAGGTCTGTTGAAAACGCCGTTAACCTGGCTCGCTATTCTATACTCCAGCATTTGGAGAAGCCTAATTCCTATGCCTACATCCTTTTTTTGGATTTCAGCTCAGCATTCAATACCATTGATCTACATAAATTATACAGTAAACTGATGGACTTGAACATCAACCCTGCTATGTGTCATTGGATTCTGGACTTTTTAACACATAGCCAACAGATTGTCAGAGTGAATAACAGGACATCTTGCCCTCTGACTGTCAGGACAGGTGCTCCCCAAGGCTGTGTCCTATCCCCATGGCTCTTTTCCCTTTTCACAAACAATCTCACATTTCGGGATGACTCTGTCAAGATTTTCAAATATGCAGATGACACTACCATTGTTGGCCTCTTCTCAAATAATGATGAGACTTACCAAAGCAGATTGACTTGGGAACAGCCTGGTGTTTGGACAATGACCTTCCACTCAATGCTCCTAAAACCAGGGAAATCGTCATTGACTTCTGATACATCCAGAACACAAAACTTCCAATCTTCATTAATGACCTTCCTATAGAGACCATACATTCATTTAAATTTCTGCGTACATACATAAACAGTGATCTTAAATGGAGCACCAACACTGACCACATAGTCAAGAAAGCACAGCAGAGGATGTTTTTTGTTAATCCAAAGTGTTCTGACAACCTTTATTACAGTTTGGTATGGGAGCTTCGATAACTACTCAAAAGACAAACTTTTTTGGAAAGTTTGGAAAGGATTGTGTCCAAAGCTGCAAAAATTGTTGGCTGTGAACTCCCTTCTCTGTAATCTCTCTACTCAAGCCACACCTCCAATCGTGCCAAGAAAATCTTAGACCCCTCTCACCCAGCTCATAATCTCTTTCAGCTTCTCTTTTGGAATACGATTCAAATGTTTCCTCTCAAGGGCTGCCCGCTTCAACCTCAGCCTCTTTCCCACTGCCATACAAACTCTTAATTCACGTTGAACTCTGAATTCCATTGTATAATTTATACTGCTACATGGAAAGTTGTTTACATATTTATGTGACAATGTTTGTCTGTCTTCTGTCCTATTTAAATTTGTACTGTATATGTTGTATGTGCTGTATGTCGCATCTGCGTTCCTGCTTTACCGATTGTTATGTGGCAAAAAAGAATAATCTAATCTAGTCTATTCATTTTTCATCACATTCTGTGCAGTTCAGTTCATTATGTCACAGCATGAGATCAAATGAAATGATGGTACAGGAGATAGACGGAGGGAAAAAATAGAACAGTAGAAAAAAGTCGCTTTGGGGGCACCAAAAACTGTTCAAGAGAAAATTAGGAGAAAATGTTGTGGCTACCCAAGCTAGTTATTGAGTACCACAGCTTGTAGCAGCAGCTGGCAAACCCTTCACGGATGGTGAGTTTATTAAGCAGTGTATGCAAGAGGTCGTGGAGGAGATGTGCCCGGAGAAATGCAACCTATTCCAGTCGGTGAGTTTATCGGCTAGATAGAGGATTTCACTCAAATGGCCCAGCAAGGTTAGTAAAAACATTTTAGTGGCCCTTGCTCTGAAAAGTTTGCTGACCCCTGAATTATAACATATATGATTTCATTTTAGAGCTTGTTGTGAAGGCTTGTCTTAAATTGCCCCCCTACCCCTGGGATAAAGAAAGTATTTTGAATTTAATTTAATTAAACTGGTTGAACTGGTTTTTACTCCCACTGTTGACAGTATTCACATTTGTTAACTCATTCATGTTTTGTTTATCTATCTTTTTTTCTTTCTTTCACCTATCTTAGAGCTGTATTCACTTACTGGGATGTCAGTCACCATTTTGGCTCAGTGACTACCCAGGTTTCCCAGATTAGTTAAAATGGCTTCTTCTTACAGAAGCCTCTCAGGAACTTCTCAGCTGCACCCAGCAATGAAGACATATTTATACAGTATGTGTAAGAGCAGCAAGTTTAGGTTATTTTAAGTTTTATAAATTTGTAATGAATTAAATCGCTATTGGTCATTACAGCCGGTAAACATGACCAGTAACTGAGTTTGTTTACTGAAACACTGACTCAGCAAAAATGTAATGTAAAAAATGTAAAAAAAACATATAATATGTAACAAAAAATATTTTGAACTCTATTGGATCTTTACATAAAGTAAAAATTTAATGCATGAGACATTAAAAAGGAATGGTGTTGAGTAGATTTCTGGTGTGTAGCAGAGCGTATGAACCAGGACTTGAGTAACAGGATTGAACTGCCTGAGGGCAGTGTTGCAAAAGTCCCAGGAATACATTCCTTGCATTCCCGTGAGGGAATTAAAGAATTGGTTGCAGCTGGGGATGCCAGCTCCCTATAAAAGCATTCAGGAAGGAGTCAGAGGCTGTCTGAGAACAGACTCATAGTCGGCTGTGAGTTCTTAAAGATCTCACTTTTACAAATATAACTGAGCAGTGAAACTAAAACACAGTTGATAAAGATACTGAAAAAGTACTTGGATTGATTATCTGTACTACACATACAGTAGACTAGATAATGATGGCATTGCCTCACATAAACATGTATTTCAATGTTGTACATCAGCTTGCACTTAAATGCAACACTTTAATGTAGTTGCAGGTCCACATCTTCTCATTTTCAATCTTTTGTTTAGTTTTCTCACACCTTTCCTGTTTTAGATGTCATTAAGAACTAAAGCGTGGCATTTTGTGCAATTAAAATTCACTGAATTTGAAAAATTTACACTTCCACTAATCATCAAATAACTCCCAATTTATCTCAATAATAAATCTTCACGATGTCCTCTTTCTCTTCCATAACTCATCGACTCTGTATTTGTCTTCATAGAAGTGCAAGATTGTTTAAATCAGTTACAAATATAAACATATTACTAAAAGTCATTAAGTACCTAAACATATTTGACAAAGGGAATGTACTTGAGAGTTTATTGATGTAAACTGGAATAAAATTCATGTGCAGAGAATAGAGGACACAGTTGGACTCTTGGGTAAAGAAGTGCCTCATATGTTCCTCTTGTGACCTCTGGTTCATGTTTACCTTTTCATTTTGTAAGGGATGCACTGGGTTGACTTTGTATGAGGACTGCTTATAGTCTTCTTTTTTCCCTTAAAATATTTGCTTAAGCCCCAGAATATAACTGGCAGCTCTTTTCTGGACAGATTCAAGAGCTGGCATATCATCTCTATAACATGGTGACCAAAATTGTACAAAATATTTAAATAAGGCCATACTGTGGTGTTATGTATTTTGATAATAACATCTGTCATTTCTTTGCCTTTAACTATACTGTTTATCATAACAAATTTTCATTTCTTCCCCGCATTATCTGGAAGATGTACAGTAAATGATATACTGTAAGCAACACAAACATCTAAGTTTTTCATAAGTAGGAGTTTGTTTTCTTCAAGAAGAAATTAGAACTGTCATCAGTTAATCATCTTGTCTGAAGTGATATTTATCCTTTGGGTGTTATTAATGAACCAGCAGCAGTTGGTCTGTACATAGCACATGAAGGCAAGAGAAAGTGTGGACTTATTTCAGGTGAAGAAACAGAGGAAGACACAGGTGAAGCTCTTGAAAAGTCAGATACAACAGATACAACAGGGTTCTACTTTGGATTTTATTTTGAATTACAATGTGCTATTTTGATTAAAATGCATTAGGAATTCACGGCAAAAACAAACAAAAAACAGGACCTTCCATTTGTACTCTGTAGAAGGTAAACCCAACTCCCAGACATTGATATCCTTTTCTTTTACATGAAGCTACTGTAACAGTTAAACTACACTTAACACTGAAGGAGCCTGCACACTCCACACAAAAGGTACTCCAAGATGAATGATAAGGCAAGACTGAACAGCTAAGAAGTGCTATTTCATGCCTTCGACTTAATACAATGCTTAATTTAGAAAATCATATTACTGATGTTATTTTAGGATACAGATGTACAGAAATGTATTGCTGTACCTCATAGTGTTTATAACTATAATTCATTATATACTTAATTAAGGAGGGATTTTCACACCTGCTCTGCTGTGATCTTCACCCTCAACACACTGTGTTATTATCCACTGTTACAGACACTTTCACTGGGCAGATTCGCAGGGGAACAGGGTCAGAAGACCATAAGGAAAGAAACACCCTGTCAGTAAATGTGCTTTTAAAAGTATAGATGAGAATTCCATCGCTGGGATCTGAGAACAACACCTTCCCCCTGTCATAGTCCAGATTAACTCTGATTTTCATGGGTTTCCTTTTCAGAGAGAGTTGTGTATTCGGTGAGGTCAGAGCTGTGTAAACACCTTCCCAGTGACCTATAATCCAGATTCCTTCTTCTGGGCTCAAAGGGATTATTACTTTCCTGTTGATGGACTCTTTGACCACACCCAAGAACCAAAAGGTGTTGTCTCCCACCTCCACATCCCAACAGTGTCTCCCTGAGGAGAATCCCTCAGAGCCCAAAATGACTTCAAAGTGATCAAACCTCTCTGGGTTGTCAGGAAGCTGCTGTCTCTCAGGTCTGTATCTCACACAGGCTAGATCCTCAGACAGTGAAAGACGAGGATTTGCAGTGTTGGGGTCTAGAATCACAGGATCTAATGGAAAAAGAAACATAAACAAATCAAACACTTTTGTAAAAATATTTTTAAATTAATATTATGCAACTTAAGTGAATGAAATATAACAGTCACAGAAATGTATAAAATTAATATTATTAATAAAACACCATGTCATGGGACATTTTCACCCTACGCTTAGATGTTTTTATTCTGTTACACTGAATGGTCTGCAGTTTCACAGTCCAAAAGAACAGGCCATGAATATTGACATCTGACAAAAACATATACTGAGCCAATAAATTCAAAATCAACAATATTGCTGTGCTTCAGAACTTCTTACCAGGAGCTGGAGTCAGCCTTTTATTGCTGAAACCACTTCCATTTTCTTTTAAAACAATTCATCTTTAAAAGGCCCATTACAAAATAATCAAAACAAGAGCCTTTTATACATACAGTGACCCCACTTCACTAACAATTTACCTATATATATATAAATTTGTGTTCCTTCTTTTTTAATGTTCCTTTTTCCAAAACCTCAATCAGGAAGCCTACTGTATATATTATACAGTATATATTTGTTTTATGGGGATAGAATGTATGGTTCACACCACTGTAAGCTGGATGGTTAGACCAGCTCCTTTTTAAACACTAGGTGGAGATCTGGTACCAAGTCATTCAGCTAGCTTCTTTAAGAGACACCTTCAACATACTCCTGAACCAAAACCCATATACCAACAAAATAAGGCAGAGATTTGCAAATACTGTATATAGACATTTTTCTCTCCTACCACCTCAACAATAGATGTTTCTGTTTACTGCAGTTATGATTATGTTGGCCTGTTTGAAAGTTAGTTACATACCATGTGATGGTGTACCATGGGTAAAGCTCAATTAACAAAAACTAACAAAGATCCATGTTTTACAACAATGATGTGAAACTCAACAGTGACATGTTCTTTTCAAAATAGTTTTTAAATTAAAATAATTTTAGAGAGCTGCAGGGTTATTGACTTCAAAAGATGAATCCAGACAGCATTGGACTGTAGACTCAGGACAATACAGACACACTGTCAGGAGGGGATCACCAGGGCCTGGACATGTAGTGACACCAGTAGAGCAAACTGGAGGAGATCATTCACTTCACTCCAGGACTTTTTCACAGACAGTCACACTTTCACTGTTTTTATCCGATTGACTCCATAATTCTAAATGTTTCTCCATGTGACACCATACTGTAGCTATCACATTAAGGCATGAAACAAGTGACCAGGGTACCAAACACTCCCCTCGCAACCTGTCAGGAAACTTTTTCCCCAACATACAAGAATACCTGGGTTCAACAAACTTCACCTCCAGCTCTCTCTCTGCTATGCTAGTCCATTTTAATTATAATAATAATAATTGCTAACACTTACAGATGCAGCCATTCAAAAAAAGCGGGCGATACCGCATTATTTTGCGGTGAGCTTTACGCAGTCTACCACGAGTTACCGTAAATTCTCCTATAGTACCGCAAGTAAAATAATAGTATCCGGAATTTCCGCAAGGTGGAGCTAATAAAGCTCAACCTCTCATGTTTGAGCTGTCGCCATCAAAGTCTTTAACGAAGATATTACTAATAGTATTAATAATGAATGACCTTGGACAAGCTGTAAACTCAAAGTATTGCCCTGGTCAATATTCTTTTTTTCATTGACCGTCTTTGTAAAAGTAACACCACAGCATTTTGCAATCACGCATTTGTTTCCAATCATGCAAAGTACAGTAATTTTTGAGAATCTCCAATTCACCATGCCTTTCACATGCTCATAAAAGAGATTGATTTAGGAACATAAACATATTACTGTATGCAAACTGTACTTTATACAGTATGTATATGTATATTTAATGTCTTTACTGTGCCCGTTTGAGTATTGAATATTTATATGGAGTTTTACCACTGAAGGGAAATCTTAGTAGCTGAGCATAAAAAGAATAGGATCATACTGTAACGCATGTGAAGGCCATAAACGATATTAATTTTGGAACATAAACATACAGTATATGGCTGGTTTCGGTACTTTAAAGAAAACATACACGCCAGTATTCCATTTCTCCCTAAACATTTTAAGCATCGAAGTCTTTAACTAACGTGATACCGGAGTCAACAAGCATACTTTTAGAATTTGATTAAAAGGGAATATAATATGGAATCGCATATCTAAAGAAATTAATAACGATATAATTATATTCATGTACCGCAACACAAGAATTTCTGGACACTCCACTCAAAGCGCTTTACAGGTAATGGGGACTCCCCTCCACCACCACCAATGTGCAGCATCCACCTGGATGATGCGACGGCAGCCATAGTGCACCAGAACGCTCACCACACACCAGCTATCAGTGGGGAGGAGAGCAGAGTAATGTAGCCAATTCATAGAGGGGGATTATTAGGAGGCCATGATTGGTAAGGGCCAATGGGAAATTTGGCCAGGACACCGGGGTTACACCCCTACTCTTTTCGAGAAACGCCCTGGGATTTTTAATGACCGCAGAGAGTCAGGACCTCGGTTTTACGTCTCATCCGAAGGACGGCACCTGTTTACAGTATAGTGTCCCCATCACTATACTGGGACATTAGGACCCACATGGACCACAGGGTGAGCGCCCCCTGCTGGCCCCACTAACACCTCTTCCAGCAGCAACCTTAGTTTTTCCCAGGAGGTCTCCCATCCAGGTACTGACCAGGCTCACACCTGCTTAGCTTCAGTGGGTTGCCAGTTGTGAGTTGCAGGGTGATATGGCTGCTAGGAAGTAACAGTGGAAGACCTTCAACTTGGTCATTCCCATTTGGCTGCATCTGCTCTACCACATTCTTAATCTTATAGGCAGGCTGAGATTGCAATAGCAAGGCTGCAGCTCTTCAGAATCCTTCCCTGTACCTTGATGACATAAACTCTACTAGGAGTCTCTTTGCTCCTAGCTACCATACATGGAGCCTACTGCTCCCTTGCTCTGTGTCGGAGCTTACCCCCCTGCTAGTTTTCACACAATGAGCCTCCTGTTCCTGTATGTACCACACATTACTCTTGGAACCTCCTGGTTCTCTGCTGTCACTCATAGTCAACAATGTTGAGTGGTTCTCTCACCCTCAACAAGTCAGCCCTCAGACTAACAGGTTTGCCTCCAGCCACCAACATCACTACCTGATGCCACCAGGCTGGACCACCACTCACATCACACCAGTCTACAGCCTCACTCTCACACTCAGACGTAATCCACACATTAAAGCCACACAACCTGTCTGTCTCCTCACTCTTACATCCCAAGCTGTGCATTCTTAGGTGCCAGCACATCTTTCCCTCATGCCTAGCCACACCTGCCTTTACTCATACTTAGAGTTCCACACATCCACCCTCTTCATGCCCTGCATTTCTAGAGTGAGGGTCCCTTCACTACACCCCTGCTCTCTGAAACACGCAGACAGGGCATTTTCTATTGATGCCCAGACACTTCTGTTTTCACACATACCAGCATCAGTGGCACTCTCACACTGTTGCCACAGCATGCCTACCACCCAAGGTCAGTAGCCAGATAGACCCCTTTCTTCACCAGATAACATGTATTGCCAGGGGAAGGGTCCCTCTACACCTTTCTTTCTGGTACACACACTAGCACTCATTAATGCACTAATCCTCACACTAAGGGGACCTTCTTTGAGTAGCTCTTTTCTTACACTCCAAAACAGACTGTCCCTTTAAGGAACTAGATGTTCCCAAACTCCACAAATCGCTCTGAAACTGTTGCCTTTAATCCTCCCCTTCTGGGTTTCAGACAAAAATAGGAATGATTATTCTTCCCCAGTCGTCCGAGATTTTAGTTATTGCTGCTCTGAGCTTAGGTGAACTAGGCAACAAATGTGCTGGAAGACAAGAAATCTCAAAACAGAGGTTCGCTAAATCAAGTAATAAAGTTTTTGTATTTTATTTGAGTCTGTCAGATCCGTGTAACTAGCTAACACTAGACAAGCCACATTTTCTTTCCTGACATGTAGAATACTTGAGGTGTTTAAGTAGAAGTTAACAGATTCACATTTCACGTTATTGCTTTCAAAGTTAAAATACATATCACTGTATCTTTGTAAAATGGGTACTTCTTGTTCTTGTTTGTAAGCTATTATGTGTTTTTCAAAGCTGGTTAATAAAAAATTTCTAGTTATGTAATTCATACTGTATATTTAATTATTCTAAATAGCAAAATAAGGTTGTGTTGGGAGTTAATAATAGTAGTGTATCCACAAATTGTGATCTGGAAGGGCCTTTTCCAAGATCTTTCCTCCAAAAATCTAAAGCTGCAGCCACTAGTCGGCTCTCATACTGTATATTGTAGGCTAGATCTTTCCTACTGCTGTTGTCAGCAGCATCTTGCACCCGCTACTCACACTGCTGTGCTTCAGCATGTCTGCTAACAGGGACCTGATTTTGTCTTTCCACTCTGAAGCTTAATGAGTCAGTGATAACCTGGGTTTAGCTCTTCTCTGGGAAGTACTTAGCCTGTTCTTATAGGTACGACCCCAGCTGAATTTTGTTAAATTAGTCATTCCCTTTAGCTGCGTTCACATACCAATGTACTGTATGTCTCTCTAATGAGGACTATGTCTCCTTGCCAAACACCCCATATTATACCACATCCTGTACTGAAAACCAGTCAATCTCCCTCCCCCTTGTGATCCCTGTCCCCCAGTACTCATTGTACTGAACAATCCCAAGCATCTTCTCCCAGACTCTGTACTTCAGAGAGTCCAGGTGCTTGGCAACATCTATCAGTGCTCCTAAAACCCCCTCTGGATCCTGCAGTGTGCGCTGGGCTCTGCAATAATATTCAGGAGTCAGTGCTGCTGTGGGTCTGGACTTGGTACAATAGAATAGAGGAAGGTAGCCTGAAGATCACATACCTGCCCTTTGTGTGCTTATAGTTCTGAAAAACAACAACAGAACCAGATACCAGTTAATTACAGGCCACCATATAGTTCTACCAGTCACATTAAATAAAGTAAATAAAGAACACAAATAACTTTGCACAGCTTCATGAAGTTTTTGAAAGTTATAGCTAATAACTAGTATTTAGTAGTTATAACTATAACTAATATTGTTTTAAACAATGTTGAATATTTAATTGAATTTGTCTGATATTTAATACATGCATACAATAAAATATTAACATAAACATTGTAGGTAAAATGCAGTTCCAGAAAACAAGGTAGAAGTAGTTTTTTTTTCTCCAAATTTAACACAGAAATATCTGGTAGAGGACATTCCAGGAGAATTTCTAGCTACCAGTGTTATACTCGCAGCAGAGCTCACTCCTCAATGTTACAGTGATACACAGTGCAGATGTCAGTGTGTGAATGTGACCACTTAGTACTGTCAGTCTGCATTCAAGGACTGATGTCACAGAGAGTCATCTCTACCTGCAGGAATGAAATGTCTCCAGCACTCATATCCTGTTTTACAGCTCTGATTGTTTCTGAAAGGGAAGTGATCTCTCTTGTAAGGCTCTCAATCTTCTCCTTCATCATGTGGCTTTTCAGTTCTTCTTCCTCCCTCACTGCAGCTGTCCTTGCTGCCTCTTCATCTTGTAGAAACTGGTGAAGTTTCTCAAACTCTTCCTTAATCTGCTTCTCTGTTTGGTGCACCTGAGTCTGGAAAGGAAAGTATTTATTAATGGCCGAATTAGTTCATTGTGAAACTAAGGGATAATTTTCCACAAAACTTGTACTGTTATTTTTTGGGGGTGGTGTTCTATCTTCTAACACAAGGTACAGTACTTTTAACAATTTGAAGAGTTCTCAATAATAAACAGTGAAAAAATCCTAATGAATTAGACACTAATAAGTTAAACCTTAAGAATAAGTGTTTGTGACTGATGAGCTCCAATCCTATTACTGTATATGTGTTCATTCTGGCCCCATCTGTGCCTAACTATAACTCTTTGTCTTATACACATCAACCCTTTTCATATTACATCTTTATCGTTTTCTCACTACAACAATATATTCTCACTCATACTCTAACCCCTCAGCCGTGCTCAGGCATGATCACAAAGGAGAGAAAACCCACTGTAGTCTAATACACCACTATGGAATGCACTATGCACTGCTGGCTCCATCACTGTGGTCTGTCAATCAGAAGCTGTCCTTCTGTCGGAAACCACTGGGGATTCTACCTCTGCACTCATCCACTTCCTATCTCACTGCTATGTTTCCACCAGTACAAACACAGGATTTAAACACTCCCATGTTCCCTGTCTGACTACATCTCTGGTGACACAGCTGTGATGCACTTCGCAGGCTGATTTCCCTGCATCTCTGTGGCACCTCTGGATTGCAGTGCTCAGCTGTCCAGTCATCTACCAAAGACTGTTTTCTTTTAAAAAGAGGGTTTGCTTCCTCACAAGAGTTTGGACAGTCCATTTAAATACAATATCTCCTACAGCCTCCGCTCCTCAAAGCACCAACTCACTGCAGATTGGCACCTGCTGAAAGCCTTTCACTGTTTTATTCCAGCATCCTTAGATTTGTTATTTCATTTATGAAATTAGTTTTTTACAGACTGATTTTCTGAGATGGATGTACTGTAGAGCTGGCCATTATTTTTCTCATTTCTTATTCTGGAGACAATCCAAGTTGAATATTTTAGTCTGTATTTTTTCAACTACATTTATAATTTCAAACCAAGATTACCTTAATGTGCTCTGCACATCGATCACATGTTTCTTTATCTTTATTGAAGGTTTCCAGCTTCTTCTGAAGGGGCTCCAGTACAGCTTTGAGTTTCTCCTTAATGAAGTCACAGAGATTGCATTTTAAGAAGAAGCCTCACTGTCAGCACACTGAAGAAAACACTGCTCCTTAATCTGATTCTTGAAATCTCTACAGCCGCATAATATAAAAAATTAAATAAAAATAATATAACTGGATAATTAATTTATATTGATGACAACTGACAGAACAGAAATGATCTCACTGAGGACATGCATTTCTAACAGTCCTGTAATAATAATCAGTGAGTGTGGCCCTACATACAGTATGATTATCTCACTGTTTGATCCTTTCTGATTTGGGACACTCTTTTATTCTTTACAGCAGGCCTTTCTACAAAATTACAAAATTACAAAATTTCTTACACTAGAGATATCAAAATATGGGACAGCAGTTGTTAAGTCAGTGCTCGCAGTCAGTAAGGTTGGCTTATTACTTACAGTACATACAGAATTAATACTGATCATAGTAATTTCACACTTTGTACCTTGGTTTCCCTGAACAACACACTTTTAGCTTGTAGTCACTGTGCTATCCTATGGTATTAATATATTTTCACATTTTATATTCTATTTATACTGCACTGTGTAGATTTCCTGTAGATCACTGCAGCTATGCTCTAAATCACTGAAGTTAATTTCTTGAAATGTATTTTAATTTTAGTGCTGCAGTCATGATTGAGAAATGAAGCATACAGTTGAAAATAAAAACAAAATAGTAAATAAAAAAATAAATCCAATCCAGGTTATGTCTTTCCATCTTTCTGGCAGCATACAGGGAAACAGTGCACAGCCCACTGAAAAACACAGCATATGTATGAAAATCAGTATGAAATAAACATAAAGACATAAACCTTTATGAAAGTGCAACATTATAATTAATTTTGTAAAGACTCTGTAGCTAGATATCTTACATGTTGCTGTAATCTCCCATTTTAAGGTGAAAACTGTATTTAATTAAATTGTATTTAATTGAGCTTCATATGCATCTATTCTTTTGTCCTCTTATTACTGATTTTGTTACCATTAGAAAAATCAGATAATTTAACTGAAATCTAATTTAGTATCATACACTGCAGACTGAAAATGTATCAGACTGAAGAGGATACTGTATGTTGAGGATATCTACTTAGAAATTCCTTAAATTGAGAGCACAGTAATTGAAAGGCTAATTTTCTAAAAATTAAATCAGTCACTGGCAGATGATAGAATAAACTATTTTATAGACAGCTATAAAGCCAGAAAAATATTTAAGTGGCAAATATAATGATTGAGTCTGTGTCAGAAAAGGTAATACATGGGTTTAACAGCAACACTGTGCTAATCCAAATCTTTATAATAATAAATGAACTGGAAAAACATTTTTTATTTTTTAGAACAGTATTTTCTCACCTTGCAATTCCCTGTGGCCTCTTCCACAGGACAGAGCTCATGGTTTTTGTGTTTTCTTGAAGTCTAACAAACCAGGCAGACAGGCTCTTCATCAGTCAAACAGAAGAGCTTGAGTGTCTCCCTGTGCAGACTACAGAGCTCTTTAGACCCTGCTGGAGGTCTCTGACTCCTCTCCTGTAAGAAGTTCTCACACAGATTCTTTAGAGCCAGGTTGATTGGAGATTGGTCTTTAGAAGATCTCCTGCAGACAGGACATTCCTGAGATCCCTTCTGCTCCCAGTACTGCTGCAGACAAGATTTACAGAAGCTGTGGCTACATATCAGGACAACAGGATCTTTGAAGATTTCATAGCACACAGGACAGGAGAGCTCCTCTTCCAGGATAGAAGATCTTGCTGCCATTTCTCACCAGACTTACAGTCCGTCTTGTTCTCATAAATAGTGCCTGGTCACAGCTTCACATTTGCTTTCACTTTCATTTAGTGCTTTTCATACTGCTGGGTTTATCACTTTCCTGTGAAATTATAGCTGTAATTACTTTTCTCTAGTAATTATGTGTGTTTATTGTTGTTATTTTTGTATTTTTAACATTTTTAAAATGCAGCATATTTCACTACATAAAATAACTAATACAGATTGTTACTGAATATAAGGTAGTTAAACCTGTCATCACACCCCTCCTCTTCCTGCTGAACTGTTAGGTGTTGACAAATACCTGTCAGGTGTTCCCAGTAACAGGTTTACTAAGGAGCAGCATCTTTCTAATAAACTGTCATTCAAAACTTAATTATTGTAAAGATACGTTTTATTCCCTCATTTATAATTTAATTATGTTTCCTGATTCTTTGTTGTTCTTTGTCTGTTTCTCCTTTCCACCTGATGTTCTCTCCACCAAACAGTCTGAACCTGTAAATGTTCTTGTTTTGAAGGTGCTGCCAAATGGAACAAATCTATTATTCTGCATTTCTGAAAATAATGTTTTATTGTCATTGTCAGTGATCCTTTCCTGTTGATAAAAGTGTTTGGCCAAAACCAAAGCCCAGAAAGTGTTGTCTCCCACCTCCACATCCCAGCAGTGTCTCCCTGAGACGAATTATTCAGATCCCCGCACACAGAAATTATAATCAAACCTCTCCGGATTACCAGGGGGATGTTGTTCCTCATCACTGTGTTTCATACTGGTTAGATCCTCAGAGAGTGAGACATGTGGCTGTGCTGTGTTGGGATCCAGAGTCACAGTAGCTGAGAGGAAAGATGATAGAGATCAACCCTATCCTTTTATATTAAATAAAATAACCGTGCAATCTTGCAGAATGTATAGAAACTTATATAGAATAAATTAATAAAAAATTATAAAAATGACTTTTTAAAATGTAGACAAGTCAACAATGGCTGTAACAATAGCATCAGTAGAACTCAGTTTTATTGTAAAAATAATCAAAAGTTATACATTTTATAATAAGAATATGAATTAAAAACTAAAACAAATTACATCACTGTCAATTTCAATTGGAAAACTCACACACCATTGATAATGTATATGGTTAAATGTTTCCAAATAATAAAAATATTGGGGTAATACAATTAATCAAAGGTGGACAATTTTAAAAACAGATTTCTGTAAATTAGTTTTGACTAATACAAAAGTCATAAAGTTGTATAAAGATGACATTTAAATTAAACGTGCAGAAGTCAATAAAGCCTCATTACAGCTTTACATCAATGTAAAAACAACCAAAAGTTACAACTTTTAAAATGTAAAAAAATGTTTAAGAGAGCTGGGGAGTTACAGACTACAGCTTGGAAATTAAAACTAGTGATAAGTTTTATATAAGTTAAATGTTTGAAAATAATAAAATATAGTGAAAAATGAAAATAATATACTGATGGAAAAAAGAAACAACACCTCCTCTTCCACACTGTGGCCCTCCCGTCAGAGTGGAACAAGCTGAAGAGTGTCTCATCCATGTCATTGTCAGTGACACTGCTGATGACACTGCTGACGAGTCCATCGCAGGCTCGTCAGCAGTGGCCCAGGGCAGTCAGGTGTGATGTCTAGGAGGTGTGAGCAGAGGGCCTGTGACAGCTCTCCTTGCTCTAAGGCCAGCAGCATGGAGCCTCACTGTCCTGTCACTCATGCAGGCATTGTGTCTGCCGGCAGTTTCATCAGTAGTACAGGTGGCAGATCTGAAACGATCTCTCAGATTGACCAGTCTGATGTGTTGGCCCTGCTCTGGTGTGGTCACTCGAGGGTGACCAGATCTTGGGTGGTCATCTGTCCTGCTGGTCTGCTGAAACCTTCTCTGTAGTCGGGACACAGTGGAGTGGCTTACTCCATAGTGTCTGGCAATGCTGGCACATGACATGCCTACCTACAGCATGCCAATGGCCCTTTCCTTTGCTTCTGGTGACATTTGAGGCATTATGGAATGCACAGAAGACTGACTAAGTGTGACCATTTTCTTGCAGTGACCTAAGCTTTGAATTAAGACCTTTTTAAAGGTGACCTGATCAGGCATTGTTCCACCTGGACCTTGATGTGTAAAAGTGCACCTAACGAGCTTTCGAGTGATTGGCAAGTTGCAATGCCTCACTGCACAATCTGTATTGCTGGTCAGGGGGCTTAAAACAAATCAAATACTTTTTGTGAAAGTACATAAGCTATAACTATAGTATTCTCATTCCAGAAAATGTTGTGTTTCATTTTTTCCATCAGCATATTAATAAAGGCACGGACATTTTTAGAGTTAGTATCAGTAGGAGAACAACAGCTAAAAACTCAGGACACGACAAACACCCTGTCAGGAGAGGATCACCAGGACAAACACATAGTGACACCAGTAGAGCAAACTCCTCAATTCTCAGTGTTCCTCCTGTACTGTGAAAATATGTAAATCCCCTCCCCCACCCCACCCCCAATTGTGATCCTGCCCCCCAGTACTCATTGTACTGAACAATCCCCAGCATCTTCTTCCAGTCTGTGTACTTCAGAGAGCCCAGGTGCTTGGCAACATCTATCAGTGCTCCTGAAACCTCCTCTGGATCCTGCAGTGTGTGCTGGACTCTGCAATAATATTCAGGAGTCAGTGCTGCTGTGGGTTTAGACTCAGTACAATAGAATAGAGGAAGACAGGCTGGAATTCACATCCTTGAATTTCTGAAAAACAACAACAGGACCAATTATTAAATAGAAATTCAATTTACATTAATATACATTTTTTTATAAACAGTTAATTCAACTGTGACATAATTAAATCATACAAATCAAACATTAAAATCTCAAAAGAGTCACACTTTTAAACCACATATAAAATGTTATTAGACATAAAAGTAGTGTAAAAACTCTTTATTTTGAGAAAATTACTCATCTAATATTGTAAATGAAGAGGCACTTGTGTGTACTAAGCAGTCAGCATTGCTGCCAACTCTGACTGATTGCAGGCCGATAGGAGTCCATGATCTCCCTGTATGAAAGTAAGTTCAGTCTGAACCTCAGATTTTCTAGCAAAAATTGACCTGTCTGTGAGAGGAAAAATGTTTCAGGGACACTACAGGAGAACGTGTAGTTGGCAGAATTAAATTCACAACAGAACTGACTCCTCCATGTTATAGCACGGTATAGTGCACACTGCAGCTGTGACCATTCAGTACTGTCAGTCTGCATTCAGAGGACTGTTGTCACAGAGTCATCTCTACGGGCAGGAATGAAACTAATTCAGCTCCCATCTCCTGTTCTATGGCTCTGATTGTATGTGAGAGGGATGAGATCTATTTTGTAAGGCTCTCAATCTTCACCTTCATCATCTGACTCTTCTGCTCCTCTTCCTCCTTCAGTGCAGCGATTGTGGCTACCTCTTTATCATGTAGAAACTGGTGAAGTTTCTCAAACTCCTCCTTTATCAGCCTCTCAGTTTTCTGGGCCTGTAACTGGAATAAAATTTGTTGATCAAAGGTTGAATTTTATTGATTTTTATTTGGTTTGTTCTTGGGTGGAGGTACTGTACTATATCTCTCCTAGCAGAAGCTTATTGTTTTCCGAATCAGCAGCTGGCAATAACAAGCGTTATCCAGTTTCCACAAAAAATAAATTTAAATAGTATTTTATTCCAACAGCTGTAAGAACACCAAGGAACAGCCTTTCAGGCATTTGTTCTAGGTGTAATAAGAAGATTTTCATTTGTGTTTCGGAAATATTTTAGGATTTCAAAGCAAGATTACCTTAATCTACCTTTGGAGTTAGGTCACATGTGTGTTCCAGTTTCTTTTGCAGAGGTTCCAGTGCAGCCTTGAGCTCCTTCTGGAATGAAATGATACTTTACTGCAGAAAAAAAATCACCACAGAGAGACCCTCTCTAGTACAGTGTTTCTACAGCCCCTCCAGTCCATTCCATTTCAGAACTGCAGTGACGACAGCATCTAAACTGTTTTGGGGGTAAAGGTTTTGTAATTCTACTGTACTGTACATGAAGACTAATTTAAATTATTATTCAAATATTTTATTCCATTTCATTTTTAAGATGAGCAGAATGGAAATGTATTGGTTAAAACATCTGTATCCCTTTCTTGATTGTCCTTGATTCAATTCCTGACTGAGCTTTGTGTGTAGGGAGTTTGCATGTTCTCTCTGCATTTGCAGAGGATTTTAGTGGGTTGTATTGCTGGCTATGTTAAAAGTGCACACAGAGCCATGTACTGAGCTCTTTTCACACGTATTATTGCCTTCTAATATAGATATCTGAAATAGACTTAAAGTTAACAAGATTCTCACAATAAATAAATAGCTTCCTAAGAATGGATATTAGCTCACTTACTGAATGTTAATGGAATACTTTTTGTTCAGATTTCAATACTATAAATCTAAGCTCTTTCTCAGTAACCAAGATTCTGCACTTTATTTTGTTGCTCCCATGCAGGCTCCTGCATTACACTGTGAGAATACTGTGATACTGCCTTTGTGGGATTCTATTACTCTAGTTTAGTCATTTACTTTGAAGCCAGAACAGAACAGAAGGCTCTGCTGGGACACTGAAAGGACACTACGGAATAAAAGATAAAGAAGGAATTGAACCCAGACAGCCCGAGAGACAGGAGAGTGGGGGAAAGAAAAGAGCCTTGAACCAAGAGAAGAAGCCGCTTTAAAGAGGAGGCAGAAGAGCAGCCTGAAAGACAGAGGAAAGAAAAAGAGCAAGGGACAGGGTTAAACAGGAATCAAAACTGGGCCGTGGGTAATGAGCTGAGGGGAGTGAAGTGTGAAGTGAAGTGGAATGGGAATGGAGAAGCAGGACTGCGGTGTACAGTGAGATATTGGAGTGGAGTGAATGATCTGGAACAGAACAGGAATACATGGCCACACCAGAAGCTGCCTCCTGGATGCTGGATGGAACTGCCAGAGAATGAGGCCAGCAGGGACAAGTCCAGGATTCCCAGGGCAGATACCAGGAGAAACCAAGCCACCAGAACCGGAGGAGTGGAGAGGGCTACACGGGAAGATCCCTGAGGTTCTGGATAGCAGGAGCTGCCTCCTGTATGTGGAACAGAACCACAGAAATGGGAAACCAGCGGAGAAGTTGTCCAGGGAGTCCAGGGCAGAGGTCAGGGATCACCGTGCAGTCAGGTGAGAGTTGCATGGGGAGAGCCCTGAGGACCTGGACGGCAGAAGCTGCCTCCTGGATGTGGGATAGGGAGACCAACAGAGAAAAACTGCAGGGTTCCCAGGGCTGAAGTCAGATGTCTGTGTGCAATCTGGTTCAGAGGCTTTGGAGTACACTGAAGTCCTGGAGTGGAGTGAAGTGGAATGGGAGTGGAGAAGCAGGACTGCAGTGTACAGTGAAAAATTTGGAGTGGAGTGAATGATCTGGAACAGGGATGCAGGGCCGCACGGGAAGAGCCCGGGGGTCCTGAACAACAGAAGCTGGGGATGAGAGGCCAGCTGAGGTAAAGTCCAGGGAATCCAGGGAGGAGGTCTAGGGTTGGCGTGCAGTCAGGAACTGGAACAGTGGTTGCAGTGCTGAGAGATGTCCTGGAACCAGACCGGATCGGAGTCTGAGCAGACTTTCTCAATGGCAAGAAATGGGTAGCCAGCATCCAGCCTGGGACTCTCTACGAATCAGCCTGTCAACAGAATTGAGCAGCCTCGGCTATGGAGCGGAATCCTGTGCCGAGCTCCCAGGGAAAAAAGGAGGATCCGCGGGTATCTTGGTCTTGGAAGGGAATCCAATTGCTGAGCCCCGAGGGAGAATGGGATTTCGACTTAGGAGCAGAACCCAGGCGCTGAGAACCAGAGACAGGGGTGCAGATGGGCTTCGGGATCCAGGGTGAGACTACGAGCTGGAGAGACTGCTGAGGCATCTGCCACAGGAACCGGACATCAGGTGAGAACAGACAGGATGGTGGAAAAATAATAATGGAATGGAAATTAAAGTGCAGACATGAAAATTGAAAGGGGATGAAAAGAGCAATGATGGAGCATGTCGAAGCAGGGCTCCAGCTTTAAATAGAGAAACTAAGTAATTAGTAAGGAATTAAATAATTGGTAATTAAAGGCAGATCACCTGAAGGGAATGTGGTTTATGCGACAAGCCCTGGAGCATCGTGAGCCCTTGTGAGAGTGTGACGGTTTCCCAGGACAACCTCTAGTCGAGAGACGCCATATGGGTGCGATCATGACTTCCTGTTCATCACCATTAATGTTGTAAAGGTCACAGATTAAAACCGCATTGACATATATCCATTCATTTTTTAATATCTGCCCGCATTGTTTTCTGCATTATCAGCATCCATTACACAGTATACAACTATTAATGTGGTGCTACTTTGATGCTAAATTTTGCTCATAGGATAGGGCTTCCTCCCCTTGATTACAAAATCTATTGGTCATTCATAAAAAGGACACAAACACAGCTGAGGCAGGTAAATACAGAGCTGTATTTTAATTCAATTAAATATTGTTGCGAATACAGGGTTGAGAAAATGGCGAATTACGAAAAGCAGACCACACCCAATTATCAATAAGCAATTTAAATAAATTCCATTATTTGATTATTTGCTTATGGTGTGCAATGTGAGAAATAATCTTTCATGAAGAATTCCAATGTCTGCTTAAAATTTAAAAATGCAATATCACATGTTCTGTTTGTATCTAAAAGTCCCATTCCACTTCTTTTGAATGTTGTCCCACAATTTTTAAATGCTGTTTTATTCATTGCTGTACCTAAATGAAAAGATGAAAAGAGCCTGTGTGTCCTATGTTACACTCATTCTGGATAACTACTTATTGTATTAAGACCTGGCACTGTAGAGGTGACTGGAGTTTTAAAGTCAAATTGTTTTAAAGATCAGACATTCTCTGTAAACATGTTAATTTATGTTTTTCCATAGCAAAATATTTTTTGTTAACAGATCCCCTGTTATAACACATAACATAATTTTTAATGTTAAATAAATTCTAAAACCTGGTCTTGTCATTTATTATAAATGACAGCAGTGCTAAAAAATAATGATTGGTCATCTTGATTTTATGTGTTTATTTCTATAGCAGAGCTCTGACAGTCTTTTGCATTCTATTCTATTTAAATGTACAGGAGTGCTCGGTGTCCATAAAAAATTTCCCTCAGGGGACAATAAAAATCTTATTGTACAATGTGGGGCAACAATTGTCATCTGAACACTGATACATTGGAGAACTTATCAGGAATACTGTAAATCATTTAGCTTTTTACAGTATTTAGCCCTTTAATTTATATTTACAATTATTTTCATATGACAGTTCAAAATAGAAAGTATTTAGGAATCCTTTTTCTCTTCTATTCACCTGTCTTCAGTTCTCTTCTTTTTCTTCATACAGTATGTGATTCCATTCGTGTGAAGGTTCAGAGTCCATCAATCAGACCCTGACACAAGTCCAAGCATCATCACCTTGTAGCCTGATTTCATCTACATCTAGGTTTACATACAGTACTATTACCCACAGCACAACACAGTGCATATGCTGAAGGTCCATTTAGGAGAGTTTTTCACATCAGCCATGCTCTGGTCAACACACTGTGCTATTATCTAGCAAGTCATTTTTAAAGGTAACCTAAAATTCAAACACATTTAAATCAGTGTTGGCATTTATTCTACATTATTGAACTACAAAGAAGAAGGAACAATTTTAAAGCTACCTCTAATAACCAGTCCTGCCGTGTTTGAATTCTCCTCCTCCTGTCCTACTGGGGGCGGTGTTGCCCATTGCTCTGCTATTGGAGTCTGAGCAGCATCACTCAGTGACTCCACTAAAGCTTAAGGAGGATTTTTCACTCCAGTTCTGCTTTGATCTCCCTCATCATACTGTGTTATTGCCCACAGTTACAGACACGTTTACTGGGCAGATTCTAAGAGTAACAGATTTTCACCCTTTCAGTAAATGTGTGTTTAAAAGTATAGATATGTGTCCCATCGCTGGGGTCAAGGAATTACAGCTCCCCCATGTCATAGCCCACCTGCACTCTGATCTTCTGGGATTTATTCTTCACAGTGAGCCGTATTCCTGTTGAGAGCACAAATTCCTCACTCTTCGCTCAGGGTAATCGATTCTTTCCTGTTGATGAATTTTTTGGCCAAACCGAAGTACCAGAAGATGCTGTTTCCCAATTCCACATCCCAGCAGTGTCTCTCTGAGGTGAACCCCTCAGATCCTAGAACATAGTAATGGTGTTCAAACCTCTCTGGGTTGTCAGGAAGCTGCTCTCTCTCAGCTCTGCATCTCACACTGGTTAGATCCTCAGAGAGTGAGAGGTTGGGTTCTGCTGTGTTGGGGTCCAGTCATGAACCGCAATCCTACGAGCACTTCTCGCCGCCAACACCCGCACACTAATTAATCAATGTCATTCCTCACGCTCTTCCCTATTTATACCCTCTCACTCCACTCAGTCCCCGCTCACTATTGAGAATAACCTTTGGCTTTCTCTTGTGTGCGTTTAATACTCTCGACCTGATTTCTGGCTACCCGACCTTGTTTTTCCTCCGGCTTCGACTTCGTCTCGTCTCTCATTTTAGATTTGGATACTCTTGACCTGACTCTTGTAATACCCAACCTAGCTCTTCTACTTCGACTACGACTTTCGCCATTTGCCCTTGGGATTTGGACACCAAAGACTAGCTGCCTACAGACTCAGCGCCACATACTGTAGGGTCCAACCAGGTACTCTTAATGTCAACCACGACAGGTCCACAGTAAGAAAGGCTGATAAGAAAAATTACAGCAAATGCTGACCTTTGGAAAGATGTATTTTTTTTGGATAAATGATCATTTTAATTAAATGTACAATTTTATTAAATAGAAGGAATGCAATCACAGAGATGTATCAAATTGACCCAATAAAAGTCACCAATGGCTATGACAAATAAAAATATCAGTAAAACTAAACCTCAGTGTAAAAATAATTATCAGTTTTAAAATGAGAGTATGGTTTTGAAATTAAAGTAAATTTATTCACTATTAAAATCAATTTAAAAATTCACACACCATTGACAATATAAATATAAGTTAAATACTTCCAAATAATAAAAAATAGTAGGTTAATATAATTAATATTAATTAAGGTTGAAAATTATTAAAAGTGCATCTCTGTTAGTGTCAGAATGAGGACAACAGTTAAAAGAGTCAGGACACTACAGACACACTGTCAGGACAGAACCACCAGGACAGACTGGCCATTTAGTGACACCTGTAGAGCAAACTGAGGAGATCATTCACTTCACTCCAGGGCTCTTACACATCAAGAGGCACTGTAGGGGAAGAATATTAACAATGGTATCTTAACCAAAGTCCATTGTGGTTTTCTGTCACTAGCTTCTGCTTCTGTTCCCCTTTAATTCGGTTGATAAAGTAATTTCTGACTTCTCTATCCAGTCTTACATGCAAAAATCATTTTGATGTTTCCGGATAAAAAGATTCAGTATATACTGTATTTAAATGAAAAAAACATTAATTTAAAAAAATGAGGAACATGCTGTATGAGGTGAACACTGGAATCCTGCTAACAAATAGTCAAAGGGTATTAAAACATACAGGGCAGACGTCTCCTGGGTTTAAACTGAGGGACAAAGAATAAAGTCTGCAGTCAATGCACTAGAAGCTTAATATGTAGAATATTGATCAGCATAAAATTATTAAGAAAAATAAAGTACTAGTGATGTGGGCATTGATGGGGCTCCATTGAAAACTGCTGGGGAGATGTCAGCAGGACAGGGGCTTAGGAACTTAACACAGTCCAGTTCTCTTCATCTTCTTAAGAAGACCTAACATCTGGAACTAGAGTACGTAAAACATACTCAACCTACACAATTCAGTATTTTTTTTTGTCTCAGTAAAAATCTTGATTCACACGTTTCCTGACATTTACACAAAATTTGTAGAAAACCACTGAATTCTAATTACAATCACAGCCACACAGTGAACAAACTAAAGACCCATCCAGAAACGTTCTTCACAACCAGCTCTGCTTCGCTCAACACACTGTGTTATGATCCACTCTTATAGACACCTTCACTGGGCAGATACGCAGAAGATGAGACTCGCCTGGCCAAAATACTGGAAACACCCTCTCAGTAAATGTGCCTTTAAAAGTGTAGATGTGAGTCCCATCGTTGGGATCGGAGAATGACACCTCCCCTCTGTCATAGTCCAGTTGCACTCTGATCTTCTGGGGTTTCCTCTTCAAATTGAGTTGTGTCCGTGGTGAGGTCAGAGCTCTATAAACACCATTGCCCACCCGTAGAGCCCACACTCCGCTTTCTGGGCTCAGAGAGACTAATTCTTTCCTGTTGATGGATTGTTTAGCCACACCAAATCCCCAAAAACTTCTGTTTTCCACCTCCACATTCCAGCAGTGTCTACCTAAGGTGAATCCCTCAGATCCCAGAACACATTGTAAAGAATGAAACCTCTCTGGGTTGTCAGGAAGCTCCTGTATCTCAGGTCTGTATCGCACACAGGTCAGGTCTTCAGACAGTGACAGATGAGGTTCTGCTGTGTTGGGGTCCAGAGTCACATGTGCTGATAGGAAAAGAACAAAATAGAAATCAGCACTTACTGTACCTGTCCAAATGTATATTTTTCTAAATAAAAATGTATTTAAAAATCATTACACTTCTGTTAAATTCATGGAACTGAAGTAATACAAAGATCATAGAAATGTATAAAACTGACATTTTTAAAAACTTTATATGACAGAAATGGATATAAAAACAATTAACATAATTAAGGACAGTTACACATTTTATAAGGAGCAGTAAAAATGATTTGTAAAAGATTTACAGTGCAGTACCACACTCATGTTTAAGTAAGCTGAGGGGTTTTGATTCAGATATGAAAATCAAACACCGTTGTTGAGATCAAAACTGTAAAAATTGTAAAAGTTTTTTACAATGTTAAAAAATTGTAGGATGCTGAAATAAATGAAAAAAAAATAGGTTCGATTTTTTTTAAATGCTCTTGAGCACATTCTTGTCAGTGACAGCATAGGAACAGAAGCTTAAGTGTCAGGACAAACTGTCCATGTAGTGACTCCTGGAGGAGATCAGTCACTTCACTCCAGGACTCTTACACAGACATTCACACTCTCACTGCTTTTATCTGATTGACTCCACAATTCTAAATCTTCCTCCTGTACTGTGAAAACCTGTAAATATCCCTCCCCCTTGTGATCCTGCCCCTTAGTACTCACTGTACTGAACAATCCCCAGCATCTTCTCCCAGACTCTGTACTTCAGAGAGCCCAGGTGCTTGGCAACATCTATCAGTGCTCCTGAAACCACCTCTGGATCCTGCAGTGTGCACTGGGCTCTGCAATAGTTTTTAGGAGTCAGTACTGCTGTGGGTTTAGTCTCAGTACAATAGAAAACAGGAAGACATAGTGGAGTTTACATACCTGCTCTTTGTGTCCTTGTAGTTCTGAAAAACAACATAATAATGGATATAAATGGATAATTTATTCATTTTTATTTTTTATTTATATTTTTATATTTATTCATTTCATATAGCAAAAGACAGAAAGAAAATCTAACATAACAGATGTACACAAGAAATCTAAAACTGGGAAAAAATAATATTTTTCAACTACAAAGAACACTTAATTAAACTTTGACCGTGGTTAAAACATGAAAACCAAATATTACAATATCCGAATAATGGCACAATATAGTTACAGATATAGTGTTTACCAAGAATATAACCAAGCATCTGGTGGAATTATAGGCACCGACTGTAAGTTCTTTTTTCTCTAGCACAGCTTTCCCAGAAGCATACTGTATGTCATGACCAACCAGAAAAACCCCAGTGTCCTTTATGACACCTACACAGGCTTACAAGAGATATGCCTTCTAAACTAAACAGAACACAACCTACAGTTAAGCCTCTCTCTTTATACAGTAAATCAGGATACTACAAAAAGTAATGGGAAACCTTTCTCTCTATTCTAAAAATACATCCAAAATCAGGAGATTTCGGGTTTAACCTACAGTAGGGATTATCTGTGCAGGAGTTTCCTAAAAAACAAAAGAATGGCAAGCTCATGTAACAATGTTTAAGTACTTAACCGGAATCTTGAATCTTGTCTTAAAGACTGGTACAAGGACAAGTACATCAAAACAAGGACCCCCCAGCCTGGCACTGTCTCTTTTTTTTACTTGTGTCTTGCTGTCTGTCCTCTCATTTCCATCATTTCTCTTTGTCCTTTCTCTCCCCCTACTCGCCTGTTTTTACCCACTGTTCCTCAGTTGCTGATAACTCTTAATCATTTACCTAGAACACTACCTGGAAAACAATACAATTCCTTTGATCAGTGTGTCTCAAGACCCAAGTAAATACATTATTTTCCTTTCTTGTAGATCCTGAGAACAAATGCTGACACAAGCCAGGTGTTTGACTATAGTCCCTAGCATCTTGAGACACCTCAATAACCACGTCTATTTACCATAACAATATTAAACCATAAATAATATAAATGGCATAAACACCCCAATATTGTAAATACACTGTATATTGATACAATTCCTTGTTTAATATTTTAAATGAAGAGACACTGCTTTTCACTAAGCAGCTGGTTTTGTTGCACAAGATCATGGGAGTCCATTTGTCACGGACGTCCAAAGGGACTAACCGTGGAGAGCAGGAGAGTGGAAAAAGACCCATATGCATAGCGGCGGAACGGGAAAAAGGCCCGGGCTCGTTCGTGCAAAGAGTTCAGGAGTGCCGTATAGAGACCAATGCCCTCAGGCAGCGGACGTGGGGCGACCTGGTGTTAGGTGGGTCTCAGGACATCCGAACGTCAATGCTGAGCGAGGGCAGAGTGCAAGACCCGGAAATATATAGCCCAAGGGAAAGAGAGGGACCGGAAGGACAGCAGGCAGGAAACTAGGGACAGGACAGAGAAGGAGCGCCCTCTGGCTGCAGAGGGCGTGACACCATGGTCTCCCTGTGTGAAAGTGAGGTCATTCTGAGGCTTAGAATTTCTACCAAACTGAACTCAGTCCTCTCAATGAGAAGTTTCATCACTTACAGTAAATAAAACCATACAAAAACTGAAAAATAGAAAAGGACCTGGTCTTGTTGAAATACCCCCAGAGACCCTCAGAGCAAACCTGGCGAAAGCAATAAAACTGCTATACCAACTTTTTGGGCAGATATAAGAGGAAGTATCAAGAGAGTGGACAGAAGTTTATTTAGGAAAACTCCACAAAAAAGACTATAACAATTACAGGGGTATCATGCTTTTATCTGTGCCAGAGAAAGTAATAATTAGGATCATCCTAGAAAGGCTGTCAATAGATCTGGATAAGGAATTGAGAGACCAGCAAACAGGATTCAGACAGGACAGATCATGCTTTTGACCACATTGCTACACTGCTTGTCATTGTTGAACAGACCATAAAGTGAAATACATCCTCACATTTGTAGACTTCCTTAAAGCCTTTGATCACCTTGACCAAAAAACCCTATAGAAACTCATGGCATACTATGGAATTTTGAAAAAGTTCATAATCATTGTTAAAAAGGTCCACCTACAGTCATCCTGCTGTTCACAATGGACACCACAGACAGCTTTACAGTGAAAACCAGAGTCAGACAGTGCCCAACAGTCCCTGTTACTCTTTATCTTTTGACCTAGACCATTCATTACTGTCAGTCTGCATTCAGAGGACTGTTGTCACAGTGATCTATACCTGCAGAAATGAAATGTCTTCAGCTCCCATCTCTTGTTCTACAACTCTGACTGTGTCTGAAAGGGATGATATCTCTCTTGTAAGACTCTCAATCTTCTGCTCCATCATCTGTCTCTTCTCTTTCTCTTCCTCCCTCAGTGCAGCTATCCTGGCTGCCTCTTCATCTCGTAGAAACTGGCGAAGTTTCTCAAACTCCTCCTTTATCTGCTTCTCTGTCTGTAGGGCCTGTTTCTGGAATGGGAAATGCAATGGAAAAACATCTGAACATATGAAATACATTCTAATTTTTTTTTTTAAATAACTCAATCAGCTTGTGAATGTAATTTTTTGTGACTATATCCAACATGCTATGAGGAATCTTCACCTCATAGTTGTGTTTAACAATCTCTACTGTAACTTTCTGTAAAATAATGCATACTCTATCTGGTAATTTAACCTTGGCCAAGGAGGCAACTTCCTCCTTTATGTGACCATCTTCCTGTTGAGTCTGTGTCTAGAATGGAAAAGGTATAATACTCAGTAATAAAGCTGTATTATACAGTCATGATGAAGTTTCTTCACTCTTCAGAAATGCTGGACTAATCTGTATTTATCCTACTTGATGTGTAGTCTTGACATGTATTGTCACTTTTCCTTTAACACATTAATAAAACCAGTGACAAAAAATCCCACACTAAATCCAAAATAACTCAAAGAACTCCTTTTGAGTTCAGTTTCTTGGGAATATCTTTAACAGTCAAGATATGAAGAATCTTCACTTCATTGTTTCATTAACCTCTTCTGTGATTTCATTTTCTAATTTCTAACACCTTCTTTCAAATCAGTCGTGGGGGAGCTGGAGCCGATTCCAGTAAGGGATAGGAGCAAGGCAGGGCACCAGTCCATAGCAGGACACAAACACACACTCACATAAGGGAAGGGCTAATTCTCTCAGAAGCCAATTAAACTACTGGTCTGTGGAGGAAACCCACGAGAGCATGGGGAGAACATACAAAGTCCATGCACCCCAAGTCAGGAATTGAACTCAGAAACCCAGCACAGCGAGGCTTAATCTTAACCGCTGTGCCACCCAAAAAACAGCTTACTGTATAAGTATTACAATCATATATTAAAAATTACACCTTAATATATAATGTTAAATAGTATGTCTTTAAAAAACACAAATAACACTAAACTAGCAATTTAACCTGGGTTAGTAACAATGTATTTTAGATATTTTAAATTTGTAAACTCAGTTTATTGCTTTATTTTTAAACCATATAACAGTAAACGTACCTTAATGTGTACCACAGTTTGGTCATATGTGTGTTTAAAGGAATCTAGCTTCTTCTGCAGGGACTGCAGTACAGCCTTAAGCTCCTCCTGGAATGAGATGACAGAGCTCACACTTTGCTCCAGGAATGACTGACAGCAGGTCCAAACAGAAAATTCCAGATAATAATGCACACATGGTTCACATTTACTGGAGAAAGACACTGAGACTATGTTCACATACTGTATCACTGCAAGGATTGGATCTTTTCATTGATTTAAACTAGTTTTCACATTTTTTTATTTAATACAATGTCAAATGATTGATATGATTTAATTAATTGCATTTAAATACAATTACATCATTGTTATGTTCATCATCATCATATTTTAGGAATAAACAGTGACTTCAAATTAGCTGTTTGTGTTCCTGTTCATCACAGAGTGTCCCCTAAACAGCAGGACCTGACACCTCTGGAATTAAACACTCTGAACAGAACAGTGCAGCTCTCTGTGTCTTTTCCCTTGTCAGTACTGTCTAGCACTGGTCACTACAAAACAATCAAGTTACTGAATACTGTTGGAGTTTTTATTACTTTATAGTAATTCCAACATGATAGGAAAAATTGTAAAACATGCAAATGCAAAAGTACAATATTCCCAAAACAATACATTTTAAGTTGAGGTTTTATATACCTTTAATAATAAAGTACCTGCAATTTAATTTAGATACCAGTACCAAAATTCATCATACAAATCATAGTTTTGTGACATAGGTCTTATTTTTCCCTTTGTGAAGATGGACAGTGTTTTTGCATGTCGATATTGAAGACAAGACGTAAAAGTCAGTATATAAAAGATACCAATATATATTTTCACATCAGTGAAAAAGCATGGAACAAAAAGTTATTTTTCTAATCACACTCATTAACATTTAAATTCCTATTTAACTAAAGTTAAACAGCTTTCTAAATACACTGACAATAACCTTGTTTTCAATATTAAAGTTTTAATTAAATTGTTTCCAAACCTTATACTTCTGAGATGTCTCCTGCACTGAGCAAAATTTGTGGTTTTCATGTTTTTCTAAAGTTACACAATCAACACAGACAGGTTCTTCATCATTCAAACAGAAGAGCTTGAGTTTCTCCCTGTGCAGACTGCAGAGCACTTCAGACCCTACTGGAGGTCTCTGACTCCTCTCCTGTAAGAAGGCCTCACATAGATTCTTTAGAGCCAGGTTGATTGGAGGGTTGTCTCTTGAAGATCTTCTCCTGCAGGCTGGACATTCCTGAGAGCCCTTCTGCTCCCAGTACTGCTGCAGACAGGCTTTACAGAAGCTGTGACTACATGTCAAGACAACAGGATCCGTGAAGATTTCATAGCACACAGGACAGGAGAGCTCTTCTTCCAGGACTGAAGATCTTGCTGCCATTTCTTCAGAGTAACGGGCGTCTTGTTCTCAGTAATGTCTTCTGATCACAGCTTGAAATATACTTTCACTTTCACTTAGTGCTTTTATAAGTTGTGTTGAAATCACCTTCCAGTAAAATTACATCTATAATTGATGTTCTTTATTTACTGTGTCTTTATTGTTGTTTTTTTTTAATTTTTAAAAAGCGACATATTTCAGCACAGAAACACATCACTAATTCAGATTATATATTATATTATATAGTTTGTGTTTATGACGTTCACATCCTGAAAAGTTCCACTTTCACTTTCATGTAGTGCTTTAAAAAGTTTTGGTGAGTTCACTGTCCTGTTAAAATGCATTAGTTGCATTTATTTACTTATTGTGAGAGTTACATTTTTGTATTTTTAAAGAGTGGCATAATTCAGTACAGATCATCATTAATATAGATTCATAGACGGTGTCCCAAATGCCGGAAAACCCTTCTTTCAACTCCGCATTTCTGTGACGTAGCGCAAGTCTGGACTTAAAGTGCGCGAGCATTCGAAGTTGCATCGTTATAAAAAGGGACTCCATCGCATGACACCATTCATTGATTATAGCTCACGGTCAAAATACTTTCTGCTGTTACTGCTTTCGCGCTGCTTCTTTTTCAGTGTTTAAGTGCACATCGGAAGAGATTTTTAAATGAAATTTTCATGGGAACTGGGTAATACCCGGAATGGTGGAGCGCCGGAACGCAGACAATAACTTCACAGGTTTATTTTCTTATGCTGCTCTACCTTTACACATTTCTTTACTGTTTCATAAAAAGAATCAAAACATTGATTAATATAGATTTTAAAGTTCCGAGAGCTTTGACCCAGTATGTAAAATAAACGGCACAAAATAATTTCACTTTTTCCTGATAGGTACAAGTGCAATGAATTGAAATATAAAAGTTTTGACTTGGGGCACAATTCCAGGAAAAGAGAATATCCTCTCAAAGTACCCTCCTCTTCATCATTCATTTACTGTTTTTGTACCACAGGTCCAGGGACTTTGCCCTAGTAATTTTATACAGTGAGTAATTTCACATTTTTCTGATAGGTACAGTTTTGTTACAGTATGTCGACACACAGCGCCAGTTTGTGTTTATGTTGCTTGTGTTTTTGTTACTCTATTATGGTACTAAGGTGACTTGGCAGGTTCTGTTCAGTTCAGTGAGATACAGAATAAAGAGCAGATTTGTCTGTGAAAGCTGTCTGTCTCAGTCCTTGGTTTCACACGGCATTAACAGTGTACTTAATTGAAATCAAGGCTGCCCTTCAAACCTGTTTGGTTCCCTTTTCAGGAGGCTCGCCATTCAGTTTCTCCCATACCTCAAGCTCCTTTTTTGCCACCGACAGACTGTTTAGCAGCCTCTTTTCACCAGGGATGCAGTTAGCCAGCTTCTCTTAGGACTGACACCTCCCCATTTCTTTTCTCTTTTCTGACAGGTCTGGGCTGATAAATCCCCACTGGCCAGTAATTAATTATCCCATTAGCATCTCCTTTCACTTTTCACTCTCTGTCCATCCCAGAGCACTCACACCCTTCTCAGTCAGGGCTCTTCAGATGTTGCACCACTCTCCAGTCTCCTTTGCTTGTGCCCCTTTATTGAAATTCTTCTGGTTTCCTGTTACTAGGTTGTCTCTGTGTCTTTCTCCCTTCCACCTTTATTTCTGAATTGTATCTGCAGCAGTACCGATGTTCACCCCTGCAAACTATCTGAATCTGTAAATGGTCTTATTGTGAAAATATTGATAAAGGAATAAATCTCCTGCTATGGTTTAGAAGGTTGGTTCATTACCTCTTTTGTTCAGATTTTCTTTATCCAGCAATATACAAAACACCCAAATTGTGTGTCCACCCTACTACAGTTACAGGTCACAGATTGTTCCTCTTTTGAAAGCAAAGGGAAAAACTGTTTAGCAGGAAACTAAAATTCTGATTTACTGAAAGTAGTAGAGTCCATCAACAGCAACAGCTAAAAGGAGTGTTCAACTTAGAACTCAAAGACAAATAATATGCCTTCTTTGTGCTTATCAAATAAGACATACAGTAACTGCACTAGAAAGTTATTATTAGTTTCCTTCTCCAGTTGTGGCAGTCCAGTCAGAGGGCTCTGGGATCCAGTCATTTAAAGCGTACGTCCTCAGGGACTGACTGCCCTATCTTTCTTACAACTTTCTGAATGCCCTATCTGTAACAATAATAATCAACACAAAACTTATACAGCACACATTACGCAATATAAACCAGTAACACATCTATGCATTTCAGATGCCTATGTCCTACAGACCCAAAAACATAGAATTCTAAGAAAACAATATGACTCAAAACTAAATCTCCCTTCTGATAGCATGGATGCCCAAAATTTGATAGGAATTAATCTCTCTATTCTAAAAATTGCATCTCAAACAGGGACAGAAGTTTTTAACCTAAGGATTGCCCAATATATGAAACTAGAAATTCCTAAAATAAACAGGACAGCAAATTATCTAAAATTCTGTTCAGACTACTGAGCAAGAATCTGGTCCCTAAGTCTGATCAGTACAAAATCCTTTCACATGGCACAAGCTTAGAGAAAGAGGAGGGTGATGGTGATCCTTCTTTTTTCTTTGTCTTTTATGTTTCTGTGTCTTTCTTCCCTTTTTCTTTCTTTCTATTTCTTCTTATATCTCTGATTAAGACTCTGATGAGTTATCGTGCAATTAATAAACCAGAGTATATCTTAATACCGTAGGAAGTACAATATTCAGTAAGCTAAAGCTATGGGTGGTGTTATCAATACAGACCACTTACTTCCCTAGAATGAGACAGGGCCGTCAGTCTGACCCAGCCTCAGAAATCAGGATCGTGTTTCCAGAGTACTATGCTCTGTTAGTAGCTCATCTGACACATGTGGGGGTGAGGCAGTAGCTCTGAATCCAGATTGAGTCAGGTGCCAGTCTACTTGTGTATTGTTATGTTCACCTGAAGCACACGCAGGTCTGTGCAGTGAGCAAGCTGGTTTATGAAGTGAGTGTGATGATAGCTGTATTTGTTGCAGATGTGTATTCAGCATGAGGCTGGCAGCTGTGTGATTGTGCTGTTGAAGGGCAATCAGCAGGTTAAGTTCCCCTTCCCTAGAAGGGGAGCAATAGTAAGATCTAGGAACCAAGAGGGGATCTATCTGTGAGCACTTGATAACAGTTTGTTTGTTCTGTTCTGGGACATGCTGACAGCATGTGAGAACCAGAGAGGAGAGGTGAGGCCAGAGGGGCCCAAATATACAGTATGTGTGAAGTCTAAAGTAGTCAACAGGTCTACCTAGCTGCTGGGCCCTGATTGTGACTCTAAGGAATGTAACACCACCCTCTGCAGGGCATGAGGTGGTGAGAGGATCTAGAGTTGTGTGTGTGAAGGTAGTGTGGACTGGGTATGAGGGAGGTACGTTGGCAGCTGTTAGTTGTGAGCAATGTACAGTAGCTGTGAGTAGAATTCATGTGAGCTAGTAGCTACGACACCTCACAATAGAGAAAAAGACTGACAGCAAGTAGCAAGTGGCTTTGTGAGAGTAGTGATACGATCGTCATCCCTACTCTAAAGGGCGTTCTGACCCTTTCGTATTTTAGTTCATTATGTTCACCTGCCCCCTGTTTAGTCTGCCACTATTTAAGCCTGGTGCTCTTGCTTTTCCTGGCTCAGCATTGGGAGATGGACACCCCGGAAGCCCGCCTACCAGCAGGTCCAGGAGAGACCCGATGGCACAGGCTTCATCACGGCATATTGATCATCTGAGTCTGGGGCTCAGAGCGCCTGGCCTCGTTACCCTGGTTTTACTCCCTGTTCCTGTTCCGGATCCTGTTCCAGATTTTAACCTTGTTTGTGTCATCTTGGATGGATCCTCCAGACTCTGGACTGCGCCCCAGATTTCCCCTTTGGACTGTCTGGATTTGTTTGTCTATACCACGACCCCGGAGTACCGGATCACCGTCGTCATGCACCCCTGTCTGTCAACCCGTCCTGATCCTCTACATCTCCTCCCCGTTGTCCTTCTCCACTTACTTCCGGATTATACCGTCTGCATAGGGTCCTGAACTACGCTTCACGGGAGCCTGGACCAGCTACCATTACAAGTAGAGGGCTCTAAGAAAGTTCATCGAGGATGCATTCCTTTAATGTTGACCCCATGCATTTTGAGTATCAATCTCTTACAAAGAACATCATTCTAGTCTTGGGAAAATGTAAATATACCATATTATACAGTACTGTATGTTCTTCTCTTCACAACTGCTGCTGCATGTTCCAAAAACTCTAACAAGTCACATTCCACTTCTCTTACAGTAAATACTATAAGTACAGTAAATACTATTTAAGTAAGTTCAGTAAGTACACTACACTATTTAAGTACACTATTTACTTAGACTTGCTGTCAGTCTAGTGTACTAAGTACACTATTTAAGTAAGTACAGTAAATACTATTACAGTAAATACTATATTCCCGTAGGGAAATTCATCAATTTCCCTACGGGATCAATAAAGTCTTATCTTATCTTACTATCTTGTGTCATTTAAATACTGTGTATTAATATTGTAATCATTGCTGTCAATAAATAAGACATTTACAGATGAAGGGAGGTTGTCTGGCCCATTTCATGCTTATTTCATAGTTGACAGCTTAATGATCCACAGAGCTGACTTGACATTGTACAGAACTGCATGGTGACTTTGGAGTTTTAAACTCAAAGACCACAGACATACAATGCAAGACTCTGATTATTACAGTAAAAATACAATTGTTAGAAATTAATACTTTGCTTCAGAATTTTGAAAGACCAGACATTCTCCATAAACATGTACTGTAACAATTATTTTTTCCATAGCAAAATGTTTTTCTTCTTACATCCCGTGTTATAATAGATTTAATGGTAAATAAATTCCCTAAATTAGTTTTGTCTTTTATTATAGTTGTTCAGCAGTATTGAAAAATAATGATTGCTCATCCTGATTTTGTGTGTAACATTCTATAGCATAGCTCTGACAATCTTCTACAATGTGAGTCAACAGCAATCTTCCAGAACTCTAAAATCTCATTCATAAAAAATGAATTCTGGATACTGATACATTAGAGATCTTATCTGGTAGAAATCATTTAATCTTTATATTATTTTGTCTTTTCATTTGCAATCATTGGAATTTCCATTAGAAAGTTCGGAATAGATGACATATGAGTATTTACTGCTACAGTCATTATAAAATAATTTTCCTGAGCATTAAGATAAAAAATAACATGAGAGTTTTTGCCCAGACTAGATATTATCCCAAATTTCCCAGAGCCATATGGATGTGTCTTGTACACTTACTGGGACTTATTTATTTTCTATTGACCTGTCTTCAATTCTCTTCATATGTGATACCACTAGTGTGAAGGTTCAGAGTGTGTTAATCAAACTGTCACAACCATAAGTCCCTCCTCGTAAGGGTGCTGCGGCTCTTTCCCGTTTTGCTTGATTTTTCTGCACCTGACTCCTATCCAGCCCTTCCCTACAAAAGCCAGATGCTCCTACCATTCTGGGCTTAGCTTTGGAAGATGGATGCCCAGAAGCTCCCCTACCAGTGGGTCCAGGAGTGGCCCGACGGCATAGGCTTCACAACGGCGTCCTGACCATCTGGGTCGGGGGCTGGGAGCGCCTGGTCCCGTTACCCCTTTTTATTTCCCTGACCCTTCACCGGATCCCACTCTGGTTTTTAACTTTGTCGTGTCTGTCGAGGATGGATCACCCGGCTCTGGACTTTTGCTCACTCTGGATTATCCTTCGGACTCCCCTTGGACTTTCGCCTGGACCATGGCCCCACAAGCACCAGTGCACCCTCAATAGCCCCCCTGCTCTTCTACCAGCCCCGACCCTAGTCTTCTTTCCCGCTGTGTTTGTTTCACTCCCTTCAGGATTCTGCCGTCTGCATAGGGTCCTGATTAACACAAACCCTGACACACGTCCAGGAGATACATGGCTTTTATCAATGACAGTGGTATTATTATTATCTTATAGCTTGATTTAATCTACATCTAAGTTTCAATACTCTTACTTATTGTACAGAAGGAACATACTGAAGATTTAGGAAAGTTTTTTCACACCAGTCCTGCTGTAATCAATACTTTGTGTGCTTATCTACTGTTAGAGACACCTTCATTGGGCAGATTTGCAGAGGAACAAAGTCACAACACAAGAAGAGAGGAAATAGCCTTTCAGTAAATGTGTTTTTAAAAGTGTAGATGGTTGTCCCATTGTTGGCATCAAAGAATGACACCTCCCCTCTTTCATAGTCCAGATGAACTCTGATCTTCTGGGGTTTGTTCTTCAGAGTGAGTCGTGTCTTTGGTGAGGTCAGTGCACTGTAAACAGTTCCCCACAGCTGTAGAGCCCATACTCCTTCTTCTGAGTGCAAAGTGAGTGATCCTTTCCTGTTGATAGAGTGTTTGGCCAAACCCAAAGCCCAAAAAGTGTTGTCTCCCACCTCCACATCCCAGTAGTGTCTCCCTGAGATGAATCCCTCAGATCCCAGCACGTAGACATGGGTATCAAACCTCTCTGGGTTGTCAGGGAGCTGCTGTTCCTCATGATATCTCACACTGGTTAGATCCTCAGACAATGATAGGTGAGACTGTGCAGTACTGGGGTCCAAAATCACAGGAGCTGATAGAAAAAATGACAGAAATCAACATTAACCTCCTGAAAGACATTTTTCCATCAATAAAATTTAATTAAATACCAGTGCAATTTTGTAAAAATTTAATAATACAAACGTACTGTATTAGTAATTAGTAAAACTCAGCCTCATTGTAAAAATGAACTAAAGATGTACATTTTATCATGAAAATATGAGTTTGATTTTAAAAAATGGCATCAATGTCATCTTCAATTGAGACATTCTGTATTTAATATATATATTATATAAATACATACATATAAGTTAAATACACAGTATAGCAGGATTATCACACAAAATTAACATTAATAAAGGCTTGAAAAATGTAAAGGCAAATTTCTGCAAATCATTATGACTAATACAAAGGTCAAAAAGATGTATAAAATTGAGAATTTAAAAAACTGTGCAGAAGTCAGCAATGGGTGTAACAAACAATAGCTTTGAAATACCTCAACCTTGATGTAAAAGGAATCAAATGTTACACATTCTATAATGTTTAAAATATTAAGAGAGCTGGGGAGTTACAGGCATCAGTTGGGAAATTCATACACTAGTGATGGGCTCTAAATAAGTTAAATGTTTTAAAATAATAAAATATAGTAAGATTTAAAACATGAAAATGATATTAATAGAGGCTTAGAAGTTTGTTAACATTCCTGTTAGTATCAGTAGGAGAACAGCAGCTAAAGAGACAGGACACTACAGACACACTGTCAGGAAAGGATCACCAGGACAAACTGGCCATGTAGTGACTCCTGTAAGTAAACTTGAGATCAGTCACTTCACTCCAGGGCTCTTACACAGACAGTCACACTCTCACTGCTTCTATCTGATTGACTGCACAATTCTCAATGTTCTTCCTGCACTGTGAGAACCTGTAAATCCCTCCCCCTTGTGATCCTGCCCCTCAGTACTCACTGTACTGAACAATCCTCAGCATCTTCTCCCAGACTCTGTACTTCAGAGAGCCCAGGTGCTTGGCAACATCTATCAGTGCTCCTGAAACCACCTCTGGATTCTGCAGTGTGCACTGGGCTCTGCAATAATATTCAGGAGTCAGTGCTGCTGTGAGTTTAGACTCAGTACAATAGAAAAGAGGAAGACAGACTGGAGTTCACATACATTACCTGCACTTTGTGTCCTTGTATTTCTGAAAAAATACAACAGGACCATGTATTAGATAGATATTTAATTTTCACCCTTTTACTGCATATACTTTTTTATATAAACAGTTAATTCAACTCTGGTCATAATTAAAACACAGAAATCAAATCCAAAAATCTCCAAAGAGTAGAACACTAAAACAAATACAAAAGTTGTAAAACATTTCGGTATTGTAAACACTCTGTATACTGATTAAAGACCTCATTAAGCATTGTAAATGAAGAGAACCTGCTGTGTACTGAGCAGTATGTATTGCTGCCAACTTTGATTGACTGCAGTCCAGGAGTAGTCAATGGTCTTCGTGTATGAAAGTGAGGTCAGTTTGAGCCTCAGATTTTCTGACTGTAGCTGTCAGGATCAAACTACCAGCAGAACTGACTCATACTGTACATTTTATAGCACAGCACAGTGCACAATGCAGTCGTGTGAATCTGACCATTCATTAGTTTCAGTCTGCATTCAGCGGGTAGCTGTCACAGAGAGACTGATCTGTACCTGCAGGAATGAAACATTTTCAGCTCCCATCTCCTGTTCAATGGCTCTGATTGTATTTGAAAGGGATGAGATCTCTCTTGTAAGGCTCTCAATCTTCCCCTTCATCATCCGACTCTTCTGCTCCTCTTCCCCTCTCAGTGCAGCTATCCTGGCTGTCTCTTCATCTCGTAGAAACTGGTGAAGTTTCTCAAACTCCTCCTTTATCTGTCTCTCAGTTCTCTGGGCCTGTGACTGGAATAAAAATTGTTGATCAGAGGTTGAATTTTATTACTCTGTGTTTAGGATATTTTGGGGTAGAGTACTGTATCTTTCCTAGCAGTTTATTGTTTTTAGAATCAGCAGTTGGCAATAACAAGTGTGATTACCCAGTTTCCTCATAAATTACGTTTAAATGGTGTTTTATTCAGCTGCACTTGCAATTTATTTTAAATGCATTATCCTTTCAGAGATTTAGATTTAGATTTAGATTCAGTACTATTATTCATCTTACTATTTAATTCAACTTTGTAATAAAGACATTTTAATTTGTATTTCTGAAACAAAATATCATTTCAGGGCAAGGTTACCTTAATATACTCTGCAGTATGGTCACATGTGTGTTTCACTTTATTAAAGGCTTCCAGTTTCTTCTGCATGGGTTCCAATACAGCTTTGAGCTCCTCCTGGAATGAGAAGACACTTTACTGCAGAAACAGATGGACATAACTGACAACACAGAATCAGTCTCTTTAGTACAGGGTTTCTACAGTTCCCCCAGTCCACACCATTGCAGTACTGCAGTGACACCAGCAAGCACTTATATTAGTGCTGATGGTCATAGAACCGAGGGGCAGGTTGCAGAAAATAACAGCAATTTAGTAGATCACAGGACTTGAGCGTTAAAATCCCTGCTGTATGTACTATATCAGATTAAATTCTGTATAGATTAATAAAAAAATTCCTGTTTCACCGTGCTGTTCATTGATTAAATGAAGACTTAATTCAAATGAATTGAACCAGTTTCTCATATTTATTTAGTATGTAAAAAATGGTGAGATAATTTTGAAGGTTATTCATTATCGGAGCATCAATAAGAGCCAATGATAAAAATACTTTTTGAAAAAATAAACCCTTTGTGAATAATCACAGAGATTCTGTGCCCATATACTGTATGGAAGTGCCCCAGTGTAATTCTCCTTGAACAGAAATTAGAGCACTAGTCATTTCTAACTGTGGGAACAGAGAATTTTGTCCCCTCTAAACCTGAATTAAAAATCATAGCCCCTTATTCACCGGCTTCCCAATGACTCTGCAGCCATATTCAGACCTAATAATAAGACCTTGATAAAAGCATATGAAGGTAAATGTACCCTTTAATACTGGCTTTTATAATTTTACATTTCTTCCACAATTCTGCCATAAAGTGTATGAAGATTAATTTAATTTATAATTTAAATATTTCATTCCATTTAATTTATTAAGATGAGCAGTATAGATGTGGTGTTGAAAGCTGAAAACACCTGTCTCTCTTCCTTGGCCATCCTGGACTTAATTCCTGACTGAGCATGGTCTGTGGGGAGTTTGCAAGTTTTCTCTGATTTAGCACAGGATTTTACTGGGTGTATTTCTGGCTATGTCAATAGTGAGTGCACACAGAGCAATGTACTGAGCTCCTGTCACACATGTATTATTGCCTTCTGGTGTAAACTTCTGGAATAGACTTCAAGTTACCAGGACTCAGTACAAAAGTATCAGTTCTGATCTTTCTGATAATTGATATGATCTCAGTTACTGAAATGATTTTGGTTCAGATTTTAAAACTATACTGTAAATCCAAGATTGGATTTTGGTATTAACTTCATGTCAACTTCTCAGTTTCTGAACACCACTCACTGATGTGATCTGTCTCAGTAATCAGAATTCTGTGCTTTATTTCATTGTTCCCATGCAGTATTAATAGTGCAGTGATGTGTGAGAATAAACAGTGAGGATCCTGCATATAACTTTGACAATACACTGATACTGCCTTTGTGGTATTCTATTACTCTGGTTAAGTAATGTGCTATGAAATTGCGGTTAAATGTTTTCATATGTTAAAGCACGTAATACACTATCATCTTGTATTTTCATGTTCAATAGTGATTTATAAGCAATAGTACACCTGTTGTCTCTTGTTCAAACTAATAAATTATACAGTAATTCTAGACCTCACTTTCTTTTTATATAGTTTATTGCCACGTAATTCACAATGCTGTAATTTGCTTTCAATACAACAAGAGAACATCGATGAAGGTGACATACAGCACATACAATATTAAGAAATGAATACAAAATTAAAATGAAAAAGACAATCCGTATACAGATGCATAATAAGAGGCAAAATAGCTGAAGGGGAAAGAGTTCAAAGTTTGTATGGCAGAGGGAAAGAAGCCAAGGCTGAAACAGGCGGTTCTTGAAAGCATTTATTTAAAATGTTTTCCTGAAGGGAGGAGCGGAAAAAAATAATAAGATGGACGAAAGGGGTCTCAAATAATCTCATATTATTGTGGGAATGACTGGAGGTGCAGCATGTGCAAAGGGATAAAATAAAAAGGGATAAAACTCAGTCCTTTCCAGTTTTCCTTTTTTATACTGTAGCTGTTCAAATTCCCCTACCAAACTGATGAAAGCTGTTAAAGTACTTTGTATTCTTGACAAAGAAGATGTTGGTTCACTCTGTGTTTCTTAAGTGCCTGAGAAAGTACATCATCTGTCATTTATTTTCTATTATAAATGGAGTGAATTTCAATCATTTGCCATATTTAAAACTGTCTACATAATATATTTATTAACTGAATTAATGTATACAGTATATTCAAAACAAAACATTTACAAACTGTCACAATTCTAACATGTTCTTTCACAATTATCAATTTCTTTTCTATTTTTTTACTTTGAAAGTTTTTCTTAGATACAATGTTTTCTCACCTTATAGTCCACCACGGCCTCCTCCACGGGACAGAGCTCATGGTTTTTGTGTTTTCTTGAAGTCTGACAAACAACACAAACAGGTTCTTGATCAGTCAAACAGAAGAGCTTGAGTTTTTCTCTGTGCAAACTGCAGAGCTCTTCAGACCCTGCTGGAGGTCTCTGACTCCTCTCCTTTAACATGGCTTCACACAGGTTCTTTAAAGCCAGGTTGAGGGTATGTTTGTCTTTAGAAGACCTTCTCCTGCAGACTGGACATTCCTGAGATCCCTTCATTTGCCAGTACTGCTGTAGACAGGCTTTACAGAAGCTGTGGCTACATGTCAGGACAACAGGATCCTTGAAGATTTCACAGCACACAGGACAGGAGAGCTCCTCTTCCAGGACTGAAGATCTTACTGCCATTTCTTCACAGAGTTACAGACTGTCTTGTTTTAAGTAATGTCTTCTGATCACAGCTTGAAATATACAGTACTTTCACTTTCACTTAGTGCTTTTATAAGTTGTGTTGAAATCACCTCCCAGTGAAATTACAGCTATAATTGATGTTCTTTATTTATTGTGTCTTTATTGTTGTTTGTTTTTAATTTTTTAAAAGTGACATATTTCAGCACAGAAACACATCACTAATTCAGATTATATTAATGTAAGAAACTCAGACACGTCAGCTCACCCCTCCTCTTCCTGCTGGACTTGCCAAATGTTCACAGTTACAGGTTCCTCTAGGGGGCAGCATCATACTAACAATCTGTCATTCAAAACCTCATTTTTTATTATACCTTTTACAGATGATGTCCCAGCATTTCTTATTTAATTCTGCCTGTTTCCTGATGCTGGGTTGTTCCTGTGTCTATTTCACTTTCCCTTTTCTTTATTTTATTATTTCTGAATTGTACATACAGCAGCACTTTTTTTGTCTAACAATCTGAATCTGCAAAGTTTCTTATTTGGAAGGTGCTGTCAAATGGAACACCATTTTGCATTTCTGAAAAAATAATGTTTTATGGTGGAAACAAATAACATCCTGTATATTTCAAAGAAATAAGTAAAGGTTAATTCCACTGGAAAATAGAAAGGAGAGACAATTGCTGAGCGCTCTTCAAGTGTCACCCTGTTTTTTCTTGTTTTTACGTTTCATCCACCACTGACCATGTTCCTTTTATTATTATTATTTTATTTATTTTTGGAATAACATGTTCCTTGGATAAAATTATGCTCTAGTGAGAGTATTTGGAATATTCCATTCTGTTTTGGTCTCAACACAAAATAACAGACATTGCTACTCTAGAAGTAGTATTAACCAGAAGAGTGCTGTTAATGCCTGGTCTGAATTAAACGTTTTGCCTGGAACAGTGAAGAGCATGTGGGGATTTAAAATAAGAACAGTAGGACATCAGACTGGTTAGAAATGAGTGGAGACCCATCATTTTGTTGCTATTAGCTAATTGATCTGAGGATCTATGATGTACAAAGTCAGGAACAAACAGAACATATAGATGGAGTAACAAGGACTGTTATTTAAGTTTAGAATCAAGTGTTTTAAAGATTTCTAAAAACTATATATATTTTTGTTGCCTTGACAAGGCAGGAATGTGGTAATAAGCCCTTTCTGATAAGAGACCTCATAGCGCAGATGGGCTCCTTCAGATATGAATTTTCTTCCCAGAACCACGGGTTCAAGGTTACTGTTCATCACCCAAAGAAAGATCCACCAATGAGGAATCTGCCATAAGTCAACAACTTGTGATGTCATACCTTACAAACAAGAATTTGACTCATTTCCATTAGTTAACTCACTGGCTCCTTATCTCTCTCTAACTGAACTGTTAATCTGATTTTCTAACTACGTGATTGCAAGATGTCAGTCAGGACTTACACTTTTCTCCAAGACACCAGGCTGAGAGAGTGAGTCAGTTAAAAAGAATTGTGACCAAGTTATTCTTTCTGAAACAGGAGAAATCTTGTGTTTGCGAATCCACTTTCTTTTTGTCAACATCCTAAATATCTACCCATATTAAGAACCAATCTACTGTATATCTGGGACAAACGGACTTCTGACTTCTCCCAACCTGACTGACTTGCGTTCAGCAAGACACTAACTTTTGGCTAGTGGCTAAGCCTAACACTAGGCAAAGCTCTTTTCTCTCAGTGCCACTCTCTGGCACTGAGACCATCCTTGGACAAAGCGAGCAGTTGCCAAGCTGAATTATGGACCAAACCAGCCAGCTCTGTCTTCTAGGCAGGAGTTTCACTCATCAAGGATCTTTGTGTATAAAATATCTTTATTCACATTATAATTGAGAGTTGAACTATTTCCACATATGTTTAAGATACAAATACTGTATTTTTCTAAACTGATATACTGTAGGTGGTGTAATATTGTATTACCTTATGTTAAGGTGTCTACCTACAACTAGTTGGGTTTGGCACTGAACATTCACCGAAGGGTTGCCCAGAAGAAAAACTGTACTGTATATCTTTCCACAGACCATCTTTGTAAATAATATCACAAGACGCATCCCAAATTGCACCATCCTCGCAGCTTAGTTTTTTACATTTCATATTCCATGTTTTGCTACCTGTATACAATACCCCACAATTGTACAAATCCAATGTTATCAGTTAGGTATAGCAATCTGTCTGTGTCTTCTTTGATTTCTTTTGCAGCTTGTTCTGTTTGTTTCCAAAATTGTTATTGTATCTAAAAAAGAACAACTAATCCACATAACCATGTCTCATTTCTTTCTAATTCTGTGTATTTACTAATATTGTATTTGTTACTGACACTAACTAAAAAAAGAACCTTTACAGATGAAAAGAGGCTGTCTGGTCCATCTTACACGTATTTTGTGGTTTGCAGTTTATAGATCCAGGGATCTGAAAAGATCTGACACTGAAGAGTCATGTCTAACCTTTTGACAATAGGTGATATTTTATATTCACTTAAACGTAGACAACAATACAGACTCCAATATGCTTGCAAACCATATCCTAAGGTTAATATTTCCTGGAATCAATACAGCACCTTTCATTTCAAAAAGTTGTAGGAGGGGATTCACTTTATCCACCACAGAATGAAGAACCTACCTGGAAAACATACAACAGCCTCTGTACCAGCAGCCCCACTGCAAATCAGACAAGGTAAAGAAGTGTGAATCTGGATGAATAATTTGATTAAGCGGGAACTTTAGGGAGGCAAGACTATACAGTACAAGCCCATGGGGGAATTTATGCAACGCACAAGGGCTAACACCCCAACTCTCAGTTAAATGTCAACTTAATTTTCACAACACAAGCAATGTGGGTATACTGTACATCTTCTTTTGGAAAATGTGACAGTTCCCAGTTAAAGCTCCCTCTAGGGGGCAAAATCGTCCTGAGAAGCTCAAAGCTTGTTCAGCCAACATCACTTCTGTTTCTCCTGTGTCCTCTAACTCAATACTTACACCACCTCACCTGCACTGCTCTAAGTAGTCACACAACAAATGACAGAGGAGTTAGAATCAGTTGATTATTATTTTAATTCATTTTGTGCAAAATTTCCAGCTGAACTTTTAGCATTCAGACATAACATCAGCCAGACTCTGTCACACAAACAGAGTCTGTTATGCGTTGATGAGACATTTCTTGTGGAGAAATGGAAATTTCTGCATGGATTGTCATAATTAGGAAAGTTGAAAATAGTGTTTAATAATTTCATTGTCATGAGCAGATCTTCTTTTAGGAGCATCAGAAATTTTGTTCATGACTTCTATTGTAATATTTACAGCTTAAAAATATACTGACAAGAATCTAGGTTTTATTTACATCTATCTGTATTGGTTTCTGTATAAATCGTGTCCATTACACAATATACAATTATTTAGTTACAAAAATCATTATTTACTGCAAATATAAATACACATTTGGTGCTTCTTTGATATTACTTGTGGCTCACAGGGCAAGAGTTGTGCTGATTGTGTCCTTTATATGAATGAACAATAGATTTTGCAATCACAGATGAGCTAGCTAAAGAACAAAAGCTTAATTTAATTAAACATAAAGCTACTGTAAGTACAAACTTCTCAATTATAAGAGAGTATAAATGAAAATGATATTCTAACAGATTCTAAGATTTTGCTTAATTAACCTATTCGACTCCTTTGAGCAATAAAGACAGTTTGATATATACAGTAGTTACCCCGTAGGTGATTCCAAAGAGAACTACAGTCAAGGAAAGTAATGGTTACATTGTGCTTGGGCATTTGGAATATTTTGCTCCATTTTGGTCACCGTACAAAATAATTAATAAGAGCAATTTCTTACACTTAAATGGTGCTTTTCATGACACTTCATTCAAAGCACTAGACAGGTAGTGGAGACTCCCCTCCGTGACCACCAGTGTGTAGTACCCACCTGGACGATGCAACGGCAGTCAAAGTACACCAGTACACTCACCATATATCAGTCATCAGCTAGGAGGAGAACAGAGTAATGAAGCCAATGCATAAACGGAGATTATAAGGACGCCATGCCATGATTGGTGAATGTCAGGTGAATATTTGGCCAGGACAGCAGAGTAACATCCCTACTCTTTTCAAGAAACGCCTTGCACTTTTAATGACAGGACTTTTAATGACATCTTATCCGAAGGATGGTGCATTTATTTACAGTATAGTGTCCCCATCACTATACTGGGCCATTAGGACCCACACAGACTGCAGAGTGAGTGCAGTCTCACTAACGCCTCTTCCAGCAACAAGCTTTTCCCAGGAGTCTCCCATCCATTCAGGGACATATCTGCTTAGATTCAGTGGGTTAAGAGTTGTGAGTTGCAAAGTGATATAACTGATGGCAAAAAACATTGCTACTTAACAGACAGAAAAAAGCAGAAGAACAATATTAATTCCTTTTGAAAAAACATAATGCTTCTTTCAATGTTTGTTCTACATGCAACAGTGTGAAATGTCCTCATTCTGTATGCTCCATCAAAGAATCTGATATTGCCTGTTACAGACAAGCATGTCTGTGTATTGAAAATTTGAAAATCCAAAGTACACATATGAAAAGTAATTTTTAAAGATTATCGCATATACTGTATAATGCTAGAAAAAAGAAACTCAACATATTATGGAATGAGAATACTGCAGTTATAGCTTATGTACTTTCACAAAGTTGTCAATTTGTTTTAAGCCTTCTGACCAGCAATACAGCTTGTGCAGTGAGGCATCGCAACTTGCCAATCACTCGAAAGCTCATTAGGTGCACTTTTACCCAACGATGTCCAGATGGAACAATGCCTGATCAGGTCACCTTTAAAATGACCTTAATTCAAAGCTTAGGTCACTGCAAGAAAAAGGCCACACTTAGTCCGTTTTCTGTGCATTCCATAATGCCTTGAATGTCACCAGAAGCAAGGGAGAGGGCCATTGGCGTGCTGCAGGCAGGCATGTCATGTGCCAGCATTGCCAGACACCATGGAGTAAGCCGCTCCACTGTGTCCTGACTGCAGAGAAGGTTTTAGCAGACTGGCAGGACAGATGACCGTCCAAGATCCGGTCTCCCTCGAGTGACCACACCAGAGCAGGACCAACACATCAGACTGGTCCATCTGAGAGATTGTTTCAGAACTGCAACCCGTACTGCTACTGAAACTGCCGGCAGACACAATGCCTGCATCAGTGACAGGACAGTGAGACTCTATACTGCTGGCCTTAGAGCAACGCGACGTGTCAGAGGCCCCCTGCTCACGCCTCCTAGACATCACACCCGACTGGCTTGGGCCAGACAGAGGCTGTGATGGACTCGTCAGTAGTGGCATCAGGTCCTCTTCAGCCCCATTCCACACAGACGAGAGGGCCAGAGTGTGGAGGAGGAGGTGTTGTGTTTCTTTATTCTATCAATATATACTGTAAATAAAGTGCTCATCCAAAATACTTCTGTGATCCACTGTGCCAAGATCTTCAACTTCAACGCACTGTGTTACTGTCCATTGTTACAGACACCTTCAGTGGGCAGATTCGCAAAGGAGAAAATCTAGAATTCAGCCAGAAGACTGGAAACACGCTCTCAGTAAATGTGTGTTTAAAAGTGTAGATATGAGTCCCATCACTGGGGTCAGAGAATGACACCTTACCCTTGTCAAAGTCCAGCTGCACTCTGATCTTCTGAGGTCTTTTCTTCAGAGTGAGTTTTGCCTGTGGTGTTGTAGTGTGCTCTCACGAGGCACCAGTTCTGTAGGGGTTTGGGGATTTACTGGGACAATTATTAATTGTGGCAGTAAATCACAAAATGATTCTTTTAATGGCCTTAGAATCCAACCATGGGATATAACTCAAACAACGCACACACACAGGTACTAATACACGAGGATACATTTATTAATACATAAAATGTGCATCTAAACATAACAGATCTTATTGTGAGGGTTATCAGAATACAAAAGATATATATTCATTCAGTTACAAAGAGTTACATATATCAAGAGGACATATGTTCAGTATATCATTCATTTAGACCGTTTCGTAATTGAACTTGGTTACAACTTCTTCATTAGATACTCAAAACAAGTGCATAACTCTTAGGAATTAAATTGATATCAACTGGTTGGGATAACAATTGAATTCTCGAGCTGTAATGCAGTGAAGTTGAATACTCATCCAATCTCTGGGGATTCAGATCTCCTGCAGGCACAAAGAAACAGTTGCAGGCTTGTTGCTGTCCAATCCGCGCTCTCTGGCTCCGTGCCAGGCTGTGCTGTGCGGCTTGCGACGGTGCGCTGCTGATGCTCTCTGAGACCGGCTAGTTAGTGTTGGCTTTAACTAGCGAAGTTTGTGCACAGGAGAAAAGATGACTGTGGGTCCCAGCAGGTCAGGAAGAGGACCGGTTCGTTCCTGATGAGGCGCTAGTTCTGAATACTGATTTAGCTGTCCACAGTTCCGATCTGTTCACGAGGCTTGCTGCTGGTGCTAACCTCGGGTGGATCCTTTGGTTACTCGTGGCGACCTCCGCTCTCAACTCTTAGAACAAAGCAAAGTTCTGGCACTCGGACACACTGGCCGTTACGTGGTTGTCCGGGCTAAGTCTCAGGATGGTCAGGAGGCGCGCTGCGAGAATGTCCTGCCCTTGGGAGCCTTTCTGCTCCTGGGCCGTCCTGCCCTGGAATTGTCTCCCACCCCTGGAATTCTCCTTTTGGAATTCTCCTTAGAATTGTTCTGTGTTGCCTGTTTTTACCTGGAGGAACTTCAGCTCGTTCATTGGCTGAAAATTTCATGGGCATCAGAGACCCACGTTGGTTACTCGGCCCTACCAGTCCCTGATTGGTTGATCAAGGTGAGATATGAGTCACTTACTCCTGACACATAGGAATGCAGTCCAGATGTCCATCTGGCACTCCCTAGACAGATAGGCGCCAATGGATGACCATTGATCATGATAGCCAGGCTTAGCTAAGTGCATCCCCATTTGGGAGCTGTCCCTTATCAAAAGAAAACATTCTTTAAATCAGCCTGCATGAATAGTTTCTCTGTGGCTGCACCACAGAGATGAAGAGAGAGATGGGGCCTCATTTGAGAAAGCACAGCAATACTTAAGTCCTGTATTTTAATAAGCCTTGCCGCTACAGTGTTGTCAGAGCAAAGTAATTATCTCCACACAGCTGTAGAGCCCAAACACCCCCTTCTGGGCTCAGAGCGATTATTCCTTTCCTGCTGATGGACTGTTTGGCCAAACCCAAAATCCAGTAAGTGTTGTATCCTACCTCCACATCCCAGCAGTGTCTCCCTGAGGTGAACCCCTCAAATCCCAGAACATAGTAACAGTGATCAAACCTCTCTGGGTTGTCAGGAAGCTGCCCTCTCACAGCTCTGCATCTCACACTGGTCAGATCATCAGACAGTGAGAGTCGAGGTTCTGCTGTGTTGGGGTCCAGAGTCACAGGAGCTGTAAGGAAATACAAATAACAAGAAATATCACACCAGCTAAAAAAAATATATATTAAATATTTAATATAGTTATTAAGACTTTTTTAATTTATTAAGACTTATTTACACGTGATTAAATTTACACCTTTTTCAAAGTGTAACTTCCAAATAAATTAACCAGTAAAAGCAACATGGAAATAAATAGAGAAGATGTACAAACAGAAACATAAGAAACATTTTAGAATAAAATAATCGTATCTAAGGAAGCACAAACTGAAAATCAACTAATGATAATATAGGTATTGTATGACAATTGTGCTATCTTGTGATTATCATATACAGTATACAGTACATGTAATTATGAGATAGTAAATCTCATAAGATAAGATCTGCCAATAACAAGTTAATTTTCTCACAATATTTTTTTTTCTTTGATGGCAGCAATGGAATTACATTTTTGAGTCTAAAGGTGAAAGAACTTAAATGCAAAGAAATAAGGATTCTAATATTAAACCTTTTCATTGAACCTGAGCATATGGAGTGTGTCAGTGATTTTTATTGAACAACCTGAACAGCATCATATTGATGAGAATTAAGTGAGGTGAAAGCATTAGATATCAAGCCTATTAAATGAAGCCCTTATCATACATTGTCTAAAGTGTATGATATTACAGAGGAGGATGACTGCAATAATGTGCTGTGGTATCAGTATATTAAATTTCAAGGAATAAAAACTGAATCTCAAAAAAGAGGCAGGGAAACACAACACTGGAGAACACAATCAAGCCGGTGATGCATGAGCAAGCACATAAATAGTCAGGACACTACAGACACACTGTCAGGAGAGACAAACTAGCCATGTAGTAACCCCTGTAAAGCAAACTGGAGATCAGTCACTTCACTCCAGGGCTCTTACACAGACAGTCACACTCTCACTGCTTCTATCTGATTGACTGCACAATTCTCAATGTTCCTCCAGTACTGTGAAGGCCTCCAAATCCCTCCTGCACCCAAGTACTCACTGTACTGAACAATCCCCAGCATCTTCTGCCAGACTCTGTATTTCAGAGAGCCCAGGTGCTTGGCAACATCTATCAGTGCTCCTGAAACCACCTCTGGATCCTGCAGTGTGTGCTGGGCTCTGCAATAACATTCAGGAGTCAGTGCTGCTGTGGGTTTGGATCCATATGCACAGCACAGTACAATAGAAGACAGGAAGACAGTCTGGAGTTTACATTCCTGCTCTTTGTGACCATGTAGTTCTGGAAAACCAATATTAATGTGAAAAATGAATCATTGCAAATAGAATCTTTTTACAAGGATTTATTTAAATGCTCATGTATAGCAATGATTTTTGGAGTACTTGTTGTGACAATTCAGAATAGCAGACTGAATAACAGTAGAGATCGTTCTGCTAAGTGGCTATTACACTTGACGACAGAATGGAGATAAGAATGCACAGCTGAATGAAATATATTTGAAACATTTAAAAATGAAGATTTATACAAAACACTGAATATTTAATTGACGTTCTGCACCATTTAACACATACAATATCTGAAAATATAATGCAAGGAAAGATAAACAATCATAAAATAATTCTCATTCTCTTTATATTTGAAATTGACCTTTGTAAATGAAGAATCTAAGCTGTAACTACTTTTGTCCTCTCTGGATGTTTCCCTGGTGTTCTTCAACAAAATGAAGGTAACATTTTTCATATTCTTTTCACAAATGTAACTCAGCTCTCTCATGGAGAGGACCTGACCTTCCTAGAGAATTCAGAAAATCTCTAGTTGGCAGCATTAGACTCATAGTAGAACTGACTCCTCAGTGCAGCATAGTGCACATTCTAGTTGTCAGTGTGTGAATTTGACCATTCATTAATTTCAGTCTGCAGTCTGCATTCAGTGGACTGTTGTCACAGAGTCATCTCTACCTGCAGAAATAAAATGTCTTCACCTCCCATTTCCTGTTCTATGGCTCTGATTGTGTCTGTGAGGGATGAAATCTCTCTTGTAAGGCTTTCAATCTTCTCCTTCATCATCTGACTTTTCTGTTCTTCTTCCTTCCTCCGTGCAGCTTTGCTGGTGGCCTCTTCTGCTTGTAAAAACTGGTGAAGCTTCTCAAACTCGTCCTTTATCTGCTTCTCTGTCTGCTGAGCCTGTGTCTGAAATGGAAAGAGTGTAACAATCAAGAATAAAATTATATTCTACTATCACAATGGAGTTTCCTCACACCTTCAGAGATGCTGGATTACTTTGAATTCAAAATGCTCATAGTCTTGACTTGCAGCAACATAGTTATCTATTTAGGTTGGCATTAAACAAATCAATGAAACATTCAAATCAATTCTGCATAAAATTTGAAACAATTTCTTGACTATCTCTAAAACTCATGCTAGGAAGAATCTTCACTTCATTGTTGTACTGTATTAAAATATCTTCTCTGATGTCTTTCTTTAAAATATCTAAGTGATAACACTTAATTGGTCATTTAACCTGAGCTGGTTGCAATGTATTTCTTAATATACCTTAATGTACTCTGCAATTTGATCACATGTCTGTTTTACTTTGTTAAAGAGTTTTATCTTCTTCTGCAGGAGCTTCAGTGCAGCCTTGAGTTCCTCGTGGAATGAGATGACAGTCCACACTTTACTGTAGGAACTACTGACAGCAGGTTTCACTGCCCAAGCGAATCATACAAGAAAGCAACTGAACAGGTTGACAGTAACCAGAGTTCACACTTGACTGGAGAAACACACTCTCTGTTCACTTACCTCTGCAGGGATCAGATTTTTCTATTGATTGTTTAACACTTACAAGACCCCTACATCTTAAACTATTATTGTCAGTGACGAAGCAAAAAATACAATATGTTATTTGTGTAGGCTCTACTATTAATTGCATAGTGTTTTTTCTCCGCACATTCTAAGATTTTAAATCCTCCTAAACTAAACTAACACAGTTTGCAAAATACATTGACAAAAACATCTTCTTAATAACATTGTTTTGCTTTATAAATAGTTTTCAAACCTTCTGCTTCTCTGCTGCCTCCTCCAAAGGGCGTAATTTGTGGTTTTCATGTTTTTCTGAAGTCTGACAAACAAACCAGACAGCTTCTTGATCAGTCAAACAGAAGACTTTGAGTTTCTCTCTGTGCAGCCTGCAGAGCTCTTCAGACCCGACTGGAGGTCTCCGGCTCCTCTCCTGTGAGAAGACCTCACACAGTTTCTTTAGAGTCAGACTGATAGGAGGGTGGTCCATTGAAGAATGTCTGTAGGCTGGACATTCCTGAGAGCCCTTCTGTTCCCAGTGCTGCTGCAGACAGGATTTACAGAAGCTGTGTCTACATGACAGGAGAACTGGTTCCTTGAAGATCTCACAGCACACAGGACAGGAGAGCTCCTTTTCAAGGACATAACTTCCTTCCATTTTTCACAGACTTACAGCCTGACAACTTTTCTTTTAACCTGTTTTTCTCAGCAATATCTTTTTCTCACTGCTTCACAAATACATGTAGATTAACTTCATTTTCTCTGATTATAACACATTAATATACCTCATGTGAAGAGACATTTGTTCCTGACTCTAGTTTTAGTCAGCATATAACAGGGCCAAAACACATGTACAATCATACCCTAGACTTAATTACCACTCATAGAGCTGATATTCATCATATATTAGTCCATCCCATGGATCATTCTAACCACTTTTTAATTACTTTTGAGATTTGACTACACTCTGTAGTTGCCAAGGAGAATATTATTATGACACGGCACATCAGTAGGGGTACTTATTTAAAATTTATGAACGCGATGAATAATGCTAACTTCATCTCTAGTACTAATGTTGATGAAATCACACATAACTCTAATACAGTGGTCAGACAGTCCCTCAATGAAGTAGCCCTGTTAAACACTAAGGTAGTCAAAACCACTAGACACTCCATTGTTTAATGATCACACGATCTCTTAAACAGGAGTGCCGCAAACTAGAGCACAAATGGAAGTCTACTGGTTTGCAAGTATCCCAGACGGCATGGACTGATAGCTTAACACGATATAAGAAAGCCCTACAGTATATAGAACTAGTTCAGCCTACTACTCTAAACTCATAGAAACCAATAAAAATAACCCTCGCTACCTATTTAGGACAATAGCTAATCTACCAAATAAGGCAGATTCAGCAGTATCAGCTAACTTTAGTAGTGACATTTTCATGGACTTCTTTAACAATAAAATTAACAACATCAGACTTCAAACACAATCAAACAGGCCGCAAAGAAGTCTGGTACATAAACAATGTGTGCACCTTTTCAGTGTTTTTCAATTAGTTAATGAAAAAGAACTAAATAAATTAATTATCAAGACAAAATCAACCACTTGTCCGCTAGATCCCATCCCCACCCAACTAGTTAAAGATTCCCTAGACGTACTGGCGGAACCAATAATTAATATGATGAACACGTCCTTTGCATCAGGTGTTGTACCTGACCAATTTAAGGTAGCGGTTGTTAGACCACTGCTTAAGAAACCAAATTTGGATCCACAAGTTCTTAACAACTACAGACCTGTCTCAAATGTTCCATTTCTATCTAAAATTCTTTAGAGAATGGTTGCGGCCCAAATTCAGTTGTATCTGGATTCAAATAATATAATTGAGAATTTCCAATCTGGTTTCCGCCAAGGCTACAGCATTGAAACTGCATTAGCAAGAGTTGTAAATGATATTCTGTTAGCTACTGACACAGGGAATGCAAAAGTGCTTGTGCTTCTAGATCTTAGTGCTGCCTTTGACATGGTTGACCATTGTATTTTGTTACACAGGCTTTGTTCTAAGGTTGTCCTATGTGGAACCGTCCTTAAGTGGTTTACCTTCTATTTAACTAACCGTTTTCACTATGTTCAAATATCCAATAATTGTACTGCTTCGTTACTGTCACCAGTCACATTTGGGGTACCACAGGAATCAATGCTGGGACCAGTATTGTTCTCTCTGTACATGTTGCCGCTAGGTAAGATAATATGAAAGACTAATATTAACTTTCATTCCTATGCTGATGACACTCAGATATACATTTCATTTACACCTAACAACAACTTGTCAATTGTCACTTTAGCTAATGGCATTAATGAAGTAAAAACTTGGATGTGTGAAAACTTTTTGTCACTCAACTCAAACAACTAAAACTGAGGTTCTGTTGTTTGGAGGCGACAGTGCGGATAGCACTGCTATAACCTTAGCACTCAACTCTGAGGGTTTAAAATTTTGCCTCAATGATTCCACATGTAACCTAGGCGTTATTTTAGACAAGGCTCTCATTTAACTCTCATCTTAATGCAGTATCGAAGGCGTGTTTCCTAAGGTTAAGAAACATTGCAAAACTAAGGTATTTTCTCTCCACTCAAGACACAGAGAAACTAATACATGCTCATGTATACAGCAGATTAGATTACTGTAATGTACTACTATCAGGGAGCACCTATTGCACTTTCAACACCTTACAGCGAATTCAAAATGCGGCAGCTAGAATTGTTACTACGAGTAGAAAGTACAACCACATAACACCTACAGTATACTTAGCACTCTCCATTGGCTTCCTGTTAGGTACAGGGCAGACTTCAAAATTCTTTTACTTATTTATAGTGTTCTCAGAGGTCAGTAACCTGTCTATTTAATGGAGCTGATTAATGTACAGTATACAATCCAAGTCGCCTACCTAGATCACAGAATGCAGGTATTCTTCTTATTCCACATATTAATAAAAAAAACAGTTGGCGGTAAAGCCTTTAGGCCCCTAGTTTATGGAGCAGTCTGCCAGCCTACGTACAGGATTCTGAGTCAATCTCCAGATTTAAATCCAGACCGAAAACCTATTACTTCAGCCTAGCCTACTCACACCTTACATCATAGCCCGTTGCAACTATGGCTGCTGGTGCTGCTGTACATGTCATTGTGTGTCTATGTGTTGGCTTGCCAGGGAGATACATCTGTTCTGACCAAACTATCCTATTCTTCTCCCCACATGTCTGGATGGTGCCCGAGTCGGGCACCATTTCAGTTGGATGCTGCATCACTGCCAAGTTTCCAAGAGGGACATCACAAATACAGCTAGCATTTAGGAGGTATTTTCTGGTCTACAGAGGTCTGCATGGAGTACTGGCACACAGAAAGACATGATGGAAGGCTTATTACTCCACACTTAGTATTTTTTTACATTGTATAATGTTAGCATGCTCAGGGGCGTTGGGCAGCCAGTTGACCTTGGACCCCTAGAAGTTATATTCTCCTTACTGAGAAATTTGTGGTTCCTCTCCTCCGTTGTCTTCTGGCTTTTTCTCTTTCTGTGTCTTACAAAAGTCTGGAGACCCCTGTATTTAGTAGTAGTGATTATTTTTCACATGCATAACCTACGCCACTCATTCAAAGAAAAAAACAAAAAAGAACAAAGTAGGTCATTAAGGAGAAAGAAAAATGGAAATGTTTTGATTACATAAGTATTTAAACCCTTTCCTGTGGCAAACATAAACTAACTTAGCTGCACAAAAATATCTAATAGTTCGGGGTGCAATAACAGTGGTTCAGATGATTTCACAATAAATGCACTAAAATCTGTATGGTCCTTCAATCCCATGGTGAGTTTCAAGCAACGAATCCACCATGAATGCTAAGGATATTTCAAAACAAATCCAAAGCAAAGTTGCAGAAAAGCACAAATCAAGAAGGAGGTATAAAAACTAAAACAAAACACAGATTATACAGTATATTTGAGTAAGATGTTGTCACCCATCCACTGCCTAGATCTGTCTGTCTGTTCCACCTAACAGAACACCCAGACAAGGAGAATACTGGTAAGTAATGCAACTGTAAGGCCAACCTAATAATATTATGGAACAAATATCAACTGTGATGTGGCTAGCACCCAGCTCATTTTAGTTGATTAACTCAAGGACTTCTATTCTCTCTCCAAGTAACCTGGCAATCTGATCTTACCAACCACGTAGCTGCAAGGAGTCAAAGCCAGGATTTAAACCATTTTTCAAGATACAAGGCCGTATCTTTACAAGACACCTTACAATGATTCCGTAAAGTACTATCACGATCGTCATCCATCCTTCAGAGGGCGCTCCCACCTTGCATTATTTATTGTCATTACGTGCACCTGTCCCCTGTTTCCCTCTTATTATTTAAGTCTGAAGCCTCTGGTGTTCAGGGCTCAGCATTGGAAGACAGACTCCCGGAAGCCCGCCTACCAGCGGGTCCTGGAGTGGCCCAACAACACAGGTTTCAACACGACGTCCTGAACCTCTGAGTCTGGGGCTCTGAGCGCCTGGCCTTGTTATGGTTTTAACTTCTGTGTTCCTGTTCCTGGTTCCACGTCACCATTCCCTAGTTCCTGTTTTTAACTATTTTGGTCTTGGATGCAAGATATTTACAATGTGCAAATATAACATACCTTTTGGTACAGTATAGCTTCCTCTATTGGATAGAGTTGATGAGCTTTATGTTTTCTTGAGATGTGACAAAGAACAAGACAGGAGCTTGAGTTTCTCCCTACTCAGACCCTACTGGAGGTGTCTGACTCCTCTCCTGTAAGAAGGCCTCTCTCCAGTTCTTTAGAGCCTGGTTGGGGGGAGGGTACTCTTGAAGAATTTTGCCTGCACGCTGAACATTCCCAAGAGCCATTCTGTTTACCGTACAAAACCATTGCTTGGTTATCTTTTGGCATGTTTTTCCTGGACATCTTTGAACAATCAAAAGAACATTGTGCCACTTTACACCTGTGTATCTCAATATTTTTTACATCACAGCATGCCGGCATAAATATAAAAAGACTGCAGTACAATGCCCCTCCCTCAATCCCATCACTGGTTCATTAATGAAACTTATTTCATTGTTAAATCTGTTTTTCTTAAAATGTTCACTCAACTTATCCTGGCTGAAACTGCAGAGAGTGAAACTCTAGTTCAGCTGCTCAGACATCCTGTAATTTGCATCCATCTTGAAAAACTTGCATCACACATGATCAGTCTCATGTACACACTACAGAACATGGCATTACAAATTTTCCATGCAATTTGTGGTGTTCTAATGAACAGTGTCGGGAAACCATTCAGAATGTTTTATTGATCAATGCAAAGATGCACATTCTCACCTGGGTGATTATGAGAACGGTGAGGTACAGTAGAATGGGGTTTCATAGAGCTAGTGGTGTTTGAAAAAAATTATAATCCATTATATTACACCCATCTTAAGTAGAAACTAAAGATAGCTTTAGGAAGTCTTTAGACGTAGACGTGTGCAAAAACCTAAAATAATTATGGACAGCAGTCATTTGCATGTTGTGTACACATGTTCACCTTTAACAAGTCCATTAAATTTTCCATTTACACAGAATCTCATGTTTCATCTTTTATTTAAGGAGGCAAAGCAGGAATGACAGGATACAGGAGTAATCAATTCATCTACTTTAGGATAAGCACTAAAACAAATGTAGGCACAATTGGAAACAAGGTAGTTAGAACTGTGTATAAGAAACATCTTTAAGCACCAATGTGAGTGCACATAAACACTTGCTTCAACACAGACGTTAAAGCACTGTGATGGTACTTTTAAAGTTTCCATATCAAACAGCTTACTGCTTTTTGTCCTCCATATTACTGCTATATGGAGGACAGAAGAAGCAAACAGGTTAACTTAATCTCTCACATTCCTAAGGACAGCAGCAGGCTTTTATTCTTGAAGATGAGCAAATTTTTCAAAAAAAACATACATTTACGATTGGTCAGTAGCTGTTTCTTACCAAGATCAGAAAGTTAGCATGGCTTGGGACTGTGGGTAGAAATCAGAGCATCCAGAGAAAACTTCAAAATAAGAGAACATGTCAATTCCAGAGAGAGAGGCCGGTTCAAAGTCAAAATTATGAAGCAACCTTTTGCATCACTGCTACACCCATACAGAGAGTCAGAAACCTAACTTATCAGTATAAATTCTTATTGTATTTGACAGTCATCCACAAACATGATATGACCATAAGTGATAGAGTGAATGGCCTACTCTCACAATTAACATTTCTCAAGTTCTTCAAAAATGCACAGAGGCACATACATTTCTTTTATAGTTACCAGCCACATTCAACTCAGATGGTATTTGTTGTTCCCAACATAAAATAAATCATTTAACGAATACAGATATTTGCTGTTCAAATTCTACTTTACGTCCAGCAATAGACAAATGGTAATGTCTCATGAAAGTAGGCCAGATGCCTGCTGACTTCTCTCTTGATCAAATGAAACTCAGAATGCAGATCTTAAGTAAAAAACAAAAAAATATACTCACTAAAATTAAAACAGACAGCTTACAAAAATACTATATATATATATATTTTCCCTATAACAACTGAGTGAGCTTTCCAAGCCCCTTATATAACATTTACTTTCTCAGAAAGGCGTTCTCCCTTAAAGGAACCACTCACAGCTATGCGATATTTGCAATTATACAATATAAGGGAAACAAAACATCAATATGTATTAATACAAATAAGAAATCCAATTCATTTTCTAGCTTTCGTTTTGAAAATACAAAAATATAAGGTATTCATTTAACTAATTATATACGACTTAACATGATGTAAGCTTTCCCCTTAAAGTCAGCGGCCCTATTATTAGAAAATAATACATTTTTTTTAAATCATCCTATCCCAGAGTTATTGAGACCTTCAATGGGATGATTTGCAAAGGTACAGCAACAAAGTCGGGATAGAAGACTGGAAACACCTTCTCTGCAAATCTGTCATGAAAAGTGTAGATATGAGTCCCATCATTGGGATCAAAGAACAACACCTCTCCTCTGTCATAGTCCAGCTGCACTCTGATCTTCTGGGGTTTGTTCTTCAGAGTGAGTTGTTTTGCTGGTGAGGTCAGCGCACTATAAACCTCATCCATTTGACAAATAGTCCAGAAGCCTTTGTTTGTGCTCCCAGCAGTTGTTGCCTTCCTGTTGACAGACCCTTTGGCCACTCCCAAGGCCCAGTGCACCTTATCTCCCACCTCCACATCCCAGAAGTGTTTCCCTGAGGTGAATCCCTCAGAGCCCAGCACAAACCCATAGTGTTTGAACCTCTCTGGGTTGTCGGGAAGCTGCTGTCTCTCTCCTCTGCATTTCACGTTAGTAAGGTCTTCAGACAGCAGGAGACCTGACTCTGCAGTGTTGGGGTCTAGAGTCACAGGAGCTGGTTAAATAGGTAGAAGATTGAAGACATGAACTTTATCATTTAACTCTCACAAGGTAATATTGTCATTAGCGATAAACTTTCATCAGAATATCAGAAAAGCCACAAATAAGAGATGCCAATTCAGCCCATTTGAGTTAGAACATGTACTTGAACTGGGAAAAACCACTAACAAGTATAAGATTCTGTGAAACTCTTCCCGTAAAAGCATATTTTATAAAAATTTACAGATAAGAAATTTTAAAATGCAACAGAACTGACTATATAATCTGATAGCAATGTAACTTATATATGTTAGCATCATATAGCAAAAGGTTAAGCATTTGCAAGTAAAATTATTGCAATGGTCATTTATTTTTATCCTAAGCCATTTTCCAGGCACACATCACTGTAACAGGCCAGCTGGATCTGGAGTGTTAAATAAGGGCCTCCAGAGGGATACAGGGGTAGAGCATACAGTATAATGATCAAGTATGCACAAGGATAGTAGGAAATTAGTGTCAGCTGTGTGTGAACTTAGTATTCTCTGTTTAAGGGTCTGGTGAATGAGCAGTCCTAGTCAGGTCAGATTTGGTTTGGACCCTCACTGTCAGGGAGGCAGTGAGAAACTTTCCTGAGAGAATGAAAGATCAGAACCCTGGAAGGGGGCCGCTTCTAGCAGCAATCTGGGAAGGGATTGGAGATTGGTTGAAAAGAACAGTTAACAATATCTTTCTGGATAATGCCTTCACAGTATTACAGGTCGCACGGGGGTTAATGCGACAGATTTCCCTGCACTCAGCTACCACTCAAGGGGGATCTGTTATGGTGACCACTATGTGATTTAGACAGTTAGTATTCTATAAATTTGTATTTTATTCTTAGCCTGATACTGTGGCCTATTGTGATGGAGCCAGGATCTCATTAAAGCATCATTGATGGCAAACTGGCTATGTAGTGACACCTTTGTAGAGCAAACTGGAGGAGATCAGTCCAGGGCTCTTGCACAGACAGTCACACTCTCACTGCTTTTATCTGATTGAATCCACAATTCTCAATGTTCCTCCTGTACTGTGAAAACCTGTAAATCGCCCTCCCCCTTGTGATCCTGCACCCAAGTACTCACTGTACTGAACAATCCTCAGCATCTCCTCCCAGACTCTGTACTTCAGAGAGCCCAGGTGCTTGGCAACATTGATCAGTGCTCCTGAAACCAACTCTGGATCCTGCAGTGTGCACTGAGCTCTGCAATAATATTCAGGAGTCAGTGCTGCTGTTGGTTTAAACTGCTGTGGGTTAGGACTCAGTACAATAGAAAAGAGGGAGACAGACTGGACACATACCTGCTCTTTGTGTTCTTGTAGTTCTGGAAAACAACAACATGACCAGTCATTTATTGTTCTCATTAAAAAAAAATGTTTTTGCATTTTTGCATTGTACATTTGAGTTTGACAATGAATAATAATACAGCAGCAATTCTAATACACTAGGTCAGAGTTCCTGTTGCAGTATACATCATTCAGTAAAACACTTCTTTAATTTGCATTTCTAAACTGATTTAAATACACACCACCAACTTTTTAAATAATAACAGACCATGGAAAGGTGAGCATGGTCTACAGCACATGAGTTAAAAATTAGATAAAATTGCTAAATATATATATATATTAAACCATCCAGTGTAATAATAACTATTATGTCCATTAAGTCTATGGTTTATTTATTCCAGAAAACAGTATTATTTTTAATTCTGTTTTAATTTCTACAGCCACCTTCCTTTTAATAAGCAAGCTGCCAGTCTGAAATCAGAAGACTTGTCACAGAGATGTCTCATCTCTACCTGCAGGAATGAAATGTCTTCCACTCCCATCTCCTGTTCTATGGCTCTGATTGTGTCTGACAGGGATGAGATCTCTCTCGTGAGACTCTCAATCTTCTCCTTCATCATCTGGCTCTTCTGCCCCTCTTCTTCCCTCAGTGCAGCTATCCTGGCTGTCTCCTCTTCTCGCAGAAACTGGTGAAGTTGCTCAAATTCCTTCTTTATCAGTCTTTCAGTTTGCTGGACCTGAGTCTGAAATTGAAAAAAAGCAAGATGTATTTCACTGTGGCATCACTGTTGGAAAAATTATAGTTGAGTTTGGTGCATTTTAAGACGTTCAAAACTGATAACCTTGCTGTTTTCTACAATATTACCTTAATGTGCTGTGCTGTCTCCTCGCTTGTTTCCTTAACATTTTCTGAAGCATTGAGTTTCCTGTGCAGTTCCGATAGTGCTGCCCTGAGCTGCTCCTGGAAGGAAATGAGAGTTTACACTTTGATGGATTCGGAAAAACACGGAGGTCAGACTCAGTTGCTACCAAGAGAAACTCAGGGGTCAGAGATAAATCCTGTCAGGTCATTACTGAGATTTTACAAATAGATGGAGTGCAATGTTTATTGATCCTTAATATGGTTGAACCGTCAATTGCTGAGATATTGTCTTTTGGAGATTACTGGGTGTCAGTGTTAAACAGAATCAGAGTAAGAGTTGGTAATATGTGTTTTAAATGCCAGTCTTTTATTAATAATCAGAGAGTGTGTACCTATGGATGGTAGCGCCTCCAATTGTCAAACAATTTCTTATCTGGACAATGTATTGGATTATATTGTAGTAGTGATTCTTCTTGACAGTAGTCCATAAGAACAGAAACCAGAGCACTTATGATTCCTGAACAGACCTGAATAAGACAAACTCCTCGTGAACCTTTTACTGATAACTTGCTGATAGCTTCATAGCTGGCTTTATGAAGTCATACTTAGCTTCTAGAATAAAAACTTTTCTAAAAAGCATACTGTGTATTATCAAAGTTAATTTCATCTGTTACATTTAGAATAAACAATTCAGTTTATTTTTGCCCAAGAGCAAAAGCAAGAAACAAAATATTAATTTAAAACAGGGGCTCAGCACAGAGGTATATTTTCTAAGTCTGGTGCAGTTGCCCAAAGTGAAAGCAAGAAAAGCCATAGGAAAGCATGTTGAGAACATATTTCAAAATGTAAATTAAAAAAATGTATTACAAAACCATGGCAACAGTGTGAAATTACAACTGCATGTTTGCAAATTTACCATAATAAACCTGATTTTAAATGTATGTCACAAATGCAATCATTTTTTTCTTTCTAATAGCAACACATACTATATGTACTGTAGGAGCTGTACTCTTCTAGGTGGTGCGGTGGCTCCGTGGTTAAGGACCTATGGCTATGGCTGGAAGGTTGCCGGTTTGTATCCCGTGGCTGGCAGAGGGATCTTACTCTGTTGGGCCCCTGAGCAAGGTACTGTACTTAACCACAACAGCTCCAGGGGTGCAGTATAAATGACTGACCCTGTGCTCTGACCCCAAGCTTCTCTTCCTGTTTGTGTGTCTCATGGAGAGCAAGCTGGGGTATGCAAAAAGACAAATTCCTAATACAAGAAATTGCATACAGCCAATAAAGTGATCTTATAATCTAGTATAAACTTTGAAAAAGGATGACAACCAGCATGCAGAAATCAATTGCATCATTATTTTAGAAATAATTTGAATGTTCCTTAATAGTTTGGGTTAAAGCTTTGCTGTCAATCTGTTTGCTTTTAATGTTGAGCACACCATGTATTATCAAAGTTACATTTGATAAATATGGAATCAATAATTCAGATTATTTTCGCCAGAGGCATCATCAAGAAAAAGATAAGAATTTAAAACAGGTGGCCAGTACACTGGTAAGTCTAGTGCATTTACCAAAAGTGAAAGCAAGAAACCCTATAGGAAAGCAAATATCACAAATACAAGTCTTGAATATTTTTTCCATGTAAATAAATATGTAGAAACTGTAATCCGGTTAAAACTAAACAAAACTAAAAAAGTATGACAGTCAGCATGCAGAAATCAATTGTATCTTAATTTTAGAAACAATTTAAATGTTCCTTAATAGGTTTGGTTAAAGCTTTGCTGTCAATCTCTTTGCTTTTCATGTTGAGAAACATGTTAAATAAATTAAAATTCCAAAAAGAAGAAAAAACATTCTTTATTCACTTTTGTGAATCACCTTCACCCGAAAAGGAGCAATTATCTCTCAATGCTAAGAACCATCTATATCCCATGAAGACAATTGTTGTATCAGAGAATACAAGATTCCACTGCATCCTGTGAAAATGTTACGTTCAATCATTGGTTTTGCAACTAGGTTTGCAGTGGGTGCTGACTAACGTATTCTAACGTACAGTAGGCCTGGGTTATGTATAGTGTTGTAAAAAGTATCTTGCCTCACTGCATCTATACACACAAACAAAAATAATGAATGAGTAAAGTGTCTAATGTGAGCAATGTCTAATTTAGCCTTTAAATTTAGAAATACATTCTTTTTTACCTTTCTATTCAGTACAGTCTCCTTCAATGGCTACAGCACATGGTATTTGTGTTTTCTTGATTTCTGGCAAGCGTCACAGACAGGATCTTCATCATCCAAACAGAACAGCGTGAGTCTCTCACTATGCAGACTGCAGAGCTCTTCAGATTCTACTGGAGGTCTCGGAGTCCGCTCCTGTAAGTTCTCACACAAATTCTTTATAGCCAAGCTGACTGGGGGCCGGTCTCTTGAAGATCTTCTCCTGCAGACTGGACATTCCAGGGAGACCTTCTGCTCCCAGTACTGCTGCAGACAGGCTTTACAGAAGCTGTGGCTACATAATTCAACTTCCGTAAATTGCTTCTGTTCCCAGAATATTCTCATGTTCACCAGAGTCTAGGTTAAAGAAGCAAGATATTTATATGTTTAGGCAGGTAGATTCAGCACCAACATGTGGAATAAAATTTACACTCATTACAAACTGATTACAAACTAAATTGCACTTAAAAGAGTATCCTTAAATTTTTTATAAGAATTTCCAAAAATCAAATGCTTTTTTTACTGCCAAGGGTAACTATTTAGCTTTATTTTTTTTTTTAATATTTGAAATAAAATGGACATGTTGTTGTTCAAATGAAAACAGATGCAGGAGGGGGATATTACAGAGTAATACTGTCACGCCCTCTGCAGCCAGAGGGCGCTCCTTCTCTGTCCTGTCCCTAGTTTCCTGCCTGCTGTCCTTCCGGTCCCTCTCTTTCCCTTGGGCTATATATTTCCGGGTCTTGCACTCTGCCCTCGCTCAGCATTGACGTTCGGATGTCCTGAGACCCGCCTAGCACCAGGTCGCCCCACGTCCGCTATCTGAGGGCATAGGTTTCTATACGGCACTCCTGAACTCTTTGCACTAACAAGCCCGGGCCTTTTTCCCGTTCCTCCGCTACGCAGATGGGTCTTTATCCGCTCTCCTGCTCTCCACGGTAAGTCTCTTTGGACGTCCGTGACAAATACCCAAATACAGTATTTCTACCAATACTGTCACAGTCGTCATCCCTCCTCTAGAGGGCGCTCCCACCTTTCTCGTACTGTTCTTAGTTTTATTAGTGTCAGCTGTGTTTCATTCCCTTTCCCTTATTTAAGCCCGGTGTCTCCGTAGTTCCGGGCTCAGCTTTTGAAGACAGACGCCCGGAAGCTCACCTATCACCGGGCTCAGGAGTGGCCCGAGGGCACAGGCTTCATCACTGTGTCCTGACTTCTGAGTCCGGGGCTCAGAGCACCTTGCCCTGTTATGCTTTTAACCTTTCGTGTTCCTGGTCCCAGTTCCCTGTTCCTGTTTTTAACCATCTGCATCTCCAATGGATCTCCCAGTTTCTGTTTTTTGGACTGCACCTTACTACCCCTTTGAACTTCCTCTGGACTCATTCGCCTGCGCTCCCCCCATGCACCGGATCACCTCAGTCACTGCCTCCTGTCATCCAGACCTTACCTCGCTCTGCCTTCCCTGAAGTCGTTCTCCAGATACTTCCAGATTATACCATCACACATAGGGTCTTTTACAACACGCACTATGGGAGTTAGATTCGGCTCCCGTGACACATACAAACCAATATAAAACACGTGTGGCTCTATATAATTAAAACTTTCATTAAGACATGGGGGACTGCTTGATAACACAGTGGTTAGCATTGCTGCCTCATTGTGCTGTAGCCCTGGATTCAGTTCTGGACCTTGGGTGCTACTTGGCTGGAGTTTGTATGTTCTTCCTGTGTTCACATGGGTTTCCTCACACAGTCCAAAGACATACTGGTAGGTTAATTGGCTTCTGGGAAAACTGACCCTGGTGTAAGTGTGTGTGAATCTGTGTCTGCCCTTTGATTGTCTGGCATCCTGTCCAGGATGTACCTCACCTTGCGACTGTTGTTTGCTGGGATAGGGTCCAACTCCTCTGCGACCCTGAATTGGATGAAGAGGTTAGAAAATGGATGGATGTCCATTGACAGATTTCACGAGTTACGTGAAAGTGAACTTGGCTGCTGTCAAGTATCTTCTGAACTTTCATTGTAATCTTTGTTAGACTTATAGAAGGAAAATCCTTTTCTACTAACAAGCACGCCTCCCAGTGGTCCTTTGGCATATTTCTTGTCACATTTGTCACATTTGCTCAGGGGACGAGATCACAATGTTCTTCTGCAATTTGTTTAGCTTGTGCAATAATGTTTTTGAAAAGCAAAAAGTGAAGTGTACAGGTTACAGGTCTCAAGTTGGTACAGATTGGTTTGTTATAGTTTTTTGTTAAAGAGGGAGATCAGGGATGATTCTCTCAAGAAACTGTTGAGGTACATTTTCTTTAAACATTCCGTTCAGCATTAAGACAGTGGTTTTATTTTGTATTTTGATCAATATTTGAAGTATAGGTCTCCAGTCCTGATTTTGAAGGGCCAGAATGTCTTTAGGATTTCTAGATCTCAGGTACAGCAACACCTGAAGATCTGGATGAAGCTGTTATATTTATCCAATTAAGCCATTAATGAGCTCCAGCTGGGCAGCAAAAAAATATGACTGTCAAGAGTGTGCTTTCACATGCATGAATCATTCATGTTGACATAATTCAAAATGACCAACTTTGTTGTTGAGTTTATTCTTTCTCTATTGGTTAAGGAGAACCTTGTGAAAACTGTGCACAATAAAGTACAGAAGTACTTTAAGAATACAGCATCATTTTAGTAAATAGTTCTGATCTCAAGAATAGCACACAGCAATAAGAATAGGACTCCAAGAGATTGTAAACAGTGGTAGTGCCCTCTTTTGGACAGTGAAAACACTGCAATACCACAGTCTTTCCAACAGGAAGAAAACAGAAACAATAAAAATATAAATAATGGCAACAGTGTATAAAAACTTTATTAACAAAAATCTGGCTCTTAATGGATCCATAACCTAAAAATCAGAAATTTAATTATGCAACCAGAAACAAAAATACCATTAAAGGATTGCAGTACTGCAAAGTATAACATTGTAGTATATTACAAAGTATATTAGCAAATATTCAAATATTATTGTTTTACGGTAAACATTAAACTGTGAGGTCAGACACCAAGATTTCATATCATCATTCCAAACTGCACACAATGCTGATGATATGCTGGAGACTGATATGGAGCAAAGGTATTCATGCTGTTTTGATAAGGCTATTCATAATATACAGTATGTAGGGTGATAGTGGGCTTGGTGTTTATAAGCCCTACAAATCTGTAGTGGAATCTGTAAAGACTGTAAAGAGTACTGTATTGTTAGGGCATGCCAGACTCATAGGAAACATTTAACAAATGGAGACATAAACCACAGGACATTATCAGGTGGTTTCAGGGATCAGTGAAGCTAACCCATTTGTTCTGGGTAATACAAGAGATCCGAGAATAGCATGAATGTAATTCAGTGATTAAAAATCTGCACTCAATCCCAGTAAAATCTGTACTATCCATGTTTTTCCTGTTGTTCTATGCATGTGATTATCAAATGTTTTGTTTGCTTAATTGATTGAACAGTACCCGTGAATACAGAAAAGTCATTTTATTGTGCTGCATCTCATTAACCCTTAGAATATAATTAACTGCATCAAACTGAGCACAGACTATGATTAATTTACAGTGGTCTCTTTGGATAATGGTGTCAGCCAAATAAACAGCCATTCTCATTTTTATCAGGAAGCTAATGGATTCAGAAATCACCTGCTTCAGCCTATCCTCAGCTGAATTAAAAAACACAAAATTCCTCAATTTAGAGACTTTTACTGTTTAGTAAGTGTGGCATCTGGCAGGCTGACCAGGAACTACGATTCAAGATTGTGCAGAGTGGACGGACTTTGCCACATAGCATCATGACATTACAGGCCTTGGTTTGGGGTTTTGCTCTTTTTAATAATGTAATATTATTAATATGGAGGTGTTCTTGGAGGATTATATCCATGCTCACCTCCCCACCCACAACCACTCAAATGAAGCTAAGAAGCAAGCGGCAGCTGGGGAGGAGGAAATAACAGATTCAAACACTCTGCAAAAAAATGCATCACTTTAAAACCCATTTGCAGGACGAGTTCAGCGATCAAATCAAATTGGCAGAAAGCAGCTCAGGTGGAAAAGATTAGCGCTGGATGTGAGAAGCTGGATGGTAATGCCCACTTCTCTGACAAGTCTCAACCCGTATGGTGGTGAGGTGAAAATTAGTTCCTGCTTCATTCCTTCAGACATACTGTAGGAGCTGCCATCGCAATAAGTAAACAAGATCACAGGTAAACTGAGATGAAATACTCTGCCACATACATGGCACCAGTTCTGGGGCTCACTGGCTTGTTAGAGGTTCCAGCTGCAGCCAGAGTCCCCCCTCAGCCCTGAGGATCAGATCTGGTTTTCGGCGGACCTCCACTGTCTTGGGTGTGACCCGGAAACGGCGCAGGGTCAGGGCAACCACCACCCTCATCTCTGCCATGGCAAAGTTCTGACCGATGCAGTTCCTGCACAACAAAATTACACAAGGAGAGGGAGAGACTTACAGTGAGACAGGCTTCTTTTTCTTGTTTTGTTTCATAATTTAGCATGATCATGAAGTGAAGGAGACATGGAGACATCTGTGTTGCAAACTGGTGTATGATGACACTGTAATCACCCTAGATCAGTCACTAGAGACCACAAGACTAGTCTCACCGAGTGCTCGTTCATTAATAATTGTATAATTTATAAAATGGGCATAGACTTCACATTTTGGGTAATTAGTGATGGTTTGACAATAAATAGGATTATCACTGTGTTAGTGGAGATTGGGTTAGGAAGTAATCTATGGAAACTGCTTTGGGCCATACCCTTCAGCAAAATCTTCTACACTTTGAATTGTTGTCATTGTGAGTTTCATGTGCCCTGTTATCTGGAAATCAGAAAACCATCACCATGTGACACTTGGAAATTCCTATTGAAGGACTGGACAAGACATCTGATAAGATCCAATGCTAATTGCCTTCTCTACACACAATTTTTAACATGCAGTCCTCGTATCATGCTATAGTCTGTATAGAACACTGAGACTGGATGTGGGGGTCTTCACCATGAAAAGACACCCCATAAATGTGACCTGTGAAGATGAATGCCATGCTAAAAAATCTAACCAAAAGAGAAAAAACATTCAAATGTCTGTCTGCCAAGCTTTTTTCACACAACTGAAATTTTGTTTTACTCCTACAGTATGTATTTGTTTCACTCTTTCTTTCTGCACTTCAGTATGGAAGTCACTTCAGCTTTCTTTTGCACCTCTCCCTAGTCTAACCTCTCCTAAGAGTAACTTTTTCAGAAAATCAGGGCTTGGCGTCCCTTGACTTTAACAATAATCATCAATGCTTGTACAGCATATGTTAATACCCAGGAGGATGGGATAAAGCTGTAGGAGGCAGGATACCATACCTTGGTCCTGCTGAGAAAGGGACAAATGCATAGGATGATCTGCCTTCTGAATGCTCTGGGTCAAACCGGTAGGGATTGTAAACCTTTTAAAAAATGAGAGGGCCAGTAAGTAAAAGCTTTCTACAGTATTTCTATTTTCAAACCATCAATGGGTAAGGAAGCTTGATACTCTTCGGAGGCTCACAAGATAAAATGACATCTTGTGGGCTGATTCTTGATGATGAAATGATTCATCTGTGTGGGGAAACCCGTAATTCCCAGATCATTCCCAGATTATCCCAGATCAGACACCACAGCTGCATGAAAACTCAAAGCTATGTGTTTTCATGAACTAGAATGGTGGAAAACCAACCAAGCTCCTATTATCTAGCATTCTAATTTTGGTGAAATGGTAACTAAATTAGTAAACTGAGAATGGTCATGAATCATGCCAAACTTTAGGGTAAGCTCATGTCAAAATATAATGCTAAAAATAATAATTGTCACAGAAATTGTACCAAATGGTACACAAGAATGGTGAACACTGAAACATTAAATACAGATAGTAAAATATAGGTAAACAATGAACAATCAACATTTTTCACTCAAAATTACAAAATATTATTTTGTATTTGCAAAGGTTATATGGAACCTGGCCGATTGGTGCCTTACTGATAATGTGATAAAGTGATAAAGAACGTGATAGAGGTACTCACATCTGGGTTTGGCCACACCTTGGGGTTATGATGAGTACCATAGATGCTGGCAAGGCAAATATTTCCTACACATGAAAATAAAACACAACATTAAAACAGACCCCACAAGCCAATTGAATATTCAGGATACATCCAGGATGGGCACACACAGACACAAAAACAGACACGCACACACTCCCACCAGGGACAATTTTCCCGGAAGCCTATTAAACTACCTGTATATCTTTGTCCATGACAGGAAACCAGTGCACCCCGAGGAAACCCACAGAAATACAGGGAAAACATGTCATCTCTACACAGATCGCACCACAGGTTTGGAATTGAACCCAGGGCCCCAGCAACGCAAAGGCAGCTCTGAGGACCAGTGTGAGAGAGCACTGGCACTTAGGAGGATCTGTCACCAAGCTTTTTCATATCCTTCCACCAAGAACTAAAATAAAAGAGGATGAACTGTTCTATTCCAATTCATCTTGTAAGACAAATGCAAAATGTATGGTATTAGAAGATTTATCACATGACTCCAATATAAAAAGCCAAACATAATAATCATTGTATACTATCCAATCTACAACATTACAACAAGGTACTGTATGTCTTGCTAGAAATCCCGCATTACTTTTTTTAAATGGCTGGAATTAAATAGATCCTCTGTGATCAGATATCGCCGCTAAGCGTGTTGGTTATTCATCTATTAATCAGCGATTGGTGGATACCTGGAAGTCTGCAGTCTCCAAGCAGAACTCTGGCTGAGCACTGCCGAGCCTTGGCAGGACAGTTATGTGGGAGCTTCTAGACAGATGTTTGACGGACTGTATAAGTCAATCAGAGCCATGTGTCTGTCCTCCAGTTGACACTAGAGTCCATGTATTCATATCCAGCAGCTCTTCATTGCTATTTTAAATGTGAGTAAATGGGAATCTTCCTAATTATTAGTATTATACTGCATATGTCTTAGATAAAGTGCTTAAGGGTCACATTTGAGAAGGGAATAGGAAGAAATACAGTGATCAACCCACAGATCTGCCCTCAGCCCTCACCCTTAGGCACCACTCGTCCTCCTGGCATCTTTATGTCCTCAGAAAAGAGACGGGTTACGGCGGTAACTGGGGGGTACAACCGCAGGCTCTCCTTGATGCACATGGTGATGAAGGGGAGATTCGTCAGGTCATTCCTGTACAGAGGGCACACCAGAATCAGGGGCTCCACAGTGAATCAGGGATCAAAGGCCACAAGGGTGAAATTAAGAGGAGGCAGAGCTCAAGAGGAACTTATTTACACAAAGAGTTGTAGGTGTCTGCATTTAGATACACTGTCATGCTGTCAAGGGCATTCCTGAGATCTGAAGAAACCTTGGATTGATATGTTCACATTAATTAGTTTCTAGAACTCCTCTGCTGCTACTCCAAACTGTCCTACTTGTATCTGCTTTCAGCCTTGGTCTGCCTGTCTGATAGTTCTCAGTAAACGATGCCACAAATATCTCCATTGCTTGCATTCTTATGCACTATAACTGTGCATACTGCCAACTGTATTTTTAAAAGCAATAAAGATCAGGATTATGTTATGTAAACTGAGCGTAAGAAAAATAAAGCAACCCCACCCTGCATTGAAAGGTGAGTAATGCAGTACTCAGCAATTAGTGAGTTATTTAAGTAAAATTGAGATCTGATTATTTGAATATTTGATTGTTATTTGATCTATAGTGACACCACCAGTACTGAAAAGTTAAGGAACTCAATTCTTCTAGTTCCCAAGACTAGGCTCTGAATCTTGGGAGTCTTTGATTTCTATTCAGGAATGATCTCTTAGGCTTTAATTGGATCCTGCAAGTTTCCACTTCCATATTTTCCCAAAGTCTTTCAATTTCTTACAACTCACTTTAAAAAATAGCTCTTTAATTTACTGTATTCCTGCGAGCATTCATGGTTCTAAAGTTTTTTACTGCAAAGCACCTTGAGATGATATGTCAGGAATGTATATTGTGCTATATTGTATACAATAAAGATAATTAGATCTGGCTCTGTATTTTAATATACCAACATAAAAAAATGGCTGTGGAGAACTACTTTTTTTAACCTTAAGCTAACATACCATTCGATAAAACAGAAAGAATATTTTGAGAACAGTAAAACTACAGTTACTCAGCCATATCACCCTGTGACTCACAGCTGGAAGCCCACTGTAGCTAAGCAGGTGTGAGCCTGGTTAGTGCCTGGATGTGAGACCTCCTGGGAAAAACTAAGGTTGCTGCTGGAAGAGGCGTTAGTGGGGCCAGCAGGGGATGTTTGTCAGTCCTAATGCCCCAGTATAGAGATGGGGACACTATCTGTAAAAAGGTGCCATCCTTTGGATGAGGTGTAAAACTGAGGTCCTGACTCTCTGTGGTCATTGGAAATCCAAAGGTGTTTCTTGAAAAGAGTAGGGGTGTAACCCCTGTTCTGGACAAATTTCCTATTGGCCTTTACCAATCATGGCCTCCTAATAATCCCCATCTATGAATTGGCTTCATCATTCTGTCCTCCTCCCCACCGATAGCTGATGTGTGGTGAGCGTTCTGGCGCACTATGGCTGCCGTCGCATCATCCAGGTGGGGCTGCACGTTGGAGGTGGTGGAGGAGAGTCCCCATTACCTGTAAAGCGCTTTCAGTGTAGTGTCCAGAAAAGCCCAATATAAGTGTAAATAATAATTATTATAATAAATTAGTTACTTCCCCCGGTTACACCAAAAGAGCTATTGTATTTTATTTCTGCTTTGTTTTTTATATAGTAGTTCAGAATTGTCAATTAATCAATATCAGTGAAATGATTAAGACAATACACACCCTCTGAATATAAAGAAAATAAATACGGTACAGTATGTCTACAGAAACTTTAGCAAAATGAATGTTCTTTCATGTCATTTACAGTAAATGACTTGTAGGAGATGAGCTTGTTTCTTTACAAATTGCAGTATATTAAACTGATGTGAAACTGCAAAAGCTGCAAAACTTTTGCAATCAGTGAACAGCAATATTACAGCTAGCTCGTGGTGAGGAACTGTGTTCATTGTGTCGTCTGGCACAGCGGCTGGAGAAACGACTTTCCAAATACTTGCAGGCACATACAGCTGTCAGAAGATGGTGCTCCTGTACCAGCTAAAATAGAAGGTAGCAGCCTATAGGATTCGTCTTGACCAAAGGTTAAATTACAGGCATGTTACTTAAAACAGCTGTATGAACACATGAGGTCATGTAAAGTGCTACTTTTTCCAGGACCATATACAGTACATACGCTTTATAGGCCATATCAAAAAAATTATCAAAATATTTCAGAATCTTCATCATCATTGTTATTATCATTCCAATCAAAATAATGATTATAAAAAATAATCAAAGATGAATTAAAAAAAACACCTGCATAGAGATCAAAATGGACACTGACCACTCAATCTCCTCTGTGTCCCGGCCCTGCAGAACAGAGTTCACTTCTGCCCGACACTTCTCCTGGTATTCAGGATATAGAGAGAGGTTGTACAGCACCCAAGAAATCCCACTGGCTGTAGTGTCATGACCTGTGAGTGAGAGACAGGGATTTTTGACTCTGCACTCCATTTATGTTAACAAATTTAAAAGACAATGGCTTAATATATTATATTAAAAAAACAGCTACCAAATCAAGTCAAAACCCAGGTTACATCTGTTCTGGAGGACAATCTTACCTTCAAACATGAACGTATCAGCCTCGGCCTTGATTTCTTCATCAGTGAGCCCTTTACCATCTTCATCCTGGAAATGGAGCCAAAAAAATATCTAAGTACAGGCTTCTATTGAACAAAATGAAATCACTTGAAAATGCAGAAATGCACAGAGCCCAGTTTAGGGTCTGGTTTGGATAGGTAGGCCTGGGCTCTCATGGCAAAATGGTGGCTCCTGAGATTTCTTTCATTACTCCACTTGGGGCTGGTCTTCCTTTCAAGCTCTGAGGAACTTGTGGAACCATGTTTCTAATGGGTAGAGAAAGTCGGAAGAGCTTGTCCATCCTTTGATAATTTAGTTAGAAATGTAATTTAATGAAACACCCAAATCCCAGGTGAATAAAAAAATAAAAGTCTTGGGGTACACTACTGTGAAAGACATAAAAATTGCACATGCAAAACTAGAATATGAATCACATCCTTATCCATAGGAAACCTGCAAAACCTATGGGAGATCACCTGCTTTAAATTAAGCATAGATTGCTGGAGCAGTATTTATCATTAATAGTTATCTTTTACAAAACAGTTTGATAAGTCAATAGACTTCACACAAATTTACTGAATGTCCTCTTATTTGCAGTTTTTCCATTGTTCACATTTTACCCTTGAAAGCAGAAGGACGTCGATGAAGTCAGTCACTTTTCCCTTCCTAGGCCTGTAGCTCTCCTCCTCCCCCAGCTGGTGTAGTTTGGCTCTGCGGCGCTGCACTATGTCTGCAGTGAATCTGTGCACAAGGTCACAGGCCCTCTTGAAGCGTCTGCCATCCTCCGTGCGCCAGTACACAAAGTCGAAGTGGTGCAGTAGACAGTACTCCCGTTTCACCACTAAAGTACTCAGCTCGTAGATTGCTGCTATGTACTCACTGGGTTTCCTGGTCCAGAGATTCACAGAGAGGGAGTCAGTCTAACACATGCCTTGCTCTGAAACCTGCACAATCCCAACCCTAGCTACAACCTGCCCAATTTTCAGCTCTCACCTCTGCAGAACATTCAGAGCTTCTTGATCTGGACTGAAATCAATTCAGCATCGGCTGATCCTTGCAAACGCTTTTTTTTCTGGTTTGCTGTTATAGTCTAGAACTCTATGGGATCACCTCAATCCAGATTTCCCCTAACCTCACACTCTGTTCATTTCCTCAAGAGTTTTGAACACATGAGTAAGAAGTGTAATAAATACTCTACTCAAGCAGCAAAAGAAGTATCCAGTAGGGCAATTTCCATCCTTGGATAATAGATGTTTTTTGTTGTGCCAGCAGTGATATACTATTAGTGAGGTTTTCCCTGGCAAAAATAAGAATATAGAGAAAAATAATTCAATGGGATTGAATGGGATTGATAACCCAGCCATGTTATCAAAGCAGACATCCTTCAAGAAGTGGCTGGATGAGATCCTTGCATGAATTACCTACTACAGACCAAACAGGCTAGATGGGCTTAATGGTCCTCAGTCATTTACAACTGTTCTCGTTTTCGTATGGACTCACTCTTGGCAGTTGCTGTCATAACTGAAGTTGCACTTCAGCAGGCTGTCCAATGTCATCAGGCTGACATGCTCAAACATGTCAAAGCTTGTTGTCCCTTCAGAAAGCAAGCGTCGCCACTTCGCCTGGATAGAGGGCGACAACGCATCTAACAAATACCGCATTTCACTCAAAAAAACAAAATGTAATCATGAAACATAAGCAAAACAAGTTCCTGTATCCTTTTTCACAAGGCTCTTATTATTGGATGGCCCAGAAAATCATTCCTTTCAACTCCTTTTATGACTGCTTTCCCTCAGATTTGCTGTATTTTCATATGCTGAGCTATAAATGACTTTTGGATTAAATTCCTATGGAATTTAGCATTCTCTGGCATGTAGCAGTGGCTTGTCCATGCTGTGATAAAATTGCTTTTCTATATTAGTGGGACTAAGCATGAGAAAGCCATTAACAGCTCCTGTCTTATCATATGCATTCCTGTAAGAGCTAAGGTTAATTGAAAATTTGTCCCCTATTCTTTAATAAAATCAGAGCTGAATCTTGAGAGGACAGTGGCAGGGTGGCAATAGCTTGTAAATAATTTTATTGGGTGAATAATGGTATAATTATGCATACATAATTGTATTATGCCAAGAATGTATGGTGCATATTGTCAGTTAAGTGATGGTTAAAAAAGATGAACAGCACCGCTGACACTGGGGCATACAGTCCTGAGCATTTCCCATTGGCAAAGGCAAAGAGGATACAATTTTATAGGAACTGTTATTTATTATAATGTATTATAAGGCCAATTCTATTACACTGTTTCAACAGTTTATTTTGCCCCTTTGACATCATCCATCCATCTAACTGCTTCTTCCAATTCTGGGCCGTGGGGGAGCTGGAGCTGCTCCTGGCAGGCAAAGAGTGTATGAACACCCAGATGGGAAAGCTCTCATTTACATCCTCTCTACTGATCTTATTACAAGACAGCACCCATCCCTGTGTGCAGCTCATGCCAATTTTCACTTGTGAAACAAAAACTACAACAAAATCTGAGTCACGGCAGGATTTTGGCGGTGCGGTGGCTCTGTGGCTAAGGATCTGCACCTGTGGTTGGAAGGTTGCTGGTTTGAATCCCATGGCCGGCAGAGGAATCCCACTCTATTGGGCCCCTGAGCAAGGTACTTAACCCCAACAGCTCCAGGGGTGCTGTATAAATGGCTGACCCTGTGCTCTGACCTCAAGCTTCTCTCTCTATCTGTGTGTTTCATGGAGAGCAAGCTGGGGTATGCGGAAAGACAAATTCCTAATACAAGAAATTGTATATGGCAGATAAAGTGATCTTATCTTATCAAGATGGAGATCGAGTCTGAGAATGAGAACAAGATCAAGATAGAAAGTGAGATCGAGAATGAGCTTGAAATGAGAATGGGATCAAGTTTGAGATCAAGAAGAAGACTGTCTCTGACAGGAGGCTCACATGCATGATGTCGGTGGAATTGTTGAAAATCTCCACGTAGATTTTGAGGATGTCAAAGTGGAAGGCTGGTGTAAGAAGCCTCCGGTGACGAGCCCATTTCTCTCCATTGCTGAGCAGCAGGCCTTCACCTTGAGAGACAAACATGAACAAATCTGTTTGAACAGCATTCTCAAAAGGTGATTTTCAGTGTTTTCAGGACTTATCTTGGCCTGCCATGAAAGGGAAAATGACATGTGTCACATAGAGCAAAATGTCTTTCAAAACTGGTCTTCAAGGGACTAAGTTCAGCTTATTGCCTGTGAAAAGGAGAAAATCAATGAACTGGTGTGAATACTTACTGTAGTTTAATATACTAATTGAGAGCTCAGGCAAAATGAAAACCAGAATACTTTCTGGCCCATGTGGACCCAATTTAAAAATTAATTACCCAGGGACCTTACCTACAGTATATTGAATAATGATTCTTTTTCTTGTCACACTTTACTGTGTACATTTTGCTCAAAGCAGAACAGCCTTTTCCTGTTATTTCTCAAATATGTTGTGTATTTTCCCCTGAGGGGAGCTTGGCTGCGGAAATTAGTCCCCAGCTTGCTACTAAAAATGTTCTCACTGGCAACAAAGTAACAGCTGCTGCCCTCTGGAGGATACTAAAGTACTGGACTTGCTATAGACTAAGCTACAGTACTTAGTACCATACTAAGCTGAGCACCGAATTGAAAGGGAAAGTTCTGAATGCAGCAGCTTACTACTGAAATAATACTCTTATGTAATAATTCATAGCTTCAAAATGTATTATAATATTTAGCTAACTTTGAATTCCAAACACAACACAATAGATCTACATCGCATGTCCTAATTATAAAGAAAAGGTGTCATGAGTATTACACTTACTAAAGTATATAGCGTCTGCAGTCTGCTATAGAGAGTTCTGAAATGTATATTGAAGTAAATATTCATTGGAGGAAAGTGAACTGAAATCTAGGCACATACTGTTACTGTACATATAACATAAAAGGATGTGTTTCTTACAGTAAGTGTGTTCAGTCACACCTGGGTGTTACTCGAATTTCTCAGGTGACACCTAGAATTTGTTCTAATATTTATTCTGACTCCATACTGGTAATTCTTAGAGGGTAGTGGTGATATTGGGGTACAGGGGTACCGTGGGTACAATGTGGTATTTTATGTAGTTAAATGCAAGTGATATATACTTGTAAAGAAAGATTCCTTGGATTGCAGTCGAGACACCAGTAGTATCATTGCCAGAATTGAGGAAACCCAACTAGTTGGACTGGTCAAGATCCACAGATATCAATTAGAAAACACACTGAAGATGAAGTGAAACAATAATAGCATTTGACAAGTGTCAGGCATAACTTTGTAATATTTTGTACACATAAATAAAGCCCAAGCCTATCATAAAAATGACAAGCAGTTCTCTTGAGAGTCTAAAGAATCTCAGTATGTCCCCATTAATTAACAATGAAAATTAAATCTACTGTGATTCACCACATGATAAAATTCAAACAGCATCCAACAGCAGCTGCACTCATTTCTGTGGCGCATTAAAATTGATAGAATATTGTATAGCTAGTTACATGCCTTTATCTGATTATTTCAGCATGCATCTATTTATTAAAAACTAGCATTAACCTATCACAAGCATTCAGCTATGTATAAAATGATTATATATATAAATGTCTACTCACATACCTGTATTACATGTAGCTTACTGGTTTTTATTTAATAGGATGCAGTTCTCTTTTTTGCCTTGTAACTATTAAGATTATAAGGACAGAATTCTGGATTTTTTAATGTCTGTATAAAATTTGGCTCTGAAACTCATGGGCTTGTAAATATTAGCTCAATGTATAATTGCTGTGTATAGAAACAATTATTAATATTTGCCATCAAATGATCTGCTACAAGCCTTAACAAAGAAAAGTCATATTTTTTAATATGATGCATTTAACCCCACATAAAGGTTTTAATGTGTCTTTCTGATTCCCCAAATTGTAAGTTGTTTTACCTAAGGCTTAAACGAATTCTTCTTTCACTGAGTGATTTCGACAAACATCTGTTACGTTTTATCTGAATTACTAGAGGGAGATGTCCCCTGTTCACTAAAGTGAGTTTTACTGAATGATGATTCATCTTTGAAACATCTTTATTCTGAAATAAATAGATGTGATTAACAGTTACTATGTCTGCCATTAGCACACCATTGGCTGACCTCCGGTGCTCTCACTGGCATTCTGTTTTTGGACATTTTACTTCTGGAACTTTCCATAGCCCATGATACCAATAACCAGACAAATAAATCATAGTAGTCAGCAGTTTGTTAAATCATTATTTTATTTTTAATACATATTCCTTATGTTTTCTATACTTATCATTGTTTGTAATCGTGGACTTTTTGATTACGTGTTTTTTTTCTCTCCGTTTTAGGAGTGCACTGCCGTGGAGATGGGAGGTGTTTGTTCTCAGTGCTGGTTTAAATTGTTCACAAAAAGAATTAAAATATAAATTTAAAAAATTATCATATTTTCTTAGTTCCTTAGGACACTTAACGCTTAGGAATTCCTGACTTTGAAAGGGTGGAAATGTAATATTTTTACATTTTGCTTTGCAGTAACAGGTATTAAGACCCGATTCTTACATTGATTTGATTCCTCCTTATTTTAGAATTTTACGCTCTCCTTTTGGTAACAATATGGATCATATTAAAATTCGGATACATACACGTTTCTGTATTTAGCAGAAAACAGTTGTTCTTGTACATACTGACCTGTTGTACATATGAACTCCCATAATTGTAGCTGCATCCAGATTTCAGAACTAAAGAGAAAAGCAATGCATTTCCTAAGAATTAAGAAACATGAGACTTTTTTTTAAGTCTGAGGCTTGGTCAGTTGTGTAAAACAGATTGATTGGGACAAAAACTGCAGTGTTACATTCCCATTAAAATGTTCCATCATGCAGCCTGCCACTCCTTCAAGATAATGACTCATCAACATGCTTCCAACACATGTCTTGTTTTTGGTCTGGAAGTAGTTTAATTTAAGAAGGGTTTGCAAATTTTTTTTTCTTGTAAGCAAATTATGAATCTTGAAGGATCCTAGGAAATTTGAATGACACTAATTAAGTTCTAATTATGTTGAATACTTTAAGAACATACGTTTTGAGTTTTTACGTACAAATTACAGGCGACCATTTGACCCATGTGTCACGAATGTCGGAAAGGATGCCGTGGAATGACTAGGTGAGCAGTAAAGACCCTGTGCATAGCGGTAAAAGGGGCAACATGGAGGTTAGCCCAGGCTCAGGGGGTCAGACGGGGTCAGTCGGTATAGGAACCTATGCCCTCAGGCCACAGACGTGGGGCGACCTGGTGATAGGCGGTTCTCACGACATCCGTACCCTCAATGCTGAGCGAGGAGCAGAGCAGACACAGGAAGTAAACAGGCTACACAACAAGACACACCGGAAAGACATGAATAATCACAGGGAGCTAGGAACAGGACAGAAGTAGAGGGCTCTCTAGGTGTACAGGGTGTGACACCATGTAGGCCATTTGATAGATAGTGGCTATTGTCCAAGAGTCTCATTCAGCTGTTTCTTGAATGAACCAACGGTATTGGTTTCAACAACATGGATGGGCAGGTTGTTTCATTCTCCCACTACTCTTTGGGTAAACAAGTGCCTCCTAGTCTCAATTCTAAATGCACTTCCACATAGTTTCCACTTATGACCTCTTGTGTTTCACTGTTTATTGAAGTCCACTGGATTCTCTTTATTGACACCTGTGAAAATGTCGAATACTTTGAGGCTTCTCACAATCTTAACAATATTCAGTTACTTCAGCCTGTCAGTGTAAGACTTTCCCTTTTCTCAGTATAACAGAAAATACAAAGGGATTTTGAGGCCTTACCTAGCCACGGTCGGAGGAAACCGTAGAAGAGTTCGTCTTTATAAGAGATGGAAGCTGCAAACAGACCACAGATGAAAGAATTCATGAGACATCAAAACCATTTGGCACACATACATTTTTGCAGTATGATGAAACATGTCTCTCCTTCTTGAACAGCGAAATGTAAAAATTAACAGGACAATAACCATCTTAGTGCAAGAATGAAGAAAAAGAAAGGAAGGAACGAGTCACATTTGCTGAGAGGGAAACTTAGGGCTCTACTGGCCACAGCAATGTGCTGAGCAGGTTAACAATGGGGAATTGTACTTTTGCAGTTGAGATAAAATTTAAAAAGAATAATTCTGTTTTTTTTTTAATGTGTTCTAGTGTAAAGTTAAAAGAACCCAGATTTGTTGCATTCCTAGTGCCAAATGAAATGGAGCTATGTGGACATATCTTTCCTTGTTTGTTATCTAAAGTAGCTGCTCAGCTTGCTCACAAAGAATAATTCATTTTCTAGCTGCGTTTGCTGAGGATCTTTTACCACCTTTAAAATTAAAGCGTGTATTTATGTAGTTTGATCAGCTGTGCAATGAAAAGTGTATGTTGGATTGATTAATTTGTAAAGATAGGAAAACGACACCTAAGTAGAAAGAAAGTCACCAAATCACAGAGATCAAATTGCATGCACCTACACAAGCTATAGATGATATTGCTTGATCCAAAACATATCATTGTACAACCTTCTGACTCTCTTTCAAAGTTTCAGCCTTCAAATATGTTTTAAGCAAAAATCTGTACATGTAAATATTTCTAAGTCTTAATTTAATAAGTACGTCTTTTTCTACAAAACAATAATATTCAGAAGATGTGTATTTATGCATTTTGGTTTGCATCTTTGATTTATTGATTGTGACGGGACATAAAAAAAGATACAAGCTGAAGTTGTACACTATTTCTTTTTTGATAAAAATACCATCATTATAATCTTCCACACTAACTAACATAGAACTTATACAGTATGACTACTTCTGTCTGTAATGAATTCCATAAAGAAATTAGTCTACAAATAGGTGCAGAAGGGTTGTTTAACACAAATTAATTAAGAGGCAGGAAATATCACCCTGCAGTGCCATTTTCAATTATTTTATGTTTGCAGTGATTCCTCTGTGATTGCTGGAGAAATTCAGAAATTAGACCAGGAGAAACTAATAAAGAGATCTTGGAGCTTAATTAACCCACAGTTGTGCACTTCATCATTCTTCAGTGTCAGTGTCGGGGGTATACCTGAAGCAAACAGGACAGGTTTGATATAGTCTGGATGGAAGATTCTGATGAGGGAGTAGAATGGCCCAAACCACCAGGAGCATGAATGCTCATAAGTCTTGACAAGCTCATCCACTGCCTTGAGGCCTTCCTCCGTGTTCTTCATCTGAAATGGCAATGGAGCAAAAAAAAATACTGAGTCCAGAGATCACTTTTGCTGAAACAGGGTCACAGGTGTCCCAAATTGCAAGAACTAGAAAATGACTCAGAGTCCTCATTTCAGCAAATATGAAACGATGCAACAGGAAAAAAATCATTAACATCTGCCACCTATGAACCCTCTATGCACTGAAACCCATAAAGATTTTACAGTGCTTGAGTTGAATGAGCAGAATAGATAAATAAGGCAGTGGCCAAGGCCTCTGGCATTCAGACTGTTCACTATCAGCAGACTATGTGTGTGAAAAATTACTTTCGTTTTTCAGTCATACTGCTGACAACATGCACATATGTCCACCCTGAAACTTACCAGAAACCTAAATAAACATAGTAGGGTTCGATTCTGTTCTTTCAAAATGACAGGGTGCAGAATTTATTTGAAGTTATGAGTGTTACCACCTTCCAGTCTGAACGTCTCAGGCCTCCGAAACAAAGATGCACCTATTGAGGACTGTGATGAGAGCTATCTAAGGAAAATCAGGTGTTGCTATAAATGGTGTTGGTGGACCTGTAAGTGGTGCTCCTCCCTCTGGCCTATTATTTCAAACCAGTAAGGTGAAATGTTAGAGTGAAGTCCTGTCTACATGATCATTAAAGATCCCATGGCACTGCTCATAAGAACAGATTGTAGTTTCGGATAAATATACAGTAACTACAATGATTTGGAATGTTTTGGGATGAGAAGTGATATAGAATTGAAAGGGATTCAAAATTTAACACATGTTGCAAATCACCATGCTGTGGCTAAAAAACAGTTGCAATGGGAAATAGATGCAATTCATTATTTTATTAATAAAAGAGCAAAGATGAAGGATCTGATAATACTTTTAGAATACTGTGTACTGTAAGCTTTGTAATTCTTTTAGAAAAACTTCTAGACTTTGAGATAATCTCTGGAGCTTCCATAGGATAAAATAAAGAATACTAAAATATCCACAAATGGGAGGCAGATGTTAGATCTTGGTCCAAGAATTGTATCTACCTATTTCCTGACTGATTTCAGGGTATCAGTTTCAACACTGCAGCAGGACACACAATGCACTTTGTGTAAAGTTGTGTCCTGTTCACAGTTCTAAATACACTTCCTCTTACACTAAAACATGCATTTTCATCACACGTTAACGTTTGCAGACTTAGCGGATTCATGTAGGCGTTCAACCTTTATTAGTTTTGTTTTTTTTAATAAAATCGGAACATATAAAGATCCAATATGTTTGAATGTTGAACCTTTGTGGCTTAGAAGTAGTTGTAGCCGCAGAATTAGTAGCAGTCGTAGCGGTAATAGTGGTTGTTGCAACTGTAGTAGTAGTAGTTATAGTAGCAAAAGTAGTGGTAACAGCAGTAGAGGGAAATATTATTTTGAAATGTGTCTTAGTTGAGTAAGGCCATTTGAAATGAACAGAAAAGCATTGTGAGAGCTGTGACTCTGTTACACTGGGTGCGTGACTCCTGAGAGCGTTAGTGTTAAATGAATGTGGAGGGGCAGTCAGTGTATGGATCCTGTTTGTTTTGTCATTATTTGGTGTTTGCTCAACAGTCACCCATACTACGCTGTGTAAACCGTGCTAATGACTCATATTCCAATCACTCATATGCCAGCGAATACTTAAACACATATATTAAAATGAAATCAAAGTGCTTTTCTAATGCCCTCTCTACTGCAAGCCTCTGCAACCATGCTACCAGAGACAAGGAAGACAATTCCTTTGTGTAAGACAACTACACATAGCTTAACATAAACTAATATCCCATCAACCTCCTCCACTTGGCCACTGCAGGCACTTACAGTATCTCTTGTTGAAGACATTGCATATAATGACATTGAAATACCTGAAAAATTAAAATCTCACAGGAATTGTCTTTTCATCCTTCTCTGAATCCTTTGCATCAAATCAATGCTTCCAAGTGGGCCAAGCTCAAAATGTTTTTTTTTTATTAAGTAGGGAACCAATTTGGAAGTCCTCACTGTCACAATTTTTTTAGACTATATTTGATTGGGTTGAAGCTGTTAGAAATGGCTTTCAAGGAAGAGTAACAAAGAAACTACTGCATTAGTGCATGTGGATTAATTGGATATTTTTTACTGCATTAAATGCACTTCCAAAATGTATTGTTCTTGACCCATCTTGTGATCCAGCAAGTTCTCAGTTATTGCTTCTTCTAATCCCAGTATTTATCTTGCTAATGTAGCTATCTCAATCAATAACAAAAAACAGAACAGAAACAATAAGTCTAAATGCAAACTAGGGAGTTGGGGAAGCTGGATAAATTTCAGCTCCCATTGTTTTATCAATAGGCATCTCAGAAAAGTGCAACCGAAATTGTTTTTGCTCCAATTTTCTTCCTAATCGAATTTAATATTTTTTTTTGATGGGAGGGGGTGGGGGGTAATGTCATGCAGATTTCAGGCTCCTTGCAATGGGTATAATGCAATGATATAAAAATTAAAATGAGACCTTTTTCAGACAGGATACCTTTTCACTTTTATTAAAGAAATAAAGCTTGGTCTCTCAAGATATTTGAATGTACTTTATACACAATACCCTGACTTGCAGTAACTGGAGACCACAGACATTGCCTCAGTTGATGCAGAAACACATGTGCTTTACTTGTGACAGAGCTCACCAAAGCTCATATTACTAATGTCTTAATTTCAGACACAGCACAGGCACCTCCATGCAACATTTTTAATATGCACATTCACAACTGCAATTCAATATGCATATTCACAATTTAAAAAAATTAAAGACTGCAAGTGCCATATCTTGCTGACTCTGCTAATAAAAAAATCTTTTATGCTTCTTATGTGTTATTCCTTAAAAATAGAAACAAAACTTACAAAAGAGGAACATGACATAGAACCCGGCACTGTGCTGTGTTATTGATATACTTTGGACACTGCTGGTGTAGGTTGTCTAGAGCTGAATGGGATTAATATTAAATGAATTTTGCATTCATGCAGCATGTTCCAACAATTACCTCAGAAATTAGGAGAAAACTGGTTGAGAGAACACTACAGTGCATTCCTAAAATCTAGCTAATGCTAGTGTGACAAATCGCACTCGCGCATGCAAGTGCTCCCGCATTCCCACGAGCTCATCTCTCCCCAAACGTACATGCACCAATCTTCTCTGCACTATTTAAACCCTCACCAGTCTTCCTTTCCTTCCCCACGATTGAGGTCTCCTCCCTGAGCTCCTTCTTGGACGTTCCCTCCCGCAATTATTAGTGTTAGATTCCCTGCAATTCGACTCAGCTTTTCTTCTCCGACTACACCTTCGCCTCCCGATTCGGTACCGACGCTACTGCTCTTCCACTCGACCACGTCTTAGCATCCCATCTCTACTCCGAAGTTCCCCTTCTGAAGAGCCACGCATTGGATCCCAATCCTCTGAAGTCAGGTCTACCATGACAGCTAGATTTTCTAGTAAAATGTGTTAAAGTGATAGTTTTATGAAATAGAAAGGAATAAACGTTATCATTAAGATAATAAACCATACAGATTCTGAAACCCTGTGGAACTGATGCTATGTCCATCAAATCGGAAATGGTTCAAAATCAGAGCACGACTTGGAGCACATGATTATCCATCCATCCATTTTCTAACCTGTTTATCCAGCACAGGATCATACTGCCAGTCCATCACAGGGGGACACAGACACACACACACCTTCTCACAGTAGGGACAGTTTTCCCAGAAGGTAATTAACCTACAGTACCAGTATGTGTTTGGATTGTGGGAAGAAACTGGTTACCACTCATGGAAATCTAAAGGGAATGGAACATTAAAAACTAGGTCATGGGTTAAAGTTCCCAGTATGAACACTCCTGTAATAAGCTTGTGCAAGATTCTTTGCTGAGCTTGCCCCAATCAGCCCAGCTGTATAATGGTAGAGCTAGCAGGAGTGGTGTAAACTAAAAAGGTTATTGGAGAAAAATAAGATTCAGAAAGCTGATAGGGGGCTATTTTAGTGGCAGTTATGAGTAAGAAACTATTTTCTCCTGTTACAGTGTCATTTGTATCAGGCCTGCTTCAACTGATAACAGATGATACTATCTCTGCAAAAAGGGGTTGTTTATAATCTAACTTCCTTAACATAAAAAACACACTGAAACTGGTTTCACAACTTATAACCTCAATGAGAGGAGAGTCTACATAGAATGCCAATTGTGAAACTAAATTTCACTTCCTGCTTATGAGCTTGTGCATTTGAAACAGAGTGAGACTTGCTGTTTTTTACTGTTTGGAAACTAAAGAAAAAACTGGTGCAACCTTATACAGCTCAAATGAGCTTGCAGAGATACTTGAAGCAGAAAGAAAGCAGGACTCACAAAAAGTGCTCAGAAGAACTCTTTCTCCTTGCATGTGAAATGTATTCAATGGCTGTGCCCACATTAAATAAAGTTTATTTGTTTTTAATCATCGACTGTGGTTTTCTATTGAGTAAAACTTGGCAAAAGATCTTAAAAAAGAAAACGGATCTGCACTAAAAGTTATTAGCTTTTGTTTGGTCTTGTATTATTTACCAGCTTTAGTGCTCAGTTTTATGCAATCTGGGTGACTCACACTGGAAATTTGAACATTGCTTTCAGTCACGCCTCACCATGAAACTGGTCTAATGCTTTACATCCTGGAACAGTTATAATGAGCACATGTGACAGTTTTTTTATTTATATCTACATGATATAACCAAAGTTGTGCCTGGCAAGGTTGCACAAAGGTAAGCATTGCTGCCTCAGAGCTCTGGAGCCCTGAGTTGAATTCTGGATGTTGGGTACTATCTGTGTGGAGTTTGCATGATCTTTCAAGGGTCACATGAGTTCTGTGCGAGTCTGCCCTGTGCGTGTCTGCCCTGTGATGGACTGTGATGGGGGGGCTCCAGCTCCCCCATGACCCTGAACTGAAAAAAGCAGTCAGAAAATGGGTGGATGGATTACAGAATTATGGCTGTGTTAATATTTGTTCATAAATTTCCAAGATCTGGAAACTGCTCTGAACTGGATTCTCTTCCAAGTTCAAATTTGGTCTGTGATCCCAGTGTAATTAATGTTAATAGTTATACTGGTGTTTACTTATTCAATAAACATGGTATAAGAAAATGGCGAGTAAAGGGCTTCTCATATCAGCACTCATATCAGCAGTAATAAATATTTTGTTATAAAGAGGTTTCTTATCTCAGCAAATCCTTTCAGTATCAATTCTACATACCTGGGATTATATATTATATATTTCCAGTACAGGTGCATGGACCTGGTGCTCATTAGATTCCAAAAGGCTGAACAAGCTCATCAGGAGAGCAAGCTCTGTCATTGGGTTTGACCTGGACTCCTTGGAGGTAGTGGCTGAGAGGAGAATGAGGTCCAAACTAGAGGCCATCATGGACAACTTCTCCCATCCCCTCTTTGACAGGCTGGCAGGAATGAAGAGCACGTTCAGCAATAGACTGATTCATCCACGGTGCGACAGGGAGCGCTACAGGAGGTCATTCTTGCCGTCTGCCATAAGACTGTACAACGCATCCACCTTGCGTCTTGGCAGAGGCAACATCGACAGTGACCTGTTTCTGGACTAAACGCATCTACACATCTACTGCTACATCTGTTCTCTTTCTTTTTCTTTTTTCTTTTTCCCGTTTACAACCACTTTTTGTGCAATATATGCCAGGGACCTGTGCAATACATTTATATTTATATCAATAGTTACATCTATATTTATATTCATATGTGTGATATGAGTGTGATACGATTTTCTGTGTACTGTTCTGTTCTAGTTTGTTCTTGTGCGTCCGGACTGTGAGTAACTCTTGTATTGTATTGTATGTATTGTACTACTATTATTATATAATTCGTTACACTGTGGCTGTGTTGTGTGTGTTAAGCTGCTGTTGCACTGCAATTTCCCTCACGGGATCAATAAAGTATCTATCTATCTATCTATGTACTGAACCACATACCAGCATTTCCTACAAGAACAGCATGAGCTGAATTAAGGCTCCAAACATTCACACCGGTGTAAGGGCAATGCTGTAAGGTGATGACTTGTTCCAGACCTAGAGTCAGCATTTTTAGAATAGCTCCAAGCAAAAGTCAATGTCGGTGAACTTGAGGGAACCTCCCTGCATGAGAACCATGTTTTTACATCATTAGAAACCTGCACCTCCATGCAGGACAAGGACGTTCCCATGAACAAACTATTCAAGTATATCAGCAGTTATAGAACAGCATGGTAATGTACACGGTACAGTATGTGTTAAAACCCAAGATTTTCCCCACAACAATAAAAATAGAATTTATTTATAATATATATAATTTATAATCGGTGATACCTTAAATTAATGGCCGTGGATTACTAATGAGCAGCAGAATGTCTCAGGCACATACTTAATTACTCCTACTTGATGAACTGACAGCAATCTCTACCGGCCCCAAATTCATAATGAACATGGACTAAATTGTCCACTGATATAAAGCACTGTTAATGTATTTTAAAACTTCCTTGAAAAGGTTAACATGCTTTCATGATGCTTCCTATTAAAACATCAAATTGCAATTTAGGAAAGGCTGATCACTCAGTTCGTCTACTCAGAACTTGCAGTTTACAGCTATTGCTTTTGTTAACGGCTCCTGGAATTACAGGAGAAAGTGACTAAAGTCAAATGAGAATCACTTCTGACACAAGCCTTACAATTTTAAGAAGTGTAAAAAAACAAATCACTTTAACATGCATTTTGCAGACCTGCACGTAGCTGTTTGGTAGATTGGCTGTTTCTAAATAAGGGGAAGTAAGTTATGTAGTATAAGGCCTTGATGTAACACAATCACTGAAAATTGTCCATTCTCCTGGAGCTGAAAGTCGCCTCAAACTGGCTGTATTCCATCAAGCAGACAGCATGGGGGACAAACCTCCGTGATAATTTACTGAGAGAAATTAAAAATGCGACAAGTTATGGAGCTGTGAGGCAGCAGTTCTGACAATCACTGTGCCGTTCTGAACAACAAGCGACTAGCAAATAAATGGACCCTTCTTACCTGTGACCTTTCTTATAGTGTTAATGACTAAAGAGCTTTCCTGTAAAGACATACTGTATGGCCTTGCTCAGCTGTCTTTACAGCAGATGTTCAGCACAATGATCATTAATCCCCTGCAATGTTAACAACTTTGCTTTCACTCTTCCTCAGACAGTCACTAATCAGTCATCTTTCATGACCCATAGGAAGCAATAAGTCCACAAAGATATTTTCCTAGAACTTGCAAATTTCTTGCCTGCATTCTGTAAGTTAATAAAAAAGAAAAAAAGAGATGAGAAACCACCACTTCACTGCCAAACCACAGCACCAACATCATCTCACACAACCCTATCTTCTGATCAAGATTAACTTTGTTACTGCTATTAGGCAAAAAATGCAAAAGCTAATGGAGACATTCAATATATGTGTAGAACCTTAAATATCAGTTCATTCGAGAGATATCAGGCTGAGCCTACCCCTAGTTGTATTTAACAGTCTAAAAGGCCATCTAAAGTACTTGGATTTAGACTGAGTGCAAACTTGTGAACGTATTTTCTTTTAACAAACAGTCCCTGCCTTATATAAAGATATTGTTGTAAGATTTTTGGGGGCAACATAATAATGCATCTCTTTGCTTTCAATAAAGGAAATTGACTTTCAGGCCTCCTATAGTTTTCATCACTTCCAGATATTTCAATTAAATAAATAGTGCCACATATACACATAGGCTAAAATATTAGGAACCCCTCCAAATAATGTGACTAACCCCTCTAAGCCGCAGAATTTGTATAGCATCTGCATTAAGTCTACTGGGTTTTGAGTCATATTGCGTATGACTGAGAATGTCAATTCATTTGGTCAAATTTTCCTAATGCTTTGTTCAGTGAATGCAAACGTGTCTGTGGGTGGGCATGTGTTATCACTGTTAGGGACACAAGTTGAAAAAGTCCTGACAAAGATGGTAACATCTGACAAACTGAAATTAAGGGGACACTCTTAATTTATATATCCTTTTTTTAACTAAATTACATCTTTTAAATCACAAATTGCCAAAATGTCTGCTTATGGTCTATTTTTCCCCTTGGAGAGTTTCATGTAAGTGGAAGTTGTAATAGTACACAAGAGATTGAGAATCAATAGTGAAATATTAACTATTGTACCTCTGACACATCCTGTGAAATAAATGGGAATGTTGATAGGCAGGTGCAGGTGAAACAGAGTCACAAAGCTGCCGCAAGGTAAAGACAGTTCTCTTTTATTTACAGTGTGAGACATTATGATGCAATATTCCATAGGATAGGTGAAACAAAAGCCTACGCTCCTGTTTGAGCTTTTCACCAGTCTGCCAGACTGCTTTAGTCCCTCTCTAACAGTATCTTGGCAGATAAACTGCTTACCATTTCCAAAACACAGTTTCTTTCTTATAAACTTTCAAAACTCATACTGTAACTGTTCCACCTATCAGATGGTCAGTCAGTGGTTCTGTCTGCATAGCAGAGGACCAGCTCTCTGTTCCCAGACAGCTTGACCCTAGAAACCTTCATTTCCTGGTTTCTAAACTGTTTCTCAACCACTTGTCATACACTTGTCATATACCAACTGCCAAAAGGTTGGCAGGTCTGAAACCAGAGCATCCAGAGTAAACCCACAGGAACAAGATAAGATCATGCAGATAGCACCCCAGGAACTGAACCTAGGGTCCTAGCACTGGCTGCAAATGCTGCACTACAATTTGTAAAGCGGATTTAAAACAGATGTGCAAGAGGCATCAGACAGCAATGAAACATTGGTTGCTCAGTCAGTGGCACTTACCAGACCAAGATGTCCAAGGAACCAATTGCGTTTGGTTGGCTGAGCAAAACACTTTACCCGCTGGGCATTGCGGGCATAGTGCCACAGGAAACGGACAAGCCTCAGCAAGGCCTTGAACAAAAGAGTGCCAATCAGGAGGAGGAAGACACTAAGCAGGAGTGCCCGTGGGGACGTCGTACCGGAGAGAAGGCTGCCCCATTTGTGCTCCAGAAAAGACAGCATCCTATGAACATAAGGACGTAAAAAGGTTACAAACAAGAGGGTGCCATTTGGCCCATCTAAGTCATTTACTAGTTTATGTATTGATTCAAGGATCAAGCAGGAAGAAAGATAGCCAGTGAAAGGGATAAGCAGCATTTCCTTCTAAAACCTCCCATGTTCCTTCTAAAACCTCCCTCCCATCTAAACCCTCCCATTCAAAGAGGAGAGTTTGCAGTTGATATCTCAAAATTTCCCACTGCGTTCTCCTGAGATTTTGCATAAAACTTTGTTTGGTTTTGTATATTTGGTAACAGAAGGGTAACTTTGCATTTGATAGCAAAATACAGCATAGGAAAAATGTAAAGGAGCTAACAGGAACTAGAAGAAGAAAAAATATTTGGAAAAATAGATATTGGAAAAGTAGCGATAAATTCTACTATAAATCAGAAAGCTTAGTAATTAATCTTGTCTTTGATGCCTGTGGATGTAAATACATATTCACTGATTCAGCAACACATAGAATGTATTATGAATATTAACATTTTGTTTAAAGAAAGTGCTACAGGAGAAAGAACTGTCTTCATTTTCCTATCCATTACAGGTGAAGTCAACAGTCACAGGCAGTTGTTTCAAACTTATTAGGGCTTATCACTATGACACTATCACTATGAACTAACTTTGATTAGTAAGTGAGCTATAAGACAGTTCAGTCTCCTGTAACACTGGGATTGCATGAAATGCTATTAAATACTCATATTCATAGTTCTCTATTCAGGGTGTCAGGGTGAAACACCTGTCCATGACTGCAACCTTTCACTTACTCTATATCAAAAGGGCAGAATGAGAAGTCATAGGACAATGCCATCTCCTGCAGAATTCTGATTGGATGAGGATTAAACCAATAGTCACACCCACAATGCATTGTGATTGCTGCTCTTAAGTTCCATACTAACCTATAATGGTGCTTATTGACAGATGCTTGGATGGATGACTGGCTGCTTCTTGTTTCTGTAAAAAAAAATCTTCATTATCATCATCATTTTCTAACCTCTGACTCCTGGTGAGGGTCACAGTGGAAACAGACTGAGCAGAACACACCAGAATTCCCTTTGCCCAGCAACAGTCTCCTCATGGGAGATTCCCAGGCGTTCCCAAGCCAATCAAGTCAAATAATCCAGCATGTCCTGGGTCTGCCCTGAGGTCTTTTCCCAGTGGCCTAGTACACCTTAAGCTGGAGGCGTGCAGGGGTCACCCTCACACGATGCCTGAGCCAATTTAACTGGCTCCACTCAATCCTCCTGGATTGCTGAGCTCCTTACCATGTCAAGAAAACCCAGCAACCCTACAGAGAAACCTTATTTCCACCCAACTTGCACCCAAAGTCTCATTCTTTCAGATAGGGATATAGATCAACTAGAAAACCAAGAGTTTTGTCTGAAAACTCAGCTCCCACTGCACACTCATTGTTCAGTACAGTGGCTGCAATAATGCTGTAAAAATTTCTGCTGTACTGTAAAATAGTAGTTCTGGAATTTAAAAAAATCCCCTTTGTTCTTGATAAGTTTTCTAGATCGTCTAATATTGCAGATAAAACAGCAGAACAGCTCAGCATAATTCAACGCTACATTTTCAGTTCTTTTTAGACACATGGTTGTTGTTACAACAGAACAAGCATGTTTATTTTTATACTGGACAGACTTTAAGAGCTTTGAACCTACAGACACCCGTTAGCAGAGGAAGTGCTGACTGGAGGAAGAAGATGTTCTGGCTCATACCAAACCTTTCGTTTTCCCTGGGGGTGCTGTGTAAATTCTGTGCCATCTAATTGGCTAATACCTTTTCAAAACCGACATTGTTTCTCAACTATAACCAGGTGCCATAAAAAAACCACAAGGTATTTTGCATTTCTATTTTTAAACATTTCCTTCTTTAAAAAAATAGCAGTTACTCATATTAACTTATTGCATTCTTGTAACCAATGTGTCTCCCCAATCGTCATACAATGTTTCTAATAGAATACAATTTATCTTCTATTGGACTTAACATTTTTTAAAAAGTCTTTCCCATTTTTTGTATAAATTATTAGAAACTAATTACAAATTATTATAAATTACTAGAAACAGGAGACAAAAACCTATCAAATCCATACATGGAAAATGCTTTTAGGTATTTGGTCATTTGATTTTCTTTTTGCATTTGAATTTTGGTAAGTGCATATAAAATGCACTTAATTATTATTTTTAAATTTTCTCATAGCAGAACAGCAGGAGCCAGCTGGGTCTTAAAGGTATGCTCTGATACTTGCACTGGTCTCTATTTCAGTTTTTTTTTCAATCTCTGCATCTGATGACAATTTTTTTATTCTAGTTTACAAGGTGGCTTGTAGTTAATCACGAAACTCAATAATTTTGCCTTTGCTAGATTAAGCTCTACATTTATATCTTTTTACTTCAGTCTTTTCACAGTGTTGTCAAACATTTGATTTCAGAGCAATTAGAAGATGTACAGTATGGTAACTTCCAGCTGACCATGTATTGTCATGCTCACCCTCTCTAGAACACTGTAGAGTAGGCTAGCACTACTGTGGCAACCGGCCACACCTCTACTCAGCTTTTTGTCAGGGCTGGTTGCAGAGGATTCAGACAGGAAGCCTGTTTGACCTGTGGGTAATCACTACCTCCACTGTCTCAGGTGAAGCAGGCTACTTAAAGTCTGATCTAGCAGTGCTTGTGGTATAGATTTTGCTATGACCCTAGCTTTGTACCCCAGTTCATGAGTTCCTGCATTCCTAAATTCTCTAGGTCTCAAGTTCCTGAGCTCCCAAATTCCTGTGTTCCCATGTTCCTCTGTGTCTCACCCTGGATTCCTCACTTTGCCCTGACCATGTCTCCTGGATTCTCCCTGGTATTGCACTGCGTCCAACAGGATAACTAACTTTGCTTGCTTGTCCTGACCTTGATTGCGGATTTCTCTTTGTGTCTACCCAGCTTTGAAGCTTGTTTGGATTGATGACTGTGTTTGCCTGCTGCACACACCATGCTGACTATGCTGTCCTGTTCTGTCCTGCTTGCACTCCCTCGTGCTTGCCTGACTCCCTGCCTGCTCTTGGATTCACCTTATAAACTTAGGACAGCTGCTTTCCTCCATCTTAAACAGTGGACAGTACGCTTCTTTCCTGTTTCTAAAGACTTAACTTTACACCAGAATGACTGAAATGAGCTGCAGGAAGTAGAAACTTCCTTCCACTTTAGAAGCATTGCCACACTACAGTGCCTTTCCGCCTCTAGGTAACAGACTTGAGCTTGCGTGTGTGAGGGTGTGCTTTTGTGCCATGATGCGGACTGGACTGGGAGCCTAAACTAAAGCCTGGATTAAAACAAAATTTAACTAAATGCAAAGTCCAAACGCAGTAGATGCAAAAAATCCATGAGAAACAAATTGAAATTGATGTATTTATTTTTTCATTTTTAGCTATCCCGGAAACTACTAGCTTGATCATTCACTAGACAGAAATTCAATGAATCATTAGCTAATAAATATAAAAGCATGGAAAGGCCTACAAACTAAATGCAGAAATTCAAATCATCCTGTTTGTTTGGCTACTAGAGGCTTAATCTACCTAACCCTTTCCCTAGTGATACCAAACACTGGTACAATCACATGATCTGGGAATTGGTTCTAGACTCCCACAATCTCTATTCATAATTCTGAAAGGAAAGGTAGTTTTATAGCTGTATCAAGTTCCCATAATCTTCTCAGTTACAATCTTTTACAATACTTCCTCTAGTGCAGTAAAATGTTTCTTGCAGCATTTTGACCAAAACTGAACACATAGTTCTGAATGACTTACGTTTTCTTATGCATTTTTCACAAATTATGTATCCAATCTATTACTTTTGAGTTTTCTCTCATTCTCTTAAGATCTAACTAACTACACTTTGAAACAAATCCATTTACATTCTCCCTGTCTTGTTTTGAAATACACAGTAAAAGTGATCATGTCATGGTCAATTTCGCAATGTTTTTCTAATTTCTTCTTTTCTTACTCGAGTTAGTTGTAAAGATTAGCTCGCTATCCCTTTTGGCAAGCACTGCTATGACCCTAAGCACAAAAACAATGATTCACCATCTCTAACATTTCAATTTCAGCATATATACACCCAATTGGCCTATTCCTAGTGTTTGTAGAAAGCTGAAAAAAAACAATAATAATAATAATAATAATAATAAACTTTATTTTATATAGCACCTTTAAAGGTGGCTTCTCAAAGCGCTTTACAGACAACAACAATAAATAAAAAGAATACACAAGATAAAACACAATTACAATATATAGATAGGACCGTGGATGGTGGTACTAAGAAAAGCAGAGGGGTGAAGAATGGAACCAGTTAAGTAAAGGCTTATCTGAAGAAGAGGGTTTTGAGTCTGGATTTGAAGGAGTTTAGAGAAGGTGACTCTCTGATATCCTTGGGGAGAGAGTTTCAGAGCTTGGGGACATAACAGGAGAAGGCCCTGTCACCCATACAATGTAGACGAGCTTGGGGGACAGTAAGGAGACCAGAATTAGAAGAGTGAAGGTTGCGAGGTGGGAAGTAGGGCGATAATAGTTCAGACAGGTACTGAGGTGCCAAGCCATGCAGAGCCTTATAGGTGAGCATGAGGATGTTAAAGTCTACACGGAATTTGACCGGAAGCCAGTGCAAGGACTCCAGGATAGGAGTAATGTGATCATTTGCACTAGACCCGGTCAGGATTCTGGATGCTGAATTTTGGACATACAGTACTGCAGTTTGTTCAAAGTAGATTTATATACCCCAGTGAGTAGAGCATTACAGTAGTCAATTCGAGAGAACATAAATGTGTTGATCAGCTTTTCAGCCACAGTTAGTGAAAGCATAGGGAGTAGTCTAGCGATATTTCTGAGGTGAAAAAAAGATGTTTTGACAGTATGCTGCACATGTGGGTCGAATGTTAAGCCAGAATTGAATATAGCCCCAAGGTTTTTCAATTTAGATTGAAGCTCAAGTACAGAACCATCTACAGATAGGGTTACAGGACTGGCTTTACGAAGTTGATGGGGGGTGCCAATAAGCATGACTTCAGTCTTGTCGCACTTTAACATGATCTCTTCCATGTGATATACAAATCACTTTTACTGTATCACAAAACATCATTATAAAAGTCTGAATTGGATGGTCTGTAGCATCCTTGTATTGCTAAACCTCTTGAAGTTGTATTCTTTAGTTTAATCCAAAAAGATTTAGAAGCACTCGTGGTGCCCCGATTAAATTATTCTGCCTCTCTAACATATTTGATAGAAATCTTTACTTCATCATGAGCTCATTCTTTTTCGTTGCTACTGAAAATTCTGTACTAGCCATGATTAACATTGACACTCCCATCCCATGTAATTACAAGACATTAATTAACCGAGTTTCTGTAGATCACTCTGATAACTAAAGATTAACTAGACTAGTATTTCCGATAGAACAGAAGAAAAACGCATACCCTTGTAATACACACACTAATATTAAATTCACCCCATACTGTGTGTCATAACCACCAGTTCTTCTAAAAGTAACAGCATGTAAATCAATGTTAAAATGAAATACATTGTGATGCATTTGATGAATGTTATAATATAGCTGCTGTCCCTAAGTTGCTCTGAATGATTTTTATGGCTTATGGCTTATGTGATTTTTTAGTCTGATGACCAGATAACACCAACATGATATTTGGAAAACCCTTTTGTTATTAGGTACAGTATATAAAAAAAACTAAAGGGAATAATTGGCATTGGTATTTTATTTTCTTATAATTTTTTTACTAAACTCTCATGTAGTCATTGCTTGGGAAATGTAAAACAAAAATAAAGATACAACATTACGATCGACAACATTGCTTGTGCTGTAACACCGGTTTCTTCCAACCCAGGTCTGTCAGACATTTCCTGGAAGGTGTACTATCATCTTATTCTTGTTCTAACCTACTGTAAGTAGTCTATTAAACAATTAAATTAATTGTTTGCTTAAATGTCTATGGAAGTTTTCTTAATTTCTTTAATTATATGAATTCTTTGAGTAATAACCTGTAAAAACTGATTAGAAGTTTTATAATTATGTATTTAATTTACAAATTAAATGTGAGCACTCAAAAATCAGAAGCTACTAGACTAGAGGTCTCCAACTCCAGTATGGCAGATTTTCTAAAGACCTGGAACTATTTGACTACGATCAGTGAAACAGGTGGTGTGTTCAATCAACAAATTTAGTCCATCCATCCATTTCTAACCACTTCTTCCAGTTCAGGCTCATGGAGGAGCTGGGGCTGGCAAGCAATGGGTACAAGTCAGACTGCACTCTGGATAGGATGCCATTCTTTGCAGGGCACAGACACAAATACACACACCAGGGCCAATTTTCCCAGAAGCCAATTTGCCTAGCACTATGTCTTTAGACTCTGGGAGGAAGCTGGAGCATTCAGTGAAAATGCACACAGACACAGGGAGAACATACAAACTCAACACAGATAACACCCCAGGACAGGCATTGAACCCAGGCCCCCAGCGTTAAGAGGCAGCAATGCTAACTACTGTGACCCTTGCCACCTAACTAGGAAATCATTTGGAACAGAAATCAGACTGCCCGTTTTTAATAATAGGTGATTTGAGATGAACTGTAGGTTTGGAGATAGGCTGCACTACACTTTCCAGGAAGAGTAGTTTTTATATCCTACAACAGGTGCCTACTTAATTGATTCTACAGAATCCCAGGAAATCAGGAGCTATAGGTAGATATACTGTAGTATTGAATCACCCATGTATAAAAAATAACATGGAACAATTTAACTGTGATCATTTAAACAGGTGATGCAACTAATAATTTATAACACATTCAGAACAAAGAAAGGACCCGACTTTGTTTGATTGACCAACGCTTATCTTATTTGATTAATAATTTGCAAGAGTGCTTAAATTCTTAAAAAAATATCTTATTCATGAATATACAGTATCAGTGCAGAATTATTAGGTTGTGGATCTCCAGGACCAAGGTTGGAGATCCCTGTGTTACAGAAACAAATGCACCCACTCAATCAGAAACAATTGGGTTACTTCCTCCTTCCCTAATATAACTTGACATGTTTCTCGCCTTTTAAATTTTCCTCACCTGTGCACTGAGCTAGACTTGATTACACTGATGTTGAGTCTCCCTATCCCCCCACTATATCACCTTCTCTGTTTATTGAACTTGATTTGCGATTGTCATTTCCACACCGGTTCCTAACTATAATTTGAAAGATAAAACCATCCAGAACTCAGCATGACGATTTATATACTAATGTAATTTTTTCAATGTAATTTGTTTTTCAAATTTGCCGTTTAAACTAGAAGAACAATTTCCTGACAACAACTCAAGAACAGTTTGGAGGAAAATTCTGGAAATGACCAACTACAAGGAAAAAGACTCCGCCACCTTACTGAATGACGACCCCAGTCTTCAAGATAAACTTAACCAGTTTTATGCTCGCTTTGAAAAACCTGATGTAAAGGCTTCCTCATTACCTTTACTGTCGTCTACCCCTCTGCCTCCTCCATTTTCTATCCATACCGACAAAATAAGAGCAATCTTAAAAAAAAAACAAAATAAAAGAAAAGCCACAGGCCCAGACAATTTGTTAGCTGCAGCCCTCGGGGATTGTACTGATCAACTGGCTCCTGTGTTTACCAACATTTATAATATTTAACTTTTTCAGCTGAAAGTCCCTCACGGTTTTAAAATATCTACTATACTGTAATACCTAAATCTCCAAAAATCTCTTGCCTCAACGATTACAGACCAGTTGCTCTGACTTCGGTGGCTATGAAAGCCTTTGAGTGTTCAGTATTTAAGCACCTCAGCCACTTCACATTTCTCCTGCTGGATCCTCACCAGTTGCCTACAGGGCCAACAGGTCTGTTAAAGACACCATTAACCTGACTCTCCATTGTATACTCCAGCATTAGGAGAAGCCGAATTCCTATGCCCGCATCCTTTTATTGGATTTTAGCTCAGCATTTAATACCATTAATCCACATAAATTATTCAGTAAACTGATGGACTTGAACATCAACCCTGCTATGTGTCGTTGGATTTTTTACTTTTTAACTCATTACCAACAGACTGTCAGCGTGAATAACAGGACATCTTGAGCAGAGGATGTTTTTTGTTAGGCGACTCAAAAAATACAGTGAACCGGCAACTTTTCCTTCAATTCTACACAGCCATAATTCAAAGTGTTGTGACAACCTCTATTACAGTTTGGTATGGGAGCTTGGATAACTACTCAAAAGGCAAACTGGAAAGGATTGTGTTCAAAGCCGGAAAAATTGTTGGCTGTGAACTCCCTTCCATTTCATCTATCTACTCAAGTTGCACCTCCAATCATGCCAAGAAAATCATTTCAGAACCCTCTCATCTAGCTCAAAATCTCTTTCAGCTTCTACCTTCTTGAAAACGTTTCAAATCCTTCCTCTCAAGGACTGCCCGTTTCAACCTCAGTTTCTTTCCCACTGCCATACGAACTTCGAATTCACGTTGAACTCTGAATTGTATTGTATAATTATGCTGCTACGTGGAAAGTTGTTTACATTTGTATGTGACGATGTTTGTCTTCTGTCCTATTTCAATTTTTACTGTATACAGTATGTTGTATTTATGTTTCATCTGTGTTCTTGCTGTCCAGAAAACAAATTCCACCAACTATTGTTGTGTGGCAATAAAGAATAAAGAATAAAACAGTCTATCCCGATCTCTATCCAATTAAAGACGTCCCAAGTTGTTGCACATGTTAAGTATTGCTTTAGGGTAATAAATTATAATTATATAATATCCACATATCGTAAATCTTAAACTTTGCCTTGATAAAGTAATCATCCACAGACCCAGTAGGTGTTACGGTATTTTCATGAGTAAACGAATAATATACCACAATGTGTCATAGCTTCTTAGAAAGCGATTAATGTAGAACATTTTAACAACCGTACAAGGCAGACTGATCAGGAAAGTGTTTTCGTTTTATAGATAAAAGACGGCGTTAGAATCCTTACCTGCGTTTGCCTATCGACTGGAGATTCTGTGCAGACTAGCTTTCGAAATATAAGAAGAGTGAATAGTGGCTGTGGCTATTTGTACACCACGTAAATTCTCCACCTCCTGTGTTGTGACAGAAAAGGCATAGCGACTTCACGTAGCTTCTACATTAATGTTGCCATCGCAGTCATAACCTGAACTTACCAGCCTGCATTAAAGCTTTGGTAAATAATTTATCAAATACTACAGGAACAGTCCGGTTGTGATTATATGATTTACGTCAAAAACTCTTTTAACACGGGTCCCGTATTTAAAACACTACTTGGTGATTTCCTTACGGCTGCATTAGGGCTCTCCATAACCACGGTTGTAGACCTCCGCACTAGGGCATGCCATTGAGCCTGGGATATCTTTCTTCCCAATATCTTCCGTTTTCTCAGCGACGCGGTGTTTCCTCAACAGGTAGTGGCACTGTATCCAGGTGTCAAAGAATATGCAGCTCTGCCCTGCCCAAATGCGCTCCTGTAACTTTCGAGTTCAGTCTCCTATTTAGACAAACAGAAATTATGACAGACCTTACTTCCAACTTTCGGTATAACTTTATTTCTACCCCGTAAAAGTTAGCTTAATGGGGTGATGAACTTTGGATTCCAGAACACTTGAGAATGGTATAAACTTCCAGACTCGTGTTATGACTCCCCCCGATGATCCCCTGTGCGGCGACCTGCTGACAAAAATAGGCTGCTTTTTTCATCCATCTCCTATTGGATTTAAAATACGAGGAAAAATCGTTAACAATATAGTGGATAATTATTTATAGGGCAGTGTGTTAAGCTTCTTAGATAGGTCGCGATTTAAAAAAGACGGTATATAAAACGCACAAGACTCTGAGAATTACTATCTCGAAAACCTGAAAAAAATCATAAAACTTCACGAAAAAAATCGTGAAAATCAGATGAGCTATTTTGACGTAACCCGCTCTGTCCCAAAACGCAGTCTTGTACTGTACTACGCACTATTTTGTTAGGTGAATTTTTCTGGTTAAATGCTTCCGCTTTGTGGTGATTAGCTGAACTGCAACAGGAGCGTTTTGTACGCAGTGGACGAACAAGAACTGCTTTTTTAGTGTCATAGCCACTACTAATAATAGTCACAAGAACGTGTGATTCGGACAGATGTAAAAATATTAAGCAAACTGTAGTTTAGATCAATTACTCGCGTCTGCTGGAAACCTATATATACGTTGACGATTGCAATCTTCCCTTTTCAATCTCTAGCATAAAAATACAATTCTTGAGGTTGTGTGTGTGTATACCGTATATATTGTTCAGATCGAGCAAATTGAACATTTCCTTCCAAAACGTATTTTTTTCATACTTCTTCCTCCATACAACCTCCATTCATGCTACAGTAGGTCTTACAAAGCCAATATGCTTTTTTATGCTTCAGCTTCGTTCACTTCTTCGTGATTCTGGTGTCCCTTGCGATTCACACCTACTGTCACTCACTATTGGATCTATTTAAAATCCATACATGTATCTTCTAAGCGCTTCTTCCAATTCAGTGTCACGGGGGACCTGGAGCCTATCGCGGCCAGCATGGTACGCAGGACAGGATTCACCCTGCGGGGACACCAGTCCATCAAGACAGACGGTCTGGCACCGCGGTAAAGTTAGCTTTAAGTTCGAAAACGATTTTGGCACGCCTGTAGCGTTTTCACGAAACCTCCTAGAGTTACGAGAACACTTGCTTTATGTATAAGGTATGTTAATGTTTTCACAGCCTTCACTTTGTCGTTTTTACGTCATTTTTTGACAACGCACGAATATTCTTATGTCCATATCTTCGCAAGGGAAACAAACACAAAAAGCCTTCAAACCAAATGCATTTTAAAGACCACGACTTGTGAAAATTTTCACAACCTCTACATAAAACTATCAGTGAGCTAATTATTTTTTTCTGACACTCAGGGTTTTGATTGATGCGCAATTACGCACCATCTGGAACACTGGGGGACCGCTGTGTACATACTGTAACGCTTACGGCCGACAGGCACTGTGTAAGAGCCGGCGTACCAGAGCAGGTGACGTCACCGCCCTTCCCTGTGATAGCAGACTACAGCTACAGGGGTGTATAGAGATCTCTCTTTAGCTCACCGGGCTGGGTCCCTGCTGAGCGACGCGGGAGTCCCGGGTCCCGGGAGTCCCCGAAGGTGGGGGGCCGACCTAATGCGGCAAAGGCGCCCGCCTGAGCCCCCTTTGCGTTACAATACGTTCACAACGCGAGAAATACTGCTCAATAGTTTCATGCGAAAAACCCGTATCTGACCATAGGACGCAGAACAGCACAGTCTCCAATTACCCAGACTGTAAGCACGGGAATAAAGCTTTGTTTTATTTCTGAAACCCTGTCTTTATGTCCTGTTTTCATTCAGGTAAGGGTCAACTATAATACTTATGACAGCAGGTAAAATCGTATTATTTACTCAACAGCTTTTTAAAAACAGCATCCATGATGTTCAAACCGATTTTTTTACACAGAAGACTGCCACAGCTTTGCGTTGTGAATCTCTTTTTCTCAGTGGTTTTATTTAATGTGGCACTATGCACTGGGATAGGGAGGGATGCTGTTCACGAGCCAATAACATTTAAACCACAACACCCACAATGCTGCAACTAAGTGTTTTACACACTAGGCAGGTCCTCTGACCTTTCCAAGCCTTGCTTTGGGTTGTGAAACCTTTTTTAAAATTTTTAAAGGATTTTTTTTCAGTACGGCACCATTAAACATGCAATACACTGGGATAGTGGGGTCTTCTTCATGACTCAATAGCTTTTTAAGCACAACACCCACAATGCTGCAACTAAGTGTTTTACACACTAGGCAGGTCCTCCGACCTTTCACGGCATTGCTTTGGGTTGTGAAACTTTTCTTTATTTTCTTATGTTTTTTTCAATATGGCACCATTAGAAAGGCAGTACATGGGGATAGGAGGGTGCTATTCACAAGTCACTAGCTTTTCAAGCACAACATTCACAATGCTGCAACCAAGTGTTTTACACTCTAGGCAGGCTCTGGAGACTGTTTCGGGCCCTGAGTTTCTTTCGGTGTTGTTCTGCGTTCCTTTGGTCAAATGCAGGTTGTTCGCACGAACCCGTATTGAGCAGTATTTCTCGCAGTGTGAATGTATGTACACAGCGTTCCCTCAGTGTTCCATTTAGTGCGTAATTACGCATCGATGAAAAACCTGAGGTTTACAAAAAGAGAAATAGCTCACTGATAGTTTTATGTTGTGGTTGTGAAAATTTTCACAAGTCGTGGTCTTCAAAATGCGTAAACCAGTAAACCAGACTCATTATATATATATAATTGATCAGAATACTGAACACTATTATTCCTAATTATACGTCTCTATAGCACTATGCTGATTACATCAGTCCAGTTTGAGTATCATCCCATATCTGTACTCTGTTTTGGATGACCTTCTTTTACCTACCTTCAATTTAAGAATTAATCTTTTATGGGGAAATTTATTAAAAGCCTTCAAAAAATCTTAAAATCGTACACTATGTTCTGTTTGTCTATATGCACATATATATCATTTTCTTTAGTCCAGATAATGTAATAGTTGATCATCAGCCCACGGAGAATTAAGTGTAACAATTCTGTCTCTGCCATTGCAGTAGTATTTAACATAGAACCGAGACATATCCTCAGTCCCAGCCGATTTCTTCTTTGGGAGTGAAATTCGTTTTTGTTTGTAGGGGGGGAATTTTCGAAATTCACTTTTTGGAGTGCCCTTAAATTAATGGGTTTTGGAACTAATTCGGGTCCATTGGGCTATACAGTTACTATTCTACCACTCTCATGGTCTGTGACACTCTGACGTGTTTCCGTTAACTGTCAAAGTGAAGAAGACAAGTGGATAGCCCCATTTTTATGTAATTGTTTTTGTCTGGTTAGGGTATTTACACATCTGTTTCTAGGTTTGCTCTGTCACTTAAGACGTGCTTAAGATGCTGCTTACTAATTTAATCAAGTAGTGCAAATTGTGTTTCTTGTTCCGTGTCTGATTTGCAGTATGATTGTCATTTACCTTTTCTCTTTTTTCCGCTTTTGTATTTTTTATTAAAACACTGTAATGTATTTGGCGTATCTCTGGAATAATTGTACGTGGTCTGTTCTATAATTGCTGTTATTTTTTTCTGGAAACGCACGGGACTTTCGTACCGGCGAGTGAAAGGACTTAGACTTAGAAAGCGCATGCACATTTATGAGGGGTACAGATTTCCAAGGGGAACTGAATTGGATACGCCAATGCTGCCGCCTGCTGGTGAAGATTGTGAATGGCATACTTTAGTAGGAGCAAGCACAGCCTTAAAACCACCTTCAATTTTTTGTTCTGAAGTCTAAAATTAACTGCACAGATCTTAGACGTATACTCTAACTGGAATTAAGTGTGTTGTTTTCAAACCGTCTCCTGCGTCAAGGAGCAGACATGGTGTTGGGATTAGTTCCAAGAGACTAAAAGAAATTATATTTTTATTGTCTGCTTAATTTTCCTATTTAGACAATACCTTCCAGAAAATAGTTTTTGTGGAAAAAATGCACGATTGTTCTTCAGGGTTGCACTGGTGTTATCAGTTAACCTGTACGCAGAATAAACAAAAAAACTGTACAAAACGTAAAGCACATTAGCGAAATACTAGCACATCCCTATTAAAAAACTACGGACCCGTGAGAAACGCTAGGCTCTGGTATTCAACAAGTGACAAATACAGGAAAATGCAATTTTAAACATCACATTTCTAATATATTAATTTAAAGTATTGGTTTCACTAACACGGTGTTGGTGTTTTCTTACTGGTTTGATTGAAAATGTAAAATCTTAGCTCCGTCTTTTTAAAAGCGTCTGACAAAAAATGCGCATAATTCCGAAATTTTGAGGAGATTTCTTCGAAGGGTAATTTGTATACGTGTTTCGTAAATTAAAGCGGAAAGGCGTTATGAATTGAATAAAGCTTTGCAAACCAATATTCTATTAAAGAGCCAGATTTGAAATTTAAGAGCATAAATACATATAGTAGGAGCGGAGGCTATTCGGCACCTTTATTTCGTTTGATTGCAGTCGTTTCTTAACAGAAGCCAGCATATCAGCTTCAACATCATCACTTTGTAGCTTGTTCTATACTCCCACAACCCTTTGTGCAAAAAATAAACCTATTCTCTATTTTGAACACACTTTTCTGTAGTTCCTAGTCATTTTATCTGGTTCATGTTTCACTGTTCCTATGTCAAAACGTCTATTGTGTTGACGTTGTCAATGCTTTTGAGCATTTTGAATGTTTAAATTAAGTTCCCTCATAGTCTTTCCTGTTTTTGATGGTTCCTTTAGCCTATCTATGCAGGAGGTTAATTTGAGACCAGTAGTTCTTTTTTGGGTTGAGTCTATCCAAACATCCATTTTCTAATTGCTTCTTCCTATTTAGAGTTGCAGAGGAGTCTAAGGCACAAGGCTGGGTACACCCTGGACAGGACGCCAGTCCATTGCAGGGCACACACAGACACAAACCAGGGCCAGTTTTCCCATAAGCCAATTAACCTACCAGTATACCTTTGGCCTTTGGGAGGAAATCAGACCCAGATGAAACCCAAGCAAACATAGGGAGAACATACAAACTTGATGCAGATAGTTCTCTGGAATTAAACATATGGCCCTAGCTCTGCGAGGCAGCAATGCTAACCACGACACCACCATGCTGCCCTGAACTAATTCAAGAGCAGTTTTTTATTTTGTATCATAATGACCAAAATTGTACATAATGTTCTAAATGAAGTCTTACAATGGGCAAGCAAAATTAACACCCTTTTAGAAAAGATAAGATCACTTTTATTAGCCATATACAATTATTTGCATTAGGAGTTTGTCTTTTCACATACACCAGCTTGCTCTCCATGAGACACACAGACAGAGAGAGAAGGTTGGGGGCAGAGTGCAGAATCAGCCATTGTATAGCACCCTTGGAGGGGTCAGGGTTAAGGGCCTTGCTCAGGGGCCCAACAGAGTAGGATTCCTCTAGCAGCCACAGGATTTGAACCAGCAACCTTCTAGCTACCAGCACAGATCCTCAGCCACAGAGCCACCACTCTGCCCCTTTCCTGCTATTCAGTTCTTTTAACTACTGTACATAGTACAGTATATCCTATCATTTTTTTATTGCTTCCCTATATTGTACAGTACATCTATATAAACACCTACAGTAGGCCTTTTTCAAATGTAGCTTTTTCAGCTCTGTATTTCCCATTTTACGGTATCTTCTACCTGCACGTAAAACTCTGTACGTGACTTAATTAAATGTCATCTGCATGACATGAAGTGGTTGTTTTTCCACTCCTGAAATTTGTATAATTATTTTTAAATTCTTTTGTTGGTTCTGTGATGCATGCTAATTCTCTTATTTTGGTATCACTTGTGCATTTAACTAATTTACTAAGTAAACCAGACTTTATATCATTGGTCAGAATACTGAACACTATTATTCCTAATTATAAGTCTCTGTAGCACTATGCTAATTACATCAGTCCAGTTTGAGTATCATCCCATATCTGTACTCTGTTTTGGATGACCTCCTTTTAACCTACCTTCAATTTAAGAATTAATCTTTTATGGTGAAATGTATTAAAAGCCTTCAGAAAATCTTAAAATCGTACACTATGTTCTGTTTGTCTATATGCACATATATATCATTTTCTTTAGTCCAGATACTGTAATAGTTGATCATCAGTCCTCGGAGATTTAAGTATAAGTATAACAATTCTGTCTCTGCCATTGCAGTAGTATTTAACATAAAACTTTCCTCAGACCGAGACATATCCTCAGTCCCAGCCGATTTCTTCTTTGGGAGTGAAATTTGTTTAATTCATCAACTATTTTCATGTTATCTTTTGAAAGTTAACTAGATTCCAAGGCTGGTACGTTCAACAAATCTAATACCAAATACTAGTTCAGGTGGGTATTAATACCAAATACGTTACGCATCTACTGAAAGTTGTGGTTCTTATTGCAAAGAAAATACTTTTAAAAATGAAATGTAAATGAAGTATTTCCAGCCAACACGTACATTTAATGAAAGATATTTTTTTTTCCGATAGAGTAACATACTGTACAGCCAAATCTCCAGATCTAGCGGCAGCCCTGTCCTTCAGTCCCGACGCTGGCGTCAGGTTAGTATGAAAAGCTTCCCGTTAACGGACACCGCGCCAGTCAGAACATCCTGTCATTACAGACGAATACTGTATTACTGAGCGAGCCTTCCCCTCCTGGCAAAGTCGCCTGTTTGAGCTGTTGGCTGCTACTACTTGGAATTGTCTCACCCTCTGTTTAGGGAAGTTGTCCAGTATTGTCAGTCCATCGGGGAGGAAGTTGCGCGTATTTTTAGTGATTGAGGAGGATGTGTGAATTGCCGCCTTGTGATCTAGTATTTTAGGTTTACAACCCACACCTGGCTGTGTGAGAAGACAAATTTGGCAACAAACAGGAAGCTGCTTTTTGCGCGTCATTTTCAATTATAGGTTGAACACTTTTTCAGACAAGGTTGTACAGCATATTAATTCGCCTTTCTGTCTTTCCACTTAGCCTCTTTTTACTTAACTATGAGATCTACTTAACACATCAACCTGGAGCCAAATGCAACCGTAAACTGCGAGGTTCCTAACACCTATTGTAGCTATAATGTACTGTACAAGTCAACGACATTTCTGTTTTCACTATTTGCTGCGTCTGGACTGTGTTTTATATCCCGTAGTTTTTAATGTTCTTTAGTATTCCGGAAAAGTACTTTTGTGGGAAATCCGCTTTTTTTCTGTTAAGTTTATTGAGTTAATGAGTTAATGCGTGTGTGTAAGATTCGTCTCCATCATTCCTCCCCAAGAACTGTGAACTCTTGCTCATCTCCTAACTGCTGATCCTTTCACTAAGGGTTCCCAAGACTGAGAATGACCTCCGTCTATTCTGCGTTTTGCTCTAGCTAATTTCTTAATCTGATTACTGAGTTTTTCATTCTGTGCGTATTTTTAAAAATTTGCTTTCCTCTCTTGAAAGGTTGGATGGGATTTAGAATTGGAAGCATCCCTACAGCCGACATAGAGTTTCTACCTATTCAAGTATGCTGCCTGAATTGTGACCAGCTGTACTGTACCTCTGCTGAAGGAAAAAAAACAACAACAATCATTGCTTAAGTGGTTTAGACAGTGTTCGAAACTCGTCACTTTTTAGAAGAGCTGTTAAATTAACAATAAGGGTAGACACGTTTGAGGAGGGGTGGCACTGGTTGGTGCTAGGACCCCGATCTGGGGTGCTATCTGCGTGGAGTTTGAATTCTTAATGGTCATGTGGCTGTCCTCCGGGTGCTCTGGTTTCCTCCTGCAGTCCAAAAAAACAGTAATAGGTTAGGTGACTTCTGAGAAAATCCTCTGACTTGTCTTTGTTTCTGTGTACAGTATACCCTGTGATGGAGTGGAATCCTGTCCAGGAATTCCCTTTATGCCCTTTGCTTCCCAGGATTCCCTTTGGAAGAAGGGGTTTGAAAATGAATGGATGGAAGTTTGAAGAGAAAGGTCTTACTTCAACATTGTGCATTTACAGGTGTTTCTGAAACTTGGGATTGAGTGTAGAATCAAGTAAACCAACAGTCTGAACCGGCACAGGGATCAATGAAAGGTGTAAACTGGCACTAGTGTTTTAGAAGTTGGTGGAATAAAAATCAGCAGACCTTACTAGGTTTGAGAACTACTGCACTAAAGAGAAGGAAGAAAGCATGCTGTCTAAATAAAGGCATAAAGGAAGAACTTTTACGTCTAAACTGTTGGTCCCTGGTATAAAAACGTTTGAGAAACACTGATGTAAGAAACCTGTGATAAAATCTTAAAGTTTAATTAGGTTGCACGAAGCTCTTTGCACCCATCAGTGAGTCCCATAATTAATAAGGACACCCGCATTTGGGCTGCGTGGGTGATACTTTATTCCCCCCACGACGCCCACGGCAAAAAAAAAATCACTTGAAAGTTGTCACCCCACTTATTTTTTACATCTCGTCCTTTGAAAATCCTTTTTTGCTCAGTTATCATTTTCTAGTAAAGCACATGCAGCATCACGGTAAGCCTGGCCTGGAGATACATCCCAGAAAGACCAGAGTACGTTTTTGCTTTCATACCGGGAGGGAGGAATAATACGGGCGCTGCGCTTCCCGGCTGGATAAGGGAGGTCCGCTCCTATACGTGAAACACTTTGGGATTTTTAGGATTGAAAAGCACTATATACAGTATATACAGTAAATAGAAAAAAGAAGGGATTGTTAGGGCTGTGCTATTTCACATTAAGGTGTACTCTATATACGTAACATATATATATATACAGTATACTGTATATATAAGATTGTGCTAGTCTGCATTGTGTGAAAGAACGTTTAACACGTTCAACATGTTTAACACGCGGGTTTTGGAATAGAGGCGATATTGTCAGCTGTAAAATACAACAGTAGCAGCGCCCCACCCATATTTGTCCTATGGCCCGGAGGCTGGTTTTCAGGTAAATGGGTTAATCCAAATCGTATTAGCCAAATCTTCAATAAACATTCTCATGCGCATCTAATTCTTGGGCGTCGTTATTGCTTTTAAACTGTCGCCTCTCTTCTACTCTTCTGCGTTTTAGACACAGTCTTTTTAGTCTTTTCTCTGTCCTCAGGTTTTGAATTTGTATTTAATTCTTTTAAAATATTGGTCAAATTGTGTAACAGTATCTATTCTAACAGTGAAACGGACGGTTACCGTTTTTGTCACTGCAACGTTTTAAATGTTTTTAATCAAATCGGAACTACAGTAGTGTCCTGCCTGAATGCTCTGCCTGCTGTATATTATGTTGCTACAGATAAATAGCGATATGCTAGTTTTTGTTTACTTAGCATTCTCTGGGCCAGGGATGATGCTGTTTTAAAATTTTAAATCCATATTAAACGTTCACATAGTGCTGGGAGTTGTAAAAATAATAACACGTTCCAATAACCAAAAGTTTTTCTTATATGGAGGAAAACTTAGTAATATAATTAGAAATGTTCATAAATGTAACGGTTCTGCAGACAGTATTTATGTTAATACAGAAAAGCTTCTAATGACAAAAGTTTATTTAGCATCATTCTTTGTGTCCGCCCCCACATCATGTAAACGAGTACGAGGTTCTCGGATAATACGCTATTTGCATGCGGACGAGATGCTGCTTTTTCCTGATCTCATGTGAATCCATCTAATCACAATCTTCACATGATTTTGTCCTCTGTTCCAGAAGATGGCAGAAGAACGGTTATATTTAACAAAATAAAAAAAGGTGAAATAGCTTTTATGATGTGGATTCGTAAACACGAAAATCAGAGAAAACTACAAGTCCCAGAAGCCCTACATCGGCCTCCTTCGCTCAAAAAAAAAGCTTTTGGGAAAGAATCCCTGGAATTTGTTTCCTGTGAAATCTAGCCAGAGAAGTTGAGTTGCAAAGCGATGGAGGCGGATCGTGCTGCTGTTTGTGTTGACGGAGCGGGGTCCGGCATGGGGCTTCATCGGATCGCCGTCCCTGTTTAGAACGCCAGGGTCCCCCAACTCAGCCATGGCAGAGCCCCTACTTAGAAAGACTTTCTCCAGGCTGCGGGGCAAGGACAGATTCCGGAGGAAAACGGACCCTAAACTCGGAGGTAAGGATGCGAATTTCTAAGGGGCTTTTGTGGTTTTCTTCTTAACTGCATTAGAATAAACTTTTTTTCGTGAGACAAATGAAGTGCACGGCACAAACTTTTATTTTGATTAATTTCCAATATGAATAAATTAAAATATAATGCGCTCTGTGATTAATTGAAATGTATAATCCTGATATTTAAATTAAGAAGTTGTTGCAGCGTTACAATAATTGTTGTTGCTTATTTGCTCATATACGCTATCGTACTGTTTGCTCTTTCAGTTAATGATTGAACACTTCGCGGTGGGGTAGCATTGAGAAATAGTACTGTAGATCATTTCGCAGGGCACAAATTATGTGAAAGAGAAATATTTTTCTTTTAGTCTGTTTCTGACTTTCAGTATTACTGTATGTAAGTTAACATAGTTTTTCACGGAAAACAGGATAAGGTCTCGTATGGGAGGGCACCGTTAGACAGGAATCGAGAACTCCAACTCAAAACGCGTTTGTGCGCAAATATGCGTCTTACATAACTATCCCATTCATGAGCCAGAACCGCTAATCTGTCAGGGAGGGGCCGTGTCACTCTAGGGATTCTGTCCAGTTGAGCTGGGGCGCGGCCTGTCAACAAGGGAATTATTCCCAACGCCGGAGCGGAGTACCCCTTTCGGGTCAGAAAGTATCGTTACGCCCCTAGCCGCCTGTGTGCTGAGCGGCACACGACAGCTCAATGACAGCTACCCACAGTCCGCTCACCTTTGGTGTAAACATCCTAAGTACACAGCAGCGCTGAAAGGAGTTCTGTGCGCAATTAGAAAACGGAAGGCTTCGTGTTTGCAAGGCGTATTGACTAATGAACAGCTACTTCATCGCTTTTTTTAACTTCTTTCTACGAAAGGAGTCCAGACGTTGGAAGAAAGTTTTCCACAGCAATATAAATTAAACAGCCATTGCTTAAGATTTATGCGGCTTTGTTTAACGTAGTTTTAATTTGGAATGATTGATCCGGCACCATTAATTTCGTTATAACGAACTCGCACAGAGAAGCAGTTCATATAACCAAAAGATACAGAACCAGATTATAATTTATGGCTGTATTGTTTGTCAGACATTGCAATGCATGTCGATTTACGGAATTGTAAAACTGATTATAGATAGACGATGTTACAAATTTACATTTCGAAATTGAAAAAGAAACCACTAATACTATTTTATTTTCTATAACTTTTTATATCTAATTATATACAGTTCTCTCTGTTTAACATTATTTGTTGTGCAATAGAAATATATTAATATTCGTTTTGTACAGTACCTAAACTTTTCAGTCACGTTTTTTTATGCATTTCTCAAAGTTGAAACGAGCTGAAGAGAATTATTTTAACTTCACATTGTCTAAGGATCTATAAATTTAATCCTTCTCAATGGTATGAGTCTGCAATTTGCTTTTCCTGACAACTGCCCAACAATTCTAGGAAGGAGTCCTTACAAAATGTTTTTTTTTTACTTTAATGGAACAGTTGTATAACCTGTAGAATTCAGCACATAGGAAACGCAACAAGGGAATTATCTTCCAAGATTACTTGGAAAAAAACGAGGACAAATCGACAGTTTCTTCAATGTTTGTAACAAAGTATTTTTGTACAGGTTAGCAGCTTTTTGAAACATCGAGTAACACTATCTGCAGATAACGTGTACATTATGAGAAGTACTGGTATGTAAAATAACATGCTCATAAGTGGAATTTCTGCTTGGTCATCACTACAGTTTTGTGAAAAAGTGTGGGCACTCCTGGTCAAACTGTATGTTTCAGTGAGTCTCTAAGTTAAGAGATTCTGCAAATTTTGATGCACTGTTAGTATTTATTTACAGTTCTGTAGATATTCAAAATAATAAAACAGTGAATATGGCATGTGCAAAAGTTTGGGCACTCAGTCAGTACTTATTAATTTCTCCACTGCAGAAATCTGTACTTGCTTTTTCAATTTTTTTCCCACTCTTCCTTGCCGAACTCCTCAAGCTCAGAATTAATCTTAGGTCTTTTTGCGTGCACTGCATGACTGATATCTCCTTAAACATTTTTAATAATACTCATGTCTGGGGACTGTGAAGACCGTTCTAAAACCTTAATCTTTTATTCCTGTAAGTACTTCATGGTTGATTTCAGCTTCAGTTTCTTCAGTAACTTTGGGATATTTGCTTCTAGAATTTGTTGATACTGTATTTAGTCCATTCTTCCTTCCACCTACAGAATACTTCCTGTGCCACTGGCTGCCACACAACCCCAAAGCATAATAGATCCACCCCCATGCTAAACGGCTGGCAAGGTGTTCTTTTTTCAAAAATGTCGCCTCTTTTTTTCCAGATGTACTGTATGTTCTGTGGTTGTGGCCAAAAAGTTAAATTTTCATTTCATCAGTTCTATGGGTTCTGCTTTGCAAATCTGACCAGTTTTTGAGTAGCTCTATCAGAGGTTTTTCTGGTTCATCCAGATCTTGCCTTGGCTTCAACAGTTCCCTTTAACTCCCATTTCTTAATGATTGCAACTGCAGTCTCTGACAGTTTAAATTGCAATCTGGAAGCATTTAAAGACCTTTTTATAGTCTTCCCCGGCTAAGTAAGAGTAAATTATTTATATTTTCGAGTTCTTAGACAATTCTGGAGGAGCCCATGGTTGTAGAAAGCAGTCAGAACAGCAGTCAGAACCTGAGATGTTAGAAGGGTAGAAAGGTATTTTTATAACCCCTAAACTTGTCTTTACCTGACTTACAGGTAATTGGCCTAACGAATCAATCAAGTTTTGGGGCTTTTAAAAAACAAAAACTAAAAAGTAGTAATGAACTGGAAGGGATCAACTGGAAGAGTGCCCAGTCTTTTGCACATGCCACATTCACTTTTTTATTTTTTTGGACCTGTTAAAATCAACAAAAATAGTAAATGTGTATTATAATTTGCAGAAAGATGTTGGGTTTAACTTCTGAACCTTCTGTTCACTTTGAGATTCATTGAAGAACAATTTAACCAGCTTTGCCCAAACCTTTGCACACAACTGTATATTCTGTTTAAAATGCACACATTGAGCCAATAGATATTCGGTCCCAGGACGTTGCTGTGTCCTATTGGGAGGGATAGGACATTTGAGACTGGTGTCACCTCTTTAGAAGATAGCAGGTGTGAATAATTGTCCCTCGTTCTCAGCTTGTCAGCTATTCATAGCCCATCCTGCTGACAGTGGAAGTGACTGTGATAGTGAAGTGCCAAAATGAATTCCAATAAGATCGAGTGAGTTCTTGGGCATGTTGGCACTGAGCTGCTTGCTCTGTATTAATAAGTGTTCTTTTTCATATTTGGAAGGTGATAGTGTGACAGGCCAGCAGTAATTAGAATAGGAGTTTCATTTGACCTCTATTAGCCCTTTATTTTAGGTCTCTATTGTGTGTCTAAGTAGGTTATCTGTGATCCATTATTGATTAATTAGTTAATTGGTGAAGGTCAGAGAGCCACATTCTCTAATGGGTTTAATTTACACTAGTTTAAACTATAGGTTTTTAGTTTAAGTTTGGATATGGAATTCACTGTAGTTGGTGAATTCCTACAGTAATAGTTGGTGTTGGGTTGGTTAGACTAGATCTGTATCTTAAAGAATTTTGTTATAATAAAGTGCAGCACAGTGGAGCAATGGTTTGAGTTGTCTTGTATTTCTGGGTCCCTGCGTTTAATTCCCAGGCTGATAGCTGAGCAGAGTTTGTCTCCCCATGTTCAAGTGGGTTTTCCTCCGCAACCCAAAGGCATAATGGTAGGTTAACTGGCTCCTGGGAACTTTGGTCCTGGTGTGGGTGTGTGCTGGTTTGTGTTTGTGTCTTTGAGTACTCTGTGACAGACTGCCCATCCCATCCAGGGTGTATCCTTCCTTGCACCCCTACAACCTGGTATTGGATAAAGGGGTTCAAAAAATGGTTGGATGGATGTTGGACTGAGATCTCCTTATATTTTTCTTTCCATGGTGGTTTTTCTTATGTGCTCAGGTCACTTGCTGGGAGGTAGGAATACCACAGAGGTACAAAATGAAGCCCCAGCTGCGTTGTACTGTCTCAGTCTAGTGGCTGTGATCGTGTAGTACATTCAGTATCCTGATAGAATCCGTAACCCCCCCACCCCAGCTCAAAGAGTCAGAACAGACAGTAGGAGTGTAAAATGTAAATCATAAACACATTTATTATCTTTGCTGAAGAATATATGTACATTGTTAGAAACAGACTAAAAGTAAGTGTTGCTTATCAACATCCTGTTCATCTTGGCCCAGGGGTTTTCTGCACTGGTCAAGGGTTACCCTGTGTGGTCTGTCTGAACTCATTTACTTATTGAATCCTTTAATTGAACTACTTGCTTGAACTACATTTTTTACTGGTTGCAGCTCTTCAACTGTTAGTGTAACAAAAAAAAGCATTCATCTTGCAGCAGGATTTATAAAACGTATTTAGATGGATTTTTATAAGTGGCCAGACCTTTGGATTTTTTTGTTTTGTTTCCTGTTTCCACAGTGTGTGTTTCAAGAATGTACAATGCAAAAGTAGCCACCTCTGTGATGTATGTCACACAGGGTAGCAAGACTGAAGGAACAGCTTGATAGTACAGCTTCCTGTTCTCCCTAATTTAAGGAGAATTTGGCTTTTTTCAGAACTGGAAATGAAAATTCTTTGGTAGCTGATGTAAGAGTCAAGAAGACAATAAGTGCTTTTGTAGTGCAAGATGAAGAGATCAGTGAATATAGCTTGTTCTCCCTTGAGGCTTCACCTCCTGGACTTGCGCTTACTATATGCAATATTAGTTACAATGGTATTGCCTTTAACTGTGATTGTGAAATAAGTGGTATTCCATGTTTTCAGAAAGAAGCATCTTGTGATGTTTACTATGTGCAGAGCAGACACATTTGCAGGCTGTCCTTGTGCTAGGCATTGGTTTGCATTGTTCTGCTTCAGGCAGAACTAGTGGACGTCACTAGTGGAAACTGTTGTATTGTTCACATAGAATAGGAAGCACTTCTTTACACAAAGTGGTTTGGAGGTATCAAACAAGCTATCCACCTATGGTTTTGAAGTTGATATCCTGGATTCTGTTAAAGAAAAGGCTGGATTAGATCCTGGGATTTGGATTAGCTACTGAAAAAAGTTATTAGGTCTCTTTTCATTGGCAGATATGTTTTTAAAAATGGTTATATGCTTAATTTTCAATCATAACCTCATTTTCCTTAATAGAAGACATTTGAAATTCTTCTAGGATCTGGGGATATGTTATTAATCACTTAAACTTTTGCTGCCATTTATACCACAGGCTATTTTACCAAAGTAAGCTGAAAGATCTTTGCTCGAGGGTATAATGGCAAGCTGCCTACTTGGAATTTGAACCCACAACTTTCCAGTTCCAACTGCAGAACACTAACCATTGCTCCACACTGCTGCCTCTTGTGTCTAAAAAGAGGAGACACTCAGAACAAGCTTCTTGATCACTGGCACAGCCAGGCAGTCCTGTCCTGTTAATTTTTAACTGCCTCCTCTGTGCAGTCTGGCCATTATGTACATCACAAATATTTGATTAGATGAAGGGTAGGCAGGGAGGTGAAGGAAAGTGGCAAGGATACCTAGAATAATTCATTAGTCAAGATGTGTCTGTTTAGTCTGCCCTGCCTGACTAAAGTCATAAGATGCCAAAGTATGTCTGATTTCAGTGCTGCCCGTTCTATCTGAACATTGAACCTGCTTATGTTCGTTGAGGGGTCTAAGTGTGGTAATTTATCCCAGAGGATAAACACAGGCTGTGATTCATCAGTACACCCATAGAATCATCCTTCAATAGTCATTCATTGAGTGTGGCACAAAAGAAATATGCTGGCTACAGTAAAAAAAAAAGTATTGTAGACTGATCTTGCATGAGAAAATAAAATCAAATAGTACATGTTTGTTCAATGGAGACACAGTGGCGCCATGGTTAGCATTGCTGCCTCACAGTACTGGGGCCCTGGGTTCTACTTCCTGGGGTGCTGTCTGCGTGGAGTTTGTATGTTCTCCCCCATTCTTGTGGGTTTCCTTTAGGTGCTCTGGTTTCCTCCCACATTCCAAAGATGTACTGGTAATTGGCTTCTGGGAAAATGGCCCTGTTGCATGTGTGTACATGTCTGTGTCTGTCATGTGATGGACTGGCATCCTGGCCAGGATGTACCCTGCTTTGTGCCTGTTGCTTGCTGGGATAAGTTATGGCTTCCCCGTGACCCTGTACAGGATAAAGAGGTTAGAAAATGGATGGGTGGCTTAATTTTATGAAGTAGGTTGAAAATGGATGTATGGCTAAACAATGTTCAGTATTTCTTGGAAACATCTGTGTCTTGATCTTCTTGGAATGTTGAAATTTGCTCAGTCAGCTTCTTCCCAGATGAAACAGCATGATGGTCTCAACACTGTCATACTCAGTTTGTTGCATGATTCTATTGTGTGAAGAGCTAAAGAATTGCATTTCAAAAGAACTGCTTCATATACAGTACATTCCTCTTCTCTTTGCTTTTTTAAATACATTGAGTTTGTTTAATCTCAAAGTTTGATGTAATGGAACTGGCCATAATGAGCTTAATTTGACAGTCTTAAAGTCATTTTCTTTTGAAGTGTTTTAATATTACACAATTAGGGTTTGATGGTTCTGCTTTTAAGTGATACATTTGAAAAAAACAATGATGTAGTGCCAACTTTGTTTCAGTTTTATTTTTTACAGAAATAATCCTTGTGTTGTACAGAGATCTGGCTAATCTAATTTAGTGTATTCTGTGTATTCTGGCTAGTTACACTGGGGTGCAGTGTAGAGTTGAGAGTGGCAATATCCTGGTATGTTAAAGAATATGACAATTTTGTCAAAGAAAGCCTGAAGTTGTACATATCCTGAAGTTGTAATTTCTGTGGATTGCAGGAAAACTGCTTATCATGCCTCAAAATGTTGGAGCAGCTATAAATTAATCATTTTATTATTTTATTGTTTTTATTATGTTTGGCAACAGTGTGAGACAGAATTGCTTAATGGGCTCAACCACTGTCTTGTTTGCCCAAATGCTTCCGGGAGCATTAGGTTCAAATCCTAGTGTGTCACAGTGATGCAGTGGTTTCCCGACCTGTAATCTATCTGCAGATTCCATGTATCTGTGTGGAGTTTACATGTTCTCCCTGTGTTTGTGTGGGTTTTTTTCTGGGTGCCCTGGTTTCCTCCCTCAGTCCAAAAACATGTTGGTGCATTAAATTGCTTCTGGGAAAACTGGCCCTAGTGTGAGTGAATTTGTTTGTGTTGTAATAGTGTGGGTTTGCATGGACTGCCTGAGCGCTTCTTTTCCTTAGCCAGGGAGCAAGCACTGTGCCTGTGTGTACTCGTATCGTAAGACAAGACTTCTTCGCTATATACAAAGAACAGTCTCTCCACTAAAGGGAAAAGTAATAGTTTAGTAGTCGTTTCATTAGAACGCTAGTTCAGAGCTTGAACCCCGTCCGCGATCTCGTGGGGATCTTAAATAGCAAACCTGATGAGCCTCAGGTGCTGTAGCTGCGCATTCCCATGTGCCACAGAGTAGGGAGTGCAGTGGGAGGTGTGCTCCGTTGTCGCAGTGTCTCTGATATGTTGGTATCCCGGCCAGATTGTGCCCTGCCTTGTGCCAGTTGCTTGCCAGGATAATGTTCAGCTCGTGACCCTGAATTGGATGAAGCAGTTAGAAAATGAATGGATGGGTCTGTTTCACGCCGTAGTGAAAGTAATACCCACACAGGCGAGTCAATGGGAGAAGGACTGGTGAAATTGTTTGCCAAATATCAGAAAATGGATGGGTGAATGGATCGCAAAATGGGGATTGCAGTTGTAAACTTGTAGAAATATTAGTCTTTCCATTAGCAATTAGTTGCAATTTTTGTAGTAAAAAAGGTTGATGGATGTGACAGCAGTTTTTTTTAATTGCAGAAAGCACCCGTTTATGCCAAATAATCATTCATCTGCCCTTTATCGGAGAGCTGCTAATTCTTGGTTGCAGCAACCCAGAACTTATTCCAGAAGCACAGGGAACAAAATGCCATTGTGTTACAGGACCCGCATGCACACTATTTTAGAGATGCCATCATATGTGGTGAGAACATGCAAACTCCAAATGGAACGTACCCCCTTGACAGAATTGAACCCAGAGCCCCATAACTATAAGACAGCAGAATTAACTGCCATAAAACCCCCAAACAGAACCAAGAATAAATCCAAAGTAAATCCAGCTCTATGTACAGTACATACGCAATCAAAAGATCCCAAATTGCACAGGGACCTGATTTTGCACAGTCAACTGGTTGATTAATTATTGATAAAGCACAGGCACCCCTTCAAATTGAGTTGGGTAGAAATTCAAATCAGATCTGGAAATGGGGTGTTATTATAACTTTGTCTCTGTTCTTAACTGCTACAGTGCACATTTTTGTAAAGCTGTAGGGAAAAGTCTGCTTTGTAGTTGGAATTTTAGCACTCCCTCTGTTTTTGTTAGTGCAATCCAACTGTCAGAAGTTCTGGCAAGGGCAACAAATTGAACACCCGCTATACAACTGTTGCACTGGACAAATGTAAATCCTTAGTTAAAACACTTTTAGCTGGTGAGCTTTTGGATTAGTATTTCAAAGATCTTTTGGGATCAAACACGTGCTCTGTAGCTTACCAGAGATGTGCACTCCAGAGTAAATCAGTTGAATTGATCAACTAATTTAATAAAAGGATGTCTGTATTGATGATTGAGGGTGATTGATGAAACTTTTTGGATGGATACTCTTCAGACAAGAGCTGGCCACAGTGGGTCTATGGTAACCCCTAATATAACTCCGGCTTAGCAGTGAACCATGCTATGATGTCTGATTTTGTGAAGTGTTTTACATTTTTAAGAAACGCCCTTCCTGCGTCTCTTTGAGAGGCAGATTCTTTGCTTTTAAATTGAAACTTTAAACACACCTTTTCACTGGGTTTATGTTTGATCGTCTTGTCGTGTACTGTATGTTCTTATTTTATTTATTTTATAATTTATCATTATACACAGCAATTTGGGGTTTGGAAAGGAACTTTATAAATTAAAGTTGTTATTATTATTTGATGTGATTCTAAATCTCATTAATGGTTAATGTATCCAAGTGTTGTTTTTGAAGAATATGTTTTTTACATTGTTCTTACACCTAGGAAAAGTGTCCACTGCTTTTACAGAAGTCATACCAATTTAAACCAGATTTAATGCTGTTGGGGAGCTACTAGCACAGTTTCTTAAGGAGCTAAATGCATTTTAATTTCAAACAGAAGAAGAGTGTGTGTATGTATCAGTCCTTCTCGGGTTTGTTAGAGCCAGTGCTATAGTCTCTTGTTCTTTTCCAGCTTCAAACTCCCAGATGTTTTTCTTGATTACCATGGCTTTGTTACAAGTATTGTCGGAGTGATTCTCAATTATAGCAAGTCGTCATGGCAATTCAAATCTTCGTATGCTTGCTGCTATACTGTGCAAATATATTTGTTTTTCCTCTGTTCTCCTGCTCCACCGCTCTCTCCAACTTTCTTCTTTCTCTCTTTTAATCTGTCCTTCTCAGCTTTTTGCTCCCCTCCTACCCCTCCTCTTTAACTCCTCTGTCCTGATTATGTCTAAAATAGGGAAAGTTACAAGCAGGCATGCAAGCACATAAACACTGGAAATTCACTGCACTTAACTGAGGCTTGGCAAAGATACAGTCAATGGCAAACAGCATTCCAGGGTCTACAGAAACGTCCTCAAGTAACCTCTGTATACTGGTATTCTGAAAGCCCCTCGCATCACTTTTTCCATTTTTTTCCATCTTGAAGTTCCCGGCTCTTCCTCGGCATTTATTTCCAAAAATTATTTGTAGATGAAGGGCCTCTTTCACTGCGGCACAGTGGCTCAGTGATTAGCATTACTGCCTCACAGTGCTGTGGTGCTATCTTTGTGGAATCTGCATGTTCACTCTATGCAAGGGATTTCCTCCAGGTGCTCCAGTTTCCTCTCATAGTCCAAAGACATACTGTCAAGTTAATTGGCACCTGGGAAAATTTTGTGTGCCCTGCAGATAGACTGACGTCCCATCCAGGGTGTACCCTGCCTTTTGCCCGTTGTTTGCTGAGAAAGGCTCCAGCACCTCCATGGCCCTGAATTGGATAAAGCAATTAGAAAATGAATGGATGGGTCTGGTTCGCCCCATAATGAAAGTAATGAGCTCTTTTACAAGAGAGTCGATGGGAAGACTGTAGAAATATTGCAATACGTTCACTGAGTGCTCTAGAACTTTTCCAAAGCAAATTGGCACATATGGGTTTAAATGGAAGTGGAATTCAACACATAACAGTAAAATATGAATGGAAATAGAAAGCAGCAATCAAATGGTAAGTTTCATCCAAACCAAACCTTGGAAACCATTAACCTGAAAGCTAGACAGTAGAGAAGCTACCTCCAGCTGTGTCTTGGATTCACTGTCTCTCAGTTGAACTGTTATTCAAACTGTACTGTTTATAGAAAAACCTAGTGCCTGTTAACAGTGTCACAACCCTATTTGCTGCAGGCATTTTTAGATAAAACCATTAGGGACTAATTAATGTATACACACACCTGGATTAGGTTATATTCCACCATTTGATGAGCCAGAGTACAGTCGTTTTGGATGATAGTAAATTAACAGGTAATTCATTTTTTAGCCTCAGTGCCGATACTATATATCGTCTTAAACAATGCCTTCAGTCAAACAAACAGATACAGCCCTTTGTGGTGTTTGTAGTCTCTCTGCAGATTTTTTAATGGTTTTATGACAATTTAACATAATCATTAATGACTTGAAAAGCTGCATTAAAATTGACAATATCAATTAGGAAAAATAATGACGAGGACGAGGCACCTATTATTGAGGTGGATAATATGCTGCCTCTGCTCTTCTTGAAGCTGTTATACATCCAGGCAGCAGGGGGCTCCAGTTAAGTCTCTTTTTCTACTCCTTCATGTATGTTTTTTTTCAATTTTTTTCTTTTTTGTTGCCATTTCCAAGCTTACTATTGCTGGAAATGTGCCTGTCAGTATGAACGATAATGACTTAAGCAGACTTAAAATAAGGAAATGTATATAAAATATATAGTAGGAGATGAAAAGGCACAGATAAGCCCCAAATTTAATTTAAATTTGACATAAAATCTCTCCTCTAAGAAAGGGTGATTATGTTTTGTGGAGCTGTGTCTTAGGATTGTTGCATGGAGCCCTCTTGAATTATTATAGCAAGCCCACAAATAGAAATCTTCCAGAATTCTGGACTTTGCCTGTAGCATAAAGGCCTGCAGTATGCCTGCAGCTCATCTGTTATTTCTGTACTTTTTTCAGTTGTAATTAATAAAGGATTTCACTGGTGTGTACTCCATATAGCCGGGCAACTGAGATTGTGAGACCAGACCTGTAGAAGCTGAAAGCATTTATTTTCTAATTTATTATTTATTTTCCTCCAAATTAAAGCCTTAGTCAAACTAAGGGCAGCACATTCTCTCAGCCTTGTCAGCCTCATGATCCCAGCGCAATGTGAATTGTCTTATCAGTGTGTTTAAGAAGGCTGCCTTGGGCGGCCAGAGTTGAGCCATTTCAATGGGCGGCTTTATCTTGGTCTCCCTTTAGCATGTGAGTCTCTGAGACAGAGGCTGCTCTCTGTCTGTTATCCTGCTTCACAATGCTATAATTAGCAGTCTCTTCACAAAAGCTATGTTAAACCCCCCCAACTTCACTCATTCCATTAAAAAAATCTATCAGAAACAAAAGAGCCTTGTATTCTTGGGATTTTGTACAGGCTGTTAAATTATAATGTGAACTGTTAAAGTTAAAATTAAAAAAAATATATGACAAGAGTATACTGAAGATACTGCATTACTGTTCTTTTAGAGATTATTTGGATGGTCATTCAATCCCAGACTTGGTCTGAAAACACTTGGGAATTCTGGGAAGCATTGTAGGAATGTGTCTGATTTTCAATGGAATCTTTATGACTAAAAGACATAAAGTTATAGTTCTTGAGTTATTCAGAGCTCAAGAGAATTGGAAGAGACTCTACAGTACCTTTGTAAGGCCAGGGCTGTGCTGTCCTATGGTGTGGTTTTTTACCATGATATGTACTGTAGCCTTTCAGAATACAAGAATGAAACTCTTTTGCACAAATATACGAAAACTCCCAATTTCCTTTGTTGCTCAATCTTTGTTGAAGACTTTTGCAGGAGTTTCCTCTTTTTTCACATTTTAGTATTTTGCTTTTGTTCTGATTTTAGTATAGTACATGTGTATACAGTGTATATAAGAGGAATACCTTGTGATTCCCCTTCGATCTCCAGGGCAACTAGTTAAACATTGCTTTCTTGCTTTCCATTTGCAATTCAGCCATTCCATTAATGGATCTGGCACCTTGATTTTCAATGCATTCAGAATTTGGCAAAGACCCAGACCAATACTCATGTTTGAAAGATGGCATCCTAGAAACATGGGATGTGTTCCTAGGAAATATGAAGGCAGATTTCTTTAGTACTAAGATCGACAATATCCGGCATCACCTTCTCTCCACTATGCATATCATTTCCATATCTCCTCCCTCCTCATCCAACTTTTCTGGTTCCCTTCTCTCAAGCATCTCTCTTCTTGACTCAGCATCACTCAATAAACTAGTTACACGCATGAAACCCACCACATCTATTTTAGATCCCATTCCCAACACTTTATTTCAGTCTTTTTTCTCTTCTCTCTGTCCCATTGTCCTCAGTATTATACATGAATCCTTGAGCACTGGCACTGTACCAATGGTCCTCAAAACTGCTGCCATTACCCCTGTGCCAAAAAAATTCTTTTTTCATTTTTCATTTCTAAGCTGACGATACTCAAATATACATCTATACCAAACCTGACACTGATGTGGCTGTCTCTATTCTATCTAATTCCATCTGTGACATAAAAATTTAATGACTCAAAATGTCCTTCATCTTAACTGCGACAAGACTGAAGTCATGCTTATTGGCACCCCCCATCAATTTCGTAAAGCCAGTCCTGTAATCCTATCTGTAGATGGTTTTGTACTTGAGCTTCAATCTAAATTGAAAAACCTTGAGGGTTATATTCAATTCTGGCTTAACATTCGACCCACATGTGCAGCATAGTGTCAAAACATCTTTTTTTCACCTCAGAAATATTGCTAGAATGCGCCCTATGCTATCACTAACTGTGGCTGAAAAGCTGATCAACAAATTTGTGTTTTCTCGAATTGACTACTGTAATGCTCTGCTCTCTGGGGTATCTAAATCTACTTTGAACAAACTGAAGTATGTCCAAAATTCAGCAGCCAGAATCGTGACAAGGTCTAGTGCAAGTGATCACATTACTCCTATCCTGGAGTCCTTGCACTGGCTTCCTGTCAAATTCTGTGTGGACTTTAAAATCCTCATGCACACCTACAAGGCTGTGCATAGCTTGGCACCTCAGTACTTGTCTGAGCTATTATCGCCCTACTTCCCACCTCGCAACCTTTGCTCTTCTAAGTCTGGTCTCCTTACTGTCCCCCAAGCCCATCTACAGTGTATGGGTGACAGGGCCTTCTCCTGTTATGCCCCCAAGCTCTGGAACTCTCTCCCCAAGGAAATCAGAGAGTCACCTTCTCTAAACTCCGAAAGCAAAAGAGTCAAGAGCCACTCACCTTTCCAGCAGTTTTTAGGTGCTAAATGTTTGCTCCGTAGATCTAAAGTAAGCCACCAGGATGAAAGACCCCTTTTGACCAGCAGAAGCAAGCAAAGGTGATCCTGGATGGCACAGCAGGGACCTGGCAGCTGGTTGTGGGGAGAACAAGTTCAGAACAGTGCTGAGGTCAATCTGGAGCAATACCCACAGTATGGGGAAAATTCTTCAAATCTGTCAAAACAGAAACTGCAAGAGATGAATCGTTATGTAGGAGTGGCAGGGCAAAAATGGCTACAGGATTATCATTATGATAATTAAGTTATCTTAAATCTCAGATTGGGGGTCCTGTTGCAGCATATGGCTTTTAAGTGGGGATGTGATTGGGAACCCCTTGACTGAGCCTCATGTGTAAGTGCAGCTTAGAGAGCAGTTCAGTGCATACAGTACAGAAACACTCTGAAGTGAAATCCTCAACGATAGCATCTCTGTTCCCATTCTCTGCTAATTCCACCTAGAGTTCTGTGTTTGGACTCCTCACCAGTGTCGCTCTATGTGACTTATCAGTCCAAAGATGCTCTGCCTCTCTCTGTTCCTCCTGTGTCACCTGGTCCTCTGGATTGTGCCCACATCTTAATCAGTTTATTATCCTTTTCTTGGCCATAGGACATTTCGCTGGCACAGCACTTTGGTTCACTTGCGACACCTGGATGTAATATTAAACAGCAGATCTGACTTCACCTCAAAGAGCCTGGTTTAAGAGAGTATTTCTTAGCTCTGAGTTCTCTGCCATTGTACTGACCAACTTTGCAGTTTAAGGAAACCAGAGCCAACATTTTTATCCTTATTAAATTTATAGTTTTCGCCTTATAAAGTCAGGATATGTGCAAGAAACGATCTGCCAGAATCAAACAAAGGAGAACAAAAACAGGCTTGACAATTTACCTCACAGAGTGTCTTTCAGAAACGGAAATCTCAGCCCATTAGATGTAACAGATGGCTTTCCCATCGCTCGCTCGCTCCCAGCAGTACAAGTCTTTGGTTGGTAGGTGATTTTGATAGCTGGCTTCTGCATGGTGCCATGTGTGGTTGGCTTCTACCACAAATTGACTCTGATTGCTGGTGTCAGAGACAATAGTGTGAAGAGACCACAAAACACTCTAGGTCAGCAGCTGTCTTGATATTTTATAGATGGGAGAAAAAAAGCATTTTAGAAGATGTATTGCTCAGTCTCTTGCTACCCAACAACCTAACCCAGGATTAAATCCTGACTGTCTCTTGCATTCTTTGAAAGGTTAAAGAAGTGGAAGTGAAGTTAAAACCATGAACAGGAGACCATTCCTTGCGCAAAGGGTTGTGGGAGCGTGGTGTTGAAGCCGATACCTTGATTTCTTTCAAAAATGAAATGGATGGATAACATCACCAGACCAATTGGTTGACTACCAAAGAAATTAATTGGCTAATTTGTAACTTTTCTTATGTTCTTAGCCATTTGATGATACGCACACCATATACAGTACCACCTTTTTTGTGAAGTCTTCATTGGGTTTTTTTTGTAATTCAAAAAGTAGAATGTAAAAAATGTTTTGCTCACTTTCAAGGATTAATCATCTGTTTGTTCTGAATCTCTGGAATGTTCCAGCATAGACTGAGAGCTGAATTGTATATCAAGAAACTTTATTTTATGCTGGTACATTTGGTACCTATTATAACACTTGTCTAGCTCTTACATTTGGGGAGTGCTCTTTCTGAATGAGATCAGGGGCATCGACGTCTAATACTGTCAAATCTAAAGCTAATTTCAGCCCTCTGTTTAGAATGGTCTGATATCCTGAGGAGGGTTTCCATTGGATTTTAATTTCTTATTTGTGGACGGAACCAGAAAAGGCCCACAATAAAAATTTGACATTGAGAACATGAGGCTTTTTCACACAAAGTGTTGTGGGAGTGTGGAGCAAGTTACTCAGGAATGTTGCTGACGCTGATACCCTGGCTTCTTTCAAGAAGTGGATGGATGAGTTCCTTGGATTAATTAGCTACTAACTAGTAAATGTTCTAGATAGGTTTAATGGCCTCCTCTTGTTTGTAAATTTGCTTACTAGCTTGTGTTCTTGTATAAATGCCCATGCAGTGCCAAACAATAATGTGAGAGAAATAACAACATATCAGTGAAATAAATGATATCTTTAAGCAAATCGGAGGTAATCGACATACTCCACAACAAAACTCAAGTTCTTCGTCTGAGATAACCTGGAGTTAGATAACTCACTTTTCTGCCTAAGGCAAACTGTCTGTTTGGTTGGCCAGGATAAAAACCTTCGTGTTTTTCCGATTTGTTGGGGGAATAGTCATTTTGTTCCTTTTTGCCAGTACTGCCTTAGTTAGTTCTGAGTTTAAGAACAGGGACTGACTGGAGTTTTATATGTGTGTTTAGACTTTGTGAAGACTTCGAATTCTCAGCTTCCCTCACCCTTTTTTTCTCTATACCTCTCTTTATTTTTAAAGTGATAAAACCCACTATTACAGTTTCCAGTATCTGTGCGGGTCTTTCCCTGACCCACACAGAATTCAGCCTTTTTCTCTTGAATATATACAGTAGATGGTTAGAGATTACAGTGAATGGAGTGTTAAGGATCAATCCTAGACAGAGAAACAGAGCAAAGGGTTTTGGGGAGAAAAGCTTTGTTAGCCTTCTTAATAAAAGCTCCCTGCAATTTGAAAATCTCACCCAAAATAAATATTTTTATTTTGGTGGAATCCAAGGCATGGTTTTGTTTATGCATAACAGTATATCTTTGCAGGAGGAACTAATCAGGAAGTATGATTTCAAGTTGTGAAAAACTTTAAAGTTAGAAAAATAATAGCAGTAATCTGTAAGCAAGCTTAGAAATAATTTTCAAACCACTCCAGATCTCCAAGCTGCCAAACATTTTTCAGTTCTTATTTTTAATGCTACATTAGTTTTAGTCCTTAGGCTTTCTGCAAAAACATTAGAAAGGATTTTTGGAAAATTATAAAACTAAACCAGTAAGCTCACAATATCAGGTTTATTTGATACTTCGGCCAATTAGAACACCAGTTTGTTTCATTGGCAACTTGGTCTTAATTTGTATTTGCAATTCTGGGATTTCTGTTGGTGCTTCTTAGTTTACAGATTGTGCCTCAAACAAGTCTAAGTACAGGGAGTTGGGGGGTATACAACCATTCACAAAAGTTTAGGCACCCCTGGTTAAATTGTTAAAATCTGTGAATCTGGAAGTGAAAATATGTTGACACAACCTCTGCATGGTACAAATTTAAACCCAACATCTTTGTGCTAATTACAATGCAAACTACTATTTGCTGATTTGCAAGATTGAAAAAATAAAAAATAAATATACAGTATGGCATGTGCAAATGTTTGGGCATCCTTCCTGTTGATTCATTCCTACTTTTTAGTTAAGTCAAAGGCCGTAAAACTTGATTGATTCATTAGACCTTAAATTAAGTCAGGTGAAGAGATTTCCCAGGTCTAACCTGTCAGGTTGTGATTGATGTTTTGCAATCAACAACCATGGGCTCCTCTAAGCAGCTTTCTGAGGACTTAAAAATAAAGATAATTCTCTATTACAAAGGAGGGGAGGGCTATGAAAATGCCTCTAAAAACTCCCATCTTGCAATTTCAACTGTCAGAAGTATCATTAAGAAATTGAAGTAAAAGGGGAACTTTAAACATGGAACTGCTGAAGTCTGGGCAAGATCTGGAAGACCCAGAAAAATCTCTGATAGAACTGTTCAAAAACTGGTCAGATCTGCAAAACAGAACACACTGCAAAAGACCTGCAAAAAAGTTTAGCTGACACTGGAGTAGTTGTCCACAGTACAGCATTGCTTACAAAATGATCTGCTTGAGAGAGTTGTCAGAAGGAAACCTTTCCTACAACCTTGTCACAAACGTCAAGGTCTAAAGTGTGCAAAACAAAGTGGAACAAAGTGCTGTGGACTGATAAAGTGAAACTTGAAATGTTTGACCACAAACACAGGAGATACATTTGGAGAAAAATGGGTGAAGTATTTGAAGAAAAGAAATGTTGTTGCTGGCAGAAGAAATCGCTGGTCACACCACGGGTGAGAGCAAGTATTTACGCAAATTATGACTGAAAACCGGCCCTTCCTGCTCACTAGTCGCTGTAAGTGAATGAGAAACATGGTCTCATAAGTTAATCCAAAGCATAAATTAATCCTTGTTTGTCTTTTTGACCTCGCATGTATTTTAACAGATGACTCACTCTTGAGCATTTTGCTGTTCAGAACATACTGGTCTCACACAAAACTGGAGATCGGATCAGCACAAAGTCAAACTGGTTCTTTTTCCAAAGGATCATCAACTAGCCAAGAGATGGGTAATAAACATGGGCAATGATGTTGTCCCCATCGACATGTTGTTCAACAAGATTCAGCGTGATGTACAATCAAATTTTTACAGTTTGTGCAGTAGACAATTCACCCCAAAAATGTTCCATGATCTGCATGCTGCGGTAACAAGTAGTATTTGTAGAAAACACTGCCTTGAAGTTGATATGTTGAATTTAATTCAATTGCAGTCACTGAAATCAGCTATTCAGGTGATATCACAGGCTATGGTACAGCAAGCTGTTCATAAATATAAGTCCTGCTAGAATTTGTCTTTTTGGTGTAACTTACCATAAAATGACCATCAATGGAAGTAATTTTGCAAAACTTAAAAATGAATGGAAGAGTTGGTTTGCAGGTTGAACTTGTTTTGTAATACTTAGATAATGTAGCTTTCATGTCACTGGAAGTTCTGTTGCCTCATTTTGCATTGCAGACAATAATGGCAATATGGCGCTATGTGTACATTGAAACCTCGTCTCTTTTGTGATATAAATTGGAGGTTGTAAATGACACCATGTACTTGGTAGATTCATTGTGGTTTGAAATGCACTCATCATTGCCGATTCATTACAACCCTGAAATGTAAAAAAAGCGTTGTCGTTCCTGTTTAATCAGAGGTGCCTAAATTTTGCACACAACTGTATGTCTTTGACTTTGATTTTACTGTGCACAGGGCACCCATACTGTATGTGAATGTCACTAATACAGCACCCTGTGTTTTTTCAGAAAAATCTCTACTTGTTTGAAGACCCAAAAAGTTTGTGTAGAGCAGAGGTGTCCAATCCTGATTCTTGAGAGCTGGTGTGTCTCAGGATTCTCCAGTTATCTTCACAACAGCTCAGAGAAGATGATAAACTAGTCCAACTAAACCAATAACCATCTGGTTTAGCTCATGAAGAGCTGAGTTGGACTAAAAACCTACATGGCATAGAATTATTTTGGAGATTTTGAGATAAAATCAGCCAATTACAAGGCATAAATCTCAATAACACAAAACAGCATCTGATACAAGTGAAGTGACCTATGTACTATAGGAGTATGGATATTTTTGTATCACTAGCACGCAAAAAGGATCTGTGAGTTCTGATACAATTGTTGGCTTCAAGTTCTTTAGTTCCCTCTAAAAAATAATTCACAAATGTGAATAACGAAACCCATTTTTTTTTACCTTTACTTGTCGAAGTTGAGACAAAGTTGTTTGGCCCCTTAGGATAAAAAACCCTCAACCTCCTCCTACAGTGAAGGGGAATGTCATGTTTGGGTTGTGGAAAAAATCCATTTTTTTGGTGGTTGGAGTATTTAATAATGCAGTGTGTGTATTTTTGGGAATAGTGTGAATAGTGAATGAAGATTTGTTTTTGTGGGGCTCTGGGGCAGCACAGGAATGTCTTTGAGTGCAGGGATCACCGAGGGCGACCATGCTAGGTCAGTGGTGCCTTTTTATTTCTTTTCCTCTGCTGTTTGCCACCTCCCTCCCCCTCCTGCTCTGCTCCCAGCCCTGATCCTCCTTAGAAAGAACAGGAAGACGGCTGCAGACCCACTTCACAGGCTTTAATGCTCCACTTCCTGCCTCTGGCAGGCCGCCCAACAGAGCCTGCCCTCTCCGTCACAAAATGGGGCTTGTGTGAGAAACCTGGTGGTTGCTTTCACCAGGGACAAGGAAATTCCACACAGGCACTGACTCTCACAGTGACCCCCCCCCCCTCCCCTTTATAGCACGATGATCGAACCCTGGCTGTGGAGTGGGCATCAGCTTTGTACCCCAAGAGGCACTTCCAGTGAATTATAAAACCTTCAGGACTTGTGTTGTCGCTCGTTGTATCTCAGCTTCGACTGGATCCACTATGCAGACCACTGTCATACAAAATGCAGTGGAAAGATCTAAAATTAGGACATGATGATAATTTTTTGACAGTGAAAAATGTGATTATTTATTCTTAAACCTAGGGGTCCAAGAACACTTTAGGGCAGAGGAACTCAGCTTGGTTCTGTCTGAGGGCCAAGTCTACAGCCATCCAGCATCCAACACAAAGAAAACATTCATGCAGCCATAAATTGTGCTACTGGAACAAGTTGCAGTGAAACTAGTTGAGTGTATCAAACTTCATCTTATTTTCAGCTGATAAAGAGAGCCACTTAGCCACTCAGCTCGTGCTACGTTTCTTGGATGTCTAATTGCTAATTCCCTTTTCATTTCAGTGGAGTAATATCTCATATTTGCAAAAGCAAAATATCGCAAACATCAGGGATTGATCAGGGACATAACATTCAGAGCATTGAGTGATCTTTTCACATATTTTCTAACTGGTTCATCCAATTCAGGGTCACAGAGAAGCTGGAGCTTATTCCAGCAAGCAATGGCTGAAAGGAGAAATACACCCTGAATGGGACACCTATCCATCACAGTGCACAAAAGACACAGACACACTTACACCAGGTCCATCTTTCCCAGAAGCCAGTTAATCTTACAGTGTGTCTTTGGACTGTAGGAGGAAACCAGAGAACCCAGAGGAAACCCACGCAAACACAGAGAGAACTTACAAACTCCACACAGTCAGTACCCAAGTGTGGAATTGAACCCTGCGCCCCGGTGATGCAAGGCTGCAATGCTAACCACTGTGTCACTGTGCCACCCAGGTCCTACATCATTTAATTAAATTAAAAAATATATTTTAAAAAATAATGATTTTTTTAAATCCCTAAATCCTCCTCAGGCAGCTGGTTTCAAATATTTTGTATAAACTTCAAAATCCATTAGCAGCAGCTGTACTGTTTTCTAGGACTTTCTGGAATAACATCAATTATATTGGAAGATCAGTCCAGGACGTGCTGTTATTTAAAACCAATGTAAACTGTCACTTTTTTAAAAAAAGTGCATTTTGTCTGAGAGAGATCACAGAGCTGTTTAATGCATGGAAACAGCATCAAAGTCTTACGCCCAGAATGATTTTCAAAGCATTTTTCTCCAGAGTAAAGTGTGCTTCCCGTTTTCTAAAGTGCATTGAAAATGTTTAAAGGTTCAGAAAGGAAAAACAACTACTTTGCATTTTTTGATCTTGGCATCTGGGTTTATTTGGAGATCTAAAAGATAGTACCTTCTTCAGCACACTACCTCATGTTGACAATTTGGGCAAGAGTTTTTTTTTTATTTCTCAACCAGGAGGAGGGGTGCCACCTAGTGATCCACCAGCAGCATTTCCAACAGCAGCTGGGATTTCTTCCAATGAACTGTGTCAGGTTGCTTTTTTAAAGTCAAGCCTCACTCACCTATCACCTCATCAGATTTCATGGTGAAAGTCAACAGAGTTATGGAGTGCAAATCAACCCAAGTAATAACTGGGCTTCTAAATCAATACATTTCCATTAAAGGAGCTTATTCAGTTCCTAACACACATTAACAGCACAACTGCTCACTGCCCCAGACCTAATGCTGAGTACAATTTATAAAATGTAGCAAAGCTTGTCAGTCATTAGTATTTTAGCATAATGTTAGAATGCTTTTAAACATACAAAATGCATATTTTGTGTTCAAATACTTAAACCATGGGAATGAGTAATGCAAATAAAAATATTATAATGCAAAGCTACATGCACTCTTGTTATGTACTTTCAAGTACACAATGAGCTCCAGTTCGTTTCTGGAATCCACTATACCTGTCAATAAGAGCACCTTTTTGCCTTTAATATATTTTCTGTTTAGATAAATTGACTGAGCTCCAATTGCATGCTCTGTACAAAATAGTTTTTATTGCATCCATTAATATGGGATTGGTTAGAGAGGATAGAGAGGGCTGCAAGGTGGCACACTCACTGTCCATTTGGTATTGCTGCCTTACAGTTCTGGGGCCCTGGGATCAATTCCAGATCTGTGGGGTGCTATCTCCAAATGTTCTTCCAGTGTTTGTGTGGGTTTCTGCTGGGTGCTCAGGTTTTTTCCCCACAGTCCCAAGCCATACTGGTTATGTTAATGGACTTCTGGGGAAATTGGGCTTGGTGTGAGAATGTGCATACAGTATCTGTGTTTGTGTCTGTGTATGCCCTGTGGTGGACTTCCTGAGGTGTATTCCGTCTTGTGCCCATTTCTTGCTGGGATAGACTTTGAATCCCCCATGACTCTGAATTGGATGAAGCAGTTATAAAATGGATGGATGGTTGGATGGGCAAATAGAGCACCTAGCTTCTACCTTTGTCCCTTTTTGTTGGATGGGAAATTTCATTGAAAGATAGGAATACAGATGCAGGAATAGGAATAGGTAGGCAGCAGGAGACACCTAGGGAGCTGTCACTGGCTTGTGATGTGTCTGCTTCACATGCTAATCTAAGGAGCTCCATGTGCTGTTCCTGCTTTCTGTGCAGATGGAGCTGAAGGACATTAGACGGATCAGAAAAGACTGAAAAGGCCATATGTGTACTGCATCCTCTCATGCGAGAGGATTTGGCATCTGGGCTCCGCTCAAATGCAATGACACGAGAGCCCCAGATGTTCTGCACGGCACAATGGCTTATTAAGGAAACTGCCAAGGATTTGCAGCCAGATATGCTCTCTTTGGCAAAAGCCTATTAATTGGAGTTCTTGGGCTGAAATCAAAATGGACTAGCTTGAGATTCTGAAAAAGGACTACATAGTCTGTCAAGAAAAAAAAAATTGAGACAGAATCAATCTGCACCTCGTTTTGAGATTCAAAGTGATGTCTCCTCTGAACCTGTAAAGCTGAGTTGTAAATTATGTTGTGGAATGTTTTTACTTTCTGAGCAAGCTGTTCAAATTCCGTCAGATGGAAGTCTTAAATTGAACGGTACAAGCAGACTATTTACCATTTTTATCTGAAACATTGTACCGATATTGTTTCTAGTGTGATTGCAGTTTGTTTTGATATCTCATTTCACACACATTAGGTCCTAAAGCTGTTGTCACGTGGTGATAAAATCAGGAGTTTGTGTGGAGTCTTAACACAGAGCCAATAATTGTGGAATACTTCAGGAATGTGAAGCATAAAATGCCCCCCTTAATGTAACACTGGTTGAGATTTTCTGTTCCCACTCTTGAGGTTCCTGGCATTTTTAAGAGTGTAAAAGATTTCTAGTATGAAGACAGGAGCCCTCTAAACAACTGGGAGGAGATTGCTGAGTCTCAGAGGGACAATTGTTTAGTTTTTCCCAGCCCCCAGTTCCCTAGAAAAAGGATTAAAGACCCCCGAATAGATGAACCATTAAAATCACTCGTGTAAAACAGAAAGTGAGCTCAGAAGTTGAGTGCTTGACTCCGTATCTCATTAGCCCATCATGATTCTCCAGATGGTGAAACAAATTCAGGCTGGCTAGAAGCCTTGAGCTGCTTAGGACAGTTTGTGAATGGGCAACAAGAGATGCATCACCCCTTGACTCGATGCAGGAAATTGTTTGTCACAATTGTGGTCCCATGTCAAATTGTGACTTTACATCATCCGTTGGTTACAGTTGTTTCAAACAGATGATGTCATGATGAGTTTAAGGACACATATTTAGTTTATATCCCCCCTGTGTCTGGACAGTAATTAGAGCAGTGAGTCGATTGACAGCTGTCAATTACAAGCATGGGGACTTACCGATACAAAACTGGCAAATCCCACCTGCATATATTGGGTTTGATTTCAAGGCACCGATTAAATTTTATGCAGTTTTTCTTCTTTTTGCGTTTTTACTTGCACAGTTCAGTGGTTATTGATTTTACCCAGATGGAAAACTGTCTTTTCCAGGACATGTTCACTTCCAAAAAATTATGGAACTTCAAAATGACACTGCAGCTGTAAATTACACAGTACACAATTAGGGCATGGTGCATTTAATGAAGAGGAACAGCAAGGATCATAAACAGCACATTCAAACTGTATCCAAGATGTGTGGATCACTTGATAGTAAATTCAGTGCTCCATTTTAAAATTGGCTTTTTTTGAGCTATGCAAAATTCATATTGACCACAAATTTAACACCTTTTCTGTTTGTCTGCAGACATACCATCAAAGACACTGCCTGATTCCTTGTCCGAGACCGATGTTGGGCAATCCCAAACCAGCCAAACAGTAGAAGAACCATGCAAACGAGGGACATTCATTACAGTTTCCAAAAAACAAAACTGGGCCAAGTGTTCAGCTGCTTGCAAGGACAATAGCTGCATACCTAGCACTGATGGGCCTCGTAGCCTAGGCTCAAGGACTCAGGAATTTGAAGGTTGTCAAGGAAAATCCCAGGTCTTGAGCCTCAAATCTGCCTGGTCAAGTTTTTCTATGACGCAGAAGTCTGTCATTGTAGACAGCAAGGAATGTGCCCAGAAAGCCTCTGAGATTCCACCAAAAAGAGAAGCAGTTTCCTACAAAGGTTCCTCAGAACAGTACTCATTCAGCTTAGGGGTCCCTGAGCTCACTAGGCCAAGCTTGAGCTACACAGACCACTGTGTGGCATCTAGTTCTGTGAAAATCACAGGTCAGGGCGCCTACCTCCAGAGCCTGGAACGAAGCAGCCGAGCCTGGGTTCTCTCCACAGGAAAACCCCAGGCATCCGATGAAGGCCTTCAGTTTCCTCCTAACTGTCTGGCAGAGTGGAAGCAGGGGACAGATGGGGAAAGCAAAGGGAATATTTGGTACAACCCTATCCCAGAGGAGGAGGATTCTCGCTGTGGGAAGATGGCAGCAGACTATGGCAATCCATGGAAAAAACGTGAGCTGGAAGGCTCCATGGACAATAAGAAGGAATGTTGGGCCCAGAAACGGGCTGGGATCATAGGGCAACCTAACAGGGTACCGAGAATTGAGAGACACAACAGTGACACCCAGGCTCTTGCAAGCAGCTCAAGTATTTCCAGGACTGCATGCTCTAATCAGCCTGCAATTTGTACCAAAGAGCTCACTGTGGAGAGCACTGGGACTCACAGGAATGACCATTCAGGTAACTTGCCTTCCTAATTTCTGCCACCATTTATGAAGATTTGTGGGAGGTGTTTATTTCATTAGTTTTGACACTTCTGATTTTCATGATTGTTTAATGATTTGCGGAATGTGACATGATTGCATCATGGCATTGTGGTTCATGGTCTTGAAAGGCTATTAAAATAACTGTAGCATTTTGATTGTCTTTATTTTAACCACTGGCCTGAAGGAGGTCAAGGAACAGACCATGTGCACACTGCTGTTATTAAATTTTGGACTGGTAGCTGTTTAGACCTGGCAGCACAAAAATCAAATCAGGAATGGGAGCTGACAGTGGCATTGAGCACATCTTTGCACTTCAAGCAAGAATTGAGATAAGTCATAGAATGCAGACAGTATAAAACAGCAGTCTAATTAATTCCCTGCAGCCCAGTGTTCCCACTGAGGTATATGAATAAAATATCACGCAGTTGAGATTTTGAGACTGGCAGAAAAAGTTTAAATGGAGATTGCTAGTTTTAAATGCAGAGAGGTTTTCTATCTTTCTAACAATGAAGTCTTGAGCTGCTACTGTCTATTGGGAATTCCAATTGCAGATAATAACTATTATATTGATGTGAAAGGCAGTGTTAAGGACACATCATTTTTCTCTCCCTTTCCCAGATGGTGCCCAACAGGCTGGCCAGTCGGAGCCCTCTGGTGCCAGTGGGCCCACGGACAGCCCCGGTACCCAGAAAAAGCCTGGCATGATGGATCGCATTAAGTCGCCTGGCACGGTGCGCCGGCTCTCCATGAAGATGCGCAAGCTGCCCGAGCTGAGACGCAAGCTCAGCCTGCGCTCCTCTCGCAGCCAGCGCCAGGGGCAAACGGAGGGCACCTCCCCGCCCAACGCCCGCAAGGAATCGGGCAATGTCATCAGCCGCTACCACCTGGACTCCAGCGTCTCGGCCCCCGAGCGGCCCCCCAGACGCTCTTCCAGGAGGGGCAAGTTGGCCAGCAAGGGGGGCTACCTGAGTGACGGGGACTCCCCCGAGCTGATCGCCAAGCATGACCCCCAGGAAGCTGCGGGGGTCCCCGATCCATCTGCTTTCCGCCCCTACAGCCTGGCCGAGCAGCCCCGGTGTGCCCAGAGGCTGTCGGGGCTGATGAGCGTCCACCTATACAGGCTGGAGGAGGTGAAGTCCCCCCGCGTGGACTCCAAGGAGGTCTTCTGCGCCATCCAGGTGGACGGGGTGACCCGTGCCCGCACCGCCCTGCTCACCTGCCGGGGCACCTTCCTGAGCCTCAACCACACCTTCAACCTGGAGCTGGAGCGTGCCCACCTGCTCAAGCTGGTGGTCTTCTCACGAGACCCCAGTGCCAGTCGCAATCGGGTCTGCTGCTTGGGGGCAGTCGCCATCCCGCCCCTTTTCAGAGGTAAGGCTGGGTTTCTCAGCCAGGGGTGAAACTGGAAAAGCTTAAAAACTCAAAGCATCATGTACTGATTGACCAGAGAAAGCACAGTTTTGCAGTTGGAGCCACTCTTTTAAAATGCCCAACGTCTGATTTTCCACTTTTGGCAAGCTGTGGCCAAAAATGCTCATTAACAGTTTGAATGGCGTTGATGAAGTTTAGATCACTTCAGAATGAATTGCAAGTGGAAGAAAGCCATTGATTTGAGATTATAGCAATCAAAAGTGAATTTAAGAGGGTGTGGTGACACAGCTCTTGGCTTTGAACCCTGAAAACTGTGGTGCCTTCTGTGTGCAGTTTGCATTTCCTTGTGTATTTTCTCTGGATGCTTCAGTTTCCTCCCACCTTTCAAGCATGTGCTACTGTATATCAGTTATTTTACAATATGTCTAAATTATCCCTGTGTGCATGCATGTGTGCTTGTAGTAGTTCAGGTGGGTAGCTGCGTCAGCATGTGTAGGCTGCAAAGGAACAATAGGTTTATTCCATGCTGAAAAAAAAGAAGAAGGAAAACACAACATTTCAGCCGTGGAGCCTTCTTGAGTTGTGAGAAAGACAAGGCAGTAAGCAAAGGTAATGTAACAGGAGAACAAAAGCTGGGAGAGAGGAGGAGCGAGAGGTGGGAGCAGGGGACAGAAAGAGAGCCCAATCAAGAGGTGTGAAGTCAGAATAGGTGTAGAGAGGTGTGAAATGAAACCTACAATGAATAGAGAGAATTTAGAAGAAAAGTAGTCTGTCGTTAAGAGAAGGGAGAAGGTGTGATCCTAGCTGCAGGATAATTTTGGTTTCTGTAGTCTTTCTGATGTATGAGTTCGGAAAACCGCCTTTGAGTACACAGACGGAGAGATTAGAGTGGTCATGGCCGTCAGAGATGAAATGAGAAACAATGGGCTTGGAGAGATCTTTAATCTTCACAGCCCTAACATGTTCTCTGAAGTGGTCTCTGAGTCTCCTTCCTGTTTCTTCAATGTAGATGGCTGGGCATTTACTGCAAGAGATACAGTAAATAAGGTTGCTGGAGGTACAAGGTGCCATCTGGGTGATCCAGAATTGTCCTGAGGGCCCTTGAATGAGTGTGGTGTTAGATGTGTACTTGCAGGTGTACACATGTGTACACTTGCAGGTGTGTGCTTGTGTAAGTGTGTGCCCTGTGATGTGCTTCTTGGATGAATTCCCAGTTGACATGACCCTCATTTTGCTGATAATAGATATTATAAAAAGATGATAAAGGTTAAAAGCAAGAGGAGGCTATTAGCTCTCTTCTTGGTCATTTTGCTGCTTGTGCCTTATTTAGACTAAGGCTGAGTTCCTGTATAGTACACCTGTGTCAATGCAACGGTCCCTTCTTAGCAGCTGTGCTAGTAGAAATTAAGCTCAAGAAAAATGTTGCTGTGTCCAGAATTTTTCTTATTGTCTTAGGAACTGGTGAGTTGTCGGTTAGCCATAATAGCTTGCGGTCTCATGTTTTATTAAAATATGCCAGCAAGTCTCTCTCCAGAGGGCTCTGGGAACATCTTGCAAATCAGATGGAAAAGAATTAATGATGTTTTATTTTTAGTGAATGTGGCCACAAGGCCTTTCAGGGGGTCAGTTTGGACTTTTTAAAAATAATTTCCTTGTTTTTCAAAACCCACAAGATCATCTCGTTTTAAAAAAGAGAAAGAATGGGTGCTACGTGACACAGGGGCAGGTATGAGCAAGGAATGAATATAAAATATTAAAAGAAAGAAGAATACATTCAGCAAATTCTAGGACACTCCTAAAAGATACATGTTGAAAAGGTGTTTATAGCTTCTCACAGGCAGTGCATACTGTACACAAGAGATTAATGACAAGTTTCCTAAGGAGTGTCTATGACGGTTCCAGAACGCTTTATGGAGAAAAGGTGGATAGATAACCTCACCTCCGGGTGATGTCATACACATGCACTACTGAACGGAGTCGTAAGTAAAAACAGAAAGAGGAACCAGGCAGCTCAGACCGATATTGCAAACAAAGATCAGCCCCAACTTTCTTCTAAAAGGAGATTTACTTTTTCTTCCAATGGTGAAAAGCTAAATGAGAAGTACTTGACAAAAGTTTATGCTAATGAGGAATAGGAAAGTTGGATTGCCTTGTCTTCATGGAGTTCAGGACTCTTTCCACTAAGCACTAAGTCACAATTAAGTACATAAACACTGGACAAAAACACGTTTTCTGTTTATGGGATCACTAGAATTGGTTAAATCTACAGTTTTATGTGGCGTGACAAGAGTTTATTGCCAAATCCAAGACTTTCAGAATGAAGCCAATCCGTTATCATGAATTGAGAAGTTTAAGAATTTGAAGTCGTGCATTTACAACTGAGAACAAGAGGTATTTTCTTACATAAAGGGTTTTGGGTGTTTGGAATCACCTGCCCAGCAGTGCTGCCAAAGCTGATATCCTTTCAAGAAACTGCTGAATGAGATTGTCAGATCAATCACTGGCTAGCAACCAGATACAGTATTTCAAGATATTTCAGCTGCAAGCCCACAGATAAAATGATTATGTTTTTGCAATGGTACACTTGCTGTATTTTTCAAAAAGGTGATGCCGTCTCTCTCTTGTCGTCAGGGTCCCGCTCCCAACAGCTAGCAGTGAAATTGGAACCTCGGGGGTTGCTGTACGTGAAGCTGACTCTTGTGGAGCAATGGGACACCCCAGCCAAGCCCAGTGACCAAGAGCCCAGGGTTTTTGGCATAGAGCTGCGCCAACTGGTGGAGAAGGAGGGTTCTGCAATTAAAGTGCCCCTGATTATCCAAAAGAGTGTCTCTGAGATTGAGAAAAGAGGTCTCAAGGTCAGTCTTTTAGATAAACTCCAGAAACCGGTATAGAAGGATATGTGTGTGTGTGACTCATGCGGGCCAGGGATTCTGCAGTGTTTGTAAGAACAAGACTTGCACTTCACTAGTTTGAAAACCTGTTATTTTAAGGTTTAAAATAAGGTTGTTACATGACTAGGTACAGGACTTGGAAAAACATTCAGTGACAGCCCATGAAATGAACTAAAACGTACGGAGGTAAAAAACAGTTTGAAAACTTTAAATGGAATAGTTGTAAGAATCCTCCTGTTTTTTTCTGTGTGGTTGGGTCGGCAGGTGGTGGGACTTTACCGTCTCTGTGGCTCAGCTGCTGTGAAAAAGGAGCTGAGGGATGGTTTTGAGCGCGACAGCACTGCAGTCACTCTCTCTGAAGACTTGTACCCTGACATCAACGTCGTCACAGGTAAGGGCTTGACCATTCATTGGCCTGGTCAGAGAGAATAAGACTTGTGTGTGGGGAGGACTCGTGCCTGATTCATCCAACAAAATGTCTGCATGTAGGGAAGGAGGTGCCCAGTAGTGTAGAGATTGCCAACTCAAATCTAGGTTTTGCACTTGAATTCAATTCAAGCTTTCTTATCCTCTGGGGAATATTTGTCTTACGGCAGGGTTCAACACAACAATACAACAAAAAGACAAACTTCACCAGCAAAGAATACAGTACAACAGTGTTACAGGACATACAGTAAGAGAGTTATTTTACATAGTTTGAGAGAGAGGTTGCAGAGGGAATGAAAGGTTTTCGGAGTCTGTTACCATTATACCCAGGGACACAGATGGGTCTCCCAGATGAGAGTAGTGGAAATTCACTAGTGGAGAGGGTGAGAGAAACACCATAGTGTTCTTGGCATTCTTTAGAACCCTGTGTTGGCAGAGGGCATTTACGGAGATTTATTTGATTTTCCCCAATTATTTTGGCAAGGCTTTGCATTAGCTATGCTTTTTAGATAAACGTAAGGGGATATGATCTAAGGAGATTTGGCAAATTTGTTTGTTTTGAGGCTTGGAGACAAAGTTGTTTTTTGCTGTTTTTTCAGTAGGTTTCGCTCTCTGTACATTTGAATACAACATGAATGCATGACTACCACCAGCAAAGGTGGTAATGTTTGTAATGTGGCAATGTTTGGCCCTGTAGGAGTGCCTATCTGTTCTATTTAGCCATCACTGTAGAGCATTGGATTATAAACAAGCAGCCAAGAAGCACTTACTAAAGTAGTGATTCTTCTGTCCATTTTCTCACTGCTTTATCCATTAGAGGTTCAAGGGGGAGCCAGAGCCTATCCTGGTAAGCAGTGGGCATCAATGTAGGATACACACAGACACAAACACAGACGTGCCCACACACACAAACCTCGGCCAATTTTCCCAGAAGCCAGTTAATGTATCAGTGGGTTGTTGGACTGTGAAAGAAACCTACATGAACACAAGGAGAACTCGTATACTGTAGCACCCAGGTCTGGAATTGAACTCAGGGCTTCAGCACTGCAAGGCAGCAATGATAACCACTGCACAACCACTGATACCCAGGTTTTAATATAAGAACATGAAAAAGGTTACAAATGAGAGGAGGTGGTCATTTATCCTCTCTAGTCTGTTTGGTAATTCAGAGTTAAATGATACAAGGATCTTACGCTGTCACTCCACCTACACAACTGAACTGAACATGTTTTAATCCCTGACCTGTGGTTGCCACTGTTCACTTGTTCTATTTTATTCGATAGCAGAATAAAAAATGATTGAATCCTAAGAAAAAGCAAAAATGAAAATTCCATAACATCTTTTTTTTGTCTGTCTCTGTGTATGAACATACACTGACAGAGCTGGCTTTGACCCTTAAGGTTTCCTTGTTAAAAAGCAAACTTTCTAGCTCGGAACGTACAGTAGCATCTCTTGTTTCAATATAACTTCTAAATTCACAGTGCTCTGTACTTATCCATCTTGGTCTGTGCACACATTACTGTTATTTTTCTTTCATGTTTTTCTGTAATGTACTTATAGTATGTCAAGAGGCATCAAATATCTAGCACGGTGTTACCTTACGTAAGAGTTTGCAGCTCGTGAACACCTGTGAGTGAGGCAGTCTGAGCTGGGAAGGGAGTCTTAGTGGGTTTGCTCTCATACAACTCTGTTTTTTTTCAACAGGCATTCTGAAGGACTACCTGCGTGAGCTGCCCTCCCCTCTCATCACCAGGACCCTGTATGAGGTGGTCCTGGACGCAATGACCAAGCGCCCCCCCAAGAGCATGCTCAGTAAGAGAGAGTCAGATGCCCAGCGCTCCACCCACACAGTCACCCTGTTAGACTGTCTGCCCGAGGCAGAGAAGGTAAGAGCTGTCTATTGAGAATCGGTATCAGGGGCTCACTCAGTTTCCATTGGAGGAATGGCAGAGGGAGGGATTTGGCAGAGGGAAAGGAGTGGAAGGAGAAATGGAGAGAAATGTTACCAAAAACACTGCGCCTCGGCCTCTTTACTGGGGTTTTCCCTGAGCCTCTGAGGAATTTTCCAGAACCTAATGTTCCTGTAGTGTTATAGGTCCTTTGGAGTGACATCCTAGCCCAATGTAACTTCTGTCTTGCTGGGAAGAGAGGCTCCCTGGATATTTGGAGGGACGTTGTTGCCTTTTACGCCATCTCCAATCCAGGAGGGAGTAAATGGGAATTTGGAGAAATGAGGGGCAGAGAGAGAGAGAACGAAGGAGGGATTCGGAGGAGTGAGAAAGTTGCTCTGTCATGCCTGCTTTGAGAAGCCTCATTCCTTTTCCTTCCCAAACATCCCAGACCTCTCACCCAACCAACCCCGACCCCCCCCCCCCTTTGCCTGGCAGCCTTGCACAGAACGGAATGTTACATTTCCCCACAAACCACTTCCTCTGCGATCTGTTTTTAGTGTTTGTTTAATCGGGTAATAATTTAGCTTTCTGACGACAAGAACATGCTATGCCTTCTCTTAAGCAAGCCCTTCTTGAGAAGAATTAATACTGAGAATATTTTCTTCCCTACTGCCAAAACCTCTTGGATTTGTGGGTTTTATGTATTTTATCGGATGGTATGTCCCACAGGAATGACAGATGACAATGTGGACGTATGCCGCTAAAGACAGGGTTGTGCTCAGCAGAGCTGCCTGACTTGATGACTGGAATATGGCTTTCTAACAACGGAGACACAGATTGACATGACACACGTTTCTAACAGTTGTAAGATTGAGCATTGCACTCTGGGTGCTAAACAGAGGAGAGCCATCCTTCATCCTTCTGTTTTCAGGTTTTTTGTCCAGTTTTAGTAGACTGGAATTATTTTTTAAATAAAACTAATTTTCACTTATTGTAACAGTTAACATGGAATAGATTGATGGCAAACGCATTGGGAAATCAACATTTTTATATGATTATGTAATTGCCCTGTGTCATTCTGCCCTGGAGTATTTGTAGAGCAAAACGGAACTCCATAAACACACAGCGTGATGTTCAAATGAAAGCAGCTACTGTATATCAGGCTCACTTGCTGGTAAGATCAAATGCCCCCCGTCCAGAGAGGTGGGAAGGAACCGCTCTTGAGAAAAATGGTTAAAAAATATTTCTTAGATGAAAAAAAAATTAGATGTCTTTTTCAGTTTAACCTTTTTATTGTTCACATAGCAAAGAAGTCAGAAGTGTGGCCAAGAGAGAAATAAATCTCAGTCTTAACTGTTTTACAAATCTAGACATTCGTTATCTAAGTCCCTCTCTTTCCCTCCTTTTCAATATTTTCTTTTGTGTCCCCCTCTCTCCATTTTCTTCTGCCACCCTCCTCTCTTTCTCTGGTCCCATCTCTAGTAGTAGAGAATATTCATTGCCATATTGTAGGATTTCATTGCCATATGTACAGTACATTGGAATTCTTATTCGCACTGATCTCTCAGGATATACACAGTACAGCAGACAACACAGTACAACAGAGAACACCACATAATGAAGACAGTACATTCCAAACATAATAATAATAACCTAACAATAAATATGTTGTGGAGGACGATAAATATGTAGTAGTGAAAAATAAACTTGCTAGCTGCTGGATTCTTCATCCCTTTCCCTTTTCTCCCCCCTCCTCTCTCTGTGTGCGTTTGTTGTCCCTCCCCTGTCTAATTCCTCTCCCCCCATGCTGTCCACAATTGATCTCCCTTCCTCTCTCGCTCCTCTTCCAAACATAGCTCAATTGTCCATTCCCCTCCCCACCCCCATCCCTCACACAACATGCGGTCAACCTACCTACAAGGCCTATCTGCCTTCTGTGGCCCTTCAACACGCCCAACTTGATACACACTTGACTTGATGCCCAAGGCCAGGCTCTTGGTTAACTGCTGTGTTTGTGTCTGCTCTGTTTGGTGCTTTGGGTTGTGCCTTGCACAAGATGGTCCAGACTGTGCACCTCTGAATTCCAGAAAATGCCAAATCGAAACGTCTGCCTCCCCTTTCTTCTCTCACTGGTCCAGGCCACACTGACGGTGCTCCTGGATCACCTCAGCCTGGTTGCGTCCTACAGCGAGTGCAACCGCATGACCTGCCAGAACCTGGCGGTGTGCTTCGGCCCCGTGCTGCTCACGCCCACCCAGGAGCCCTGGCGGCCAGGGGGCCGCAGCTTTGCCCACAGCGAGGAGATCGCCAGCGCCGTGGATTTCAAGAGGCACATCGAGGCCCTGCACTACCTGCTACAGCTGTGGCCACGTGAGTGTCCCGCGGGTCCGGTCCTTCCTTGTCGACAGGCTTTCAATTTCTACGAGTCCAATGCTCTATATTGCCTCATGTGATCCTCACTTGTAAATCACCTTGGCTCTATGTCTGTATCAGTGCTATTCTCTGAAGGTGTGCACAATCAGAACTGCCCTCTGTTTCTCATGCATGGATCCCACAGTGCCCATGTCAAGGTTAACATGTTTAGGAGGAACAATGCAGCTCCCAGTGGGAATCCTGAAAGTTCAACCGGCACCAAGCCACAAGTGGGTTCTGGTTTTCAGCCATGGCTCCAGTGCAGCTAGCTCTGTGGGTGCTCACTGAAATGGGAGCTGGTGTTTAGAGATTGATAGTCATACTGTAGGTAGACTGAAGCATCAGTTTCTGGGCTATTGGTCTTAGCCGTTGCTTCAAAAAAGATGTCTTGACTAGATGTCTTGAAGAATAATAATAATAATAATAGTGATTAAATGAGCATGTTTATTTGTTTAAAGCCCCCCTGAGGACTATGTTGTAGAACTCCAGTAGGGTCATAACTGTGCTGTGATTTACAACAGTGGTCATTTCTTTCCTGCCACCTGCTTAATTTCCTTTCAAATCCATGCAAGAAACCCAGGTGCCCCCTTGACTTGGCACAATCCGGTCAGGATATTTTTATTTCTAATGAATCAAACTTCCTTTAGTGCAGTTTCCTGCAATTTTCAGTTCCAGTCGCGTGTCCTGTTATGTGTGGGCTGGATCATTGTCTTTTGTTGTCGGATTCTTCTTTTCTGCTCAACAAGGAAAGCTGTACCACACTGTGATTGTTTATCCATTGTACATGGAGTACAGTGTTTGTTTACTGTATGTTTCTAACTGTTTTGTCCCTTGTTTTATTTTCACTGGACTGCTTAAGAAGACATATATATTTTAAAGTGCAGTGTGCAAGTTGTTTTATTACAGGCATTTTAGAATTTTTTGTGTTAATAAAAAACAGTCCTGGCACAAACCAAAATTCAAAAGCCTATGCTGTACCTTAAGGTTCACGGACCTTAGTGACTTTATTCTGTTTCTTTAAGAGTTTTTTTTTTCATCTGATCCCTTATTTCCTTAAGTGATCTTCAGAAGCAGGGCCAATTAAATTAAGAAGTAATTATTTTTCCAGGGCACTGGTTTGATCAGTACCCTGTGCAACCTACCAGAAGACTTTAGCTTGCCTTTCCCTGATAAATCTGAGCACTCTCTCTCTCATTCTCTCAAACAGTCCCTAAAGGACGAGCCCCTGATCCTCCTGACCCCGAACCTCCAGTATCCCAGAGTTCTTTGAGGAGGCGTCAGCGACCAGTGTTGAGGCTGGACCTGTCAAAAGACTCAGTGGTCTCCAGGAGGGGACGTGGCCGGTTGGAGAGCCCGCCCTGTAACCGCTACGCTGGTGACTGGAGCGTGTGTGGACGGGATTTCCTTTCTATGCCTGAGGCAGATTATGATGAAGTAGCAGGGACTGACAGCGATGAAGAGGAAGGAAGAGGTGAACTAGGAAAGAGGGACTGGGACCCTCAGAGGCCTCTGTATGTGAGTGACTTCACCCTAGACCCCCAAGACATTGACCTGGATGCCCCCTTCACCACCAGGCTCAGTCTGAAGGACTTTGACACACTGATATCCGACCTGGAGAGGGAACTGGGCAAGCAAATCAACATTTGTCTCTGAAAGGGTGGCCCCCTAGTGGCCATAACCAGAAATATACAGAGCATCAGTTGAAGAAATCTGAGGTTTTGGTCAACTGCAGTCTGAATTCCCACTGCTGGCATACAATTCAAAAATCATGACATAAGCAGGGGCAGTAATCTTTCACAATAATAAAAACAGAATTTACTCCCAGAAAGTAATCCTTTGTTGATCAAATAAAATAACCTAAATCAGAGAACATTTTTAAGCAGCTATCAAAAGATTTAAATTTAAGGATACTGTTGGAGCTTTCAGGAACTGTGAAAACATATCTAAAAAAGTATAGAATATATTGCGCCAAGCGATTAACTGATACAGATGTAAGATTAGAAATTCTGGAACCCAGTAATGAGACATAGCTCCTCTACTTTTTAAACTAAATTTAATTAAATGTGTGCAAAGTTTTTGCAGTGAGCTCCACAAATCCACTATTGCCAAAGAAGATTACAGATGTTGAAGAAATATCAACAAAAGAACACCTTATCTGCTCTTTGCCACTTATCTGTGGTTTTCTGGGTTACCATAGAGGTTATGTACTGTAAGTTATGTAATTAAGATAACTTGCGGAAAAGGAAAGCTGTGGCTCTAATTGTCCGCACCAGAGATGACTTTGGACAGAGAGAAGATGGGGGGAAAAGAAAATACCAAAAAATAAAAAAATAACCAAAGTCAAGGGCAATTATTCTGCTGTCATCAGAACTGATCAGCCTGGCCATCAGCTGTTTCTCTGCTGAGAAAATGCCAAAGGAAGACGACAAGCAAATTTAAACATTTGCTTCAGTTTTTTTTTCTCCTCCAAACTGTAATGTTGTGACTTTTCTTTAAAAAACAAAACGGCCTTTTGGACATTTATCTGTGAGAAATGAACATTTTTGCTTTTGTTCTGTCAAGATTTCAGGATGCTGATGGCAAAGCTGGTGACAACTCCAAGCCAAAGAGTAAATTCTTCAGCTTCAAAACCCAATATTCAAGGGTCCTCTTCTTGGTTTGACTTTATTTTATTTTTTTTATTTGATTACTATTAAAGCATTAAGAGAAAATGGGAAATACCTTACAGGTAAGAGAGCCATAATTCAATATGGTGGCTAAAATGTAATGTGTTGCATATTGGAATGCTGGTTTTTGGACTCACCTTTAACCATGGGTAATGGTGTTTAAATGAGTTTCTTTTTAAACTTCCATACGTGTCATTGTCAGGCTATTAGTAACTGGTCAGACCACTGCTCAGTGAATGTTTGGCTGGACTGCAGAACAGTATGAATAATACATGTTCCCCTGCCTTATTCCTCTCCTATGTTTTTAGTTTATACTTTTTCCATTCCCTTTGAGGGTGTATTATAGAACTGTTGTCATTTCTTCAGTGCCAGCTAGTCATTTCTTTAAAGAAAGACTTCAAGTTGAAGTCCAATTGGAAGGAAATGTGGTGGGGAAGTGATGTAACATTGCACTTTGTTCTGAACCCATTCAGTATTGTGATGGGTAAAGCAGTGACATAGTCTGCCCTGGTAGCACTATGTGCTTCCTTAAGAAGAACAGATCAGTCAAGCATAGCTGGGAAAAAGAGATGAAATATTCAAATAAGAAACAAGGAGAAAATAAAATTACAGGAAAAAGAGAAATATCTTCATAGAGGAGTTTTAAGAAAAAAAACAGAGCAAAGGACTTTTTGAGATCAATCATTTATTATAAAAATAAATGAAGGCCTCTGAACATTAAAAATGCAGTTTCCTTGACTGTTTTCACACCCAGATTTCCTTCTGTAAAATATTTAGTCTACTACCAAACCATAATTCTGCTAGACTCCTTTGATTGGAGGACTCAAGGACTTTTAAGTCTTACAGAATGTGTGCAAAGTCTGTAAGTATTTAGAGCCCTCAAACCTTCCTGGATTTCTTTTGAATGGGGGGATTTTAAGAGCATCACTGGCATCTCTCAGTGGAGACCTCATCCATTATGCATATCTGGAGCTAGACAAATTAATGTACAGTAGTAACTCATCTTTCAGGGTAAATTGAAAGTGCTGCTTTGCGAAAGGATTTCTGGATATGGAAATAAACTTGGAAACTGATGTTGATTTATATTTTATTGGTTAGAAGCTAGATGACATTGAAGTCTATAAGGTAAAAATGATGCTAGTGGGACCAAAGAACATGTACGATTCTTCAGTCCTTGTGGCTGAAATGGAGAAGGAGGGGATCTGTTGCACCAGTGTGGATTGGAAACAGGGTGTGAAATTATTGCACTGATTCCCTGGGTGGGATTTTCCCCAAAGCACAGATCCAGAGTGTCTTTGGTGTATGAATGCGAAACAAGAACAGGAAAAATCTCTGGATCATTTGGAACCAAAACCGATCAGATTTAAATTTTAAAATGAGACTGTAAGTCAAGGATTTGTAACAAGAATCTCCTAGATTTCAAGAACCAAGGTATTCGGAATTGTCAACCAGACTAACAATGTATAGCCACAGTAAGGTCTTGCTTTGGGAACAGTTCTGTTGCGATCCACACATTTATTACTATGCAAACTGACCAAATTCCTTTGCACACGTCTATCAGATTTTATTGTATTTGCTGCTTTTCATGTCTGTGCACGGTACATATTTAGGAAATGGTTTAATTTTCATGTTTCTATTTATGATGTCCAGTTTTACTTGTGCTTGCTCAGTTTTTCATTTACCCTCCCAAGGCTGGAAGGTTCCTCTCTTGACTTGTTTCACGCTCAGCATTTCCTTCCCTACAGGATGGAGAAATTTGTGCAGCAGGGCTAAAATCTGTCACTGGTGTGTCAGCACTGCAGAACGGTCTGGGCCCTAAAGTGCTGTAGTATAAATCAGAGACCTACCCTTCAGAACTCTCAACTGGGTCCACAGTCCTCCAGAATATGACCCACTGCAGACATTCCCCCTATCAGCACTTTCTAAATGTCAGTTCAGTACCTTGGCCAAATCCTAATTCATGTGACAACAGAGGCGAAGCGCTTTGCGAGTCTGAAACATCATGTATTTCAAATCTGTTTGGCGAAACTCGCCTGTCTGAGGGAACATTAAGGGTAAAGATAGCATGTAGAGAGGAGGTGGGAAAGAAGCACCCAGAGGGAGTGCAGGAGAGATATTTATGCGTAGGAGAGCGGAAGTGGGTGAGATTAGGAATTTGACCTCCTTCCGAACTTCTGTTAAAAACCTCTCTGGTTCGCTTGCTGGTTTACCAGAGCTGGCAGGGGTGTAATAAAACATGCCGATACGCATTAAGTCAAATCACAACTGCTCCTGTTGTGTGTTTTCCTCTCATGTGGCTATTTTTGCACAGTGATTCAAACTTGTTCCATCTCTGAAGTTTATCTCATTCCACTGCCTGTTGCGATGTATAGTAAGGCAAACGCCTCAGACTCTTAATTTTTTTTCTTTGTTACCAATCATATAGCACAGACACCGGTGAAACTGTATAGCCAGACAACATATTCCAGAACTATATGACAAGAAATACCATGTACTGATCAGAAATTGTGTTTTAATTCCATTATTTTACTGTCATAACCCCAGCCCCCATGCTGTGAAATTACCTTTCAGACTGGAGCTCAGAGAAGGACACAGACCCCTTTCTTCACTTTAACAATAAGCTTTGGGTCTTCCATCTTAGAAATGATTTTTGACCTAAACAACAGCAAAGAGGATCCAAGTGGCTTCACACCCCAGTGTTTACGTGACTCGTGCCCTCATCAACCGGTGGTCCACTTCACCCACTTCAGTCATTTTCCGTCAGATATCAGACGGAACCGTCTTTCCGTCAGACGGAACCGTCCTTGTAGATGAGATGTAAAACTGAGCTCCTCACTCTCTGTGGTCATTGAAAATCCCAGGTTGTTTCTCGAGAGAAGTCCTGGCCAAATTTCCCCCTGGCCTTTACCCATCATGGCCTCCTAAATCCCCATCTACAAACTGGCTTTATCACTCTGCTCCCCACTGATAGCTGATGTGTGGTGAGTGTACTGGTGCACTATGGCTGCTGTCACATCATCCAGGTGGATGCTGCACATTGGTAGTGGTGGAGGGGAGTCCCCATTACCTGTAAAGCACTTTGAGTGGAGTGTCCAGAAAAGTGCTATATAAGTGTAAGCAATTATTATTATTATTTTAAATGTCCTCTCTGAGGAGACGTATGACAAGTGAGCTTGATAGCACCCCTCTAGACATCTTTAAGTTTTTCTGGGGGTAGTGAACAGTTGGTACACAATATTGGGATGCTGTCATAAAAAAAATTAAAAATTACAAAGCTAATGTATGTGTTTAATACACAGAGCCTCACACTGCCAGTGTATACCTGGCCATTGGCTACAATGGGCACATTGTAACAGCAGCAGACAGATATAGTCAGTCGTTCCCTGTGGTGTCAGTGCACAGTGCTCCCTTTGAACTCACCTGATTACACCTGCAATGACTAGAAGACGAATATGTAAGGTTGGAAAAGAAAGGCCGTTGAGCACTGCTGTCTGATTGCAGTCTCAGAAAAGCCTTTCTCAGCACCACACATCAAAACTGCGCAATCCCATTAGTGAAGCATTGCGGTACGCGCGGTGCTGATAATCCTGATGGAAAAATGCTGATGGATCACGCCTGCTCCCTTTCGGGTTGTTTTAAAAGCCCATTTTTAGCTTGCTCATTGTGCATTGGCCAGTTCTCAAATCAAAATATCTCCCTGCAGTAGCTCTTGAATTTCCTTAGGAGACATGGAAAGCCCCTGAACTCATTAAGACCATGGGGCAGTGGCCCCATTAAGACCATGGGGCCACTGCAGAGCACCACGCCAGCAAGGGGACTCAATAAAGGAGGCCCGGATGGAGCTGTCTGACTGCAGGACTGCAAGCATACAGTACATGCATACATTGCCTGTGTTGCCTTGCCAGCTAAGACCCGGTCATTTTCCAGCAGGAATCTGCCAATCTATTGGCCCGTTCCTTGGGGAATCCTTGTTGTGGTTGTCCTATGACATAGCTCAGATTCGGATTTGGCAATTCTAGATAAGTAGGCCTAACCTGCACTCAAAACAGGTGCCAGTATGGACTCGGCCACCTGGACATCTGGGTTGAGCCTCTGCTTTAACAGGAATGTTGAAACTCCAGCCTTGGGAGGTTATACAAAAACTCAGACGATGGGTGAAAAAAGGAATCCAATGGCCATGTAAAGGAAAAAGTACCTGCTCCTCTGTTGTGAAGGTGTCTTTGTGAACAGTGTTAAATCTTCAGTATTTTAACTTCCTTTGCTATTTGTATTGTTTAGTTGTATAAACAGTATTTTGTGATATTGCACAACTATAATAAGCACTTATGTTTATGTATACTATTCTTTTTTGTAAATGAGTACTATGCCATACAGTGTTACCAAACAACAAATAATTATAATAATAAAGCACATTGTTATTATGTTGAATACTAATTTCAGATTGGTTGTAATCTTTAAGGATTTTAAATTAAAGCCAATGGGATTGAAAGGATACAAAACATGTTTTGGTGACAAGAGGTACATTATCTGTCCACGTTTTTCACTGCCATATATAATTACAGAAAAATCAACCCTAAATCTTTTGCAATTTGCCTTCACATACCATGTGCTTTCCACTGAGACTTGCTCAAAATGCCCAAAATGCTCTTGGACATACTGTATGTGCCAGACAAGGATAAAAAGTTCTGCTTTTTAACCATCCTAAACACACTGTAGTACGATAGAACAATAGTACAGATTTTGGATCATACACACTATAGGGGTATCTTTCTAAAGCAAAATAATCCTATCTTCCAGTAACAAGGGTAGGAAGATGCAGGAGACTCACACTCACACAAGCAGGTTTAATTAAAATTGATTAAAGCAAAGACAACTCTTTATGGGCATCACTAAGAATCACAATATCTCCCATCTAATTATTCACGTGAATCAAAATACTTCTGAGCACAATGACGTGTTCTTTGCTCTCAATTAATTTTCTAAATGCGTTTGAAAACATAGGCCAACCCACAATTACAGACTGTCAGCAAGAGAAAAGCACCGAGTAACAGCATTGTGCCGCTGGTTCTATTATCAAATGTTTTTTTTTCATATGCAATTAAAAATCAATTTTTGCATTGGCAAATATTGTCTGTCATTGAAGAAAGGAAACAATTACAATCCTTTCTCCTCTGTGAGATAGACTTGTTACATTTGAAAGAATTTAATAGTCTTTCTGCTTAACGGGTTCTTGGATTTTAGAAAGCAAGCAGTATGGGCACAGACTTGTAAAAAAAATCCAACCATTGCAGCTATACTAACAAGAGTCATCCAAATACTAAATACTGTATCTCTTTCTACAAGTTAGACAAATGCAGAAAAATCCAGTCAGCTACAACTGATTTAAGCAGAACTTGCTAATTTTTTTTGCATAATACGTTCATACTTTAAGTGGATTTGTAATGATCCAAGCTTTAATGGGTTAGACAGGGATTTTCAGATTCTGGAAACATTAATTTAGATTATTCTGTCATTTTAAATATGTAGTCTGGAATTGGAGGCAACTCACAGACCATCACCAGTAAATAACTGGTTGAGTATGTAGTCAGATCCCAGACTGGATACTCTCTCTGAGTCACACCTAGACAAACTCAAAGTGCCAGTTCCTTAAAGGAAACTGAAGTTTTGAGAATCCTGGAAGTGCAATGCCACATCTTACACAAGACCTGTTGCACAAGTATCTACAGTCTAGGAAACCCTGCAGTGAATGGTGAACCCATGGTGTTGTCTGCTTCACCTATGAGTGATAAAATAAAAAGGTCAGGGCGCATTGGGAACAAACTGAAATGAGGCTGAAATGGGCGAAGAGGGTGTCATGAGTTTTGATTTTAAATTAAATACAAGCAAAAGCATTTTGACAATTCTGCCAAAGTACAATGCATTTCAGTAGCCTAGCGTAAAGGAGATGAAAGCAAAAGTCAATCTTTCTGCATCAGTCAATAACGATTACAAGCAACCCTTATTACAAGTATGGAAAAACCTTGCCCTTGATGCCTTTTGAACATTAGCCTTGAAGATGAAAGAGGGGTGCTTTACTGCACTTTGCACAATGTTTTTTACTGAAAGGCTGGAGAACTGAAATTACTTAAGAAATGCAATAGATAAAGTCATTATTAGGACTGTTAAGGGTTCAGTTAGGGCAGCATGACGGGACAGTGGTTAGCATTGCTGCCTCAGAGCGCTGGTGCTCTGGATTCAGTCCAGTACCTGGGGTACTTTCTGTGTGAAATTTGTGTATTCTAGATATGTTTGTGTGGGTTTCCTCCCTCAGTCCAAAGACATGCCGGTACGTTCATTGGCTTCTGGGAAAACTGGCCCTGGTGTGTGTGTGTGCTTGGTCATTGAGCGTTTACCATCCTCTAGTGGCTAAAGTCGGCATTGCCTCGTCAGCTGGCCACACCCTGTTATCTATTCTTCGATCTTTAATTTAGTTCAAATTCTTTAATTTTTCAATATTACTGTTCCTACGGAAGCTGCTCCCATGAAGATAATTTTCTCGTAATTTTTTGCGATAAAGTTTTTTTTTATCTTGATGGCAGGGATGTGCTTCTGTAAGTTCCCTACATTTTCACTATGTAGTTCCATTTGTAATATCTAAGCATAAACTATAATCGTATTACAGTTCAAAAGGATAAGTTTATTCCATCTGCTTTTTGCATTTTAGATCATAAAAATATTTTTCCAATAAAATGGTTTGGGATAAGGCAAAACTATAAAAATCACATATAAATTGAAGCCATTCAGCCTCTCTTGCTTATGAATTATAATGACCTCATTAATAATAATAATATAATAAACTTTATTTTATATAGCGCCTTTAAAGGTGGCTTCTCAAAGCGCTTTACAGGATGACAATAACAATAAATAAGAAGAATACAACAATAAATAAGAAGAATACACAAGATAAGACACAATTACAATTACAACAATACAACAATAACAATAGAGGAGACCGTGGAAGGTGGTACTAAGAAGAGCAGAGGGGTGAAGAATGGGACCAGTTAAGAAAAGGCTTTTCTGAAGAAGAAGGTTTTGAGTCTGGATTTGAAGGAGTTTAGAGAAGGTGACTCTCTGATATCCTTGGGCAAAGAGTTCCAGAGCTTGGGGGCATAACAGGAGAAGGCCCTGTCACCCATACAATGTAGATGGGCTTGGGGGACAGTAAGGAGAGCAGAATTTGAAGAGCGGAGGTTGCAAGGTGGGGAGTAGGGCGATAATAGTTCAGACAGGTATTGAGGTGCCAAGCCATGCAGAGCCTTATAGGTGAGCATGAGGATTTTAAAGTCTACGTGGAATTTGACCGGAAGCCAGTGCAAGGACTCCAGGATAGGAGTAATGTGAAGACTTGCACTAGACCTGGTCAGGATTCTGGCTGCTGAATTTTGGACATACTGCAGTTTGTTCAGGGTAGATTTAGATACCCCAGCGAGTGGAGCATTGCAGTAGTCAATTCGAGAGAATACAAATATGTTGATCAGCTTTTCAGCCACAGTTAATGATAGCATAGGGCGTAGTCTTGCGATATTTCTAAGGTGAAAAAAAGATGTTTTGACAGTATGCTGCACATGTGGGTCGAATGTTAAGCCAGAATCGAATATAACCCCAAGGTTTTTCAATTTAGATTGAAGCTCAAGTACAGAGCCATCTACAGATAGGGTTACAGGACTGGCTTTACGAAGTTGATGGGGGGTACCAATAAGCATGACTTCAGTCTTGTCGCAGTTAAGATGAAGGAAGTTTTGAGTCACCCAAATTTTTATGTCAGAGATGCAATTACATAGAATAGAGACAGCCACATCAGTGTCAGGTTTGGTATGGATGTATATTTGAGTATCGTCGGCGTAAAAATGAAAGCTGAGGCCATGTGATCTTAAAAGCTGACCAAGTGGGAACATGTAAATGCTGAAGAGCAAGGGGCCCGGTATTGAGCCCATTGATGGGCAAATCTTATCCATGTCATACCTTCAACACATAATCAGGTACGTTTGTTTCATAACTACAGAACTATTTGTGTTAGTAAATTTTTTTGTCTTAAGTGATTTTCTTTAATTACCTTTAGGGTGTGCAAGTGTCCATGTTTAACTGTTGAACATTAGGTAGAAAAGTACTTGTCAATGACTTTTTAGACCTTGAATACTTATATCAAGGCCCATTGTAGTGTCCTATGTCCAAGACTAATGGAATTTAGTTAGAATAGTTTGCAGTGCAATAGATTTCGCTCTTATAGTAAACATTCTGGAAAACAGAGAGTTAACATGATCATTGAACTAGTGAAAGTTGGAGGTCTTTTCTCCCTGGTGGTACTGAATCTCTGAAGATTCAAGTTACATAACGGCACATCCCAGGCAGAGTTCTTAAGGTATAAGTTAGAGAGAGCCCTAACAGCCAGTATAAAAACCCAGTGTAACTTTACAGTCCTAAGCATCATACATATAAACAACATCAGTCTCTAAACCCAACTGCTAGCCGAATTCACTGCCTTCAATTCCAGCTCAGCAGTCCCAGATGAAACCCACGGTCCTTTACAAATGAGCAGTAGCACAAGACAGCAAATAACAGAACTACAAGAGCCCCAGATCTGAAAAAATCACTAGATGCCATTCAAATAACTATTAACCAAGGTTAAGAGAGATTACTATATTAGCCATATATAATTTCTTGCATTAATTTGTCTTTTCACATACCCCAGCTAGCTCTCCATGAAGCACACAGATAGGGAGAGAGAGAGAAGCTTGGGGTCAGAGTATAGGGTCAGCCATTTATATGGCACTCCTAGAGCAGCTGGGGTTAAGGGCCTTGCTCAGGGGCCCAACAGAGTAGGATCCAGAGCACCAGCCAGCCATGGGATTTGAACCCACCACTTTCCAGCCACAGGCACAGATCCTTAGCTACAGTGCCACCACTCTGCCCAATGTTATTGCTGCAAGCAGGGTTCAAACCTGCACAGGGAGACCCCATTGGATTTCAAGTCCAAAGCCTTAACCACTCGGCCATCACAGCACACATATAGTATATTGTAGGTTACTTCATAAAAATCTCATAACCCTTATTAGCACAGTGGTTGTGGGGGTTATTATGATAAATATGTACTGTAGTGTGCTGACAGAGGAATGTGGAATAATGAGATCAGAACAGACAGCTGGAAGTGGTCCAGAGACCCTCCTCTGGCCAAACAGTATCTGCTGGTCAAATCTACTGTAAAGTCAGGGCTGCAGAAAACTGAGGGTGCTTGAGGAAAAGTAAAATTTTGATTACAAACCAGAAAGTTAGGGATGGTTGGGTAGAAACACCAGGTTTCACTGCAGGGGAGAAAGACTCATTAGAGTTACCAAGAACCCCTCTGTGACAAGAAAAACATCTTTAAAATCTCAGGAACGTTTTAATTGCAAAAACTGAGTTTTAAATGTGTTTTACCTTGTTAAATTTATTAACCATTTTGTCTTTCTGCAGAAAATTGAATATCCATTCATACTGTCCTGGATGAAGATACTTTCCAAGTGGAGCAGTACAAATATTAATATTGAATAAGCATACGAGATTGGAGACTTGACCCCTCTTTCCGTTTGGCAAAGGGCAAAAGTTTTTTGTGTACTGCAGTTCTGTTACTTGATCGATTTAGTTCAGTGGTGCACTCAGAGGTATATAAGAGTTTCTGAGTTAATTCTGAGCTTTCGCTTACTTTAAAGTGAACTAATTACTTGATTCATTGGACCATTTGTTACTTTTACTTCCCCTTAGACTTAAACAAGTCATTTGAAACAATTGAATTTCCCTGCTGTTTTTTGCCTCTTTGCATGTTCTTCTCTGTGTGTGGTAAAGTACAAGAGTGTACTTATAACCGAGTCTTGTCTTAACAGTCCTGTCCTTCTCAGACCACCATTCATATTTTCGTAATAGGTGCATTAAAATCCTCTGTATTTGACTTATAATATGCCCCCACATTGATGAGTACAAGCAGTGTGCTTGGGGAGTAGGAAGTAAGGTCTAGAATTTGATTTCATTTCATATTGCACTCATGTACAGTACTTTGTGCTTGAAGTATGTTATCCACACTTCACATCTTTTACTGGAATATACTGTATATTTTGTTTGGATAGTAGTTAATATTACTGCCTTGCAGCACTGGGATCCTGGGTTCAATTCCTGGATATTATCTGAGTGGAGTTTATATGTTCTCCCCATGTTCACATGGGTTTCCCTCTAGGTATGTTCCGGCTTCCTCCCACAGACCAAAGAAATACTGGTAGGTTCATTGGCTTTTGGGAGAATTGGCCCTGGTGTGAGTGTGTCTGTGTCTGTGTGTGCCCTGCTATGTAATGGTGTCCCATGCACGTGTATCTCACCTTCTGCCCCTTTGCTTTCCAATAGGCTCTGGCTCCCTGCAGACCTGAAGTGATTAGAAAATGGATGGATAGATTTTGCCTGGACAGGTAACAGTAACAGGAAAAACAGCAGAACTGTGCAGGATGAGAGCAACAGAATTTGCTAAACTGGATCACAAGGGGAATGATGATGGGTGAAGATCTTGCAAATACAGTCTAATGATTCCAAGGTCCTCTGCTTGGTTTTGTCTTATAACATCTGTCTGTGTGGAGCTTGCATGGTCTTTTTGGGTTACGCATGGTTTGGTAACTCTAAACTGTCTCATTGGGAGTTTGATCACTGGTCTTGAAGTTCATGAACTTTTTGTAAAGGTTCATAGGCTAGAAACATTTAAGATAGGGTAAAGTGGTTCATCTCCAATAGCTTGCCACATCTTTGAGTGTTATACATACAGTACATGCTGCTTTCGAACCTAATTGCACTAAGTGCTAAAGTATGTTGGTGAGCAGCTGATCTTGTCTGTACTTATTTTGTAGATGTAGCTGCCAGCAGCATGCAAAATGAATTGCTACAGGGGTATTCTGAGTGATGTGCATCTGTTTGCAGCCAGTGCCTTGATCAGTGTTGCTTGTCTGCTGGCTTTGTAGCTGAGTGAATCAGAAGGGGGGACTGTTCAGGGGCTTGGTCGATACTCTGTGTTTGAGCTATGAACCAACCCATCTATTAGTAGACCAGTGTTATTCATCTTCTTATTTGAACTTTGCTTAGTTGGCTGGCTTTTTAAAAAAAAAAACAACAGAAAACATAGAAGTAAAATATTTCAAATGGACTGCCATGCTTTTCTGTTGAGTATATGTCAACTAGAGCAGCATCACATCTGAGTAAAAAGGAACCTTGTGGGGTTTATCTTTTTCTGGATTTACTTTAGTTTTTAAAAACAAAATTGTTAATAGAAATCCAAATAGGTTAAGCGAGTGTGTGTATTCAATATATCATATTACAATTTTGCATTAAATATTCTGCACTAGAACTAGAACCTCCTGAACAGCGTTATTAGTATTCCAAGTCATGCTTTTTTCACACTTCTGCTCTTTTTATCTTAGCTTAAGTGAAGATTAAATGCAAATCTGTATTTTGAAAATGTTGGGAGAAATGGGAGAACGGAAGTTACAGTAAAAGGTATATAATAATAAACTTTATTTTATATCAAAATTTAAAATAAAGTGGCTTCTAAAAGCATTTTTCTGTAAGAAAAAAAACACACATTGAGAGGAAACAGAAGAATTACATAATTACCTTAAGGGTTTGCAATACAATAGAAAAGCAAACAGGCAAACACAGAACCAGTTAAATAAAAGCCCTTCTAAAGAAGAAGGTTTTGAGTCTTGATTTGAAGGTGTTCAGGGAAGGTGACTCTTTGATATCTTTTGGTATAGAATTACAGAGCTTTGGGGTATAGCAAGGGAAGGCTCTGCCACCCATGTAGACGGGCAAGAGACCAGATGATTTTGAACACAAACCCTGATAGGAATCCAGTGCAAGGACTCCAGGATAGGAGTAATGTGATCACTGGCACAAGATCTGGGCAATATTCTGGAATCCAAATTCTGGACATGCTGTAGTTTGTTCAGTGTGGATTTAGATAGCCCTGTGGGGCATTATAGTAATGAATTTGAGAGAAGATGAAAGTGTTGACCAGCTTTTCAGCAACAGTTAAGCTGAAAACGTAGTCTGGCAACATTTCTGAGGTGGAAGAATGATGTTTTTACAATATGTTGCATATGTGGGTCATGCAGGGAGGAGGTGTGGTGGTGACGTGGAGAGAATGATTAAAAAAACACATTTATTGATACAACAATGACAGGGTAACTGAGAAGTGCTGAGTCTGTGAGATTGTAATGCAGTCTCACAGTTCTCTGAGCATGTAATGGGAAGGGACCATGAACCTGTTTCTAGAACTTCACATGCCCAGCAACCCTATTGAAGTAAAATCTTGGTTAACCTTTACTCAAGACACTGGGCAAAGATCAATGGACTCAAACCATAAACCGTGCAAAGATATCTTCAAACTGACATTGAACCAAATAGGACTTGCTTGTTGCTTTGCTTGTCGGAAAACAAAAAACAGTGCTGCAGGATGATACAAAAATATTTTACAGCATGATGTGAAATGTCTTACTGCTAGTTTCTATTTGTGTAAAACACTTGTGTATTTTCAGGCAGAATGAAGGCTGTGTCATTGTCCTTGCCACCATTTTGAAATTACAGTCACGTTTTGCTCTCTCACATACACGGACATCTTACTTTTTTGTATGTGTACGTCTTTCAAAGTTTCATCTGGTTTTCATAAGTGCATGTTAGTTTGTCTCTCTGTATACAGTACTGTATGTGTGAATATGTGTGTCTGCCTGAATGCGGATCTAACCACATTTCTCCTAACTCCTACAGACTCCTACAAACCCCACAATTGAAATTTCAACTGTGGTGGTGGAAGCCTGAAAAGTATAAACATGACAGTGGGGGACTCAAAATTACATTCATGGCCTCCAGGAAGAAAAAAAACACTCCAAAATCTTTACATCACTTTCAATAACAACTTATCCAATTAAGGTCCCCAAGGAGCCAGAGACTATGCTGGAAATAGAATGGGTGCAAGGCAAGCTACATCTGGGCACACCGCAGGGCAGACAGATACAGTAGATACTTTATTGATCCCGTGAGGGTAATTGCAGTGCAACAGCAGCTTAACACAGACAACATAGCAACAGTGTAACGAATGATACAATAATAATAATACAATACATACACTACAATCAGTACAGTGAGAAGTGCACTAAGAAGAGTTACTCACAGTCCAGAACACACAAAGGACAAACCAGAACAAAACAGTACACAAAAAGTTGTATTGCACAATATAAATATAAATTTAAATGTATTGCACAAGTCCCTGGCATATATTACACAAAAACGGTTGTAAATGGGAGAAAGAAAAAGAACAGATGTATCAGTTTACTGTTCAGTCCAGAAACAGGTCACTGTCAATGTTGCCTCTGCCCAGACGCAAGGTGGATGCAGTGTACAGTCTTATGGCAGAAGGCAAGAATAACCTCCTGTAGCACTCCCTGTCACACCTTGGATGGACACAAAGATACAAAGACGCACACACTCACACAAGAGCCAATCGATTTCAAATTTCAAAACCAGCTACTGGTGAAGGATTGCTAGAGGATGTGAATGGAGCTACAAGACTGTAGTTTAAAGGATCTCCAATTTGCCTTAATTTTATCATGGTACAAGTTCTTCACAGTATGTTACTAGGCAACCATTCTATAAGTGGCCAAATCCTGGGCCCTTCTTGTGCATTGTCCATCCATCTATTTTCTAACCGTTTCGTTCTAATTCAAGGGTGGGGAAGAGCCGGACCCTATCCTGGTAAGCAACAGTTATAAAACCGGATACACCCTGAACAGGATGCCAGTCTATCAGAGGTCACACAGACACAACCACTCACACTACGGCCCATTTTCCCAGCAGCTAATTAACCTAACAGTATGCTCTTAGACTCTGGGAGGAAACCCAAATGAAGACAGCAAGAACATACAAACGTCAGACTGATAGCGTCCCAAATGTAGACTTGAACCCAGGGCCGCAGTGCTGTGAGGCAGCACAACTAACCTCTGCACCACCATTCCACTCTGTTCTGCATTGTAGTTAATGTTAATTAAAAGTTTGAACTGTCCACTACCAGCACAAATTCAGATCCTCTTGACAGGCCATGATGACTTCTATGTAAGAAGACTAAGGGAGGACTACTTGGTGTGTATTTTAATAATGGATTTAATTGTAGTTCCTTTGGCTGTTGTTATGTTGGAATATGTGTGGTTTAATGTGTAGTTTTATTTGACCATGTGTGAGGATGTCTGTTCAAGTCCCCCCTTCCCTGTGTGTGACTCACTGTTCTGTATGATTGCTGGTGTATGTGGTTCACTGCACTCTGCGACTATTTTGAGTTTGTGTGCCTGACTGCTCTGAATGACTTTGTCGCTCTGTGCTATTTTTCCATCAGTACTGTTCTGCTTGGCTGGGACACTCTTATAAAAAAATGTTTTAATGCCACAGGGATGAAATAGAGGAAAATAAATAACAATAAGAATAGTCTGTCAAACAAGCTTACAGCTGCTTTGTGAGCAATGGTTAGATGAAAGTGTTCTCTGGGTCTTAGAATTATTGCATTTTGATCTAGTCAGCTAATCATTTTTCTTACATAAGTAATTCAGACTTTATCTAAAAAGAATACTGCTTACAATTTGTATCTTTTGTGGCTCACATTTTTCAATTTATGAGAGAATTTTCAGATTGCTTTCCGATGTGATCAAAAACTTAATTTCACCACAAGACACAAGAATTGGGTTAATATACAGTAAGTGATGCATAAACCTTTTTAACTGAGATTCATTACTTTGAGTGGTTGTTTTTTTTAATTATTGTCTCACAAAGAACTTCTCAACATCCTAAAAAGTGAAATATGAATTGTAGTTTGAACTCTTCAAATGGCAAAATGTCTTCAAAACATATCAAATTTGTTGCACTATTTTTATTTTCTTACTATTTAAACATACTGAGGAGTAGTGACAAAAGATTTGTTTTTTTAAAAAGATTTTTGTTGTTTCATTTTCAGATTAATGTGCAAATGCTATATGTGGTGAAACCTTAAAATGAAAAATGAAATGACACAAACTTTCTATTACTGAGTTTAAATAATCTGCTGTCATTGTCCAGATTAATGCTCATGCACATATCTCATTGGCCATTACACTGCTGAAACACTAATTTTTCTTTCTCTTGCTGAAAACCGTGGAGCACCTGAGACAATGACTTTTTGAGAGCAATGAAATCATAGTTTCTAGAACCTAATCTTTTTTTCTTGGTGACCCTTAAAAGAGGGGATCCTCAGTAGTTGTGCTAAAAGACCAGATTGTCTGCAGGATTTCTTTAAAGCAAGGATATGAAGAGCTGTGAGACACTGTTAAAGTGGTCCAGTTTAGTGAATAAGCAGCTGGGTCAGATCATTATCCTCCTAGCTGGACTGAAAACTTCTAGAAACACCAGCCTCCCAGGATAAGGATTGGAAGCCATTGCTTAAAAGATAGAAATAAAGCATTTTGCAGGAAATTATGTTAGGTGATCAAACTATAGTACTGTATATGATCCAATAGACTGGGCACCATGGTGATATACAGTATCATTACATTTTAGTTTAAGAGAAAGAGGGCTAACTGAGGCCAGTAGTGGATTTGTAATGGTTAATACAGTGTATAGATAAGATAAGCAAAGCACAACCTGGTCAGTATTGAGATGAGAGAACACCAAGGGAACCCAGTTCTCCGAGGACCAGATTTTCCAATCTGATAGACCAGTATGGTGTCTGGGGACACTTTGCTGTAGGAGATGCCATTCTTCAGGTAAGACATTAAATGGAGGTTCTAACTACTTGGTTGTTATTGATCTAATGACACTATTTGTGGGGGTGTTAACCCAAATGTCCTTGCTGAATTCCACTCTGCACTTGAACAATCTAGTTTCTCAAAGACTCCTTTAATTAAATTAATGAACCAGTCTCCCATTTCTCTGCCAGAGGTGCTCTGTAGTGGGAGGACAATGGCAGCCACATATTGTACAGGTGGGAGCAGCACAGCAGTAGTGGATGAGGAAGATTCTCTCCTATTTGACATGAGAAAAGCCAAAACAGGAAGAATTATTCTTAGATTGATACCCTATATTTTGAAAATAGGGTGGCACCATGGCAGAGTGGTTAACATTGCTGCCTTGCAATGCTGGAATCCAGATTTCAATTCTAGACCTGGAGTGAAGTTTGCATGTTCTCCCTGTATCTGTGTGGGTTTTCTCTAGGTACTCTGGTTTCCTTTCACAGTCCAAAAACATATTTGTAGGTTAATTGGCTACTGGGAAAACTGGCCCTAGAGTGTGTGTAAGCCAGTTTGTGTTTGTCCTGCTATGTCCCATCCAGAGTGTACCATGCCTTGTAACCGTTATCTGCTGGGTTAGGTGCTGGCTGAATTGAATGAAGCACTTAGAAATTGGATGGATGGATCTTAATAGTAGGTAAATATGAAGGTTAACAACTATTTTAAACATTGATTTTTTTTAGCTGAGAAATCACCTAAAAAGTAGCTAGTGTGGACAGAAAGCATAATATGATCTATAATGTCTTATGATTCCAAAATAACTTTTCCATTGAAAACTACAGTATGTTTGTGCAGCTGTGATGTATTTACATGTGATAAGACATGTGGTCCTGAAATATGATTGCCACGCATGTGAAGTCTCACTGCCCTTGAATAGAATGGATCCTTGCTACAGTTTGGCCTGAAGTCTGGAAGTAAGCAAGTATCAATTGGTGAACCAGTAGGTGGCGCTCTTCCCCCTGTATCAGAACTTTAAAACCAGTGTTCCTGTAGGGTGATAAGGGACACTGTGCAATTGCATCATTCTGATGAGCCTTTTTTTTATCAGGGTCCTAAATACTTGTTCATTAAAGATACTATGGTAATGGTCAGAATTCTGTTTTTGTCTTCAGCAATATGGCCCATCAAAGTTCCTACCTCTTTAGATTCGTGAATTAGATCACCAGGTGGGTGTTAACACTTCAGAAATGAAGAATAAACTATTCTTATGTATGTTAGAAAAGGCAAGCAGTTGTTACTTCTTATCATCATTTTATCAGTAATATTATATATGAATAATAAACTATAAATTCTTATAGCATGTTCATTTTCATTCATGCAAAATGGGTTTTAATTTGTTGAACCATCAGACGCTCTTTTTTTTCTTTGCGTGATTGTCCGGTTGGGAGAATGGAAGCTTTGCAATGACAAAGCATCCGCCACTAGAGGCCGCCAAAGCGACAGCCAGAAAAGAGGTGGATTTTTTTAATATGTTAACCTTTGGAGTGAAAATTGTATGAAAGCAATTGAACAGCGTGCAACATGCTGTGTTGGTTTGTCTGTGACTCAGGAGGAGGTTGGTAGATGACCATGGTAACCACAGCTGTTGCATTTTTTTTTCATAGTTTTTTGCATGTTTGTGATGGAGAAAAAGTTCAGCTGTTCTGGTGTGTAAACAGGTTACTGCCTGAACTCAAAAACAACTGAACATCCTTTGTTTCCTTGTCAGTTAGTCAGTCAGTCAATCTTGTTCTTATATAGCAGCTTTCAATAAGAGCATTTGCAAGGGACTTTACATACAGTACATATAGATATTGAAATTAAAAGAAAGAATTATGTTAGGAACTGAAGGCCATCAAGGACAAGTAAGTTTCAAAACAATTTCAAGAACATTTCAAAAGATCAGTAGAGGGGGTGTTTTTAATACGATCTGGAAGAGTATTCCAAAGATGTGAGGGAGTTCTACAGCTGAAAAGGCCTAGCAATCAATGTGAAAGCCTTGGAATGTTGAACACCCTGGACCCAGTCTAGCAAAGTGAGAGAACTGGGACATATGGGGTTAGAAACTCTTGACGTTACACAGGAGACAGACTAGGTCAACAAGAGAATTTTAAAGTACTGTACCTGTAAGAGACTGGTAGCCAGTGTAGATTTTTCAGAAAAAGGGAAATAGGTTTGGATATTAGACTTGGTCAGCACTGGAGCTCAGTCTGGTACATACTGTCATGTCAAGTAATTTCTTGGATGATCTCACTGGCAAAGCATTGCAGTAGTCTAGCCTAGAGAAGATGAATTTCTCTGCAACAGTAACAGAAAGAATTAGTCTTAAATCAGATAAGCTTCATAAATGGAAGAAACGTGTGTTGCTGTGGACGTGGTTAAAAAAACAGGGAACAGTCAAAAATAATTTTAACAGAATTTGAATAATGATGATAATTTATCATCAAAAGTGACTTTTAGACTTGATGGGATGAGCCAATTGTTTAATTGGAGATAATTTTGATCTATCCACAACAGTATATCTTGAAGACATTTAATTAATTAGGAACAAGCAGTTTTTTGTGACTAACATTTTTATTGAATTTTCAAACACATTTAATAAACAAAAAACACATGAGAAGAAACAGCAACATTACAACTATAGTTACCAATACATTCAATTTTCTCCAAAGTTCCATGTACAGTAATTCTAGTTTAATACTCATGAATGTAGAATACACTATATATAGAACAGGTGGGTAGCTGCGTCAGCATGCGTAGGCTGCAAAGGAACAAGAAATAGGTTTATTCCTTTGTTCCTGAAGAAGGATCCACGGCCGAAATGTTATGTTTTCTTTCTTCTCTTTTCAGCATGGAATAAACCTATTACTTGTACACTATATATATATCGTATTTATTATTTTAAAGAAACAAGCATAATTCTAATAGCTGTGGAAATCCCTTTACAAGACTAAAGTCGCAATATCATGAAATGTCAGCACCCACTATTTACAGTATATACATGACACAGTTGTCAAATTGTTATTTTCACTGCTTTGATGCCAGCAAAAGCATTATTTTCAGAATTAAAGGAAAATTAATCAAATAATCATCATTCAACAGGCTCAGACAAGGAACTGATTTGAAACGTAAACCAATTATTTTGCTCATTGTAGTACAGACATGAGCCCAGAGTTTGTGAATAACTGGATACTCCCAAAACATGTGAAACACTGTGCCTACATATTTGGTCTGACATAATGTACACATTGGGTTCTGAACATTTGTGTAGCTTGACAAACATCCTATGAAATAATCTGTAGTGAATAAAATGGCAAAAATTTTTAGAGATTATACTCAGATTAGTTTCCCAGTTCAGTCTTGAATGAGCAAAATGAGGATTCAGTGATTCAGTAAAGCATCATCAGCATAACAGCAGAAGTCAATACCATATTTTCTATAGTCTGGCCTAATGGCAGCACATACTGTAAATATTGAAAAGGTAAAAACCAAGGATTGAGTCTTGGGGAACTCCAGAGCTGATACGGGCAGGATCTGATTTACACTTACCAAAGCTAACTTGTTTGTCAAAATGCCAAGACTTAAACCATTGCAGTACATTGCCACATAGAGCTGCATAATGTTAATCAAAATGTCATGGTTAACAATATCAAAAGCTGCTGAAAAAAGGGAGAGCCAGCATCTGAAGAGATGATAAGGCCATTAACACCTTTCACCAAGGTGGTTTCCTTTCTATCATGTGGCACTTATTGAATCACAGTCAGGCCAGTATGAGTAAGGAGAACGGTGTCACAGCAGCGAATGCTTTGTGGTGGATGAATTCAAATCAAAGAAAAAGCACGTGAGTTGCTTATTATTAGTCCTGTGTCAGGACACACATCATCAAGTTTAATGAATAACAGCTGAAAAAGACTCGTGTTTTGTTTTCAGCTGTTACCCCTCATTTTTCTTACAACCAGGCGATACCTTGGCAGCTTTAAGATGAAGTGGATGCTGGTCTCCGGTTCCAAAACATCTGAAAGGATGATAAAATATCTGCTGTTACTACAAATTACTGCTCCTACTTCTACTCTCTGTCTTCGAATAGTAACATTTACACAGTCTATTGGTATTTGTATCTTTGATTGCCTCATTGTTTTGATTAGAATAAAAATGTCTTGTAGCTGTTTGATTCTGTGTTGCATAATTGCAGTTGCCATGGTATTTACTGTAACATAACTGTAACTGTTATGATAGTTGTACAAAAGGTCATAGTAGCTATAATTGTAAATAGACCAAAATATTTCTGTGCACTTCTACACTCAAAAAGCTGCAATGAGTTATTCTTCTGTTTTTTTTTTTTTGTACTGTACATAAATTGTAGTATTGCCTCACATCTCTGGGGCCCTGGGTTCAATTCCTGGGGTGTTATCTGCATGGAGTTTGTATGTTTTCCCTGTGTTTGTGTGGTTTTCCTCCCACAGTCCAAGGACATGCTGGTAAGTTAATTGGCTTCTGTAAATAATTCCCTGGTATGAGGGTATGTGTTTTTTTCTGTGTGTGCCCCGCCGTGGAGTTTATCCTGCCTTTCATCCAGGGCTTCCCAGGATAGGCTCCAGGCCACCTAAAGTGATGTGATGTACCTGCAAAACCTTCCCTGTCTTAGCTTGTTGAGACACTCCAGGAAATGAGACATGATATGTCTTAATGGATTTTGTAGTGAAAAGCTTCAGAAAAGGTAAGACAGTGGCCAAAAAGAGGAAACGCAACTAGTGCAAGCACGATTCTGAATATCTTTTTAAATTAAATTAAGGAGACTATTGTTTTCCAAAGCAACTTGGCCACCTTGTTGATCTTAATGCCTTGTTCTTTTGTGATCCCTGGATCAGTCACCTGTTAAAAACCAAATGAGCTAGACACATTTTAACAGGTCATACAAAAGATGACAAGAGTTGTACGCCGGAGTTAAAATGCAGCAATTTATCTTTTTAATTTTACGTGCCCCCTTGGGAGTGATGGGAGATTACAGGCAGCATTCAAGAGATCGGCGCTAAGTAATTAATGTCTTCCCCTTGGGGGTTGTCTCCTTGCCTTGTTTATGTGCAGAGCAATTTGCTGATAGTGGGGGAGTATAAGAAAAGTGCGTACTGTGAAATGCCCTGGAAGGAGAGCTCACACAGTCCTTCCTAGTACTTCCTTTGCCAAAGCTTAGTATAATCTGCTTGTCTTTTTATTTTTTGTTCTAACTAGTAACTTCATTATCCTTCCAATGAACGCTGTCTGTGCTGCTGTTTTCTTTAGTTCATAACCATACATTCATCTGAAGTGTCTCTTTGCTTCTTCAAATCCTTTGCTCCCAGCCCCGAGTGCATGCTTTGGCAGTGAAGTAGTGCTGCTACATGCTGAGTGCAGTAAGGCAGACTCTCCCGTGGGGCTGTGTTTTGTGCTGTTCTGTTACCACCCCTGCTCAGATCTCTACAGGCAGCGTTCAAGGATCCCATCCTCTCTAAGCGCTTCCTGACAGAGACGTCTCGAAGTCGAGAGGGACGTGTGGCAAGGCTTCAAGTCGCACAGCACAGAGCTGCGGCACATCACAGCCAACACGCCACTGACAGTCTTTCTCTGGGGCCGACTCTTCATATACTAGCTCCTCAAACACGAGAGGCTGTGCACCTTATCCCATTTAATGTAACAAAAGATCTGCTTTTAAGTTTCATCATCCTGTTAAGCCCTGCTTTAACACCAGTTAAGTCTGACATCAGTCTGATTAGGTGAGTTGGGAACTTTACTAATTAACCTATCATATTCAGGTCTAATTAGATACCAGTATTTTTTTGTACTAATAATGTAAATTCAAAAAATACTAAATACCTGAATGACGGGATCAAAATGGGAGCATGCTTCTCTCTTCCACTAATTAATATGTTCTAATTAATAATTCCTTGCATTTATATACTGTAGCACTTTTCATTCCATTTCAAAGTGCTTAATGAACAGAAGGGGACCCACGTTATGAACCACTGAAGTACAGCCCCTACCTGGGTGATGCACAGCAGCCCCACTGCACAGCAATTCAAGTGAGGAACTGCTTCATCAGTTGAAATAAAGGGGAAATAAAAGGAAACCTCATTAAATGAACTTAGAGCAAGATTTAGTCACTGGGTTTCCCACCCCTGCTCTTACATAACATGGAGCCATGGGATTTATAACAAACCAGAAGGCAGGTCTCCAGTTTTCCAAATCATCAGACAGATGCGGATTCCTAGAGCACAGTGTTCCCAATCACCATACTGGGGCATTCACACCTTCACTATTACAGCAAAGAATTTTGATTGGCATTTGTTCCCCTGTCTTATCTATTTTATTCATGACTCTGTGCATCATTTTTTATCCATCTGTCCGTCTATGGCAGGCAGAGCAGGGAGGACCTCTGTTTGTTATTTATCTGATGGCCCACAGGTTTATCTTTTAATCCATCTGCCAGGCACCCCAGTGGAGATAGGGCGCTGATGATGGGAGCTCTGTCTCTCCATCTGACTAATCTCTCTCAGAATGCACTTTTGCTCTCCTGTCATTCTCCCTCCTGTTTCCAGTCTTTCCCACGGTCTATGTCTCCCTCCCCTTCCTCCTTCTCCTCTGTTTCTACCTGTCTTGTTTCAAGTTTAAGCTCCAATCTGCAGGCTATGTGTGTCTTACTGATTGTGGGGAAGTTGAAGTGTCTGTTGAAGTGGGGGTTTACGCTAATAGCCTTAGTTTATATAGTTTAAGAGGTCATACACAATGATTTCTGACATCAAATTCAATTATTTTATTTTGTCTGCCATTTTTCTGCACTAAAAAGGTTTCAATTGACCCCTAAGCAAAGGGTCTTAGCACAATTTAGAAATCCAATTCATTTTACTTACACGTGCAGATATTCAGAAACAAAAAAGCACTGCACAGATTCAAAACATCTCTCTTGGTAAAAGATTCCCCTCCAAGCACATTACAAAAACTGGACATTTTTCTATATCAGCTCTTTCTCTCCTATTCATTACAGTCATACACACTCAAACATACAGTATCTATACTCTACACTCATACCCACATTTTGCACATATTTGTACTTAAAGTGCACACGCTTGCGCACTACAGTATACAGTATAAATGTATATTATATATAGAGGCACACACACTGAGAAAATATTTATCACTTTACAAATATGAAATGTTTACAAACCTGTACAACTCATTCACTTGATACATACTTCTCCGCATATAAATACAAACCAGACTGTTATACAGATAAGCAAATAGCTCTGTATCTACTGTGAAGACAAACTAAAGGACTGTTAAAGAATTACATAAATAGCAGCATTTAATTCAATTGAAACTACAGTACATACTGTTAAGTAGCTGCAGATCAGCATTTAGAGAATAGAATTTTCAGCACCTTGGACAGAGCACTAGTTTGCAAGAAGCTGGATCCTACAGTGTAGATCTCATTTGGAAACATCTTTTTTTCACATCACTGGGATGTGGATTGATAATAGAATATATATTTTTTTTTATTCAATTTGAAATGAATCCCTGCATTAATGTAATTACAGTAACCCTATGGAACCAGTAATACAAGAAATACTGTACTTGTGTTTGGGTTGAGTATGGGTTAATAGAAAACATATAACTGTTAATGCTCAAATTAGGAGGATATAATTAGTGGAATGCCACAGGGATCTGTATTAGGACCACTGATGTAACCAATTTGTATCAATTTCTGATATAATATCAAGTAAACTAGTTACAGTGCCTTGCGAAAGTATTCGGCCCCCTTGAACTTTTCAACCTTTTGCCACATTTCAGGCTTCAAACATAAAGATATAAATTTTTTATTTTATGTGAAGAATCACCAACAAGTGGGACACAATTGTGAAGTGGAACGAAATCTATTGGATTTTTGAAACTTTTTTAACTAATAAAAAAATGAAAAGTGGGGCGTGCAAAATTATTCGGCCCCCTTGCGTTAATACTTTGTAGAGCCACCTTTTGCTGCGATTACAGCTGCAAGTCGCTTGGGGTATGTCTCTATCAGTTTTGCACATCGAGAGACTGAAATTCTTGCCCATTCTTCCTTGCAAAACAGCTCGAGCTCAGTGAGGTTGGATGGAGAGCGTTTGTGAACAGCAGTTTTCAGCTCTTTCCACAGATTCTCGATTGGATTCAGGTCTGGACTTTGACTTGGCCATTCAAACACCTGGATACGTTTATTTGTGAACCATTCCTTTGTAGATTTTGCTGTATGTTTGGGATCATTGTCTTGTTGGAAGATAAATCTCCGTCCCAGTTTCAGGTCTTTTGCAGACTCCAACAGGTTTTCATCCAGAATGGTCCTGTATTTGGCTGCATCCATCTTCCCCTCAATTTTAACCATCTTCCCTGTCCCTGCTGAAGAAAAGCAGGCCCAAACCATGATGCTGCCACCACCATGTTTGACAGTGGGGATGGTGTGTTGAGGGTGATGAGCTGTGTTGCTTTTACGCCAAACATATCGTTTTGCATTGTGGCCAAAAAGTTCGATTTTGGTTTCATCTGACCAGAGCACCTTCTTCCACATGTTTGGGGTGTCTCCCAGGTGGCTTGTGGCAAACTTTAGACGAGACTTTTTATGGATATCTTTGAGAAATGGCTTTCTTCTTGCCACTCTTCCATAAAGGCCAGATTTGTGCAGTGTAAGACTGATTGTTGTCCTATGGACAGACTCTCCCACCTCAGCTGTAGTTCTCTGCAGTTCATCCAGAGTGATCATGGGCCTCTTGGCTGCATCTCTGATCAGTCTTCTCCTTGTCTGAGCTGAAAGTTTAGAGGGACGGCCAGGTCTTGGTAGATTTGCAGTGGTCTGATACTCCTTCCATTTCAAGATGATCGCTTGCACAGTGCTCCTTGGGATGTTTGAAGCTTGGGAAATCTTTTTGTATCCAAATCCGGCTTTAAACTTCTCCACAACAGTATTACGGACCTGCCTGGTGTGTTCCTTGGTCTTCATGATGCTCTCTGCGCTTTCAACAGAACCTTGAGACTATCACAGAGCAGGTGCATTTATACAGAGACTTGATTACACACAGGTGGATTCTATTTATCACCATCAGTCATTTAGGACAACATTGGATCATTCAGAGATCCTCGCTGAACTTCTGGAGTGAGTTTGCTGCACTGAAAGTAAAGGGGCCGAATAATTTTGCACGCCCCACTTTTCATTTTTTTATTAGTTAAAAAAGTTTCAAAAATCCAATAGATTTCGTTCCACTTCACAATTGTGTCCCACTTGTTGGTGATTCTTCACATAAAATAAAAAATTTATATCTTTATGTTTGAAGCCTGAAATGTGGCAAAAGGTTGAAAAGTTCAAGGGGGCCGAATACTTTCGCAAGGCACTGTACTTGTGTCCCATTCAGGGTATACCTTGCCTTGTGCCTGTTGCACAAATAGGTTCCAGCTCCCCCACGATACTAAATTAGATGAAGCAATTAGAAAATAGATAGATAGATAAACTAGTCACACTTGCAGGCAATAGTGAAAGAGGAAGATTAGAAAACACTGTAGAAACTGCAAATGAAATTCAAAGATTTAGAAACAAACTCAGGACTAGGTAAACAGCTGTATTGCATTACATACAAGTGAGAATAAACTATAAATGCAAAAATGGATAATACTGAGATCTTTATGAAAAAGATATATGTTGACACATCATTGCTATCTACTAGACAGTGCGGGAAAGAAATAAAAAGGTAAACAATATGTTCGAATATATTAGTGTACAGTTTCGGTCAACACAATTTAAACAATATTTCTGGTCGACAAACTATCTGGAGAATATCAACCAAATATACAGTATTCTAGGGTCAAGGGAGTGTCCTACATTAACATGCTGAAGGGTTTTAACCTTTTTAGTACTAACCAGAGAAGACTAAGAGAGGACCTGTGACAAGCAGTCAAAATCCTCAAAGGCATTGACAAAGTCAACCCAGAATATTTCATCTGTGTGTGCAGTGAAACACAAAACAGTGGAACCAGGTGGAAACTACATAGATGTGCATTTTAAAGCACGAACATAATCCAGTTTTTGTATTTACACAGATACCTTGGTTTCTTTCAGGGAAGGGCTGCATAAGATCCTTGAATCAATTAACGACCAACTACCAAACAAGCTAGACAGGCTGAATAACCTCTAGTCTGTGACCATCCCAATATTACTCAAACTATGATCTTAAAAAAGGTTGAAGACGCACCCTTATATTAAACAAAATTGCAGAAATGTTTAATGTAACCGAAAGAAAATGACATACTGTACACAAATTGAAAACAATACATTGCATAGAGATCATGTTTGTCACTCATTGCTCTGCAGTGTTGGTATTTATGTTTTTATTGTATTCACGTTAAAGCTATGATTATGTGAGTCAATGATTTAAAAAAGTTATCGCAGACGAACGTCGCTAAAAACCACACAGAATAGCTCTTTTGGTGGATAGCACGGTATTGTGCCAGTGTTGCAGTTGCAGTTCTAATCGGTCCCGCTAGGTGTACTCAGAGAGCTATGTAAAGCCGTACTCTGAAACCCTATGGTTGCACGGGAGGTTTAAAACGTACGGGCACATCATTCTCTTGAGAATGGGGATGAAGAAAAAGAGCCTTATGAAAACTATAATATTTCAGGGGTGGCAGAGATGAGTACGTTTTAATGTACAGATCACAGAGCTTTTCTCCAATCTGACTATATGTAACAAATGGCTCATACGCAGGCAACTAATTCTCATCACCACCAGCTCATACTACCACTTTCAAATCTCCCTTAGATTTAACTGCTTGCATGATCAACTCTCTGTCAGGCTCCCTGATGTAACTAGAAGTCCTTAGAATTGAGTACTGCCATACACTGTCACTTTCCAAGTCAGTCCTGCATGTCTGTGACCTCCGCTTTAAAAGCCCTCCTTATTGAAAGCTGTTGACAATAACCTACCTCTGAGTCCAGACTAGCTGTCTTTCTATCTTGAGGAATAGACAGATGTGAGAGGTAGAGATATTCATGTAATATAAATAAGCATGATAAATGAGTGACACTGCGGATGAAGAGACACACACCTGGTTGAAATGGAAAAGGATTTATATGTTTTTGTGGACTCCTTAATGTTTTTATTCAGAATACAAAATGCTAGGGCATAATGTGAAAAGGGCAGAACTCAAGCCAAAGGAAGTTATGTGAAAATTATACTTGTGAATTTAAAAGAACTTGTGAATACTTTGTAGAATTTTGGTTGCCATATTTCAAAAGGACATTAGTGTTCTGGAATCATTCCAGACCAAGACCACATGGGTAATCCCTGTCCTTAAAGGCAAATATTACACTGGAAAGTCAAAGAAACTGAATTTCTTTAGTTCTAAGCAAAGGAGACTACAAGGGCACTCGATCAAAGTATTTTAAATCCTCGCAAAATCAACCCAGAGGGTTTGTCCAGCACTGCAACAAGGACAGGAGAACACAAGAAAGCTAAGTGTACTTAGAGGTGAATTTTGGGAGCTCATCTGTACACAAAGGGTTGAGGGATTCCGGAACAAACCACCAACATTTTATTGAAGCCAATTCCATTAAAACCTTCATGAAATTGATGGATGTTCCTTGCCTTGATTGGCTACTATAGTAGGTATCAAATGAACTGAATGGCAATTTCTCATTCATATATTATTATGTTCTCTAACCACTAACTGTCACATACTGTACTTCCATTCCTTTAATCTCCACATAAACCAACAGTTTACTTTCCTTTCCTCCTAGACCCTCTGTTTAAAGTGTTAGCCCAGAAAGCTACATTCCCCCAGACTTGAGTGGCTCATGTTCAGCCTCCCTTTCTCCACACACCTTTCTCTGTACAGTAGCACCTAAACCAGAGTATTTCTTGCTTTTCCTTAGCAATGGCAGTTACTAGAGCTCTGTGGATCTCAGCAAGGTAAGTCTGGTGTGACTTTAAGTGCACCAGACTCTCTCTTATCCCGCCAATAGGTCCCCAGAGGGCAATCAGCCATAGGGCTGGAATTAAGTGAGTCAGCGCGGTTATCTGCAGACAAGAGAAGGCGTTAATCACCGCGTTTCTTGGCTCTTCCAGGGCTCATTAAGGCCTTGCAGAGAGAGAGACAGAAAGAGCACACGTGAGGGAGAGAAGGGAGTTCTAACAGTCACACAGAGGCTGGTGCCAAAGTATTGAGCTGCTCTAGCAGAGTGGGAACGAATATCCTTAGCTGAGATGTGTCAAGGTAATGCTCCTGCCATTGTCATCAGCACAAGCAATCAGCGTTGAAATGTCAGCATGAACGTCGCTCGAGGGAGGATTGATTTTCATTTTTCCCCCTCCAGGAGAAAAAGCAGTCTTTGGCATAGAAAATCAAAGAGGCTTCCCAGTGCTTCTTCTGGTTAAAAGCCTCCATCCTGGAGTGAAAGACAGAGGGGGAATCGCTGAACTAGGGTAGCCGAATACAGCCAATCAATCCACTTTACAATCAGCCTTTATTTATTTTTTGAAGGAATCTTTTACTGGGGAGCACTTTCTCAAAGTGTTCAGTAATCGGTCATGTTACACTAAAGGTGAAAAGTGCTTCCCAGGTATGGAGAGCTTACAAGACTGTAGCCCCTTACAATTGTGTTTAGGGAACTGAAAATACAAGAGTCCCTTTACATGGGGGCATTGGTTTATTTCTGGGTTCAGCGATCTCCTGCTTAAAATCTCTCCACGAGTAATCCAGCCTTGCCAATGCCCTGCAGGTTGCACAAAGCAAATTGTTCTGGAATTCGGGTTCTAAAGAAAATAACACAAGAAAGCTTCCAAACAAAAGCATTTGGTGGCTAGATGCTTTCTGATCACACAATCACCTTCTGCCTTTGGGTCTTGGGGCAGTCTCATTACCCATATCCTTTTGTGCAATTCTTTTAGGCCTGAATAAGAATGCTCTTAATTTCCACTTGTGTTCACATAAGGTTATACAATAATTGCAAATATATTTTTCTCATTTGGTTGCTAGAAACTGTGTCTCACCTAGCTATCTGGCAAGGATTCTAGAGGACCTGCTTTAAAAATGAAGCTGGGCAGCTTATTCTAGTCACCCAGGAACAAAGCTATAGACCTGGACGGAGATCTGGAGAGTTTAAAAAATGACAAACCACAGGCATGGCCATCCATGAATGGGAAACGTCCTGCATTGATGGGGCTCAGGACTCAAACCCATAAAGAGAATAGAGCCTCCATTCTCAGCACTGCCCCTCCACATGCTACAATGACCCATGACCAGCTTTGACCAAGACAAAATGTTGGCAGCATTCATTAGTACCAAACTTGACCCCCACCTGGTCAGACCCATCATGGTGCAACAGGAGAGCACAGCACAACAGAAGAGTTATCAGAATGTAGATACTGAAATCAAGCACTGGAAGTTACGAAACTGCAGAAAGAGCATTCAGCCTGCTTTATGTGCTAGGCATGCACATGAATAGTCAGCTCATACCAGAAGTAATAATTTGAAAAAATAACACAAGATGGATAATTAACCAGACTGACCAGCTGAGCACATGCTGACACTGGGCCACGGTATGCTGGGAACAGAAAGAGTCAGCTGTGACATGAAATCCATCAAATGAAAAGTTGTTTTTTTTCCTCCCTCAAACACGATCAGTGACCCTGGGTAATTGTCTGTCAACTCTGCAGTAAAACAAATTGCAATCTCTCGATTACATAAACAAAAAAGAAACTTTTGGACTTTTCACGCAAGTTTGCTGCATGAAACTCCTTCACTTCTGCTCAATTTCCTCCAGGCAAGATTGTGGCTGGTGTATGTGTGCAGTGCTAATGAAATTAGTGGATTTAAAAGCTGGAGGAATGTGTGTGTCTGCGTATGGGGTGTGTGGATGGTGGGGGGGGGGGGCACTGTGTGGAGACGGCAGTTGTGGGAGGTTGTCCTGCGATTCTTCCATGGAAAATCAGATTGTGTATGTTAATGTGATAAATTGATGTTAATGTCTAGGCTTATACGGTAACTGTAGAATACCGCCCCCAAAACTTTCTTCTGGATTCTGAAACAGACCTAGAAAGAGACACTTGGATCCTTACTGAATTACTCGGGGGCGATCAAATAACTGTGCAATCAAAAACCGACATTTTCTTGACCTCCAAGTATTTAATTTAATCACTCATAATCAAGCTTCTCGCCACCTCGTTTCATTACAGAGTCACTTTCCACAAAATGGATTTGGTCTGTGAGATGAAAAGTACGTAACATGCTATGAGCAGTCTGAGGGGGATGAAAGTACCATGGTAATTATCATCAGAAAACTGAAGTACAGTAATACATTTTCGTCTATTATTGTAGTGTTATTATACATGGTGATAATCATGGTGATAATCAATTAATGCTAGAATTTTATAACTTGCCATGTAGTGAACGTTTTGAACAGTTGTACTTTAGTAACTCTAATGTAAAGGATATGGGGTGGCAGAGGTGCAAACCATAGAGCGTAACAGTTGGTGGGGTTTCAGGGTGTAAAAAAGTTTGCAAAGGTTTTAATCAAGGAAGTCAAATGGTTCAATAAAGTCTTGAATTAAGGGATTATGTTTAGCAGGAATGAAAACCAGCAGGTGTGTGAGCCTCCAGGAACAAGATTGGGAAACCCTTTTCAAGGACACAAAAACTGATTTAACACTAGAATGAATATCAATGTACATTTTCACCTGGTAATTAAAAAGTCACCATGTTATAAAAACATAGAGGGCCTTGAAAAGGTACTGTATGTACCCCCTTTCCAGTAATGTTCCATTTTATTCAGTTAGAAAAAATGTATATGCATTGCCCTACAGAGTGATTGGGACAAGAGATCAAGAAAGGGCTCCAGTTACTGATTACTTGCCACTGGAGGTTGCTATATGACCTCTGATTTTTAGAAATAGCCACAGTGGGTGTTGATGATCTAATGATCTTGGTAGCATGGCAGTTTTGGTGGTTGTTTTATTAACGATCTTGAAAAAGGCCTATAATAAACTATTTTGTATTAATGTTCACACCTTACTAACTTTTGTATTTTTGTATTGTATCGGGACCCTTCATCAGCAAGGGTCTTTCACTGTGAATATGTTTTATTAAAACTCTCTTAATCTCAATGTTTTCTCAGGATGATAGACTCCAGAACAAACCCAACATTATGACCAATTCAGGTGGTTTGAAAACTGTGTCAATTATAGCTTTAACAAGCAATTGTTGGACCGGTGGTTAACTTTCCTAACCCTATTGACGGGGATTGTTTCATAAAGTGAGATAAGTCAGTTAACCGGATAACTTTAGTGAACATGATGACAGAAGTCTAAATTTTTGGTTTCGTGAAACAAGATTGAATTGTATACTGTTAAGCAGCATACCCTCTATTCTTAACCTGCTCCAGTGTGACTTTGAGGTTAAGAGCTTGACTCACAAGCAGTCACCCTGCAAAAAACAATGTCACGTTTCTTCACGGATCCAGTTGACATTAGAGCTTTGTGGGGAGAATAAAAATTTAGAGGTTGCCAATACCCTTTACTTTTACCCTTTAGTTCATAGATGATTTCTATTTGAAAGACACCATTTTGGCAGACGGGGTATACTTTACATTCATCAACTCTTACATTGTTAATACTGCTTGTCGTAGCTCAGCATTTAAATACATTTGAACATGGTTTATGGGGCTGAGGTTCCTTGTGAATGCAGTTTTTTTTTTTGTGTTGGTGACTTGGAGAGATTCAGTAAAGCAACAGTGTGTCTTGCAATAAAGAAAGCTGCTCTAAAAGATTTGCATGCATTCATAATGTTTCCCAGCCATACATTAGTGAATACCATCAAACAGGTGTTTCATGAAATAGCTGGTAATATTCTCATATTTAATTCTATCCACTGTTAATGTAACTTCTGTTCTCTGTTGCTATGCACTATGATCTGAACATTTCTTGCAGCATCTCCTAATATAACAGGTGTTCTGCACTCCACAGACATCCTCATTAAAGCTCCCACAGGGCCAAACAAGGCTGATTTTTTTAAAAAAGAAAATCAATTTGCAGCAACAATGTACAGTTAAAAAATAAACTTCCAGCCTGAAATATGAACATTGCTTACCACAACAGACAATAGAAATTATCAACCATTTCCATCAAAAGTGCCACTGATAGGTGTTACCTAGACTTAGACCTTCATAATGTACAGTTTCCATTATCACGTTGAAATGAAATGATCTGTGATGCATTGTGTCACATTGCCTTGCCAACATGTACATGATACTGTACCTTCACACAGGTCTGTGACATCACTGTTGCAGGTGCTGTGCTGTATAACATTGCCACCCTTAGGAAGGAGAGAGTTCCTCCCCTCCACCTGTATACTGTGATTAACTTCCTCCCATTTATCTTAATCAACAGGGCGGCAGAGCTGAGAGAGCCATCATAGCTGAACATCATTTTAGCGAAACTGTGATCTTTTTTTAGGATTTATGTTTTTCTAATTTCATTTACAGTAGGATAATTTGTCCCCATCATAAATAGGTCACATATTACCTGTCTTAAGGCTTTGAGCAAATTGGGGGGAGCCTCTCCTACAGTATATTACTTGATTAACACAACAAAAATGTTGGGAAAAAGACAATGTCCCAATAAAGTGATACATTCTTCATTTTGTTGATGATGGTGATTTGTTCTCCTCCTGTCTTACTCTGCTCATGCTTCTTTTTTGGCTAAAATTAGGGAATATTTTCATTCAGAGATACTGAATGATATTGTACAGTATCACTCCTGGGTGATATTCTTGTATTTTGTCTTGACCTGCTGCCAGGTCCTCTCTGGACCAGCTACTGTAAATGTATAAGTTACTACTACATAAAAACAATATTGTACAACTACACAATAGCTTGAAGACGGGGTCTGCAATGTCATAAAAAAAGATATTTAAGTAATTCAACGTGATTTTTATAGTATAGTTTCTTCTTATCTTGAAATATTTCATTGGATTTCATAATTAATTTCCACATTCAATTTATCAGTGAGTCTTTGTCAGGCATCATCTCTAGCTTTTGCAGTGGCTACAGTAGACAGTATCTCCTCATTATTATAACAGATTTTCTCCTCATAGTATTCCATAAGGAGCTGTAATTCATGGTCACTTGATTAAGATGCACATTTCCCTGTGGCTTTACAGGCGCAGATGAAGAATTCGATGCTCAACCCTCTTGCCTACTGAAGTGTGGTGTGAATGTGCAGTAAGTCAGATTGTTTAAGCCTGAATCACTTTAACCGGACAACCAGAGTTTGCCTTTGTGAAAGAGCAATCCTGACGTCAGTTACCTGGTTAATTCAATCTAGTTAACTTCCAGAATCCAGAAAATTGTGAATAAGTTCAAAAGTGCTTTGCGAAACAGCACCGTGCCTCCCAATCCATCACAATGGCTAAGTTCTTCTCCAGGGGTTTGTCCTGTGGTAAGGGGTAGCAGAGGAAGGTCAGTCCTCTGAGGCTAAATTTGTTTCAGGTGTACAATACACAGATGCACACACTGAAAAACGCTGTCTAGACTGTTTTTTTCAGCCCTGGTCATGTTGTACCTTTGTTTCTACAGCATTTTCTTCCCAATTAGCTCTTGATGTGTTAATTGACCTTACAATTATACTAATAATTAGCTTAATCAGACCTTATTGAATGTGTTCCAGATCTTAAACAGCTGGAGAGTTCAGGTTAGCTATACATTTTCACAAACTCTAACTTGTCAGTTTTCTAGGAGGAAGTACATTGGGCTAATGTAGCAAGTTATTAGTTTAATTAAATCAGTTAGAGCCTCACTGGAATGGAAACCAGCAGATATGAGGTTCTTCAAAGGGTTGAAAAATCATATTTTAGAAGTTAACATTTCTTTCTGAAATTGTAGTACTCCCATTTACCTTATTTTCTTGTCTGCTAAGGCTCAGCTTAAATAACAAATATCAGAATACCAGTCTTTCTCAAATCCATATAGGCTAGTGGCTTTTCACCATGTAGAAGCAAATAATACCAAGAAATCAGAAAGCTCTCATCCAGTGCTGTGGAGCTATATTACATCTTGACTTTATAATCGAAAGCGACGCACTCTTCTTAACAAAATGCACAAATAAGCAACTGTTTTTGGCATTATAAGGAAAAAGACTCAAAGTACAATTCCTCCGAAGTGGATCCCCAATCTGAAATAAGAGAGTTTAAATTAATAAACTCACTGTGCCACGTAACTACTCTAGTGAATTGAGCCAAGCGTGAATTTGATTGTATTTTTTTTAAATGGCCCCAAACACAATTTTCTCCAAAATGGAATCTGGCATAGTTTAAATGTTTAAAAGCAATGAACTTTCTGGGTATCATTTTCTTATATTTTTTTTTTTGGTATGTAATTAATTTTTGCAGATTTTGTTATTGCTTCTCATCTCCTGAGCATATCATGGCACTGGGGAACAATTTGCTGAAATACCAAAGAAGTACCTTCCAGTGCTGTGCACTCTCCAGTATCCCCCATGTTCCCCCACAACAGTAAAAATATCCTACTGCTTTCTCCCAGTCTGCTTGTCCCTGCACTATTAAGGACTCCATTTTCATTAAGCCTTAAATTTCATTATAATTACTCAGTGAAAGTCTCCTTTGCCTGGAGGCTGATTATTTTTGCACTTTCAAAACTCATTAGTTCTCTTCCCCCCCTCTTGTATTGTTTCCTTTCCTCTCTTATTTACTTTTTCCTCCCTCTTCTTCTCTGTTTGCTTTCTGAAGTCCTATCCCTCAACTCTGCCGAAGAAGCACAAAAGGGACTGAACTCTAATTACACTGTGGTTGGAGATGTTTATTAGTTGTGTCCTCTGTGCTGAAGTGTTGGAGATCGAACAGAGGTTTGAGGGTAATTCTTTTTGTTATTTTGGAATACCTATTGGCACAATCTCTTGACTACGGCCCCAAGACATTGAGAAAAAAAACACCTTTTGGCAGAGAAACATTTGAAACTAATTAGCACCTCTGAGAGAATTCAGGAAAGGAGGCTACTGTTGTTGATATCTCCCTCTCTCTCTTTTTCTCTCTTTCACTACTGTATCTCTATCCCATTTAGTTTAGTTAAGTTAATGATTAAATGATGATTATTTAGTACAGGCAGCGCAGTGGTTAGCATTTCTGCCTTGTAGCGATGGGGTCTGTGGTGCTATTTTTGTGGAGTTTGCATGTTTCCCCACGTGTGAAGGAGATTCTTCCAGGTGGTCCTCCCACAGTCCAAACACATACTGGTAGGTTAATTGGCTTCTGGGAAAATAGGCCCAAAAATGTATTGAATTATATATAATTGATTATATTGATAAAATGACAATAAAGCTGGACCTGCTAGAGTCACATAAAACAAAACAAAAAATCATTAGATTTAAAACAATATCACATGCTTACAGATGCAGTATGCCTGATGCCCTCTTAGTATGTGCTCCAGTATTACAGCCAATGAGTGCCTTTTGCTAGTTTTGTTAGCAACATGAAAATTGAAAAATGAGTTTGATGTAGTGGCAGAGTTACTGAAGGATGCAGAAGAGAATGATGTATTTGAGGTGCTGACTAAAGAGCTGAGTCTTGAGCAGGCAAGGAGAGGTGGTCAGTGAACTGTGCTGGGTAGTTGACTCCACCACTGAGGACTGAGGGTGAAGAATGAAGTGACTCTGAAAGTACGGGAGATGGGCTACAGTCTTATGGAAGAGGAGGAGTGGATTGGGAGTGGGGTTGAAGGCAGAGCAGATAAGATAGCAGGAGGCAAGATCTAAGGTTTTTAATTTGAGTTGTGTGGCAATACCATACTGTAACAGATCCTTATCAAGGGTACTCATGAGACCCTGGACCGTTGAGTTTGTGAACCAATTTTGGTCTGATCTTTTCTGAGTTTCCCTTTTCCGTCCTTGAGATTTTAACCTTCCTTTGTTAATTTTTTTTTGCTTCACCTGCAAGAGATCGAAGAGTTTCATGGCAGATACAGTTTGACCAGAGGTCTAGATCAGAAGCTTGACTGTGATTCTCCTACAATCTGATATGTTAACCGTCATTTCTAGCTTGTAAGTTGCTTATGCCAGTCTTTCACTGATTTAGTGTCGCCCTAAGACATGTGTTGCACCAGTCTTAAACCTAAGGGCTGTCTGGCTTCACTGTCCCTATACTGTATACTGTACTAGGAAATCCATTCTGCCATGATGAGTTTTCTACAGAAACCTATTATTTTAGGACACAAAATATACAAAAAATATTGTGTTTAAATGAGATAGCATTGCGTTTTGATGAGATAACATAGTTTAAACACAATAATTATTGCACTTAAATGAGATAACATTGACATAACCGTTTATGGAATTCTTTTTGATTCTAAAGTCCACCTTGCTATAGATCCTGAGCAATTGAGTAATGGGAAGTCTACTCCACAGGGTGAAATATGGACTGACTCTTTCAGTCTTGGAGCCACTTCTGTTTCTGTGAAATCCTGCAGGGATTCCTGCTTCCTCCAGATTCACCAAATGGGGCTCTGGTAGTCAGGTGGAAGTGTCATGCTCTCCTGTGCTGGAGCACCGTAAAATGAGCTAATATTGCCTTGGCAACCAGTGAAATTTTAATTCACCTGTTAGTCAATCAATTGCTGTGGTTAGGATATCAGACAGAAGGCCTGTGCCACCTGTGTGCAACTTGCAACCTGGATCTGGATATTAAAGATCTGCCTCAGCATTACTTAGTGTTCTGTTCTCAAACTGGAGCCTTGCTCTAAACCATACTGTAGTTCTGTTTTAAAGTCTCAAGTTCTCATCTCGTCCTCTGCAACTTTCTGGATTCTTATCTGAATTCTTATCCTTGCTTCATCCTGACTTGGGCTCCTGGATTTTCTCTTTGTGCATTTTGAACCATTTCCTTGGAAACAATCTTTGCTTGCTTGCCTTGACCCTGTTTGTGGATTTCCTTTTTCTGTGCCTACCTGGCTTCGATCCTTATCTTGATCTCCATGCAATTGAATCAAGTCCACATTCAAGATACGTGTGAAAGCTGGTGTGCAACAGTTTCTCCAGAATAAAAGGTGTCCTGCACAGGTATCTTACTTTCCATCACATTCTGGAACATAAGAAAAGTTACAAATAAGTGGGTTTCATTCTGCCCATCTTTGGTAGTTAGTACTCAACTGATCCAAAGATCTCATTCATCTGAATCTTTAAAGAAACCAGGGTATTAACTTCAAGAACATAGGTGGATAGCTTATTCCACACTTATTTCCATGTAGTTTCCCTTTGTGCCCTCTTCTTCCTTGTTCAAAATCCTTTGAAGACCAATTAATGGAGACAGGAGCAGGTTTAATGGTATCTGGAATTTCCTAGTCATGGCAAAGGGCGGGCTATTAAAAAGGGTTGTCAAGCACTTATGGCAGAAGAGTATCTTGGCTGCTGTAACTGCAACTGGGCAGCCCATTTTAGGATCTGTCACCCCTTCGAGGGAGAGGGCTCAAAATGGAACACTAAACAGAGACTACTGTATGTTATCGCTAATGGCTAGATCACTGAACCCAGAGTGCTCTCCTTTATGTCCTATATGAGGACTGTCAGTGAATATCTGTTGACCTTCCAGAGATTCCAGGATCCTAGACCATCTGTGGCTAGAGAACCCAAGAGGTATAATATCAACATTACCACTCAAACTGAAGAAAGCTAGTTTTTCAAATGGTAACATTGTCAAGGAAGGAGTTAAATATTACCCAAAGCCATTTTATTTTTAGATGTCAATGCTCCTTGTGAATTTTCTTTCACTCACACTGAATGGAATCACTTCCACCCCCCCCACCCAGTATGTGTATATCTGTAATTGCATCCTTGTGGGTGTAAGTTTTCCAGCATTAAATAACAGTCAGAAGGGAGTTTTCAGAGTCAAGCAGTTCAACTTGGTGACACTTTCAGAGTTTCTTGTACCATGTTATTTGTCAAAGGAAGAATGCACTGATACCGTATGTTGCTGCTCCTTTTCTTTCCACGTTCCACTGGTATTCTGATGAAGTTTTACAAAGGAGTTAGACCCTTATTTAATCTATTTTTTTTGTGATGTGCTGTTTCTTCAGCACATAGGATTTTGGGGATGAGGATTGTGAAGTTATGGTTGAGCTAGAGGGAGGTTCATTTAATTTTAACTAATGCGAGAGAGTGTTAAAAGATATTGATTAAATATTCTGTTTCTTCTAGTTGTGCTCTGATTTCATTATAGTAGCATTTCAAGTATATGTATGAACTCACTTGTTCTGCCCTTGCTATTAAACATGCTTTATTCTTTAGTTTTTTGGAAGATGTGTTTGACACAAACCACAATTCTTCTAACTTTGTACCAGAGTTATAGTGCAGTGATTAAAGATTAGCACTTACAAGTAGTCCTTTTTCTTTCTCTTCAGATTTTATGAATTTATGGAGTTTTTTTTTAATGCAGCAAGTAAAATTCTATAAATTCCTTTTGTAACTATAGACAAATGACAGAAGCTTGACTAATAAGTGCAAACAAGATGAATTTCAGAAAGCACCTAAGGTAATTACATTGTTTTGCAAAGTATGCTGTGCAACATTGTATTAAATATTTTTTAATATGACTACAGCACAGCATTTTTGCCTTATTTATGTTTTATAGGTCTACATATTGTTTTGAATGTAATTCATCTTACATAAAAAGCATTGCTCATCAATTCGCTTGGGTAACCAGACTGTTTGGATCAGACAAAAGTAACATGGAATTAAATTGTATTTTACAAAGCATTCAGATTTATCACTAGGTTTTGTTTTTTTGGCAGCAGTGTTACCATCTTGTAGCCCATTCTCATGAGATTGCAAAAGCAAAGCAAGATCTGGGAAACCGCCAAGAAAATCTAGGTTGTTGATTGTCCCGTAGGTGGCACTGTTCCCAATTTTTCTATTCATTTTCTAACTCCTTCTTCCAATCCAGGATTGTAGGGGAATTGGAGCCTATCCCAGCAAGCAAAGGACACAAGGCAGGATACCTCTTGCATAAGACACCAGTCTATCATAGGGCTCACACAGACACAGTCACACATAGACTCACACCAGGGCTAGGGTTCCCAAAAACCAATTAACCAGTAAGTTGTGTATGTTATGTATGGAGGAAACCCACACAAACACATGAAGAAGAATGCTAACCACTGCACTACCATCACCCAACATTCTTCACCCTGGACTAGAATTTCTAAACCAATGCCCAAATATGGTGACTGGGGACAATGTGCTGTAGGAGGCGCTGTCCTTCCGGAAGAGGCATTACACAGAGGTCCTGACTACTTGGACAGTTATAATCTCATAGCACTAGTTGTGTGTGAAGTCTTGTGTGATTGGGCCTTCCTTAAGTTGTGTCTTAAAGCAATTTCTCACTTACCCTCCTAATTTGCTGTGTCTTACCTAAGTGGGGGCTACACTTCAGAGGTGGATAAAATAAATTCAGTTCTATGTGCAAAGTGCATTGGGATTATTTGGGATAAACTACAAAGAACTACAGTATATACTGTACATGAAAATAATTATTATTAATTCTTGGCTTCCCCTTGTTTCTGGTTCTGTGCGGTGATCTATACAGTAGGTGTTTGTATTCTTCAGAGGACATTGAGTATGGCTTGGTACATTGAACTTAAAATCTTAATGTTTCCTGCATCCATACAGTGAATCAAATGTATTAGGTTGTTCTTTCTTCCAGAACAAATAAAATAACAATTTCAAGTTTTCATTTTTGTTCGTTATCAAACTTATCAAACAAAAAATAATTTTGCAAGCTGTGCTCTTTTGCATACTTTATGTTTGGCCTCCCTAGATAAAGATGTCTGCTAAGTCGAAGTAATACTAGCACAGAAAATGTTTCTTCTGTAGATGCCTGACACTCACTTTTCCAGAGTGAGATTACAGATGGCTGGATTTGATCTGTTGTGCAACTGCAGGAAGCTGAGAAATTTTTTCCTAAATATAGATGCAGATACAAACTTTTTTATTTTTTTCCCTTCCTTTCCAGTTAATTCTATTTACTTAGAGGTCACCGACAAACTAAAATGTGATTCTTATTCATAAAATACATGCCTGCAGGCGGTCTGTGGGGGTGTTGGAGCGTGGGTGTGCTCAAACACATTATCGTTACAGTACACTAGATAAATGTCCCTTCAGAGTTGATTTCTGCTTTCGGTTTCATTTCTGATTATTACTATCATGGAGTGTGGAGAAAGAACAGGTGCTGATTTGTTTTTCAGAGCTCATGTGAACATGTTTCTCAAGTCCGACTGTTTTCATTTCTGTAAATGCAAGGAAAATGACCTTGAAAGAACAGAGGTATTGTTATTCAGATCTGCCAGCATTATAATCTTTGTCATATAATAACAATGTTCCAAGTCTTCCGTTATGCTCTTAATTGCATTTGGTGATGGCATTTTCTTTTTGTGTGCTTCACAAACCTCCATGCAGGTCTGAGTTAAATACAATATGAGAAAACTACTTTTCCTGTTAGGAGTGTTGTTAACTTAGTGCCTCTGACAGACTCAGAGACAAGGCAGGAGTGAAAGAGCACAGGACTACTCTCTCCCTGGATGAGATGCCAGTCCATTGCAGGGCCAGAGAGAGAGGAAAAATTTAGAGGAGCCTATCCAGCATGTCGTTGTGTCATTGGAAAGTGAGAGAAAACCAGTGAACCTTAAAAAAAACCCCTCATGAACACAAGCAGAGCATGCTTACTCCACACAGAAGGTACTGCAACCCAGAATTAAACCCAGGACTCAAGAGCTGTAAGGCAACAGTACACCTGTGTTATGTGTTGAAGCTTTCCTCCCATCTCCTCAAACGCACACTGTCTAGATGATCAGTGTTTCAAAATTGTCACTGTGATCAAGTGTGTGATTGCGATTGTGAGATGCAGGGACATCACTTCTGGAGTGTAGTTCTGCATGGAACCCTGTGCTTCCTTCATCAGTACTGGGTTGCTGGTTTGCTTACCAGAAATAAATAGCCTTCTGATAATGAATGGATAGAACACAGCTGTGTTAAAATAAAGCCATAAAATGGATATGTTTTTTTTAGGTATGGACATGAGTTGCACGTTGATTGGAAGTTATAGAAATGCTCAAGTAATTAAAAATCAAGCTTTGAACTGGAACTATCTCCTTTTGAGTGTTGTTTGGTATTTAGACCCCAGTTGATGAATTCCAATTAGTTCTTCTTGTCATGGAGTCTCTTATGTGACCTAGAAGAACTGAAGATACACTCAGTGGGCAGGGCTGTTCAAGGCCTGTACTAACCAGTTACTCACTTCCTTTTCATGTGAGCTCCTGTGCAAGAGAGCTACATAAAACAAGTGTTTGATTATTGCAATAGGCTTTACTAGGAGAAGATAATGAAGGATTGATTCAGGGTGAATTTACCTACTGTCACGCCCTCTACATCTAGAGGGTGCTCCTACTCTGTCCTGTTCCTTGTTTCCCTGTGCTTTTCTTGTCCTTCCGGTGTGTCTTTGTGTGGGGCTATATAATTCCGGGTCACCCTTAGCTTCTCACTCAGCATTGAGGGTCCAGATGTCTTGAGACCCGCCTAGCACCAGGTTGTCTCCTCTGCAGCATTAGGGCATAGGTTTGTTCCCAACATTGTCTGACCCCTTGAGCCTGGGATAACCTCCATGTTGCCCCTTTTGCCGCTACGCATACGGTCTCTACTGCTCTCTTTGTCATTCCACGGCATGCCCTTCTGACATCAGTGACACCTACTGATTTTCCAGTGTATTATTTGTAGAAAGGGTATTATTATTATGCAAATAGTCACTGCTGTGGGTTATGTGTGAAGAATACCATTCTGCTTTGTTGCAATATGCTGATCTACCAATAAAACTGTTTCTTGTAAAAAAAAAAAGAATCACACATTCTTTCTGTAATTTATATCCCCCATGCTGGAATTGCTAATCAGGTCAGCTCATGTCCAGAACTCCTCCTCGACTGCACTCCTGAAAGAGATCCAGTGCATACACAGACCCTGGAAAGATAAAGACCATCACACGATCTGGGAAAGTAATTGTTTCTTGTTGTCTGAAATACAACCATAGAACCACAAATGTTTTAGCAGACAGATCAAGAATATACTCCTGATATTGTGAGATTCTGAATGATAAAAGCATTCGGCATCAAATGACTAAAGCACATATTGTAAGGAGTTTAGAAGAGAACCCGATACACAAGCTAAAATAGTTAAACCTTTTCACTACAAGAGGACCCGATCGAAGTATATAGATCCTCATAGAATTAAAACAACAGTGAAACACAAACCAGAGGACAGAAGTAAACATTACCTGGAAGTGCATTAAGAACAGGAGGCATCACTTTACACCAAAGGTTGTGGGAGTATGGAACAGCCACATGACTCATATGCTGGCTTCTTGGATCAATTAGCTGCAAACTATCAAAGACTATATGGGCTGAATGGTCTCTTCTAAGGCTATTTGAACAGTTCCAGTATGTTTGCATTATTGTATTGTTGATTATGTTATTTTCTTATGAGCTCCTTGCAAACTCTCTGGCTCTTTTATATATTTACTTTTGAGTAGAAGGTAGGTTCTACTTACTACTGCATCCAGAACACCCTTTTCCACTGTACTTCCTTTTACACTGTGCTGTGTGAAGTATGAAGTAAAACAACATGGCAGAACAGCTATCGCTATTAGCCCTGTCATTGACTTCATGAGCTGTTTTCCTTTTCTTTTCTTTTTCTTTGTCTCTACAGCTGGAATCCCGCTGGTATCCCGCTGAGCCGGGAGATGAAAAGTGACTTTTATTTACCCTCAGAAAGCCCACACTCATTTCTATCATCCTCGGGTTCTCTCTTGGAAAAAGCTCTGTTAAAACAAAAGCTTTTTGTCTCAGAAATCACGGTCGCTGAGCTAGGGAAAGAAAAGCCCTCCGGTTTGAAAGGTTTGAAATCTCCTCCTGCAAACCCTTGTTATTTCATCATCCTGTGGTGCGAGCTCTGCTTGATTCCCTGTTGATGTTTCAGCTTTATTGGTTATGACTTGCCATCCATCTCACTGCTCTGCTCTAGTGTAAACAGTTTCTGAAAAAGCTTCTCCTAGCTGACTGGGAGGAAGAGATCAGGGGAAGTAAATTGGTGTCGCACAAAATCCTGTTGGTGAAGCAGTATGCTTTTATCACAGTGTGTCAGTGATGTGTTTCCTCTGTGACATTTCTTCATAATTCACTATGTTGGATGAGCTGGAATTTACAGTAATTTAGTTCCTGTGGACAGAGATGTCAGCAAACAAAGCTCCTCATAGACTGTTCCTGTGCAGGGAGATCTTGTCATCTGTTACATACAGTAATACAATTATAATTAATAACAATTTCTTGCGTTTGTATAGTGCTTTTAATCTGAAATGAAACCAAATTGCTTCATATGCAGTGCCTAAGTCATAGGATAAAGATCTTAAGACTCAGCTAATTACTGATTCAGGCAGTGCTTTGGCCAGGGAAAACGACCCCCATTTCACAGCAGTTTGATCCATTTTTAGGTTTGGTAAGCTGTTGCAAAAGAAAACAACAGGTGGATATTTCAGGCTTGTTATCCTGAATCTGCACAGACAGATGGATCCGTTTAAAACACATTCTGTTGCTCACATTTCAAGGAAAGGCTCAAACTGCAAAACTGTTCTCTGTTTCCTTTAGCTAAGGTGATGCCTGCTCCAGTAATTAGGTCATAGCGTCCTTATGATACGTTGAACTTTGCCTGCACTAAAGTGTTGAAAGCCTTTAAGCAATTAACCTTTAACCTTTAACCTTTAATTAATGCTCTGGGATAAATGCTATCTCTGCAAGTTAAGCACATGCAGTACAAAGCTAAGGAGAAATCTTGAAAACTCAATTTTTTATGCATGTGAACCATATAAAAATTATAGATGAAAATAAAATCAGTCATTCCAAATCCCAATAAAAAGCAACTGAGAAGTTAAAGATGCCCCTGGGTTTGAAGTTGTGCAAATTTTAAGATGGGTTCGGTAAGCAGAAATGTATTACTGCTTTGAAAGTTCGTTAATCCAGGGAAATTAGCCCTGCCAGCCTCATTAGGTTTCAAGAACTCAATTGGTGCTTCGGGGGTCTTGAACAAGACCTGATATTTCCCCTCACAGCGAGATCTGTGGAAGGGGGAAAAAGCAATGACACATGCGCACACAAAGTCGAGAAGAGTGAAATGTTGGTAACATTTGCCAATTAAACAAATTGCGGTGCATCTAAGGAGGCTAATTTAGCCTGTGTTGGGCTAAGCTGGGAATTGATAATTACAGCATATTGTGGGGAAATATGCAAAGGCGTTAGGGAAATAATTACATTTAAATGAGGAGGTTTTGCATTTAAATATAGGGCTAAAGAATATATATGTAGCTCACAGTAGTGCGTAATAAATTGTTAGAAAATGGGCTCAGTTTGAGTAACTAGGGATTATAGACAATACAAGGCCACATCGAGTGAAACAGGGGATTTATTTCTAAAGTCTCCTCTCATTCATTTGTCCCCTCAAAGAATTTTAGAGTATACAGGACTAATCAAGAGTCCCATTACATTTACCGTTCTGTTTAAGGTTTTACAAACTGCAGACCATGTTATATAAATGTTTCTAACAAAGATGGAAAGCTCTAAACATCATGCTATTTATTTTTTGTTTCTTTCTCTAAAAACACATTCAAAATACAACAAGAAGTTTGAAATAACCTCAACCTGGTAATATCATATATTAGAGAAATTTCAGTTTGCAAGCATGAAATAGATCAAACTTGCATGCAATGAGAGTCTTATCCTTGCAAACACAGTTAAATTGATTTCACAAAGGATTTCATCACTAAGACTTTAGTCATGTGTTCTCTCTAAGACTCAAATGTATGACTTAGTTTTGAAGAGTTACAGTAGGTGTTTATGCTAACTTGTTAGTGTGCCAAAAATATATGAAAAGTTAAAATTGGGAGAAAGCCATTTGACCTATCTCTCCTGTTTAGTAGGAAGTAGTTAATTGGTCAGTAGTTCTCATTCAACTGTTTTCTTGAATAGCTTCAATAAAATGGCTGGATAGCTTATTTTTAACTCCTATAACTCTCTAGTTCAGGAATGTCCAATCTTGGTCCAGGAGGGCCAGTGTATCTGCAGCTTTTTTTACGTTTTCTTAAAGCAATCAAAAAACTGGGAGAAATGGTTAAATTGATCTAATTAAGTCAATAATAATCTTGTTTAGATCCTTAAGAGACAAATGGAAAAGGATACCTCACCCCCTAGGACCAGGATTTGAGAATCATGTTTGAGATGATGCTTGTACACTAACTGATAAAAACCCCCACATTACTTTGATATATTCTAAAAACTCTTCCATTCAGATCAAGGGTGGTAATATTGAAACAACATACAGTAATTCACTCATAAAGTGCAATATCTAATATAAATATATATGAATGTGCTGAATTTTTGGTTTCTGTTTGACAGAAAACCAAACAGTTAATTACAACAACAACTGCTGTCACTAAAAACACTTTTCAAGAAATCAACCAGAATGATTCTTCGATTGAAAGAGATTTCATACACTGAGAAATTAAAAGAATCCTTGCTAACTAAACAACATTGTCCAAAAAGTGATATTTAAAATACAATAATTCTTTAATAAAAGACATATCTTTTGATTTGCACTGCTGCTTTCATGTCTTTGCTTTCATTATGGTTAATATTATTTTGATAGCTAACTATATTAGTTCATAACCTCCTTAATTTAGTTACCCCAGTTCATACAGAGGATCTTTGCAAAACATTCATAATACTGATCACCTGAGAGGCGAAATCTTTGGTTAATAAAAATGAGTAAAACAAGTGGTTTAAATCCATCGATCTATTTAGTATAAAGGTATAAATGTAGCAAGGTGGCACAGTGATACAGTGGTTAATATTACTCTTTTGCAGTGTTGGGGCCCCTGGTTCAATTCCAGACCTGGGGTGCTATCTGTGTGAAGTTTTATGTTCTCCCTGCATTCATGTGAGTTTCCTCAGTGGCTCTGTTTTCCTCCAACATTCCAAAAACACGCTGACAGGTTTATTGGTGTCTGGGAAAATTAGTTCTGGTGTGAGTGCATGTCTGTGTGTCAACCCTGTGATGAACTGACATCTAGTCCAGGGTGTACCCCATCCATTACTTGCCAGGTTAGGCCCCGGCTCCCCCATGACCCTGCATTGGAAGAAGCAGTTAGAAATTGGATGGATAGATGGATAAAGGTACCGTAGAATGCACGACCTGTTCTGATTCAAACTGTCCAATTGATTCATGGCCAGATTGCAACCCTATCACTAACCATAATGGAATCAGGTTCATTGTTTGCTAATCTTGGTCCTGAAGTGTTCACCTACAAGGTCTATACTGTAGGTAAATAAGGATGAAGCTTAACACTTGTCAGATTGGAGCGTATCCTGATTCATAGCATTAAGCGAACTGAGAGTATGTAACTTTTGTAGATTAGCCAGAGCAATGTTGATACTCATTTTTACAGTCGGTAGGGCTGGAGAAACTGGGGTGAAGAACCTTACTTAAAGGTAGAACAGCACTGTCTGTCACTGACAGGAGCACTAACAGTAAAAGCCTCCATAAAAGGTTTTACAAGCTTTTCAATTAATCAGTTTTAAAGACTTAGAATAATGACCAATTTGCAGGCCTAGACAGGTAATTGGTTTAAAGTAATTTTAGATATCATTTGAAAAGAATACCCTAATAGCCCTCAATTTTCAGGAAAATGACCAAGCAGTTGACATTACGGACTGATTTAAGTAAATGAGCTACAATAAAATGTGTATTATTTCCAAATCTACCAGATCTATTTGTAGTGCTGATTTGGAATTGCCTGGTTGCTCCTGGATTAAACAATACACTCCGGGGGCAAAAACATGTTTTAAAATTGTCTTCCGCTTGGAGCAACACAAATTGAACATGATTAGTTAGTTTGGCTGATTTGCCCTCAACACTTGATTGATCAGACCACAAGGACAGCTGATCCATATTGCTTTGGGGTGTTCGCGCAACTTAGGGTGAAGGACTCATTTAAAAGAAGCTGAAATCAAATGCATGAGATGGCCTACATTCATCTGTCCATTTTCTAACAGCTTCTTCCAATTCAAGATGGAGTCAGAGCCTATCCCAGCAAGCAAGGCAACTGGTGCAAGGAAGGATACACCCTGGATAGGACATCAGTTAACAGCAAAATGAAAATAAAAAAAAATCTTAGCATGAAACTACATGGAAACAATGTCATCTGAGAAAAAAAGGCTTGTTTCTCAGTGTGGTAATTTATTTTAGTTTAGACAGCTCAGCGTCCAGTTATGATGAAGCTATTTCCTTGTTAATTGGGAGACCATCTGGTTTTCAATGGTGCGACACCACCCAGTCTTAAGAACTTTAACAGCTTGTCTTTATTCCTCCTCCTGTAAAGACAATATGAGTTAGAGGCCTGCTAAAGAGAGCAGACAGTTCCTTCCTTTTGGCCATGTTGTTGCTCTCAGTTTTGAATTCAGTAGCAGGTGATTTTGTCTGATTATAGTACAAATTAGTCAGTTGTTATACAACACAATTAGTGGCTGATCGCTTTCCTACAGGTGTTTGCGGTAATTAACTGTTTTCAAGGAGTAATTATCCTATCCTTGAACAAGGGTAGCCAAACCCAATTCCTGGAGAGTCACAATTCCTGTCTCTTCATCTCTCCAGATTTCAGATTCCTTGTGGGCCACCACTCCTGGTTTCACTATGGTCTGGGCTACTTAATTTGTAGTTGAACTGTCGATAATGATTGAAAGAGAGCTTCCACTCAAGAAATATTTGGAAAATTTCATTTTACAAACACTGCTCTACAAACGAATAAGGTAACTGAAAATTCAAAAATGTTTATATTTATTTTGTCAGGTTAAGACCTTTTAGCTTCCTTTTTTCATTTCGGATAGTTGTGATTGACCTTGTTAACCTATTAGATACTGTAAGTAAGAAAGTTAGCAAATGAGTAAATGCTAGTCAGCCTGTCTTGCCCCTTTTGTTGCTAGTAACAAATCAGTCTCAGAATCCCATTCAGTTTTTTCTTGAAGGCTTTCAGGCATCCAGTTTAACTTTTTTAATATGACTGCACAGTTTGCTAGAGACACCCATCTCTCTCAGTGTAAAGAAACGCCTCTTACGTTTAATCCTTAAAACCCTTACATAATTGCCCCTCGTGGTGCTGGCTTCATGTCATTAGTCCTTCATCCTTCAGAAGAGGGCAGACCAGCTACGTAGAATACTTCTTTATTCAGATATAAAATGTAGAAAATAATCTGTGATTCTGAGCCATGAAAAGCAAAGTTAAGGACAAAAACAACAAGAATGGAGGTAGAGGTTAAAACAGCAGCTCTTTGACTGTGGAAGCTCCACAGTCATGAGTTCAAATGGTGACACACTTTTTCTATCCCTGAGTGGCTTACTGCAGCCATCCATCACAAATAATTCAGGGTCTGGTGCAGTGCTGGAAACGAGTAAACAAGCCTGGGCCCAGGCAGTAGTCTCACTGACGGAGGGAGTAATTAAATCCAGGAGCAGTCTCAGAATAAATGAACTGCTGCGTTCCCCCTTCATGTTTTATTGATGTAAGGTTTTCAGTTAAATGTAATATTTTATTCTGTTTGGCCCGCCTGTGAACCTTACTGAGTGATCTAGTTCAACACCAGCAGCCCTCCTTCTCTCTCTTCTGGAAACGTGAGTACACACAGTGACTCAGGCTATTATCTCACAGACTGCGTGCCACAGAGGCAGAACGTGTCATGCAGTGTAAACTGGACTAAGGACTGGAGAACCCTGGAGGGTCACAGATCATAAATTTATGCCAGAAACACTATTTTTATTTCGGGATTGAGGACAGGGTGGTACAGTGGTTAACACAACTGCTTTGCAGTATTGGGGCCCTGGGTTCAATTCCAGTTGTGGGGTGCTATAAGTGTCCACATCCACATGCTCTCTGGGTGCTCTGGTTTCCTCCCACAGTCCAAAATCATACTGGTGAGCTAATTGGCTTCTAGGAAAACTGGCCCTGCTGTGAGTGTATGTGTGTGTGCCCTGCAATGGACTGGCACCATTTCTGGGTTGTATTTCACCTTGTGCCTGTTGCTGGGATAGGCTCCTGCTGCCCTGCAACACTGAATTGGAAGAAGTGGTTAGAAAATGGATGGATAGGTTTGTACAAAAGAGTGCCAAATTAGATGTGGACTGCTTATCTCTCAATTTTCCAAAATCTTTTTTACACATCATTTTAGTCTGCGTATGAATCTCTCTGGTTTGCATACTGTATGTACACAAATACATGCAGTGTAACAGTGTAGCAACTTTTAATTTTTGGCACACTGTATTTAACAACTGGTTAAATGAATTGTTCTTTTTCACATTAGATAATATATAGAGATAGGGGCAACTTTCCTTTTACATGAGGAGTGTGGGAGTCTTTGCTTTTGACAGCACTTTATTTAATCATTACTGGTACACATTTTAAGTACAGTATTATTATAAAACAGAAATACGCCTTTCACCTTTGCAGAAATTCAAAAAGACAGACCAAAATTATGATTAGATTAAAGAGTTGTTTCTTCTAAAAGGAGATATTACAACATGTTTGCACCCCATGAGCTCAGACGTCTCCAGATTGTTCACAAATTTGTAATAGTATTCCACTTGTACTCTGAATTTCACAGGGAGTTAAACATGGAAACAGCAGCCTGAAATTCCTCACCCTCAATTCTGCTTTTCCTGCTAATTAGAAAAGGCAGTCAAAGCTGAATGTCTTGATGTAAATCTAATAGGAAAGTAGCAGTGGTGTGTAGATTTGAACAATGTTTCTGCTTTGTTTTCTCATTAGAAAATCATAAAGGAATCCTATGTGATGAGGTCAGAAGTATGACACCTTTAAAATCGAGTCAAATCAAGGTGAAAATTGAAGTACAACAGCAACAGTCTTAAATAATGAAGTGGATGGAGTAGACGCCCTGGGCCTCTCTGTTTTAAGTCTGCTTCACTGCTCCCTCACCCTTGTCATAACAGCTCCATGCTTCGCTTACCCAGGACTGAAGGCAGACCCCCCATCTCCCCTGTGAGCATTTGATGTCTCAGCCCGCTGGATTGTGCCAGTGAGTTGATGTAGGTAAGGCCACGTTGCACAGAGTAAAGGGTTTCTCGAGTCGGAGCTGGAAACAATTTGCCCCGGTGAAGACACAGTGGGGAGTCTCTCTCCCTACCTCCCCCCGTCACTTTTCTTAGTCATGCTGACTCTATATATCAGTCAAGTTACTTATTCGGCAACTCCGATTCAAAGGACCCATCATAGTTTATTTTGAGTCCATTTATTTTTATTTCGTTTAGTTTTTTTTAGAAGAAATTCACTTTAAAATAGCGTTTTCTGTGTGTCATTAAAGTGTAATTTAGATTGCAGTATTACTTAAACAGTATCACTGATTTTGTCTTAGCATTATCATCATCATTTGCCATCATTGCCATAGTGGTTAACACTGTTACCTCACAGCGCTGGGGCCCTGGGTTCAATTCGAGACTTGGGGTGCTACCTGCGTGGAATTTGTTTGTTCTCCCTTGCTTTTACATTAGTTTCTTGGTTGCTGGGTTAGGTTCTAACTCCCTTGTAACCCTGAATTGGAAGTAGTTTGAAAATGGATGGATGGATAATAATCATTATTGATGTTCTTCTATCAAACAGAGGTCAAAGAGGAGGTCAAATTCTTTGTTGCAGTGATGTGCTCCCTGGCTGCCCACAAGTATGTGCATCTTTCTATCACCCCTCCTTCCAACCCAGCTTCAGCCTTGCAGCTGCTTCCCTATTTCATTCCTCATAAGTAAAGAGGCTAGTGTCAGCATGGTCTGAGCACAATATTTCCCTGCCACCCCAAGAAGAGACAGGGTGAGATACACAGCTCCTTGGAGCTCCTTGGCCTCCCATCTTGTTTATCACATTCCAATTGAAAAGGGCAGCTGTGACTTTAAATGGCCCCAAGGTCATTCTGCCACCTCCTCTATCACAGAAAGCAGAAAATAGCAGGATGTTAAGAGTCAACTGTCCTTGAGGAAAGACAATGTGACCAAAGCAAGTATTTTATTTATTTCTATTTTTGTTAGCATGCAACAAGTTGGTGATTAGCTAGTTGGAGCCACAGCAAAAAGTCCATGAGGCCTTCATTGGCTCCACTAAGGGTGTGTCTGGATTTTGAAATGTCCTCTGCCACAGTCAGAAATATTCTAAGTAATATCCTTCTAGGTTATGGTGTTTCCAGGAGCAAGGTGAAGGTGTAGTGAGTTATGGGATTTATTGTCCATCCATTTGGTAAAATTTTACTTCTCAATGTCTGGGTCTTACTATCTGTTTCTTTGGCTCACTCATAGTGAAAAGAAATAGTTCTTAGTGGAATCTCATGCACATGCATGTTGAGAAAAGCCTCAGGGAGTTCAGCACTGTTCAGACACACTTAATCCCTTCATCAGCGCTACCACCTTTTCCCACTGGGACCCTGTGATGACCTGGAAGTAACCCCAGCTTGTCAGTGTTCCTCTCATCACAGGAGTGCTTGCCTCCATCAGTCAGCTCCTCTCTCTAAACACTGCCAGAACTCAAAACAGCCTGGAAACAGGAGACTGAAGGAGGCCACATCACCTTACGCTCTCTACAAATTGTGATCATCCATCATCTTTTTCCCCATTTTTTAATTAAATTAAACCAGCCTCTTCCTGTTATTTCACCAATGACACTGTGTGTACGTTTCAAAATGATACATGGCTGTTTCAACCTAAATTTGCTCAGCCAACCAGCTGTGCCTGAGAAAGAAAAGCTTCCAAGGTGTCTCTGAGGGTTGGAAGGAAATGATGTGAAGAACATTACAACATACCACTGCAGCTCACAGGTGAATCTTTACATGCAGAAGCCTGTGTAACACTATTTTGCTTTCCTTAATTGTTACCTGCTTTCAAATGTGCCTTTTGCAAAGGTGATTATTTAGAGTTTGCCACCAGAAATGTACATGGCAGAATGCACCTTAGAACTTAGAATGGAAAGATGGGAAGACAAGGAAGTACTGAAACAAAAAAGGAGGCAGTGAAAGCTGTGTCTATCTCACCAAACTGTACTTGTTCCTCATCAGATTAGAGTTTGCATTGATGTTGGCCAACAGGGTTCTTGTATCTGTTAATCATGAAGAAGACCTGTGTTCATTAGATAACCAATATCATGAAGAAGAGTATGTGGTACCCTAGTGTCCCTACTTTAAGACCCTGCTCCCTATGAAACGTATAAAATCTATACCCAAAATATTTTATAGAAGTAGCTATTGATGTCATAGTTAAAAACTTTTGCTCATTAACTGAATCATTATCTTTCACTATGTTAATCACGTCCTTAACTTTACCTTTTCTGGGTTATAAATTAAGGTTTTTCAGTATTTCTTATATTTTATTTTTTTGTTTTAATGTTTTTTTGAAGGTACTTTTTTAACTATAAAATGTTTTGGCATACCGATTACAAAAGCAAGTACAGTACTATAAAGTACTTTAAACTTTCCCGCTGACAGGCTGAATGAACTAAAACCTTTTTCGTCTTGTCAGAGAAGACTACAAGAGAACCTAATAAAAGTATTCAAAACTCCCAAAGGTGTTGACAAAGTCAGTGCAGTGGGCTTCTTCAGAATCAACAGTGAATCATCAACTAGCAAACAGACTAGATCAATGGAATGGCCTACTCTCATTTGGAATATTCTTGAAGAAATAGACTGTTGTTTGTATTTTAGTATGAAGAGAAATAGACAGGGTAGAGCTATAACAGGATAATCTAAGTTATTGTAATGGAGTGATCCATACAGCATTAACTAAAAGCCAAAAGCTGTCCCGCAATTGTAATGCATAGACCGAGCCCCATAAATTAGAACCCCTCCCTATGATACATACACAGCTTTTCAAGTCCAGGTTGCAGCGACTTAGCCTGGATTCCACTCACCATAGCTTTCACATATTATCCAGACATTTGGAAAAGGTGGGGAGAGCATATTGGAATGCAGTGCTGTCTGGGAGAGGTAATTTTCTCTCCTTACAGAGCGGCGCAGGAGCATCAATAAAAGAAGAGGGGAGATCAGGCCCATGAGCAAGCCTCAGCCAGCGACCTGTACGCCCTTAAATAATTGATTGACAGGGAGGCGTGGAGGGGAAGCTGCAGGAGATAGCAATCTGATTGCAGGAGTAGCTGGAAGAAACAGATTATTTGGTTATGTAGGTTTTCCATCAGGAATGAAAGAGGCAGAAGCGGGAAGCCCGTGAGATGATGGGCTGGTGTCCAGGACGTGCAGTTGTCCAGCAGTGGAGGAGGAGTCTCCTTCAGCAGGGCCAAACTGGCAGGTGGTCTCAGGTGTGAAGAGGTCTGTTCCAGTACATACCCACTACCTGTACTGTATATGTTGGATGTCAGGATATGCGTATGTCACATCAGATGGAAAGATAATTTTAATGATAAAGCAATAAATCTCTCAGTTTCTCAATGTTGTTTCACTTAATTTAACAATTGTATTCCAGTTAAATAAAAATTGAAACTGTAATATGAACATCTTGTGCTGCATATTGGAAAAGCTGTGACAGTCATGCTGTAGATAAAAATAAGCTGCCAGATGCTGTAGGAAAGTGCCTTACCTGTATTTTAAAGCAGGGGTGATACGGTATTTATCTGAGGGTAAGGGAAATTCAAGAGCAGAACCAGAATAGGAAGCACAGAAGTATGAGGATTACTGCTGTTTCCTCACAACTGTGGAGTTGTTCCCATGCTCTCACCTTGCAACCCTATGCTTTCTGGAACAGCTATAAAACATCAACATGGAAAAAAGGGAATTTCTGATGGATGATATACAGTACTAAGACTTTAATTCCATCTGTTACAGAATCAGACGCTGACTGGATTCTGTTGATGTGCATCAACACAATTCTAGCTTTTAATTTAAATTAAACTAAACCATAAAATACAATGGTCAAAAGACATCAAACACACCCTGCACATAAGATAAGAAGTGATTTTTTTTACCTTCCTTTTCTTTCAATTTATACCCCGCAGGAGTTTCCATATGCCCACACAAAGCATTTTGATTTTAGACACAATAATACCTCCACATGCTTATTAAAAAGACAATGTTCATTTCACTTCCTGATTGAATTTTAGCCCTTTTTTCACATCACAATTCTTCATGACTGTTGAAAAACTCCAGAGGAGGAAAGATTAATCTTCAAAACCCAGACAATTACGGAGCCTTTTTGGTGTTCCTCACGCTGTCATGAAAGAGCTGGTGCTGCTCTCAAGGTGTGCAGATCACTCGGCAATAATTTCTCTCTGACAGGAGCACAAATTATGGAGTAATAAGACTCCTTCTAAATGGATTGATTGAAAGTTTTTGCTGGAGCAGTTTCTGTGGGCGAATTCGAGAATGGTTGGGACTATCCATGGGTTTTTTATGAGTTACAGCTCAGACTACTCTTGCGTAGCATCTGAAATGAGGTGATATCAGGCATGACTCTGGCAGAGCCAAAGGCATGAAGCTTTAACCAGATTAGCCTCATAAATCTGTCCTTAATGTACTTAATCCAGTTGGATTTCATAGCTGCCACAGATACTTGGCTCCAGAGTTGAGGATAGATAGCCAGTGAGATACAGTACAGTACTGGAAGTTCCTGTCTTATTGGGCTGCTTTTCAGCAGCTGCACATCAAAGTTCTTTCTTTACAAATTTAATGTATGGTACCCTGCGAAATGAGTCAAACTGAAAGGTGGCTTGCTAAATAGTATGTATTTAAAGGTCCTTTTTTAATTCAGCTGGATAGTTATTTTTTAGTGCTTTGAAAAAGTCTGCCAAAATACAAAACAGGACAACCTCTGAAACAGCATTGACACTGTTGCTCAAACACCTTTGTTTCAAACTTTGGCTTTAGATCCCATAAACAGCCATCTCTTGTCATTTATTTTTTCAACCAAGTTTAAGGCTCTCAGATTTGACACTTAGTATCATTAAACATGAGATGACTCAGTATTCTGATGTTCTGGCCTCCAGTTAACAGATAAGCCTTGTCTTATTATTTTCAGAAGAACAGGGTTAATTATCTAGCCTAGAATAAAATTGCAGTGTGGGTCTATGTGTCTAGACCAAAGTTTAAAGTAGAAAAAACTGCAGGTACCCCCTCCTTCCAATCTTAAAAAAAAATAGTAAAAATGTCTAACCGGCCTATTTATTAGTGTAATTCCAAGCGAAAAATAACCCTGTGTATCGTGAAACACTGTAAAGATAATAATTTGTTTCACTACATCATGAATCTCTATGAATTGAGGAAATGGGTGGCATGGTGGAGCAGTGGTTAGCTTTGCAGTGCTGGGGCCCTGCATTCAATTCCAAATAAAGGGTGTGTGTTCTCCCCATGTTCATGTGGGTTTCCTCTAGGTGCTATAGTTTCCTCCTACAGTCCAAAAACTTACTGGCAGGTTAATTGGCTTATTGGAAAATTGGCTATTTTTAATTATTTTTTAATTGGCTATGGAAAAAACTATTCCCATTTTTTAAGTCAGGGAAGGGTTTAAAATTTGTTTCAGGATCTTCAAAATAATTGTATAGAAAGCAAGGTAAGTATTTTTTTTGTTTTTTTATTCCTGTATTGTAATTCAAGGTATTAACATATAGGATTGAAAAGCACACACATAAGATGTATTTTGAAAGTAACATATTTTAAATATTTTCCACCATCTACTTGTGGTAGCTTTTGTAGTGAACCAACCAGCACACATTTTTAACTTTAGCTCTCCTGATTTTTTCGACTAAATGTTGGTTCCCCACTCCATTTCAAAATAGTTCAAAATATTCCCCACCCACTCCACAGGGATAAAAAAAATAGATTTAGCTTTGTGCAAAAGAAGCAGCAATTTTACAAAATAGTCCATTAGTGTTATCATTAATGGAACTGCAGTGATATAGTTCTTATGGATCGGTTGACCTGTGGTTCTGCATTTAGATGTTTTACAGTTAAATCCATCCCTTTTAAAAATTATAATGTGCTTAAATATTCAAATTGACTAAATAGAACAATGGATTAATTTGTTCTGAGATTTTACAGAATGATTGATTAGGACCAGAGTTTATATATTGATTTTTCCCATGTATGAGATCTTAAACCATAGCAATCAAGTCAAGTAAAAGTGAGTTTTAATTAAAAGTGGTTTTATGGTTGATTGAGACGCACAAGTGAAACCATAAAACCATTAAGAATCTCTGTACTCTCTCTCTTGGGGTGAATCTGTGTGTTGCATGTCTTCCACAGAGAATTGTTGAACCAGTGTGAACCCTTGCAGCTAAACTTCCTGATGATGTGACAGTGGCTCCCACCAGTGCCATTCTTACTCTCCTTTCCAGAATGCACTACACAGATGGCCAAATAGATCACTTATAGTAAGTGTCTCTGTTTGAGGATTTTTAGTAATAGATTTAGCTTTAAAGTATGGTACCCTGCATCTTGAGTTAAACATTAAGGAATGTAACGTTGCCATAGCCAAAATGTAATGTAGTGGCTCTCTGAAGGCACCAGTTCTGTAGGGTTTGGGCATTTACTGTGACAATTATTAATTGTAGCAGTAAATCACAAAATTGATTCTTGCGATGGCTTTAGAATCCAACCATGCGACATAACTCAAACAACGCACACACATAGGTACTAATACACGAGGATACATTTATTAATACATAGAATATGCATATAAACCTGACAGATCTTATCGAGAGGGTTATCAGAATACAAAAGATATATATTCATTCAGTTACAAAGAGTTACATATATCAAGAGGACATACGTTCAGTATATCATTCATTAAGACCGTTTCATAAATGAACTTGGTTATAACTTCTACATTAGATACTCAAAACAAGTACATAACTCTTAGGAATTAAATTGATATCAACTGGTTGGGATAACAATTGAATTCTCGAGCTGTAATGCATTGAAGTTGAATACTCATTCAATTTCTGGGGATTCAGATCTCCTGCGGGCTCAAACAATCAGCTGCAGGCTTGTTGCTGTCCAATCCGCGCTCTCTGGCTCCGTGCCAGGCTGTGCTGTGCGGCTTGCGACAGTGCGTTGCTGATGCTCACTGACCGGCTAGTTAGTGTTGGCTTTAACTAGCAAAGTTTGTGCACAGGAGAAAAGATGACTGTGGATCCCAGCAAGTCAGGAAGAGGACCGGTTCGTCCCTGATGAAGAGCTAGTTCTGAATAGTGATTCAGCTTTCCACAGTTCCGACCTGTTCACGAGGCCTGCTGCTGTTGCTAACCTCGGGTGGATCCTCTGGTTACTCTCTGGCAACCTCCGCTCTAGACTCTTAGAACAAAGGAAAGTTCTGGCACTTGGACACACTGGGCGTTCCGTGGTTGTCCGGGCTGAGTCTCAGGATGGTCAGGAGGCGCGCTGCGAGAATGTCCTGCCCTTGGGATCCTTCTGCTCCTGGGCTGTCCTGCCCTGGAATTCTCCTTTGAATTCCCTTTAGAATAGTTCACAGAAGTCCACTCCTGAATCGTACTGAATCTCTCTGAATCTCACAGGCTCTCTGTGTTGCCTGTTTTTACCTGGAGGAACTTCAGCTCGTTGATTGGCTGAAAGTTCCATGGGCATCAGAGTCCCACATGGGTTACTCGGCCCTACCAGTCCCTGACTGGTTGATCAAGGTGAGATATGAGTCACTTACTCCTGACACTTAGGAATGCAGTCCAGATGTCCATCTGGCACTCCCTAGACAGATAGGCGCCAATGGATGACCATTGATCATGATAGCCAGACTTAGCTAAGTGCATCCCCCTTTGGGAGCTGCCCTAGGAAACCTTATCAAAAGAAACCTTAAATCAGCCTGCATGAATAGTTTCTCTGTGGCTGTACCACAGAGATGAACAGAGAGATGAGGCCTAATTTGGGAAAGCTCAGAAACACTTAATTCTTTCTTATTAATAAGCCTCGCCGCTACAGGAATATCTGTTGCATGTGTGTGGTTACACAGTGCAGCTCATAGAAAGTTAAAAAAAGCACCTCCCAAGTACAGTAGCTCAGCCACTAAAGGCACCAGCCTGAGTGCAAGCTGAGCTCTGTGATTGTGGGTGTGTGTCTAGCTCATAGACATAGATAAGACTTTATTGATCCCGAAGGGAAATTGATGGAGTGCTGGACTGCTCAGCTGAGGATTGAGTGGAAATCAACAACCATAATGGGTTGGACCCTCTCCACATTTTTACCCAAAGAAACCTGAAATGACCCTGTGCAGGAAGGATTGACTGTATAAACCACCCCCTCTGCCTACACAGTTCACCCCACTCCAGGCATCATGGATTCAAGTGATAGGAAGAAACATAGTGATTACTTCAAGACCAGTGATGCCAATCAAGAGAATGCCAACGTTTTACATGCAGTGAAACTGCCAACTAAACCTGTTCCTTCTACTGAAAAATTCCCAGATCCAAGTCACTGTATCATCTAGCAAAGTACTTGGGAAGAACCAGGAATCATAGGGATCATCAACACTATCTTTCTTTCAGAAAGTGGATGAAAAGAAGAAACCTGTTTCTGAAACTTAACCACATCAGGACGTTCCCAAAACCTGTGGAAAAAGGTGCCCACTACAGCCCCTGGACAATGCATACACAAGATACTACCTTCGTTATGCAGTAATTCTAATTCTATGAAGTATGCTCTATGACCAATATTCAGGTGACTCATTATATGGTTGGAATTTTGTAAACTGAATTAGAGGTGCCTCAGATGTTGTCCCAGGATGTTTCTTCATCTGTAATATTCAAGTCTCTATGCCAAAGCAGTAACAGCTGTTTAAGATCTGTGTGGGTTTGTCACTAACAGGGCAATATAGATGGAAGTAATCATTGCCTTTGTTTTTTTCTCTTGAAGTGTAGCAGCTTTGCTTCCCCAGAAGTGCCTGTAGGCACGCATTGCAAAATGCAGACTTAAGTGAAGGTAGCTTGTACTGAAATAATCAGGGATGATCAAATCCTGTCCTCAATAAAAACATAGGATAGAATGTGAATCCCATTTTCCCTCCAAGGTAAAACAGGAAAAATGAGAAATTCCTGTTCATAATTCTGGAATACAGAAGAGGGTTACCACAGTATATTATCTTAGACTTTGTAATTTCCACCATGTTAGGTCCTAATTAATTGCACAATTTTGGGACCAAGTGGTGAGCTACTTTGTCTCAGAGGGAACATTAGAATACATTAAATCCATCCATCCATTTACAATACAGAGTCTAACCACTGTGTACAATACAGGGTCACAGGGGAGCCAGAGCCCATAGAATAAGGTAAGTTCTCATTTGTTAGTATGTTTAGGGATGAAAATTTGGTTTTTGGTAAGATCCTTTGTTTAACAGGAGTCAAGTTTCTGCTTTGCTTTTTGAGGTGTTTTGTTTTACAGTGAACAGAAATAGAATGATGTTTTTGTCTTGGGTTTGCTGCCTGGTCATTACACTATCTTCTGGCATATCTCAAACACAAGGCATGCTGTGTAACAAGTGTTTTCCTGACTTAACATCTGGGTGGTGTTAAGACCTGATTGGATGTTTTTTTATATTGGTTTGATAGCTCTTTATTTTATGATTATAACCCCTTAACTTTAATAGCAATATAATAGACACAGAGCAATTTTGAATATTGTTGACAGAAATCAGGGCTCCTAAGATAATGCCAGTGTACCAATTGGGTCATATACTGTAGTTATTGTACAACAGCACCCTTGTAAGTAGCTTGATGAATCAAAGGCATGGTGACGTCTCCTATAAATACTGTATGTGGGATCGTTCAGTAAAAGGGATATAATGGAGTACCTATCTCTGAGTTGTCCTTATTGGTTAGAAGAGTAGTTAAAGGACAATTTAGAGTAAATACAGGCATTCACATGTGCGTACAACATGGGGATTTGTAGAATTGGTTCAGATTGTTCCTCTTTAAATAAAGAACACAGGAGAGCAGTCTTTCTGTGAGAACAGAAAAAGCACCAAAGTGAGTGCTGAAGGTTCCATGCCTGGTAGTGTCCATATTACCTAGTGATCAGGAAACAGCTTATTTCAAGATATTGTTAGGAGGGGAGGGTAGCTATGTTGTCTCTTCCAGAACTTTAGGTAGAATACCTCTGGTGAACTGAACTGGCTCCACTGGGAGTGGTGGTGGTAGCTTCCAGGTAAACCAGTAAGCTGAAGTGTCTGAAGAAACCCCGTTTAGGCTTTGACAAGAGGGGAAACCATAGAAAAACAGGGTCAGGGACCTGATAAGGGAAGGGAAAGTAATTATTAAACTGGGGTTGGTCAAGCCTCAAACCCTACTTATGCTTCCCTTCAGAGTATAAATGGGGTAAGTCCTCTGTCATGCTACCAGACAGCAGCATAAACATGCCCCTGCAAAGATCCTTTCTAAACAACAGTAGGGATTAGTTATGGGAGAAAGGGACCTAGTCTGGGCCAAAATATCTGGACAGTGAATAATAGAATTGATCATTTGTCATATCTGAAGAGCTCTGGATTTTGAGTCTTCCTCTGTTCCCCTAGCTTTCAAGGAAATGAATTTCTGGAGAAGGACCCTGCCATGAGATAACCATCTTACTTCATTGTGAATCTTGTAATGAAGAACATGTATCTATGGAAATTTTCATAATCTGAGTTTTTCAGCTTGTCCATCCTGCATTCTAGACTCTGTAGCTTGGCTGCATGAATATCTAGAACATGTTGGTGTTCCTTTTCCCCATCTGAAAGAAGGTCCTGTTTCAAGATAAACTGCTGAACCTGATGCCTGACTGTTCAAGCAATCCGCACACAAACACAAACTGGTGAATGGAAACCTGTTGTTTCCATTCACCAGTCCAGCAGAACAGCCTTTGTAGCAGGCTCTAGTGATTCGAAATCAAACAATGTGAAGCAAGAAATTATTCTTTTTCTGTGTCCCTGCCATTTTGGGCAAATCCAGAAAAGGTGCTGGTGAGGTAATAAAAACATGCAAAATTGGAGGTTTGAAATAATGGCTTTAACTCTGGTTACACTGGTCATCATAGTTTCAGTTTTTCTGATGTTGCTCGGCTGTGAGAACTGGACTTGGCAAATCAGTGACTAGCAATTCCTCTCCACCTGGCATGTGGAGAAACACCAGCCTTATACATTACTATCACATTTTCTAAACTCAATTGCTGAATCCTGAGTACCTCTTAGATTGTGAAAGTAAACTTCAATCTGCATGAAAGAAATTGAATGGTGGGGCTGTGGAAAGTTCTCATCTCATGTACATGATTGGAGTGCAGTTTAAGGCCTATAGTCCAAATGTTGCTTGTTGTAGTTTGAGTTATAACCAGGTTTGACTAGATTTCCCTTGCAACACAACAGTTATTCTTACCCATCTAGTAACTGTGCGATTGCAGTAAAAAACAGGGACAGATTTACTGTTACCTCTAACTTGTCAAATGGCAAATGACTCTGACAGAATAGCCACATTGGAGGAGTGTGTGCATGGACTCTCATTCTCATGTGATCAAAGGGACCTGATAAGTAGTAGTTTTTGCAAATTTTAAAAAGGCCTAATTACACAAATTAAAATTTAAATTAAAAACTGTGCTTTGGTTTTTTTTAGCATGTTTTTAACAGTGTTACTTGAAGAATGCAGTCTGATAAAATTGTGTTAACATTATATTGCAAATACAATGGTTTTTGTAAAGAGTTGTTTGCAATAGCCCCTGAAGTCATTGCTATAGTGTTTCTGTAGTAAGTTTAACCTTTTTTTTTTGGATGACAGAATTTTTTTCTTGGCTTAGCAATTAAGTGATTGAGGACAGTGGATGGGACAAGCAGTGGAAAATCCAGGGTGAAAATTTAAGTGTCTTGAAAGAAAAATAATAGTAGGAATTGAAAGATGGATAAGCCTGTTGGTTTTAATCTCCTGTCTGACCACATTTCACAGAAGGATGGCTTCTCTTAATGACAGGAGCTCAACAGTGTCTAAATGATCAAACATATATATATATACTTTTCTTCCCTGTGTTAATTTCCAGCATGTTCAAAGATGACTGTCCAACTAACCCCTGTAGGCTTAAAGCGTGCCGATAAAAGAACTTTACTGCGGCTGTTGAATTCGACACGACTGCCTTGTCAGATTCCATTAAAGATGAGCTCGCTGCAGCTAGGGGCTGCGTCTCGCCTGACACGCTTTGATTCGACTTCCTGTCATTCTCCAAGAGCCGTGACGTCCAGCAAGCACCTAAGAAACGTGCAGGAGTGAGGGGGCCAGGTCAAGCGGTGGATTGGCGTCTGCCGATGCTCTTGTCTGGCCTCAGAGGCAGGAGCTGGTCAGTCAGTACTGAAATGTCACAGGAAATTCAGGATGCCGCTGACAGTATGGGAAGTTAGACAGGACAACCAGGAGGTCTTTGACTTTCTTGCTTTTGTCTGCATTTTTTACATTTTGTTTCTGTATTTCTGATTATTTTCATTACTTCGGCATTTATTTGAATTTCCACAAACCTCATTTTTTACATGAAGAGAGACAGTTCTTCTGTCAGCAGAGAATCATGGCACTGAGGTCTGTGCAAGATGTTTCGCATATTTTCCGACCTGTATGCCTGTGCTCCTTAATCTCATTTGTTATTTTACAGTTCGTGTCTCTGTGGTTTTCTCTTTGAACTGGTTTCATTTTCCACCTCACCCATTGACACCAGCTTTAAAATCAAATTTAAAAAAAGATGGTTCCAAAATTAAAGTTCCAAATAATCTTTAGTAGAATCACATGTGACATCAATGAAAGGTTATGGATCAAGTATATTTAAATTAAAAAGATGAGTATAAATCAACTTTTCACTTTTATTACAAAATATTGACATTGCATACATAATACTTTTTAACACACACGCACATAAAAACAAACCTTATGAACTGCAACTCAGTAGGAGCAGTTTCAGATGTTTTTCGACCTTTAGTCACTTTAGTTTAGTGACAGTGACCAATGAAACTACAAGCTGATGTCCGTTTTATAACTGCTTCATCCAATTCAAGGTCATGGTGGAGCTGGAGCCTATCCCAGAAAGCATTGGGCACAAGGTAGGGTACACCCTGGAAAGAATGTCTGGGCACACACAGACACATACATTCAAAACGGGTCCATTTATTTTCCCAGAAGCTAATTAACCTACCAGTATGTCTTTGGACTATGGGAGGAAACCAAAGTATCCAGAGGAAACCCACATAAACATGGGGAGACCATACAAAATCCACACAGGTTGCACCCCATGAATTGAACCCAGGGCCCCAGCTGTGCAAGGTAGAAGACCACTGCACTACCGTGCTGCCCACAAGCTGATGTCATAGGCCACTATATATTTTAATACCTTATTTTAAGACAGTGCATGTTCCCATTTAATAAACCATGTTCTCTGAAGTGTTTCAAAGTAGGAGGAAAGACAACTACTAATTGAATGGAAAGTTTGGATTCCTTGCCTCTGAAGATTTGAATCAAATGTATTCAAGACCAACCTCATTACTCTGTAATTTGGGTTCTGCCAGAGATAGTTTATTTTTGAGAGCTCTTTCCACCTCAAGAGCATTCTCTTTGACTTGAGAGCTTAACCCTCCCCTGTCTGGAGAGTTAACAATTAACTAGATATTAGTCTTAAATGTGTCTGCAAGGAATGGGGAAAGCTTTTGGAAGAAAGTGGGATGACTGAATTCGGAATTACATCTTTAAAAATGAATTCAAGAGGCAAGACAAAAATAGGTTTAATGAGCACATGTATTATCTAAAATTAAAATGACTTGTGTAGGATGTGCTGATCCTCCCAGTGAGAATGAATTTGAGAGTAACCTGTGCTCCCTTAAAATCGTCAAGAGTCTGGTTCATTTTTATTGAAATTATGTTGAGATGCATCAACAAAATTGTTTACTTGGAGTTCTGTAAAGGAGGAAAAGGTATCTCACGACCACATTTCCAGGGTAACAAGCAATCTTCTCCAGGTTTCCCATTTATCTCCTTTAGTGGGATGTTAAGCTACACTTCCCCATCTTCAGATAAATTTACACCTCTTTAGAGTGATGAGCACCTCTGCACTTTCTGACAGGGTGTTGTAAATTTTTTGCATGTGGACCAGGGATTGTAGTTCTATTGTGTTTGCTGAAAATGCAACAACTGCTAAAACAAGATCGATAGAGAAGGAAAGGTATAAAGATGTGTTTAAGACTGCATTCCTTAATGGAATTATTTATTATTAAAATCATTTTTATTGTGATCTAATATACAGTTTAGATTACCAAAAGGATATGGTTAGCAGGTACTATGGCTGCCACAAAAATTGCACTGTATTTGCTGAGCTCTGGTGTTCTCCATTGATGTTAATGGGCTGTTGTGTTTTTGGACATTCATATCTGGAACATTCCAAAGCCCATAAAAATTGTGCTAAAATACAGATAATTAGATCATTGGAGTCATCGATTATCTGAGTTAAATAATTAGCTTGATCAAATTCTTCTATCCCTATCATAGCTGCAGCTGTAGGCTTTTTGATTAAGTTTTCCTATTCAGATGTGGGTTGGGATGGGATAGAAGGGGTTAGGAGGTGTAGTTTTGTTCTGGTTTTTGACTGCTGTTTTTTATGTACAAAATAAATTGTTTTTAAAAAAGACAAAAAATTAATAGTGTTTCTACCCAAATTTGTTAAAACATCCTGTGACCTGTAACTGGTTCCTTTAGCCGTTAAAATCTATTTTTTCTAATCTGCTTTTTGTTCCTATTGATCTCCGTTACAACATTATGAGCATGTGGGAATAATTAACACAAAAATGTAAGTTTAAGATATAGGCAAAAATAAAACACTGACAAAGCCAAGATTAAAAAATGTTTAAGATGGTTGTGACTGATGTTATAATACAACTGTAACAATGTTTAAGACGAAAATATATTATTATATTATATGTTATTGGAACCTACAGTATGTGATTACTATTAAGTAGCACAGGTCGAGATCCAAAAGAAGAAAGAAAGGAAGCCAGGCATACTTAACCAAATTGAGTATCGGGAATTGAAGTCAGGGTTGGATTGCTGGTTAGAAAGCCGAGGATTCAGAGGTTTAGCAATAATAAAGGAGATCTCGGGAATGAGAACAGGAAACTCCACTGGTAAGTCCAATACTGAGCGTTGAGGTGCTGGTGAGCAGTCCTAAAGTAGTAGATACTCAGAGGGTGTGGTGCAGGATGGGGGATGTGGTTGGATAATTAGTCTGTGCGTTGGTGTTTGCAGGAATCTTTGCTTGTGGGAATGTGTTGGAGTTTATGGGCTTGTGTCTGATTATGTGCGGTCATGACAAGAACATGCATTTTTAAGCATTTCATCCATCCATTTTCCAATTGCTACTTAAAATTCAGGGTTTTGGGGGAGCCAGAGCCTATCCCAGAAAGCAGCCTGGACAGGACACTAGTACATCTCAGGACACACACAGACACAGACACACTCACACCAGGACCAGTTTTCTCAGAAGCCAATTAAGCTCTCAGCATTTCTTTGTGGAAGGAAACCAGAGCACCTGGGGGATACATACAATCTCCACACAGATATATCATCCCAGGTCTGATATTGAACCACATGCCCAGCTGTATGAGGCAGCAATGCTAACCACTATGCCACCTTGCCACTTCTCAAGCAGTTCTATGTGGAAGAATAAACATGAAATAATACACAGGTAAACAGTGTCTGACTCTTGAACATACTACATTCTCAATGTAGAGCACCAGACACAGTGAGTTTGATCACCACCTAGTCATTTCTCACATTCAGTTTGGCTACGAAGCATCAAAAAGCACCTTCCAGCATATGTGTTATTTACATTTTTGCATTCACTTTTATGTAAACATAATTTCACAAAAAAATATTTTCATTTGGACTGTCTGTCTGCTGTAACTGTAGGTCTTTATGTAAACTGACTGGGTCCCACAAGGGATGTTTGACAGATGGACTTTCATTTTGTAGAATTTGCTTTCTGTGTGTCCTTTTTCGTAATGCAACATATAGTATATAGTAATACAAGAGGCTGAAATATAAAAAGTTCTCAGAAATGCCTGAACTTCAGAGCAAAGCTTTGAATAGATAAACTTTCTCTCTGCTTTGCTCTCTGATAGGCCTTCATAATGAAACACACTTGAAAAGTACGCTGAACTGCTCTGTGACATCCTGCAAATTCCTACACATGGATTCTTTAGAATTATCTATGAGAAAATTTTTTTTTTGCATAAGGTAAGGAGTAAAAAGATTACTTAGAGAAGGTAGTCATTCTTGTTGTAATGTGACTCCCCCATAACCTCCTTTCCTTATGATTGCTACAAAAACACATCTGTTACCTGAGAAAAATGAACTAATACTAGTCGCAAGCCATCTGTTGAGTCCTACCTCTCTTGCCTGGTGGAAGGTGTTTTCTGTTCCTTAACAGGCAGATTAATTACAGGAGAGAGTGATTAATTCAGGAGGATTGTGTCGCTGGAGGGGAAACCTTATTTATTTTCCTCCTGATTAGCCCAAACGAAGATGTCAGCGTCACTGCTGATTAGGGCTAATTGAGTCAGAATTCACTCACGGAGGATCAGCCCTCCAATGTGGTGCAGTCTTGAAACGTCATAGAGTTTGGAGGGTCTGGGCTGCTCACAAAGCCCTGAATCAGGTAAATACTGAATCTGGAAGCTATGCTTTTCAATGTCACTTACAAAGAATGAATACAATCTCTTCTCATTTGTAACTTGTTTGCCTTTCAGTCCATTTAATAGATAGCACTTAATTGATCTGAAGATTGAAAAAGCCAGGGTTTCAGCTTCAACAGCATGACTGGGTATATTCCATATTCTCACAACACTTTGTGGGACCTCTAGTCTGTGTTTCACTCATGCAGAAACAATTAACTGAGTCACCTTTGTCAATGCCTTGGAGTATTTAGAGCGTTCTCTACACCTGTTTTTCCAGTTACTTAAAGAAATAATCATGGCATCACCTTTGTTTGGATGATATTATCTTGACCAATCATGGAATTATGCATGGAATCCCTTGCATTTCAACAACCCAAGAACAATTTTGACAATGTCGGCAGAGACATTTTCCAAGGTCCTTTAAAACTTGCTGATTGAGAAATCAAACAGGTCAATCTAAAACTCAGAACTCGGGCCTTTTTGTCAATTTTAAATATGTTCAAACTAAAGAGCACTCAGATAATTCCTAGAGATTATAAGAAAACGATGGACGTAAAGTTCAACTGTCCAATTTCTCTTTTTTACGAAAGCAGATGGTGAGCAAGGGCCTGGACCTTAGTGTTGGCACTCTTTTTCTCAGATCATTGTATGACCCAGGTTAACACTAGTGACAACTGAATGATAATGTTGGCTCTCTTCTTGTCATTTTATGGTATCACCCAGGTTAACAGTAGTGACACCTGTTCCTTAGTCGTGTCACACCCTCTACAGCTAGAGGGTGCTCGTACTCTGTCCTGTCCCTAGTTTCCTGTGCTTTGCTGTCCTTCTGGTGTCTCTCTGTCTGGAGCTATATATTTCAGGGTCACTCTTTCCTCTTCGCTTAGCATTCAGGTTTGGATGTCCTGAGACCCGCCTAGCAACAGGTCGCCCAACGGCCACTGCCTGAGGGCATAGGTTTCTATATGGCATTTCCTGAACTGCTGAGCCCAGGCTAACCCCCGTCCTGCCACTACGTATAGGGTCACGACATCCATGACAGTAGTGGCCCACTTTTTGTCAGATAATACTATGATCCAGGTTCACACTAGTGACTCCTTGACCATCATCGTGGCTCTCTTTTTGTCAGATAATGGTTTTAAAACTAGCGACAAGTGAACCATAATAATGGCTTTTCTTTTGTTAGCTAGTGGTATGATCCAGGTTAACACTCACAAAAACCGAACCAAATGGTTTGCTCTCTTTCTGTCAGATAATGGTATGATTCCCTAATTTGGAGTGTAAAGGAAAAAGCAATGGATCTGGAGCTCCAAAGATGGATAAAATCTACATTGAAGGAAAGCCAGAGTGTGAGGCTTTTACCATTTGTTATTCTATTTCTAGCCCCCGTGATGGGATGCTAATGGAAATTAAAGACTTGACAGCTAATCTGCAAGGCATCATTAATTAACTATTCTTCTCTCATTGTTACTTTTTTCTCTCTCTTGTCTTGGCTGAATTGATGGTCTTTGGTTTCTTCCCAAAGTGTTCCGATCCTCCTTTTCCCAGCATTAAAAGCAGCACCCTAGTATAATTGCAGCCTACCGAGAGGGCCTGAATGCAGTACTCTTAAAGCCCCTATGCTTTCTTATTTTTCGGATCTCAGGGTGCAATATGCCAGCACACACACTTTGTTCTTTAGTTTTTAGCTTGGGGTATGGTGGGGCACAGTGCCTAGCATGGCTGCCATGTGGTTATAGGGCCTTGGATTCAGTTGCTGGAGTGCTTTCTGTGTGGAGGTGCTCTGGTGTCCCCCCATGTTGACAGACATACTGGTAAGTTAAATTGCTTCTGGGAAAATCGGCCCTGGTGTGAGTGCATGTTTGTGTTTGTGTCTGTACTGCCCCGTGATGGATTGGTGTACTGTCCAGAGGGTATCTTGCCTTGTGTCCATTGCTTGCTGGAGAAGGCTCCAGCTCCCACATGTCTCCATATTGCATAAAACAGTTAGGAAATGAATGTATGAAAAATCTTATACAGCCATTTGCTTGGTTAAAAAGTTTTAATTTCCTAAGAGCTCAGTTAGAACAATATCTGAATGTCTCAAGTAGTGGGTGATAGGTAGTATGTAGCGGAGCTAGTGTGGTGACGTCAGCACCCTCACTGCGCGTAGCAGGGTCCTCAGCTGCCTGGGCTGGGAGAGGTCTCCTTTAGCTCACGCGGTTGGTATGCCAGAGACCTGGGTTTGTGCCCCAGGTGTGGGGAACGGAACGGGCGGCGGTGGACACAACCCCACGCAGAACCGTGACTATCACAACTACATGCTATTCTTGCTACAGAATATTTCTACATTTCCCTCAGAAAAATGCAAAATTCTCTCTTGGCATCTGAATGGCATGCTACCTTTTCCAAATACAAAATTTAAAATGAGAATCTCCATACAACAGCAGCTGATGCATTCTGGCAAACACATACTTTGATAACCAATACCATTACACTACTGGTTATAGAGCAACATTTGCAAGGCTGCTTATAAAAGGAATAGTTAATTTGCCTAGTAGTAGAAATACAGGGTGGAATTAAAAAAATGCAGTAACTTAACATCCTAATATTAGATGGAAATAGGAGATGAAATTACAGAAAGACTGCATTTAGTGCACACTCCTTAATCGGTGTAGAAAATGACAATTAATTACCTGCTGCAGCTGTTCAGGTGACAGTGTTTTGGACTCCACTACAAATTTACATCCATACATACGCTAACTAGCAACAGTTTGGAAGCAAACACAAACACGTGATGAAAACATGAAAGTTGTAAGCACTACATTACATTCATCAGCACAAAATGTTATGAATTCATTAACTGAAATTGATAATTTCAGTTAATTTGCTGGTTTATATGCTGAAAAATAGCTTCATTTTGCATTTGTAGCAGCTTGATGATGTCCGGGATGCACAGTCTTCTAGTAACTCTTGTACTGTATATCTGACTCCTGGAATGTGTTGAAGAATTGCTCAAAGCTACATTGAAATCCTGGGAATGTTTTATTTTTTCATTTTTTCTGTTAAGCTGAATGTGGATTTCAAGTCTGGTTTCATTCTTCTGAGATACAGACTAGTTCTAATGAAAGGCATATTTGGTAACTAATGTGTTGAAATTGTTGTATTCTGATCTGTGAAGTTGTTGCAAAAATCACAATAGTTCTAGCCTCTTCAAAGGTGAAATACTTTTTTTTTCTCCCTCAGGTCATGAACGTGCTACCCAGGCCTGTGCTTTGTGACTTTAAAAACGCGCATCAGCCCTAAAGCACCGGTCATTACCGCAGTGTGATCAGAAATACTGTTAGTGATTGAGTTTGAGGGAGAGGATACATGTCCACTGTCTAGAGAACGCACTCTTACAAAATTACCTTGAACCCAAGAGCTGTAATTATTTCAAATTGTCCTTATTATCGGATTTCAGCGGGGTAAAAATATCGGCATTAATTGTGTAAGGCTGTGAGTATTTTACCTCCAGGGCAGGGAGAGTTCAATGGGGACACAGGAACCAGTAGGGTGAAAGTACTGAGTTGGGTTTACTTGCTCTGCTGCAGGATGGAAGTTAACAGAAGAGACTTTTTACAATACAGGTACTCAGCAAAGTGAACATTTAGCAATGTAGAGCTTTAAGGACAACTGAGTTACTGAGGGAAATAAGAAAAGCTATTGCGGAAAGCAAGCTACTGTATGCTCATTTCAGTTATCTCTCCCTAGCCTCTTCCCCTACAGAACATCGACCGTGACATGAGTACTTGGATAATAAATTCATGTGGCTCTCTCTGCTGGTCAGATTGTAACATTTAAACACAAGAAAAAGTCATTTTATTTCATTTGCTTTATATATTATCCCAGTGGAGAGATGCCTGGCAAAATTAATTTCAACAAAAAAAATTAAATATCTTCAGCTCTTCGAAAGATCAACGAGGCGACTAGTGTACAGCAATGATATTTTATTAGATGACATCTCTCATAGGTACCCTGACTAATGTGCTAGAAAATAATAAAATTGGCATTAATGACTAATAATCTCAACAGTCCTGGCCTTGTTATTCAAACACCTGCAGCACAAAAAAAAAAAAATAAAAATAACCTTACCAAGGCACTTATACAGTTATGCATTTTAAGAAGCCTTCTTTTAAAGTGGGCTGTTACCCTAAAAATAAATTTTGCCTAACAAACAAGATGTCTTTATCCCTGGTGTTGCTAAGAACATTCTAATTAATGGGCTGATTTGTCTCTAAAATGCAAACCAGTCACCTATTATTCTGGATTTCCAACAGAGAAAGGACAGTTAAAACCACTTTTGAGGTTTGTGGCAAAAGAACAAAGGTTTCTTTATTCACTAAAGTGAATTACAGTATATCTGCTTAATGTTGAAATGCCAACTTCCATATTTTTGCACAATAAATTCTTTTTATGTTTTTCACATCGAAAGAATCATGAAGTGTTTTTATATAAACTAGATGGAAGCTCATTTTATATACCTCTAAATTGCAGGACATTTAATGACCATTATTGGTCCAAACCACAATTAGTTTCAGTTTAATTTCTCATCAGAAACAGAAACACTAAGAATATGCACTTTTATACAAAGTAACTTAGAGTGGTTGCAATTATGCAAATCTGAGCATTGCTTTACTATTTGTCACAAATTCAGCTGTGTACCCCAGGTGGGCAGACTACAGCAACTGTATCCCCATCTAGAATTTGAACCTGGAATTCACCCTTCCCCTTCAACTCACAACACTATAATCACTTTGAAATTTCTGGTACTGTACTGGACCACAGACACCTCTTCAAGAAGTAACTCAATTTTTCCTTAAAGTTTTCCGTCTCCATCCTGAAAAGTCTGAGTCTTACCGAGAGCTTAGGAGGTCAGGCTTCAAGGTGGCATTGTTGACATTTCCAAAATATGTACAGACTAAACAGAAGTAGGCAGTTTCCTACTCTGTAAGAACAACAGGAATCTATGTTTTTGCATCACAACATCCATACACTGCACTGACATAATAGGGGTAGGGTTAAACCTCTATGACACCACTCTTTCTCTTATGCAAAACCTACAATTTGCAGTGAAGAGATGAATATTTCTGGGCCATAGAATTCTAGTTTGTTCCTGTATCAGGTAGTGTTGAGAAGCAGGTCAGTGAGTTGTCAAGAATATTCCATAGAGGCTTAATGTTCTTCTTATTCAGTGCCTGAATGGCAGTAAAGTCAACTACTGGAAAACAACTTACTATTCTATTCTCTTTGGCTTTGGCACTGAAGGACACAGTCATACTGAATCCCAGCACTGTCTCTATGCCCAGTGCAGCAGGTTTTATATCATCACATCAGCCTTTTCTTCCCCCCAGGATCAGAGCATGTGCACAGGCCATAGTTCACACTTAAAGAAGAGTGGGCTTTCAGATTCAGGACAACACGTCAAATGGATGTTCACTGGGAGTCAGGGACCTATTCATTACACTGGGGGAATGCTGGTTATGACAGATTCTGGGACTGAGTTCTGAGATCAGGTGCAGACTTATGCATAGTACATGTGCCCGGCCACTTTCAGCACGTCACAAGCACTCTTCCACTTCCCATGTCCATCCATCCGTTTTCTAACTGCTTTATCCAGAACAGAGTCGGGAGGAAGTCTGAGTCTATCCTAGGCACAAGGGAGTGTACACCCTGGATGGGATGCCTGTCTATTGCAGGGCACACACAGACACAAACACAGACATGCACACACATCATGGCCAATTAACAGAACAGCATGTCTATGGACTATGAGGAAACCAGAGCACCAAAAGAGAGCCATGTGAAAATGGGGAGAACATACAAACTTCACACCTATAGCGGCACAGATCTGAAATTGAACTAGGGCTCCAGCACTGCGGGGTAGAAATATTAACCACTGCATCACCCTTCATATTTATGTATTTCAAAAGGTTAATTTCTTTTAGTTTGTCAGTGTAGAATGTGCCTTTAATCCTGGAATGTTTCTGGTTGCAAACTTGTGCAAAGTATTTTTTCATGATCCTTGGTTATAACTTCCCTTTAAAATAAATGACTCCTCACACACAGCATTGTACAACGGTAATTTCTGGACTTTCAGGAGCTGTTGGAGAGTCTCCTGCTGGTCCACTAACCACTTTGATTTTCTTTGGATGACTCGTCCTAGTGACAAAGAGGTCCAGTTTTGCTGAGCTTCTGAGATCTGATAAGTTCAGTAGATGTTTAGAGCTTAGAGCTTAGAACATAGAGCTTAGATGTCAAATGAACATTTGGAATTTATTCCTCACCTTACACAATTCTCAGTTCTTTTTCTCTGTATATCTCTGTGTAAATTCTACTTAATTAAATGTCATTATGTATCTTTCTGATCCACCAGAGAAGGTGTTGTCCTGTTATCTTCATCTTCCAATTTTTCTTCTTATAATGGTTTTTTATAATTATATAAATATTTCATAAACTTTGCATAGATAACATCATAGTTCTCGGTTAACCCAGTGTCCCAGTGCTGTGAAGTACAAATGATATCCACCACTCCACAGTGCCTCTCTGTGCATGGGTCCAACTCCATTTATCAGATCCTCTTGGGAGTGATGCAAGATGGGATGCCTTCTGGTGGGAACCAATGCCACTACACTGCCTTTAAAAAAAAGCCCACCTTTTGCTGTCTTGAACAGATCACAAACATTACACTAAGCCTTTAAGTCTCAAGGCTCATCGACCGCTGAAGTATATACAATATAGGGACAAGTACAGTGAAAAAAGAAACAATGTCATTATAGCCTCAGGAAAAAGTGGTGGGTTATATAGTGATCCTGCTAGCTCATTAAATCAAATTCCCAGATGTTGAGGAACATAAACCCAACGTTGCACAAACAATATTGTAAGCCTTGAAGCTTCTCTTCTTGTGTGGAAGGGCTGGAGGGCAAAGACTTCCATTTACTCCTGATAAGTGCTGTGGCAACCAGGAGCCTGTCCTGGTTCGGGTCCGGGTCCTGGTCCTGAAAATCGGGTCCAAGATAGAACCAAACCTGGACAAAACACTTCCCAGGAAACACCCACACTGCAATTTAGAGACACAAAATAACTTAACAAGCACATGAAAGAAGGAGGTGAGTGCAACACCTGGAGAAAATCTAAATGGATATCAGGGGAACTTGGAATTTCAGAAACAGAAAGAGCTGTGAGTCAACAACGTTAATTGCCCCACCGTTCTGCTACCCTCACTTTATCACTCTTTCATTTCTCTTTGAAAACCTCCATGTGGATATCAGCTTCCTCTCTTTTGTCTTTTCCTGGCCTTCACGTCTTGCTCACATGTTCTCTTCCTCTGTAATTTCCATCTTCCTTTCACATCGTCCCCACCACCACCTCGCCATCTATCCCACCATCTGCCCAATTTCGCCTCACACTCCGCATAACACAACACCCTCCCAACTCACACCCTCAAAAATTGCCTGTGCCCCTCCAGTCCGAACCCTTTCCTCTCTTTCATCTCAGTTGGCTCATGCTCCACTACTCCATCCTGCTCTCCCACCCACTCCCCTCTCTTCCCTCCCCTCTCTCTGCCTCTCTGTGCTCCCTTGCATTCAGAATTCCAAAGTACCTCGGGGACTTCATTATGCCACTAACTTGAAATAAATAAAATACAACTGCGGCCGGCAAAATGAGAGATCTATAAAAATAACTTGGTGTAATGAGGTTTCCTCGCGCGCTCCTCTCAACAAATCCATTACCAACACACAATCAGTCCTCCGTCAGCCATCTAACCTGCCAGCGGGCCCGCATTTTGCCTCTCTGTTTTTTCTTTTTTTCCTTTCTATTTCTTAAAAGAAATGTTGACTATTTACTCATCGCCTATGCCCATGTCCTGGGGGACTGAGCAAACCAGCAGACTTCTTTATATATACAGTACAGTAACAGCAGAAAACATTCTATTCTCAATCTAATTCTATTTCTCTCTCCAATTCACAGTCTCTCTCATCTTTATAGGCTGAAAATGAACCCGTGTTGATTCTGAGCACATGTATTATTTGAAAGAGGGACCATTTACGAATCCCAATGTGTATTTGCATTACAAACCACCCATGACCTTTAAACGATGCACTGTAATTCGTACTCTGACTCAGAACAGCACGATTTTTATAAAAGTCTATGACTGACTATGGCTCTTCTCTGTATTAACTATTGTTCAACTGCACTGATTTGCAGCACATTTAATGTGCCCGTACACAATGGTATGCCTCTCTGGCACTTCTAGGATCACCAAACATAAACATTGGCTCTTTTCAGAATGTTTTATGCTAAATCAATACTAGTTTCTTTACACCTGCAACATTAGATAATAGACAGATTGTTTGCCTAATAAAAAATTAAATAAAGCAAAGAGGCTCTGTTTGTAAGAGCTGTGACCCACAGCATTCCTGTGTTTATAAAGCAGCTCAACCATATCACTAAACCACTTCCTCTCAGGGCAGAGGTTTCTGTCAAAACCTGCATACACGTGTGCGAAACCCAGGCAGTTTGACTTTCAACAAGCGAGGTTTGTGTAGAACCTACACCTGCAACCCTGTGTTACTTGACCACAGTAATTTAAGATTCCAGTTAAGTTTTGGATTCAATGTGTTTTGAAGGTCATGTGAGGACAGGCATGAGTCTCTGGGTTAATACTGTAATTAGCCTTTATTTCACCAGATAATTTAGCGGGTTCTTTTACAATTATGACCATGGAGACACAGTGGTTAGTATTGCAGCACTAGGTTCAATTGCTGGGGTGCTATCTGCATAGAGTTTGTATGTTCTCCCAGTGTTTGCGTGGGTTTCTTCCAGGTACTCCACTGGTTCATTGGTTCTGGGAGAACTGGCGCTGGTGTGACTGTGAGCATGTCTGTGTGTGTGCCCTGCACACACTGGCATCCCATCCAGGGTGTATCCTGTTGCTTGCTGGGGTAATCTCCAGCTCGACTGCAACCATGTATTGAATAAAACAGTTAAAAAACGGATGGCTGGAATTATAACCGACCAAGAGGTTTAGACCATTGCTCATATGACACAGCAGACAATAAAGGAAAAGAAAAACAAGAACTGCATAACATGACATGATTGGGCAGAATTAACTGTGCAGGTATCAGACTGAAGAGGTGCAATCAGACAATTGAAAGCACCCTCTGATATGCAGGTGGATAGTTTCAGCTCTGCAGACTGTTTCAGTTATAGGCAGTAGTAAATTGAAATGATTTGCACCCAAAGTCAGTACTTGCTCTTGTCAAGCTCTTTTTTTATTGATATTACTGCTTTTTACATTGTATGAGAGTATGGAGAACTGCAATAAATTATTAAGACTGGCAGGTGTTTTTCCAAGTAATGATCTCTAAATTACTTTGAATCAACTAATATGCAAAGAGAGCCAAGAAATCAAAAGATAAATGTCACAATGATGAGTGTGGTAGGAGGCACCAGTGATACAATATCTAGCAGAACAATAGTATCCAAGTATCCTCAAAATCCAAAATGGGAAACAAAAACATTTGAACTAGTGGATAACTAGAGGAAGAGAAAACAAGACTTGGAATAAATGAAAGCACATTTCAGATTTAGCTTGTGATTAATGAGTATGACTCTTGAAAATTAAAGCAGTATTCAACGAGATACCTACATATTTCTAACCCGTGACTTGCTCTAAATTTGTCTTACTTAAAGTGGCGTTACTAAGGGAGCAGTTTGAATTATTTATATTAGACAGCACAAATATAGGTATAGCAGTGTTCAGGAGATGACATAGTTCATAGAAAGCCTGCACAGCTTTCTTGTACCTAAGCTTCAAGACACCATTACTGATAATAATGTGGGTCCAGCTGTATACAATTTTAGTGTCATTGGAGTAAAAGAGGATACAAGAGTTACCCATTACCTGAGCTGAGTAACTGGAAGATGCTGTGAAACAAATCTGTCAGATTTCCATATGCAGTATGGTGCTTTTTAAGCAATTCAGTATCATGAGAGGGGTTTATATCCAATGCTATGCAATGCTTTTTGAAAAACTGAGTGATCCACAGTATCACAAGCCTTAAATAAATCTCTTATTAGAGGGGAAAAGGCAGTAAAGAAGGCCTGCAATTATGCCCTTGTTCCTTTGAAGGGACCATTCCAACTGCACTGGTAAAGTGTAGTGTTCCATTGTAAGCTAATATGCAAAAGAGTTTGTTGCATGTTAGCTGCACTATTGCCTCCTAGAATGTCTGTCCTCCAGCCTCAATTTCACACTTATAATAACCTCTGTATTTCTAATATTTTCCTTTAGGGGAATATTAATGTACTGTATTATATTAATATTCCATTATAGACACTGTACAGTATAATTGAAAATTAATATATCTTGCTTTGTACTGTATTTACATTGCTAGTTGTCTCTTTGTCATCTACTGTATTTGTGCTCTTTTAGGCCTTCATAATAGATCTTCATGTATGCAACACAGTTGTATGTAAATCTTACAAGTTGCCTGATTGCTACATGAATAATTAATCACATAGCATCATTTTACATTAGCATGCAAGCAAGGCTGTCAGTGAGATCTGTTCTATCTAGATTAGTGCTGTTAGCTTGTTAATTGTTGGGTCACTGTCAGATACCACAGGATGATGTCTTCTCCTAATATACTAAGATTATTTAATGAAAATTTCTACAAAGTTTCTTTGCATATCATGTTATGTATTCGCTGAAAGCATTACCCACAAAGACTGAATGCGAGATCTACAGAGTATTGTGTATGTTATTGCAGCTTGTCTGTTTTGTTTCACTTAAATTGCAGTTTAAAAACCATAGCTCTAGTCCTAGTCATATGTAAAAGGTCAGTGTTTAAATTCTAGCCAAATAAAATTTTCCAAAGAGCCTACCGGTTTAGCTGTGTTTGGATCTCATTAGTGTGTATCAGACGTCTTTTATTTCCATAAATTCTGAGCTATCACTTGAAAAAAAAAACTCAGTGCTGGTTCATAGTGCTTTGTTTCCTCTATTGACAAAAACTAAATTTCAGTCTAGACAGGTAAATATTTAAATGCTCAACAAAGCATATTACCCCATTGCCTTGCTTTTGAGAGCGCTTTCAGGGAACCATTTGCTACATGGACAGCTATGCATTCTCTTAGCCTGAATGGCAAATTGCCATTCAAGTGGAAACAACATGCAGAAATCATTCATACTCCACACAATGGGATACAAAATAATGAAATTGCATCTGATATATGTTGTTCTTTTTAAGCCAACAGGACAATGCAACAGAATTGGAAACAAAAGTTACAGCAGGAGCTGATAAGGAGGACAGTTGACCAGTTGGAGATTATCCATGTAAACTCAAGCACTCTTTTCTAAAGAGGAAAAAAAAGGGCCACAATTTGCTCAATTTGGCAATATTTCGGTCCATAGTCTGATTGTCAGATTATGAGGTGTGTCACCGCTTTAACAAGATCTAGATTTTTGATCTTGAATAATCACAGCTTGTTTGTCATTTTTATCATTCATTAGCAGGATAACCAGACAAACATGGTTTGTAAATAGCCAGTGATTTAAAGTGTCAGACATGCATTTTTTCCTACAGCTCAGGCAAACAGGATTTATTTGGTTTGCCTGCAATGTGAATTTCACATCTTATCTATCAGAAGCTTTTTAAAACACTGGTATGACAAGAGTCACAGTACAGCTGTGGTGGGCTTTGCTCTACATGGAGATCTCTTATTACAAGGTTGATTAGCCACTAATCCCAGAAACACCCTCTTCTGACATTGCTCCTCAGAGCCATAAAGCACCAACCTAAAAAGAAATAATTCAAACTTCCAGTTTCTGTTCTGTGTAGGTGTAGTTTGCGCACGGAGACTTACGGGAGTCACTCGCAAAGAATCAGCGAGAAAAACAAATTAAGTCCAATTAAAAATACAAAATCTAAATGACTCTGTGATTGTGACTCGTAATGAGGCTCGTGTACAATGGCCCCAAGAGATATTTGTAGATATTAGGCCTGATTTTGCAAAACTGGCAGAGTTTACTGATGAGGAAAGACAATGCACACTCTCATTAAAGTGTTGTGAAAATTTAAGTCAAAGCTGTTGAATCAATCCAGAACATTTGATGTAAGGTGTTGCTACTGAACTTTATTCAGTGCTACCAAAATATAATTCTCTAGTTTCTTGCTTCCACACAAGAACTCATGTTCAATATGGTACAGTATATACAGTAACTCCCCTGTAACACATACCATACATAGCTTTGGTAAAGACATCCATCCATTTTCTAACCGTTTCTTCCAATTCAGGGTCATAGGGGAGCCAGTGACTATTGTGTTGGATGTGCAGATGATTGTCTAAACAAATTCTCAGTGCAATGTAATCGAACATAACATATTACCAGTTCCAGAACCATAATCTTTATTCACCAGACAGCAGAAAATTGTGAATTGACTCAAAATTGGTGTACAGCCACATCGCTCTAAAAATGTTTCCCATTGCTTTTGAACCCCTAACCTATCAGTACGAACATTACGTAAGTAGAGGATGCAGAGGGTGTATGGTCAATTTTTTTACGTAAAGCTTAAAGACCAAGCAGTAACTGGATGACTCAGCTAGTATTGACTCAGGTTGAGTTGTGTGGTCATGAGGTGATAGTTTGAGTCTGGGCTGTTTCACTAGTGGACAGTGCCCCAGATTTGCCAGAGGATGACAGAGGATTGGAAGAGTGTCACTGTGGCAGACTGAGCTTTAGCTGTTAAAGGTCCTCGAGGTTCCTGGTGCAATTAGAGCTCTCGCAACCTCACATTAGGCATTAACTCGCAGCCAGGCATTAGCAGACTTTGCAGGCACATAATGATAACAGTGCGAGATGAGCCAGACCCCAGACAGGGCTAACTTGCGGAGTTGTGTCAGGGGTTGTGAAGCATTGTGTCAAAAAGGTGATTTGCCCTGGGAAGTGGATGTATCAGAGGAGAAAGTCCTTCTTCTCTTCATGATGGTGCAGGAGTCATTGCCAGGCAGACAAGCATTGAAACAACAGACAATTTCAAATTGGATGGTCTCATAATAAAAATAGCCAAAAAAAATAGCTGAAAAAGGAATTTTAGTTGCAATAAGAATTAGAACTAAAACTATAGTTTTCTTCTACTATTTTTGGTCTCCAAGTAGATCCCACACATCCTATTTACAGTCAAAATTGACTGTACAAAGAGAGAGACAGAGCAGCTTGTTTCTGTGACTGGAAATGATCTACACAGAGTCTCAGAGTGATGGCACCTCATGAAAAGAGACTACCATTATAATTGGAACAATCCTTCTCTGGCCTTCAGACAATTTTATATTTCTTAATCATTAAAACTTGATTTCTCTAACCCTAAGGCACAGAACATTAGTACTGATACGGAAATTGAGTGGTTTAAGTGAATAAGTTATTATATAGTTCTCAGGAACCCTTTAAAATGTTGTAGTATCATATAGTAATGAATTATGCTGTATTGGTCTCATCACAGTTTTTTATGTCATGGAATCACAAGGATAATTTGGGAGATCACCTGCCTGGGTTTCTTTAGAACCATCTATTGGCAAAGCATTAGAGCCTTCATCTGGTGTTAAACTGATCTGCTGCCCTCACTTGGTGTTGAGATGGTGACATGCTTGCCCACTTCCTGTCAGTTCTCTGTGTCAAGGGCCTTCCAGCATTTGTTTGGAATGTTTTTTCAACCCCTGCAATTTGTCGCTGGAGGCAACTCAGGGAATCGTGAAACCGAGAATACTTCGCAGCACGTGCAGCAGAGCACACAGCCAGTCAGTTTTAGGAATAGCACTGAAATCACGAATGATTCACTCTACTCCTTAAGGGATTTGTTTTGGTTTTTTTTTGTTCACATTAGGAATGCACCCCAGGCTTGGCCAATCTGAGGACCCAACTAATAATTCAGATCAGTAACTAGACACTAAGCCATCTGAGCTCTGATTTTATTCGGCTTGTGCAGGCTGTGGGGGCACCTCCTCACAAAGACGATGTTTTCACACGCACCAAGGCATGTCTTAGACAAGGTAAAGAGTAAAGGGCTGCTTTTCCAAGCAGGTGTTTTTGAATTCCAGGTTTTTTCCAAGCTGTACCATTGTCACCCTAGCTTGTGTTCTATGATTTATAGCAAGTTCTGTAGCTGTGATAATGCCATTGCTGCACAGTGACAGCTCACCACACTGAAAGTACAATTGAAAAAGACATGCCAAAGCCCAGGGACACTGCAAGGAATTAGAGGTCTGACTTCCACTGGCCACCAATCCACTGAACTGTGATTTTTTCATTAAACACAATGTCATTTAATGAACTTTCCACATCAAAAATGTGTTAATTAGAATGAATAAATAGTGAATATTGTTCATTTGGTTGACAGTAGGTTAATGATCCCAGAATCCCACTTGGTCCTTTCTTAAAAATCCCTCAACATTAGCATCAATACCAGTGTTAGGGAGTTTTTTCCAGACTTCTATGATTAACTGCTTAAAGAAGGATCTTCAGATTTCCTTTTATATTCCTGGGGGTGTGTGTTATTGTTAATTTGAAAGATACACCTTTGATTAACTTGGTCAGAACCTTTCAGGATTTGGCACATCTGGCTCAAAACCTAGAGGGGATATTTTGAATTCCTTTCTGAAACAAGCAGGGTTTTATACTGTAGTGCTCAAAACTGAACATAATATTCCATGTTAGATATAACTGTGGCATGGAATCAACATTACTTCTGTTCCTTAAGTTTTACAACTTTTAACTGCATTTCTAAAGGTTTTGTTAATTCCCCACTTCCACACGCATCTGTTATTCTAATTCGATCCCACCCATTTCATATCTACAACTTGCATTTGTACAAATTGCACATTAAATTTAATTTGCCAGGTGTCTGCCCAGAGCAAGAACAACAATATCTAATTTGAGGAAATGAACTCAGAGCTCATGAATATAAGGTCCAAACCCCACATCACTACTTTGTACTTCTTTGAAGGTTAAATAATAGTTTTCTATTCCAAATCGGATAAGGTAAATAGTTGAAAAGACTATAAAAGGCCAGCCAAATAAAAAAAGACTTGGTAAATGAGCTTTCAAAAATTACAAAAGAGGAATTGCCAATAAGCGTCCCTATGCTCCGGAAATCAGAGACAGTTAAAAATGTGTTTTTCTGCCTTCTGGCCCTTTCTACATTTAAATATCCGCTAATGACAATCCCAGTAGGGAGACTAATAGCATTACAAAAGTAATTAATGTATTTTGACCACAATTTTTCATTCTCTTTCACGCCAGCTTAATTTTCTTAACCTCTTCCACTATGAGAAGAAGTAGTCAAGATTTAAGGGAAACTGTTACTGGTTCAGGGTAGGCCGATGGCACACTGGTTAGCATTCCTGCCTCGCCACCCTGATCAACTCTGGGGTGCTATCTGTATGGAGTTTGTATGTTCTCCTCATGTTCATGTGGGGTTTCTCTGTGTGCTTCTGTTTCCTCACACAGTCCAAAAACATACTGGTAGGTTAATTGGCTTCTAAGAAAATTGACTCTGGTGTGTCTGTGTACCACTGTGTCTATGAGCACCCTGTGACAGGCATTCTGTTCAGGGTGTACCCTGCCTTGCACCCATTGCTTGCCAGGATAGGCTCTGGCTCCCCCTGTGACCTTGAATTGGGAGTAGCATTTAGAAAATGAATGTGCCGTATGATGTTACTGTTTCAGTATTGGTGCTTTTTATATCTTCTGTGGTAGAGGTGAATGTCTGTTGTGGCTGCATAACCCACACGGGGTATCCCGATTCTTTTTTGTGTTGTCCGTTTTAAGTAAAATGTTGCCTTGCTGACTAGGTAAATAACAGATGACTTCATCCAGCAGCCAGAGCATAGAACATGTCAGAAAATGAAAACAATTTATCCTATCTGTTATCCATTATTGTTGTTGTAACCCATAGCCCATCCCAGAAGCACAAGGTAAAAGGCAGGATACGCTCTGGATGAGATGCTTCCTGTCTGGCTCTGTGGAGGGTTTAACATGTTGATGAGATTTGTAGGTGGACACATCGAAGGCGCCTGCCAGCTTGTCTCATTCTTATCCAAGCAGGTGCTGGGGGTGCTGTGGGGAAGCCAAGTCTTAGAACAGTGGGCAGTTCCAAATTGGATGAGTTTCAATCCTGATTTTTTTTTTCCACAAAATGTGCATATGAGCTATATCCAGCCCTCGCAGAGGAGAGCCCATGAGCCCAAGAGAGTGTTCCTGTGTACTGTACATACAGGTCGAAGTAGGACAATTGGATGGGACGGGGGTGGGAAGAGGAGCTGATATGAAGGCATGTTGTGAAGAAAAAATCTATCCACTCAGTATACAGTATGAAGTCCACCCATTTTCCCACGCCTTTCAGTTCCTTAGGGATGAAGGAGAAGATGGGTTTTGTGTAATCACAAGCCACATGGTTCTGCTACTTAAGGGGGAAAGAAACAGGCGTCAAATCAACAGAAGAGAAATGCATCTTACAATTTTCTTGTATTCCAAACATGCCATACTGGTCTAGCATGAAGAGCACGTTAGTCAATCTGACTTGATAATGTCTGGCCAGGGACATCACTCATTAATACAGCAAAAGCTTTTTGTGGCAGCTGAGTTCTCAGTAACAAAGTTGGTTTACTGATTAAGAACTGCATAATTACAATAATTCTAGCTGTGCTCTGATGCGTTTATAGGTGCCTGTACAGTACCATTAATGAAGTGAATGGTTTGATTAATCAGCAGTAAAAGATCTAACACCCTATGTAAATAAGAAACATCCATTCATTTTCTAACAGCTTTATCCAATACTGGGTGGCAGGGGAGCCTTTCCAAGTAAGCAATGGGTGCAAGGTAGGATACACCTGGACAGGATGCTAAGCCATCTCAGTGCACACACAGAAACGCTCATACTCACATAAGAGCAAATATCCCAGAAGTCAATTAGCCTACCAGTATAACTTGAAGGAAACTGGAGTGCCTGAAGGAAACCCTATCCTGGAGCAAACACAGGGAGAAAATACAAACTCCACACAGATAGCACCCCAGGTCTGGAATTGAATGCAGGGTCCCAGTGCTGTGAGGTAGAAATGCTAACCACAGCACCATTGTGCCACCAAAAAAGAAACATCATTAGGGGTGGTGTGGTGGCTCTGTGGCTAAGGATCTGCCCCTGTTGCTAGAAGGTTGCTGGTTCATATCCCATGGCTGGCAGAGGAATCTTACTCTTTTGAGCCCCTGAGCAAGGCCCTTAACCCCAACTGCTCTAGGGGTGCTGTATAAAAGGCTGACCCTGTGCTCTGACCCTAATCTTTTCTCCCTGTTTGTTGGCCTCATGGGAAGCAACTTGGGGTATGCGAAAAGACAAATTCCTAATACAAGAAATTGTATATGGCCAATAAAGTAATCTTATCTTATCTTAGGAAAAATGTTCTATTGACTACTCAAATTGGAACAAAAACCAAAAGAAGGAAGGCCCTTGAGGAATTGAGACTCAGACCCTTGCACTAAAAGAGTATTTTTGTCTCTTTTATTTGATGCTTTGTTTAAGGTGACTTACTTTTGAAATGCAATTCAAGAAACAGTAAGAAAAATGCAACACTGCTGCAAATGGCTGAACAAAAGTGTATTGAAATAAGTTGCAATCATTTTTTAAATGAAAATGGGAGGGATTACAATACAGAACATAAAACAAACTGGCATCAGTGAAAAAAATAAAACAGCTGCCTCTTTGGACTGAACAGCCAACAAGACAAGTTGTGTTTTGGGCCAAGCAGAAGGAATCAGCAGACTCCTTTACGAAGACTGGCAGTCAGGCTGACATGGGTTTCCAGGTTTCATCACAGACAGAGCCAGGGAGATCCCCTGTTAATGGGATTAGACATGCTTTAGTGAATACCTGGTCTTGTCAGTGTAGCAGACACAACAGCTGTGTGTGGAGCAGCGGATGTCTGGACTCTTGATTAGCATGTGGTGACTTTGCTGTGGCAGAACCTCGCAGGGGCCCTGACCCACAGAACCGCTGCAGCCAAGACCGTGTGTTCTGATCCGGCAGTCTCTCTTCTCTGTGAACGGCAGTCGAAACAGCTGAGCACTGGTGCCAAAAGGAGAGGAGAAGCAGAGGCTGTGCGTGTGATGTCAGTGAGCTCTGCCTGACTTACCAGTCTCTGAGATAACACTGGGTTCATCTCCAGGCCATTGTGTGACTCTGAACAACAAGCTGTCGTGTTTACAACGATTCCCGTGGCACATGTGTCAAAACCTAAAGAAGGTAGAGTGATGCATTTATTTTTCTGAGCCATGGCACTTTCTGACATTTCGGGCATGTTTGTCATTGCTGGCTGGATCCTTGATTTAATCCAGGATCTCTTCCAATCGGAACTCATGACACAGCTTGGTTCATTTTCCCTTCATCTCCAGTCTTAGGCAAGTGCAAACTCATCTGGTTTAATGCCACAGGTATTTTTCAGATGCTGAGCAAATATATCGTTAAATATTTGTACTGTGCAGTCAGACCAAGGTAGTCAGCTTTTAACACTTCTGAATGACTGACACTGTACATGCACAGTCTTCTCAAGGGGGCTTTCAAAGACCCCAGCCAATGTGCTGCTGACTAGCTGAAAGCAATTCTTTTGCTTCAGCCTTGACCTCAAATTAATTTTAAGTAACATTTAAGCAACTTTTGTTTGATTTATATTTGTTTGTTATTTTGTTTAGTAATACAAAATGATTAAATGAAAGGAAGGCCACCAAATGAATAAATAATAAAAAAAAAATTTAACCTGTGGAAAGTTTTCTAGTGGAGACAGTGTTATCACTCAGGTGAAAAAGCACTAAAAGCACTGTGGTAATTACCTTGAGAAACCTCTGATAACATCACAGTAAACAGTTACTTTGAATGGATGGATATCTCCAACTAAGCAACATTACTGAGCTGAAGCACTAGAATGCTTCTCCAGAACAGTGTCTTGGAAATCTGGTGTCTTGAATTGTAAAGGTGGCTTTGGAATTTATTAATTAATATTAACAAAACCATCGTAGTTTTGTGTGCATTAGTTAGCACTGCTGCCTTGCAGGGCTGGGGTCCTGGGCCCAGTTTCTGGGATGCTATGGTATCTTTGTGGAGTTTTATGTGCCTTCCACAGTCCAAAGATGTACTGGTACAGTAGGTTAATTGACTTCTGGGAAAATTGGACCTGGTGTGAATGTGTTTGTGTCTGTGTTTGTGTCTGTCTGCTCTATGATGAACTGGTGACCCATCCAGGATATATCCTGCTTGGTGCCCGTTGCTTGTCGGGATAGACTCCAGCTCCACTATGACCCTGCAGAGGATAATGCAGTTACAAAATGGATGAATGTTAACAAAATCTACTGCAAAGGCCAGTTTTGCCACCTTCAGCAATTTGCTATGAAGTCTCATTAGTCTAGAAACGTGGAGTTTGGCAGGTGTACTGTATAAATGGTTGTGGGATTTTTGAAAGGTAAACCCTTTTGTACTAGGTATTCATGTTTTAATAAATGAATATGTGTTATGGTTTACTGCACCATCCTAAAGCTTACCCCCATGTAATCATGAATCATGATTACAATAAAACAGTAAAACAGTACTTTAGGACTACTGACTTATAGTAGGACTAGAAGTAATTCTAGTAATAGGAAAGTAAAGTAATAATTAAAACATGACTTTTGCAGCATAAACCATGTTGCGAAAATAGGTGTCAAAGGTTTATTTTCTTACATGTATATCATATACATGATGTTTCCACCATGACTGACTTGTTCAATTTCATGATTAACATTCAGCTTCACCTGCTGTCACTGAAAACCGAAAATATTTTGGTTCCTTATTTACTGAACTGCTTCCCTGCAGACACAGATGAGCCTGCATTGCCCACTCATTGCTGTTTCCATCAGCTGGCTTTCAATGAGCTAGATCAAAACTCTAAACGTTAGCTTTTCAGTGCAATGTCTGGTGGAATGACCTCATCAGGGAAGGACAGTGGTACTGAAGGGAAGAGAGAAGAAATTATGCTTCATGCCGTCAGAATGGAACTCAATTGAGCAGATTAAGAAACGTTAATGAATAGACAGTGCAATGTAGTTGGGGTCAACTGGGCTTATTAGCTTGTAATAGGAGAGCGAAATGGATTAGGGATTAGAATTTGAGTGCAGCCTGCCTGGCATTTGTTTTCTTTTTCACACATGGTGTCTGCAGTCACGGATGGCGATAAGAGGATCTAATTACCATTGCTTTTAATAATGTATTGCTTGCCCGTTAATGCACTCCGTATTGTAAAAGAATCCAGTTAACCTTTAATTAGAGAGGGATAGAAATCGCTCCCTCAATCAACAGCAGAGTTATGCCTGTGAGCATGCATTCATAAAGTCCTCAAGAAACTCCAAGCAATGAATAGTGCTTTTTCCCCACTGGTTAATAAAGGTGTCATGGAAGTACCTTTAAAAAAACTGAGAATGGCAAATGAGAAGCAGGAGGTCATCAAACAATAGAGATGGAGATCCTTCACTTTGAATCCAAGCTGCATTGGTGACCAGCACTGTCCAGAAATGCTTAAGGGTACTTTCAAAGAGGGTTAGATTCTTAAACATCTCAAACACCTGGCTGACCATACTGTATGACTCCATGTTCACTGAGGAACTGTGAAAATATTTTAAAGTTGCCTTTTAATGCAATTTCTTGATTGTTTCAATGGAACCCTATACCTTTGTTAAACTAGAGAAAAATAAATATTGGAAAAATGTATACATACAGTATATTTTTCATTGTAAATGCCCACAGTTATTATTTTGTGGCTGCTTGCTTGTTGGAGTTACTAATATGATAAACATTGATCAGCTGTTCACTCTGATTAATGGCAGGAATAATGAATAACTGATTAGTATGATGTGTTTACTGTGCATGGTCATTATGTATTAATGTTTCATCCTGGCAAAATGTGTAATGGTTAATAGTTTACTGTCTGAGCTTCACTGTTGTGCTGATGACACTCAGATCTATGGGCAGATCAAATTAGAAATTAGATCCTGCTGCTGCAGATTTTACACTGTACAGGTATGTGTTAATAAGACATTAATGCAACTGAACTGTTTTAAACGAAAACAAGTCTGAGGTTACGGCCATAGGTCATACATCCATACATTTTTTTAACCCCTTTTTCAATTCAGTTGGGAGCCAGTGTCTATCCCAGCAAGCAATGAGTGCAAAAGCAGGATACACCCTGGATGGGATGCCAACCCATCAATCCATCGTAGGGCATACAGTACACTTACCAGGACCAATTTTCCCAGAAGCCAATTAACCAACCCACATGTTTTTGGACTGTAGAAGGAAACCGGAGCACCCAGATGAAACCCAGACAAACACAAAGAGAATATGCAAACTCCACATAGATAGCACCCAGGTCCAGAATTGAACCCAGTGCTGTGGGGCAGCAATGCTAACCACAGTGATATTGTGGTACCCATGGCTTCCATTACCAGCTTTGCAAAGTTGCTGGCCTCAGTTAATGTAAACCTATGAAGACTTTATCCAATCCTGAAATACTGCAACACATTTCTTAGAGCGTATCTTCTGAAGGTGCTTAATAGCCTTCAATATGTCTAGAATTTGCAGCTTGTGTGCTGAAAGTACTCTGCATCAGAGTACTTTTGTCATCTGAAAAATGCAAATTTAGAATGGACTTCAAAGTTCCTGCTCATGTACAAAATAATGAATGCTCTAGATCCAGGTAATATTAAGAATTTATTGCAAAAGTGTAATTCAGTTCTTACTCTGATATTGTCATACAGTGGGTGACAGAACCTTGAAACACTACTAATGGAGTTCACTGGCCAAATCCATTACAGATTATGGAAGTGCTGACATCTTCAAATCCCCCTAAAACAACTATTTGTTCATAAAACTCTTTAATGTATAATTTAGTTTGATTTGGCTTTACTAAGTCATCTGGGTTTATGTTGTCTTTTCATACAATTTATACACTTTTCATTCATTATACACTTTTGGAGCTTAATTGAAAGCTCTTATTAGTCTCATTAGTTATTATTTGTATTAAAAAAGGTGTTGTTAAACTTCTACCTTGAGTCATGATGGGTTGGGCTATTTCACTTTAACTGATATGTGTCATGCCTGGTAACTGGAACACACAACATAATGTAATAAGACACTGAACACCTGTTTTGGTCACAATTCATCTAGTTTCTTTAGTCTAATAATCTAAATCACTACCTGTTTTACCATAGTCTAATTGAGAGACTGATTAGTTGAAGACAGTGCTTACAAAGGATGAATAAAAACATGATGTTTTCCTAAAAATAGTTAAGGTGTTGAGGACTGTTGAACTTAGGAATCAGGGGACAGGAGAGCAGTAGACAGTGTGAAAGACTCTTTTTCAGTGATTAAATAGAACAGCCTTTAAGGAAGCAAGATGAAAACGATCTGGCTGGGCCACAATACATCTAATCTTCCAGGAATTTACTGCTCACCCACTACAACAGCCATCAAAGCTTCCAGGCAGTGTGATTATGACTGAAGCACAGACATAGAAAGGACCATTTGACTTTTTACCTGACAAGTGGGCCGTGATTATCATGCAGCAAACCACCTCTAAAATGGGCTAATTCGCAGACTTGTCAGCTTTCAGGATGTGTCCACATGAGTGTGTGTGGGTGCAGGCAAACAGGACAGCATTTTCAGCTTCGGTGATACAATTTTTCCTCCTGTTACTCCATTCTCTGCTTAACACTGTTGTTTTGAGTGTATGTCTTGATTTGTTATTTTGTATCTACTTACAGTAAGTGGCCATTGGCATCGGGGATCAAGACTCTCTTGGAAAGCTATAGTTCAGATTCATTCTCTGTTACACACTTTCACGTTAGATAGAACACGCACCTTCTAGCTGATTAGGTTTATCATTAGAATGCACATTTAGGGAAGGAATCAAGGTTTCACACAAGATGAAAATCAAGTTGCTTATATGCAGATAAGAAAATTTACAGCATATAAGCAACTGACAAAAGAGGTCAACTTAGGCCAATAGTATTCCACTCAGTTTTCATTAAATAAAAAAAGAAAATTGAACTGATATCTACTAGACAACAAGTACTTGCAGAACCTGGAATGGAACCATCACAATTACTGCAGTCTTAGGAATAATAGCCAACATGCACAGGTATTTCTCTAGTCTTGACAGACACCCTATGGCTTGCAATTTTATCTTTTTCTAACAAAACAATAGAAACATATTAAAGGGTGTGAGCATTGGACTTTTTGAGATTTTCTAATTTTTACAAGTTAAAGAGCAGCACAAACTTTGTTCTACTGGCATACATTTGACGGGACGAGCAAGAAGTAAAGTAAAAAGTGTGGCTCCACGCTGCCCAAAACTATGCCTGTCTTCAGTGGATCTCTGCCTGATGCCAATGCTCTCAAGAAGACATATAGACACAGTGCTGTGCCAGGGGCAAGGCCTGAGGACATAGTCACGCTTGATAAACGAGCTCCTCCTGATTCCACAGCATGTAACACATTAGTCAGCCTCTGAGAACCCAGACAGAATGTCATCACTTTCTTTTACACTCATTTCAGACAACATTTTTCTTTTTTTAATAAAGACGGATGATCACTTACTTTTTCCTGTTCTGTGATCTAAGTTGAAACTTTTCTGATGCCACACTTGTTTTTGAAGCTGACCGTTTAGATATACCAATAACTTTCTATCTCTGTTTATACTACATTCTTGTGTTGAAGCCACTTTTTATTATTTAAACTGACTTGATACCTAAAATCCCATGCCGAGCCCTGAGAGATGCAGACTTCCTCTAGAACACAGATCAGATCATCTGTTTTTTTAGCTCTGTGAGCCCTGTGCGCAGACACCAGGGCTCATGTGTCAGCAGTGTCAACAGGTGATGCTGGTCCAAAGTTTGTACAGAATTTCTCAAAGCTGCATACCCTTACTCCAACCCTTGCCATGCTCAGTGCTCTTTGTGTGCCATTACAGTAAAAGCTTGTTACCTCAATTAGCTCATGATACAGTCATAATGTCTGAATATACACAAATAGAAACTTATGTAATCAATTAGAACTAACAGTTATGTCCACACATAGATTCAAAGAATAAAATGTACATGTTTATTAACACAATAATAAAATATGCCAGGTAAACCAATAAAGACTATATCTGAATCAGTCTACCACACTCACAAATGGCAATCAATCACTCAGGGATTACAAAAGACAATAGTAATATATGTTCAGATACAGTATATTGAATATATATGTACTGTAATACTCGGGTGAGTGTAGACAAGCTCATAATAACCTCAAGTTTGATAGATATTGTCATTTCTGTATGTTAATAGTCTCAGAACAAATATTAACAAATGTTAAATTTCTTCCATGAATTAATCTTTATCAAACATATAATGTACATACTGTATGCTTGTTTGGACAAATGTCAATTCTTGAGTGAAAAATTAGAGCATGTAATACTCATTGGAATCAAGAATGCTTGAGTGGGTGCAGTCCTGTTAAGGTTTCTAAATGTCTCATGGGGAGAGGATTTGTGTGGAAATTCAACCAGTCTTCATCCACTGAGCTGTTAATGGGGTTTCCCCTCAAGAAGATCCCCAAATCACAAACACAGAGCTAAGAGTGAGTTGGTTTCACTGCACAGTTTTGTAGAAAGTGAGGAGAACATTTGTGAGTCATGGAATTATTTAGAGATTAATCATGCAGGCTTTAGATATATTTGATTGAGTAGATACAGATATGAAAAGTTTTGGAGGAACACTGTTGGAGAATAAAGTGAAAGAGAATCGTATATGATACAGGTGATGGAACCCAAGTCATAGTCTGACCTAGAGGTAGGAAGAAACTGATAGAAAGTTACCACGTCCTGGAGTTTGCAAAGTACTGAATGTACTGTATAATGGGATATTCCAAGGGGAACCTACCAGAATACAAGAAATATCAACTACATTCACATATGGGATCTTTGGTGAGGAAAGAGTCAAGGGCTGACATTGCACCAGTCGGACACCAACAGAGAGATAAAGAGGAGGGAACCTGTCACTCATCACTTCCAAAAGTAGCAACCGGTTGCAACAGCAAGGCCTGTGAACAGGGAACCCTGCACTCACTCCCAGAAGGAGTGTCAGGAACAAAGACAATCTCCTTCAGGGACAGGGAAATGAAAGACTGAGGATAGGGGAGAGACAAAACAATTAATATAGGCTGGGGCCGTATGTACAATGGGATAGATGCTGTACTACAAATAAAGAGAAAAAAAGGGAATACGGAAAGCAGAGTGAGCAGAATTAGGAAAAGAGAAAAGGGGCACGAAGCGGCTACAATTATTTAGCATTCCAGTCAGGAGTTCATTAGGAGAACTGAAAGAAAGAGCAGATCGCATGGCAGGTGCAGGGTTGTTTGTTATCAATGGAGAATTTGGGGTCGAACAGCTGCTTTTTCAATAACAGGCAATTCCAGTTCTGGCTTGGAAGAGGTGAATGTGACGAAGGTAAAACCAAGTGTGAAAGATGTCTGTTTCCAATGAGGCTGGAAAACTGAGTACAGAGCTGTGGGCAAAGAGTAAGAATTTGTACACAGGAGAGTGGAAGTTCAACATTAGCATTTGATCTCACCCTGAACATCTGTTACATAACATGATTTAGCAGTCTAAAATCATCCCTTATAAGTTTCTTTTAATAAAAATTAAGCTTATTGTAGCCTTACTCAGTTAAAGCAACAATGGAGGGAAAACATGTAAATGGTTTTGTCTGTTACAATTTCTTCATGTAATTATGAATGCTGTCCCATTTCAATAAATACACAAGATTTTCAGGTACTGTAAGACTTGCGAGCAGATACTAAGTACTGTTAAATTAATCAATGAAGGTCTTCTAGTCAGGTTAAGATCTCTTTTTACTGAGTCCAAATCCAAAATCTGAGCCTTTAAAATACTCATCCTCACAATTAAATCTGTATCAGGGGTAGGTTAATTGAATCTTTCTGGAATGTTTCATTGACTATGCATGCTGATCATTACCAATTTATTCCCATTTTTTCCCTGTAAAGGGTAAGATACCTGTGAGGTGTCAATGTATGCCAAGATAATAGGAGCACGCTAGCAGACCTATTAAGACAAAATAGCAGGGTGATGACAGGAAACTTTCCAAGTGCAGGGCATTTAACCCAGGAGGCTGGAAGACAGCCTATTAAAAGCTACTGAAAAAAAAGAAAGCCATGAAAGTTATGGAACCAAGCTCTGCAGGCTTTTTCAGCACACAGAACTAAAGCACTAAACCCAGCAGAGGAAGAGAGAAAGAGACAGAGTGAGGGAGGGAGGGCGAATTATGTGCTTAGGGGAGCTATTCCCTTAGGGATTGTGAGCAAAAGTTCTCTTTGTGTAGGTGTAGCATCCCTGGAGTTGTTAGCAAATCTTTCTCTCAGCTGAGTAGCTTTTTTGCAACGCATTAGAAGAGACAGCTTTTTTAGCATACATTAAGCATCAGCTGTTCAAACATACTTTTCGTTCTTTCCCTTTCAAGACTTTCCCAGTTCAAAATAGCTAATTCAAACCACCATGCTGCCCTCTTGAAAGGAATAAGAACCTCTTTAGCCCTGATCAGAGAAGGTCTTTGAATAATCCTGAAAAGATTTGATAAAAGTCGATTGCAGTTCTATTTGCACAGTAAGTGTTGTGTACTGCCAATCCATGCCATGGAAAGAGCTTGACTGGGGTCCTTCAGGAAATGACTTGATGAGAGAAAGAAAAAAAAAGCGTCTTCAGTCTTTTAGACTGAGATGTCGTGCTTTCTGACGATGTGAAAAGGCTTACAAAGTCCCTGCTTGCCTGCCACTCAAGTCTTTGGCATTTTTTATTTTCGGGAGCTTGCTTAGACATTCTGAGATCTTGGCTTAAAAACAAGCTAACATTTAGAAGGGGAAATGTATTTCAGAGTGAAAAACAACCCAGGAGAAAATAGGAAAATGCCTAAATATTAAATAAATAAATTATTTACACTTGTATAGCGTTTTTCATCCCCAAAGGAAGCCAAACTGCTTTACACACAGGGAAAGACCTCCTTTATCTACCACTGAAGGGCAGGACACGGCTGGCAGCAGTCCCACTACAGAGCAGAGCATCAGAATATAAGAAAGCATGCAAATAAATAGGGGCCATTTAATAGTTTAGTAGCTGCCATATCATCCAGTTGTTTCTCTAAATTTCTCAGAGTTGGCCTATAAGCTCCCTGGCTTCTTGTGTAGTAAGTGTTTCCTTTTCTCTACCCTACCATTTTGCTACCGAGCATTAAATATTTCCAGTCTTAACCCTTTAATACTCTTTAGAAACATACATGTTTTAAAATTTCCTCTCAATCACTTTGTTCTAGCCTGCACAGATCTAGCTTGCCTATATATGACAACTTCCTGAGACGGGTAATCATTTCTGCTGTTTGGACTTTGTCAAAATCTAAAATATCTGGTTTGTGGTTAGGAGAGCAAAACACAATTTTAAATCTTAATAGAGCAAAATTTAGTATTACCTTCCTGAGTTTATATTCCACACAAGTTGCTCTGCACTCAAGTTTTTGTTTTTTATTGTTTTTACACATCATCTTGATGAGGATATAGAAAAATCTACATTCTATAAAACTTTGAATCACCTATACAATCTGTGTACTACAAGTGTGAATCACTTTGCACTTCTCAATGCTAAATTTCATTTGCCATACTGTATGTCTGTCCAATCCATGACTACGATTAACTCTTTTTGCATTAACCTGTCTGATACTTCTGTTTGCCATTCCCCCTATTTTTTATACTTTGTAACCTGAAAACTGAGTTTTCTAACTTTATCAGAATCTAAATCTTTGATATAGATCAGGAAGATCATTGCACCAGGCCTAAAACAGATCCTTGAGGCACACCACTACTTACATCTGCCCAATTAGAACTTTGTTCCCCTTTAAGATGATGTAGTGTTTCTTACTTGTCAATGAGTTTTCAGTGCATATGCACACATTTGGATTCCTTCCGCTTTGATTTGAGAATCAGCCCTTTTATGTTACTAAAACCTTATGGAAGTCAAAATATATTACTATCGTTATCATTGTTAATTGTTTAAATAATTCAACCATGTTTGTTAGAAAGAATATTCTATTCTTAATGTTAATGTTAATTCCATGTTAGCTTTCTCTTAAAATGCCATTCAAGTAAGAATGACTGGTGTATAGATTACTGGTTCTTTTTTTTCCCACTTCTATAATCTGTGGATACTGCTCTTATTCTTAAAGTGATAGAAATATCCTAGCCAAGGGATTTATGAATAACATTCCTTAAGTATGACTGGATAAATACCAGCAGGACCTGTTGATTTATTGATTTTTCACTTCTCTGGCCTTTATAGAACCTCAGAGTCAGTTATGTTAATATAACCCAATACTGATGGAGATTTGTGCTATAACAATGGGCATTTTATTGATGTCCTCAATTGTAAAAGCCTGTATAAAATATTTATTTAGCATGTTTATTACATTTTCTATTATTGGTCTCCTATCACCTCAAATTATTTACTCCTGGTTTACAGTTCTTTTAGGATATGGGGAAAAAAATCTTTATATTATATTTTTGCCACTAATGCAATATTCTTTTCTGTCTCCATATTTGGAGGTTCTAATATTTTTTTGAGATGTGCTATGAATCTGTGATGTTTTGCTTTATTCTTAATACCTCCATTTAACCAGATTAGGAACATTTTTTTTAGGATTTGAACTTCATTGTCTATGTGATGAATTTGTTTTGATCCTTTAACATGATGTTTTAGTATAACTATCATTTAGTATAACTTTATCCATCTGTTCCCAGTTAACTGCCTGGATACTCCGCCTCACTCTTTTATAATCTGCTATTCGGAGTTATCAACCCAAATTCTAGACTCACATTTTAGACATTGAAAATATGCAGTACCTTAAAAGATATTATATTATGAAGACAATTTCCCAGTGGCTGCATAACATTTATTATTTAATTTATATTGTTAAGAAACAATCATTAAACTTTTCAACCATATGAATTTAAGGTTCTGTAATCCCCAATTTAATTTTGGAAAGTCAAAATCTCCCATTCATATAATGTCTCCTTTGCTACATTGTCAACAGCTACTTGTGCTTATCTCAACCTCATTGGTAGGTCTATGGTATACACTGATTGGTGGAGAATTGAGAAACTGAAGTGGCTAGATGAGATCCTTCAATCAATTAATCCCTAACTACCAATGAGCTAGATGAACTGAATGACCCCATCTCAATTGTAACATTACTTATGTTCTTATAGAAGCAATCCCATCCTAGTTCTGCCAGGCCCAGCACTCCTCAGCTTCTGAGATCTGTCAAGATCGAGCTATACAGTGGTAATACTGATGTCAAGGGATGTACAAATCTGTTACTCCTATGAAAACACAGCATTGTTGGAATGGTTTGAGTTCAAAATGTATTTCCCCTTTTAACCAGTTACAGTTCTATTTTTTTCTGGTCCTGGTGTCTTAATCTGGTAATATGTACTTAAATTATAAATTTCTCTGCATTAAGTACATTGTTTCACTGACCAGGTGTGTGCAATGTTGAACTTAGATGCCTCAGATGTGATTGATATAATACAATTCTTCTTTTCTTATACATCATTAATAAATAAACTATTGAGGGATGTTTAAACAGCTACAGGGAAACAAGAATTTGTTTCAGGATAAGATTTTAAAGACATATTCTTTCAACTTGGTTACTCAGCAGTCATCTACCTAAATCTGGCTAATTCTAAACCGAAGGACTGAGTACAGAAAACACTTTAAGTTCTAATCAAGTAAATAGTTCAATTAAAATTGTTTAATAAGCTTAAGTAATTGAGAACTCTATTGGAATAAGAATCAGTAGAGGATCTGCAGGACTCAGAAAAGAAAGCATTTTAATAAAACCACCCAAATGTGACTTATAAATGGAATTAAAGCTAAAGACAAATAATTTTTCCCTCCCTAATCTATACAGTCCAAATTAGACTTGTAATTTGACTCTCTGGGAAATATTGTTTTTATGACATAGGCACAGTTAACTACGTAAATTCTAATGAGGTTAAATGCAATAAACAAACAGTATTCAATTCTGAGAAACACAAACATTTATGATACTTTATTAAAAAATACAAATGTATCTTTTAGGATTTGGGGTTGCTTAACCAGTGAACCAGTGATCCTCACATCATCTGTTCAAGTGAATTAGCAGCTAGGAACTGAAATACCCTAATTCCCTGGGATTGACTGGGATTGTCTAATCGGCATGGCAGGTTTTGTCCTTTGTTTATTTTCCAGTTGCCTGACGACATCCTGTGAACTACAATTGACTGCCCTTGTGGAGAACGGATTTCCTGTGCCTGGTTGTGCTTTTGGAAGGCTTCAGTCTAGCAGAACTATCTACAACCTTCTTTTTTGCAAAACTTTCTAAAACCTCAGCACCTTAAGCTCTGTGGTGACAGCTTGAGTTGGTCTGAAAAGTCATCCCTCATATCCTCAAAGACAGGTGTTGTCCATACCTTGTTAAACCATTAGTGCTCTTACAGGAACCCAGAGATCAACACTCCTGGTTTTGGAGAGCCAATTCCTTCTGCTCATTTGTCATTTGCTTAATTAGATGGAGTTTATATTTTCTAACTCTAACTAAATTAGAGTTCTTGTTCACCAGTGAAGTCTACCAATAAGCCATGCCTAAACCACACTCTCCACTTTCAGGGCTAAAGACCTCTTTTCCAGTTTTGATATTTAATGTTTTAAAAAGGGTATTGCTGAGGTAAGCCTTACCAGTTCATAGGTCTGGGGCACTGGGTTCAATTCTGTATGTGGGGTGCTATCTGCCTCGCTTTTGTATGTTCTCCTTATGTTCATGTGGGTGTCCTCTGGGTTTTCTAGTTTCCTCTCACAATCCAAAGACATGCTGGCATGTTAATGTTAATTAGCTTCTGGGAAAGTTGGCACTGGTGTGAGTGTGCGTGTCTGTGTCTACCGGGCAATGGACTGGCGTCCTTTTTGTGTTGTATCCCACCTTGTACATGAAGCTTGTTAGGATAGGCTCCTGCTCCCATACAACCCTGAATTTTAAGGTGGTTAGAACATGGATGGATGGTTAAAAAGGTTTGTTTAAGTAAATGAGCTCTTGAGTAGATATTACACCTTGTAAATCCTGTGTAAAAGAGAATCTTCTATGAAAAAGCCATGCAGATCATATTAAAATTGACAAAGAATACCACCTGTAACAAACATATATGATGATTTATATATATAAAGTCAAGGTCAATGCAAAATATGCTTTGTGCACACATGGTAAAACCATGGGGAAACCATGAAGTTGTTGTGCAATTGTACTTCTTTGTGTACTATTGTGTAATAGTAAATCTTGAAGCTCCTTAAAATGGCAATGGTGATAAATATATTCAGTATAAGAGAGAAAAAATAATTGCTGCTTGAGTAATGGGTACTGTACAGTATATCCCAGCTATACTCTGATTATGGATCTACATTATAATGCTCAGCCTTGTCGCAAAACATTTCTCACTTTATCAAGGTAGATGCTTGGTAAGGGATCTGGGTGAGATGGGGTTCATGCGCATTAATTAAAAAAATGTTTGGAGACATCATACTGATTTCACGTGGGAATACATTGTCTAAAATTAGAATCCATCTCTTAATAGGTCTCCACAAGTCTTTGTGCTTGTATTGCGATGTGGTCTGATCTAGATATGTCCCCAATACTGCTGTTTTAAATCCTTCCCTTAGACTGATTTGGGTCATGATGGGGAAGTGTAGTTACAGGACTAGTTTGTATTATACAAGGCATGCTGTGCATATGTGATACTTTATTTTGTATGTTTCAGACTTAATTTCAGGATATCTGTCAGATGCCAATTCAAGCAGACATCTTTTTTTTCAGAAAGGAAGACTGCTCACTTCAGTAAAACCGAAGTGTCACTAAGGTGCCATGACAATTCGAGCTTATCATTTTGTCTCGTGACAGTTGGTCCCTGTGTGAGTGTCACTGGTCTGATACAACCAATTAATCATTCTAACTGTTCTGATGGATTTTACTTCTTTTGGAAAATACCAAATCTACCGACAAACATCACATAAGGGTTTAGCTTATCAAACATTATTTGCACATTTTTTATGAAATGCTTATTGCACTGGGCATGAATCTGTTTCCAAACAAATATCTCTCTCTCTCTCCATCCTGGCAGCATGTGCTAAATGACAAATCTTGTATGATGGGCCAGGGAACATACATCTCAGAGCTGATCGAAAGGCAGCAAGCACAAGCAGTTAATTCACAATAGTGCTTTACTGTACCGGTGGGCAAAAAAGAAAGAAGCAGCTCTGTGCTCATTAACCTCCAATATGCATTCTGCAGCAATATGTTTTGATCTTAACACAAGCTTTTTATTCATGGATTTGCCAAATTAAAGTCTTTAGCAGTCGATACCAAAACAACAGAGAGAAATATGCGGAGATCGTACATCAGGATGAGTCTTCACAGTAAAGATCATTTACCTTGACTCAGTTATCCTGCTTGCATTTTGGCATGCCATTTTATTGATACATGATACTGATTCAGGACTACAACTTGGAATGATTTATAAAAAAATGCAACTGTGTCTATCTTTAAACGTGCATATTGAGGACTGTTGCAGCAAAAAGATGACAACAGTAATCTTGCCACACACTGTCTTTTGTCTTTTTGTATGTTTTAACTGTGATTGAGGCAGTGCCAACAGAGAAGAGACATCTCTTTGTGCTTGAGGTGTACTTCTCCAGATACTGTACGGTATGTACACTCACATAGACAAAGAAACATGTGCACTGCACCCAAGACACAACAGTTTGCAAGAAATGACGGGTTACATGAATTATAAGTTGGTGTACCAGTAGTGTCTTTAGAACAGACTGATCCTTATCAGCCTGTGAAAAAAGCTTTTATTGAGGCAACTCTCAATCCAGCCCTAATCAGCAGAAACCAATATCTTGAAAAAATGGGAAAGGTAAGGAACCACTTACCAGGAGAGACAGTGTGTGAAACAAATGATCAAGCCATTTTGACCAGTAGCCATTTATATTGCTCTGTTCTCCATGAGATTTGTTGATGCCTGATATGACAGATGTTTCTGAAAGTGGTGAATTAAAACACAATACATGATCTACAGTATCTACAGTATCTTCAGTAGGAGTCCAGGACTTGGAAAATGGATGCCTGTGCGTGGATGTTCCATGGTTGTGTCAACAGACAACAGCCTGAAGTGACAGAGCCTGAGGACTCTCTGTGTGGAGGTAAGGTGTGATGAATGTAATGTAATATCCAGCATAGAAGGAAGACCTAATTTGTGTTTGTTTCTTACTTGTTTTAGATTTTTTACAAAGGAGATCAGGGTTGCATGGTGGTTAGCATTGCTGCCCTGGCTTCAATTCTTGGGGTGCAATCTGAAATCTGCAATCTGCATGAAGTTTATATGTTTTACTCATGTTTGCATACTGTAGCTTTTCTCCAAGAGCTCTGGTTTCCTCCCACAGTCTAAAGATATACTGGTTGGTTAATTGGCTTCTGCCAAAAGTGGCCCTGGTGTGAGCTGGGAAAACTGTCTGTGTGTTTGCCCTGCGATGGGCTGGCATCCCACCCAGGGTGTATCCCACCTAGCACCAGTTGCTTGGTAGTATATGTTCCTTTTCCCAAGTGACCTTAAATTTGGTGAAGAACTTAGAAAATGGATGAATGGACAAAGGACATCTCTTAGAGCTTCTACAGTAATTCCTTACACAAAAACAAAGAAAAGAACCATGACAAAAGGCTACTTCATATTTTTAGTCTGGTATTAAGCAAAGCACAGGTAACAATGGGTAATCATACAGAATCCGTTTCGCTGTCTTTACATCCTGTATATTATACATAAGGTGCCTCACAAAAGTTTTCGGATCCTTGCACAGTTTTTACATTTTGTGGAAGCAAAGCTTGCATTTATTAAACTTTGATTGGAACAATTAAAGTCAATGACAATCCCAGTGGGCATACAGGGGCATTGTTGCTTTGAAGCACTGGAGACCTGTCACGGTCGTCATCCCTCCTCTAGAGGGTGCTCCTGCCTTTCCCGTATTGTTCTTAGTTGTATTAGTGTCAGCTGTGTTTCATTCCCTTTCCTTTATTTAAGCCTGGTGTCTCTGTAGTTCCGGGCTCAGCTTTGGAAGATGGATGCCCGGAAGCCCACCTACCACCGGGCTCAGGAGTGGTCCAAGGGCACAGCCTTCATCACTGGGTCCTGACCTCTGAGTCAGAGCACCTTGCCCCATTATGGTTTTGACCTTTTGTGTTCCCCTTCCCAGTTCCCTGTTCCTGTTTTTAATCGTCTACGTCTTGGATGGATCTCCCGACATCTGGATATTGGCCTTTGCCCTAACTACCCTTTTGGACTTTCTTTGGACTCATTCGCCTGTGCTCCCCCCATGAACCCGATCACCTTAGTCACTGCCTCCTGTCTGTCATCCCGAACTTACCTCGCTGTGCCTTCCCTGAGGTTGTTCTCCAGACACTTCCAGATTATAACATCACGCATAGGGTCTTTAATAATGCATTTCACGGGAGTCAGACCTGGCTCCCGTGACAGGACCTTGGGTTCAATTCAAGACCTGGGATGTTATCTGGCATCTCATCCAGAGCGTATCATAGCTTGTGCCCATAGTTAGCTGAGGCTCTGGCCCCCCCCCTACTCCCCCCATGATCCGTGAATTGGATAAAGTGGTTAGAAAATGGATAGAATGAAAATCTCAATACTGTGGATTAGTAAGCAGGCATTGTCTACCCTTCCACAGTGGTGTTGTTACTGAAGCTGTGCATGTACGGTATATGTCCTCTCCTTCCCTACAGTCATGTGCTGATCTCAACGCACAGATGGGAGGTGGGAGTATTGAGATGTGTGGTTAGAGAGCTGGGCTGCACAGAGAGCCTTCTCCGGTTACAACGTACAGAGAAAGTGCAACATGACATGAAGATAATTAAAAAACAAAATCTATATATAGCAGAAATAAATCATATCTGGAGGCTAGGTGATTATTTATGTGTATGTAATTTAGAATATTAGCATCCCACTTAAAGTCTGATCTGAGAAAAACAATACAGTATATAAATTTTCACAAAACATCTACATGTATGCTTACAGTTCCCCGCCAAAAATAAGACATACAGTACTCCCCGACTTTGTATTTTACTGCAGGTTTCTTTATACTTCATTAACCAGACAAATGTTGAGTTTGACATTAAAGAGGGAAAGATATGAATCACATGAACCAAGAGGTGTGTGGTGCCAAAACAGGATTTGTATGGAAGCAGCAAGATAATGAATGTTACAGTATGGTTTCCACTAGGACACAGGTCACAACACACAGAGAACTTCCACAGCAGCTAACACCTGTTCCTCTAGGCTTATTTGTTTTAATACGCCTCAAGGAACATTAATACACCTCATAAGGTTGAAATGTGTCCGTAGTAGCCACAACATCTGTTGATCAATACTGTTGTTAATATCTGAGGCAAAGACAAGAAGCCCAATATCAAGCAAAGCTCTTGGTATTTTCTTCTAAAAATGCAACTGCCACAGCCTTTCTGCTCTTTGGTTGTATGGAAGGTTCCAGAATTCTTAGAATATATTTGAAGTCAAAAACAAGAAAGTGTTATTTTATAGTGGCAATTAGCTCAATTGCCAGAAAATGTATGATCTTCTTTTGTAATTACATATTTAGAATATTTTCAAATATATTCATTAATTTTACCTGTTGTTTCTGTCATTTTTCTTAAACTATTGTGATTTCAAGGTTCTGTGTTGTTGCAAGTTCTTCTGTAGTGCCTGTTGAAACTGTTTTTTTTTACTTTCATGGTTTAGTGAAGTGTTATTCATGTCTTTAAGGCAAAAAAAAAGAAAGTCATTAGGTTTTCAGATTTGTAGTACACAGCAGCCAAGAACAACCAACACCAAAGTGACCTGATTTCAAATCACCCCTCAGAAATCTCAGCTGTCAGTTGAGTGGATGTGGTTTCAATTGTACCAACCCCACACAGTTTAGGGCAGCTCTGTGAATAATGATCTTGTGATAATAATGCCCTTTCTCCATGACCCTATAAAATCTGAAGGAACACCGCATCTAAGGCCGGAATAGGAGACCGCTGCTGTGTACTATTTATACACAGAAAACAGTATAGGTGTATAGGTGTGAGTTACATGACTGAAATAACTCCTGTAAGTGAAAAAAGTAATTTAAATATTTAAATAGTGCATTGACTGACAGTGCATTACATCCAGAGATCTGAAGAGGAGGCTTTTAAGCATGGATTCATGTGGTTAATGTGCTTTGAGATTTTAATGCAACGTTTCTGAAGGTGTTGCTAATGTTTCACATCACCTACTGTGAAACCATGTTTCATCTATGGGAACCATGGATCAGAACACTGAAATGACATGTTAATGTTCAGAGTTTTGAAAGACAAATTGTGCTTAATTGCTTTTTCTGTAACTCATCTAGCATGTATGCATACGGATTTAAAAAAAGCTATATTTGTAAAGATGGGCACCTAAGTAATTTAACCATTCGAAGTTCGTATTTGCACATAAGGTTGGTAACTAAATTTTCAGTTCTTTTGGTCATGAGGTAGTGAAATGTAAACCACATTCAAAACTACAAAGAAAAGGGTGAGAATCTAAACAAAAACCACAGCAGAGATCCATAGAGTGTCAAACAGAATCTCAAATAAACAGTAAAATGTCCAAGAACCAAGTAATTAACTGCAAGGAGCAAAAAAAGAAAACAAAATCGTAGTCTTGGAAGTTTAACCTTCAGATTTGAGCATCATTTTAAACAGTCTCATATAGTGAAATCAGGAATGTACAGTAAGAGTTAGTGATGATAGGATATTTAAATTTTCCTCACAGAGAGAAAGAAAAACCTCATATACAGTACCATATGATATGTAGTGAAAAAAATGTCTCACATAGTAAAGATCAGAATTCACTAATTTGAATTTATTTTTAACATTATTAATCTTAATGAATTAAAATATCATAGTTGTGATTATTGAATGCTATAGAAATCTCATTGCTTTTGAAAATCACATTAAATGGATATCTCATTCTATGACTCACAAAAAAGTGCAACAATATACTCCCGCTCACATTACACAATTTGTTGCTACAGCGCAGCCTGTATTTTAACATTGTATCACTGTACAAATCACTTTTTGCTACAACAAAGGTGATTCTCGTCGTAGACTCATGTAAGATTTTGCACATTAGTGATTTTTTTTATCATTGAACATCTATTTTAAATGTCAGCAAAACATTTTGACTGCTTCAGGTGTTACAAAAGCAAAGAATACAGTATTAGGAAAGTAATTGTAAGCTACAAACCTTGCAGTGATTGAAAGGACTGACATTTGCATTGCCTTTAACTTAGCTGTGCTGTGTCTAATGTTTAACATTTAAATTGGCTAATTATCACACACATGCAACAGTGTTCATTTTGAACAATTCAGCAGTCTTAATTGTGAGTAATGTGAGTGAATTTTAGGCTTCTGAGATGAGTTATAAGCCTTTACATGTAACATTAAGGGAATTTAATTTTGCTATGCAAACGTTTATATTCCAAACAGTTTTAGAAAAATGATTTACCTTTGTAAACAGAGGGATGTGTTTAATCCCTGAGCCTAATAACTTGCATTTCAGTTTTGTAGTTCACAGCTGCTATACCTACTGTATAGAGGTAAGCATTACTTGTAAGCTCTGCTTGAGGAGCTGATAATGCTAACATAAAGTCTGGTTTTTAACTGGGAAACAAATGTTAATACATAGGCTAAAGGTGTGTTGTGTGACTTAAATAAACAATGAAAATGCAGAAGGCTATTACTCTGTTGGGTATCACTTGTACTGTATACAAACAGCAAACTTCTACAACTAATGCTATTGCTATTTGGCAACAGCTACTACAAATCAAATGTCAGTTTTTCATTTCTGCAAAGACCTATTCAGTTTTATTTTTCTTTTCTTCAATTATATAGTTACAAAGCCCTCCTTACGATATTTTCAGATACTTTCCTATGTAAAATAAAATCTCAAATGTTTGAAGAGAAAATAGATACTTGCAAATACCAAACAAATAATTTGTTAGTTTAATTAAGGGTAAACTATCCAAGTAAGTATAGGCCAATAAAACCTCTATTACACATACTGTTATGAAAACAATAATTAGAACTAAATTAGATGTTAATATAAAGCAGTAGGACTTTAGGGAATATTCAAAATTGATTTAGAAAAGGTGGGATTATTGGAGTACTTTAAATAAGCTACAGCAATCATAGATACAGATCATGTGCAGCATTATTTTTAGACTTTCAGGAGGCTTTAGAAATGTTGTTCATAAAATATTCATTCTGAAACTGCAGATGGTGGGTATCCAAGGTAATGTATGTTTTTGGAGTGACAACTATTTCATGGATAGAAAACAGGGAGTGTAGATAAGGTGTGTATAACTCCTAATTAGTGGAGTACCTCAAAGGTCTATATTAGAAACACTGATCTTCTGTATCAACAATCTAATTTCTCTTATAGTTCTTAAATTAGACAACTGAAACAAACTTGAAAATTGCTTGCATATCATTTGAATCCAAGAGATATAGCAAGCTCTCAGAAGCTCAAAAGAAAATGTAAAAAGGCTGAGAAAAAGTTCAAGAGTGGGTTAACAGCTGGTACAGTAGATGACTTTTAATTCAGACAAATGCAGTGTTGCAGGGGGCACAATATAAAGTATAAGTATAAATATAAAATGGGAAAAAGCTTTAAGGTATTTAAAATATTTATGTTCACACATCATTTTCATCTTCTAGATAATGTGTAGAAGACAGGAAAAAACAAACTGGACTACTCTGGAATACTGGACTACTCTGTATAGCTACAGATGCAGCCACTCAGAAGGCTTGAGTTGCAATTCGCTTGTCACGCCCGACATCCCTCCCTAGAGGGCGCGCCACTGCTCCCATTATTGTCCGTGTGATTAAGCTCTCCAGGTGTACCCTTTTAGTGTTATTATTTAAAGACCAGCTCCTCCAGTCCTCTGGGCTTATCATTAGGGTAAGATGTCGTGAGGCCCGCCCAGCACCAGGAAACCCTACGTCCATCTCCTGAGGGCATAGGCCTCATCCCCGACACCTCCCGCTTCCTGAGCCGGGGGTCTGGAGGATCTTGCCCCCTCACCCTTGGACCTCCATGTTTTGTTTGTCCGTGTGCTCCCCCCTCCCGGGGATTTTAACTTTGTCGCGTCCCAGGATGGATTCCTCGTTGATGGACTCTCGGACTGTGCTTTGACCTGCCCTTGGACCTGTTTGGATTTGGATGCCGTTTTGTCTTTCCTGTACACTGTCTCACGGACTGTCACTATTATTTTGTGCACTATTAAACCCCTGTGTGTTCCCTTTTACCACGCCTCCTGTTTTCTCCAGCTCTTACCGCATCGCATAGGGTCTTCTACAAGATCTGACATGGATTTCAGTCATGTTGTTGACATCGCTGTACCGAGACAACTGCTGTGGTATGACAAAACGTAATGCACAACTCTTATTCATATTGCTTCATTTTGAAACATGTCACTTTGGTTTCACTTACTAAGCAATTATAACATTGGTAATTTTAATTATTTGTTGTTATATATAGTATATTTATACTGTATAATGCTTCTTTGTTCTGTAATGGAAAATACAGCACCTGGAGTGTCTATTTAGTTCATCCAAATAGAAATGGTGGTTCAGTGGCAGAATTCTCACTTTGCACACAGAAAGGTCTGAGTTTGATTCCAGTCAACATGTAAGTTGTACTTACTGTACAACAAACACACCACCTGATTATCATTTGGAGATAACTAATATGATAAATACATATCAGTTACACTATACTAAGCTAGGTGCTTGACATATTTCATTAAAAATATTGATATTACAATTTTTAGGAACAGTAGCAATTGTTTGTACTGTATGTGAAATACTTTTGGAAAGTAACCACAACAACAAAGGTTAAAGCTACTTACAGTACAAACATGTGCTTTTTGAAGCCTGACCTATACAAGAGCAGTATTAAAAATTCTACATAGGCATTTATGAAGTCTATCTAAATCCTGATTAGGAGAAAACACATTTCTTTGTTTTTTTTCCTTGTGCTGTAGATACTATATAGTCTAAATAAATAAAAATGTGCATCCCATTTATTACAAACCTCCCAATATCAACACAGCAGATGCATATTTTTTATGTGAAAATGCTAAGGCTAAACCTTTGTAGTGATACTGTAAACCCCAGCAACTGCATCATGGTTCAATACACAGGTACAGCGTGACTCGCAATATTAGGCTATAAACAGTAGAATCTTCCCATAGTATTAACAGTGACAACAGATACATCATTTTAAAACAGATCTAAAGTCTTTTAAAACAGAAGTTATTAACCCTATTTCACACCCACTTGTGAGATCATGGTGTGCCTAGCTGGTGTTTTCATTACTGAAGGTGTAAAGATTCAATGAGGACCAGAAGAGTATTTCACAAAGTGAGACTTCTCAACTGAATAACTTTAGTAAATATATTGACAAAAGTCTGGATTTTCGGTTTCACAAAGCAATATCAAATTGTATCCAGTTAAAGTTGCTCCTGGGAATTTGCTCAATGAAGTTGCCCCCCTACACACAAGACAAACAATGAAACCCCCTGCATTCGTTCATGCTCCATCTGCGCCAGTTTGTGCCATTAAATATAGTGTTTGTGAAGCTTTCGTTCTTGAGCTTATGTGAACAGTAAAATTAAATATATCACCAAAAACCACAAGAATTGCCTTTTAGCTTTAAAAAGGGAACATTAGCAAACAATTACATTTTCTTAAAAAAGGCTTTAGCTAGCACCTCATATTACTTTGTAGCTGTGCCAATATTTTTTTTAAACTGAAGATATAATCGAAGTAGTTTCTCATTGTATCCTTTTTAAATTACTAGGCAATTCAAAGAACATTTAAAGTTTCAACTCATCTTTTGGTAAGAATGTCTTTCAGTTGAAAAAGGTTAGAATGAGCAACTTAAAAAAAACATTGTTGTATTATTTTATGCAAAGCAAATATGTAAAAATAGAAAAGTACCAGGAAGTAGGATTATATTTTTTGTTACAGGCACTATGTACTAACTTGACCTACTCTAAGTAGTTAATAACAAATCTCTAAAATAACACATCACACATACGGACCAGTGAAATTTGAAAATTTTTATTTGTGTTAAGTAAACACATTTTGAAGACAATATCTTCCACATTGTTTTTGAATTAGAACATTTTTTTCAATTATACATCCACCAATCCTTCCATTTTCTAACTGCTTTATCGAATTCCGGGTTTCTTGAGAGCCGAGGCCTATCCTGACAAGCAACGGGTGCAAGGCAGGGTACACCTTGGACAAGACATCAGTCCATCGCAGTGCACAGACAGACACAAACACAAACAAGCACACACTCACACCAGGTCCAATTTTCCCAGAAGCCTATTAACATACTGGAATGTTTTTGGACTGTGGGAGGAAAGCCAGTCAAACATGAGGAAAACGTGCAAACTCCATACAGATAGCACCTCAGGAATTGAACTTAAGGATAGTTCTGTAAATTCCCACCACCCCACTACAAGCAGCACATACAATGACACCCACTACATTTCATTCCGAAGATACAGTATAATGTCTTCTTTCTCGTGGTATAATGTCACTCTTTGAGCCATGTCATTATATTATGAAACCTATATTATAATTATGATGACTCATCTTTAAATAGAACATATTGATGACCCCATGATTTTATAAATAAAAATAAAGAACATTTTAATGTTGAGGTGAATACTTAAAAAATTAATATGCTTCAATTTTTGGAAACATCACAATTGTTACACAAGAAAGTGGACCTAGACATCATTTGTTATAGTTATGAATTTTAACTCAAATAATTTATCCTATGTCCTAATTAAGAGAAGAAGTGTATTTTTTATTTTTTTCTTGTAGCACATGGAGTCATGGCTGCTGTAATTCACTCCTTGTATTATCTTGCAAATATGTTCATCTCTAAGACACTGCTCCCTTTGTACTGTAATTAGCCAATTGTTAAAAATTAAGGAATTTATCATTATTAAGGAAACATGAAATAGAAAGATGAAGGTGGTATTGAGCTGGCAGCATGGTACATGATCTCCTGTCACAGCCTAAGGAACAGTGAGCCTGTCTCTCAATATTTTATAGGTACTGTATGTGCTGTATGTTACACAGTAGGTAAATGTCCTACAGTATGATGTGTTTGTCCTGTAAATGTCTATAAATGTTGTGTTGATTGTATCTGCTTTGACAACACTGTAATTCATCTGTCATGCCAATAAAGCATGATGAATTAAATTGTTGAAAACATATCATAGTGTGAAGCACTTGAAGGGCTGAACCAGTTGCTGGGCACACTCTGGATAGTTAATGCCTCCAAATTGCTTTCTCAGTCTGTCTGGGGGGTTGGGGATGGTGCTGAAGTTACAGGCTTCTGTCCTTCATCCTTAATTTATCTGGTAGCCATTATGGTCTTAAGAGATTGTGAATGTAAAATTAATATTTAACATACTGTGATATTCACAATAAAAACTTCAATACAGTCTGCATATTATTCAATAGATTTTATTATTAGAAAATTAGTTGATTTAAGATTTTAATTATAAAAATATATTAGTCATAGTGGCTTTAAAAACATATATTTAAATGTAAATTAACACATACTGTAAAAAAAGAGGCCAGATTAGAACAAAACCTTTAAACAGCCATTTAAATGAATTTGTCAGGTACTGTAATTGACATCATGGTAAAGTGCATTAGCAATCAGGAGACAGAGGCACAGCAAGCAAGTAAGGGTCAGTGATGGGACATGTCAGATATTAAACTGAAAAGAACATTTTTTAATTAAATTTCCTCTCTATAGCTGACCCGGGGGTTATTTTATTGATAATTAGTTTCTTTTTCCATTAAAGTTCAAAGTGGCATCACAAATGAAATAAAAATAGTTGCAAACTGCTTCAACCATTTGCTACAAACTGTTTTATGCCTTAAAAAGCTTTTGGGTTGTGTTTCTTCGGATAAAAAGGAGAGTGCAAATAAAAACAATCATATATTAATATCAATATCATTAATGACTATTATTATACTTTCGTTATTTTTCTTTTCAGCAATCAAAATTCCCATTTAGTTACATGATTCCATACTAAGCAGAAGTACAGTAATAAAACATAAATGAAGCAATTGTTTCACTAACATCTAATACACCACAAGTGCCACCTACCAATCTTCTTCAGCCAGTGAGTTCTGTGTGCCAAATAATATTGCGGAATATTGTGCATCAGTAAGTGAAATTAAGAGATCTTTCCACCTTCTAATTGCATTATCCAATAAAGGGTTCTGGGACGGTTGAAGCCTATCCCAGGAAGGCAGGATACACCCTGGAGGGAACACCAGTCAATTGCAGGGCACACATAGACACAAACACACACACTTTCACTAGGCCAGTTTTCTTAGGAGACATTGTGGAAGGAAACCAGAGCAATCAGAGGACACTCAATCCAACATAGGGAGAACATAGAAAACTCCACACAGATAATTCGCAGTTGGAATTGAACCCCAGTGCTGGAAGGCAGCAATACTAACCACTGCTCCATCGCCAGAAATAAGAGAAATTATTTTTAAATCATACAATGATTAATTGTGCCTGTGAGTTTCCAGTACTCTCCATAAGAGCTGGTTCTGTCCTACGTTCTTAGGTACTGTGTGGCCACAATGGGATTACAATTTTGATACAATGGTCTAAAACACGCTTATCAATGTTGTCTTCATCAGTTTAGTGCTGGCACAAAGGCTTTAGTGAAGACCATAGGTGGTGAAGAATTGGCAATTTCAAGGAGGGTAGGGGCACAAATAATCTATTAAAAGTGCAATTTGCAATTATTTTTAAAACGTAAAAGAAATGAAAATGTGAATGGCAATTTTTTTATGCTTAATGTTCTATGAAGATGTGGATATGTTATCGTAACATTTTCAAATATTGTTTATTTGAATATGTATTTATTGTTTAACATAGCTTTTCTGCTTCTTCTGTGTGATCAAGAAACCGAAGAAACAGAAAAAAAGGTTAATAGGTTTTAAAGGACAGGTCATGTATCTTTAATGCATGTTGATCATCACATATAAAGGCCGACTTTCAAAAACCATGACTTAACTCTCTTTTAAAAGCTCCAGTAGTCCTCACATCTTGGGGGACCACTTTTAAGCATATTTATCACTGATCACCTGAAATGAATGCCCCTTAGTGCTTCGCTGTGTCTTCTGAATATTTCTAGCTTACTTTCCAACTTCTCCTCAGTTAATTTAATAAAATGAATATTCATTTGTTTTTCCATGACAATATGAAAACATTTCTCAAATTTGATGGTGTTTAAATTATTATTAAATAACCATTCACAGCTAAGTCAGACAGTAATCAATAAAGGCTCACACAGGAATATGAATCAAACTAAATGGCTAAATAACCTGGCATTAAAAACAAATAACTGTCCTTGGAATTAATGGCCAAAGTGAAAAAAAACATTTCATGTTCTGGGAAAGGATTGATTAAGCACCTGGATATATTAAAAGGAGAACGAATCCAGCTGTCCAGGAGAAAGTAGTTAGCAGGCTTTCTATTTTTTTTTTAAAGACGAAATTGGTAGAATTTTGGAAGGGTAAGGTTTGTACATCACCACGGATTATTAAGTGAGGTTAACTAGCATAACTTTGATTTTTCATCCATCCATTATCTAACTGCTTTCTTAGACTTTCACTCTAAAGACAAAAGCATTAATTTTCAAGGTGCTTCTGTTTAGGTAATGGTATGATGTGTTTATCTAATTTCATTGTTGGAAAATGGGTTCCCCCAGACTTGCTTGTGTTAATACAGAACCAGGGAGGCTTGCTTTCTCTAATATACTGTATATGGGGTCCCAAGCATTCAAAAGTTAAATGTTTCCATTATTTAAATATATTCTCAATAAAATCAAATTAATATTCTGCATTATTTGTAGCCATAACTGAGTGTGATCTTTATTTCTGACATGCATTTCAAAGCACTTATAAAATATGTTGCAGCTTATACAATCAGCATTAACAACCTGCTGTGCAAAATGTTTTTTTTCCTTCCCACACACAACAGTTTAATAAAAAAAATTACACTTGTATCTCTGCATTTGACTCACTTCTAACTCTATCAGTAATTAAACAAAAATAAAATATAGGAACAGATAGTTCAGGGCATATTTGTTGAAAGCATCTTAAATAAACATAGTTAAATTAGGTTGTTAATAATACATTAGATTTACACTTTGAATTAGTGCAGCTTTCGTCTCAAAGCTCTGAAAATTTCCGTAGGTTAGGAGTTCCCAGTTCTGGTCCTACAGGCCTACACACACCCTGTTTTTTATTCAGCCAGGTTCTCAGTTACACAGCTCACCCCTTAAATGACTTATGTTAAAATTAAGAGAAAAAAGGCTTCCATTTGGTACAAGCAAGTAACTTTTTAGTTCAGTTAATACCTCAGTTAGAGGTACTAGTATTGAAGCTCAGTTAGAAAGAAAAGCAGAAGGTCTGTGGTCCTCCAGGACCAGGACCCGGAACCCCTGCCCTAGAGCATTCAATTTTGGTTGTTTCTGCCATTTCAGTTTGGAAGTTTGGAATCTCAGGTTGTTAATCAACACAGCTCACTGCTACAGGTTTTGTACCAGCATCTTGTAGCCTGATCATGTTAGATCTCAAACAATAAGCAATGCTGGACTTGGAAACGAGACCCAGGTTGTAAATTGTGTTAGTGGCTCTCTTTACTTCCAAAACATTGCCCAAGTATGGTGACTGGAGATACTGCTGTAGTAGATGCCATTCTTCAGGTGGATGCTGCTCATTGGTGGTGGTGGAGGGGAGTCCCCATTACCTGTAAAGTGTTTAAATGAAGTGTCCTGAAAAGCGCTATATTGTATAAGTGTAAGCAATTATTATTATTATTCAGATGATATGTTGTACCTTTTTATGTTATTGATTTAGTTCTATTGTCTCCCAGTGTTTCTTGTTTATATTTTGCTTTATAAGCCTAGCATCTCCACTGTTCCGCTCTCAGCTTTTGAAGATGGACATCTGACCCACCTACCACCAGGCCTAGAGGTAGCCTGAGGGCATAGGCCTTTACCCTGATGTCCTGACCTCTGAGCCCGGGGCTCAGAGTGCTTGGTCCCGTCATGTTTTTATCTTTTTGTGTTCCTGGTCCTGGTTCCCCTTCCTGGGGATTTTAATTGTGTTTGTCCTGGATGGTTGCAGATTACTTGGCTCAACCTTTTTATTACCTAAACCTAGTTTATTACCAATACTTGCAAAATCCTAGCAAAAGCTGGATAATGACATAAGCCAGGACTTCAGCCACCAATGTACAAACTATAAAGCTTGTCCTGACCAACTTTTTGGAATGTTGTACTTCCATTTGGAAACTTTTGCACCAAATTACAAAAATAAACACCAGAAAACCATAATAAGGATAGTGTTTTCTTTCTAGGCACCTCTCAGAAACGTCTTAGCCTGGCCCTTTTTCAGTAGAGCCTCACCTCTATTCTGGGCTTCAGGAGCTCACAGTCACGTAGTCGAATCAAAAGCCTGATATTGAAATCAGTTCTTTTTTAATTTGCTTTCAGTGTAAGATTTCAAATGATTTAACACAAAGCAGAGTAATTTGAGGGCTGAAATCAGCAAAAATCTTGAATGTGTACATTATCACTCCAAATAAAGTTTTAATGAAAACCAGAGACTTCTGGTGTCTTGGGATGTTGATGTCCAACTCCAGAACAGACACGCATCTTTAAAATTAATTTGCTTCCTGGCAGCCAGCGTCTCAGTGTCTAGCCATCGGCTTTGAGAGCTCTTTTCAGACAATATTTGTGCTCCATTACTTAGTTAGCCTGGTAAATAAGAATTTGGCGAGACGCTGCAACAAAGCTGAAGACAAATCACTCACATTATGATATAGTCCAAGTGCCCATGCTATCATCGGGTCTTTTAATTGAGTGGGCCAGAGTGCTGAATCTCGTGAGCCCCTTTTTGTAATTTGTTTGATTTCTCCTTTTTCATGTTGTTATTCAAGTTTGAACAGTCCTCCTGAAGTGCTACTCTGATCGCAATGGAGTCCCAGTGTTTTACTGTAGCTGCCCATCACTAAAAATTCCCCATCACGGGTACTGTATTGTGCCTGTTTGTTCCAGGCCATGGTGTGTTTATGTACGGGGATAAGTCCAGCAGCATGGACTATCTTCCATCCAGGCAACTCTTCAGCTGTAGCACTCTCAAGTGTTTTTTTTAAGTGTTTGCAAATTACACTTCCTAAACACTTCACAGGTTTCTTAAAAGAATTAGCAGCTAACAGCAGCTGGAATACATAATTGACCAGCTGATTAACGTAGTGCACCTAGCAAAGTTATCTTCTCTAAGTGGTTCATTAAGACATCATTTGGTGTTAATAGCTTGCTTATTATGCAGTAAAAAGGTGCAGTTTGTATCATCTGTGTTTTTTTCACTTGTTTTATGGCTTAATTGTATCTCATCCTATCTTCTGAATTCACAAGGATCCCTAGACCGTGAGTCATTTCCATGCTAGCTGCGCAATTCAGGTAAGCATACATATTTTGAAGAAGATTTCAGAGAGAATGTTCGATGAAGGACTGAAATGGTGTAAAACAGTGCTCTGCAGCCCATTGCAGAAATCATAGCACACCAAACTCAGTGCAATGTCAGTTTAATCTCCGACACACTATTTACCTTTAAGAAGTCAAAGAATTTTGTTCAACTAATAACACAGGATGGTCAAAACTTAAGCTAAGCCACAGAGGCAGAATGTCAGAGGACATATACTGTAACATAACAGCATATGCAATCTAAATGAATTTTTTATGCTCTTTTTTCTGCGGTGGCAAGACCTGCTTATAAATAAGACTAAAATATAAATAAAACTTCAGGATGAAAGAGGTTAAAAGGAAATCTGTGGGATTTGAGTTAGCTAGGAGATGTCAGAGCTTTATTTATCTTTTCTTCTCCGATAATTACATTTTATAGTTTCACGGATTGTTTTATTCAAAGTGGCTTACAGAGATTAGGGACTGAGTTATACCTAAGGAACCTTTGCCGCAGAACTGTTTACAATATGCTTTTGGTTTCACATCTCTTCTAAAGGACAGGGACACAGTGGAGCTTCACACAGGGACTCTCTGACAGATCTAGGGCTCTGAGACAGGTTCAAAGCCCATTTGTTTGATACCTGGAGCACCTAGCCTGCCAGCAAAATATAATAAGTTGTAAAAAAACATATACAATAATTTAATGGGTTAGGAGGTTGTAATTGTAAAAAAGGAGGAGTTATCAAAGAAATATGAAACAAAACTGAAGTCTTGTGGATCCATTAAACTCCCAGGTTTTTGATTCCGACAGAAACAACTAACTTAAATATACTCTATCTTGTGCATTTGGCTTATAATGTTTTCTGACATTTTCAACTACTCAGCTGCTGGAATAATATGTTTCATAAAACATTTCATGTTAATGCTGCTTCCTCCCAGTTTAGTTCATTTCCAGACCAGGGTGCCTTCTGTATGGAGTTCACATGTTCTGCTCTGGTTTGTTTGGGTTGTGGTTGACTGCTCTGATTTTGCTCTTATTTTCCAAAGACATTCTGGCTAAGTTAATATGTATCTCTATCTTGTCCCTGTGAGTGTGTGTATGTGCATGCTAGTGTGTGTGCCATGCTATGAGTTCTGGTGTCCTGTCCAGGGTGTAGTTCCTTCTTGTGTCTTTAGCCTCTGGAAAAGGCTTTGGATTTTTCTGGATTGCCACAGCCCTCATTAGGAACTGAGGCTTTCTAATGATTAATAATGAACATGTTCCAACCTTGATTGGTAGTGGCTCCAAACACCCTGGCATGGAAAAGCTGCCTTAGACTTGAACAGCACCTTTCTGTGCAATCCAAGACTCAAAGCACAATCCCAGCTGAAAGCCCCCAACACAAGCAGAGCAAAACAGTCTGAGCGGTTTATCTGCAATGATTTAAGTCTCACACACTCCTTCCACTTTAACAGGAAATACTAATCAGGGATTCAATTAAAGAAAGAAAGGAAAATTGTTTCAGGGCTGTCGAAAGTCCCCTAACGTGTTTTTAATTCCTCCAAAATCCATCTGTGTGCATCCGGTGTGCATTACAGTTAGTAAATCTCATTTCAGTAATTCTAGCTAATAATCAGACTAATGCTTTTAAATTGACTAGTGCCTCAGTGGTTCAGACATTCACACATGTCACCTTGTGACACAAGGTTTTCTACTGGCAACAGGGAATAGCAACAGTGGCTCTGGCTGTCTGCTCATCAGCCATGGATCACAAGTCGCCCCAATAGGGGAACATTCTGATCCTGGAGCGTACAGCTCTATAGGGATATTGATGTCCGCTGTAATTAGAGCTACCGTAAACTATAGAGTCTGTGTTTTCTGTTTAATTCACTTTTTGTGCTAGTTGCTCTCTCCAATACACTCTCAAACAGCTCTAAGGGTTGTTTATTTTTCAAAGCTGATTGCAAGGGATCGTGACGGGGCCACAGATGTTACATGATGCTGTCAGTCTCACTAGAGAAGTTGGATGGCAGGCTTGTACTGTTGCCCTTTCTATCACCTGTCACTTTATCGTCTACCCCCTGTCTGCCAGACCAGGTGGAGGGAAGCAAGAGCCTGAGAGAACCCTCATGAATAAATTCTGGAAACCACATTGGGTTTAGAAAAGAATTGGTTGAGGCTGCATAAAAAAAGCTAGAGGTTGTGTGACCTCAGGACTAGGGCTTTTTTCTTTCACTACTCCATATAATAATAATAATAATAATAATAATAATAATTTATGTATTTATAAAGTGCCTTTCCAAATGCAAGGATGCTGAAATTTCTTAGACTTAGGAAAGAACAACCTATTTTTTCTGTACCACCTTAATACCGGCACACTGGCAGTCTGGCTGCATCGATATCTGCACTGAAATTGTAAAGATAAGAGCAGGAGGCTTTTTGACACACCCTGGTCATCCAGTTGTCACTGGCTTATTGATCCAAGAGTCAGATCAAGCTGGACTGTCAAGGGTCGTGGTATCAGAGTGCCCTCATTTAGACTTGGCTGTTTCTTTTCTATCCGCAGAATGCCTCTCTTTTTTCGGTCTTGTGAGTATTAACCTATTCTGATGAAGAAAGCCAACTCGTTCATTCCATCTGATTTATGTGACTGTGTGCACATAATGTATGCAATTTGCATCAATGGCTAAGTAAAAGATTATTTAAAAATGTTCCTTTAACTTGCTGTCTAAATTAAAAGTTGTTTATGAGACAGTGTGTGTAATTGTTAGCTAATTTCTTACATAATACATTTTATGTAGCTAATAGCTAACAAAATCGTTATTTGATAACAGTGGTTTGCTGTTTAGTTTTGTAGAGGTGCCGAGAACTACACAGACCTCAGAAAGGAAAAGAACACAGATTAACTTAGTGGTGGTCTGAACTTTAGCAGATACTGTGGTACAGCACTCTTTAGCCAATCAAACAATAGGAAAGCGGTTGCCATGGTGATTGACTCACCTGCCACTGCCTCTGATAGAAAGAGAGCGAGAGAGAGACAGGAAGGGGAGAGGGAAAGAGAGAGAGGGGTGAGATTTTAATCGACACTGGAAAATTGGTGCAGGGGCGGCAGCTGTAGACATTTGCATTAGTGATGCTGGTGAGAGCCCGTTCTGATAGTTTGCTGAAAGCGGTTCGTGTATAAGTGCCTTTGATTACTGTCAATATGGCATCCAAAAATAAAACTGCATTCCCTTTATGAACTTCTACAGCACATGGACATACAAATTTATTATTGTACCCCAAATCTTTCATTGTTTTTTGTGCATATCGAATTATACATTTATATTAATGTCTTGGCATGTTTTTTGTGCATGTGGAATTATATATACATTTATTTGTGTGGAGTTAATAACTTATGTGAGGATTTACATATACTGTATATTTTGGTGTTGTCATGCTGGAATGTTTGTCTTTTGGCCAAGCTTGAGATTTTTGGCAGAGGGTAGTGTTTAGAAAAATATCCTGACACAAGTTAATGATTTCTGTCTCTTAACAAGGGATCCTGGCTCATAGATGCAAAACAAACTTAAAATATGGCAAACACCCCCCATTTACAGTAGGCATGAGTGTTTTTACTTCAACACAAGTTTCACCTTTTTTACACTTTACATAATGCTATCAAAAAAGCTCAAATTTTGTTTAATCCTTTTCAGTGATAAGTGATTCAATTAAACAAGCTGCAGTAAAAAATAGAAATCTTGATTGGTGGAGATTGTAAGTGGAGCAAGTACAAAATATTAACAGACAGACAACACAACACTTGCCAGCAAGACACAACAATCCAAATCTGAGTTGCCTTCTTTTTAAATGTAAGCACTATACAAAAATTTTGTACTGCCTTGGAGTCCTTTTTGATTACCCTGGACATGTAATCTTGATGCAGAATTCCTGAATCGAGTGAATATATCTTTTGTGTTCGTGTGTATTATGCATATATATGCAATGTCCCCCCTCCCCCCCCCCAACCTTCCAAGAAAGTCCTTGATCATTATTCTTTCAGTGTACTGGAGTGGTTGATTCTTTTTAGTAGAGAAATTGGATTCGGTCATGGAAAAGTCTCTGGCCGTTTTATTGTCAGTAAAGGCAAACGACTTAAGTCCGGAAGAGTCCTTTACAGGAAGTGAGCTTCCTGGTTTTGTGTGTCAGGCTGGAGAAGGATCTCAGATGAGAATGGATCAGGGCCAGAGCCCATCTCATACTGTACAGTGGCAGAGTCTGGCATGTGGTAGAGAACCATAAAACATGGTCCCTGTGGTCATTCGGATGTGTTCTGTAACATTTGACTTGCCTCATTTTGTAGTTCCTCCTAAGAAGAGACTTCTTCCTTGCAAAGCAACCATGAACACTACATGTACAGTATGCTGTCAATGTCAAATGGTCATTTTTGATGTTTGGTATCCTGAAAGTACCAGTTTGTGTTGTAGATCTCTTGTTTTTGTGGCTGCCTCCCAAACCACTTGTCTCAAAGATACACTTAAATTAAATTAAGAGCATTAAAATAACTACCTTAATAATAGACAGTACTGTGGATAGTGATAGATTCACATTTTTGCAGACTCTTTCATAGACATCTCCCAACCTCTCTGGAGGACAATGACCTACAGTATGCCTGAAGTCTTCAACCATTACTCTCATTTATACCCCCAGAGAAATCTTCTGAGGCTTCTATATAGTTAGCATTGCACTTCCAAAAAGTAGCATGTTATTACAGAATAATTTTAGGTTAGATGACTTTATAATATTTAGAGATGTGTATAAAATTGTCTTCCTGAATTCAATTGTTTATTTATAATTAACAAGCTTTTGTTTTGTGCAATGCTGTTCTTATTATCGTATACATTATTTTGATTGTCTTTAAGCAGGGTTATATCATTCTTTTAATTGATACTGTTATTCCTATTTGATCACGGGGTACATAAATCTGCAGGGCACTGTATGCTCATGTTTAGAGAGGTGGAGAGCTTTCTTTTAGCATCCTTGATTTCTTATAGTTATAGGAGAACATCATGTAAAGGGCATGTATTATCTGGAAGATGATAAAGTCCCTAGCCACCCAGTCCCTTACCTTGGAACCTAATCCCTACATGGACCTGTTGGTTTATCCCAGATTGGACCCTCCACACACAGCACTCCAATCGACAGCTTAACAATGTCCTATTTAAGAATGCACAGCTGAAAGTGCAGCCCCAGGGTGGCAGTCCTGCTCTTCTGATTGAACAGTTACTGGAAAGGTCAGGCAGGGTGGTCTGCTTGATTGCTGGGTAAAGAACGTCCCTTCTGGATGCAGCTTATGTCATTACTCACAAATTGTGTTCTTGGTGGAAATATCACATTTTATTGTTGTTGTTGCTACTCCTGCATCAATATCTGGCACCATACTGAACTGCACCTGCCGGACTGAAGCTTCATTCACTCGACTCACATTTCGCCTTGCCCTGAGAGAAAACTTTCCAGAGGGGGTGGGGATTCCTTGTGGGGATCCTCAGGCATTTTTGGGACCACTGGTTAAGTTGTTTGAGTTAAACAATAGTGCTTGGGGACATTCAGTTGATGACATTGCCTTATTTCTGTAATGGCTCTGTGCCTACAGAAAGCAGGATCTCTTATTGTTTGTAATTCTGAGCACGGGGAGTACAGTATGCTTTCACAAAGCATTAATAACAAAAGCACGTATCGCCCAGCAATTTATGTCACATATCAAATCCTTTACAAATATATATTTATGCAGAGCTAACCTTTCTCTCAATCTTCCAATGCCACAGTAGCTAATCGAGGCAGCGATTAGAAAACTGTGATGATTACCAAGGACTGTTTGATAGGTGCATGTTTTAAATGTGCCTATGGTAATGTACTATAACATACTGTACATAGCAAAATGGAAATATGTTCATAAATGCATGCATATTTCTGGATAATTTTGCTGCTAGTGATCAAGATAATGAAATACAGTATATTGACCCTTCAAATTTGGTCACAACGTTTGATTTTGCAAGTATTCTAAATCTCAAAATTGTTTGGGAAAAATTATAGGTTCAAATAGGGTATGTCCCTGCTGGATAATGTAACAGGAAGGTCTTCTCAAAGATCGGAAAGGAGTTGGCTCAGAGCTGGTTGGCATTAAAATTAACTTTCTTTGTTCTAAAGTTGGCTTTTAAAACTAGTTGTTTTTTTAACTGATCAATGAAGAGTGTTCTGTCTCAGGCACCACTTTATGTTGGAGAACAATGGTTCCAAATGATATGTTTATCTGGGAGCTCAATAAGATATCATGTGTCTTTCTTACAAAATTAGAATTGATGATTATTACCCATCCATCCAATATCAGAAAGCTGTTTATTGCTTGTAAGAGTTGTGGAGCCCCAATGCCCTTCCTGTAAGGATAAGACTACATCCTAAATGGGCACTTCCATAACAAAACCCCTTTACAGGACATACACAAGGACAATTTAAAGAACAAATTAATCTGTTCACCACGTCGTTGGAAAGTGGGAGAAAACCAGAACACACAGTGAAAGGCCATATGATCATGTCCAGGAAATGCAAACAGTCCAGAAGTGTTACCATTTTTCATAGCAAAACCTTTGAACCAGAGTAACTTGCATTTTTTAAATTTTCATAAATCTACATTAGATTTCTCCAAAGGGTTAGAGGTGGGGGTAAGGTTTCGAAGTGGGAGGTAGGATTAAGGTTAGGACTTAGGTTGTGTTTTAGGTTTGGATTACTATCAGGGATGGGCACATGTTGAATAGTGCAGAACTCGGAAGTAAGTCCTTATAGCGGCAAGGTATTATTATTATTAATATTATTACATTTAGAATTAAGTGTTATTAAAGATTTCTAATAATCTTCTGTTGCCTTAAACAGGTTGGGCCTCTGATTAAATGCAGAGGAATTCAGCTCAAAGGAGCTCCTCTTCTTTATCCAGCTATCCTGGCATTCTAACTTTCCCAAACATGTGACCGCAAGCTGTCCCAGTCAGGACTTTTCCTAAGACTTCAGGCAGAGAGAATTCTGGAGAGCTCCTGCAACATCATTTTTTTTTTCATGAACCAATTGCTATTATCACCTAATCAAAAGAATTGGGATTGTTTATGGACATACTGAGTACCCCAGCTTATTCAGTAAAAAGCCACAGCTTGAATGAACCAAGTTTCTCCCAAATATCTTACTTGATGGATCCAAGCAGACTGTGCATAGACTATTTTGAAGACCATAGTTGAGCAGAATTCTAACTTCCTTAGAGACCTGTTCTCAGCAATGCAAGGCAAAGCTCTCTCCTCAATCTTCTCTGCAGTGGGACACTCCCAACACAGAGCAAGTAGCTGAACATGCTAACTACACTCCTGACAGACCAGCCCAGCTCCATTTTCAGCAGTAAAGTCAAACTCATCAAGAAACACATCCAGACAAACGGATCTTTGATTATGAAACTTCCTTATTCACATTATAATTCTCAAGTTTTGTACTATTAGTACAAACACCTTTGATATATTAGTTCACAATAATAAATATTTACATATTTACCTGTATGTGAGAATATAAATGTGAATCAACTTTGAGACTAATAAAACCTACAAAGTTCACAGCTCCCTTGACCGGCCTCAACAACCATCCACACCAGGCACTTTCCCTTGCAACAGAGCTCGCTGTATCACCTGCAAGTACACATCCAACACCACACTCATTCAAGGCCCCTCAGGACAATTCTGGATCACCCAGATGGCATCTTGTACCTCCAGCAACCTTATTTACTGTATCTCTTGCAGTAAATGCCAAACCTACAAAGTAGACCATAAGACAATATAGTCAATATACTGTATTATAACTCTGCATTATTAACTCTTATCTTTTTAATCCCTGAGTGAACAATCAGCATTTCATATTACAGCAGAGCAGTTCACAGATATTTTCTGTTTGTTGGTTTATTCTACATGTTTTGTTACTACAGTACATGTTGTATGTTAAGAATCTGCATGAGACATGGTTATAATGAATTTTAATTGATTTCTAACAGTCATGGAAGCACTCTCCCAATTTTCTGTTCCAATTTCTAATTCTTAAAGTAAATTAAAAACTCTTACAACACTACAACCTTAATTAACTTAAATCCCGCCATACTGTTGCTAATAGGTTTATGTTTCACTTTCTACCATTTCCTGTTCCTTTGATGTACTATACTGATTGACTCTTGGCCAGTTCTCCATGAGTTTCAGTAGCATGGATCAGACTACAAATTCCATGACTATCCTGAAGGGAAAATGTGCTTTTCCTATAGATGCAACACTGAATGAGAGAGGTTAAATTCCTATGTCTTAAGGAAAAACAGGGGCAATTACTCATTACAGTAAATGAGCCAGGCGACTCAATTTAGATGTCAGCAACATTATACAGAAACATGTCGTCTGAGTACAAGAAATCTTGGAAAGGTTAATCAGCCTCATGACAATGCTTAGTCATTCTTAATGTGACAAACATCATTGTTCCAGGGCTAAAAATACTCCCAAAGGGACCGGCTTCGACACAACGCCTCATTAAGGCAATCCAACCATCGGCTCGCCTGCACTCCAGCACTCCATTTCATCTCTCTCCAATACCATTGTTGTTGTGATTGACTGGTATGCTCATTTCTCAGGTATCAAAAACCTGTTAGCTAATCAATGATACAAACCCTCCATTCCTTAATATTGACACAGAGAGTCTCGGTTCATGGTTTAATACCAATACTGAGCTACTCCATTCTCAACTAATACTAACACCTGGATACTCCATTATTATTTTAATACTAATAATGAGACACACAGTATTCATTATGACTTTTAGCTATCACCTTAATATTAACACTGAGACAAAAAATCCTCCACTCTTAATACAGATACTGAGACACTCCAGTCTCACCTTAATATTGGCATTGAGATACTCCGGTCTCACCTTCATACTGACACTGAGACACAACTGAGACACTATATCCTCACTTTAATACTTTGGCTTTTTTTATATCTATTTTCAACACATTGTGAAATGTGAACAAGGCTTGATAATAACTCAGAAACTCCAATATCAACTGTTAATAGTGATACTGAGGCACACTATTTTGGTGCCCTTCGAACTTTGCTTGCTGGTGTTAGATCTATTTTAAGATATTTCATCTGAATTCTTACTTGTTCAAAGTGTATGTTATATACCTCTACCAAAAAGGTCAGCTACTAAAAATTTCGGTCCACATGAAGACAGTGATACCTGCAATAGGAGAGTTAATCAGGGTTATCTACCATGAGGTTTCAGACAAAAACAGGCTAGGACCATTGGCTGTTTTTCTAACAACACACTGTGTTCTGGGAAGGAAGTCGGTGAATGAACTCAGGCTTTACTTTCTCCCTGGCTGCATACAGGCCTTGTGGCAACCATGGCAACCAACAGCCTGTGCTTACGGCTGTGTTCTCTGCTTAATTCAGCACTTAGAATCATTCACTTAATGTGCATGTGTGTGTCTAAACATATTGTTCTATAAGGTGTGTGAAAATCACTACTGCAGCACCTGAGATCTTTTCTCTGTCGATATATAAGTTTATTTTGTATCAATTGGGAGAAAGAATATATATTTTGTTTTACACATAGAGATGAAAAATTATACAACCCCAGATTCAGAAAAATCTCCCCTAGTCTTTCAGATTTTACTATTGGCAGACTCTTACACAAATTGTGCTGGGTGAAGCAGAAAATATATTTAACGTTATTTAACTACAATTTTTTTCAAAGTAAGGTAACAAAACTTGAAATCTCAAGTGTGAAGTTGAGCACATGCTGTGGACATATTTAAAGACTCCAGCTGGTAAAATCTGAAATGGATCTCATTGCTCTGCAATGTGAGTTTTATAAGTGTTCTGCAACCTTCAGCAATTCTGATCTTTAAACAGTCCCCTCTTTAGTCTATGGGAAGCATCATAACTAGACAGAATCCCACTAGGTAGCATCTGCAACATGGTGCAAAGCTTGCATTACAGATATGCAACTATGCTAATAGTGTTGCTAATTGCAGTGGTCACATACAGTACGTTACTTGCTTGTGATTTTCCCAGCAGATCTAAAATGAATACTGAGAGAGGAAACAAGCTGAGCGAAGTTTATTTGTTATAGCCAGTAATTTGCTTTTGTTTACCTTTAAACAAAAATAAATGACTGAATGATGACCTGTAGGCTAATTTGCAAGTCAGTGTTGCAGAAGGATCCAAAGAGGTGTTAACCGTAGGCAGGCAGGCAGGCAGGCTGACAGCATTCAAGCAGCTGTAGAGAATTAGCACAGATGTTTCTCATCTCCTTAAATACAGTTCTATCTATTCTGTATTTCTCTACTTTATCAAAGTATACCATGCAAAAAAAAGGTACTTAAGACAGTAATCTGCAGCTTGTGTGTAATGACCTGCAATCTGGAAGAATTCCAAGAGCCAGATAACATCTGTGTAACTGCCCTAACATCCAGATCCTAAATGAAAAAGTTAAGGCACTGAAGAACAAACTAAAGGTGCTCAAAGTGCTCAGAGAGTTTGAACAGCTGAGTTTTGGAGTGGAGTGCACCCTGGATTGTCAGAAAAAACACAGAGAAAAGGACTGAGTGAAATAGACCCAGCTGGTGAATAAAATGTCTTCAATCCATTTAAATAATATTCAGAATCAATCATTATAAACAATACCACCCAACATCACATCACCAAATAAATTTCCCCCACAAGAGACCTGGAATCAGATGTAGGAGTTCAAGGCCAGGACACCTCTATCGCTTACCAGAAAGCTCAGTCACTGATCTTGATTAAGACTCTAAAAGGAGAAGTTGGGGGTGTTGAGGACTCCACGCTCTGGAACATTGAACATTGAAGTTTGTTCAAGAAACCATGAGATGACGCTTTGCTGCCTTTCTGGAGCTAAGGTGACAGATTGTATCTATAGAGTCAGTAGGTTACTAACTAGGGCAGGCAATGACCCAGGTGTTGTTGTCCATGTGGGCACAAATGATAGCAGATTAAATAGCAGACTTTCCATCCTGAACAAATCTAAACAGCTTGGCAAGAAACTGCAGAACAGGACTAAATCAGTTGTTTATCACAGGAATCCTTCCAGCAATGGCCGAAGGTGAACAATTACAAATGTTAATCTGTCAACACAAAACTTGGATGAGGATATGGTGTGCAGAAGAAGGCTTCAGATTTCTTGGCCACTGCAAAGCTTTCCATCGCAATGGTCATCTGGACAGACATGATGGATTACATCTGAATGAGACCAGCACCAGTCGTCTTGGCATAAGAATCCACAATGAAATCCAAACTCTTGAATCGAAGGAGGGAGAAACCAAGGAAAAAGGTACATTGGAAGCAAAGACAAAGGAAGAGCTGGAAAAAAAGGCCAAGTAATGAAGTGCTTACACCTAAATGCTGGGAGAATTAGAATTAAATTAGATGAGATAGTAGCTACCACATTAGCAGGCAATTATGATGTTATTGAAATCATAGAAATATGACTAACTGACAATGATGGAGATGAATGATGATCTCCTAATGAAGACAGATAAAACAGTAGTGTGGGAGGTGTCGCGCTATATATCAGAAAGAGAATTCAGGCTCAGGAACTAATGCAAGAGGAATCAGGAGTCTTTGAATCTATCTGGGTCAGATTTATTAAAAACATTCCAAAGCGTAAGGACGCAAGAAGTCACAATGCAGCTCAGTGAAGTTTACAGATGAGTTTTAATCTTTTACAAAAAAGCCTTTCCCGAGAAGAAAACAAGGTCTTCTCATGTTAAGCTCTAAATATGATCATTCTCAAAGGTTGTAAAGCATATCCCCGGCCAATCTTTTGAGTTGTTATAAATGGCAAGACACAGACAAAACATATACAGTATATTCAACTACAGAAAGGGCGTGCATACTAATCACAGAATCCACATTTTAGTGTCCAACTGTCTGAGAAAATCAGCTGAACAGCAAAACTGTTAAACGAGGCCTGTGTGCCAAAGTCAAACAGGTCTGTCTGCGAGAATTCCTCACAAAGGTTAAGTGATAGGAGGATGTTATAAACAATCAAATATTACAAATTGTAATTCAAATCACATAATTCAAACAAGATTTTATGTGCAAAAGAAGCAGTAGTATTTATGGAAGACTTCAACTTTCCCAACATAGACTGAGAAAGATCCAAAGAACAGAACAGTACAGAACTTATCAGAAACTAGTAGGCAACTGTAATCACACTATGGTGTATCTCGAAGTAAACATTAAAACTGTGCAAGATGAGTCCAAAGTAAAGTTTCTGATATTTCCAGAAACCAGACCTTGAAGGAATGAGCCAGTTTAAGAAAAGAAAAATTGGACAGGATATATATGAAATCAGTGGAACGAGGATGGCAACAGTTTAAACAGATTCTGCTGAAAGCACGGAGAAATTGAATCCCAAACGTGAGTAAATCAAAAGTTTAAAAAAACAGTATCCCAGATGGTTCAACAAACCAATTAGGAGAAATATTCCTCCTGCTGGTGAAGTGATGAACAATGAGACATGTGCTGTGTGATAGAAATGCATTTTCTTTCAATTCACATCCTCTCCGGTGACCACTGGCAATATTTTCAAATATTCTGTTGACGGAAAACAACATCTGAGCCCAAAGAAAAGAATCAAGGAGGACATGGACATGGGGACATGCAACAAGAAATAAAACAGGGAGGTTTTACAAGCAGACCCTTTAAGCAGGTGAGAATAAATGTACTCAATCTCACAAAATGTTGCATCTGGCTCCCTTCAATTGGAGGAAAACGATATTGCGGAGCATGTTTTTGCAATAATAATTTCATCATGTCTTGCCTTTTTCCTTTTATTACTGTGATTGCCCGTGGTGTGTCTGCAATTGAGACCCAGTCAAGCCCAAACCTGCTATTGCAGCACCTCCCTCATTTGGAATGCATGACAAATCAAAATTGCATTAGAAAGCGACATTTAAGAATTTATCTTTTTTTCTTCCTCTTTCATTCAGTTATTACTAGCCTCCTCCCCGGAGTCCCATTTTATCCAGTGCAGCAAAAGCAATGTCCTGACATGTCTAATGATGCACAGGGTTTATTCTGAGGTCAACGTGCAATTGAGCTAAGCTGCTCCCTCTCATCGGTGTCTGTTAACAGGCAGGCTCGGTCATTTGTCACTATGGAAGCAATAAAAAAGACAAGCTGAATGTTAGGGTATATAGTCAGAGGTGTAAAATTTAAATCAAGGGATGCTGTGTTAAAACTTTTAACAGTGAACTACAACAGTTCATTGCATTAGTAAGATCTTATCTCTAGTTTTGCTCACCATGTTACAAAAAATATATATCCCTTCTGGAATCATTCTGAGAAGAGTGACCAGATACATTCAGGGACTTAATCATATGTGATACACTGACAGGCTTTGACAAGGTAGCCTGTCTTTGTGTATAAAAATGTTAAATACCCCCAACACCTTCCCAGCACCGTTCCTACAGTATACAGTATGTCTGTGTGGGTGTATGTGATACACATCATGTGTGAATGATGCTTACTGTACCTCCCTTTTTGCCCCCAAATCACTGAAGTTCTCTCTCATTCTTGGAGTTAATATAGTAACTTTTCTGTTTGTGGACTTTTATAATGCCACATCAGCAGCACTAAAATGGCAAAATGGGAAAGGTTACTGGTAGGTTACCTACTGTATTATTCACCAATGTATGTGTATTTTCTTTGTTCAAGTGTACTGTACTAAAAAGCTTCATGTAAAAGTGTAAAAGAGAAATCTTATAAAAGTTATATTTGGAACTGTATTAAATTAATTTAATTTGTTTAAAATGTTCCACCACTATTATAAATATGAGTTATCCCTTTAAGGAAGGATGGCCTTCTGGGAGAGGAAGGGCTATAAAAGAGAGCCCAGTAGCTTGTTGGTTCTCTGGAAGAAAGACAGATTATACAATAGGTTATTTGAGTTCTGGTGTGAATACTGTTTGTTGAACACTGTTGGGAGAAAGTAAATTCCAGTTTTTGTGTATTTGAAGACTGGCATTCAGAGTGTCCTTTAATGAAGCCATTCCCAGTTGCTTAGCTGGTAACACAGATTAAAAGAACTTTTTTTAGTCTTGAACACAAAAAAAAAAGACTTCAATGGGGTCTGCTCAAGCAGTCGCAGTCCATAAAGATTTGACAAATTCTACCCAACTAAATTCAGAATCAACACCAGCATTTAAATCTGAGCAGAGGGGTTATTGTTTAAGACAAAGAAGGAGCTTGGAACAAGTTTTCAGGGCCAGTTGTCCATGCCAGTGCCATTGCTTCTTAAGACAACTGAATGAGATCCTTAGATCAGATACAAAAAACACAAATAATGGCTAGGTCAAACAGCCTCCACTTTGTTTACAAACTTTCTTATGTTCTTATGTGCCACATCTTGCCACAGAAAAGCCGTGAAGGAGTGGTGGGCTTCTGTGTCATATAAGTGCTATATGCTGTTAACAAAAAAAGTTTGGGTTTCTTACCCAGACACAGTGTGTCTGACATATGTCAATTGTATTGTCATTTATTAATGTTTTATACTTTTAATCCATCCATCCATCCACCCATTTTCTAACCTTGTTTTCCCATTCAAGGTTGCCACATCCTATCCTGGGAGGCAACGGGCGCAAGTCCAGCATGCAGGGCAGACACACAGACAAACACACTCATACCAGAGCCGATTTTTCTCAGAAGCTGATAATTAACCTACAACTACAGAATGTTTTTGGACTGCAGGAGGAAACTAGAACACCTGCAGGAAATCTATGAAATCACGTAGATAACATACGTTATGGTTCAGAGAACATAAATATTCCACACATTACATGCAAATGTGACTTAAATAATGACACAGGATCCACTGGTTGATTAAAAATAGTAAACTAGCACGGGGTTTTATTACTTTAAAACTGTGCTTTGAGACATACTGATAAAGAAAGACACCGCAGTTACTTTTATTGGATGATGATTCATCTTTGAAACTGTCTATTCTGCAAAAAAGGATATGGTTAGCAGGTATTATGGCTGCTAAAAATGAAAGCACAGCATTGGCTGACCTCCGGTGCTCTTCATTGGCGGCAATGGGCTTTTCTGTTTTTGGACACTTTATTTCTGGAAGTTTCTACAGCCTGCTATCCATGGTGCTAGGATACAGTTAACCACCTCATAGAAGTCAGCAATTATATAGGTTAAATCATAATTTTAGTTTAAGATAAGATCACTTTATTGGCCATATACAATTTCTTGCATTGGGAATTTGTCTTTTCAGATACCCCAACTTGCTCTCCATGAGACACACAGACAGGGAGTGAAGCTTGAGGTCGGGGAACAGGGTTAGCCATTTATACAGCACCCCTGGAGCAGTTGGGGTTAAGGCCCTTGCTCAAGGACCCAATGGAGTAGGATTCCTCTGCCAGCTGCGGGATATGAACCAGCAACCTTCCAGCCACAGGCACAGATCCTTAGCCACAGAGCCACTGCACCACCCTGTTTTATCTGTATCAATCATGTATGCAAATATTTCATGTTTTTTATTCTTATCATTGTTGTATTGTAGTTGTGGGTTTTTGATTAAGTGTTTTTTTTCTCCTTTTCAGGAGGGGGTTGCCATTGTGGGAGACGGAGGAGGGGAGGAGGGGAGGATGGGTAGGAGGGCCTGCTGTGTTTTGTCCAAATTTACCAAAACCATGCTGTACTAGTTTTTAATTTAATTTGAGTTCTCTAAATTAAAGTTATCCATCTATCTACAATCTCTAAAAACAGAGCTTAGAAAGCATCTGAACTTTGAACATTGAAATAATGCAGATCTTGATGCAGTTAAAATTCTGATGCAGATACAGCATCAGATCAAGAGGTCAGGAAGATTCACAAATTCATGGTAGTCAAATCTCCCTCTGCTGCATGATCATCAGTGGGAAAGCAAATGAATAAAAGAGGATCCTCCAGAGATATGTTCTGTCTAATTGTTTGTTTCTGAAGTGGAAACGTCACTTTTTTTGTGCTGACACTGGGTTACCGGAGCCCCCCCAAGACAGCAGGCAGTTGAAATCTAGAGTGTACAATTACAAACAACAAAGTCATATGAGCACCAGGAAACCTTCTTTTGAATTGGTAGAAGGCATCCTACACTAAAAACAAGGGCTCTCTCCTCCTCCGTAATGATGGACATACCTGCCAGAGAGTGAAACGACCTCTTTTCTGTGCCTGGTCTATATTTGCAGGCTCATACACAGCAGACATCTTAGGTTCCAGAAACCTCCTGATTATACTTGGATTTCAGCATTTTCCAACTTTGCTGTCTGATCAGAAGGGAAGATGTCTGTTGCTCACAGGAAGGAGAAGCATTCTGTGTTTGGCTGATCCATACACCGGACCCCTCAGAACTGCAAGTTAACTTCTTTCTTTCAAGTAAACTGCCAAGAAGACGCCTTCTGTTTCCAGTGCTGCTTTCAAATGACCATCTGTTTTGGAAAGATACAGGCAAAATTGCAATGTTTTTTTTTATATCTAAAAGCTGTTTAAATCATTAGAGGAGCACAAGTTTATATAAAGATAACTAGATTTACCAGTAAACTCGAGAATGCATTTCATCTTAAATTTAGTGAGGAGAACCCTTGCTGGAAATAGGGACTATTAAGGGGTGATTTATGCTATCTATACCATCTACTTGTTTCTTGGTCATCATGCCGGAGGCTGTGTTATACTGTACATGATTGTCCAAATTCTTTTTTTTTTTGCCTGCTGCAAACAGGAAGAAACAGCTTTTGTGAGACCAAAAAGGAAAAGGAGCAAATGCAGTGAAAATATCTGTGATGTAGACACAGGATGTTTCAGCATGCAATGCATTACCATTGGGGTTCAGACTGCTGCGTGACACTGATTTGCTTCCCCCCACTCCCGCCCCTCCAGGATGACTAGTGATGTATTTGGTGACAGGGTTCTTCAGAGCCACAGACAACACCTTTAGCTCACTCTGCAGGTTGGGTGTCTGCCAATCTGTTTAGAGCTGACTATATCAGTCCCCTTTACAAATCAAAAGTCTTTCCACCTTCTGCACAAATGGAAACATTTACTGTACAATGAACATTTCTGGGGAGATCTGAGTGTTGTATTGACGAAAGGGATTGGACAATAATAGGCTATTCCAGCTGACTAGAAAGAGAAACGGAAAAATATTCCTGCATGTGAAGGGAAGGGTTTATTTTCAAGTTGGACACAAAACATTTTAATGAAAAGCCTTTTAATCTAAGGAGCTGCTGTTAAATTGCCTATTTAAACTTGACAACTATCCAATATGTCAGAGCACTTAACAGTTTAGAATCTGTTTTTCAACTGCTAAAAATTATAGGGTTTCATCAGGAATTAGAAACTGCCTGCATTCCATTTAATAATGATCTCCCTTTTTTACTACTGTAGCCAAGTGTGTAAAAGGACTGCAAAATCGAGCCTGTCTGTTCATCTGACTAAATGAAGTGATTTGAGGCCTTGATAGTTATGGGATTAAAGCCATTTACCATAGAAAAAACACAGCAAATTAATCAACTTCAACACTTTTAATGGGTTAAGATCCCCATCATCAACAAGACATTAAATGCAGTCAACCAAAAAAATTAACTTTAAAGAGTGACTGTTTTATTATGACAATTTATGGGCTTTCAAAAAAACTGGAGCAGAAGCCTTATTATATGTAGTGGAACTCTGTTAACACATAAGTAAGAAAGTTAAATACTGAAACGCAGTACTAAACATGGCTATCAAACAAATAAGGATGCAGCATAACTACAGTTCACAGGTTAACATAAGAAAGCAAAAAAAAAACACTTTCAAGACTTACAGTAGATAAACCATTCCTGTGATGGGGATAAACTATCAGATAAACTATTCCTGATATTGATGGGTCAAATATATTTAAGAGACAACACAGCTACATAGTCAATGAAGGTAAGAATGAAGACAATGGGGAGAAAGATTGAAAATAAGAGACATTCAAAAGATTTGGTTAATTCCTGTCCCTATCCAAGCAGTTTCATCTGAAAGTAAAACAAAAAAATAATGCTATATAATGGACAGGTCTCCACAATCTAGCAAGAATATAAGTGTCCCCACAATGTATCTAGAGACAAGCTGTGCTAGTTGGGCTTGATTGTGCCTGGTAAGATGTGTAAGCAAACTGGAGCCAGGAAGTACAGGCCACAAGGTGGGACTATCCTCCTGAGTGGAACACCAGTCCATCACTGGGCACAAACAAGCATAAGTTAGACACACCGAAAAACCCAAGCTGCATGTCTGTCACACAACCACAGGCAAACCATGCAGACTCCACACAGAAAATGCCATATTTCAAAATTGAATGCCCACTCTTGAGTGAGCCATTAAAGTACAAATAGATTGCATCAGAAGGTTTTTAGAACTTTTTTTTGTTTGTTTTTACTACTGTTGTTTTTGTGCAAAATAACTTGACTTTTTTGGACTTCTGTGCAGCTGTGACATTCCATTTCCATTTCAGCTGATCTTCTTAAGGGTCCAGTCTCTTAATGAAAACTTCCACTACACAGGGATGACAATGTCTATATTTTGTACTTGTTCTTACAATCTTACAATGCTGTAGGGCTTCTCTCACCTAATTGGGGTTTCAATTTTAATATTTTATTATTTATATAGAGTCTTTTAGGTTGTCTCTGATACCTGATACACTTAAAATGATGTCCTATATTCTTCTTGCATTAATACAAAGTTGCCTTGAATTGCATAATGTATTCACCGAAAATATTTAGAATAAAATCTAAAGGTTTTTATAAAAATGTCCCAATTCTCTATGGAAACCTAGAAAGTATCTATAGCAGGAGGCCCCAGTCCTGGTCCTGGAGACCCACACACCTGCTGTTTTTTTTCTTTTAGTTGCACAATTAAACCCTTAATTGACTTAATAATATTATTAATTTGAGCTGTTTTCAGCTGCTAAATTTTAGAGGTTGCCTTTTAACTAACCAAATTCATAAGTACAATGAAATCCTAATTTCTGGAAAAGAGAAAGAAAAAAAAACTTGCAAATATTCAAAACCAGACACTAATTAGTTGAATTAAGGCTTCAATTAGGTAATTAAGCAATTAAGTTCACAGCCAGTGAGGACTGGGAATCCCTGTGATGGATGAAGTGTAACCAAACAGACCTCTGCCTAAAGAAAAGATAGCTTGTTGTGGGAGTATTGGATACATTATGTTTGTTAATCATACACTTATCACCTACTGTATTTAGTGATGTTAAAAAAACTAGGAAGAAAAAATTGAGGTGGCAATGTGCTCAAATGTTTGCCTTTTTCTAACATTTTAATTAATCAAGAGTGTTATTTGTTTTAAAAAAAAGATAATGAACACATTTTATATTGATAAGGGCTCACTGTCCTGATAATCTGGATAAAACAGTTTAACAGAAACACTCTAGAATTTAAGGTCTGTGCATTACTACGGTAATTTGTGCACTGCAAAACGTAATATCACAAAGATAATTGAAAATGCTGGTTAGTTTATTCATGTCTAAGTTCATTTTTTTTCTACAAACAAATCTGATGCTTCATTAGCTGCAGATTTTACTTCCCCGTGAATAGAAGCCCACTTAGTGCCTCTTAGAGAGTCCAAGACTTTTGTTTGATTGATTTTACTTCATGTGAAACCAGGTGGATTTCCTAAGTACTATTTAAATGGTTGGACTCCCAAAATTTAGCAAGACTCCCCATTGATGTTTCTACAGAAATTAAGTAAATAAAACAGTCTAGTGTTACTATTTTATTTCCTTGAGCAACCTGCTGTGGAGTTAGACTTAGATCATGAAAACCGTTAGTTTTTCTACTTTAGGAAAGGGGAATTCTGGTCCTGAATGTCTGCCATCATAGCTGCAGGTGTTCCAATTCAGTTCTTAACTAATGTTCACTAGTTCATTATTAACTAAATGGGACCAATTTAATGTTGTGTGGATGACATCAGCTTATGTAATGACTTCACTTTATATAGACTCTGCAATGTCCATCTTTTGAAGATACTGCTGGAGTTTCCTCTTTTCTCACTCTGTCCATTACACCTGGTTCAATGCAGAGAAAAGTGTGTGGTTTATCCGCAGTGCCTTATGATGTTAATCTGCAAAGTGTGTTCATTCAAGAAAGGGTGCAATGACATTTTGAACCAATTAGCCAGGAAATACAAAATGGGCAGTAAGAATGGTCTGAATGGCATCCTCTTATGTGTAATATTTATTTTGTTCTCCTTCTTAGAACTGGCTGTTATAACACGTACTTTCACTGCTATTGAAAAAGATTACAGTAAACCATTGATGTTAACCTTGGCATTCAGTCCTAAGCAAAACTCCTTCACTTCCACACACTTCAGTTCTGAGATTGATGCTTGTAAGTTGACTTGTGAACTGAACAGGTTCTGTGACATGATGTCCAAGTTACACTGCTAGAAAAAGGCTAAGATTAAAAAGACACAGACAGAGGGAAACACAATATGGCACTTCAAACCTGTTCAAATACGACACATACAATACGGCACTGTTCAAACTAGGATACCAGGATGAGGAACACAAGTGTTGAAACCTGGTGTTAACAGACCAGTCCTAATCCAAAAAAATACAGTAGCGTTTAGCAAAACATTCAAAAACACCTTTGCTAACAGTGAAAGAAAAGGCACAAATTGTAAATTGTTTTGTGAATCACATGTAACAACACAGAAGTCAGACCTGTGGCAGCTCTCATTCATTTGGGGTTTCAAATGGACAGCACATTTCTTCTCTGGATTCGGTCTGTCTCTCTCTTTCCTTCCATTTTCGCCTTCCTGCCTGTCTGTACTTGCTTCCTCCAGAGGTTTACTTTATTGTCACAGCTGAGAGCTCCAGGAATTAGATTTCCTGGGATGACAATTTCTTGGGCTGTATTAACTGACATCATGTTCTGCTGGAGAATTGAAGCTAAATGAAACTGGAAAGATTAGAGATATATTGCTAGGCAGTTCTCATGGGATTTAGAATCCAGGGATAAGGGACTGAAAGACACGAGCTCACTGACTGGCCAACAAAGTGGGAATACAGGGTAAACTCCAGATCTCTTCTGAACTGGAGACCATTTTTGATTTCTCTAGCTCTCTCTGGCATCTGACATTTCTGTGCACTCCACAGGGGGACTTAATCAAGGCAAAGTTTTTTTTCCTAAAATCCAACACTGATCTTGACAGTTAAGGAGCAATCAAGCTGTGATTACGTTGATCGCTCATATATTTTTTTAAGTTTTAAAAATAAACATTCATGCACACAATTCTAGCTGACTGCCTGATCTATTACTGTGGTGCTCAGAGACTACACAGCAGGTTTCGATACCTGCAGCTTGCCCCTGAGCGCTGTCTCTCTCATACCCACCTCTGAATAGGTCCTGTCTTAACCTCCTCTGTGTGGTGGTGCCCTGCTGTTAGTGCACTTTAAAATCTGGCTCCTGGAGGTCATGTGCCAGAGATATGGAAGAGATCGAGGCTTTTGCCTTGGGCTACCCAACTCAAACTCTAACTATAATCAGTTCCCAGCTCCATGCCCAGAGGAGAGGGTGCGTGATAAAATAGGAGAAAGGAAACCGCAGCAGTTCCTGGAAAAGGAAAAGGATAGCTACAGTAGTTATCAGCTTCTTTTTGAACAAGTTTTCTACACTGTGGGAACATGTATTTCAAAACAACTAAAGAAGGACTTTTGCCTGAAATGTTCTGTTACAAATATGCAACATAATAACTCTGTTTATCTGAGTTTTCCTCAAGTACTCCAGTTTCTACTCACCTTTCCCAGACATGCTGATAGGTTACTTGCCTATGCAAAATTGCCCTTTCCACTAGGAGCATAGTTGGTCTCTTTCCTCATTAATTCACCTTGTCTGGAATAGCTCTGCTACAATGCTGACCTCCATGTAGATTTGATGAGACTCAGGTGAAGAAGACATATGTATATAGGCATATTCTAATTAAGTTTTGCTGGGAATAGAGGCTTTTAACAAAGTAATTGGATATTTGCATATTGAAATACACTGACACAAAGAACTTATTTTAATAATTAGATATTTGCATATCATAAAATACATGCATATTCTTGGCACATTTTGCTAGAGATGAAAATAATTTAAATCATTCCTTTTTACCAAATAGCTGGATCTGCTTGCATTTAATCCTTTTTTTTTCTTTTTCTAGGTCATCAACTTTTATGCTTTATGCATTGGCCATTAGTTCACAGATTTTTTTAGGAGAAAGGGGAATTTTTTCTTAGGATCCAAGATCTATGAGGGTTATGTAAAAAGCTACACTATTCAAACACTGGTCATAAACACTTTGACTGTCACAAGTGGGATCTAATGGGCTTCAGCTTTCAAGCAATTACATGTCAATTTTCTGTTTTATTTCTTAAAGATAAGTGCAGACCCCCTGATATAGCATTGAGATGTACTAAGCTTTTTAATTTTCTTTTCCAGATAAAATGTTTTTGCCTTTACTTTCAAAATGCTTTTCAGGTTCATGGAGCTTCTGGACGTATTTCCAAAACATTATTTTTTGTGAGCACATTTTGTATCTTCCTATCAGGAAGATAAAGCCATTCTTCATTCCATACAAATATCCCTCCCTCCTCCACCACAATGGTCCTCCCTTCTAAGGGGTCTGTACTGTAGCTGTACTTATATTCTTTGTAGCTAAAGACCTTGGAAACCTTGGAAATACTGTTAAATAGCAACAATGAAGCCCCCAGGTAACAGAGCTTTAATTGTACCAGCAACAACCCAAGTCTGCATGCACTGGCACCATGTGGATGGCAGTTAAAAGCATCATAAAATGCCAAGATAAGACAGGATACAATGATGCCAGGAGAGGGAATTTTTCAAATTTTACAGACAACCTATACTGTACATCCATCTGTTTTCTATCCACTTTCTTTCAATTCACGGTCACAAGGGAGCCAAAGCCTATCCTGACCAGCAAGGGGTACAAGGCAGAATTCACCCTGGACTTTAGGAAACAGAAGGAAATTGGAAAGAAGGCAGTAGGAATCCAAAGCACCCAGAGGAAACCTATGCAAACATACAGTACAACATACAGAGAACATATAAACTCCACACAGATAGCACCTTTCATGTAGGTCTGGAATAAAACCCAGGACCTCAGTGCCACTCCAAAAAAGATCCAATGAAATAAAATTAATAAAATGAAATTGGAAACATGGAAAAAAAGATTTTAGAAAGGCCAACAACAGCAAAAACAGTAAAGGATGAGTTAAAATGTCAGATCAGATCACTTTATTGGCCATAAACAGTACAATTTCTTGTATTAGGAATTTGTCTTTTCACATACCCCAGCTTGCTGTCCATAAAACACACAGACAGGGAGAGAAGCTTGGGATCAGAGCGCAGGGTCAGCCAATTATACGGTGCCCCTGGAACAGTTGGGGTTAAGGACCTTGCTCTGGGGCCCAATGGAGTAGGAATCTTCTACCGGCTGTGAGATATGAACCGGCAACTTTCCAGCCACAGGCGCAGGCGCAGATCCTTAGCCACAGTGCCACTGCACCGCCTAATTTATTTATTTTTTTAAGAATGAAATGTAAATGAAAAGATAGAAATGTACCCGGGATAAAGCATGAAGATAAAAGAAAGGGAAATGTCTGATGTATTAAGTGAATATTTCACTCAGGTGTTTATCAATGAAGAATTCAAGAAAATGCCTCAGGCTGCTGAAGAACAAAGTTCTACATTAAACACAATTAGCATAGAGGAGGCTACAGAAGTGCTACAGGTACTATAAGCACTTAAGATTAATAAATCTCCAAGGCTTTATTGTATTCAATCAATTGCACTTAAGAAAACAAGAGATGCTATTCATAGACCATTAACAAAACTCTTCCAACAGTAGCTTGAGACAGGGTTAATACCCATTGACTGGAAAATTGCTAATGTAGTGCCCATCTATAAAAATGGTGACAAAACTGAACCAAGTAATAGTACACCAATAAGTCTTACAGTACTGTATGTCTACGATACTATGTGTAAAGTAATGGAAATAATTAGAACTAAACTAGAGAATCTATATTGAAATCAGACCCTATGGAATAATCATCCCGGATTTAGAAAAGGTAGGACTTTGTTTAAAGCAATAGACATACACAGAGCATGTGATACATTATATTTATATTTTCAGATATTTTTTAAAGGTGTTCATTATAAAAGATGAATTCTCAAGGTGGAGGCTACAAGCATTCACAGTAATTTGTGTGCTTGGACTGAGAACACATTATGATAGATAGAAAAAAGAGATTACAGATAAAGGGTAAAAGTTCCAATTGGGGGAATGTAATTAGTGGAGTACCACTGAGATCTGTTCTAGGACCACTGCCCTGCATTATTAATATAAATCATCTAGATTCAGTTATAGTTAGTATGCTAGTCACGTTTGCTGATGATAGTGAAGAACAAGGTTCTAAATAAAAGGAATCTCAAAAATATTTAGTTAGAACTCATGACAGTAAAGACAGGGCTGATAGCATTTAATAGAAAGTATTACATGCAGAAACATAAAATAAAGATTTGGGAAGCAATATGAAAGCAAAGAATATTGTATGTTAAGATATACAGTATAGTCGAACAAGAAGTATGTAAATGAAGGAATTTTATATTAAATTATTCAATATAGTAGTAAGACCTCATTTAGAGGTCATCTTGCTACAGTAAAGATATTGCTTTATACAGGTAAGTGGCCGGATGCATTTCCAGACTTAAAGAAATCCGCTATACTGACAGGCCAAAAAACTTAAAGCTTTTGAAGTCTTCAACAGTGAAGACTACAAAGAGACATGATTCAAATACTTAAAATCCTCCAAGGCATTGGAAACATGGTCGAAGAACGTTTAAAACAGAAAACAGGATGCACTATTTAACAGAATGTGCTTCATCCAAGGAAAGTCCAAGAAAGGACTTAACGAGATCCTGGAATCAATAAGCAACTAACAAATGAGCTAGCTGGACTAATGGACTAATGAATGAATGAATTAATTAATTAATAACCTTTTAACCTTTCTTATTTTCTTTTTTCCCCTCCACCCCCCCAACTTTGGAGGACATCTTTATTTTTAATACATACTTCCCATCTTTTCTTTTATACATCTCTGTTCCATGCTTTACTTACTTAACATTTAACTCCATGTGTCTTTTACAGCTCTCAATATTTACACCTTTCTGTCTTTGGTGCCATTGAGGTGTGTTTCATGTGGGCCCCATTTCTGTTTAAATTGATTTATTTTACCTTCCAGACTACAAGCAATCTTATTATGTTGAATGTGTACAACAGCTGTTGTAATCTTTCTTATGTTACTAACAAAATGAAAATGTGATGTAGCACACTGGTACACTAAACCTTTGGTTAACGGACGTTGGATGTAAGGGACAAAACCAGCAAAAGGGAATTGTGTCTGTAAATTCAGTAATACTTTATTTGCTCTGCCAATAAAGTGTGGTCTTGGCTTGTTCTTTAAAATAGGGCAAAATGGAAGAAATAAAAGTATGAATGATTTGTAAAATACATTTAACTGTAAAATAGTAATAATAATAACAATAATTGCTTACACTTATATAGCGCTTTTCTGGTAATGGGGACTCTCCTCCACCACCACCAATGTGCAGTATCCACCTGGATGATGCCATGGCAGCCAGAACACTCACCAAACATCAGATATTGGTGTGGAGGAGAACAGAGTAATTAAGCCAATTCATACAGTAGATGGATTTGGAGGCCATGGTTGGTAATGACCAATGGGAAATTTGGCCAGGACACCGGGGTAACACCCCTACTCTTTTCAAGAAACACCCTCAGGATTTTTAATGACCACAAAGAGTCAAGACCTCTGTTTTACATCTCATCCAAAGGACGGTGCCTTTTTACAGTATAGTGTCCCCATCACTATACTGAGGCATTAGGACCCACATAGAATGCAGGATGAGTGTCCCCTGCTGGCCCCACTGACACCTCCTCCAGCAGCAATCTTAGTTTTTCCAGGTCTCTCATCCAAGTACTGACCAGGCTCACACCTGCTTAGCTTCAGTGGGCTGCCAGTTGTGAATTGCAAGGCGATATGGCTGCTGGAAAAGTAATATAAAAAGTACATGTACTGAACAGCAATCTCATCGTGCTTTGACATTGAATAAAAGTGCATGAAACATGACACATTTACTAAAAAACAATTACAGTACTGTACACTAAAATGAGGCAAATAGGTGGGAAATCTTGGTAAACATGCACAATTAATTTATAATGTTATAATTTATATGTTTGTGTTCCATATGCTTTAGTGAAACTTATATAGTATATTTACAACATGTGAAATAAAGATCTTGTATATTTATGATGAAAAATGGACAGGAATATTTTTTATTGAATACGTTCTTTGATTTCATTGACTAGGTTGATTGCAGTTGTTAATAAAATAAATCTGAAAGTTCCTAAAGCATACTGTAGATAGAGTTTATATATCTTTGTAATACTGTATAATAATATGTTTTTTGAGCTGAAAAAATATATCATTCATGTCTTAATGGACATTCGGTAAAAATAGATGTCCCTGCCCACTATTAGTCAATTAAACCAAGAGTTTACTGTATCAAAATCTTCCAAAATAGCAGATGAGGTAAAATTTGATGAGGTAAATATCTACATATAACAATGTGCATAAGTGTACAGTATATCAAATGTTGAATTTTCATCTTTACAGCAATAGAAGTAGAAGTAGAAGTAGTATTTTGTCAAATATCCTCAGCTAAAGGTTCCAAAGACAAGCCAAACAACACACATAGAATTGGACATCCCTGACAAGTACTGTATATTTAGAAACTGCAAATTCAAAAGAATATTTGTTACCTGTCAACACAATTGACAAAAAGCTAGAAGATTTATTTTCCATTGTGTTAATACCTAATACTAAACCCATATAATCCAGAACCAACTGAAGGTTTCCATTTGAGCCAGTCAAATGCCTCTTCCACTTCTAAAGAAAGAACAGCGCAAGAAGACACGATGTCTGTAGTTGTGTATATTGAAGAAGACGGTGTCTCTTCTTCATTTTAAACACAATATGGAAACATTGTACATACCATACACTGAAAACAAGCTTTTTAATGGCCACACATACTATACTAAAGCCAATCTGATGATGTGGTAATAATTTGATCATATACTGTAGCATTTCAACTGGAGATGGCATGATGACACCTTAGCAAACACCTTTGTATCTGAGCGAATGAGTGATAACTTAATATAAAAGTCAGTGATAATTATGATATTTAAATGTTAGACATATTACATTTGTATTAACATTCCTGTTAAAATAACCTTCCTTAAATCATACTGTATATGGATAATATCAAGCAAGTCAAGACCTAACTGGAGCCAAAATATAGCCATCAGCCATCTCACCCTGCACCTCACAACTGGCAACCCACTGAAACTAAGCAGGTGTGAGCATTGTCAGTACCTGCATGGGAGACCTCCTGGGAAAAGCTAGGTGGCTGCTGGAAGAGGTGGTAGTGGGGCCAGCAGGGGACACTGCAGTGTCTGTGGATCCTAACGTCCCAGTATAGTGATGGACACATTATACTGTAAAAAGGTGCTGTCCTTTGAATGAGATATAAAGCTGAGGTCCTGGCTCTCTGTGGTCATTAAAGCTCTTGAAAAGAGTAGGGGTTTTACCTTGGCATCCTGGCCTAATTTCCCATTGTCCTTTACCAATCATGGCCTCCTAATAATCCTCATCTCTAAATTGGGTTCATTACTCTGTTTTACTCCCCACTGATAACTGGTGTGTGGTGAGCATACTGACACACTATGGCTGCAGTTGCATCATCCAGGTGGATGCTGCACATTGGTGGTGGTAGAGTGGAGTCCCCATTACCTGTAAACTGCTTTGAGTGGATTTTCCAGAAAAACTCTATATAAGTGTAAGCAATTACTATTATTATTAATTAAAATGTTACACAAAAGTCAGGATCAATCTGAGAAGATTTACCTGTTATCATTTTGGTTACCACCACGGTATACAGTAGATACCTCCAGTGGGTCTTAAATAAATAAAGAACATATAGAAAATATATATATTTAAAATAAAATTACAGAGGCAGAAGTATATGGGTGAGCTCCTTAACCTTTCTCATTAGCAGAGTACCTTGGTACCTCCCATCGCCATCTTGAACAACAACCAAAATAGAGCCCTCCCAAAGAGAAAAACCCATGTAGTCCACAAGTGCCCCTTCCTCAACACTCAAGCCAACACGCATCAGACAAAGAAACTAAATTACTCACATACATACATTAGTAAAAGACAAACGCATAGAGTAGGTGCCACTATTGATGAGAGGAAAAGTAAAAAGATGCAAGAGAAACAGATGAAAGTCTCAGCTCTTAATGATTAGCTGTTGCAGAGAAATAGCAAGGACCACCCCCTTGTAAAATTGATTAATCCGGAGTGCAGTCCCCTAAAGAAGTAAAGACAATAGCAAAAAATAGAAGAGGGCTTCCTGGTATTAATTCCAGGAGTTAACGGGATTATCCATTATTTGCAGAGGACCTTAAACACCATGGGGTTCAGAAGGAATGATTGGATCCTTATAACCCTCTATGATATTTTCAACCTTCCAAAGATGAGTTAACGCTGGGATGTTGTTGGACTATGTGTAGAAATGCAAAACGGAGTATTCCACTGAACAAAGTCTGACTGCCTGCTTTCCTTTATGGAGATCTGCGTGTCTATGTACAGTACCAAGGAATTTGAAAGTAAAAACCTCAGGCCTGTTGCAGCATTGAGAAGACTGACCTCAATATACTCTATGCGATTTCTCAAAGCACAAATACAGTTCTTGCAGAGCTGGAAATGGCCAAGGCATTGCTTAATTCAGGAATTCAATGCGGCTGTTATGTCCGGATACCCCTCATAAGCTCTTGCACAACTTGAATGTTGTTTCGGCCTGATCTGTTCTCAGACTCAATTACTTTGTGCTCCAGAATTGCCAGTTCAGCTGAGTGTGTATATAGCATAGGTTCTATATTTGTGCCTGTAGCTCGCTCATTGAGCATAGTATAATTTAGAATTTAGTTGGCAAATTGATGTTGTCTTGGGGTTCGCGCTTCAGTTTTTTTCCATAATATAGGAAATCACGGCTGTTATCTCCAGTCGCACAAGTTCAGTCTACTGATCTAAAGACTGTTGCAGCTGCAGCACATCAACCAATTTAGCCATAAGTGGAGGGTCAAACTTTCTTATCTTCTTATTGTTGGAGAAGAAGTGGAGGTAAGCTCAGTTACTTCCATGTTCCCACCGTGTCTGTTTCTTCAGAAATAAAAACTAGCAGAAATGAAAACAGGACTGATATCAGTAATTTTAGTGTAAATTCAAGATTATTATTTTTGATCAAGGGAAATAATCAGTTTGAAACATGAATATTTTATGTTTCCAGTAGCAAAACAATAGGAAAGCATGTTTTAGTATTCACATAATAAAATTGGATTTGCAGGCAGCTATTATAAGAAGTGACCTAATCATTTGCTTAAGTCTAATTACAGGTGACAAATCCCTGATGATTTTAAAGGGACTTAAAAGACAGCACTAAGCAGAGGATTCACAACCTTGGTCCTGGAAAACTACTGTGTCATCTGGTTCTCACTCTAATTGAGCTCTGTGTAACTTAACTGAACTGATTGTTAGTTTAATTATTTAATATATGTGCCCAAGATTTTTGATGGTCACTGGCAAGTTATACAGTAGTTGCATTGAAACTGTTACGCCCCCGTTCAAGGACAGCAGACCTCTGATTTACATATTCTCTTCTGCCACAGCCATACAGATCATTTGTCCTTCCCAGCATTAAAACTACAGGTCTGTTCACAAGGGACAAGCATTGGGCAGATGGCATTGCCTTTTTGAATCTTTAAATGCTATCATAGGCCAGTAGGATGGCCAATTACTATCAGACCAGAACAGGCAGAGAATCATTGGGAACGCACACTGTGATCTGAGTCCTAAATGGAATAATAGGCAAGAGTTTGGAATAGAAATTATCCTCTTTTGAAGATATGCCTTTTTATCTTTCTTTACATAGTTGAGTGCATTCTGCCGCACAGACACCTGCGCCCCTCTAACTTCCAGCAATGATTGCAGGATTCAATTAGGCACAGGCTGAACTCCTGAGGTCCCCCTCCTGAGAAACTCTAACTGTATTACAGAAAGCCACTGGATATTTGTGTGCACGTACTTGTGTGAGCATCCCTGTAATCTTCTGGAAATGGACTGACAGTGAAGGCATGTGCATTAGAGAGATGGGGGTGGGTAATGGGCTGGAATTAAGCCATCAAAATGTTGATCACGCCCAAGAAGCCGCAGAAAAAAGGAGAAAGCACACTAATCCCCCTTTGTCTGAAAAAAGGTAGAGGTGTCAGTAATACATTGCCCTCCAAATGGATTGGGACAGAAAAGCCAAAGCTGTTATTTTTTGCTTTACAGTCACACTAGGTAAATCCAAGATCTTTTACAGCTGCAGAGCCAAAACCTGTTACATTTCTAATAAGTAAATTCTTGGTTAAATGTAGGGTTCAATTAAATGATAAGAACACAGCCAGAAGAAAAGCGAACAGGCGCTGAGGTCACAGGGAGCGGGATAGAAAATAATACCTGGTCTCTGCTATAGTATGAAGATAACAGGATATAAGCTACAGTGTGTTAACCTTTAATGAATCCAGTCTTAATCTCACAGACACCTTCTTAACTGGTTCACACAATTTGGTCCACAAGATGTCACCCTACTGATGCTGACATGCTCTACTCATCTTCAAATAAGTAGCCCAAGGTTTCCCAGTAACCCCTGAAAATTAAGAAATATACCTGTGTTCACTTGAGGTTTGCAATACAATTGGACTTCTGATCGACTCAGTCTCGAGCAGAACTAATTTAGACATCACCATTTGAAGGTCCTGCTATCTGATTGGCCTTCAGGTTTATTTAACATGTCAATAATTTTCTTCTCATTGCTTACATTCTGAGATTTTCATGAACTGGTACTTGTAGTGGTATGTCGTACTTGCTTTCAAGATTTCAACTCCGCGGTTGACAGAGGGTATACCATCACAGCTGTTTGCCTGTTTGACACTCTTGGCTATTAGAGAAATGTTCCTTAACACGGTGCCCTCAATGTTTATTACAATGGAATCATATCATGTAACAGAACAAGTTACAAAATGAGCAATGGCACTTGCTCAAAAAAATAAAAAATGTAATTCTCCCAATCTAAGCAGCACAGCACATGGGGAGGCAATATTATAAATCTATCTTTTCATTCATTTTGTATGTGCTTTATCCAATACAGGGTCATGGGGGAGCCGGAGCTTATCCTGGCAAGCAATGGGTACAAGGCAACATACACCCTGGATTGGATACCATTCCATCACAGGGCATTTGATATAAGTTTAATTTCATTGAGTTCCATAATTGAAATAAATTGAAAACAGAATATAAAACTGAAATAAATAGAAAATGAATCAATAAATAGAAAGCATAAGGGTCAGTTAGGGCGGCACATCAACACAATGGTTAGCATTGCTGCCTCACAGCTCTAGGGTCCTGGATTCAGTTCCAGTTCTGGGGTGCTGTCTGTATGGAATTTATATGCCCTCCCCTTGTTTGTGTGGGTTTCCTCTGGTTTCCTCCAATGGTCCATAGATATACTGGTACATTTAATTGGCTTCTAGGAAAGTTGACTCTCATGTGAGTGTGTGCAGGCGATGGACTAGCGGTTATCCCTGCCAGAGGAGGCTTTACAAAACACTGATGAAAGTGGTGTGAATAACCCTCATGTTTTCCTGAATTTAGATGCTTTTAAAAATATAAGGTTTTTAGAATTGATCAAACAAGATACTATATATACATTATCCAATCTATAAATATTCTGTTGATATTTTTGTTTCTTTGTGCCCAAGCAGTTACCTGCATTTTTAAAATAGGTTGTTTTTTCAGAATCAGTTTCTCCAACAACTAACAGCAGACAGAAGCTTCAAGAACTGCTGCACTGAAAGGAAATTTCTTCTTAAAAGCACTGCAGTTAGCTTAAAATGCTCCCCACCTATAAGAAGTTAAATGTAGAAGTTCAATATAGCAATCAGCAGTTAAATGTGCAGTATATAGTGAAAACGTACTAGTGCATTTCCAAAGAACACCACTGAGCACAACATAAAACACAATTAAATCTGTGGCTAAAACTAATATAATTTTCACCTGACCTGCTTTTCTGATGTCTGCATTAGTGCTACATCTTACTTATTGCACATCCATTTGCGTTCATTGTTTGCTATTGGACAGATTGAATGTATGTATGTTTGTTTTTACACATTCTGTATAGTCATCGCTTAAAAATGTTTGATTTAATGGAGTTGTGTTGGGGGACCACATCAATGCCACTAAGGGCACTGAAGCCTGGTGTGACATCATTCAGCTACTTCACCTTTCTTCTTGTCACTCCATCCAACTCCATCCAACTTCACTGGCTATTTTCATGAAGCTTGGAATGCTGCTTCAGATGTGGTCAAATCCTTCCTATGTAGTACTTCTGTCATAGCTGTCTTTTGGCTTTTTTAATATTAGCTCAGAGGGGAGTTAGCAGTGAAGGGGGAACTGGGGAGCTTTTGGGGTGTGGGGGTTAATATTGTGTTGCTTTCTTCCCTTTTAAAAATTATAATAAACCATAATGTAATAATATTAGCATTTAACTAATAAAAGTAACAATTCAACAGTAACAGTTCAAGGAATGAACCATACAATATATTATGGTTATATACAGTATACTATATAACCATTACAATATATGAATTTACTGTATATTACAATATTTAAATGAAAACGTTTGTCATCTATCGTTAAAGCATGATATAATCTATGGAGGTGTCCTACAGACCTCTTATAGATTACTCTTCTAAGGCGCTGAGTTACCACCACATCTTTTGAACCAAGAACAATTGATGCCAAGGGAAGAAGACAATTCATTTGTAAGACCAGTCAACAAATCAGAATAATGACAAACACTTGCCAGATTTAAGGAGACAAAAGCAATGATCACCCCACTCATGAGCTTGGTGTAACAGGAGCCAGTCCTGACACCTGAGAAGTGCATAGTTTAGGACCCTGTACAGCTGGTATAATACGCTGGAGTAACTGGAGTAGGACACCGGGGAAAACACGGCAGGATCAGGACGGGATGATAGACAGGGGGGCGTGACGGTTGTGATCCAGTGCTCAGGGGGTGTGGCACAGGCAAACAAGTCCAACACAGGAAAAGGGACAGGGAAACCAGGGCACAGTCCAATATCCAAAACCGGGAGGTCCATCCAAGACGACAACAAGAATAAAAACAGGGAACGGGGACATGGAACCCGGAACATGGAAGTTAAAAACGCCGTCCTGAAGCCTATGCCCTCAAGCCGTGGACGTGAGGCGAGTTGAGAGTCGGAGCGCCCTCGAGAGGAGGGATAACAATCATGACACTTGGCATTTGAGCTCAACTACCAAGGGGCACACAGTTAAATCCAAAGAGAAAAAACATCAAAGTTCAGGCCTGGCCTACATAGAGTATATAAAATGTAAGAGACAAGACTCTCAGCTGGCTCAGTCTCTAAGGACACTAGCTTTAAGAGCAGGCTGAGCTGTATGCTCTAGATGTGAGGAGTTCCAGTCTTGGTCAAGTCACTGTCTGTGAGCAGGATTCCCTCAGCTAACAATTCGCTCAGCACTGCTAAGGGTTAGAGTGTCTCTTGGTTCCCAAGGAAACAGTGACTCCTACAATATCTCTGGCAGGCCTGCAGTCTGAGACTAGGATGTGCCAGTCCACCAAGTGGTGCTGAACCTAATTGTGCCTTATTCTGTTACTTCTTTAAGTCACTAGTGTGCTGACAGCATGCTAGAAGATGAACAGTGGGCCAGTGAAGCCTGTCTACATGTCTCATTCTGGCTGTGTATGGTACAGGAGGTCAGCACTGTGAGCAGAGATGGAAAGTTACAATCTTGTAATTCTAGATTGGGTGGGCCTGAAATGAAAACAAAAATTCCCCCCAAAAAAACAACCCAAATGAAGAAAAGTATTACTGCTAGACCTGAAGAGAAATGGGTCTGGCTGGAACCAGAAAAACAAGGAAACACTTCTAGAAGTGGACACCTTTAATGCTCACATTCATCAAACACCTCTTATGTTTCATGAAATGTCTGTGACATCACAACAGCCAGATTATGGCCCATTAAATACCGATTATGAATTACTCAGTCTTTGTGCAATATCTTTCTTGCAATATCGTAATTAACTTTTTATTTTCTCAGGTTTTTGTTTTTCAGGTGTATTAAATAAGCTTATTACCAGGTGTTTTCATTAAAAATCACTAGAGACCTTAATATAAGACCTAGTAGTTTTCTTTTTCTTTTGCAAAGGTAGATCTTTGCCTGTGAACTGAATGTATTTTAAAACTCTGTCTAGTTCTATTTCTCTCTAGTGTCTATTGTATTGTATTGTATTTCTCTCTAGTGTCTAAGGTATTATCTTCATAAAAGCTAATGTCTTTTTCAGTGTCAGCTAAGGACATTAAAAACTGTATCCACATATTTTCCCAATAATTTACTGTATGTTCATATACCTCTCATAATCAATTCATTACACTCTTACATAAAACAACCATGGGAACAAACTTTTTTTCTTTTCCCCCATTTTTAAAAGTAACTTTTCCGCATGCTTTTCTGCTTCAAGTTACTGCAGAGTAGCAATATAGCTTGTGATGCCACTATCTTCAAATCATTCTGTCTGAATACATCTATCCTCATTCAACATATATAATTATATATATGTATGAGCAGTGACTTACTGAGAAATAATTTCATCTCTGTGTTCTGTGACATCATAAACCAGGAGGGAATAGCTCTATAAAGGTTTATAAAATGTCACAGAATTCAGAAATGGAATTGTTTCTTGTAATTCCGCAGCCTGTAATTTATTTTTTATAATACACAGATATTATTAACGCTGCTTAAAATGTCACAGGCTGTGCTGAAGTTGTTCTTCCTGCCATCCTGTTTTTCTTAAAGATGAAGAGAAGTGGATGCTTGTGGCTGTGGTGAAAGACACGGGATTCTGTGTCAGATTTGCTCTGAAGAGTGTGGGATTTGATCTTTTTGCTACTTTCGGCACAATGAATAATCTCTCGTGCTCCTGACGGACACAATTTGATTGAAAGAGTATTTTCATTTTGTGAGTGTTAATAAACATTTCCCAGTGTTATAGAGGGTTGAAGACATTTCCTTGTTTACTGCTGTGCTGTTTGCAAACTGGAGGAGCCAGGTTCTGTTTTCACAAAAGGTTCCATATGATAAGATACTACATGTGTTGTAAATCATTATGACTCTCTGATATTAAGTAATAATGAAAACACTTTTCTGTTTAATATGGTTCAAGATCCAATTGTAACAAAGGCTGATACTGATCAAATGTACTGTATATAAACTGATGGAAAAAAGAAACGCACCATTTTCTGGAATGAGAATACTATAGCTTATGTACAAAAGGTTGTCAATTTGTTTTAAGTCCTCTGACCAGCAATACAGCTTGTGCAGTGAGGCATTTCAATTTTCCAATCACACTAAAGCTTGCTAGGTGCACTTTTACCCAACGAGGTCAGGGTAGAACAATGCCTGATCAGGTCACCATTCAAAAGGCCTTAATTCAAAGCTTAGGTTATTTAAAAAAAAGGCCACACTTTCAGACCGACACATCATACTGTTCCATCTGAGAGATTGTTTCAGATCTGCCACCCATACTGCTGCTGAAACTGCCAGCAGACACAATACCCGCATCAGTGACAGGACAGTAAGGCTCAATGCTGCTGGCCTTAGAGAAAGGCGACCTGTCAGAGGCCCTCTGTTCACACCTCCTAGATGTCACACCTGACTGGCTTGAGCAAGAGAGAGCCTGCGATGGACTCGTCAGCAGTAGCATCATGTCCTCTTCACTACACTGTTCCACGCAGACAAGATGGCCAGAGTGTGGAGGAGGAGGTGTTGCCTTTTTTTTTCCATCAGTATATTATATGTAGTACATTATGGGTGGAACATTAACTAAAGTGCTTTAAAAACCATCCTGTTGTGCCCTGTTTTGTTAAATTACAAAACTTAAATCTATGAAAAACCAGAATGCTCAAACTGAAAACATCTAAGCTAAGGTACAGTAAATGTAGGCAAAAACTAATGGCAAAAATCTAAAATACAACATACTGATTGCATAAGTGTTCTGACTTGTGAACTCAGATTAGATTCTATCATCTTTGCACACTGGCATAGTGTAATTTGGCAGATTTGCTCAAGCTCACTCAAGGCGCTTGGTTTTCGATTAAGCAGAGCACTTTACAAGTTTTTCCAGACTCCTAATAGGATTTAAGTCAGGACTTTGACTGAGTCACTCAGCGAATGTTATTTTCTTATCTTAAGCCACACTAGTGTAGTTTTGGTCTTGTGCTTTGAGTCATTGCTCTGCTGAAAGGCGATTTTGTGTTCCAGTTTAAGATCTGAATCAGACTTTACTCTAAGATTAGTACTTTGCTCCATCTGTGTTCCCAACAGTCTTGACAAGCTTGAAGACTTCAGCAGTACCTGCTGATTAAAAGCGGAACTACTATATGTCATATTGCTGCCGCCACCATAGTGTTGACTGAGTGATGCACTATGTTGGGTTTGCGTCAGATGTAACTCTTTGCACTTATACCAAAAAGTTCCAATTTTGCCTTGACTGATGACAAACTGTCACGTAGTGTCTTTCAGGACCCTATGAAGACAGCCCAATCCGGAAGGGAGTGAACAGACACGGGGAGGAGACAAGGAACTGGGCTGATAGACGAACAGGGGGACGTGATGAAGGTGCTCAAGGGGGGCATGGTCCAGGTAAACATTCCAAAGGGTGCTCGTAGGGAAATCTGTAGGGAGGCAAATGTCCAGAGCTGGGTGGTCCATCCATGACAAAGACAAACTAAATTAAAAGCCGGAACGGGATCCGGAAAAGGGTCATGAGGAATAAAAAGGGTAACGGGGCCAGTCGCTCCAAGCCCCGGACACAGATGGTCAGGACGCCAGGGAAAAGGCTTACCTTTGGACAACCCGGAAAATGGGCAAGCCTTGTGGCGTTCATCTTCCAATACCGAGCCTGGAATAATGGGAGCATCTGACTTTTAAAGGGGAGACTGGAACAGGAGACAAGTGCAGGAGATCAGGTAAAATGTGAAAGAGCCGTAGCGCCCTTAAGGGGGAGGGATTAGAATTGTGACACAAACCTTTTTGTCTCAAGTTTGCAGTCTCACTTAAATGCTTTGTTTCAGATTTCAGATGGGTTTTCTAATCTGTCAGACAGGCCAGCTTTGTTATTGCGGTGTTATTACTGACACAAGCACATTTTCTCCGATCTCAGCCATAGAGTCAACGGAAGTGACCATGGGCCTCACAGTTGCAGCCCTGCTGTTTCCTCCTTGCCTGGCTGCTCAGTTAGAATTCAGCAGGAATAGGGCAGTGTCTGAGTGGTAAAATACACATATTTAATCTTGATTGAATAAACTATTCTCAAAGCTCCTTGGTCTTCATGGTTGAATCCTTGCTTGAAATTCATCATGCTTAATGTGGAATTTAAAGAAACATTTATTGTGAAATCACATGAATCATTATTATTGCACAAGGAGAGAGGCTACTCAACTAATTGTGTGATTCATTAACATAATCTTATAGACAGCTATTTGTGGGGTTTTTATACTCATTCCTTAGGTTGTGATAAAAATGACCATTTTCCTACACTATTTGGATCTTTGATCTTAATGATGATGATGCATGCTACTGCTAAATACACAGTATTCTATGAGTTACCTCCTTTTTATAATCCAGGGGAACAGGAAGTAGTCTCAGAGGCTTCCACTACATTTTCAAACATTTTGCACTGTGTAATGCTATTATGATTGTTCATATATTTTTTGTATTCATTTAAATTTTGTGTGATTTGTCATGAGGGGTGTAAATAAAGGTAGAGAGCATGGCATACAGTATGTATTTGCAGGCGCTGGAACTATGTTGGGGCTGTGTTGGAGCTTCTTTCACATTTATTAACTTTCCTTTACCTCCAGCACAAAGGATTGGAAAAATGTGAAAATACATTTGAAAGTCCTCCCATTCTTCTGTACAGCATCACAGAACAGAAACCTCTGAAGCTCATGGGAACTCTTCAACAGGCTGTAAGACTCAATGAAAAAGTCATTACGGATCTAATTTTTCCTCTGTGTGTTACTATGCTTTTTGGGCAGGACACTGACCTCTGAAAAAGCTCTGATTAAAGGCTGAGAAGTCAGCCTGCCAGGTCTGCTTCTAAAAGCCTTCCTTTACCTCTGACAAGACATAGTATGGATTAGGTTAATACCTCACTGTTCAATATCACTCCACTCTCTTGTCTCAGAGAATAAACAGCAAGAACAACCCACATCTATCAGTGTGTATCTGATGATTATGAGGGCTTATCTGTCTTGACAGTGTGTGAACTCAAACATTGGTTTAGTATCTTTCAAAGTGTACTCTTCTGTGTAAGCACATGGAGTCCAGCTTTAAAACCACCATCTTCAGCAGCACCAAACTCCCAACTGCACAGCTCAGACAGGCATCCAACCTGTTATATGCCAAACAACTGGACCATTACCACTTTCAATTCTCCTCAAAGTCTGAGGAATGCAAAAGTCTCAACTCACTCTATTGACTCATGAGTCACTCTACCCCTCTAATCACTCTCTCCAAGCTCAGAAACCTCTGTGACTAGTTCTGGTTTCGCTGGTACATTATGGCATCGCTGTAGCTGTGTAGACTGTCACGCCCTCTGCAGCCAGAGGGCGCTCCTTCTCTGTCCTGTGTCTCATTTCTGGTTCTCTGCTGTCCTTCCGGTGTTTCTCTCTTTCTGGGGCTTTATATTTCCGGGTCTTTCATTCTGCCTGCGCTCAGCATTGATGTTCGGATGTCCTGAAACCCACCTAACCATCCAGGTCATCCCACGTCCACTGCCTGAGGGCATTGGTTTCTACTTGACTCCTGAACTGCTGAGCCCGGGCCTTTTTCCCGATCCACCGCTACCCATATGGGTCTTTTTCCGCTCTCCTGCTCCACGGTTTGTCCCCTCTGATGTCCGTGACAGACTGGGTCTAAAACATTGTCTCTGATACCTCTGAATGGCCAACTCACACTAAGCCTAATCCACAATGCCTACCCATTGGCCCCTTACCATTACAGATTTGAATGCTCTTACAAATTATGGGGTGTCATTGTAATTATCTCATTTTACTCTATGTGACTTTGTGGCACATGAACAGAGGAAATGAAACACTACCACACAGTTTGGAACCATGCCTGGCACTGGCAATGTAGGAATGGCGCAATGTTTTGTGGATCTGTCACTGGTCTCAGTACCAGTACAGTTGCTGGTGTAGAGGGTGTGTCCAGACTGTTCATATCTCAGGCACACCTTGAAGACACCCAACCTGCACAGCCAAGACAGCATCAAATCCACTTTGCTAAAATGACAAATCCCTCAACGTATCACTAAATCATGCTTAATGTCTATGAGCCCTTTTACTTTTACTCCCTCTTGTGATCATTCCTTGTCAGGATCACAACTTGATCCTGGAAAGGAATCTGTTTTCTATCCCTCACACACAGGCCTAGGATAGCTTGCACATGCCCGTATTGTGTTGTTCTTGAATGACAAAAGGTTTAACCTGAGGACAAGGAAAATAATCCAATAACCCATGACCATCGACCCATACATACATACTGTATACAGCAGTAAATCTTAAAAAAAATAAAAAATAAAAGAAAAAATATTAAATTATACCATCCATTTTCTAGCCTGAAAATTAGGAGCTGCATCACTGTGTGTTTGGTGCAAGAACACACAGAGATTAATTTTAGGCTGCAAATTAGAAAAATGAAACAATGCCATATTGGCTATGGAGCCTTTCTTTGGGAGGTCTTTCTACATCTAAGAGTGAAGTTAAGCTCTGCTGGATCCCTTACTTTACAATTGCATTAATCCATTACACAGGAAGGATTTAACCACGTCTGAAGCAGCACTCCAAGCTTCGCTAAAAAAGCCAGTGAGGTTGGACAGAGACTTGGGGCAAGAACAAAGATTAAGAAGCAGCTGAATAGTGTCACACCAGGTGTCAGTGCCCTGTGTGGCATTGACGTGGTCCCCCAATACAACTCCGTTAAATCAAACATTGTTAAGGGATGACTATATAGAATGCATAAAAACAAACATACATACAATCTGTCCAATAGCAAACAATGAACGCAAACAGACGTCCAATAAGTAAAATAGAGTACTAATGCAGACATCTGAAATGTAGGTCAGGTGAAAATTATACTGGTTCTAGCCTCAGATATATTTTTGTTTTATGTTGTGCTCAGTGGTGTTCTTTAAAAAGGTACTAGTTTGTTTTCACAATATACTGCACATTTACCTTCTGATTGCTATATTGAACTTCTACATTTAACTTCTTATTGGTGGGGAGCATTTTAAGCTAACTGCAGTGCTTTTAAGAATGAAATTTCCTTTCAGTGCAGCAGTTCTTGAAGCCTCTATCTGCAGTTTGTTGCTGGAGTAACTGGTGCTGTAAAAACAACCATTTATAAAAATGCAGGTAATGGAAGATGCAGTACTTTAGTTGCTTGGGCCCAGAATAGCAACAGACAATACAATGCCCTCTAGATGTATTCATACCTCTGATGAAAACATCATGAGCAACATCTATAGACTGGATAATGTACGTTGCTTGACCAAATCTAAAAACATAATGTACTGTCATTTGAATAGAATTACACATGGTAATGTCATATTTGTCACAACGAACCTAGATTCAGGAAAATATGAGGGTTATTCACACCAGTATTGTCAGTATTTTGTAAAGTCTCCTCTGGCAGGGATGGAGGTCAGTCAGGGCACCCACAGACACAGAGAAACATGCACACCACGAGTTAATTTTGCCAGAAGTCAATTAAGCTACTGCAATAGCATAATGGACAGTATGATGGAGGAAACGGGAGCACTAGGAGGAAACCTATGTGAACATAAAGAAAACATACTGCATCCCAGAAAATGAACCCAGGGCCCTGGTGCACCACCATGCACCCATACTGTACCTTTACATATTTAAGAAATAAATAAAAAAGGCTCTGAAGTAACAATAGAAAAAATGGTAGATGCATTCTAAAAAGTACAGTATGTGACAGTTAAGTCCTGGTTTATCTAGATTTGTCCTGAGGGGCCTGTGGGATAATAATAATAATAATAATTCCTTACATCTATATACTGTAGTTCTTTTCTGGAAACTCCACTCAAAGGACTTTACAGGTAATGGGGATCCCCTCCACCACCACCAATGTGCAGCCCCACCTGGATAATGTACGGCAGCCATAGTGCGCCAGAACACTCACCACACATCAGCTATCAGTGGGGAGGAGAGCAGAGTGATGAAGCCAGTTCATGTATGGGGATTATTAGGAGGCCATGATTGGTAACTATTTCTGTAAGGCTGTGGAGGGTACTAAGGAGGAGGTTAGGCCTTTAAATGGAGAAACTAATCTCTGCTTAAAATGAGACAACAATTTGCTGGAATCAAAATCAGACTTAATGAAACAAATGATAAAGATGAGGGTTTTGTTACAGTATCCCATGCACTGTAATTATATAAAAGTCAAATACTAGTATGTCTAAATCTTAAGTTAAACGTTTTAACTTCCCAATGACTTCTACATTTCCCAAGCATGCAGATCATAAAAAAGAGCATGTTTAGAATCATCCATCTATCTTCCAGTTGTGATGAAAATGGGTTCGAATGTGGAAAAAAAAATACGGAAGAATCTGGAAATCAATAACATGTAAAATCTTCAAGTTTATTTATTAAAGCTGCTGTAGACGAAATTTTGGAAAATATACTACACAGCAAACTGAATACCTGAATGGTCTAAAACACGTTGGAGCTAGGGTATAGCAGCATGATAGCAAAATGTAACTTTTCAGCAGCTCTAGATATTACCAGTTTATCTCAATTTCTACTAAAGCTATATTTCTTAAAGTAGATAAGGGAACACAGCCAATATTTGGAAATCTTCCAGCTTTTCTGATCTGACCTCTGACCTTTTCTAGTTAATGTTTTGATACCCAGGGACATCAATGTTTGCTATCTGTCTGGGTCTGACAGTGCCCTTTCATTCTATCTCTGGCAAGCCATACTGTACATTTGTACTTCAAAGTTCAGTCTAACCCACTGACTGCTCTACATCTAGCAGCACATCACTATCCATCTGATATCAGAAGTCTGCTTCTTCGTGGCAGAGGTCGAGGAAACTTGGAACCTATCATCAGTCAATGTGATAGAAACATTTTAACTTTGTTCTTTGCCTCTGTCTGAATTGTAAATAATATAAAGAAAATATACTGACATTTTGGGTATCTCATTTAAAAGATAAAATGGAATGTTTTCTGACTGTGTCCGGCATGACATGTTTGGATCAAGACAATTTGAATGGGATCATCACCCCCACTTTGAGAAATGTCGTGCTCAGCTATACTGTTCAAGAGCTCTGATTCCATCTTCAAATTCCACAGGTGCTGTGAGATTCAAGATATCTTCCATTGAAAATGGTGGAGTGTGAGGATGAATGGTTACTGCCTTATAAGTGCAGACATTTCACCAAGATAATCATCTTGTATGAGACAGTAGTTACAGTTCAGTCAGGAGCTCAAAGAAACACACTTTTAGAATTGCGTCATTTGCTTACAGCTCTGTCCTTTATCAAGCCTGACCAGAGACAAACACAGGGAAATGTGAGCAGTGAGATTTCACTCCTGTCACTGGATAGACCCTAGACACTGGTGGAAGCTGTGAATTCCAAATGCACAGCAAGATCCACTGCTATAGGTGACTTTAAAAGTCCCTTCCTTGTACATCAATGGATGTATCCGTCTATTAATTTACAGGTGAGGACTTGGGTAGCATAGTGGCTCTTTGTGTAGCATTAATACCTCACAGCACTTGAGCCCTGGGTTCAATTCCTAGACCCAGGTTACTATCTGTTCTCCCCAGGTTTGTGTAGGTTGCCCTGGGTGCTCTGGTTTCATCCCATAGTCCAAAACATACCGGTAGTTGAACTGGCTTCTGGGAAGTTTGGTCCAGCTGTGAATGTGTGTGCATGCATGTGCATGTCTGTGTTTGTGTCTGTCTGCCCTGTGATGAACTGGTGTCCCATTTCATGGTGTATCCCACATTATGCCCATTCTTTGGCAGGATAGACTTTGCCTTCCCCACGACCCTGAATAGGAAGAAGTGGTTGGAAAATGGATGGACTTGTTACAAACCTGGTGTAGCAATGCTATATGTAGAGTAGTAGAGGAGTTTATTGCCATAAGTACAATACATTTACATTGGAATTCTTATTCGCACTGAACATCCTGGACAGCAGAACAGCAGACAACACCCCATAATGTAGACAGTACAATACAAATAAATAATAACAACAGAACAATAAATATTTAGTACTGAATTAAAAACATGGTAGACCATGCAAAAAGTGCATAGTGCAGAAGTGCACTGAGTCTGAGGCATTGCAGTTACTGTAGCTGTTAAGGATGCATACTGCTGTAGGGTAGAAGCTGTTCATGAATCTAGTGGTCTGTGCTTTAATTGTGCAGTACCACTTGCCAGAGCACAGGGGGGGAGAACAGTTTGTGGCTGGAATGGTTGGGATCCTGTATGATGGATTGGGCTTTATAAGCAGCAGATGGTGTGAATCAGACCGATTGATGGTAAAATCACATCCTATAATCCTCTATGCCATTGCCACAACCCCTTGTAGTCTATCTTTGTCATGCATGGTAATATTGCTGTACCACACAGTGAGACCACTGGTGAGGACACTTTCTATGGTGCTGCAGTAAAAGTTCATGAGGAGCTGCTTCCCCATACAGTACCTCATTTCTTTAAGCACTGCAGAAAGTGCAGGAGCTGTTTTGCCTTTTTCATACTGTCTACAGAGTTCTACAAGGAACCTGAAGTAGCTGACAGTTTCCACTGCTGTGTCATTGATGCTGATTTGGATGTGACTCCCTCTGAGTCTCCTGAAGTCCACAATGAGTTATTTTGTCTTGTTGACATTCAGGGCCAGATTTTTGTCAATGAACCACCTTGTAAGATGCTTCACCTCACTCCTGTACGTGGTCTCATCCTGTTGATGATCAGCTCAATAATTGTGGTGTCATCTGCACAATTAATAATGTAATTGTTGCTGTAAGTGGCTGTGCAGTCATAGGTGAACAAGAAGTAGAGTAGAGCACAGCAGCCTTGGGGAGCTCCAGCATCTAGGATCGCTGTAGATATATTGTTGTCAATTTTCACCACCTGAGGTCTGCCCATCAGGAAATCCAGTATCCAATGGCACATAGAGTTGCGTAAGCCCAGATTCCTGAGTTTGGTCCCAACTCTATATACTTGGGTCTTTATCTATACACAGAATCCTAACATACTGTAGGTGCCCCGCCTGTCTAAATGTTCAAGGTGAGTATGTATTGCTAGAGATATGGCAACTTTAGCTGGCCTATTCGGGTGGTAAGTAAACTGAAGTTGATAAAGGCAGTCTGGGATATTGTAATTGTAATTATGTAGGACAGTACAAGGCTTTTAAGGTATGATCATGATCACTGAAGTGTGTGCCACTGGGCAGTAATCGTTCAAACAATTTACCTTGGTCTTCTTGGGCTGTGGCACAGTTGTGGTTTTCTTGAAGCAATCTGATACAATTGACAGTGACAGAGAGAGGTTCAAAATGTCTGTACTGTATATACAGGAGATAACTGACCTGTGCAGGTTTTAAGGACACAAGGGGAGACACAATATGGGCCGGCTGGTTTATAGGTTTTCACTCTCTTAAAGGCTCTACACACCTCATGTTTAGAGAGCTGTAACACAACGTCCTCTGGTTCACTGAGAGCCTTTATAGCGTGTTTTGAGCCTCCTAATGGGAGTAAAATATTAAGGAATATTAACGTTTTACTCCTATATAAAATGGGAGTAAAATGTTCAGCTCATCTGGCAGAGATGCATCACTGGAGGAAATACAGCTGTTGTTGCCTTTATTGTGCCTTGCCATGTGCACCCTGAGTCACCCCAAAACTGTTTTTCTAGTTTGTCCTTGTAAGTATCATGTCTGTGCTATAGTGTTATGAGGAAAGTAACATAACATAACATCACTTTATTAGCCCTATACAATTTCTTGCATTAGGAATTTGTCTTTTTGCAAGTGTGGCCATGTTGAAGACCCTGAACCAACACATTGCTTGATTTGCTTCTGCACATCCCAGCTGTAGCCCTGCTTTGGCTGAGTAGACACCTGTCACAGTACTCCTCTAATTGGTAGCGCATCAGGGAAATCAGCACATAAAACCATCCCTTTTTAAAGGAGCCTAGATGCCAAACAGATGGCAATCAGTATGATGCCTTCCCAAACGGATGTTATTCCAGATGAAGGCACACCTAGTTCCCCCTCCAAGCCCATCGTAGCAGTGGAAATCTTCTTAGTCAAATCCATTTGGCCTGCCTGCCAAAGAACCTTTTTCCTTCTTACCAGCAGTTGACTAGGCTATGACCAAGGATGTTTTTTGTTCAGAATAAGAAAAGATAATTATAATTATCTAATCTAAGTTTAAATCCTTCTTCCCAATATTGCAATGATCTTAAAGCTGTCTTATTGTCGGGAAGCCTTGTGAGGGTCTGAGTATACAACCCCTTTTCTACACAGGTGAAGCAATTCCTTAATTTCTTTGTTACAATGCTGCATTTGGAATGCCTCATAGCCAACCTCTGGCAGCTCCACCCTTTTCCCACATGCTAAATTTTCCTGTCCTGTTACAACACTCTACACATCTCTGTTGTACATTGCATATGGTCTATGTTTGTTACAGATTATATACATTGGCTGCACATATTCCTATTGGATATAAAACATTTATTCTGAAGTGCACTGTAGTTTTGCAGTGGAGTAGCACAAGCAAAGAAGGTTCAGAGTTAAGTTTCTTAATAATGTTACCACAGTAGGCAACACTCTCCTTGCAGAGATTTTATATGATATACTTAAGCAACAACACTATAATGGTACCTTATCTCATTAGCTTTGCTCTTATCTTTAGTTTTAAAATGAAAATGGCAAATACATTCACAGTACCCACACAAAAGAACATAATATCAAAGGTGCTTGTTTTAAAATAATTATCTAATATAATTTTCTTTGCAATTAACAATAAACATTTTATACAGGGCAATATGTACATAAGCCCTTCTAAATATAATTATATTAAATGTTTTCTTTCACCTGTGATATACAGTAGAATCAATTTTGAATGGAAATATTTTTTAAAAGAGAAATTATTAAACTACAGATAGCTAGCATCTATTTCCTCCTTCCATGATTTTAATATGTTAAGGGATTTATCTTTAAAAACAATTAATTAAGTGCTTAAAATAGAACCTGGAGTGTTTATCAAGTTATATTACTGAATTATTTTTTAAAATAATTATTTCATGATATAATTACTAAAATCTAAAAGCTGCTACACTTGAGAACAGCAACATGGTTCAGAGTTAATTGAAATCCCAGTGGAAGCTGGCTGGAATGCTGCCTGTCAGACCTTCCTCCTTAAGCAACAAGCAATTAACAAAATTTTAATTTAATTCTAAATATTACTTGCAAACCAAGATGATTTATTTCTAGTTCTGCAAATGGACGTTCAAAAGTTTGGTTAAATTCCAATAATGACAAAATGAGTCATTCAGTACTTTATACTTTGGCATTACTTCTCCTGGCTGAGGAAATTACAGCAATGGCTAATGGTCAGCACTGTCACAACTCCACTCACTTATGAGGAATGAACCAGGGAGACAGCTCTAAGGCTGCAGTTGGGGTAGAGAAAGGAGTGCTAGAAGAGATGGGGCACAGACTACCGTGTAATTTTATACATGGGGGTAGGGGAGTGGAAGTGTGACACTTTCAAGCAAGTGCTAAGAAGTAGAACAATGACGATGCTAATGGTCTCATAATACTGTACTGTATATGCCATGTGAGCTACTGTACATGGGTTTCATCACAGCAGAAAAAAAAGTAAAAATTATATCAGAATCTGATGTAAAAATCTTATAATTATTTTTCCAAAATATATTTTCTTTACACTTATGGTATTGTTTTATTGTTTTAAAAATGTTTGAGAAATTTATATGGTTTAATTGTGACTTCACTTCCCCTAACACTATTTTTCCCATAAGGTCTTATGTTTACCAACCACAAATTCACCTAACACACTTACAGAAATGTAGCCCTCACAGTTGTCAAAAGACATCTACATGTATACTGTTAACTATAAAATAAGTTTTACTGTACTCTCTAGTTCAGCCTTCCCTCTGTTCCATGAAATCATCACTGTCACTATACCGTACTATATATATTCAAACAGGAGGATGAAATACCTATCTTCTGGCAATAATCATCTCTAATGCCCTTGTTACAGTATAAGCTAGAGGGTGTAGTTTGCCATTCTCATCTCGAAAGTTCATGTCTCAAACAATGTTTGCAGTTCGCATCTTACTGTACTACTCAAGGCCTCTGTCATGAAGAACTTCATCCATTTTTTTTACCGTTTTAGGGGTCAGACTCAACCTCACAATTAAGTTGCCATTTCCTCACCTAGGCAAGTTACACCAAACAGACCTCTAATAATTTCATCTCTGTATTGCATCAACTACTCTAATTCTGTTCTTAATAGAAATTTGGGAGATCAGATCCTTATCTTTCTCACTCTTCCAGCTGCCCCACCTTCAGCCTTGCAACAGCTCTTTAGTTCAATCCTCACAAAGTTGAGGTGGGGTTCTGTCAGCCTTATCCTTAAACTAGGGTTGTCATTCCTTCAGCTGGGAGTATTGCACCAAATAAGCAACTAAGACATCCATCCATTTTCTCACTGCTTCTTCCAATGCATGGTCACGGGGGAACCTGTCTTGGCAAGCAACAGGCACAAGGCATGGTACACACTGGATGGGACGCCAGTCCATCGCAGGGCACACACAGACACAAAAACGCACACCACAGCTAAATAAGACTTAGGTGTGGAGTCCAGCTGTAGTGAGGTTGGCCTGCCACTAGAGGCCTGTATTGTTAATGTTTAATTCATATGCTAGTTAATTGGTGGTGAGCCAAGAGCCATATTTTCATACTTGAGTATTTGGTAAAAGAACTACCAGTGGTAGTTTGTGCTGGATTACTTTAGAATAGGTCATTGAATAGAAAAAAAAACATATTTTGTGGAATAGTCTTCTTGCTATCTTGTTATTTATCGTGCTATTGATATATTTTGCTGTGCGCTGTGAGTTTCATGTGCTCAGGTTTTATGAGTCACCTGTTTAGAGGGAGTCCTGGTATATGATATAATATATCAAATTCAATTCAATGAACAGAGTACCATTGCATGGAATAGTTCACCACATAATGTTGTGGAGGGAGAGACCCTGGGATCTTTCAGCTCTAGGTTTGATGTTGTGATAGAATGAAAATCACTGCTGGGCTGAACGACCTGTTCTCATCATGAAGTCTTCTTATGCTCTTTAACAATGCACATACTCACATGCAGAGAGTGACTCCTGTTGATGTGTTTTTCTTTTGCTGTACAAATGCCCTGTCCTGGCAATAACCTCTGCAAAGCATTCTGTAGAGAAGACTACAGAGAACTGGAGAAAACATTAGATTATTTAACACCCTTCAAGTGTTGTACTTGAATCCTCTTGCAAGTGATGTTTTAGAATGTAAGCCATGTGCCATTGTTAACAGCCCAGATATGCCCATTGCATTCAGATATGGCTGTTGGATTTTGTTGATTGGATGCTGATTTGTTTATTGGAAGTCTACATACAAACACTTTTATCTGATTGAAGCCTATGTGGAAAGTCAGGCTGAGAGCTGCATTAGTGGGAAACAGAAAGAATGAGTCTAGGGTGCAGGCACTCATCATGCTAACGATGCATTATATCTGACCCCAGAGTCAGCAATATCACTTTGCCAAGCAGATACATTAAAATATTTCAGATATGCCTCATTAAAACAGAGCTAAAATTAAAGCTTTAATTGATATTAAAATGGCACGGCATTCAAAGAACATTATACAGTATATAATATATAATGCATACTTTTCTTATGTAAAAAAAGTTACCATAAAAAGTTATTTTAATTATTTTGAACGGACTCATTCCCTATTAGTTTTCAGTGTGCAATATAAAGGGTTATAAGGGCATACGGGATAAAAAGAGGGTTATTCTATGTATTATCTGAAGCCATCATTATCTGATGACTCTGTGGCAGCAAGCAATCTTGAAAATCCATCTTATTTGACAATAAATGTATTATTTTACAACATTTTCACTCTGTGAATGGTAAAAGACAATGGCACAGCTTCATTTTTTGAAGGATAATTAAAATGTGCATCAGAAAGTCTCTAGCCTGACTAGCGTGTAAGAATACAGATATTAAAAATAGAAATTATTCAAATTGTAGAAATTTTCACAATCATGAAATTATGTACACACAATAATATTTTTCTTACTGCTTCCATGTTTCGTGTCATGATAATTTGAATCAAGTGTTAAACATAGCATTTCCACCTTACAATCAAGTGAGTACCATTGCACAATACTTCCATTTCATCCATTTGGTTTTCGATGGACTGTTTTTTTTTGTTATGAAGCAGACACAAATCTGCTTAACATCATTTTAATTTCTTCATGCTTCTGCCTATGACATTTAATCCCATCTACCTTTAAATGTCCAAGTGGAATGCTGGCTTATATAAAATCAATTGGCTATTAAAAAAATTTTGAAGCATTCTGGAGTAATTGCATTCCTATCTGGAGCATTGTGAGTTAAAATTCCAGGTGAGGACTGCTGATGTACCCTTATCCAAGGTGCTTCAATCAGATTGCCCAGTAAATGCCCTGTGTATACGTGGGCAAAGTCAGATATGGCTCAAACAACTATTGGTTTTCCCATCATGAAAAAGTTGTAACTTTAGATCTCACAGATACATTTAGGTGCCAACTAGCATGAGGAATTTGTTGCGGTGCTGTAGAGAGACTTTCGAGGCGATACTCGATACACAGACATTCCACTACACTAGAGAGCTTTGAATGCAGATTTGTGTCATTGCACGAGTTGCAAATTCTAGAAAAGAAACAATGATGGTTTGACTTTGGAGTCTTCTTGGGAGTTATTTCTACTGTGTATTTAAGCTCTGCTGGTTCCTGTACTTCACACTTACAGTACATATTAAGGTAAATTTACCCCTGTTGAGTTGCAATTGTAAGCCAGTCATACATGAACAGTACATTGATCTAATGTACAGTACCAATGTGAAAAATGAACTTGAACCCCTCTATAAACTCTCATGAAGAGTTACTGTACCTGCTTGTAGACAGGAAGAGAGAGATCGAGATATCTCCTCAACCTTGAACAATTTAATTCTAACTTTATTATACTCTGGGGGAAATTTGTTTAACGGAACAGTCCAATACAACAATACAACAATACAAGAAGGAAGAAAAACATTACCAATAGAGAAGCTGGTACAATAGTATTACAGGAAATAAGAGAGGTACTTTACATTGTTTGAGAGATTGCAGAGGGGATAAAAGATCATTATACCTGGGGACAGAGAAGATCTCGCAGATGTGAGTAGTGTAATTTCACAATAGAGGGGATGAGCTACAAACTGCATAATGCTTTTGGGCTTCGTTAGAACCCTCTGTTTGTAGAGGGCTGTTCCCAGACATTGACAAAGTGTGATTAATCTTACCCTGTATTACATCCATCATTTCCTAACCGCTTCAACCAATTCAGCTCCAGTCAGTGTTCTAGGCATTCTGATGGGATTAAATTTCATCATTTCATGTTCTGAGTCCAAAATCACAAAATCTGTATATATACCATCCACTTTCCAAATCACTTCTTCCAATTCAGGGTTGAGAGGACTGGGCCTATCCTGGCAAGCAACAGGCACAAGGCAGGGTATACCCTGGATGGGATGCCAGTCCATCACAAGACAGACAAGCAGGCACAAACACAGACATGCACACACTCACACCAGCGCCAGGTTTTACAGAAGCCAATTGACTTACCAGTATGTATTTGCACCATGGGAGGAAACTGGACCACCTAAAGGAAATGCACATGAAGCAGGAATAACATGTGAGGCAGCAATGCTAACCACTACGCCACTGTGCTGCCCACCTCCTCCTGACGTACAACATTAAACTGCATGAATCATCAAGCATTATTCTAAGAGAATACGAACCATGTTCAATTTCTAATTGAAGTTTAAAAAATAAGATAAGATAATTTAAATCTTTTGGTGAGCTGATATGTACTCAGCACCATACTGTACATGTCACCAATAAATTGAGCACCCACTTCCTGCTATGTTCTGAGAAATAACCAGCAGTTGCTGCATAATTGGCGTGTAGTAATAATAATTACTGTAAAACAAAGAGTAGGGCTGTACTCTTTATCTCCATATTATTTATAATTTGTGCACGTACGTTGTGGGGCTGGTCCTTCCTGCTGCCTGTTCAGTAATTACTGCTCAGCTTTTCCACTGTCAGTCTGCAAAAAGTGTAAATAGGTTAACTCATCGCTTCCCACACTGCTTGTCATTTTCTGGTTTCCCTTCTCTCCCACTGCTTCTAACTGTGGGGCGCGCAGCTAAAGTGGGCACTTGTGTTGTATGCATTCTAGCTGTTTTCTGTTGCTGTTGTTTTCTGCATCATTTACCAAAATGTGCCTGCGAAAACTGTCTACAGAATCCAGCTTGAGAAAATCAGAAGCATAGAGTGCAGCTCAGTGGTCAGGCTTCGGGTCCCACTGGTAGAGGGAATGTCAGAGCTGTGCTTGTGATACTTGCATTTCTTTCACACTTTTGCAGTTAAGATGTCATCTAGGGAGTTATCATCATCTTCGTCTTCATCATCATGATTTTCTAACAGCTTACTCCTAGTGAAGGTCTCAGTGGTATTAGGCTGAGCAGAGTTTCCCTTTCCCCAGCAACAGTTTTCATCTCCTCCTGGAGAATTTCTAGGCATTCTCAGGCCAACAGAGAGATATAATCCCTCTAGTGTGTCCTGGGTCTGCATGGGTCTCCCCAGTGGGCCATGTCTGATACACCTCCTGCAGGAGGTGCCCTGGGATCATCCTCACTAGATGCCTGAACCACCTCAACTAGCTCCTCTTGATCCAGAGAAGCAGCAACTCTACTTCAAGGTCCTTCTGGACTGCTGAGCTCATCAACCTGTCACAGAGAGTAAACCCAGCAGCCTGATGAAGAAATCTCCAAAAATATTTTCTCCTAAAATATAGGGCAGAACTAGAAGAGAATACTGTAAGTGAGCCCTACTCAGGAACGTTTCTAATTAGTTCAGCTCAGTTTGTCCAGACGGTAATATTAATTCATTTTTAGTCAAGAGCCATGCATGCACACATGGTTAGCAATTTAATTTAAAATTGATTTGACGGATGTATCTTATGATAATAAATTTATAGATGATAATAAGTTTAAGTCTACCAAGACAATGAGTAATTCTTATCCTGTGTGTTATTAGTTACCATGCACTTTTTCAAATGCCTCTGTGGTTGCATACAGTATGTCCACTGAATACATGGCAAGAATATTATAAGTAGAGGTAATTCGATGTGTTGTGAAAGAAGTCACAAGGTTGCTCAGTGAAGTTTTCAGTGAAGACCAAGTACAGTAGCTTTCTGCTGTTACCACCAATTTATTATTTACCTATTTTCACTAATTTTTCCAACCTATTACAATTAACAGTACAGATGTTGCCAACTTAAAAAGTGAGACAGTATTTTAACACTTTCAATAAGTAACTCATAGAAAAAGGGAAAATAGTTCTATTTACTTGAAATTAGTTGAGTCTTTTAAGAAAAAAAGTGTCCCTATTGGCTTTTTTTATATGTGCAAATTGAGTTTCTGTGAAATGGTGGTTGTTGGCCTGGTAGCTTTTTTGGGATGGGAATTGTGGATTTCTTCCACAGAGAGAGGATGATTTGTAAATTTAAGAACATTAGAAAAAAGCATGTTCAAAATAACTCATAACTGATCTGCACAAGATTGCAGAACTCTCCCACATACATTGTCTGTACCTATTGTTTTCCTTACATTAATTATTCTAAACTCCCTATGGTCCTCTGCTGATCAACTGAGGTAGCAGTAGGTTTTCATTCAAAATGGGTTTAAAACACATTTCATGCATAAATAACATCTACTTAAATATACCTGGCTATTAAAATAAAAACATACAACTAAATAAAGAAAAATTGCACATATCTCCATGTTTCTGTAAATTTGCAGGCATAGACTTCCACCGTCTGCATTAATAAAGACAGGTCCATGATTACTACAGGCTCTGGACATAAAAGTTCCCCACCTTTATGTAAACCAACCTTAGATAATGGCATAATTCAAGTAAAATCTGTCAGGACCACTGTCCTGTGGCATTTCTTGGCCTGTGGCTGCCCTGGGAAACCATCACATTTGCACAAAGGTTCTGACCAGATCCCCTTTTGGTGATCTGTCTTAACGAGGAATTATGACTCTAGTTATTCTATTGCTCTGTTCCCCTGGCAGCTCTTAGTCATTATTCATTTCTACTCCACATCTCATCCTGGTTGCTGTACTGCTTCTACTCTCTCTCCATGTTTCTCCAGTCCGGCGGGCTGAAGCTGTGGTGTGGAAAGCTATTCCGGGGCAGTTGTGCTTCCCTGGAATACCAGACCCGTAAGTCCTCATTTTTCTGGAAACTTGGCAGCAGGAATGTGCTCAACATTACCAAGTGAGTGACACCCCAAGTGCTGAGTGACACCCAATCCCAGCTGACAAATTTTCACTCTGGCTACACTGCAGCTTTAGATTCAAGTCTTCACTTCACCCTGCACTGCAGTTCCAGTTTCAATTCTTGTTCCAAGCCTGCACTCTGCTCTGCTCTCCAGTCTGCGTGTTGGCTCCTGGGCTTCACCTTGGACCCATGGATTATTTTCCACTGGCCTCCTCTGCAGTTCTGAGCCAATTCAGGAAGCAGCCTCCACCGTCCAGGACCCCAGGATTCTCTCCATGCAGGCATCCTTCCATCAGCCTCAGAGCCCTGATCCTGTTCTGTAGAGAGTCCCGCACTTTCGTCTTCTCTCTGACTGCCCTTGTCCCTGATGCCTTTCTGTCTTCTGTCTGGGGCAGCCTTTCTTCTCCAGTCCTTCAAGACTGTGTTTATTTTCTCTCGCCTTCTGTTTCTCGGGCTGACAGGGTCACTTTTCTTTTTTTTTATTTTTCCCATTCCTAGTCTCCTTCCAGCTCTCCAGCAGATTCTTCTAGTTTTTTCGTCCAAGGGTGCCAGGCATTCTGAATCTGTTCCGTAGCTTAGTGAGTGACTCCCCATTAGTCTGAGCTCCCTGACGATTCCTCTGTTCTCAGGCTCTGACTTGGAGCATTTCCTGCAGACCCCAGACTCCAGGAGATGAGGAGGGACTAAGGACAGGTCTCTTTGTCATCCGCTGCTGATAGATGTCTCTCCCGGCTTGATCCAAAGGGTGCCTGGGTATCTGATTCTGTTCGTGACCATTGGGGTGAGAAACCTGGGAGACCGAGCTGACACCTGGCCTGGTCTTGAAGGAGAACCCCCCCCATAAGGGCATACAATTGAATCACTCTTGGGCGTTCCCTTCCTCACTGGTATTTGGTAAGACCATTTCTCTTAGTGAAGCCTTCAGGGAGAAGCACAGCTGTGATCCCTGGTGGCTCTTTCTCGGTTCAGCAGGTCTTCTAGCTCGCCAGGCTGCATCCCTGTGGCTAACAAGAGGACTGCCCCTGAGACCTGTGTGGTCCCCTTGTTTTGGGGAGCTCGGCAATAGGATCTGTCTCACGAAGCAAAGCGTCCCTGATTCTGATCAATGGGCTGAGTTGGGCAGTTTGATGTGTGCCATGCCAGCCTTTCTCATTTTTCACCAGGGATGCAGTGAGCCAGTATCCCCTAGGAGTTTTACGCCTCACCTGTTCTTTTCCTTTGATCAACAGCTGGGGCCATCTTTGCTGCACTGTCCAGGTATGAGTACTATTTTTTCCTTTTTCTTCTACATCAGTCTGCCTGTCTACCTGCCTGCACCCCAGACTTTTAAGAGGGCTATCTACCAAACCTGTGCAATCCTCTTTTATCCGGGGAGCTCAGCAGTTGGTTCTGCCCCAAAGCTAAGGCTCCCTGATTTCAATCAATGGGCAGGGGTGGGCTGTGTCCCAAAGGGCTGGTGCTTTGCCATACCAGCCTTTTTCTTTTTGCCTGGGATGCGGACAGTGTCACAAAACAGTTCTTTCCTGGCCCTATGCAGACAACACGATCCGGAATAGTGAGGAAACATTGGGGAAAAAGTCATGCAGGAGAGGGTATGGAGACAGGGGGCGTGTCCAAGGGGTGCAGGTGTCCAGGAAGAGTGAATCCGGGGCGAACAATCCATGAGAAAATCCAAACGGGTAATCCAAGACAGAAGGTAGAGTCCAAGGCCAGGGGATCCATCCAGGGAATAAAATCATGAACCGGGGCGGGGAACCAGGAACAGAAAGTTAAAACCATAACAGAGCCAGACGCAGCAGGACCCCGGGCTCTCACGAAACGGAATTCAATGAGGAACCAGGAGTGACATCTGCGTCTGGCTTTTAGGGTGGAACGGAAATAAGAAACAGGTGCAGGTATTGGGGCAGAACAAGGAAGGGCTGGAGCGCCCTTAAGAGGAGGAGTAGCGATCGTGACAGACAGCCAACTTTTCTTCAGATTGTCGCATCTTTGCTCTTTTCTTTTTCATTACTGACTGACCTGGGCTGATTAAGCCCCGCCGTCCAGCAACCTAGTATTCTATTATCACTCCCTTTCTTCTCACTTTCCGTCCCTCTTGAAGCATTCCAGTCCCAACCAGGGCATTTCTGCCACTCTCTGGTTTCTTGCACTACCCATGCAGCTGTATCGAGCAGCATTATAACAAAATCATTGAAAAATAGCTGTGTATTACATAAAATCATTACAGATATTATTGCTGTATGTGCTGTATGTATGTTTTAGATGTATACAGAATTTAATTCTATGCCCTGATTTGTCTAAATGCAAAGAACCCTAAGACAGAAGTTCAGAGAAATGTCAAAAAGCACAAGCAGACTACATTGTTAGAAAAGTTAAAAATAACTAATTTTACTCTATATAATATAAGATTTCCCTATTGGTCATGAGTACAGTATTAAATATAACTTTATGTCATACCATAGGACATAAATAAAATAATATATACTGTATAAGTAAAGTTTTATTTAATGGAATTTGTGGTGTTGCTTTCATCTTTGTGTGTGCTATACATACACGATACGTCATGTTAAAATCATTAGCATTTTAAGTTTAATGTTTAAATGCAATGTTTAAAAATGCTGTTCATCACTCAAACGTATAAGCTCTCTCATTGTTCATTTTCAAATTCTGAGTATCTAAAACATTTGAAACAAGGTTAAATTATATTTAAGTGTGTTAACGTAATGGGTCATTAAAGTAATCATTCTGTTTATAGTCAGAAAATGTGAATGTACACAAACTATAACTGTTGAACTACATTGATTCTTATGGAGAAATATGTCACACTTGAGCCTCTGAGGAATATTTATATACTCTTGGTACCCATTAATCCCATTTCAATTATTTCTTATGGGTAATAATTCCCCAGTTAAAATCTATGTTTTCTGGCCCCCCTTAAGGACATTAAACGTGGACCCCCTGTATTCCTTTTAGTTGTATCGTTGTGTTTGCTGAATAGTTATTGTATAAAACACCACAGTCATGGTTGAGCTTCAGAATAGTATGTCACAAAAGCAAGCTGACACCTTGCACATTCGCCTTTTTCTCAACAATCAGAATCCAAGCCTATGGAATTATCAGTATTCCAGATGGAACTACAGTAGGAACAAAGATGCTTCTGGGAAATTTGGTGGAGTAAATGTACCATCTTTTCTTAACCAACATATTTGAATAAAAGTTAGAGTATCGCAAAAATATAATTCTTAACTCCTTTCTCAGTATGGTGGTCCTGACATTCAATGACCAGATGATTGGCCTCAAAAGAATTGTAGTCATGTTTTCTAACAGGTACGTCTAACCACCAGGAGTGTGAAGTGACAAATTAGAACTACTTTGCTTAACTACTTAAATACATTTTTCTGAGACTTGTACTTCATTTAACCAAAGAGGAGAGGCAAAGCTGAAGATGAGATGGAGGAGGAATGTAGAAAGATGAACACAAACAAAACAGATGCTTTCAATAGTATGGAAGATTATTTTTTAGTATACGTATGACTTCATGAAGAATTATGATTTAGAGTACAAAAAATGAAGGATAGAAAATAGGGGTGTTGTGTCCAACAAAGGAGACATGATCCAGGTGTGTATGAAGCAGGCATTACCTTTATTACGTGTGCACACTGGAGCCAAAGCCGATGAAGCACTGACTCAATTCAATGATACAAAAGGATGCTTTGTATATAAAATCACAAACAGAAAACCCACCCAGAACAGTTCCAGTACAATTCCATGCCGTATATGGTGTACAGACAAGGCTGCTAGCCTTGGTACCTGATAAACTGTAAGAATATTCTTGGGTTCCTTTATTTATTGTTTAAACAGACAGTATGTACTTCTAGATTTTGTTAATCATGTCTTAAGCAGATATCAGGGGCTCTCAGTTCTGGTCAGGCTGCCCGGAGCTGGCTCTGCCCTTCACGTTCCAGGCACATAGCCGGCTCACACTTAAGTTGCAGTTAGTAATTTTCCATTATTCTAGCAGGGTAGTTAGTAAAATGATGTTAGTAAATGATTTACACAGTAAAAGCAAATTAGTGAAATAAGAGAAATAAATGTTTGATCCTTCAGGGGTTTACACATAATATACAGTATACTGTATAACAAATGACAAATGACATCAGGAATAATTACGGAGTAAAACAGATGGGCTTGATTGTCACCATGCTTTCTAAAGAACTAAGAACTTCCTTTAAATGATGTTGCTAACTCATCAGAAGTGAACTGTTGACTACCCCCTGAGGTAATATCAAGCCTGATTCTTGATTTTAGTATAAAATGCTCTGTAGTGTGGATGAGAACTGTATTTTACACTTATTTGGTACTTTTAAGTCTGTAGACATGGCCTAAATTGAAAATTAAAGTTAAAATTGATTGTCAATTGATCACAGAGAAATCAAGAATTTAGGATGTGTGGAACAGGCTATCTGACTCTATATTCTAAACTATTCCTGTTTAAAATTCATTCAGTCAGTCTCACACAAGCATTTTGGGAATATGTGACTGTTGGAGAAAACCATTTGTGAAAGGAACTCATTCCTTTCAATGCCTAATTTGTTAATATTGTTTAATTTTAATTGAGCTTTTAAAGTTCTGGAAATGAACAGAAATGTCTACAATTTGCAGATATCACTATTTTACATTCATTTTTTGCTACATAATTACTAATTTGCATTTCACACAATGCTTAGTGACACAATTGAAAACTGCAGGTGTTAAGAATAATTTTATAAATATACATGTACAGATTTCACTGTAATGGCAGTGGCATGAACTTAAGTATTGTACATTGCAAAGGCTGCAGGATTATTTGCATCTATTTATTATTTTATTTGCAGTTGTAATATATAAACTGCAAAACTATTACTAATTCTGTATGCAGTAATATCATTCATGTGTGTGCTGCACCTCAGTGATGAGTTGGGTATGTATTCAATTTACTGATTAAATTATTAATACTAAACATTATTTCTACAAATAAGCATATTGCAGAACTACATTAGTTTACATAAAGCAATTGCCTATGGATTAAGCAAAATATTCTATATTCATTTTTATAAAATAGTATTTGTTTGTTTCTTACTTGTTCATGTACTGGTATACTGTAATGGAGACAGAATTACCATTCTGTAAATTCTGCAAATAAATCCATTGTCGATTTTTCAAGCCATGGGTTCTTAGGTAGTCTTTGGCTCACACGATTCAGGCCAGATGTGACTTTAAGACTGGAATGCTCAGCTCCACTCATGGAAGGTCAAAAGTTTTCTACTCTTTCTTCCACCTGAGCTCTGGTTTATCTAAATTAATTATTTGCTTAGTTGGGCAAGCTGAAGCCTTTCTTTGTTCTTAAGAAGCTGGAAAAGAGACCTGTAGTTCCTGTACAGTGTTACAGGAATATATACCTATAATTCCTATAATCTACAGTGTCCCTTCATGACTGGAGTTAGTTGGGTTTAGGTGTAAATGGGGGTAATACTGTATAGCAGAATAAGGTCTTGCCTAGTCAACTTATTAAAATAATGGAGATACACAGAACAAATAATATGGTGTATTTTGGTAAAATTGCTCAAAGAGATTGCATCTCAGATTACAGACTGTAGGAATTCAGTAAAAGTGCTTGGATTGAGAATTCACATTTGAGAAACCTAGCCCATTTGGAAAGTAATAATTAAATAATCCAAGAATCTTGTCCAACAGTTTCTTGAAAGACTCAAGGGTATAAGCTGCATAAGCAACATAGCTGGGTAGTTTAATCCATAGCCTTGGAATAATTGGTCAAATGTATAGTTATTTAGAATTACTGCATGCCCCTGATTCCAGGCCTTCTACAATCTAGAGTTACCCTTTCTTTGAGTTTCCTCAAGAATGGACCAGACGTTGCAGCCTTACTGGAAACTAACACAGACACAACAGTTTAGGAAAGTAATGCTAACCTCTTCAACAAAAGACCAAACACAGGTTACTCTGCTCTCCTCAGCTGATGTTAAGTTCCGAGAACTATTTCTGTAACCAGATATTGTCTCCTAGTAATACAAGCTCTGGCATGAAAAGGAAAGGGAAAGTACTGTAAATCCTCATTCAAATACAGAATTTCTTCCCTAGATTCAATTCCAATGTATTCAGAGCTTAAAAATAACTGGAGTCTGTTGGAGGCTGAAAATACCTGAATCCCTGGCTTCTCTCAGGAAACCACTCTAAGACCTAAAAATAAGTTTAACTATTTTTAATAGATGCAGTCTATTTTATGTAATTATGGATAAAACTGATGATGTGTTAAAGAACAGGTGGTGGTGTGTTTTCATGTTGTTAAATCCTCACACAGTGCAAATATTTTTCAGTTTTTACAACATATCAGATGCATCACAGCTATTCTATTCTTTCCTGAAATAAGTGCTGCTAAGATTTTACTTTCTGTTAAAAACATTCAGAAGACAGTGTTATGAGGGGGTGACAGGACACCACAAATTGCAGGAACCCAGTGAAGATTGCAAGCTCAAATGAGAAGCTACAGTAGGTACTGTATGTTCACTGGCACACTGTGAACATGGTGGCATGCAAAACTAGCTGAATGACGAAATTTTCTGACTGATTCGGAGGCTGATTTCCTTTATCCATTATGCTTCTGAATTATCTCATCTGATTTGAGGAATTTTAGCAAACAAGAAGACTTAGCAATTTGTCCTACATGGAGGACACTCAGAGCATTGTTATAGTCTGTTTATTTCAGGCAGAGCTATTGGAGCTTTTTTGAGATGTCAGTACACAATAAAAGTAATACTAGCAAGAAACAAATGGTTTTCTTTTGCTGTTGTAGACATTTGACATTTATTTCACATTAAAATTGTTGACACTTGTTTTCTCACACAGTAACAATAAATGCAGTGTTACAGAGGCATAAACTGAATTTTCCAACAAGTGGAACAAATGATTGAAATGTCCAAATTAAACTTCAGTCTGGCTTGTGAAGGGTTCACAGAATTATAGCATTGTGGCCACACACAACACAAGATGATGAAAGCCTAGATTTGAAAAATCCTTATGTTTTCTGGCCAGGCAAAGCTCTCCGTTGCCTTGACGATGGTGGATCACCTCTCATGTTTCAATCCCCTGAAGAACTGTTCAGACAAAGACGATATGAAGTAATCGATTGTGTCTAATTCTCCATGGAATCGATTTTGTTATTCCGTGTTCACTCACACGAGAGAAATTGAGCAATTTACAGATGGAAAAGGGTGACTTTAAAGATATTTCCAACATTTACAAAAAAGACTCTAGCAAAAACTGAGTGTAATTAAAAATTGATATGTTCCTTGATATTGCAAAGCAGTAGAGTATTTACCTCTCCTCCTTACAGGGTACTGTGAACTTCTGAATCAGTACAAAAGGAGACCTGAGTCATTTTCTACCTGAAATGACAAAGCTGATTAAATTAACATTTATGGCGCCTATCACTTCTTTCACATTGAAAAGATCTTTCTTTTTTTCATCCGTCAAAAAGACATACTTGTGATTGACAATGAACTTGGCAGGACTGAATCACGTTGCTGTGCTACATGAACACAAACACCGTGCAAGAAAGCGTGCAGGCAACTTAGAGACATAGCGTAAGGGGGCATTCAAGTTTTTTAAAGTTAAATTCATTTTATTTAAAAAAAATTAGGCTTGGTTAAACCAAATGCAATCGTTTATGCCTGGGTGAGCCAATGCTCGCATCCCTCAGCTTCCATGGAAACCAGACACATTTGCACCAGGAGTTGAACACCTTCCAGGGCTGTTCAGATTTGCTCAAGCCAACTACCTGCCCTTTATTATCATATGCTTAATCTATCAGCCCAGGATATTTAAACCCTGACTTACCACTGATGCGGTGCTCTGTCATTGAGTTACCTTCTTAACCAGGGTTGTACTAACATGTGTGCTTCCCAGAAGGTCACTCAGCCCAAAATCAGTCTAAGTATTGCTCCGTCTGTCTCAAACCCTCTCCACCTGTCAGCACCTTGTCAGTCCAGCTAAGCACCAGGGGCAAGAACCTCACCTCCTGTCTTACAACTCTGCATGGTGACACAGCCACTCTGTCCTGGCCTGATAGCTGGATCGCTTGCAGCCTTACTGTAGATCAGCCTGTCTGCTAACGCATGACTACAGCAATCTACAGCAATCTTCTCCTGCCGTCACAATCCGATCTGCTTCGGGAATCTCCGTCAGATCTCATCACTGAGCTTTTGGTGGGATCAAGCTTTTGGTCAGGCTTCAGGCTTCAGGATATGGTTTCCCATCTGCTCAATTTAAACAAAAATGAGTTTTGACAGATCTACACAGTTGAAAGCAAATTATGTCCTTATGTTTTGGCTCGTATACTTTACGTTTATACAGTGGAAAGTTGCTGTAAAAAAATGCAACTCTTTTCATCAAGATTTCTTCATGCTGTATATACTGTGCTAAATAATAAAACAATGTGCCAGATTCTTTTACTATTATATTTTACTAGACATTTTAAAATGTAGTTCTTTATTTTTTGTAGTTATTTATGTTAGACTTCTTACATTATCCAGTTAATCTCAGGGTTATCCCTAAGTGATGATATTTACGATCAGTGTTAAGTGATATGAAAGAAATTATTCTATTGTATGTTCATCACTTTCCCCACAAGAAAAATAGAAGATTGTGCCCATGAATGGACAATTTCAATTCTCACAGCTTTCCCAAATTGACAGTGTCAAGCATTTTAATCTCTAGGGGATGAAAGACCATTCACAAGGAATAATGACATCCACAAATCTGGTTAAGGGGTATCCTCCTGGCTATAGGATGAGGAGGCTCATAAACCCATTCAGAGAGAGGAGTTAACCCAGGGTAAAAAGATAAAGGGTAAAGAGAGAGGCGTTAACCAAAGTAAACAAGGGGTAGCTATAAAGGTGGAGAAGGGGTGGAGGCTGGATACATGTGACTGCATTTTCCAATTCTGCCCAAGTGAAAGACTTTGAATTGGTTTGTAGGTGCACAAAACAAGCTAACTAATGCCCTGCTCCCCCATATACTGGAGCTACTCTGAAAGATGCCTGAATGTACAATACTTGTGGATTTTACACTGTTCCCTCATTGTTTTACTGCCCAGATAGAACAGAATCTTCAAAGGCTGTGTCATAATCCATCTTGGTATAACTAGTATACTTTCTACACTGATGAAAATAGACCATGTCTTTAGTACGTCGTATTTTAATTTCTGCTTATAAGATATGAAACAGAACAAACCACTGATCTGCAACCATGATAGTTGATACTATTTAGAACACCTGTGAGGCTCCTAGTCCACAGAGGTTTCTAACTTTCAACCCAGGTACTTAACCATGCTGTTGCATTAGATTATTGGTTAATTGGATCAAATTAAGCCTTTTTCACAGATACAGACACTGAGAGTGGGAAAACATTCTGGAGTATGACCTTCAAGAACCAAAGAAGAACAACAAATTCTGATATGTCATAATGTTGATTATCATATAAAGCCTACTAGGTGAGAACAATTCCCGCTTCTCTGTTAAGAAGGAATGATGAAAGTCATTTCTTGATAACCAAACATTCTCCCTTGAGACTGCACCATGTTAAAACTCAAAGGATAAAACAAGCCCATTACAGCTCCCTGATAGCTCTGTAGAACATCGAATAGAGTCAGTGTCAGCGTATTGCCTTCCTTTTATGAAAGCTGATAACGGTTTCCCAGCTCATTTCACTAACAGATGCTTTCCTAATTAAACATCAGGAAGGACTAATGTGATTTTTTAAACGTGCTGACCAGGGAAGTTTGTGCAGCACAGCTGGGATATTCACATACACAGAGAAAGGGAGTGCACACACACAGACTGGGTCCCTCTTCAGATTCAGTTAAAGAAATGAACCAGGAGCCTTCTGTATGAGGTTGTCTCCAGTTGTCCATCCAATAAATGAGGCTTTAGTCAAGAAAATATAGGAACATAACTAAGGTTGCAAACATAGGAAGGACCATCTTGATTTATGAGTTCAACAACACTTCCTTCAGTGAATTGGCCAAATCCTATGTAACAGTATGGGTTTTCTGGGTTGCCTTTTCACAGGCTGGAGGGTCTATACTTCGAGAAGAGGTAGAGAACCGGTGTGTAGTCACTCACCTTAGTGTTCATCACTCCCGGGAACTAGGATGAGCAGTGGCATTCTAAATGATTATATAAAGAGTTTTTAGAGAAATAGGGGTTTTCAAAGCTTTGCAGCTGATGGCTTGGCTCTTGGATGAACACAGGGGAATCTCATGAAAATGTAATATAGGGTTTCAAATTAGGAACCCAGGTAGTGTTGACATACATTCTCACACGGTAGGTAGGGAGAGAGAGAACAGTTGAGAGTGCTGCCTTGGTGGTGTTAGGGCCCTCTAGTGGTTAACAGTGGAAAGTCCCTTTGTACACATGACAAAATGCACTGAAAATTTGAAACATATTAAAGTTTATTCGGCTTAACTTGTTTAACTGAGGGAATGACAGCCTGCCCTTGAGGACAAGGATGACAGGTAACATCCTTTCTTCATGAGGAATGAGCTGCTGCAAGGATATGGAAGGAGAGGTGTAAGAAACTGGGAGCTCAGCAGGAGATGTACTGTATTTACTGTATGAGTAGGACAGCAGAAGTGGGAAACATTAGTGATTTGACCACAAGAAACATCTGTTAAAAACAAGAAATCTGTGTTTTATGGTAGAGCTTGAAGTAATCCTTTGGATTGATTTAAACATTTGCAGAGGTCAAATAATTTATTATGATTCCACACAAACATTGGTCTAATGCTGCAAAGATGTTCATTTTGTTTTTGGGGACATTCTTGATCTAACGTTGCCAAATTAAGGTTTATGGTTACAAGTACAACCATAAAAGTATAAAATGCCTGGTTTTTCCTGTATTGATCCAACAATTGGAAATCTCATCAAAACCTATATGAGTTGTGACCCTTAGTACATAAGTCAATTTTGCCTCAGTAGAGAAAATGGTTGTACATGTTATATTTTGTTTGCGGAATTTTTAATTTTAATTTTAATTTTTAAATTGTATATCCTCTTAGTTAGCTGCACTCTTCTCTCTGTACTGAATTTTTAATTCAATGTCCCAGTATGGTCCCAGGGTACACTGTACTCTGTGCCGCTATCCTTCAGATGACACATTAAATTGAGGTCCAAAAGACTTGTTCTTCAAAGATACCCTGGGACCATTGGTAAGAGTGCAGGTGTTAACCCAAAATCTTGACTTCATTCTACTCTGGGCTTGAACTGTCTGGCCTTCCTAGAGTTGTCGTGTGACACTTTACGAGTTCCAAATTATGTTACGAGATAGTACCAGAGAATACTGCATTCTCACTAGATTCACTGTAAGTCTTCAGGTGTTTGAGAAGTCACATCTCAGTCTAGATCTCACTTTAGAATGAAGAAGTGGAAAATTATTGGAAACATCAACAATTTGGTGTGTCTTTCAGATTCTTGGGCCCACCCAAATACTAGCGTGCATGTCAACCCCACGTGCTGGCTTTCACGTTCCTCTCAGAGTCTAGTTGACACACCTTGCCCTGCATGCACATGAATAAAAGACATCTGATCAAGGTATTAAAAAGAGATTGGTATTGTCAGGCTCACTCCTGCTGGAGTGCTACAGAGCAAGCTAGTGCTAGCATGGCAGCTGGCCACACTTCCTCTCACCTGTCAGTCTGTGCTGTTTGCCATGGAAACGTGTTCTGGTAGACAACCTGTATCACCTAAGGGGACTTCACCACCATGCCCCTTCTCAGGTGGATATTTGAGGTCTTCTCTCAGAGTACTCTGGGCTCTGGTATAGAGTCTTCTCTCTAGTGTATGCTCTGAATCACAGCTTTCTGGCTTTGCCTTCCCTTCTCAGGTATCTCTTGGATTCTTGACACCATTTGTTCCAACCTCAATTTTTGGATTTCCCCAGTGCTCTTCCTCTTAAATTATGGATTTGGATTATTTCTGGACCTTGGTTTGGACTCCCCTGATGCTCCACTATGGTGTCTTCCTGGCTTAGACTTTCACTAGTTTGAATAACGACACCAGACTGTGCTTGTCTGCACCATATTCTGCTTTTGTCACCAGCCTGCGACCACACCTCTCTGCCTGCTGTTTCTTTGTTGTGTTTTCCACTTGTTATGTGTATGGGATCACCTCATGTTTCACAGCTGCTGCTTAGTTCCACCTTTAGCAATGGGTATGACAGGTGTCACCTTAAAAAAGTGTACTGCAGCACGGTGAAAACAGAGTGGGGAGAGGAATAAAATGGCTCATTCATTCACCCAGTTACAGAAGTAATGTCAACCCCCTTTTAAATCTAGATTGCGAATCAGAAGACCTGGTCTTCCAGGGTGGTGGAGTTATTTGCTGTCTAGGGAGTGGCACTGTGCATGCTCAGAACCTGCGAGTGCCCAGGATTGAATCCAGGAGCAGGGGGTGCTGCACATGTCCCAGCAGCACAGCTAGATTGGAAAAAAGATTAAAAGTAAAAAATACTAGTGACACAACCTAAAGAAAACAATGATGAAGCAAATTAAGTGCATAGTATAACACAGTTAATTAATGAAACAATTTCTGATAAACTGAAGATAACTGTGCAAATTTATGATGGTCAACTCAGTTATTTTTCAGGCATTTTGTGTCCCCTTATAATCCTGCTGGGTTACATCATTTGATTGATGGATTTTAATCTCAAGACAATTCCAGCATCATTTTATCAATATAGCACTATATCAATATCCTTTGTCAAGCAGCGTATACTGAAAGCCAGTAAATTAGTACTGGAACCAATAGCATTTGCTGTGATTAGATACAGTATATACTGTAGGTCTTCCTTAATCCGTATCCTAAAATGTATTTAGCCACTCTATCATGTTCTTCTTAATTAAATACCATTAGTTCAACAATAATTAATATAATTTTTGTTAGCTTCATTCTAGCTCAGTTTGTACTATACAGTATATATCATATTTGTCTTTTTCTTCAAGTATCCTCATTAATCTTGTCTGCTTTCCACATTTCCTTTAAACCTTTTTTGGGGGGGGATCCTCTTCTTGGTCATTCTAGGTGTACAATCCAGTATTTCCTTCAAACAATTACTACTTACAGTATGCATGCTGTAGTAAATAAGAACTTGATTTGTATTACTTAGTTCAATGGTTGTTTGTTACATGACATCCTTTTAAACTCACCTGTGGCCAATGCCATTTCCCAGTAAAAAAACACGAACTTTCTGGTAACTTGGCTTCTCACTTGACCTCATGGCCTCTGAGTGTCTTTCCTCATCAATCCCCTAGGCACAGCTCAGAGATGATGCTGATCACTGATCCCAGACCTCATTAACTCTCGCTTTAGTCCAATTTGCCAAGTGATGAACTGTACATGTGCACAGAGCTTTGAACATACTGATATTTGGTGGAAAAATATGTTCAGTAGTAATCACAAAATTTACTTTATTGTGCAGTTAATGACCAAAAAATGCCTGTATCCTAGAGGGAAATTATGTGATTTGTTAAATTGGGATCTAGGATCTAGTGAAGAAACAATGACTGATATTTGAACTTAAATTAAAGGTAACGCATTGCAAAATATACACTGAAAACACAATCGATACATGACTGCACATACACACGCATTATGCATGCCTGCAGTCCTTGTACTGATAGGTGCTAATCTTGCATCCTAGCAAGAATATACATTCACACAGTGAAATGGAGTACCCCCAGCCACATTAAACTTGCCTGGATCCATACACACAGCCTAACATGCTATTCAAGTGTGCATATATGCATTGTGCACTGACACGCGTGATCTGTACTTATCAGATCAGATAGTCCCCATTCTCACTGTTAATTCACACGCAACAACAGCTTCAAGTGCTCCCACTGCAGTGATGTTGGGCCCATCGGCCTTGATGACTGCCATTCATCTCCATTAGCTTTTGGTTGTGGCTTTTCATGTGACTGTCAATTCCAGTTTGCGAAAGGAATATTTTTTTTCCCCCACTTGCCATGCAGGACACTAACTGTCAGTTTGGCCTCGGGCTTGTTCTCTCTTTGATTTCCTTTGGGCTCTGTTTTCTTTGGTTAGTGAGATATGATTTGCTTCAAGCTTCTTCAATTCTCCCTGTCACAAGCCTCTTCTTTCCATGTGTCACCTGTAATGCTACATTTATTAAGACTGATGGTGGCCCCTTTTTTTCCTGGCCACCCCGGTAGCATTCTTCAAGGTCTAACATCTGCAGAATGTATCTGTGCTCCAGTATCACATACTCAGGTAAGATCAGTCCACCTTCCATGCACACTTGTAATGTCCACTCAGTTCACATGCTTTTCTATAGTACTTGTGTAAACTCTGACTCTCATCCCCATTTGCATATTTCTACAGCAACTAACCATATCTCTAATCATCCGCCAGTGCAGTAACAACTTGATATGGAAATTTAGCAGTACTGTACCTCCTGCTCCTAATTAACAAGTACCCACCTCATCAGCAGCACAGCACAGCAGTACAAGGGGGAACTGCAGTCCCAAATTCCCAGAGTAGTTATTAATCTCGGTAACAAAATAAGTTCATTGAAGTTATAGAAAAAAATTATGAATTTCAAAATAAGAACAAAATCATAAACTTGGTGAAAGTACTGTAAGTCGCCATGTTGTCGCAAACTTGCATTTGAGTTCGTACTAATTGCGACATGATGTGGCCCTTCCTGCTCACTAGTCACTGTAATGACTAATGTAATGTGATGGAGAAGTGAATAAGTACAGGTGTCACGAACAGTTCTTTCCGGGCCCTATGCGGACGACACGATCCAGAATAGTGAAGACACAAGGGGAAAAATAGTCATGCAGGAAAAGGGTCTGGAGACGGGGGGCGTGTCCATGCAGTGCAGGTGTCCAGGGGAGGTGAATCCAGGCGAACAATCCATGTAGGAAATCCAAACGGGAAATCAGAAACAAGGGCTGAAGTCCATAGCCAGGCGATCCATCCTGGGGGGGGGGGGGGGAACAGGAACCGGGTCGGAACCGGCGAGGGGAACCAGGAACTAGGAACAGAAAGTTAAAAGCATAACGGAGCCAGACGCAGCAAGACCCCGGGCTCTCATGATGTGGAAATCAATGAGGAACCAGGAGTGCGGTCCGCGTCTGGCTTATAAGGGGGAATGGGAATAGGGAACAGGTGCAGACAATGGGAGGGAACGAGGAAGGGCTGGAGCTCCCTTAAGAGGAGGGGTTAGCGATCGTGACAACAGGTTGTGCTGCAGAAATGCTTCAATGTGATCTGCATGCACAGTAAGCAGTATTTGTTGGCAAAGCCGTCTCAAAATCAAGAAAAATATTTCTATTGGATTAAAAGAGATGTATTCACAAGCCTGCTTGTTTACAATGTCATAAAGCCACATCACATCACCAGACATTATGTTGCCTCGTTCTGAATTGCAGAACATGGCGCATAGCTGAAAAATTTGTCTATTTTGTTATGTAAAATGGAGGTTTTACAAGTTGCTCTGCACATTTTACCTTTTTTGTGGTTTGAAATGCACTCATCAATGCTGATTCTAATTTTAAAAATAGCATCGCAGTTCCCTTTTAAGGCCTGCTTCATCCTGAGTTTGACACTCAGTCATTGTTTTTTTTTCTCTTAAGTCTATAGCATTTCCTAGCTGTGTTTCGGTGTTATCCCAGTCTCTAGCTCAATTCCTATTCATTGTTTTGTTGTACTCGGACCCTCACTTGTCTCCCGACCTTGTTCCCAGATTCCCCTCAGCTCATTTATTCCCTGTGGCTCGTGGTTTGGGCCCCTGCTTGCTCTTTCAATTTCATTGCTCGGATTTTCAGATTTTCCCTTTCCTACGGGTTGACCTTCCCCTTCCCTCTGCTCGCAGTGTGGGACTTTTGGTTTCACTCTTGCCTGTCTGCTAGCTGCTTACCCAGACTCCAGCAATTGGATTGACTCTGGTGTGACCACTGCCCTCACCAGGTGAGTGAGCATCATTACATTTTTATAGTGCAATCTATTCTCTCAGTAGGTACAGTAGTAGACTGATGTACTTCCAGAATATCAAGCTTAGAGAGGCGGTTCATAAGATATACTTATCTCTCTGAAGTTATCTCCCTTTAAAAATGCTTTGACCTGTCAGACTACTTAAAACACACTAACATCTACTGGAATATGAATTGAATCTGAAAGTCTTCGCTTTATTGCTGCATAATGCAAGGCTCTTAAGGCTCTTGTTTCTTGTACCAGACAGTGTACTCCATAGCTGCATAAACTGGATTATCAGCAAAGACAATAACTTATAAAAATGCAGTGCCAAGCTCTATGTTACCAGTTGCCAGTAGCAGATAAACAACACTTAGACTGAAGTGAAGGAAGAGGCAGGGTGTGTCATTGTGCAATTTACACATTTTTAACACTTATCTTGTTGTATTAATTGATATCTAACACATTAAAAAGCATAGGGTAATTGGAAATGCCTGTCGAATGGCACGTGCCACCTTATAAACTTGAGAGCATTGAGAGTGTGAGAGCATTTCCAGTCAACACTTGTCATGAGCCACTTTGGAGCTATTATCATTGTTTTTTTAAATCTCAGTTTAGTGGGTAATACTTTTATGTATCTTTTCTGCTTCTGCAGTCTTCAGAAGGTGGCTATAAAAAAGGCAATATATGTATTAAAGGATGGATTGATACTATGATTGATTGTCTCCATGCCCCAAATGTTCATTCTCCTGAGGATCCCTGGGTCTACACTCTCCACACTGTACTCATGAAAGCCAAACACAAAAAAGACACGTGCAGCCATTTCATACACATATAAACACCACGCACTCTCGCACACCCCATCTCCAGAGACTGGAACAACATTTTGCCTCTAATCGCATGAGTTGGCTTTCTCAACACAGATTTAATTAACTCCAAAACACAGGCTTTTTAAATTAATATCCTCACTAGTCCCCACTGAGCCTCCCCTCTCATTCTGCGTGGCTTCGGCTCACCCCCGCCACTTCATCTGGGAGAGGAAGAGAGAGAAGGCAGAGAGACGAGAAAAGGAGGCTAAGGCAGTGGCTGTATAAGAGGGAGGAGAGAGAGATAAAAAATAGGAGGGTGAGGCATAGAGGCAGAGGCAGTGCGAGAGGGAGGAAGAAGAGATGGAGAGAGACAGAAAAGGAGGGTGAGAGGAGGAAACTGAACATTAGAGAGGAAGGAGAGATGGAAAGAGAATAAGAAGTTGAGGCAGAGAGGCAGAGGATGTGCGTGAGGCAGGAAGGAGAAAATGTGAAGGAGCAAGAGCAGACAATATGGAAACAGGAAGAGGGTTGTAGAGGGAGAGGAAATGGACTGTGTGGAGACAAGGAATGATGGGAGGTATACTACTGTTTACTGCAGTAGTGCTATGTAGTATCAGTATATACAGAACTCTGTGACTAAAATATCAGTCAATTGCAACGGAGTTCAGACTATTAACACGGCTATTGTTCTGTAACTGGCATTCCCCAAGCAGTGGTATTCACTGGGCTGGGGCTTGCCAAGAAAATTCACCCCCTGGGACTTGTCAGGGCTTCAGAATCCCTTGCGATCAGACGACTATGTCCCTGGCGGAACGGCTGTCATTTCGGCACTCTGACTCGTGGCTGAGATGGCAGATTAGTCTGGAATCCCTGATGACCGGGTTTTGCTGTTTTCAAGAGGATATTGACTGGTGAGGCACAGGAGGTGGAACGTTCACCCTGTGCACGTGCAGTGCAGAAATCCTTACCGTGAGAGAGAAGTGCAGTAGAGAGCTGGATAAGAGGCAAAGTCAACGATTTACCCATCTTCAGTTTACTTCTCTGTACCCCCCTATTCTCCCTCACACACACCCCCACCCCCAGGTACTGTCACGCAAAGAAGTCACTAACAATCTGGGAGAACAGCACTGACAAGCCCTAAAAAATATTACACCAAATGCCTAAAGTGTGTAGTGATTGATGGTTTAATATTCTCCGCCTCAACCCCAGTGACCTCCACCCACCATATTAAGCGCATCGCAGGCAGAAGCATAGGGCTAACGTGGGCTCTGACTGGAGTATTACGGTGGATTAAATTTGTGAGGCAACAATAAATAAATGTAAGAGAGGGAGGCAGAAGTAAAGAAAGCCCACAACTGTGAGTTCAATTTCTTCACAAAGAAGTGGCTGGCTTCTCCCCTGTCTCATGCTAACTCACAGGAAAACTGTAGACCTCTCTCAAGTCCGACTCCTTTTCTCTCTCTCTCTTTCTTTCTGCCTCATTAACAGTAAACTGGTATTTTGACTGTAATCTCTTAGGAATTTTAAAATCTTTTTTTGGCTCCAGAGCAGTATCTATCTTCTCTTCTCTGAGAGTTTTTGCAAAACTTTTAAGGTGCAAGTCAAGCAAAAGGTCCAAACATCCCAGTGAAAGGAACTGTAGATAAATTGTCTACAATCATTTAATGAATTTGCTAGCAAGTCAATAGTTTGCTGACTGAGAAAGCAGGCTTTAGGAAAATGAAAAGGAAATGCACTTTTTTTTCTGCTTGGATATACTTTTGAAAAATCTGGTGTTCAAAAATGTTAAAAAGGAGCAAATTACATACCCGCATGAGAGGTCTTGAAGACTCCTGGTTTGTGTCTTGAATTTGTGTTATTTAACTCACGGTCTTTCTCAAATATGTTTTCTAAAAACAATATTTGTATTGTCATGACAAAGCTGTGCAAGATTCCCAGAAACGTTAACTACAAATGACCAACACAAAAGAAGTGCAAAATACAGTACAAAAAAATCATAATAATAATAATCCAGGTTAAATAGACACTTATAGAAAGTTTCACTATGATTGCTGAACATCCACACACAACGAGGAGACATGGTTATTTCTGTTCTCTCAGATGCTGCAGCATATTACAAATCCAACTACAAGTTCAGCTACAGTACCTGCTTCATTTTCTCCCAAAACTAGTTATTTCTTCTCTCTGCTTATTTCTCTGTGTCCATAGTGAAGCTTTTCTCTATAAACTGCATCAAGCCACATGAGGTCTGTCATTGATCTTCCATGCATGCCTGTGTCAACAGGTTACTTCTAGCTATTTCTTTTAATTTTGATTAATTTAGAATTTCCTATTCTTTCCATCTCTTCTTTATCTTTGCTCGTTGTTACACATCTGAGACAAGTGTAATTCCCATAGAGAAGGGTAATGCAAAAGGAAACCCCAGAAGTGATTACGGATGTCTTCCAAAAATTTAAATCCTTAGAAGCTGGTGGTAACCCAGAAGGACCATACAGTAATTCCTATAGAGAAGGATAGCAGAAGAGTATGTAATCTGGCTAATTTGGTTATAGTAAAGGGGCTCAGTTGAGGAAGGACCCAGGCTTGGAGCACAACGAGGAAGGTCAAACATTGCTGAGGAAAACTAAGACTGACTGTCCTCAGAAGGCTGGACAGCCAAGAGGGAGGACAAGCAGAACACAGAGAGTACTGTGGCCCTCCAGGGCCCACACAAAACGAATCTCTTCTACTCAGTGATGAAAACAACAATCCCTGCGGGGATTCCACTTTAGATTCATGTCCAAGCTAGGAGAAGGGGTCTACTGAGAAGAAGACCAGATAATTCTATTATTTAATAAAACCCTCCACCAGTTTGGCATGAGGAACATGGGATAGACACCTCACAATCAAATGCAGTCAAGATCTGACTGAGTTACAACAACCCAGCCCAGCAGGAGAGATTCACTGATACAGATGCCAGGAACTAAAAGGGACTTCAAGAAAAGATGATAAGATGATAAAACATGCTACCGGTGTGTAGCCCGCTTTGCGCCATTGTTTGCTGGGATATGCTCCAGCTCTCTTGTGATCTGTCCAGTTATTTATGTCACTTTTCCATCTGCCATTAGAAGGTTTTTGTCTGATCCAGTTCATCTAGCGCAGATGTAGTTAAAGATGATTGTCTATATTTCCACTGCTTTTTCCCCTGGTGCAGCTAGCCTGGAAAGTTACACTGCATTGAGATCGAATGGAATTCCAGCAAGAATGCAATATCTGAATAATGTACTGACCAACATTAGCACACACAAAAATGCAGTTGTTTATTTGTAACCATTGTGATGAAGAGTGCCCAGGATTTATTTTTATAGTAACGTTATTTTTCACTAGTTTTGTAATGTTTGAAAAAGCTTCCCTTGGGCTTGCACACCATATTATTTGTGTATGAAAATCTTATGGCACAAAGATAGGCCTTCCAGGATGCTCTGTCTTCTGTGTAGACCCACTATATGTGATGCTCATTAACACCACAATTTGTCAATTACTAAAATGGTAAAAAAAAAACAGAACACAAGCATATGGTACACCCTGTTTGAAAATACATTGACAGAAACGTAGAGACAATTATCAGCTATGTATGGCATGTATCTATGTATGGCTATGCATGAACTATGTATGGCATGCAAGAAAAGTTTTGGAAGACCTGGGGAGTCTGATTAAGTAAAATGAATATAACCTGGACCTGTATACACAGTAATAATGTACTGCATTATATGTGAGAGCAAGGGCAAAGATAATTCTGATGCCTAGTCATGCTTCACTCACTGTACATCTGAACAAGCACACCATAATGCCTGGAAATCAAACAAAGCAAAAACAAAAGCCACACCTTTTCACACATTTTTTCAATGTTAACACTGGCAGAACTGACAATGAAATGAATCTTACCCCCACACATACAGTACATTAGCATGCTGATTTTCAAAATCCTTTCAAAAGACTTTTGGATTTTGAACAGTGCCCTCATTCAGTCATTTCTGTCATTACATTGAGTTGTAATTTTCAGCAGCACTCAGCCACTCCGTCCCATGGAAACCGTACCACAGCTGGAGCAAAGCTTCTCTTGCTGTATAGCTGGTAGTTCTTCTTCTTTATGTATAATACTGCCTCCTCTGCAATTTAATTGGTTAAATTGTTGTAGAGACATAAATTTACCATAAGACCTTTAAGAGATAATTTTAATATATTCTTAATAGGATTGAACAACCAATGCAACATTGGTCAAAATACATAAAAGTCAAGCTTTTACTTGACAAAAAAGGGTATAATTACATGCAAGGGAATTAGAAATTCTTTATTACATTGGAGTTCATATTAAATTGGAAGCCCCCTGCTATGCCCTTTCTAAAACAAACAACAACCCTGGCATTTTTTAGCTCTAAAGCAAGGCTATTAATTATGAAGTAGCTGCATTTTCCCTGCTGTGCTCTCCTGGACAGATTGCAGGGAGACTGGGAGACCACCTGTAGAACTGGGTAGACTGGTAATGTGTTTTCTCCCATAACTCAGAGTCCAGCGACAGAATTTTATGACAAATCCCTTTTTCTTTCTTTCTCCTTGGGAATGCAGCCATTGGAGAAAGTAGATACATAACTACAGGATAAGAGGGGGAGAGAGGGATTGAGAGGATCAAAATCCACTAAGAAGAACAAGCTGAACAGAAAAAGCCTGTATTTAGTCTGGGGTGCTGTGTTAATACCAGTCTGTGATTTTATTGTGCTCTAACCTTCTGTACTAGAGATGTGCCACCCCTGGACCTGGGGGGTTTGCAGTCATCTTTAAATCATCGATTTCCACAAATAGTGTAAAGAATAATTTTCTACAGATTAATTAGCTGGTGGCTCATTCCATGTGCATTACAATTTAAAAAGAGTGTATGGAAGGAAAATCAGAAGAGCTTGATTGCTGGCTTCCAAAGCCTGGAAGAAATTCCGCACTAGCTGAAATTATCAGAACTAATCATGTATTCCAGGTTTTCAGAATCTTATGATGTCAGACTGACCTATGAAAACCTACTGATGTAAAGCTATCTGGGATTAAGGATGGACATGCTGTAGTCTGTTTCACAATTTCAAAACCAGAAAAAAGAAATATATATATGTATTTTTTTTATTTTAGTGGAGGAGGTGACATCATGGCAGTGGTGCAGTGGTCATCATTCCTGTCTCATAGTGCTGGAGTCCTAGGTACAATTCTGCGTGGAGTTTGTACTATATGTTCTCCCTGTGTTTGCATGGTTTTTTTTCTGTTTTTTTCCCACAGTCCAAACAAAGTTGTACTGGTAGGTTAATTGGGTTCTGATTAAACCTGACCCTGGTGTGAGTGTGTGTGTGTCTGTGTGTGCATACAATGGACTGGCATACCATCTAGAGTGTACAACGCCTTGTGCTCACTGTGTTGCATAAAGCCAAGCCAGAAAATAGTTGGATGACAAAATAATTTGACTTAGTTAATGTGACACAATCAGATGAAGTTATGCCTGAAATTAAATTAAATAAATATTACTTAAACAATATGTTTCCACATACTGTATGTTATCATGTCCCATATCAGGTTTGTAAAACAGTGTGCACTGAGACATGGATTTGAAAGTTTTACTCATTATGCAATGGTGTAATTCTTGGAAGTCTAACATTCCTCTTTTCAACTCACAAACTTGCAAATCTAGTAGTAATGATAATTATATGAAGCTTTTGGGTGGCACAGTGGTTAGCATTTCTGCCTTGCAGGGCTGGATGTCAGGGTTCAATTCTGAACCTGGGGTACTACTGTATGTGTATGGAGTTTGTATGTTCTCTCTGTGTTTGTGAGTTTCCTGTGGGTGTTACCATTTCCTCCCACAGTCCAAAGACTTACTGGTAGGTTAAATGTTTTCTTGGGAAATTGGCCTTGGTGTGAGTGTGTGCATGTGTGCCCTGTGATGGACTGGTGTCCTGTCCAGGTTGTAGCTTACCTTCTGCCTATTGTTTGCTGAGATGACACTTAATGGATAAAAAGCTTGAGAGATTCAGTCTCTCAGAACAAGAAATTGAGAAACACTATTTTCTTCTCCAGTAATTCAGTGTTCAGTGTTCAGTCAAATTGGAGTTTGGGTATCAGTGACAGTCTCTACCAAACAGTGTTTAGGCATGTTGATGTCCTTACCCACCAGTGGGCACTGTTGTATAGTTATCAGGGCATTGTATACCAAATTCTGGTGTTGGATGGCCATTTAGGGTAAAATCTCTGGAAAGTCAATGCTGCTAGGCTCCATGGCTCATCTTGCACTGAGAGGTTTGCTTCAGAAATGACTCAGGGGTGATTCATTCCATCATCTTGTTGGATTAGGACCAATGCTTAAGCTGAGGTCTTTCTTATATTGTTCTGAAGAATAACTTGCGCCCAGCCTCCAAGAGTTAATGCCAAATCAATGGTGTGTGTGTGTGTGTGTGTGTGTGTGTGTGTGTTTTTTACGTGTCCCAGGAACAGCATTGTTTAACTCAAGAATAAATACAAAACATGAAAGATCAATGAGCCTCTGCATTCCAATTTTGCCGGCTGTATAAACAGAGGACATATTTATTCCCAGTAAGCAGTTTCTGTGATTCCTGTCCAGGACCGATAGTGTGCAGAATAGCCATGTCTGTCTAGATCATGTACAGCATCTATCCATCGCCTGCACTCTTGTTGGTAGCCCAAGCCTCTCACACTTTTCATGCAGACACACACACACACAAGACATAGACTGTTCTCGTAAAGATTTCACAAGGCCTAACATAACAAGATAAAGAACTAAAGGAAGAAAGTACCTAAATAACTAAATGAACTTATTTGAAAATAATGAATTAAAAGAAGAAAGAACTGCCTTAATACCTAAATGAGATTATTTGGAAATAATGAAATCTCTGCCTTAATACCTAAAACTGTCCTTTTCTTGGGTATTTAGGTGGTTATCTCTTCTTTTTCTTCTTTAATTCCAAATTATTTCCCAGATAACATTGCAGATGGCATTGACCTAAAGCTTGGCCATCTTTTTAACGATAAGAGGGCCACATTCAAGGGGAACAGAGGCAGAACTTCCCTCTTATCCCCCAGAGAAAGGCATTGAGGTGAGATTCCTTCCATGGCAGAATGGATGAGGTTCACTGAAGGACAAAGGTGGAGGCCAATGGGGGAGAGACCTCATTGGGGGAGACAAGGCTGTTTTCACCCAGGTTTGCCTAGAGCCATGTTTTGAATGTTCAGAAACCTGATTTCATATTTAGAACTGCACCAGTTTTCTGGCACTTGATGGGTTAAAGAGTTAATTATGCATTAATTCTAATTTGGACAATTTTAATTGATGTCTTCGCCTCATTATTGCCTGGTGGGGATTGAGCGAGGCGGCATGTTGCTGCGAGCACATGTTGTATCTATTTGCTTTTCTCCAGCGGAGACGTCTGTTAATGCGTTTTTAATGGAGCTTGTGTAATTTAGCCGAATCAACACTAATTTGTTGCCGCAGAAAAGGCTCCTCTTGAAAGGCCCACTTCAATGCAGTACTGGGAACTGGAGCCACAAGCTCTGTTGTTCAAGGAGTGTACTTTCCTCTTCAAACTCTTCTTCAATCTTTAACTGGTTGCACAGGCCAGTTTGGGATGCTCTGCATCACTCTGTCCTGATGTCAATTTTTGTACAAAGCAGGGAAGGAGGGGGAACAAATTATCAATGCACAACACTTTGAAGTCAATGGGTCAAGGAATGGTTAGTATAAAGGAGGAGTCTTTTCATTCCAGCTTGTTCACTTGGTATTGTGGAAGCTCAAAAATACCAGGAACTCTTGAAGAATTTCTTGACCCAGACACACATAGGCGTTTGATGCACTTCTCGCTGAAAATGATGGAATCTTACAGGTTCCTCACTTTTTGTTGGGGTAACAGTTGTGTGGTACATCAAGGAAAACCTGGTTGATCGTAATCCTACATAATCCCGGGAAAAGATAGACAAGCATCCAATGTGCCCTTATGGACTTCCAGAGACAGTCCAGTCATGGCATAACTCAGTGATTCTGGACTATTGGCTCAATTTGCAGTGATTGAGCCACTTAGAATCCCTGCGTGCCCCATTTTCCATTCCCCACAGCACTTCCTGGTTGTTCTGAGAGCCCTTTTCCATTCCCTGCTTTGTTTTGCCAGGATGACCAATCATCACAACAGAGTACTACCTGAAACCATCAGAGAATGCCTCCTCTTAATGCATATCACAGCATGCACAAACTGCACAAACCACAAGAACTACACCAGGTGAAAGCATAAAAGATTTCCCATATATGATTCCTTTAACAGTTTAGAAAATAAACAATTACTATATAATAATCAAAGTACAGTGTTTCATAGTGGCAGGAATAGGCAACTCCAATCCGCTTTGCTTGCTATGTCTTCTAGTTTTTATTCCATTTCCAATCTTTATTTCTTAATTAAAGTAATTGTTCAGATAGGAAATCAAATTACCTGTTCAGGAGTTTTTAATTAAAAGATATCTGTAAAACCTGAACAAATTCACCTACAGGGGACTTGGCTTGCTCACTGCTGGTATATAGTAGAACACACTCATGCAGTGACTCAGATACTGCCATTAAATACATTTAACTTCCACTTTCCACTTAATCCACTGTTTGAAAATACAAATTGCTTTTCATTCTCTCTGAGCACTGGATTCCTTGTCTGAAACTGGTGGTAACAGAAATTGAAATTGATCTTTGGGATCTTAAAAATTGTAGGACAGGCTACCGCTTTCTCTATTGTAAATCAAACTTGAAAAGGACCTTTTCAGAAGACCTTAGCATCTCCCTCCCTTGCAGGCACCTACCAAACGATCATTTCTGTGCCAGGTTTAAGATCTTTCTGCTCAATTCTAATCATGTGGTCTGGAGACCCAAGGGAAACCCCAGAAAGGAGATTTTTTCCCTCACAATCTCCAAATTAAAAAAATAGGTATGCCCAATGTCTGGGCGTCACAACCAAAAAGCAGAGTGCCACAATAGACAACAAAAATATAAGATTGTGTTGATCTTCACCATGATTATTCTGTCCTAGTTAACACACTATACCCCCCACCCTATAAACAAGTACAGGAGTGGATTGCACAGCACTTGAACTTGACAACTGAACTTTGAACATTCCGGCAAAATTATTTTCTTTTTTCTTGTTGGTTCCTGTCCTAAGGGCTTCTCCCACTTTATAATTTTAAATATCAAGTCTCCAGCTCTGAGCAGCACATGAGTTGTGGGGGTTGGAGCAGAAGACTTTTAGTGATGGTGATTAACTGGCACAAGAAAGAAGACACTGTCCTGTGTTGCACTGACAATTAAACTCAAATATACTGTAAGTGACTTCTGCATTTCAAGTAGAAAGAGACCACCTGGAACATTCTCTTACTTCTGCATATCTTTATTGCTTGTGTTTCATTTCTATAACAGTCACTAATACTTAGACAAAACTGAAAAGTGGGTAGTCACAATGAGGTTGAAAAATCTATCCATAAAAATAGACTTGGGTCTCACAGTTGACAAATCATTATTCTCCCATGGACAATGTAGATGAAGCAAGAAAAGGAAAAAGAAGAAGCACATATTTTTAAAGTGTAGAAACTAAATCAAGGAATGTGAAAATTGGACAATGCACTATGTAACACCTCATTTGAAAAATGCTGTACACTTTAGACTGGTATGTTATAAATATTGTTCTGGAATCAGTCCAGAGAAGAGCAAACTGATACATTCTGGGGCTCAAAGTATTATCCTTTACTGACAGGCTGAAAGCACACAATCTTTTAGACTTGAACAGAGAAAACCGTAAAGGGACCTCATTCACTTATTCACAAATTAGCAATGCTAGTGTCTTCAGAATCGGAAGAACAGAACACAGAACAGAATCAAAGTGCATTTAAAACTGAGAACAGGGGCAGGTCTGTACACAAAGGGCTGTGGGAGATTTGACACCGATATCCTGGTTTCCTTTAGGAACTAGCTGGATGTCTATTAGCTGCTTACAACCAAACAAAATGGGTGGATGGACATCCACTCATTTATAACCTTTCTTACTTTCTTATTTGAACTAGTCTGAATTGATTATTGATGTTGTCTCCCCTTGACTGACACCACTTGGGCTTGAGTCTGCCATTGTCACCTTCAGTGCTTCAGCGTCAAACAATAGCAAAAGAAATGAAAAAAAATATGTTTGTTCGAGTTTCATCAAAAAAATAAAAAAGATGAAGGAAAACAAAGTGAACAAGATTCTTAGAACTGATCTTTTTTGGGAGGCTGCAGATTTTGGTAATTGTAAAAGCCAAACAGTTTCCAAATAAATTGCATTCAGATGTTAAACTGAATCATGGAGTGTTTAGCCTGTGGTTTGTAACAGAAACGTGATCAGGGTTGATATATTAAAATAAGTAACCTTGCAGGTGTTCTGAATCTACACAACAGATTCTATGCACTGGTAAGGCTGAGAATAATTTCATATTATGAATTTATGAGTCTAAATCAAACACTGCCACAAGATGTTCAACAGCAGAATGTCCAATACAGAAGATACAGATGAGCCCCAGTCACAAGATTATGGAAAGATTATTGATAATCTGATTTTAACACACTCAGTTTGAAAGAAGGCCACGTGGTCATATAGTCAAGGCAGTGATAGACACAGCGCTACAGACCTGTATTAATACCCTAGAACCTGTGAATAGAAGACTTCAGAGCCTGTCCACCTCTCAAATCTTTTTATAATAAATTCTAATTAATAAACACCAATACGATTAGTCTTTTAATACTGTATTTCAAGTGATCCTTTATTGCTATGAACACTTCCTTTCATGTTTGCAATTCCATTAAATTAAGTAAGGAAAAACAAAATGAATAAAATGCAGATTAACAAATCTGATTAGATATCCAATTAAAGTTCCACAAGGAAAACGAATTTGTATGTTTATTAGTGTTGTCCAGGCTGTTGTGCACTTTACCTGTGTGCCCCAGAGTATTTTCAGCATAGTGTATCATTATTTAACATCCCCTACCCCACTTGCTAGAAGTTAACTTTGCTCCACAAACTTTATTTCTATATATATTGTATGTACTGTATGTAAACATTTAATGTGATTTTGCTTTTAGCTGTATCACAAAGCCAAGTCTGAAATACTTTTAGTTTTAGTCCTAATGGAATCATAATTAAAAGAAAATGTTTTTTCTCTTGATCAAATTAAAGAAATAACCTTAGCCACATGTTGTAATTAAAATTTCACACTTTTTTTTCCTTTTAGTGTCTGTAGCGAATCCTGCATAATTCTACACAAGGCAGTCAATATCAATTCAAGAGGTTTTTATTCAAAGTACAGAATAAATAACTCCCCCACCCACTGCAACAAGATGGTTGCATCACTCCTAGAACACAGAACGCAGTAGGAGATGTGAGATAACCATCATTTTAATCCCTTTTTCTCAAGTATCAGCAATTATTTTACTTTTTTGCGTTTTGTCCTTGTTTTCTACCACTCTTCAAAAATCTTCTTATCTATATTTAAGACTGTAGTGCTATTCAACTGAAAAGTCTAACAATTAAGTTGTCGTAGGGTTTTTGGCTTATTAGCAATTTAATTATCTTTAAAAATCTGCCAGGCTGTGCATTTCTATTTACGATCAGAACACAGAAGCTGAACATAAACCAGAACACATTCTAAATGTATGAACAAAGTTTTGAAAATATGTTAGATGCACCTAATTCTAATTGATACACACTGCTGCAGTATTGCTAAGGAGGATTAGTGGGTTTATTAAAATGCTGCACTACTGATCGTGGCTTGAGAATGGCTCGCAACATCAGGCTAAATGGTCCATCGAGGCAGAAAAGTCACCTGGTGATCCAAAACAGGTTGTGCATCCAAAACAAACACATAAACAAAAGTGCTGAACCTCTTAGAGTGCTGGTAAATCCATGGTTTAATGAGCATAGCCAATCCACAGTCAACACTAGCACCAGCCGTGCAAATTTACCCTGATAATCTCTCACATCTCATATTGGCGATAATCTCTCATGGCAAGACTGATCCTGGCATCTAAAAGGATCAGTCTGCCTCAGGTAGCTAGAGAATTAATTTGATCTCTGTCCTGCAGAGCAAAGAGGAGCTATTCGCAGAACAGGTACAGCCCAGTACTATGGCATGGGAGCTCCATCTATCAACCTTCACAACACAGGCCCATGGTTAATATCGAATAATAGAAATGTACCTATTTAGTTTATATGGTTGGAGCTTATAAGGATATACTGTAGGTCTTTCTAACATTGATCTGACTTTTTAAATGTCGGTGCTGTAATTTATTGAAGAGGACTTCAATGTTTTTTTTTCTGTTTTGCCAAAATGTGTGAAATGGATCATATCATTATTAAAATTGAATATTAAAGCTTATTTTAAAACCTAAACCTATTTGTCGGTGTCTACCACTTTACCATCAACGCATTTATCCACCTTTGTGTTTTATCCACCTGTCTGACTGCCAGGCTATTTATGTAACTGTCTATCATTCTATCTTTCCAATCTCAGCATCTGTCTATGAGTGTATCTGTCTAGAATATTCACCTGCTTCTCCCCTTGGTCATAGCTGTACTCCCCAGGAAAAAGAGTTAATTCTGTGACCGGATCATCCACAATCACCAAACGGTGAGGTCTAGCAAACACTCAACCATTGATTTCTGAGCATTTTTGTCATATTGCAAACCACATCTCCCAGATCACGCACAGACGCTTCCCCCTTCCTCTTGTTGTGACAAACAGCTGTCCAAATTTCTCCACTTTTGTCCGACCAGGGTCTTAGCCAGGCTCAATTCAGGAGAGGCTGTGTCCATTTCCAGAATGCCCCTTCTCCGTTGTCCCTGGGACAGCAGCGGACCGTGGACCGCGGACTGCAAGGCAGCGACAGCTCGAGTCTATACCAGCCTGGTTGCCTTGGAAACCAGCTGGGGGTGAAAAAAGAGGGTGTGTGAGGTGGGGGGAGTATATGTACATTAATATGCAGGAGATGACAGGCGCTGGAATTAGATCACTAACTGGAGATGTCAGGTGTGCCGGTGGGTTTGAATAGAGAAGTTGATGAATACAAAAAACAGAGAACTAGAGAGAGAGAGTCTGAATGAGACAAATGACTAGCAGCTTGGGAATCTGTCACATAGCTGGTGGTGGTGTTTTTTTTTCTTCCCCTATGAAACGTACCGTGCACAGGGTCCCAGAAAGTTTGAGAAGACTGTGACACAGCCTAAGAATAAAGTGTAGTGTCTGACTCATGTTGGATTGGGAGGAGAGGCAGGCTTTGCCACCTGGAGATCCAGGTCACCAGGTTGGAATCCGGGCTTGGCTAACAGTGGTCAAAATGGAAGTGAGATAGGAGGTAAGGGGATGTCAAGTTGGGGGATTGGCTGGAAAGTTGTAAAAGCTAGAGGCCGGGTCTAAGAAAGGGTGCTGTGATGTGCTTTGCGGTCTTCGCTTGTGGGTGTTTTTTTAATAAAAGGCGCCATGTGTATGAGAGAGAGAGAAACAGGGCGAGAGAAAGCACCCTTCAGGTAGATATTAAGCTATCTCCGTGATATTTGATGAATCTCTCCTATTAATAAAGCCCCAGGCTCCCGGGTCAATGAAACACCTTTTTTTCCCTGCTGATTTCATTAACTATCATTTCTCCCTTCATTTAGCACTGCTTGCCTTTATTGATCACGCCGTCTGCTGTCGTCTCACAGTGCCTCAGGTCTTGCTCGCGCTCTGCCTCCGTCCTCCAGCGAAAGCAAGGGCTAGTCTGTAGCGCAGGGTGGGTCCCCGGCGCTAAAAATGTCTTAGGCCCCAGATTTCTCTGCCTGTATGATGCACGGCAGCTGATATCAGGCTGCGATATTACCTGGGTGTGGGGAGATTGTGCTCTGTGAGCACAAAAGAGAAGAAGAAAACAAATGCAAATGCACTTGTGGTTTCTAGTCGGTTGATGATCCAAGGATTCCATTAAGCTGGTACGTATAGCACTTGAGAGTGAGCTCCATCAACAAGGCTAGACTACTAGTAGCAGACTCCTACAGTTCTTTGTGTAAAGCTGTGCCTCTTGTTTTCTCTCCTGAATGTTCCTATGCTTGATTTCCATTTGTGTCCTGCCTCCAGTTCCCTTTACTTTTGTTGGTGATTCTAGTTTATTTGCAATGGTGTTCTTGAAAAAATAAATCCAACACAATAATTATGTGCAGCAATAATGCAGTAATACAAATTAAATAACATGGATCTGCGCAGTAACTTTACAGCCGGACAAAATATTACACAAAAGAATGCAATACAGGTAGGTACAATAATAATACAATTATACTAATTAAATAACATATGGAACTGTGGAGTAACTTTCCAATAGGACAAATCAAAAGTGCAAAAAACTAAAATACAGGGGTGGAGCGGTGGTTAGCATTGCTGTCTCACAGTCCTGGGACCCTGGGTTCAGTTCTGAGCCTGTTTTTTTGTTTGTGTTTGTATGTTCTCTCTGTATTCTTACAGGTCTCCTGTGGGTGCTCCAGTTTCCTCCAGCAGTCCAAAACCATACTGGAAGGTTAATTGGTATCTGGAAAAACTGGCCCTGTCTGTCTGTGTGTCTGCTCTGTGACAGAGTGGCCTCCTATCCGGGGCGTACCCTGCCTTGCGACCATTGCTCACCCAGGATCTGGGTCCCCTACGACCCTGAACTGGAAGAAATGGTTAGAAAATGGATGGATAGATAGATAAAATACAGCTAAGAGCACTAATGATGTGTTTCAATAAATATGTAGTGCAACCAAAACAAAAAGCAGAATTAAATGGTAATACTGGGTCAAAGCAAACAGAAAACATCAATCAGTTTTGCCTGCTGGAAGAAAGACACTAGCCCAGGAAAGCTGGGAAGATCAGTGGTGTAATCTGAATAGGTGAATCTTGGGGAGGCACTTTAATGTAGTTAGGATGCATGCCTGAAACCCACTGGCTACCCAATCTTGCATTTAGACACAAGAGTGCAGCACCAGGAAGATGGAAGGTGGAGAACAGAGAGGAGGAAAGGATAAGATGGAGCCATGAGGGAATATTGAAGAAGTCTGTCTGATTGATCTGGTTATAGCTTTTCAGGATTGAAATCAATCATGAATTAAGCCTGGGGGTAATATATCCTGTTCCAAATGAAAAAGGTTCAGTTCCCTCAATTGCTCTGATATTTTGCCCCCTTCAGGCCAGGAATTAGTCCTTGGTAAGGGGTCTAGAGCAGCATCTCTGTGGTAGAACTATGGAATCTATATACTGTATAGGGGTGATTTGGAAACGCAAGACAGAAAGCAACACCAGATGCTGCATCCACTTAAAGCCCACGCGAGGAAGCCAGAAAGTCATAATATTCTTAATATTTTAATAAATTACTGGATGTGTTATGATCCTAAATTAACATGTTATTTTTGGTAAATAGACCATTTTCTGCCTGAAATGAATTTTGTCCATTTGACTTACTACAAGTCAATGAAAGAAGAGTCCAGTCAAACAGTTGAGGAACATTAATAGAAAGTCAGCACTGTTTCCTAATAACTTTGTTTCAGTGCAGTGTTATTTCTTTTGTACACTAAATAGATTTCACAATTGTGCTGGGTTTTCTAGTGTATAAAACCAAGAATGCAATATGATTTCGAAATCTATTTAATCTGAAAGCAAGGGAAATTCTGTGAAAGACTAATTTTCTGTGGATGATGTTTTAACCCAAAGTGTTCTATATTTGTTCCCATTTTGACATCTGGGCAACTTACTGCATTAAGGTGAAATAACTTTTTCAAGGTACAACAGCAGGGTCTACCTAACCCTAACCCTACCTAACCCTAACCACAGCTCCATGCTGCTGCCCTCTATGTGGGCTACCAATTCTTACACATTCATTTGAGAGGCTGGATATTCAATAGGATCTGATCTCTTTGCCTTTCAGCAGTTTGGGGACACTTTTTGAAAACTCAGTAGTGAAGAGATGGCCGTTCTTACAGTCTCATCACTGTCATTGGATCTTTTGGCTAGAAAATAATCCAGTGTTGAAAAGGAAAGCTGGTGAAACCAATGCGAAATGGAAGACAGGGAGCTGTAATGCGAACTGTATTCAAAGCTGATTTCATGCCTGCGAGAGAATAGATTCTCCCAGGGAGCACATTTGCTGTATGACCTATGTGTCAACAAATTCAGGGCATTTCCAAGATATTGGTGGTGTCCTGGGGATTTTAAAGATGCCGCAGACCTTTCTACTATATCTGGGAAGTCATATGAATTTTGGAATCTGAAGTCAGGAAAGATCTAAAGAAAAAAATGATCATACACTGCTGACACTATGAGGGGCTGCAGAAGGCTCTGCCTCTGTTCTATGGTGTTTCTACATTCTGGGACTAGGCTGGTTTGAAAACACAAAGATGAAACTCCAGACACTATGAAAGCCAGACAGCTCTGCCTGGTGCAGATGAATTGGATCTTCATTGAGATCTGCCAAAGCCAGAACATTCTGCAGCAAGGAAAAGGAAAAAGGCAGCACCTTCACAACTCCAGCATGCGTGAGAGAGTCAGACAATCTTGCTTGGCTCGTCATGGCTGTTTCCAAGAGAGCTGGCAACAACATGAGAAGGACATTTTCTCGTACTGGAGATCCTGATGGCCTAGCCCAGTTCAATACCATCTGCAGGATCCAGGGGCAGCTAATTCAATTGCCAGAGGGATAGGCTGGAGGGATCGATGGGCGAAATCGTTGCCTGTCTCTTTTCGCCCGATGCGGGAGGGAGGTGTTAATAAGTTGCAATCTCATTTTAAATATCGATAAACACTTCAAATAAAGGAGGGATCAGTCAGCGCGGTGCCAGGCTTCCCTCTGCTGAATCACAGTCAATGAGGCCCTTATGGATTTTTTATTCTGCTTCATAGTCTCTGCGTTTTCAATGCACTGCTGCGCAAATTTAGGAGGGAGTATAACTGGCTGGCCTGTCTTGCTATAATAGAAACTGGACCATTGAGTAGCATGTAGAAATTGCCTTAGATTTCTTATCTCTCTTTTCTACAATGTCCTGTGGGTATCCTTTTTTCATTAATGTTGTATTTCCTATGCTTGTACACTGCATGGATGCATCTCTCATTTTAAATTACAAAAGACCAAGTAAGGATGCTAGCAGTTCTGAACTAGACCATAACATTGGAAAAAACAATAATTTCTCATTCTGACTTTTTCATTATTTTTTCTTCTTTGCATTTACCATTCCACTCAATTCAAACTCAGCTTACCCTTAGACATCATTAACCAATTGTGATGACTTCACAACAGAATTGCTTTTATCTCTGTATTTTATGGTATGATACCCGGTCAACGTGATGAACTACTGTAATAGACCAGATTTGTATTTGATTTAACTTATTCAAATGATGCAATGATAGAAAAGTGATAAAAAAACATTTCAATCTCTAATCTCTGAGTTAATTTCCATTTTGGTGGGGTCAATTACAATGATCACAAAAAACAAATTATTAATCAACAATCACAGGGGGCAAATTTTGGATTCCTCTATAGCTTTGAAGTGCACGCCTGTTTTACTTTCAACCTATTTGTATCAAATCTCTTAGATTTGGAGTTGGTACAATTTCTTAATTAAAACAACTTACTGCCTGTAGTTCAATTGTGTTTTCTCTGCTGAAACAGCATTTGATTGTGGGTGATGAGCATTTTAAAACAATGTGTCCACTTAAGCTATAAAAAGACATGTGAGGTCTTTCCAACAAAGTATTTCAACTGAAAACAGCTTTTCACTGCATTTTACCACTCCCCTTTTTTTCCTATGCAGTTATCTCATTAATTTGTCTCAATGTTCAAGATGTTTTTGTTCTGTATTGAACAGACGTACAGTAGGAAAAACAGGCAGGCAAATCCTGCTAAAACCTTGTTCTGAACATATTGCATCTGAATTCACTAGTCACAACTATCACTATGTTAAATTAGAAATAATTGCTTCTAAACTACATATTTCATTTGGGGACTGGGGACTGTTTGGATACTCTACAGAAGACAACAGATTTAAAAATAAATAACTTCAGGCTGGGGGATGTGTTCAATTATTCAGTAATATCACATTTATCTTTAGTAGGCATAAGCATGTTAGCAGTCTAGTAATTAGTTGGGAGAAAAATCAAGAGGAGAAGAGTAGAGCAATAATGAGTAATGTTATTTTGACTGAGAAAAAGTTCTGTAACCCTATGGACTGAGGTGATAGAAACCAGAGATCAGAGGCACATGCCTGCATTTCTGTGTGTGTGCGTCTCTCTCAATGTGTGAAATATCTGATTGTTGATTCTGTTTGTTTTCTGCATCATGCCACTTGGTTATGCTGTCTGAGTCCCTGTACATTTTCATGCCTCTTGTGCAAAATGAATGTATGTTAAATTAAAATTAAATCTCATTGTAAAATAAAAAATGAGCTTCCAAATAGATTTTAAATTGGTTATAATGATTACAATATGGTGCTATTAAACAGAAGATAAGGAGGAAATAAAATTCTAATCTCACACTATACTACAGTATGCATACTCAGTGATCCACCAGAACTCTGTGTGCATGTTTTCTAGGACTTGGCCTTTTGGTCACATCAGACACAGACATTTCTAAGACCTTACCTTTGTCATGTTCGCCTACTTCAAGCAAGAATAGAAATTGCTTCTTCACAAACTACTGTTCAACCCAAATTCTCCATGGAGAAGATGAGAGGTTCTTTGCTCCTGATATTCTGTCTGCTCTTTCTTCCAGTTTTCCTGATGATGTCAACTACTCCTGGAACTCTGGAACAACCATTGCCACTTCCCTTTCCTCTCTTTTCTGCTATCTCCGTTCACTTCATTCTCTCGCCCCCACCCCTGTACAGTACACAGTATATCTAGCACATCAAACCCATAACCCCAGCTTGGTTGTTTCATTTGTACCCTTTCCTCAGTCTTTCTTTTTGCTGTCCCTCATCATTCGCAGTAACACATTTTACTCCCTTTATGCCACTCTCTGTTGGTGTCCTACTGGTGCAGTGTCAGCCCATGAAATAGCTGAAATTTTCTCTTCCTCTGGGTTTCCCCTTGGAATTGTTCCTCATCCATTCACTTCTAGCAAACTTCATCAAATTAAACCTCCCAAAAGATATAGTTGTAAAAGTTTGTAGATATTTTGCTGATATCAAGTAAATAATCACACATCTTCAGTGTTTATTAATTTATAACACAAGTTTCGTGACAGAAAGCTGAGCCCAGAATTGTAGGAGCGTCTGGCTTATATAGGGAGGGGCTGGATAGGAGGCAGGTGCACAAAATCAAGTAAAATTAAAAAAGCTGGAGCATCCTTAAGAGGAGGGACTTACGATCGTGATATCTTTAACCTGCCTCGTATTATCAGTTCCTCAAGCAGAGTTTACAAGTGATGCTCATTGCTAATCCCATGTTTAACTTTCACACATGCAATTCACCAACGGATATACTGTACCTATAGTTGTATATAACTGCTTTTTTATTTTTGACAGTATTTGAATGAGATGTCACAACATCATTCTTTTCAAAAGAACACAGGTTAATGTAGTGTAAAACAATCACACTTAAGATGTTTTAAAAACAAATAATAATGATAATAAACTTCCCATACCTGGATGACCAGATATCTAGTGCAGATACAATGACTACTAATTGTATTTTTGTATTTCAAGGGATGTATTTAATTGTAAAATAAACATTAAAAAATACAAATCAATAAACCCCATGTAATGATCGTGTTTGGAATTTTTATAATTTATGGCCCACTTGAAGTAAATCAAATCTGAAGCAAATGAGTCTCACACCTCTGATCTAAGGCATTAAGATGGGTGTGAACAGCAACTGTACTTTCTCTGTGAAACTCCATTCTAATCTAGTAGATTCTATAAAGTTTCTAAGTCGTGAACTGAAAAAAGTGCAACTTACGCTAATAGCTTAAACACAATGTCTTTGTATTGGAGTGTACTATACATGCACATAAGCATTTCATTGCACTTGTGCATATGACAAACTGCAATGAACTGAACTAACACTGCATTTTGAAGGAATGCTATGGCCTAAACCGAAATTCTGTATTTTTTTAATGAAAGAGACCTCCACACTGTTCAATCGCAGGATAACAAATAGGTGTTCTGCAGTCTTCTAACTGCTAAGGCTAAGGCTTGTGTCACATTGAATCCCTTCCCCCTCCTTGTTTCATATAAAGCCAACAATGTGACATTTGGTCAGATCTGCAAGGTTGGAAAATGGAAATGTTACCAGAAGCAATAGTACAAAATTGTAACCTGACAGTTAAAATAAAGCAGAAAACCAGCAGACAAGTCTACTAGGAAACTGCAGATGATATGAGCAAGTCCTCTAAACAGGCAGGATTGCTCTGTCTTTAGAAAGCGTCTTGTAAGCTGTAGATAGCACATTAGGCTCTCCAAATTCCATTCCCAGACTATGCTCTCCGAGGTCTGTTTATGCTGCAGGGAAGTCAAGTCTACAGTGCCTTCTAAAGTGCCAGGGCACTAGCCTCTTCGTGCTGTTATTGCCAAGGCTTGGTGGCTCCATACAAATTGAATAAGGTTCAGATCTGCATGGATAAAAAGGATGTCACTGAGTGTCTATGAACTAAATGTATTGACAGGGGGCTTGGTAATTGCCATTCCAGGAAAACATTATTGAATTGAGCAAGAGAAAGAAAGAGAAGGGGGAAGGGGAGTTAACTCTTTCTCCTACAGAGGTTCTGCCATGCCTTGGCGCTAAACTCAAACAAGGCTTTGCACACCAAGTTCAAGTTGGGATTGTGATTGAATGACATACTCTGTGGCTAGGACACTGTTCAGGTCAGAGCTCTAAAGCTCAGAAAGGCTTAGACTGGTCATTGCTTGGGTGGGTGACATCTTAGGAAAATCAGGTTTCTGACAGCAGTGGTATTGTTGGACCAGTAGATGGCACTCTTCCAATGCTCCCGCATGGTGACAGAGCAGTCATGGATGGTAGACTCCAGTACTTAAGGGACACAATCTTGCTGGCTTTATTTTAAATAGCAACTCCTGATGACCTAAAATTATATGTGATTTATAGATTTTTATTTAGATTTCTTTGCTCATTTCAATAAAAAGCCAACACATTGATCTGGCTCTTGGAATGGCTCTTTAGGTGTTAAATACAAATTAAGGAATATCATTTAAAATAATAGAAGTTAAAACAGAATAAGGAAATGTATGTAAATGTATGCAAATTCATGCATATTATAAATGTATGTGGATATATACATATAGTACACTATACGAGTGTAGCTATTTACACAGATATACAAAGTAGAAACTTAACTTTGATCGCACTTCTTGCTGATTAATGTTACAGTGGTTGAAGTGACAGATTGACACGGCAAATTACCTCGGCAGGCATGTTGTTTTTTCTCCTCTGCTGCGAGTTCAATACAGAATCACATTTACATCTTATCAACCTCTAGATTTATTTTTTTTTCTTGCATTGGAAAAAAAAAAGAAGAAATCATTTCTTTTCCGTGCATCTCCCTCTCTCTCTCCCTGCCTTGCTCCCCACTGCGCAGACAAGCCCAATCAGTCACACACAGCAGGGGCGCTGACTAGTCTGGCGTCTGTCTGAATAGAGGACCCCACCCCCTCTTTGCCTTACATCAGTATGACAAAGGCAGTATGTGCTGAGGAGGGAGACTTACTGAAAACTTAATAATCTCTATTAACACTGTCTAGGATGCCCACCAATATCCCATGCACAGTCTTTATTGATGAATGTGATGTTTCTTGATATTTTCACTGAAGTTCTACATCTCAAAGGCTAGAGTTGCACTTCAGTGTTGGTGATCAGTTCTTAAGCAAGGTGATTTCTTTTGCAAGCAGATACAGCACAGTATGTAGTCCTGTATAGAATGCCTAAACCATGACCAGAGCCTGCCAAATAGACAGGAAAGCCATGTTAATCAGTTGCCAGGTTTTCCAATCTGTGTGGCTGCAGTAGAAGGTTTCAAATGTTTTTAGAGATTTCAGAAACTTAACCCCGTCCCTCGAAGAAGACATTCTGAAACAGCTCTGAGAAATATCCACGTTTCTACAGTTATGAACTGTAGATTTTTAACCTTTTCATTGTTCAGCGTTCTGTAACAATGTTTTTTTAGAACTGATCAATAGAAGCATCATTCAGCTGATCACAAGGACTACATTCATATAGATATTACTACACAGATGAATAAGTTAGAAACAACTTTAATTTTACTTCTTGCTGATTAATGTTATAATGGTGGAAGAGACAGACAGATTGGCCCAGGAGACCCAAATTAAGTTGTTAAACAGTTCCTAGTGGGCTGAAGCCTTCTCTGTTTTACCTTTTATTTAGGTTATTGGCCAAATGAGCTGATATAATTATCTTATTAGATGTCCTAAAACAGTACTATTGCTGCCATACATTGAATGTTACACACTCAACTCAATAATACCTTGAAAAAGTTCAATCCAATTTAGTCAATACTGGAATCAATTAAGCTAATTGTGAGGTTACGTTTTGTCATAAAACAGAAAAGATTATTGAATTGTGCTGGGAAATGAGCAAGGCATTCCTGAACTGCACCTTCATCAATGCCCTTCTTCAGACTGAGTGGAGAGGTCATTACAAAAAGTATAGCTATTTGACTAACTCCCAGGGATAAAGTGCACAGTAGAGTAAGCTTCATCAGTGCCCACTACAGGGTGAGTGAAAACCATCAGAGACACAAATGTTGGTCACAATGAGCTGATTCTCTGATTGAACAAAGTGCTGTGTCCCTCAGGAAGTGAAAAAAAAAAAGAAAAAAAAGCATCTGAACTGAATTTAAACTGACATGCTTTTTATTTTTTTATTTGTATTACAATTATCACCAATTTATTTTAACAGGTAAATTACCTGTTGTTTTAAATTTCAGTTCTCCTGTATCCACTCAGGAGAGAATGAAACCACATGGATATCCTTGACCCACAGTCTCCCCTTCAAAGGATATTTTTTAAGATCCTGACGGGAGATGGAGTGTTGATGGAATAAGTGGCATCTCTCACTAAACAGAAGGGACCCATCAAGTCACAGAAATTGCAGTTTGACAGAACAAAACACAGTTCTCACCGATTAACCCTGACCCTCCCTCCTGTTCAGACAACAGTGCACTTCCACTTGGAGAATCCTGGTCACAATCAACTCAGGCTAGACATGACTCAGGCTAGAAGCCGAAGGCATCCTGGCCATAGATCATAGCTTGTTCTCTCATAGTGTTTACTGGTAGTGTGGTGTCTGTTTTAAACCACATAGTCTGTGCAGTTGCCCATGATTTTTAAAACTTGGCAACTACATTTCTCTACCTTTACTCGCACCCTGCACCAACTGTTAATCATTGTACAACAGTACTACCAGAGTATGGAATCTTATGGCATTGTGATTACAATGTCACTACCATACAGACGTAATGACAGTGCTTGCTCTACTCTGAATTGGGCACTTATCTGCTCCATTTGACATTTTTCACAGTGTTAGTCTCAGCCACTTAAGGGCGGGTGGCATGGGATGCAGCCGAGTGCAGCCTATCCCAGCAAGCAACAGGATGGGACAACAGTCCATCACAAGGCACACGCAGTAATACACACAATCACACCAGGGACAATTTTCCTAAAAGCCAGTTAACATACAGTACCAGAGTGTCTTTGAGCTGTGAAAGGACACTGGAGCACTCAGAGGAAACCCGCTCAAAAGCAGGGAGATCTCCAGGGCTGGAATAGAACCTGGGCCCCAGTTTTGCAAGGCAGAAATGTTAACCACTGTGTCACCGAGCAACCCCCAACCTCTGCAGCACCCCATTAATTGTGTGGTACCACTTGGGGAACCCCAGTCACTGTCAGCTGATGACTTAGCCCAGACCTGTCCTGAGCTCCTAACAAGCACTTGAACTGGAGAAGCCACTCAGGGCACCCCAGGGGGGGCATTTAGTGTGTACTTAAATTCTAAAATGGGGTTTATTTTCTTATTGGTTTAACAGCCACAAAGCCGTTTGCACTTAAGCAGACAAGAGCTATGCAAAGAGCAGAATTGATGCTCTAGGCTTGCAAATGATTTAAACTTCTTTCGCTCTTAACAGACATCATTTATTATGTCAGAAAAGGAATGTAGTGGGCATATTGACTGCAGCTTTAAAGGTAGATTCACTGACAAGAAATGTGTGCTGCAAGCCAAGAGCCTAACTCATACTTCAGACAGATTTCTGTGAAGAGGCCAATGCTACCAATCTAACTCCTTTGAACTCTAGCTTTGGTTGAATGCTTAACCTGAAGGAGCTTTACGATTTGATAGATTGAGTCTCTGAGTGTGAAACAGCTTGGCCTTTTTTTTTTCGCGTGTTATGCCCATGTGCCCACAGAAGGGGGTCAAATGGCATTAAGTGTGGTTGATTTAGCACAGTTGGTTGTGCAGGCTGCAGTTGGCAGTGCCAGGTGAGGGCACAGACGGGAACAGCAGGCAGCGAGGGCTTCACACATACGTACGAGAGAGGGTTTGCGTGTCTCTAAATTAGCCTGCGTGTCCTCTACTGCATGCACAAGAACTAATACCTCAAAAACTACCTTTCGTGGAGATTTGCAAGCTCAGACAAACAAAAGGTCACTTAGGACAAACAAGGGGCTGCTAATGTCTGCAAACATCTTTTGCCTTAAAACAAAAAGACGGTTTGGCTTTTGTCAATTTCAGATTTCTTCAAAATGTTCTATTGGAAATGTGCGCAATTATATTTCTTCCAATCACAATTGTGTATCTCATGGGAAGAATGACCAGCATCCAATCTATAAAAAAGTCATAAGCACTAAATTAATATTTTTTCTTTTTTAAATTAACTGTAAGACATTAAAGCTATTTAATATGAAGCAATACCTTCCCTGTTTCAATTAATTATTTTCCAGGATCTTCAGGTACAGTGGTTGTGTTTCATATACTGTACATAACAAATTAAAGCCGCCAAGAAAATTGAATGATCTTGATCTTGAAAAAAAAAATCCATCCATCCAATTTTCTAACTGATTCTTCCAATACAGGGTCACTGCTGAGCTGCAGCCTATCCCAGCAGGCAACAGACAAAAGGCACGGTACACCCTGGGCAAAACACCAGTCCAGTGCAGGGCACACACAGACACACATTCATATCACAGCCTATTTTCCCAGAAGCCAATAAACCAGTATGTCTTGGGTCTCTGGGAAGAGATCCATGTGCACACAGAAATTCCACACAGATAGCACCCAAGGTCCATGATTGAACCCTGGTTCCTATTGCTGTGAGACAGCAATATTAACTACTGTAACATTGTGCTGACCTTAAAAAGGGGCAAAATATTATTATGCAGATTTGACAACTTTCACACTTTTCAGCAAATTTCACTTACCTTCTTCCTATTTCAGGAAATTCAAACTAGCATCATTACAGTGGGGTTCCTTAGAATTTGCAAGTACAAAGCTCCGAAGAGTTGGTGAGAGTGTGAGGTTTGTGGGAGATTGTGTGCTCGAGAGTTTGTGCGTGTGAGGCTTGTGGGAGTTCGTATGTACGTGCGGGGCTCATGAGTGTGTGTGGAGACTGTGAGAGTTCTTGGGGGGATTCATGAGATTTTGTGGGTGGGGGTCTACAGAGTTAGCGTCTGCGTCAGGCTTCAGAGAATTTTTTTGTGTGTGGGGATCATGAGAGTTTATGTGTGTAGGAATTGTGAGAGTAAGTGTGTGGGGCTCGTATGAGAGTTTGTGTGTGTGGGACTCATAAGAGTTTGTGTGTGGGGCTAATGAGAGTTTGTCTGTTTCAGGTATGGTTTCAGGAGAGGTTGTGTGTGTGGTTGGCTTATATGAGAGTTTGTGTGTTTATGGTCTAAGGAGAGTTTGTGTGGGGGGGGCTTTGTTAGATTTTGTGTGTGTGTGCCTGTGTGTTTGGATGCCTTGTTCTCTGTGTAGGTGTTTGGGAGTGAGCAACTATATAGCAACACATATGCTCTAACAATGCTAAAAAAACTAAATAGGAAAACATTTTTAATGTATTCCCATGTTTCTTTAAAAAAGGAAGATTAAATTAAAAAACTCTGGCTTAATATTAGTCTGCTTATGGGAAGGGATAATTATCTTGTCAAGTCTCAGTTTTTGTTATAACCGAGTTCTTTTTTAATATAAAACATAACTTAGTTATTTATCATTACCCAGGCTCAAGCACAATTCACCATCTCCCCTGAAAATCATATTGATTTGCAATCATGCATATACAGTGCTTATGAATTTCGGGGTGTACAGCCTCATTTGGTTCTTCCTTTCTGGTGACCAATAAAAAGAGGCATACATAAGTCGGTGATTTATGTATTTTGTTATGCACGGTCCTACTGAAAACGTGTTTGTGGCAGACTGCTCTTCGACTGTGTTAATTCAAAATTCTAGCCAAAAATGTGGGAGGAAGTAACATACACTATGAGTGCCGCCCAAGGTTACTAGCACTACAGCTCATTTCCCAATCTTCAAGAACGTACAGTACCTTGATCATGGGTGGGTTCAAACTTTAGGGTATACAGATGGGCTTTCCGATATCTCTGATGCATGCTCCTGACATACTTTGCTTATTGACCTGTGAAGGAAATGACCATTGTACAGTATGTGTGCCAAAGCCAGACTGGCCAGAAGTTCTGAACTCTCCTGAGAGCACAGGAGTAACAGTCCTGTGTAACAGGTTTATAGGGCACTATGAAGCCTGTTTAACTAACTATCATTTCAACAAGTGATGGGAAGGAAATCTAGTCCAGGCTAGAGGATCAAACAGCTGTAACACCTGGGAAACAGCCAACAGAATTATATTACAACACTATTCTCAGAGGCAATGTGTCATAGTGAAGTGTGTTTGCTGTAGTTCATCCAGCCTTTTGCAGCAGTAGAAAGAAGCTGTATGTTACACTACTGTATTTCTGTTCACTCATTCTTCCTTCGTGCTACTTGCTCATAACAGCAGACAGATGTATTTTACAGTGGTGCACACAACTGTTTCACTAAGTGCTATGATACAGAACTGTATAATGAATTATTTACACTGTGACTTGCTCTGCAAAAGACAACATACACTGTACAGTAATATAGTAGTCTATAGTCTAGCATTTGTTCTTTCACTATGTTGACCTGCTCATTTGTAAGCTGAAAACATTCCAATAGGCTAGCTTGGTCCCATTCACTTAAATACAGGGCAAGATTCAAATTATTCTACCCATCCATCCATTTTCTAACTGCTTTACCCAATACAGTGTCTATCCTGGCTAACAATGGGCACATTGCAGAGTACACCTAGGACAGCACACAGACACAGATATGCACACACTCACACCAGGTCCAGTTTTCCCAGAACCCCATTAAACGATTATTTAGACTGTGAGAGGAAACTGGAGCACCTGGAGGAAACCCACAAGAACATAGGCAGAACATACAAACTCCACACAAACCGTACCCCAGGAATTAAAGGCAGGGTCCTTGCACTGCGAGGCAGCAATGCTAACCACTGCATCGTACCACCTAGATCCCAAATACATAATTAAAAAAATTCTTCATTTTTTTCTTAAAAATAGCTTTAAACACCAAGCAAAAGAAAACAAACAAATTTTGACACTGTATTCAATGTGCTTCTTAGTAAGCATGTGGCTAGTAATTTATATGTGCCTTCTTTATCATTGGATTGGGTAATTATTCATTACACAACAATTTAATCCCCAATGCAGGTGCACATAAACATTAAAGTTTTTTAATCTTTTCTAATTATGCACATATACACCATTAGTTAAAATCAATTGCACATGAATAAAACAAAAAAGTACTCCCATAGGTCATAGGCAAAACTTTAATACAGCATCACGTCTTTATATGGTTTTTATAGTATTCCTAAATACAGTATATGGACTAAGGTCTAAATTTTCATTCAAACCATGAGGGTTTATAGTTTTTAAAGTATCCAATATGATTTTCTTGTTACCTTTGTCAAATTTGTCAACTATATGCTGTATCCCTCGCCCTTCACCTTGCCCTGTCCTATCTGGATAAGAGGAAGTATGTAAGAATGCTGTTCATTGACTTCAGTTCAGCATTCAATACAATCATCCCTCAGAAACGTATAGAAAACCTGAGCTTGCTGAATCTCAACGCCTCCCTCTGCATCTGGATTCTGGATTCTTTCTGACTGAGAGACCTCAGACAGTGCGAATTGGAAACAACATCTCTAGTACCACCATACTGAACACTGGAACCCCCCAGTGCTGTATACTCAGCCCGCTCCTGTTCACGCTGATGACTGCACTGCTAAGCACAGTGCAAATTACATCATCAAGTTTGCTGATGACACGACAGTAACAATGATAAGGCACCATACAGAGAGGAGGTGGAGCAACTAGCAGACTGGTGCTTAAACAAAAATCTGTCTCTGAATGTCGATAAGACAAAAGAGAAGATAATTGACTTCAGGAGGGCCAAAGCTGATCACTCCCCACTGCACATCAATGGCTCCCCTGTGGAGACAGCTAGAAGTACTAAGTTCCTTGGTGTGAATATCACAGATGACCTCACATGGAACATCAACACCACTTCCCTAGCTAAAAAAGCACAACAATGTCTCCACTTCCTGTGGCAACTAAGAAGGGCAAACCTCCCCCCCATACTATCCACATTCTATAGAGGTACCATCGAGAGAATCTTGAAAAACTGTATGATTGTTTGGTTTGGGAATTGTAAGGTCTCAGACTGCAAGTCGCTGCAACGAATTGTCAATACAGCAGGAAACATCATTGGAGCCTCCCTTCCGGCCATTCAGGAAATACTGTACAGTATACCACAAACACTGCACACACAAAGCCTCCAGTATTGTGGACGATCCCTCCCACCCCTCCTGCACTCTTTGCCCTCCTACCATCTGGTAAAAGGTATCGCAGTATACGGGCCAGTTCCACCAGACTACTCAACAGCTTTTTTCCACAGGCTATCAGGATCATTTGCACCCTGGTACCTACTGCACCTACTCCAAATCTGGAAACCTAGTTCTTTTTTGCCTAATGTCAGGCATACTGTCTGATGTATTCTTTGCACAATTCTTTGGACTATCCTGTAAAGTAAATTGCACTATGCAGATTGTACTTTATGTACCCTGTACCCTGTTAGAATTGTCTATATCTACATTGTCTATAGCATTGTCTTGTCAGTGTCTTGTCTGTATTCGCACCGTAGACCCGGAGAGCGATATCTCGCTCCTCTGTATACTTGTATATGGCTGGATTGACAAATAAACTTAAACTTGAACTTTGTTATCAAGACTTGTTTTGATATTTTCAGTTGCTACAAATTTCAAGCTTGTAGGCTGCAGGCAGAACCATGATTCTTTGTTTTGTAATATCTACAGTAGCTGTCACATAACCCATATTGTTATTCTGGACTGCATTTTTTCTGCTATATGTAGTTTCAACTGTCTGTATATACAGTACCAATGCACAAAGAGATCTAAGCATGCACATTGCGAGTTGGATTACTGTAATAAAAATGTAGAAGTAGATATTTATGACCTGAATTTAGTAAGCTAACAATGAATACATCTCCCACACGGATAATCACATTATCCTTCTCTAAACCAGTTTTCATGTAAAATGGGTGATTTATGCATTGCTGAAACTGTGAGTGAGTGGTGGCTTTGAGAGAAAGTTCATGGCAAAATAAATCTGTCAAATAAGGCACACCTTGTTTGATTGAGTCATTACCATTCAGAGAGTGTCAAATTCCACATGAGGAGAAGGAACTGTCAGGAGAGGCCCTGTGTGGAATCAGCCACACCTCTTGGCTGATTAAGAGGCTTGTAAGAATACCCAGCAGGTGAAGGGGTTAATTTGTGTCTATTTACTGTAACTTGAAAGGAGGGATAGTGAGGGGGGCAGTGGGGGGTTTGAATGGGGGGACTTGTGTGGTTGTGCATTTGCCAGGCTCAATATGGTTTAGGTGTGATGGAGAGAAATGGGGGGTGGCCTGCTGAGTCAGGGATGACTGGAGGTGTTAGTACCTGGAAGAGCTGATGAATTGCATGGCAAGGGGGCAGCACGCTTCTCCCCCCAGCTGAGAGAGAGAGAAGGGGAAGGGGGTGTAGATGGCACAGGAAACAAACAGGTCCTGAGGTCTCTTTACCTTTCAGCAGGTAATCTCTGAGCCAACCAGTCTGAGCTGTACACTTTCTGCTGCTCACTGGGGGCACAGATCATCATGCTAATGTGGGTGGGGGGGTAATAAAAAGAGAGAGTTGAGTAGAAGATTGCCATTGGGCTCCAGTTAATGGAGTGAAATACTCTGTAGCCTGGCTACTCAAGTAAATAGTGACTAGTGAGGTACTGGGTGTCATGGAGTGAATGTAAATGCTCTAGTGCCTGAGATGACTAGTGACAAGTTAATGAGCGGGTCATTAGGGGTGCCATGAGTGTGGTGTAAAGAGACAGGCAAGTGAAGGGAGAAGACTCTGCAGACTTCCCTGAGAATGGAATAGTGAGAGCTAGGATCCTGGAGGAGGGGGGGGATCTAAATGTTAAATTGCTGAAATGCACAACTAAGGTGACATGGTGGCAGTTTTCAGGTGTTAAGTGTGCTGGTGTCATAATATCCTGCATCTCTTTATAACCAGTTTGAAATGGGCAGTGAAAGGCTGTATGTGGATCACAATGCAATACTCCTACAGTACATTGTTTCAGAAATAACTCAGTGGTTGACAATTTAAGTCAGTGACTGATGGCAGACAGCAGAAGGTGTAGTACCTAGGGTTGGTGACCATGCCATTAGCATGGTTACAAGCAGAGCAGGCCCTTATACCTGTTACTCTCTCTGCATCCACTCCATTCCAACCAAATCTCCCCCAAAAAATGTCAATCCGATTTAACTACATGGATGGGTAGTTTGTTCCACACTCCCACAACTCCTTGGGTAAGGAGGTCCATCCTGTTCTCAGTTTTAAATGCACTTCTGTGTACCTTTTATTTTGTCCTCTAGTTTGTTTTACTGTTCATTCTGAAAAAGTTGAACAGTTGCTCTAACTTCCTCTTGGCTTTTCCATCACTGAGAATCTCTTCCCTTTTGCAGCAGACAGATAAAGATCCAAGCAATTTTGACAGCCTCCAGGATACTGCAACCCTTACAAGGAATAAGCAACTTTCTCAGAATGGCTCGATAAAATGAGTCTGAGAATAATTCTGCTCTTCAACATCACATTGCACTCTAGTTCTTTGATTTCATTGTCCCCTGTCGTGAAGCAAACCTTAGAGTTCAAGACCCACCTGAAGCTTTGTTTGGAATGTGCCAACAAACCAGCCTCTGCAATATGGAATATAGAAAAGCTATTCAAGTGCCCCCTGTTCTCTGTTTGCCCAGTTCATTAAGAGGCTTTGGCCCTGCAGGTCCTTGTTACTGTATTAAGCAGGTAGGAAACTGTAATAGGGAAATTGTGTATTAACTTATTAATTTTCCATTATCAAAGTAATCCTCTACATTTAACATTAATTATTCTTTGTTCTCACTGTGCTTGGTTATTTTGCCATACCCTGCTTTCTTCAATGTCTTCCTGCACTCGACTATGTTATGGTGGTTTATTTAAGTACTAGTTCATCACATTTGTTCACTTTTTCTGTAAACTAGGCTTTATTTTCTTTCTCAGGAAGCATGAAATCAAGTGTTGTGGTTGTGCATCTCACTTCACCTTCAAAGTGCTGAGTTGAGCGTTACAGTCCTCTTGTATTTTCTCCTTCTTTACCTCCATTTGTGAGGTTTCCTATTGCAAAGCAGCTCTACTATTCATTCTAGACACTCTATGGATGGGGCCTTGTCAATTTGCATGTCTTTTCCACATTGCAATCTTGTAGCAAAGTGAATACCAGATGTGGCTTTGGTACAGCTCTCCAGAATGATGCTAGGAGGTCACTGTCTCCTAGTCAGCCATAGTGAGGAGGTTGTTCAGGAGGGAATCCTATCTGATTTCAAACCCTCTCACCTGCAGCATGATTGGATGAACTGCTATCTTGTCCAGGATGTACCCATCTTTGTGCTAATAGCTTACTGGGATAGACTCAGGCTCTCCCTTGACCCTAAATTGGATGAACCAGCAAGTAAATGAATGCACAGATGGATGGATTCTCTGAGAAGCTCTTTTAGTATCTGTTTCATTATTGCATGTTCCCACCAGTAGAGGCTAACCTAACGGTGCGTCTTCCATGTTAGACTGAGCACAGTACGGACAGCCTACAGTATATTACAGGTCATAGAATGCGATATGGTATTAGTATAGAGAAGAGGAAATTGTAGGTGCTATCCACTGTTGTTTCAAGCTTTTTAGTGAAGGTGTATATTTATTATTGTTATTATTATTGTTGTTATTTTTATTTTATTATTATTTAATAATAACCTTTCTATATAATTAAAAAAGGCAAAAAAAAACAAAAACAAGAACATACAGAATAAACTATTAGTCTCTGTTTGTCGTATTTATGAATCATATTGGTGCATCTGTCTTATTAGCTTGTTTTAAGGCAAATAGTAATTGGCCCCTGCTGTTAGGATTTAATTATAATATGGTAATATTGAGATTGATTTCAGCAGTGTTGAATTGATGAACATGAAATCAAACTGTTCTGACAGAGATGCCTGGAGGTTCCTCATTGATTGTAGGATATTATTGTGGACTGCAACATGTTAATGATTTGAACTAGTAAGGAAACAGAGGGGCATTGGCTTAGAATATGTACAGTAGCACTTAAAAAGAAACTGATTTTGGGAAGTTCGAACATGGAAGATTGTCAAGTCTGTCTGGGAAGAAGTCTGTTAGACAAAACTTTAGATTCCAGAAATATAATAACCTGTTCCTAAGAACTGCTATATTCTGTTTACAGCTTTGAATTACTGCCACTGTAGCTTCATATGAGATGAGTGTGCAGTACAAATGGACTGCTCCCTGCAGTAGGAATTAATAAATTTTGTTGGTGCTAAGTTCCATAAATGACAAATCTTGAGGCCTTCTCATAAATTTGCACACTACTGTTTGAATTGCAACAGCTGGAGCTTGCCAATGTCTTTGTCAAATTATCACTGAATGCTGAAGCAGGCATAGGTTAGCATATTATCTTCTGAGATATTGCATTCCTTCCATGTGTGCTTCCTCTATGCGCTAACATACTTTTTGTATCTTATTTCCCTTTGGTCTGTATTATTAACAACATTGAGTGAAAGTCGCAAAGCCAATTACTGCAAACTGTTTAAGCACTGTAGTGCGGATCTGTGATTACAGTGCAGGGACAAATATAGAAGAGAGCCGGGGGGGGGCAGGGTGGGCTAATAATTTTATTTTAAAAGATAAGGAACAAGGAGGGCGACTGAGGAGACATAAATGTGGAAACAGACAAGATTGACTGTCATATTCACAGGTTTAACCTAAGTCAACAAATGGCCCTTTTTGAAAGATTACTTCCTCGATCCATCCATCCATCCATTTTCTATCTAGTTCATCCAATAGGGGGTCGTGGGGGAGCTGGAGCCTATCCCAGCACGCAACAGGCACAAGACAGGAGGGACATCATTCCATAGCAGGGCCGACACACACACACCTGGGCCAATTCTGCCACCCGGTTCCGTCCCTCAGCACCTGGGGCGCGAACCCGGGTCTCCGGCATAATGCAACAGGGAACCAGCCGCGTGAGCTAAAGGAGACCTCCCTCAGCTGAGGCAGCTAAGCGCAGGGAGGGCGCTAACATCACCGTATCCGAGCTAGCTCCACTACACTGTGGGTAGGGTCACTGATGGACCAGTAGGTGGTAGTCTCTCTTCTCCATGAACCAGAAAAAAGAAACTGGTTTTCATTTGGGTGGGACATCACAGCAAACGTCCCAGGACACTTTCTTGAATCTTGAAGGTCCATTGGCACTCTTTTATGAGAGTGGCAGCATTATCCCATCTGTTAAAATGGAGTTATTAACTGAAGTTCAGGGGGTATAACAACAACAAACTAATCTCACACAGCTGTTTCTACAGTAATTGCCATCATCATGCAAATTAGTTCTATATGTCAAACACAAACACCTCCCTTCATGTTTTGTCTGAAGCATCCCTCCTCATCTCCACCTTGGTTCACTCCTCTCTGAATGGGGTTCGAGCCTATCACCCTATGGCCAGGAGGCTGCCCCTTAACAAAGAGGGTTAAGTCAAACCTTTCCTACCAAATACATCCAAACATTCACAAAGCATCTGATTCTTGGATGTTGTTGTCCCTTGTAAAGGTAAAATTTTTGTCAAGGCATAAATATGTAAATGGGAAAGGATCTGTCACAGTTTTCAAAAACCAAACCACAATAACAAAGTGAGAAACAAAAAAAGATAGTTAGAAGTGAAAAGGTTTCCTCTGCAGACCACTGACAGGTGTGTTACCCTAACAATACATTTCAGTTTAGAGCAGTTTCATTCATATCTCACATACTGTATGTGCTCTAGTTTTCCTTGTACTGGTACTTTTTACTCTGGGATCTTATTGCTGTTGTTATACAGTCCGTGTTTTTAAACTGATACTTTTACTATAATTACCTTTTATTATTTTTTTTAATTTGTGAATTACTTTGAGACCTTGTTCATAAATGGAGCTATATCATATAAAAATTATGATGATGGTAACAATTACTAACACAAGAATTGAAGTGCTGGGGACCTGGGTTCAACTTGGGAAATGGGGTGCCATCACATGGAGTTTGTATTTTCTTCCCTTGTCTGTGTGGGTTTCCTTCAAGTTTCCTCCCACAGACCAAAGACATACTGATAGGTTAACTGGCTTCTGGAAAAAGTGACTCTTGTGCATGTGTCTGTGTTTGTCTATTGTCTATTGGAGTCCCTTTCAGGTTGTGCCCTGTCTTGCACCCACAGGCTTCGGCTCCCCTGAATTGAAAGAAGCATTTCAGAAACTGATGGATGGAAAAGGTCCATCATTTGCTGCTACACCCATCTGCTCAGCTTCCAATTTCAACCCCAGAGGGATCTGCTGGTCCAGCTGACACCAACTGAGATCGCTCTGGCCTTTCATTTGAAAAAACTCCTGTTCCCTCCTTATCAAATCCCCATGGTGTCCTTGTCCTGTCAAAATCCAAACACTCTATGTGCTTTAAAGTTCAGACTCAGCTTCCTGTCCATTGCCCCTGTGTGAAATCTGAAGCAATCTCACTTAAGACTGGGCCAGATAAATTGACACTCCATTTTTCTCCAAGTGAGGTGTTTCATTATGCATTTTCTGATGCTTTGATATTTAGATTGTTTTTTGGGGGTGATTAGATATTGTAATGTCATCGTCATTATTATCATCCAAGGTTAGAGACATTTAGCCTGCCTCTTGTTTGATATGGCTGCCAGCAGCCATATCACTCTGCAACTTAAAACTGGTAATCCACTAAAACTAAGCAGAGCAGATGTGAGCCTGGTCAGTACCTGGATGTGAGACCTCCTGGGAAAACTAAGGTTGCTGCTGGAAGAGGTGTTAGTGGGATGCTCACCCTACGGTCCATGTGGGTCCTGATGCCCCAGTATAGTGACGGGGAAACTATACTGTAAACAGGCGCTGTCCTTCGGATGAGATGTAAAACCGGGGTCCTGACTCTCTGTGATCATTAAAAGTCCCAGGGCATTTCTTGAAAAGAGTAGGGGTGTAACTCCGGCGTCCTGGCCAAATTTTCCATTGGCCCTACCAATCATGGCCTCCTAATAATCCCCCTCTGTGAATTGGCTTCATTACTCTGCTCTCCTCCCCACTGATAGCTGATGTGTGGTGAGCGTTCTGGCGCACTATGGCTCCTGTTGCATCATCCAGGTGGATGCTGTACATTGATGGTGGTGGAAGGGAGTCCCCATTACCTGTAAAGCGCTTTGAGTGGAGTGTCCAGAAAAATGCTAAGTTCAAGCTATTATTATTATTATTATTATTATTATTATTATTAAAGCCTGAGTGAGTGAGTCTGGAAGGTGACTGACAAAGTCAGAGTGGGTTCTGATGACATCTTTTCTCTGTTTCTTCTTGCCACTGTGCTGCTCTCTCTATCCCTCATTTTCTGCCTCTCTTGTGCTCTCTCACTCTCAAATCCATTTTAGTCAATATAATAATGTTCTTTTGGAATGACTGAACAGCAAAGTATTTCCAAAGCAATTATGTGAAGCAGTAAAACAATATATGCAACTTTACAGAGACAGATTAATGAAAGAATCCTTATAATTTTAATAAACTAGAACTAGAAATACAAAAAATGCATTGACCCTACTGCCTACTGCACATAGAGAAAATGGTATTAGAATGATTGTGAGAATAGGACTGTTCAGCTTTTAAAGCTTATCAATCTGAAACTCTCATCTAGTCATTTCTTGAAAGATTTGAGAGAGCCAGCCTCAACAAAAAATGGACATTACATTCTAGATGTCATAAACTTTTTGTATCCTATTTGCAATTCCAAACACATTCCCTTTAGTTACTTCTGTATCCTTTTGTTCATGGTTGTGTGTAAAGCAGTCCTGAAAAAGGCTGAAACCCCTCACCCACCGATTCCTTCTCTAACTGCTTTATCTTAAACAGGGTTGCCAGAGTCTAGCCCAGCAAACAATGAGTGCAAAGAAGGATACACCCTGGATAGGATGCCAGTCCATGACAGGGCACATATACTCACACCAAGTATGTTTTCCCAGAAACCCAATAAACCTACCGGTACAGTATGTCTTTGGTCAGTGGGAGGAAACCGGAGCACCCAGAAGAAATACTCATGAACAAGGGGAGAACGTAGATATTGTAGCACTCCAGGAACTGAACCCAGGGCCTCAGTATGATGATGCAACAATGTTAACCACTGCACCACCATAGCCCCCCGCAACCCTTCAGAAATGTTTTAATTCTTGAATTAGATCACATCATAATCCCCTCATAATACCTAAGTGATTCAGTTCCTCTAACCTGCCTATGTCTTTGACAGTACTTTTCATTTTCCTGCTGTTTTTTCATCTGTTTTTATAATATAATAACTGAAACTACTCGCGATATTTCATCAGGTCCTGCATACACATACTAATATTTGTTTTAAAATACTGCAGTCTAAACTATATACAGTATAAGCCTTTTGAAAACCTTTTTCAGTATCCCCACATGGTGTTGAGCAGAGCATTGATGAATCGGCCAGAACGTAGGGTTTCTAACACATTTTCATAATCTTATTCAAGTCTCTTGGCACACCCCTGAATCAGGAAAACATTAATATCACTCAGCAAATAATCAGAACAAGAGCCTGACTTCAACTGCTGGTAGCTGGGCGATGTCTGCAGTGATCTAAATCTAAATCCTGCATGAACACTTCACATCAGTTCTACTGACTCTACTCCATTCACTGCTCATGAAATTGAGGATTGAGGTTAAAATTAAGAGCAAGAGCAACACGTTCTTCTGCTCCTTATATATTATTCTTTGATATTATTCTGTTATGTTGAGAAATTTATCCAAGGTGATTTGCTTTCAAAAGTGAATTTACACAAAATATGCATAGCCAAAAGGGAATACCAAAAACTACAGAAACGGCAAAACAATACAAGATAAAGCAACTGAACTACTGTAAACTAGCAGACCATTGAATATCTACAGTAGGTCTCCTATCTAATAGATGACAGCTCTATGAATTGTATGGTATTCCTTATTTTCACTTTAAAATTTTGAATTGCTTTTCCTCTGCCTTAGTTTTTTTCTACACTTCAGGATATACAGTATTTTCAAAAAAGGGCAATATGAACAACTGAATTTTAGAATATGTAACAACCCCAACTTGAGTGTTGCTTTTGGAGAACAAGGTGTTGAGACAAATAGACAGACTGAAAGAGTGTTGCACAATTTACAATGTATTTCTTATACAGTGGTGTGAAAAAGTGTTTGCCCCCTACCTGATTTCTTATTTTTTTGCATGTTTGTCACACTGAAATGTTTCAGATCATCAAACAAATTGAAATATTAGACAAAGATAACACAAGTAAACACAAAATGCAGTTTTTAAATGAAGGTTTTTATTATTAAGGGGAAAAAAAATCCAAACCTACATGGCCTTGTGTGAAACATTTCAGTGCAAACATGCAAAAAAATAAGAAATCAGGAAGGGGGCAAACACTTTTTCACACCACTGTATATCTGGTATTTGTTTTTCCATTTAGATTTATAATCAGCTGTGCAGTTCAACATGGGACTGTCCAACAGCTGTAGATGTACTTCTTAGCAAGGTGCAGTGTTGACTGACAGTTCTTACCGATGTGTTGGCTTTTACACGAAATCAAAATAATGACAAGAGTGGCTGTCTTCATTTATCTCTTCAAATCTTTAATTGAAGTGAAATTATCTGTGGCTTAAAGGGTAGCTTAGAAACCTCAAACTGAACTACATGTTCTCTAGAAGGGGAAGGAGAAGTTAGGTGAGCAGACAAGTTTCTCTTCTGAAATCTTCTCAGGGTTTCAGGTTTTTTCCCCATGTTAGTTGACTGTATTTGTAAAGTGTTGGAAAAAAAAACACGTATTGAAATGTTACAAAACAATACCAAAAATGCCTCTCCAGGAATTCTTAAATTTGTATTTATATAAAACACCAATCAGCTTTCATCTTTAACCTGACAAACATTTTGTTTTGTTTAATTTTGCTTCATGCTGATACCCTCTGGGTTTTTTCTTTTGAGATTGTGGTTCTTGCTACATGAACATGCCCGTGTGTGGCAGTACTTTTCCAGCTCTGTCTCAGCTGACGTCTTTCATCTGCTGTGATACTCTCTCAGAATGTCTCTCCCACTCCTGTCACTTGCCTGTCTTTTCTCTGCTCCCACTCTCTGCTGTTTCTCGTTTCCTTCTTCTGTTCTCTTTCTCTCCATCTCTGTTTATCTGCTTTTCTCTTGCTTTCTCTCTTGGTCAGTCTTGAACTCGTAGATATTATTCCTCTATCTTGCCCCATCTTTTACCTGCGGTAGGTAAGCTATTCCTTCTGGCACCAATTTCCAGTGCAGAGCAAATAAATCACTTGTTGCAAAGGAACAAGTAAAGGTTTATTCCATGCCGAAAAGTCTTATTCAGGTGAGACACCTAGAGATGTTTCTTCAGGTGTCTATGTCTCCTCACCTTCTGAAGAAGATGTCTCACCTGAAGATGCCATGATTGTAGTACCTCCCTCTTAAGGGCGCTCTGGCTCTTTCACTTCTGGCTTGATTTTGTGCACCTGCCCCCTGTTCCAGCCTCCTATCCAGCCCACCTTAAAAGCCAGACGTTCACTCTGTTCCGGGCTCTGCATTGGTTCCAGTACCAAGCGAGTCCGGGATCTGGAGCGTCTGGTCCCATTCCCCCCTTTTTCCCCCCGACCCTTAACCGGATCCCGCTCCGGTTTTTAATCCTGTTTGTCTTTGTCTCGGATGGACCGCCCAGCTTTGGACTTTTGCCTCATCTTGGATTTCCCATTGGACTCAGTTTTGGATTGTTTGCCCCGGACTCACCCCCTAGAACACCTACACACCATGGACACGCCCCCTGTTTTCATTCCCGACTCCTGTATGCCTTTTTCCCCCGTGTTTTCCTCACTCTACCCTGGATTGTGTTGTCTGCATAGGGTCCGGAAAGAACGCTTCCATTACAGAAGAAGGCTCCACAGCTGAAATGCCATGTTTCTTTTCTTCTCTTTTCAGCATGGAATAAATCTTTATGTGTTCCTTTGCAGCCTATGCATGCTGACACAGCTACTACTTGAACTAGCAAAACAAAAAATACCTCAAAGGAAAGCATACCTCTGTAGGCTAGAGGAACAAAGTCTCTTTAGTCTTAGATAGAGGAAATTACCAGGGGACAAAATCCAAGTCTTCCATATCCCAAAAGTCAGTTGGTCACCTCTGTGTTCACCTCTGGGCAATGAAAACGAATCCAGATCAGCAAAAAAGTTAAATGCACCACTGCTCATTTGTAAATGATTTTTTTGGATCTTTTAATAAAGAAGTAGAACCTTCTCAAAGCAGGTTGGGCATTACTGTTCTTAAAAAAGTCAAAAAAACCTACCTACAGTATATATACAGCAGCAGCAATGCCACATAGTAGCTATTTGTGGAAGCAGTGCCAGAAAGATTTCAAGAAAGGTGCATTTGCATATTTATAAATAATTCCAAACAGTGCGAGAGAGAACTTTATTTTGCCAAAGTAGTGCAGGATGTGAAAATAATTGTGCAATAAAAAGTGGAACAATTCAAATTGAAAGTCCAATAGTATGGCTGAAAAAGCATAGAGAAAGATAGTTTAATGAGGAAACATTCCTGATGTTTTCTGTATGACCCTGTGGGACATAGCAACAGTACCTAGGGTCTAACAAAGTGGTGTGGCTTCAGACTGGTAAGCTACAGTAGTCACACTAGACCAGGAGACCTGTAAACTGACCTGTTTCTGGATTTGCAAGACATCCCTTCAGCCACCCAGTAGGTGGCAGTATCTCACACTAACTCACACCCAGGCTTATGCTGTACTGTATATAATGACATCATGTCTGGCAGTATGATGGTGTAGAAGTTATCAATGCTGCCTTGAGGGCCAGGACCCTGCATTTAGTTTTCATCCTGGGGATGTAAATCTGTGTTGAGTTTATATGTTCTGTACAAGTTTGCATGGGTTTTCTCAAGGTCCTTCAGTTTGCTCCCACAGTCCAAAGACATGCTGGTAGGACATGTTGGACTGGCATTCTGTCCAAGGTATACCCCACCGTGCACCTGTTGTTTCCTGGGACAGACACTGGCTGAATTGGAAGAAGCAGTTAGAAAATGGATGGATGTAAGGACATTATGTACCAGAAATAAAGTTCTCATTTTGGAAGTTGGAAAAATGTACCAGAAAGTCATGAATCATCAGTTTTATGATTGACAGTTCTTTTTAGAGGAACCTAAAGATTTAAAGTCTATGATACTGTTATTACCAACCAACATTCTGACCTTCTCTTTAGAAAAGATCTACTACAGAAATTTTAGTTTGGATTTTGTTCTGCTCTTAGCTCTTAACACGCTGTGCTGAGTCTGTAATTATCTTCTTCTAGTAACACATTCTAGTCTGTTGTCCATTTTTCTTATGGTAGATCTCTTTCCTGCATTTGATACCTCAGATTATGAGATCTTGTTGAGGCATCTGTAATTTCCTTTTGTCCTGGTTCTGGGAAGGTGTCAGGCCAATATGCTTCTTTTCTGTCTCAATGGTTTCAAGTAGAAATAGCCTAAGTGTGCATTGAGAGATGTTAAGTTTGGTGCTCCACAGGTTTCTTTACTAGAACCTTTTGTGTCTAGTGTATACAGTACATGATACCATTTGGTCATACTGTATCATCAGTCAAAATGTAGCTTGCCTCAGACTTATGGCACACAGATCTGCATGCATTGTTTCGTTACATTGCAGTGTCTGTCCTTGCAATCTGACTGAAATCCAGTCATTTACTGCATATGTTCAAAATCTAATCTTTCTAGAATAATTCTGATGACAATTCCATCCTTCTGTCCACAAGTGTTAAGAACTGGTGCAATTCTGATTTTGTACTGGTGTTATGTCAGTGATTAGATCTACTTTTTATCACTTGAGGAACATTGCTAAAGTCCAAATCTTCCTGGATAAGAGTGACACAGAGGTGCTGCCTCACAGTTTCCCATGTTCCCATCCTTCTTATCCTGACTTCTGTCATTGCTGCCTCTGCATTCATCTCTCTGATCACATCACCCCAGTGTTTGGGTCTTTGCATTGGTTAATTATGAGTTTTTAAATAGACTTCAAGCTAGAATTTGTAAGTCCTCCATGGGTCATAGCCTGTTAACTTTCAAAATCTACTCAATGCATATGTACAAAAATCTTTCACTGCGACCTGAAATTGACAATATACTGGTTGTGCCCAGATGCCACTTTGAAGTCGGTTGGAAACAGGTCTTTAAACTCTTATGCTCCGCAGCTTTGGAACTTCTTCCCTGTTCATGAGAAACAGAGATATTCAATTGGTTTAAAAGAAAATTAAAACATTTTAAGATGTGTTTTTAAAATTAACAGGATATGTTCTTGCATATGTCCTGTTTTTTGTTCTGTAAAGTGCTCTGGCATGCCTACACACGAAGGGCACTATGTAAGAATAAATGTGTATTTAATTGGATGGTATTCATGTGGTCAGTAGCTTGAACAAATCTCTTCTGCAGAGGATCTCCAAACTGGGACCTTTGCATTGGCTCCCTGTGTGTGTTTCAGTAGAATTCAAGGTCTCAACACCTTCATTCCCATTATTGCTTAAGTGAGCCTATAATCAACAGAGTTAGTCAACATTCAAGGAGAAAAAGAAGTTATATTAGTAATGTTATATAATTTATAAAAGAGAAATAAAAAGCACAGTAAATTGATTGTACATTAAAAGCTAAAGCAACTAGATAGGTCTTTAAGGCCAATTTAAAACTAACAACAGTTGCTGAATCTATAATGGATTTTGGGAGGGTGAGAAGTGGTGAGAAAGTTTTTTCAACTATTGTGGAGTCTTGTATTCTGCTGAGAGAGAAGGCTTTGTCACTCCCTGTGTGGAGCCTGCTCTTCAGAAGAGTAAGCAGGCCTGAATCCACAGATCTCAAATTAAAAGATGGACTGACTTCATGCCAAAAATCCTTAAAATTGGGATCCATTAAATAAATTCTGAATGGCTGTGGCTCTCCAGGACATTTTTCTCGAGCAATAGTAATTCATAGACATTACTGATGCTGCCTTAGGTTTGGCATCACACAGCTCATTGAAATAAATCAAAAAGCATCCCTTGTCATTGTAAAAAAGATAGGAACAAAGATGTTGTGGCCTTTAATTAGAGGTGTTTTGTTGAGTCACACTTGCCCTGTAGTAAAGTCAGTGATACTGGTAAACAATATGCACATTTAATATACTCATATATTATCTATACTATTATTTATACTATTTCATATACTTACTGATATAAGGAAGCCCATCTGCTTCAATCGAACACAACTTATATCCCACAAGACTGTTTTTTTTCATGGGATCTGAGGGTAGTATCTGGAAAGGAAGTTGATGGAAGCCTGTTTCCCACTATTTGTCACTGAGAGAGTCTAATAATTTAGCTGGTGGTTTCTAACATTTCAGCCAGAGACTGTAGAAATGGGTCTGTCTGTAACCTTTGCTGTCAGTCTGCAAAAGTATCATGCTCTGCCATGGTCCAGCTAATATTTAAAAATCACACCTTTCTGAGAAAGCAAAGTGATGCTAAGAATTACTATGGAGCTTGAGTGTTTTCAGTTTCACTGTCTTTACAATGAGAAACTTATAGGCAAGCTGATGGTTAACTGTCTGCAACATGTAATTACAGTTAACGAACAGTTACAGTACACCAATAAAGCTGGAATTTCCTCAAAGGTTAACCTGTGTGAGGCGCTCAGTAGCCACTTGTTACACTGAGCTACACTTGTTCCTATCAGAGGCCAGACAGCCTGGAGACATGACCCAAACATTAGGATACAGAGGAAAGCAAAACGGATATCTCAGTGGCTCCTGTTAATTATCCATCTGGCTTCCCTGCCAACTTTAAATGTATCGCCTCTTCTAGGCCAGAGATTAAAATTAGTGAAGGTTCTAATCAGTTAAGTGGTGTTGTGGCTGTAGAGAGGAGTCAAACAGTTCAGGTTTTAAAGCCTGATTTGCTTGTTACAGAGTTGTTTAACAACTGTGAAAAAGCCCACATCTGTCCTGGCTTCTATTCCTAATTATTTTGGATCAAAAATCCTTGTACTTAACCAGAAACTAGAAACTGTTTTCAGCTTGGGTCTACAGTAATAATAATAATAATAATAATAATGCAAATATACATGTTCTAAGGGTCACAGTGGTAACAGGCCACACCAGACTTCTATTTCCCTCCAGTGTATCCTGGTTGTGCCCTGGGGTCTCTTCCCAGTGGGCAGTGCTTAGTGCACCTCCTGCATGAGGCACCCAGGTGGACAGACGCCTGAACCACCTCAACTGGCTCCTCTCGACCTGGAGGAACAGTGACTCTACTCCAAGGTCCTCCTGAACTGACAAGCCCCGCACCCTGTCACGAAGAGTAAGCCCAGCAGCCCACAGAAACCTCATTTCCAGCTCTTGAACCTGAGATCTTTAGGAATAATAATTTTAATACTCCTTGCATTTATAGAGCATTCTACTTACTGTATAGAGGTGGTCCCATTTCACCTACCAGTGAAGACCAGCCAGACATTTTGCACTAGCAATACCACTGGACAGCACAGGACAATAAAACCCCGAGGAGAATTGAGGCTGGAGAGTGGTGTTGACCTCCCTGAAGCAATAAAGAGTTTAATAGTTTAATGACCAAGAAGTCAGGATGTCAGGTTTGACATTTTATTCAAACTATGTTACTTCCCACAGGGCAGTGTCACCATAGTGTGTAAATGTCCAGTTTTACAAATTGGTGTCCAGGAGGAACAGTGCTACCTGCTGGTCCATCTACACCACACACAAAAACAAACTGGTTTGCCTCAGAGGTTTTCCATCCCAGATCAGACCCAGTCCTACATATCTTCAGGGATTTGACAAGATCAGATAGTAATACAGCTGCTGTAAAAAACTGCTTTATATTCTTATTAAAAAAAGATCTTCTGTTATTATAAGGTGAGTTAATTATTTAATCTTACTGGAGCATGAGAGCATAAAACATTTTAAAAATTCAATTAAGAAGACTGTTAAATTAACCTTGACAATTACGAGTTAAGCTGGAATGAGAATATCTAGGCTCCAATAATAGGTTTAAAAGAACACAGTCTATTGAAGAATTAACCAAGTAGAATTTTGTTGAATCCTGAAAGACAGGGGACAAAGCCAAATCAAGGCATCACTGTACTTCAAATTCCATATTAACAATTGAACTTCTAAAAAAAGCACATTTAGATAAATACCTGAAATATTGTGATGATATGTCAGGCATATATACAGTATGGAATGTTCTAGAATGTTCATATCGTGGTAGTTGAAATCCTTCATGAAGTTGTCTCGATGACCCTAAGGTATAAACACATCATTTGGTGAGAGGACAAAATAACCTCTTCTTTTCTTTTACATGCCTTATGTTTTGCTATGACAATTTTTTTTTTTTTAGAACAGGTCAGTTTTGTGATTCTTTCTTCAAGAAACACAGAAGAATATGGCTTCTTTTTTGTATTGTAGTCCCTAGCTTGGACCAAAACTATGATATACTTCGGTATGAATACTAAAAAAAAACAAAAATAGTCGGAACGTCTTTACAGAAGGGGTGTATGGAATAAGTAACCCAGATATGTTTTGAAGCCAATACCCTTTAATCCTTTTATCTTTCAAGAACTCAGGGTTTCACTAGAGCTGAAGGTTGAACTGAAGAACAATGGCCTATTCTAAAAAATGCAGAAATACCCTTCAAACTGTGAATCATCCATCCATTCTCTAACTGCTTTTTTTCCATTACAGGGTTGTGGGGCAGCTGGAGCCTATCCTGGCAACCAACAGATGCAAGGCGGGATACACCCTGCATGGGACTCCAGTCCAGTGCAAACACAAACAAACAAAGACTCACACGAGGACCAAGTTTTCCTAGGAATCCAATTAAACTACCAGCCCGTCTCTGAACAGTGGGGAAGACCAGACCACTTGGAGGACACCAATCCAAACCCCATGCAGATAGCGGCACAGTCTGAAATTGAACCCAGAGTCCCAACACTACAAAGCAGCAATGCTAACCACTGCACCAAGATTTCCTTAACCACAGTCATTGGCCAGATAACCTATGGAAACAAGATATTAACCTTGGGTGTTCATTCTTTGTTAAAAAAAAGTTACAATAAAAATATAAAAAATAGAAAGATTTTCTTTAAAAATAATGGAAAAACTTTGGAAGAAGATAAGATCACTTTTTTGGCCATATACAATTTCCTCCATTTGGAATTTGTCTCTTCACATACCCCAACTTGCTCTTCATGAGACACACAAACAGGGAGAGAACCTTGGGATCAGAGCACCAAGTCAACTATTTATATAGTGCCCCTGCAGCAGTTGGGGTTAAGGGCCTTGCACAGGAGCCCAACAGAGTAGGATTCCTCTGCCAGCCACAGGATATGAACCTGTAACCTTCCAGCCACAGGTGCAGATCCTTAGCCACAGAGCCACCGCACTCCGATTTCATTTTAATTAGGATTTCAATAGGATTTTCATTTTTGATATGAAAATTTGATACCCTGATAATTAGTGAAACTAATTAACGACTGCTGCTGCTCAGCTCTAGGGTCCTGCTCAGCTCTAGGTTCCCTCTTCTCTCCAGGTGTGAAGTAACAGATATCGAGACCTAGAAAACCCAGAGGACGTCACTCTCCAGAGCTACATTACAAACCCCTTGAGTAAAGTTGATAAAAAACAAAAAAAATCCACAAAATAAAATAACAAGCTATGTATAATCAACAGCTCATAGTCTCCAAGCATCTCGTATGACAGAACTGAGAACAAGCAAACTCGTGAAAGAAACAGGCTGCTCTTTTCCAAGACCAGTTTTTAAAGAAAACACAGAAATAATCTTATCAAGAAACCTTTTATCGCTCTTTCTTTTCTTTAATATACATAACTATGATACATATTAATTGTCTCTTGATACTCTGTGTGCCATCTGCTTCATTTCTTAAGTTTTATTTACAGTAATTAACCATAATATCTCTCTAACTTAAATGGCTTAAATCTTAAAATGAACATACATTGTTTTGTTAAATCAAGAAACAGAAGTCTTTGTCACATGACTGCAAGAGAGATACAGTTATTGAATCCTAATGTTCACATTTTCCTCACTTTAACTTGCAGATCTTTCATGCCCAGGCAGGGCTATTGGCTTTTTACAGGGGGTCAAATGTATCATGCATTGTGAAGCACTGATGTGTGTTGACTCTGAGATTTTTAGTATCTGTAATTTTAATGAGCAAAAACAGGCAAGAGTAGAGGCAGCCAGATGAGGTATGGCCATTCCCCCTCATTTGTTCCGCATTCTAATGACATCACTGAGTTTTTCTGAAGGACTCAAATGGACTCTGCTTCCACTCTGTGGGCATTAGCTGGTAATGCCCACACCTTGAAGTAGAGAGCAACCACAGGTTGTACTGTTAAGAATAAAGCCAATACAAGTGCCAGCATCAGTGTTCTGCTGGCAATAGCGCAGAAGAGCTGTGATATACAGTAGACCTATTAGCTCTGAGCAGAATCAGTGTTGTACAGATAACACTGTTTTTTTATTTCTTCTTTCAGCACCGATTCTTATGCTTTTAATATGCCTACACTGTGATTTACAACATCGGACCATGAAAACACAATGGAGAACCATAGTAACCATTACTTGGGATTATTTTTTATGGTATATTACAGTATTACCACAGTCCCATGCAGTAAAACGGTAATATCATGTTCAATCCAGAGTTCAAAATCCTATTAAAAACCCTCATTATGATGGCCTGATTGGTCAAGTCAATTGATCTTCCTCTGCTAGTGCAGGGGTTGGGTTTTTCATCTGTGAACTCAAAGACAGATATTGATGGATTTTATTTAATATGCTGTAAGGATAATGACCTTTTTTAAATTTACAAATTAAGAACGATCAGGCTCAGAGAGTAGGACATTTTCAATCTCCGGGGCATGGCCGGAGTATAGGACACAAAGAGTATGTACAGTAAGTGTAAGTGTGTAAGTAGCACAGCTGGGATATGAACTGGGAACCCCCTGGTATTAAGCCCTTCACCTTCAACCACCATGAGATGGCAGATGCCAGTTTTCGAAAGCTGTGCCTCCAAGTGCTGCTGGATTAGCAAAACCAGGTGTCATCCTTAAATTGGCACTGCATGCCACAATCTGCAGCATGGATTAGCTGTTCTTTACTGAAAGGTCGTCCAAGAAGAGAGGAAAGATTAATTAAGGGCAGAGATGAAGGAAAAAAAGCAGTGGGTTTAAGTCAACAAAAACCTGATTTTTCTTCTCATCCATAATTCACCATCTTCTTTTCGCCACGCCTCGGGAAGCCAAGAGAATCATTCATTTCTCCCAACTGGGGGTCTAAACTGAGCGGTCCTACAGCAGCTTCATATTTCTCCTGTGAATTTAATTTGGCCTTCTTGCACATCGCATTGAACTGGTTTGTTTCAGCTCGCATCCGTTTTGTTGTGTGAACAAAGCAGAGATTAATTCCAGACTGCAAAGGAGAACAAAAGAAAAAAATACACACACACAACTTTGTGGAGCCTTCTTTGTTTGTCTTTTGTCAGCTTTGCATTTGGGATGTGGGCTCAATCATTTCTTAAAATCAGACTGCTGATGAAGTCTCAAGCACAATAGTTAACTGAGTTTCAAGTCCATCCCAGCAAAAACAAATCCACTTTGCTCCTGAGGCCCAGCGTAAGTATGTAAGAAATAGAATACTGCATACACAGCATAATGTATATACACACTTATGAACAGAAGTGTTAAATAAAAAAAACACTTCACTAAGATTTAGTCTGCTCTATTGTCTGCACGTGCTTCTGTTTAAAGTGTGTCAGGGAAATAAATAATGCTCCTAATGCATAGCAGTTTGATCAATTTCAAGTTTTATGAGCTGCTGGCCTTTGTGCAATTTGTACCGATGAAGCAGAGAAGCAATATATTTAATATGATTTGAACTCTGCAGGTCCGGCTGTGCAAATGCCCCGAAAATGAGTAACAAGCTGGAAATAGCCAGCTCTTGTACCTGAGCCCTGCAGCTCAGGAAACTTGAAGAAGCTCAAAGTGTAGTGCAACCTACAAAAGGATTTGATTGCAGGGATTTGGGATTTCAGTGCCTGTGTGAGATGGTATTGATTGGGTTCATACCAGGAGGGTATGCAATTCTCGTGCCTGCCAACCAACACCTAGGACAAAAAGACATTGAAAAAAATCACTTGACATCACTGGATACCAGTTTTCAAGCCCATTAAAAACAGGACTCAACAGAAAGTTGATGGCAAGTGTATTTAAGACAGTAGGACACAGTTCTCTTTGCCAAAAGAGCTGTGGGTATTTGGGTCAGATTGCCTAACAACTTTGTGGATCCTCATTCCTTGGCATCCTTGGCAAAGCAGCTTAGAATCGAGAGGCTACCAGAATCCTCCTCTAATGTTTCAACTGACTAATGTATTTTTTTAGATCGGTGATAACCAGATGCAAAACCATTTATCTTCGCTGAAAAAGTCATTTTCACTTCATCGTACAATTCCAATGACCCGCTGTCTGACACCCAGGGGAAATCAATGGCAGAGACAGCACCTGTCCTTTCGACAGAACAAATCGGCTGGCCCTGATCTCGACTTTTCAGGCTGCCTCTTTTTCAGTCCTTGCGACGGAATAACCATTCACAAGGAATAATGACGATAATGAGGATGTTTCTTGAGAGCTTAGTTATGGTAAGAACTGGCTCCACCTGTCTACCTTGTAGGATGCAGAGAGAGGAGGAAATCAAGGGGGAGATGAGCTAAAGAAAAAGAGATACAAAGAGATTCAAAAAGGTTTATGTGTGGTATTTAGAGTTTTTGATTACCGTTCACTGTAATGGGTGTACCCTGTCTTGTGTACATTGCTGGCTAGGATAGGCTCTTGCTCCCCCATAAGTAGGACAGAAGCAGCTAGTAGATGGATTGATTACCAGATAGTTCAGCAGAAGAAGAAGAGAACTTGGCTGCTGTCACCCCTCTTTAATCTTCATTATAAACTCCACTTGTGTGAGTCTTCAGAATGAACAGCACAGTTTCTGGAAAGGCTTGTCAAAAACTGAGGAGAAGGAGGGAAGGGAGGAACAATATTAGAGTTGCACGGGCCTTCATGCATCATTTCTCACTGACCTTTAATGCTCTTCTCCCACCTTTCACCCCATTAACTGCAAGAATTATTTTTATGGTGGAACAGTCGATCAGGATGCCAAGATAAAACCAGGATTAATTAATAGAGAATCAATGGTAATTCATCCATAGTATATTAAGTTATGGGTGAGAATAGCTGAAACATTTTCAGTGTTTTGTTTTTTGTTTTTCCCAAATCTTGAAATCTCTAGCCAGACGAAATGAGTTCACAATGTAACTGAGTTTAAGTGTTTCACTTCTTTCACTCCTCACTGCCCTAACCGATTCATGCCTCCAACTGGAGCATTGCTCTTTCTCACCCTGACGGCAATTTAAATAGCTTCATTTTCCACGCACACACAGAATTAGCTCCTCCTAATTGCTTCTTTGGGATTTCCGCACTATGGTTGTTATTTGATAAAATGAAAAACAACTCCGTCTCTCCAAAGATTGCATTTTGCAAAGAAACAAATAGCCTCAAGTGGCTTCATTCTTATTGCAGCAAGGGGGCGGGGGGAGCCGTGCATTTTCCATCACAAATGTGCAGCGAGAGAAACACTGGAGCTTGTTTTGTTGTTACCAGATGTCCTTATCCCATGCAGAAAATAGGATGGGGTTTTCTCAGTTCTAATTGCTCCTTGGGAAGTAAGCGGTGAGGAGAAATACTGTAACTACCCAGGAAGACATCCCCCTTGATTTGAATGATCCCAGAGTTCAATACAAAGAACCCGTTTCCACAGCTTTGAGCCCTTAGGCACAGCCTTGGCTGATCAATAGAAAACATGGTTGGAAGCAAATGTTTTGACCTCTGTCTTCCGGAGCAAACCATACTCATGGAAAAGGAGAGGGGAAATGCAGCCTTTAACCACAAATGATACAGCAGGGGTACAGATCTTCATCCCCCAGGTGAGCTTACAGAAGCAGGACAGCCTCAAGAAAGACGATTATTCCTCCTCTGGTAGCTGGTTTAGCTCGGATCAAGTCATCTCAAATCCCCCACCCCCCACCCTCCCGCCAGATCTGTTTCAGTGGGCTGTTGGACAAGCCCACTGTGGGGAAACAAACTCGGATCAAACGGACAAAGCAGCGATTATGGAGTTTGCCGAGATTATGCAGCATCAAGGAGAGGAGATGGCGAAGCGTCACATTGTGGTTAGGAAATAGATGTTGTGTTATTACTAAGCAGGCAGGGCCACAGGAGCCAGACATGGAGGACAACACTGATTCTTCATAGGATTAAAGTTAATATTGAGAGCCTGTGTTTGTGTCATCCAGTTAACGGGTTGTGTAATCCCCCTTTTTGTGCATTGTCTCCTTACCCCTTAAGGAAATATGAAATGTTTATTGAACTTTAAACAAATTCCTATTTTCTGAGTCTTGTGGAGGATATGGCTATGGCACAGTTTCCCCTGGGAGATGTTATGGGGGACACCTTTGCACTGCTGTGAAGGAGAGTGACGATCATTTTAACTTTCCAAGTACATAAATTGTCTCAGGTATGTCACTTCAGGACAGTTACTGAAGCTAAGACACAATATAACACCTCATCCCTCATTTATAACTCACTTGGTCTAAAGGTACCTGCTAAAAATAAAAGAACCTTACTTTGGTTTAGTCAAGTTGTTGAACGTTCTGTTGAAATGGTAAAAAAAAAAAAGCTGGGGTCCTTTTAACTCTCCAGAACAAGTTCTGGAAACTCATTTGAAGAAGCAGCTCCAGGAAATAATTATTAAGGGGGGCTTAGCACATAAGGAGTGCTTTCTGAGGAAGAATTTGAATTAACACAGATTATAACTGCTATCTATACAATCTGCGAATGATTTTTAATGGCTGGAGGGTTCATCTCCCTAAGACTAATGGCAGAACAACTTTTGCTCCCGTTAGGTGACAGTGATACCCTATATTTGGAAATTTATATTCTAGTGGTATTTTTTTCTGGTTTTAATACACTGATCCAAGATAATCATTTTGGTTAATGTTTTCTTAAAATCCCTTTTGTGTTTGGGCATCCCAAAAATTATCAAGCATCACCTGATAATAATAGACAGCTTCCTTACAGTACATGTGCCCATTGGGTTACTAAGGTGAGTTGGAAAAAATAGCAGGTAACCAGGAATATAATTCATGTATCCCAATTTGAGCCATCTTACAAATTTGTTTATCAGCACCTCATTGATTCAAGGGTCCTGAAGAGTGTGAAACTATCAGCTACAGCAGACTACCCAGGCACACTTTTTTCACAGTGCAGGAGGAACTGAGCCAGCAGAGCCTGAGGCTCGAACCCTGTCATCACCTAGTCCCGAAGAAGTATGACCAGCCCCAGGCAGCATGCATGCATATCATAACTCATAGTTTCCCACTGCGCCTCCCCCGTCGACCCAGGTCTGCAATCTGATGTACATTACCTTGCATATAGCTCAATGAATAATTCCCACGGTCAATTCAGATCCCCGGACAGACGGAGTGTTTGAAATGGAGATTTGATTTATTCAGGTATTCAAAATTCTAAATGGAGCTGACAAAATTAACCCAGACTGCTACCTGCAACTAAGCAAGAAGACTTGGACTTCAGGCTCACAGATAAAGTACAGCATAAGCGTATTTAATGAAGACAAGAGGAGAGATGTCTTAAGGCAAAAACTTGTGGGTGTCTGGAACATTGTGCATACCCATTCATTCTGATCCATCAAAAAATGGATTAATAATCTCCCGAGCAAGAGAATGACTCCTGACCTCCACATCTTGACCTTTTCTTATGTTCCTGTGCTCTTATTGTGTGGCTCACACTACATTGAGCTAGGAACCCCACAGAAAACTTTAAGAGCGGTCTTTAAGTGATCAAAGTTTCTTTAATTTAGATTTAGGATTGCCTTCCTCTTAGCTGGTAACTGGGGAGAGGGGAATTTACATTTCCTCTGTGAATGAACAATTTGACCTGAGTCATTATCACAAACTTTAATGTCATTTAATGTGATAGGGGTTATAACCTAATTGGGGGGCATGGTAGCACAGTGGTTTCTGTCTTGCAGTACTGGGGCCTTGGGTATCGGTTCCTGCAATGCCATCTGTGTGGCATTTTCGTGTTCCATTTTCCTCTCATAGTCCAAAAACATACTGGTAGGTTAATTGACTTCTGGAAAAATTGGCCCTGGTGTGAGTGTGTGTTTGTTTGTGTTTGTGACTGCCCTGTGATGGACTGATGTCCCATCCAGGACATATCCCGCAACCTTGTATTGGATAAAGGATGAAAATGGATGAAAAAGAACCTTGTTTTTGATATTGGATGTTTATTTTTCTTTCTTTTCAAAGGCATTGCTGATTAGGTGTGAGGAAGAATGCTTTATGGCCCATTTCTTCAATCAAATCTTGTTGAAACACATAGTGAGTTGGAGATCCTTCTGTTAGGATCTTTGCGGGATATTTGATGAGCAAATCCAGAATATGTTAAGAAATTTTCACAAGAAAAAATACTAGCAAGCAGATAAATATCCTTGGCACAGACAGGAACCTAAAGAATGGTTAAAAACGAAAGGAGGCCATATAGAAAAAAATAGCCTTTTGTTAGTAGTTAATTGACCAAAGGGCCTCATCCAGGTGGTGTTGCAACACAGCAATCAGTGTCGCCAGACTGGGGCTGTAATTTACAAAAACTAGAATGACTTAATAAAGAGGCCTTATCTAGCTATGGTAGTTAGTACTTAATTGTTCAAGGATTTCATTCAGCAGTTTCATGAAAGAACCCAAGGTATTGGCTTGAACAACATTGCTGGGTGGCCTGTAACATACTCCCACAATCCTTTGTGTAAATAAGTCTTTTTGGCAGTGTCAAATGCCAATATATGTGACCCATATATTTTTGGTACTGTCTTCTAGTGCCTTTTGGGGTCTTTCATAAGTATAAAACACCCGAAGAAGGCTCCACGGCCGAAATCTCTCTGGAATAAACCTTAACTTGTTATTGTATAAGTATAGTTGAGCAATAACTCTTTCCCAGCTCCCGCAGGGTAACAGCCATCCAGGATATATCCAGTTATATGAGAAAGTGAAAAACCAAGCAAACCCCCAACCTAGGCAACTTTGCAATTGAAATTAATTAGGTTTTTAATTGGTTTAGTTAAGAGTAAATGAAAACCAGAAACTCCCTGTCATTCACCCAGACCAGGAGAGAGATGACTGCTGCAGTAGATGCTAACATGTCATTACAAGACCAACAAATGCTGGAAATTAGCCATGTTAAAAGTGATTCTACTGGCCAAAATCTCTTGTTCCAGTAAACCTGTTGCTTTTGGGGTTGGGAAGGGATGGGAAGTGGGGGGGGGGGCGGGGTGTTCAATGGTGGGAGGAAGTGGAGATGTGGCGGGGGGGGTGGAGGTTGTCCAATTCCTTATTTCAAGTTGGAAGCCAATTTGATCAATGTCTGAGCAGGAGCCACTTTGCCGGAGGGCTGTGTAAACTAATGGATACTAGCTGGTCCAGGGGGAACATTGCTGCATTGCGCACACACACGTGCACACAAACCGACTGTCAAGCACAACCCAAGAAGAGCTGAGCTAAAGTGATCGGCAGGCAGACGGACAGCAGTGGCGTAATGAAATCTAGAAATGTTGGGGGGGGATGGCGGAAGATATTGCTTTGAGCCAGCTGGGCTCTCACAGGCTATAAGCTGCTATTACAGTTATTGGGAAGCAATTGCTAGCAATTGACAAGAGAGCACCAGGAGTTAGCAACAGGACTTGACAAGAACTCTCGCTTTGTCTCTCCCTAATATAATAAAGATAATGGCTGATAGAGTTATTGTTTTCTTTATATATATATATTTTGTTTTATATTTATATATTTATCTGTACACATGGGAAAAGCTGGCTGACAATTCCCAGATCTGTGGAAAATCTCAAGTTAAAAAAAAAACAAAGTACAATTACAAAGTTCTCAAAGAATCTTCACCAAATTCCTCCTATAAGAAACAAACTTTTGTGTCTCCCCCTGTTTTGTAAATGGGCTCATGGTGTTATTTGTGTCATAGTGGATAAACCATACCGAGAATTAGAATCCATCATTGTGTTTGTCAGGTGAATTTGTAGGGATCAATAATCCCTGGACTAAAAAACAAACAAACATTGAGGCATTCCTAGTCTTGTAGGAATAGACACAAAAAGCAAGTTAATAAACAGCGGAATGAGTCTGGGAGTGCAGTTCATTATTTTAGAAATCTTCAACCATTAAGAGCAGCATAGAAACTTCATCTAGCTCTGGAGATAAGAAGTCTAATTGACCGCTTCATTTAAAAATCATATTTTTTTCTCCATTACCCATAGCCGTCTGCCTTAAATGAGCAATTTTATTTAATCTGCTTTAACATCTAAGAACATAATAAAGATTACAAGTGAGAGGAAACAGTTCTACCATCTCACACAATCCTTTTCTCAGTGATTTAATGATCGCAGAATCCCATCAGAACCCCTCTCCAGTGCCCATCAGTGGCTTGACGTTCATGATGTGATTGGACTTGCCGTTCCACTCACATACAAACTCTCCTGTCAACTTTCCTGAACCCCTCCACAATTCATTTTTCTTTTGCACCCCCTGGACAAGGTCTCTGCAGTCAGACTGACAGAAAGATCTGGGTTGATAAGCAGAATTTCCACACACTGCAGTTATTGAGTCTGTCGTGAACTACACCTCATCAAAAAGACAGAAGGATGTGCAGATTTGCCTCCAGTACAATAATACCACACTACATGTCTTCAAGCGCTGTCTTTTTTCCCTATCTGATGCAGAATTCATCCTCTCCCATTTTCTACTGCAATGAAAAAAGCCTTATATGCTTTCTTTTGTCGCTGGGAAGTTTCCCAATGTATGTCTCTGGAAATGAACTCTCTCATATACAATGCAGAACATGAAGCTAATTATATGAAGGTTAATTATAATATTTAAACTCTGGGATGGACAGGCATCCAGTGTGTATCCTGCTTTGTGCCCATTGCTTGCCAATGGGCTCCGGCTCTCCTGCGACCCTGAATTGGATGAATTGGTTAGAAAATGGATGGATGGATAATATTTAAGATCATAGATTTTCTCCTAAAGCAAAATTCACCTTTTTGTACTGGTATTGATTTACCATTTTACTCCAGATTACTAAAGCATCCACATACCTGTCTGCTTGAATAACTCCCTGGTACAGTTCAACACCAGGGAGTTCATTTCCAGTGGCTTGAACAGAAAATATTGCCATGCACTCCTGTATGATTGGATACAATTTACCTTAAAGTCCTTTTTTCCCTTTTAAGTCCTGAAGTATTAAAAGAACAACTTAGTGTTATCACATGACAAGAATATAATTTTTAATCAAAATCCCCTAGATTGACAAAATGAAAATAAAAATAAATGAATCAAATAATTCAAAACCACATAACACACTTTTTTTTTCTTAGAAAGTTTAGCTTTCAAAAAGTGAAAGCCGCTTTGGGCCTATGCTTTTGGTCTCAGTCTCTTGGGATTATGAGCAGATTGGAATCCCAATAAACACACACTGTCCCCGAGGTATAGGAGTTAACTTTAACCTGCTGGCTGGAGGCCTGTTCATGCATAACCTGGCTTGCTGTGTATTCTAAAAGGAAGAAGAAGAGGGAAGTCCCAATACTCCATTTTTTAGTTTGGGCCTACTCCAATAGCCTCAGCCCAAAACCGAAAACTGCCTCTGTGTTTGAAGGGAACATCCCCCTCTCCTGATGAGGGTCCTAACTCCTGGGATTAAAGTAACCCCAAGCAGTGGGGAGGGACATGTTAACTGAACCCTCCGCCTCCCTCCTTGCCCCACCAGGGTAGGGAGCACAGGTGGCCTGGAAGAGTGGGTGGAAATGAACAATAAGGGGAGAAACAGACACAGTGGCACCTGCTCTCCTCAGGGGTTGTATGGGAGAGGCAGGCCCTTGCCAGAAAAATTTGAACGCTGTGGTATGAAAAGACTGTTTTGAATCTCTCAAGGGACCATATGCGGCAGCTTTTGGTATGGCTTTGGCTCTGCCTACTCTTGACAGCCTAATTCAAGGGGCCTGAAAGACAGGAGCTCACTGTCTTTCACTTTCACAAGAAGGAAAAACAACAGCCTGCTAACGGGGTGTGTCTGGTAAAAATCTAGTTAGATCTCTGGGTCTCCTTGGGCCTTATCAGGACGTGGTGTGGCATTCATTAGTGCTCGATAGGTAACTATCTTTTTTATGCACTGCATTTTATTACAAGGCTTTTGAGCCATCTTATTTAAAAGAAGAGTGTGTTTTGATTTTATCAGGTTTTGTCCTTGCTCAGGAAGGCAATGGTTATGCCAAAAATGTCTTTCAAGCTCATGGCAAAGCTGCTTTGTTCCAGGCTGTCTCAAAAGAAAATAAATCCCATCTGCAGGAGAAAATGAGCCTGCCGCTGTATTTTTCCACGGGTGCGTTTTTCTTTAAGACGCCATGCAGCAGCCTTATGTAAAAATAATCTGTGGACTTGAATACAAAGCACTCGCCTCATTTCTCATGACACAGCCTGAAGGTTTGTGCACGTTTTCAGATTGGGAGCTGGAAACTGTATCTGCTGTGCAATAAAAGCTTTTTGTTTCTAAAACATGGAGAAATGTTTAACCCTTTCATTCATGGAATGCCTTCGAAACTGACTTGAAATTGAGGATGTAGCAAAAGTTGTGAACTAAAACGCTGTTTTGTTAGAACATAATCATTCCAAACAGCCATTTTGTGGAGGATCCAGTGAAAACAGCTTAAACAAGATTGCAGAGGAGATCATTCAGAAGTCCCTTGGCTCTTTGTGTATAGAATATACTCCAAGTTTTAATTTCAAAGCACTTAATTTCCACATGTACACTCAAGTCCTTGCTTCATTGTTGACTCTGGCATCCTTTTCAGTTGACCTGTCCAGTTCTGTTCATTGTTTTGAATGGCTGAGTGTTTACAGCAGACACGTCACCCTGTAACTCACATCTGGCAACCTTCCAGAAACTCAGCAGGTGTGAGCCTGGTCAGTACTTGGATGGGAGACCTCCTGGAAAAAACTAAGGTTGCTACTGGAAATGGCATTAGTGGGGCCAGCAGCCCCAGCCCTACCGTAAGAATTATGTATCATTACGTATGTTGCTGTTTCCTGTTACTTGTGCACTTTTTCCCATCCTTCTCCCCAGTTTGGAATGATTGCTGGGAATAAGCCAGTGGACAAGACTAGTTGATAAGCCTGATGACATAATTTAGAGATAAAATAAATTCAACTATTTCCAGGTAGTCAGGGGTCAGGGGTCAGGGGTCTCCAGTCCTGGTACTGGTGGGCTTGTACAGTAAGTCTGCAAGTAAGTTTCTATGTTTTTTTTTCAAAAACCAGTACCCAAACAAGTGGGACAAGTTGGCTCAATCAATTCATTAACAAGATGGCTTAGATTGCGAAGATCAGAAATGGAATGGAAACCTGCAGAATCACCAGACCTCTGAGCTCGGTCTGGACACCCCAGCCTCAAGTCATCTTCTTGATTCATATACAGTATCTAGGCATGTAAGGCAAGGATTCCTTCAATTCAAAGCAGGTGAACTGCCTAAGTATACTTCACCAACTTTCTTAACCACAGCACAAACAGACAGACTGCAGGTCTCATCAGTAGTACGTGGGGAGAGCATTTTGCTAATTGAACATTTTCGATGTCACGGGGAGAGTTTGGCATGTTTTGTCATGCAAGAAAATGTGACAAATACGCCTTTGTAAAGTTTGCTGTGTTCTGCTATTACAAATTTGAGTGCAAACACAGCCTGGTACCAACAGACAATCTAATGCAAGGGGTGTCAGACCCCATTCCTGGAGGGTTCAGTGTTTTCTGACCACAACTTTGACTTACAGAATTCATCTAATCATTTAAATAAAGGCTACGTTTTATTACTCTTAACCAAGCTCTGAGGTGGTTAATAGATATCTGTACTTTTCATGAAATAAGCATTTGGAGTAAACACCTGCAAAACCTCCTATGCGTTTAATTGAGAAAATTATTAGGGTATTATTTTAATTGAGTTCTCTAATTGGAGCACTCCAGGAGATACTACTTACCACCCCCTCCCCAGGAACTGAGTATAAGCTTCCCTGATGTAATAAAATGTGTACAATGGAGTCTGTAATGAGACACAGGCAAAAGGTAAGGGAGTAAAGAGAGAAGAGAATGGTTGGCTCTCAGAGGATAGTAGACTTTGTTACAGTGGTTGTTTTGCTTGATGCAGCCTTTGTGAAATTGCTTTTTTTACATGGTCCACGTCTCCTGGGGGTTATAGAACAGTACTTTTACTGGCTATTGTTTCTCTTTGGTTTTGATGATGTCCTTCCAGAAGACAGTTCCTGTGTACAGTTGGGCTTTGTTGCTAATGGGGGAAACTTGGCAAAGTTTGGAGAGAATTGTAGCAAGGAGGCATGTGGGAGGGTGGGGGGGGGGGGGGTGGTTGCTGTTTCCATTTAGAAACATACCAGTCTGGGTCATCTTGCATCACCTTCCAGACGCTGGCCATGTGAGATAGCTGGCTGGCTGATATTGGGTTACAGAATATCGCTTTTTGCTTACCAACTGGAAGGTCCATAGCTCCATTAACCCTGGTGCTTGCTAATCTGATTAAGATCTGCTGCATCAAACTGCAGCAGGGAGAGAGAGCGCTGCTCCACTGCGGGACGCAACTCAATTTGCTCACTCTCAGATCCTCTGAAAGCCTCTTTCGTAGCCTGATTCATTGCATCTCAGATCACCACCACAGTGCTGAGTCCTCAGCATGAGCAAATTTTAGGCTCTCAGATACCAAGATCCCAGCCTAGCTAGATTGAACAGCCTGGCTCTGAGAGTGGAATAATGCTCTTTTTTAACACAATCAGCTGTCATGCTGTATACGCAGTGCAAAGTGTAGAATCTAAATCAGCTGAAGAAAGGTTCCAGATACACTATACACCAGCATGGTTTCTTTTAGTGTATGTCTCAATACAATATGTTACAAAAAGGATAATGCTTTTTCTAAGAACCCATATAAGACAAGTATACATGCTTTAATTAACCATTGATCTGCAGCTAAAATTTAGAGAAGATTCTTTTATCACTGGAAATAAGAGGAACTTCGTTATGCAAAGGTCTATCAATGTGTAGAATAAGATATCCATATTGTTGAAAAAGACTCTCTGAGATCCTTGGCTACAAACAACATGATACATTAGATGGACCAAATGACTCATTTTCATTTATAACCCCCCATACTCTCATTTGTTATATCTCCCATTCAGAATTGATCAGTGTCAACTCCACTTGTGTTGGCAAAAGCATTGTCCACATGCTTGCTGACGTGTTCCATCCATCCAGAAAAGGGGAAATATGTAGTTGAATCCAAAACACCATTGCCTTTATCACAACATTTGCTGGGATGATGGTAATTCAGGATCCAATTCAAGATCACAAGGGAACTGAATCCTATCCCAGCAAGCAACAGGCACAAGGTAGCTCTGGTTAGAATGGCAGTCCATGGCAGGACAGACACACAGACACAGACATGCACACACTGTCACCAAGAACAATTTCCCCAGAAACCAATGAATCCACCAACACGTATGTAAAAGGAGTAAACTGGAGCCCCTGGAGGAAACCTGAAGACAGGGAGAACAAATAAACTATGTGCAGACTCCATGCAGATCCTGAATTGAACCCAGGGCCCCAGTGCTAGCAAGGCAGCAATATTATCCACTTCATCATTGTTCCGTCCACTAGCATGATTTTATGTAAGCAATGTAGAAAGCATATTTTATCCTTACTTCTATATCACAATATTTTACAACTACGAAACCACATTACAGGTAATGGGGACTCCCAATGGGGACCTCAATTTTATGTCTCATCCGAAGGACAGTGCCTGTTTACAGGAGTGTCCCCATCACTATACTGAGGCATTAGGACCCACACAGACCACAGGGTGAGCACCCCCTGTTGGCCCCACTAACACCTCTTCCAGCAGCAACCTATGTTTTTCCCTGGAGGTCTCCCATCCAGGTACTGACCAGGCTCATACCTGCTGAGCTTCAATGGGTTGCTAGTTGTGAGGTGCAGGGTGGTGTGGCTGCTGGCTACCTAATAAAGACTTCAAAGCTCTTTCAGTTGCACAACATTGTGAGGAAGTGAGAGGTGGCTTGGGCAGAGAGTGTCCTATTAAGGAGAAAAGCAGGGTAAAATGAGCCTTTGGCTGATTAAATAATTAGTGGCCAAAGGGAACGAGATCTATCTAAGGGAAAGGAGCCAATAAGATAAGATTCTGTGTGGAATTGACCACACCCTTGTGTTAACTGAGAGGCGTGGAAAAACAGACAAGAGGAAAAGTGTTTCAGTTTGTAGGATTAAGTCGGAAAGGAAGGGAATTCAGTGTTCCGGAAGGAATTCTTAATAGTAATAGGTCGGGCTGGCTTACAGCCCTCTGGAACTCAGTGACTGAGAGAGCCTTAGCAAATGTAGCTTAGACTGTTGTAAAGGTTACCACTGGTATCGGACAGATGAACTTGATGAAAACTAGGAAGGTGGAGGTTATGGTAGTTGTTATTGTTGTTAACTACTCAGAGATTAGTGAGGGTGAGGGGGCAGTATGAAATGATCTCAAAATACTAATGAAGGTGAGGGAAGCAGTGTAAGGCTATCCCAAAAGGCCCAAAGGGGAGGCAGAGTGCCACCTATTGAAAGCTCTGAAGGTGAGGGATGGCATGGAAGTTTGTTTGCCAGGCTCAACGGGGTTGAAGTGCATTGCTGAGGAACGGGATTTGCCAGGCTGAACCAGGGCTGACTGGATACCTGCAGGAGTGGGGCAACACCTGGCAAGGTGCCCATGTACATTCTCCCCACAGCTGAGATTCTAGATGGCACAGGTGGAGTCCTGAGTGCTGTAGACTTTACCACCACCAGACCGTTGTGCTGTAGCAGAGAGCATAAGAGAGAACAGATCATCTGCTGCCGTTTCAGGAACATTATACACAGATATGCATATTTTTGAATAATGTTTATTCTGCTTTCATTTACTGTTTGACTTTCAATTAACATGTATGTATCACCACCAGTATAAACACAGATAAACGGCAAAAACATGTATCTTTTTTACATTTATATACGAAATAAGTATTGTACAAATATGCTTTGTCATTACATCTGTAAAAATATAGCAATGAAACCTACAGTATTATCATGTAGTTGGTTGCACAGTGTCCTGGCCGAACAGGATCAGCCAGTACAGCTAGGCTTGAGAAGAATGACTGGTTGTTAGCCTAGGCTTGAAAGAAAAAAGAATTTAGTGAAAGAACTGAGTGATTTGGCAACATGAAGTAACTCTCGTGAACTTCAGTGACTTAGATTAGAGAGTAGTAAATGTTGGCTATATGAGTCACACCGGTTGTAGAATCCTACAAAATTTAGGAATTTCTAGCAAAATTGTCCTACAAAATCTATGAATGCATGAGAGGAATGCTCCTTCTCCCAGAGAGTCTCAGTCACTCATGATTTGTCATTTTTAGGACTTATGAATGCAGGTCTTAGACTGAGATCTGCAGATTAAGGCCTTTTATTGCAGATTCAGGCCTTCTGAAGACCAGACTCCACACAGGGGAAGACAGAGCCTTCTCATGTGTAATGCTACTGCCTCCACTAAAATCTATTATTATATATAATGAATCATTATATGAATCTATGGATTCAGGGACTGTTAGCAACTTTAATTTGGACTTAATGACCTATTTTATCACTTGATCTGTTAATGTAAAATTAATTTACTATGGTTTTCATTTCTTGTATAAATTGTATAATATTACTACTTATCATCACACTCGTTGTTGATTGTCTGATTATGTTGATTGTTGGTCCATTCAAGCAGTAATGAGAATGAACAAAAGGCCAGAAGGTATTCTGTGGCCCCGCAGGATTTGATTTTGAGGACCCAGCTGCAAACAGGGAGACCCTAATGTAACATCTATACAATTCCAAGGGGACCTAATTTTTTTGTATTCAAGAACATTACTGAGCATTAACTTCTCCTTATTTTTGTTGTGTATCATTGTTTCACTTTTGGCACGCTGAGATAGAAGTACTTGGAATGATTTGCCCAACAGCAATGATATACAAAAAGGAGCTAGAATCAGAAAACTCTGTGCACCTCCACTGAGCTGCGGTTCAATGTAACACCTCATTGAAAATGGAGATTTGCAGAGAAAATATGCATTCCATCTAAAACCCATCGGCTTTCATAATCTGACTAATCATAAATCATGAACATGCGGGGCAATTGAGCGGGGGATAGGTGAACAAACAGACACAGATGCTCAGCTAGCTTGGAATTTTCTTTAACCCTCTCCAAACAGGATAGGTGCTTTCAGTGAATTGTTGCTCAACTAATTCTGCTCCTCATCAGAAATGGCCTCCCCCATCCATCTATCCTGTCCTGGCGAGCAATGGGTGCAAAGTAGGATACACCCTGAATGGGATGACAATCCATCACAGACACAAACACACACATACACACCAGGGCTAAATTTCCCAGAAGCCAATTAACCTTACAGTATATCTTTGGACTGTGGGAGGAAAGTGGAGCACCCAGAGGAAACCCATGCAAACACTGGGAAAACATACAAAATCCAAGCAAAGAGCAGCTTAGGAATTGAACCCAGGGCTCCAGCGCTGAGAGGCAGCAATGCTAACCACTGTACCCGCAGAACAAAAAAACAAGCTAAACATGTATGTCCATGTACTACAATGTTTGCCTTTCACTTGGACTAAAGCATTACCTGTTAGTAGGCACATATTAACCATTCATATTCATAAGCCAATAGAATTAGGCAAAGAATTTCTCACAGAGAAGTGGCACAGTAGGAACGATTTTCTATGGTGTCCTTAAATGAAGTTCAGGAGGGATGATAACATCAAAATGTCACTTTCACTCCAGCTGTTCTAAATCATAATCATTCCCGATGCTACATCTCAAAAGCTATTGTAAATATACCAAAAGTAAACCCATCTTTTTGTATTCATCTCACACATCCCTCTACCACCCCACCTCCACCTGTGAAGTGCCCCCTTGGTTAACTCATATCTCCTGACTTCCTTATCTTATGGCCAAGGGGCTTGCCCACAGCCTAGAGGATTAAGCCAAAGTTAATTATGCCTAAATATTCCATAAACTTCCTCAAGAGCGTTTAATTATTGGATGTTGTCATTCCTCATGAAGTGTTAATTCATAATAGCTGAAATATATGTAGCAAAGCACAAGGCACATCAATGAAAATCAAACTACCTCAGACCTTTCATGTACCAGCGTTTGGCTACTGTGTCTCTTCACTTCTGTTCTGCTGTTTCTGTCTTGAAGTTCTCCTCACTTCTCTCTCACCTGACAAACAGGCCTAGGAAAAAGGTTCTCACAGATGAACTGGCAGTCAGCATTCCTGAGATTCACTGAAAAAGTCCAAATGTTTTTTTCTGTTTTGTTAAAATATAATGGGGCATTGATATCTGCAAATTTAATATTCTCAAATTTGCTTATTCACAATTCAGTCTGGTCGATGGGGTATTGTATGGAAAAAGAGTAGAACTGAGCCAAAAGTTGTGAAGTGCAACTTTCAAATCAGGGGCATATCAGACTAGGATTGTGAGATGAATCTTGTTTGTGACTGAGTCTCTCCCTACCCCCTGACCCAGTACCCAGCCTCTGCATTTCAACATGGTCTTGTTTTTGTATTGTAATGAATGCTACCGGTAGTGTTGGTGGTACGGGCAATCACAGGCTGGAGATGACTTTACAGACTCACTGACAGTTCTAACACACTTCATTACAGTGGGGAGTCCTAATCATGAAGGCAGAGAGAGAAAGTGCAAGCATCCGTTGCACACGGAGGAGAGATTCATATTGTTAATTGTGCCTAATTACTATATTAGTTACAAAAACATGTTCCAAAGCATAGGTTTTTAATTATCGAGGAGTGTTACATACAGTATGTCTTTTATCCATACACAATATATACCATAGAGCATTAAGCATCAGTAGAGGTATGGACTTGGTTATAAGCAACTTTGTCTATAACCAAGTTCACCCATATACCAATGCATAATTTGGGATTTGGTTCTCTGCACTGAACCCTCACAAATTTTGACACCCTACTATACAGTATATGTATGTGTCATGAGCTGTACTTTTTGAAATGTGTATTGTTGTTCTTGTCCTTTAAATAAGGTAGTAGAATGCACGTTTGAAATTTAATACAGTGCATACTTCCTACTCTGCATTGCTTATGAAGGCAAAAACTTTTGTCTTCATCTGTATGCTTTCCCACATTCCCTAAGGGGACCACAGCAAAGTCAGATGGAAGGTTGTGCCACAGTAATGTATACAGTAATGTGCAAATTTCCGATAGCAGCTCAAGATTTGTCATTTATTGAGCCTGGGAATGTAAAAATGTTTTCATCTGCTACAGTGATGAGCTCTCAGTTTTTGAAAACTGATTTAACATGAAACTAACTCAAAACTAAAAGCAGCTTGACATTGCTAGGAAACATTCATGGGCTCAGTGTTTTGGGGGTGCATGTTTATCCTCTTCTTAGATAGAATGACTTGATAGACTATAATACTGCAGAAGCTTTTTTATTAAATTAATTTTGGAGCTCAACCATAGCTTTCACACTGTCACACTGAATTTTCCTTCTCTCACTTTTATTTCCTATGGGTTTACCATACTTTCACAGTATTACTCTACTAGGCTTCTAGTACCAGAAGCCTAGATCTTTTACTCTAGTTAACATTATAAACACTGTCTGACACTCATACACATCTTTCAGAATTGCTAACCCAATTTAACTATTATAGATTATAGATTATAGATTATAGATTATACAGTAGATTCTTCTTCAAGTGCACGAGAATGTTGATATGAGGTCTCATTCACAGACGAAAATAACTTTGCATAGCTTGGCCAAGGCTGCATAGAATATTTGACCTTACAAGATGATCAAGAAGAGTAGGATCTCTTTTCCACCCAATGCGTGGTCATCCTACAGTGCAGCTACTGTATCTCATTTAAAGGGTAACTTTTGCTTTGTAAATTTGAAAATCAAACTAGAATTTGCAGTTTACTGTTGGGCTGAAAAAATACCCATGTTTTCTGTGTTAGGTGTCAAACTTAACAACCCAACTGACATTAAGAGATAGGTGAATTAATGTGCTCTTTTTGTAAGTTATATAATCAGGGATAGCAATCAGGAGGTTGAAAATTAAATAGAAGGTGCAGGAAGCTGATGAGCTAGAAAAGGTGAAGGGATACCATAAATACAGCATTTACAGTATGCGGTGGCACAGATGTCTATGGTGTTATGCGGTGGGATCATAAAAAAACAGAAGACTGTAATCAGACATAGAATGTTTAAATCATTAGAGTTTTGTGGATAAGATGGTATTTTTAAGAATGCATAAGCACCACCTTGGTGGCATAGCATTCTGATGGTTAGCGCTTCTTAATCTCAATACATAGTGGCCTTGAGTTTGATTCTGGACTTGGCTGCCTGCTTGTGTCTCTGTGAGATTCCCCCAGAGCCCAGCAGGTTAGTGTAAACACCTACCCTTTTCTCACTGAGGTTTATCCCCATGAGAAAGGCAGCAGGCCTCGCTCATTTCATTATCTGCGGTTGGGGGAAGTGAATCTAGTCCCTCTATCCCCTCTGATCAGTCCTGGTTAGAGGCGATCACAGGTATTGTGAGGTATTGACTACTCATGTGTCTTCTTATATCCCCCTAATTCGGGACTAGCACATTCTTAATCAGCTCAGTTTACCCTCATCCTTCTGTACATGGGCCCTCAAGCCATTTACTATTTGCTTTAATAAATGGTTCTAAGGTGTATTATTTTAGACCTGAGAAACCTAAACTATCTCCTCCATCAGCTGTGTCCACACTGCAGATGTTCAGATATTGGCTAAAACATGTTAATGAATATATTTTACTTTGCAACAATTTCCATTGCTTAATATCCTATATTCTAAATGCTTTATCCAGTATAGGGTCACAGGGGCGGCAGACATACACACACACTCACACCAGAGCCATGTATCCCAGAAATGTATTAACCTAGCAGGTGTATTATTTTAGATCTGAGAAACCTAAACTATCTCCTCCATCAGCTGTGTCTACACTGAGGATGTTCAGATATTGGCTAAAACATGTTAATGAATATATTTTACTTTGCAATAATTTCCACATGAAAACAGGGAGATCATACAAATCCCATGCAGATGTGATCACAGGTCTAGAATTGAACCCTGGGCCCTAGTACTAGGAGGGGCAGCAATGCTAACCACTGTGCCACTGTTCCTCTCCTCATTTATGACTTACTGTGCCTGATTGTGCTTTTCTTATGACTGTGCTTTCCTAAACACCACTTTTACCATGACATATCACTGCACAGTTTTATAAGGGGCACAAGCATATCACATCTGAAAAGCCTGACTGTTACAAAGAGGAGTGGTACAGTAATTTAACAAGAAGCACAATCTCCTGCCTGCTTTCCACTTGGCTGTTCTGGGATTTATGTAGCATACAATTAAGTGTCACTGTTTGTCTTTCCTGTACCATTTCTCCCTATTATTTATTGTATCTTCACAAAGCCTTTTTCAGGAGGTTTAGTTGCTGTGCTGGAAAATAAACAAAATTAACTTTTCATCCCACCGGGCTCCCAGTCTGTTTTCCATGTAGGACACTCTCATCATCCCCTGCTGAGGTGCAGTATCCCAAGGAATAACACAGCAGCTATTACGCACCTGCAGCTCAGATTCAACTAAACTGTACAGCTGATCTGGCGGAAAGGGGAGAAATCACTGAGCCGTAAAAACTAGATTGGGACTCTGACACTCCCTAGTGTGAGGTGTCTTAAAATAGGAATTTTGACATTCAGGTCAGGGTGAAAAAAACAGACATAGTAGCCGTAAGGTACAAGTTCAGTGCAGTTTATTTACAGTGTAGGGAAACGCAGAACCTCAACAACAAAACAAAAACTACAGTAGCTCTTCTTCAAGCTCCTGACTTCTTCAGTTTCTAACTAAATTGGGCAGCTAGGCTACATACCAGTTTTCCACAACAGTCTCTTTGACACTCATCAAACCTTTGTGTTTGCATGGGTTTCCAACATGTGCTTCGGTTTCCTCTCACAGTTCAAAGATTTTCTGGCAGGACAATTAGCTTCTGGGAACATTGGCCCTGGTGTGTGTGTATCTGTGTGAGCAATAGACAGGTGTCACGTCCAGGGAGTATCCCACCTTGCACCCGTTGCTTGCTAGTATAGGCTCCCCTGTGACCCTGAATTGGATAAAATAGTTATTAAGTGGACAGATGGATGGTTTGGTCAGACCTTAACTACGAGAGAGAAGAGGCATGATTCAAATAGGGAGTTTTATTGGGGTAACTGACCTGGCTGAGAATGACATTCTGCCTAGGCTTTAAGAAGGCTGAGCCAGGAAGCTGCTACAAGGATGAAGATGAGACACATGCAAGGGAGTGAGTGAGATTTATATGCAGATGGAGGTGGGCAAGGTTAGGGTGTGACTTCCTCCAGAACTTCTGTGTTAAGTTCACCACAAACAGTATCCTACCATGGAAGGAGGTGGCACCTTTCCATAGCAGGGCCTATGCAATCACAATTAGAATACAATTCAAAGACACCCATCCACCTAGACAGAATGCCTTTGGAAAGCGAGAGGAAATAATCATAATTATCTTTTAAGATTTTAAGATTGTTTTTATATCCAGATTTTTCTGCACATGAAATCAAGTAAATACGCTCAGAAACCCCCTCAAAACAGATGTGATGGAATAATAATTGCTTACACTTATATAGCACTTTTCTGGACACTCCACTCAAAGCGCTTTACAGGAAATGGGGACTCCCCTCCACCACCACCAATGTGCAGCATCCACCTGGATGATGTGACAGCAGCCATAGTGCACCAGAACACTCACCATACATCAGCTATTAGTGGGGAGGAGAACAGAGTGATGAAGCCAATTCATAGATGGGGATTATTAGGAGGCCATGATTGATAAGGGCCAATGGGAAATTTTGGCCAGGACACCGGGGTTACACCCCTACTCTTTTCAAGAAACTCCCTGGGATTTTTAATGACCACAGAGAGTCAAGCCCTCAGTTTTACATCTCATCTGAAGGACAGCGCCTGTTTACGGTATAGTGTCCCCATTACTATACTGGGGCATTAGGACCCACATGGACCAAAGGGTGAGCGGCCACTGCTGGCCCCACTAACACCTCTTCCAGCAGCAACCTTAGTTTTACCCAGGAGGCCTCCCATCCAGGTACTGACCAGGCTCACACCTGCTTAGCTTCAGTGGGCTGCCAGTTGTGAGCTGCAGGGTGATATGGCTGGTGGAATGACATCAATGCAACAAACAAGTCATTTGCAGTGAATAGGGTTGAAAGGAGGCTCATAAACTTAGCAATGGTGAAAGGGGGCAGATTTTGATATTACAAAATTGGTATTGCTCATCTTCACAACATTATAGAATCAAGGAACAACTTTAACAACAGTGTTCACCATCCTATTGTTTAATTTGAAAAGTCCTTGGACAGAATTTTAAACTCCAAGATCCTGACCTCAAACTTCTTTCAAGAAATGTCATATTCCTTTCTAGGTTTAATATAAGATGAGTTTGCAAACATTAAAAATTATTCCTGTCATAAATTAATGCACGCTTTATATGCGCAGCTCAATAAATGACAAATCTTAACGTGCCGCAGTAAATTTACTGTTCATTGATCTATTATGTTTGCAGGAGGATGTGCTACAACAGGGATTGATTTAGGTGTCCACAGCTTAAACCACTAAGTACTTAAACCTAAGAAGGGTGAATATTAATTTGATTATCAGCCTGCGTATTAATTTTACATCAGCTATAAAGAGGTAAAACAGCTTTAAATCAAGTCACTGGTTGCTTTTATTCCTTTGTTGCAATGCGCACAATAACCAATGGAAGGACAGAGGAGACAACTGAAGAAGGAATAGCATTCAAAAAGGTCAGCACAGTGGCACGGTGGTTAGCAGTGCTGGGGCCCTAGGGTGCAGTGCTGGGGCCCTAAGGGTGGAGTGGTGGCACTGTGGCTAAGGATCTGTGCCTGTAGCTGGAAGATTACCAGTTGAAATCCAGTGGCTGGCAGAGGAATCCTACTCTGTTGGGACCCTGAGCAAGGCCCTTAATGCCAGCTGCTCCAGGGGTGCTGTACAAGGGCTGACTCTGCACTCTGACCCCAAGCTTCTCTCTCCCTGTCTGCCTCTCTCATGGAGAGCAAGCTGAGGTATGTGAAAAGACAAACTCCTAATGCAAGAAATTGTATATGGCTAATAAAGCGATCTTAACTTACGTGTGTGGACTTGGTTTGTTCTCCCTATGGTTTGTGTATGTTTCCTCCAGGTGCCACCTCTTCCAATTGTGTTAATGTTTTATCACTCAAAACATCTTTTGCCAATTAAAGCCTACATTTATTATCTGTGAGCTGAGCTTATTTTGTAGGTCCACTTGGATGAGAAGCAGGAGTACGAGTAAATCACATTCACTATAAACACGTGTGCAGTGGTTTGATCCTGGCCTGTCCTGGTGGAAAAAAAAAAACACAGAAAACAGATTTCCAGACTTTGTCCGAAAATAAGCCATTGTAAATTGTGCAGAGAGGTTCTCCAATCTAGCAGCCACTTTCTTGTAATCATCCGCTGGAACAGAGAACAGTGATTAAATTGAAAATGAGGCAATCAGCAGTAAATATCATGATGCTGTTAATATACTTTCATAGATTTATTTACACGTAGTCAGTGGAGGATGTCTAAATGGTGTCAGGTGGGATTATTTGGAAAATGCATGGATTCTAACTTGGAACTTTCCCATTAAAGGGCTTATGGTCACCGAAAAGCAACTCATTTGGATACTGTGCAATGTTTCGCATTCTACAGCACAACTGAAACATGTCTAAAAAGGTAAAGGCCTTGGCTTCCGCTACTGTGCTAAAAGTTTCACTGCGCATAGATGTAATCAGCTCGTATTAGTCATCCAAACACAAATATGGGTGGAAGCTCTCCATGCCCAGCAAGAACAATCAGCACCCTATAACACATGTTCATCTCTGTCTTTTTTTCCTGTTTACTGAATCTTGAAGAAAGTCAGGCAGCACAACTGCAAACATGTGCACACACATGTGTACAACTTGCCAAACAATAAATATTTACGTCTCCTTGCCTGCACTGGAGGTGGAAGTTGATTTGAAAAGTGACAAGCGAACCACGAGCGATCGTCAGTGCAGGGGAATCAAGATGGCTGATGGCAGCTGAGGGAGGTCTATGCTGAACAGTTGCAAAGCAGTGGTGCAGATAGACGTATCACGTAATCAGAGATCATTCGTTATTTTGTCCCGAAATAAGACATTTTGCATGGGATTTTGAAATAGGTAGGAATCCCCAGGTTGCTGAGTAAGAGTGTTTATCATTTTGTTTCTGCCATGAGACTTGTAAAGAAATCCCTTGGTTCAGAGACAGAATGCCAGTAAGCAGGCTCTCATGATTGGCCACGGGCTCACAGCATGAGACTACTTGGTCAGACCATTAAGACACTCATTACAGCCACCTGACATTTTGTATCAGTCTGCCCACCCTGCAGCCTCCAGCGAAAAGAACAAGATGGTCCTTCATCTCAGGCCCTTGCCAGCAGGGAGCCTGTTAACCTCCCTTCCGCTGTCTCCTCACACAGTGGGTCTGGGACGGCACAAAATCTCATTTGTGTCTCGTCCCCATGGATTATTCATTGACTGTCCACCCAGACACACAGGACTCCCGTTGACTCCTGTCTGGGCTGCACCTGCTCTGTGGAACTAATTTTACTTCGTATGGAGGAGAGATAAAGCTCCCGTTGTGAATAGAGCAACTGATAGACAAACATGATTGATTGATTGATTGGATTGTGATGTGGTTGTTTAGTAGGAAGATGAACTGTACATAGTAACTTGTTCTGTGGCATACTTACAGCCTGAATTGTTCATCTAGTAGTTCACCTACTCCCAATTACACTTCCTCACACACCTCACATATGTACAGTATAAAATATTCAGTTGAGTTCATACAAGTAACTGTCATTAAAAGTGCTGAGGTCTGCCTTTTTTATGCACATGGGGGCCTATTTGTCTAAGTGCCAGCTGATCTGTTTTTCTGCTTGAGGCATTTGGGAGCATTGCCACCAGGGCCTGTCTCTAATCCCTTGATGTGATCTGCCCCAGAAGGTGGGGGGGCTGCCCGGTGGGGTGGGGATGGTGGAAAAAACAGCCAGTGCTCATCCCTCAAGACATGGTACCCTCCCTGCTTCAGGACCAAGCCATGCCAGGCCGTAACAAGAACAGACTATGCACATAACCTTTTGGAATTCTAAATAGCATTTAGCAGGTTGTATCTCATGAGCTAAAGATGTAAAAGCCCAAAAGAAATCCAAGAAAAGAGAAGCATCCATTGTCAGACTCAAATACTATACAGTCTCCTGTGTAGGAAAACATTTCTTTTGCAGACTGAAAGCCCACAACCAGAAACCAAAGAAAACAAATCAATGCATCATTATGGACAATGACAGGCAATAACCATCATTTGATAAAAAGGCTTTTTCATCCTTTGCAGAATTTTTAAAACCTTCCGGTATCTTGCCCTGATAAAAGCACAAAATAGCACTGAGAAAATGTTTTAAAGGACAACAGAGTATTGAGAAATCCTGGCCAACCACAGTAAAGCGTAGTAAAGTATTATTAAATCGTAGAATGTAAAGTGTAGTGAAAGCACCACTGTAAAGTGTAGTAAAATATTGGGAAATCCTAAAAAAATACTATAAAATGTAGAGCGTAGTAAAGTGTTAGTAAATCATGGTAAATTGCACAAATGTGTGATAAATCACGTTAAATGTAATTGCTACCTGGATGTTTAAGCTGTTACCCCGGCTTCTTTCAAGAGATGTAGCAACTGTACTAGCATGCCAAAGGGCTAGATGGGCTGAATGGAACAAAAAATAGTTGGGAACCTTTCAGAACCAGTAATAAGGCTGTATTGACCAGTCTTTGTTTCTGTTGTTTATTCCCATGTCCTTGCTGCTGTTTAGTCACATTCAGCATCGCAATTTTCTGCTTTGTGTCAGTTTGAGTCTGTTTCATGCCAGCACGGATGGTTCCTGGCCACTCCGATCCATGCTGCCTGAGCTTTTACTATTCCAGCCCCTCAGGAAGCCCTATCAACTGAGAGCCTCTTGTAGCCAGCTGGCACTCTGGTGCATTGCTTCCCTGTGGTGCCTCTTTGTGCCCCTCAGAATTCTCAAAAACTGGGGATTCATTTCCACACAGCTGTGCAAATGGTCCTGCTTACTGTACGTCGAAGGCAATGGAAAGGAAAACTCTTCAGCTCCTCGGCATGCAGGCTCCACATTAAAGAGGTGGATACAGACATTATTTTAATTATTTTTCTGTATCCATAAACAGTATGTATCAATACGTATTTTCCAGATTAACCAGAAATTTCCCTTTTCCTATGTAGATTACGAAAAAAGTGGGAAGCACACTCTCACCTATTAATGGAATTATATCAAAGTTATAATACAAATTCCGGAGGAGGGGTACAGTAGGTCATAATCTTGCACTCTTCCTTTCGCCTGCGTATATAAGTTTCATACCCAGGACTTCCCGTAGTGCATCTCTTTCTATCCCCTCCCACTACAATCATCCACAACCAGCTACTCCCTGGCTCAATCTTCGCAGTACAGCAGGGTTGTGGGCACCCTTGCTCTTAAGGTGAAATGCCAATTCCTTCAGCCTTGTGGGCTATGCCAAGCACTCTATATTTCATCGCTCTCTCATATTCATGAAGCTCTAACCGAACTACTGAACTTAAGGTTAGGCTTCAGGAAATCCACAAAGACAAGATCCTGTTCACATTATGGTGGGAAATGTTCATTATACTGTAACAGGACTGGTGTGGCCCCCACCCTGATCCCCACTCTTTTAATGACAAAGAGGGTGCAGAGTTTTGTGGTGTAGGACCTCCAGTTTAGTTGGACCTGGGCACACTAGGCGCGTGTTCATCAGAGTTTGAGTCATTTTAAAAATCTCACCAGGATTAAGAAATCTTTGATTTAGTGGATGGCTTCACGACATTTCTCATCACTGTAAAAATTCAAAGAGCTCTTAAAAGCCAACCTACCAGAGCTAGACTCTCGTTACTAGAGACCTATTTCATCAGTGTTTCAAGTCACTTCTGACAAATGTGGAAACTCATTGCTGTGTCTTTTTGTAGTCCTCTGAATACACGCTTTCAAGGGTTAGATGTGTTGAAACTGAAGAGTTTGATCTACTACCTCATCTTGCTCATTGCATAACCTGGACAGGTGATGACTGCCCTCAGCCCTGATGTGTTCCTTTACTGGCTTCACGAAATGAGAAAACATGGGTGGGAAGAAAGACAGGGCAAAACAAAAAGAAGCAAACAAAGCTTGAACAAAGAGTTTAAGATTGAGCTGGCAGATTGCGATTCTGACGCACTCTGTCACACTAATTATGGATCTCCCTCTTGATTCCATTCAGAGGCTTTCAAAAAGTTCGGACAAGTTGGGAGCCTGTTTGCTGCATTTCAAAAGCTTTGCTTTGTTTTTTTACAAGGAGAATGCAGTTTAGGAAAAGGGTGTTATAGCAGAAAGTAAGTGAAGAAGTATTGTGTTTGTGTGTAGGTCATGTTCACTGCGATGGACTGACATCTCAGACAAGGTGTATCTCACCTTGCTTCCTTTGTTTGATGGGATAGGTTCCCTCTCCACTTTAACCCTGGACTGGATACAGTGGTTAGAAAATGGATGGATGTCTATTCAGTTAAGCTGTGGTTTAGTTACACATCCTCATCACTGGGTACTATGTTGAATTTGACTTCCTCTTCCAGCTGAAAAAGAGGAGGCATTTTAAAGTGAGATCAACCAGCTGAGGTGTTGCTGTGTGAATATATGTCCGATCCCTGGCATGATAAAAACTCGTTCTGTTACATTAGGATCTCATCACCTTAACCCACACGTGCACTATGTAGCACGATTGGATAGTAGCCAGGGGTGGCTGATAATAACAGGTAGTCAGAGAGCTGAAAAAAGACCAGCTTTTTTGTAACCTTTTCAAAACTTTGTACACGAATTCTCATATCAGTGACAGCTTAATTTAGCTGTTTATTCTGCTCATGCGTAACACAATCCCCCCAATGTGAATTTTCACTTCATCAGTGTGCTAAAGTGATACTTTTAAGTCAAGTGCAGAAATCCACTAACCCTTGTTTTTCAGCCAGGTTTTAAAGTGTGAAATGAATCACATGAAGGGAGCTGTTTGTAGGAGAAACTAACTCCCCTTGCAAAGCAGGCTGATCCACTTTGGGTTCTGCAAGCTGCAAATTTAGCTGAAGATACAGAAAAGAGTTTTCATAGGAATTGACCTGCACATGTGAGGATATGCATATCTGTGCAAAATAAGAACATGTAACGGCTTAAAATACACAGTCCCTGCTGCTAGCTTCTTTAACATCCTGTAGTTTGTAAAACCTGAAACGGAACAAACTGCCTTGCAACGAGAGCCTTTGAGATGGTGTCAGATGGCATACACTTATGACGGACCTGGGGAACAATTAATCCGGTACTGTGTACAGCAGAAGCACCCATGTTTTGGGTGTCAAAATATTATTCAGAGAAGGTCAGGGGACAGATGAGAGAAGATGAAGGATTACCAAATGCGGGCCTCTTTCTTACTAACTAATTTAAGGAACCGAGCTTTAGTGGGAATTCAGGTAAACAAGCAACGAATAGGGCAGCACAGTGACACAGTAGGTAACATTGCTGCCTGGCAGTGCTAGGGCCCTGGGTTCAATTCCATACCTTAGGTACTGTATGTGTGGAGTTTGTATGTTTGTTCTCTGGTTGACTAGGTGTCCTCTGGGTGCTCGAGTTTCCTCCCACAGTCCAAAGACATACTAGTAGATTAATTGGCTTATAGGAAAGTTGGCCCCGGTGTGAGTATGTGTGTTTGTGTCGGTCTACCCTGCGATGGACTGGCATCCCATCCAGGTGTATCCTGTCTTGTGCCCGTTGTTGCCAGGTAAGGCTCTGACTCCCCCGTGACAATGAATGAATTGAATGAAACAGAAAATGAATGGATGGATGAAATTAATATAAGCACATAATGTTGGATTCTGTTACTACTATGTGGTGGTGGCTCCAGTGTGTTGAAAGACTTTCAGGTTTGGAGGTCGTTTTCTGCGTTGTAATCCACCCAAGTGAAGCTTTTGTGGCAGGGATGAAAACCAATTAAGCTTCCTCTACAACGGCTGCAGTGAATAAAGATGAAGAGTTTTCATATTCCTGCTTCCTGGGAGTAAACTTCCCCAGTCTTATACTTTGTATTTCTATAGCTTTATATCTGTCCCCTGTGCTGGGGTTGCCTGTTCTTATTCTATCTGCCCCCCTCAACCCACTGTTTAATCAGATTTGACTCATTTCCAGATCAACTATGTGCATCCTGAACAGCTTCTGTGCTGTTGCACCAGGTTATGTCATTATCTCCTAGCACAGCTATTCCAGAAAGAAATGGCTTTTAAGAAAACTGCTCAGGGCTGCCTGGGAGGTGATGACATTGGCACATCTAGTGATTTTGCACCTGCTTCACTGTATAAGGGCATCCCACTGAGATTAAAATCTTTCTCAAGGGAGCTCTGGCTTTGCCAAAGACAGAATGTGACAATATGAGAATATCTCTTGGCAAACATGCCATTCTGTCCACAGAACTCACCATTCTACTGTGCACAGGCCAATGCCATCACAGCATCAAACCAAGTTGGAAACATCCCAGAAGCACTCAAAATCCTCAATGGGACTGACAATGTCAAATCAGCAGGGTGCTTCACAATGAATAGTGAAACGTTACCTAGAGGACACAAGTGGATACTCTGTGGTAGTGCCTTTAAAACAGAACGGAGAACAGGAGACAAGTCCTTACACAAAGGGCTGTGGGAGTGTGGAACAAGCTATCCAGCCATGATGAAGCCCTGATTTCGCTCAAGAAAGAGCTGAATGAGCTCTTAGAATCAATTAGCAGCGAACTACTAAACCAACTCCTTCTTTCAGGAACTGTTCTTATGTTCCTGTGAATACTTACGTATATCAGGTGCCTTTGTAGTCTTCTCTGTTCATAACCAAAATGGATCCTTCGGTTATAAACTTCCTTTAGTCAGCATAAGACATTCCCTTCAGTCCCACAACATACAGTATCTGGCTCCTCTTCTTTGCATGTATTCCAAAACACCAATATATCTTTTCTATAACAAGGTAACCACAATTCTACACAATATTCTAAAAATTATTTTTTTTACCATTTTTAAGTAACATATTTTTAATAAACAATGAATACTTTTAAGCTATTTAAGGAATGAGAATTTGTGGTGAATTGGTGTATTATATTTCACATTTTTTTAGCTCGACGTACTTTACACTACATCTAACGCTCATTGAATACTGTGAGAATTTCCCCCTACAATCCATGTACAGAGCTATCCGCAGTTCTTGGCTGGTAAAACTATCAGAGCGAGTGGCATATGTGCTGATAAGGCAAAGGTGTGCTAACATGTTCATCCATCAATTTTCTGACCGCTTTATTCAATAGGGTCGCGGAGAAGCCGGAGCCTATCCAGGCACGCAACAGGCGCAGGGCAAGATACATCTAGGCGCTGTAGACGCACACACTCACGCCAGGGCCAGTTTTCCCATAATCCGATGAACCCGGAAGAAATCCACACGAACACGCAGAAAAACATACAAATTCCACGCAGGTAGCACCTAGAGTTGAACGCAGGGCCCCAGCGCAGCGAGGTAGCAATGCTAACTGCTGCGCCACTGTGCCCCCTCGCATACAGCTCTTGCACTGAAAATGCAGCACTTAAGACGTTCAGAGAGCCTTAACAAGTGGAAGAGTCTCGTTTTTAATTTGTAGAGAGTGCATTAGCTGTTTTTCTTTCATCATACTAATATAACATGCATAACTCGTTTTTTTCCTATCACTAAGCCACACATCAACGCAATAAATGCCGTATACAGGCACTCAAGCACAAAAGGGCATGGAATAAATTAAGGACAATTCCACTGTGGGATATAGACTTATAAAAATTTTCGACTCTGGGAATTGCTCCTGAATTAACCCGCATGTGCTGTAAATGAAACGAATTAATAATGCAAAACGTAGTAATATCGTGCACAACGCGGTACCAGGTGTTTTAAATATTTAGTTTTCGGCTTTAGCCTCCATGAAGCTCTAGGCTGTTAAATAACGACATACTGTATATCATCTTCCTGAGCTGCCTGGTCTGTAAATATGAATGAAAGGTGAAAAAAATGGAATTTTTTGCGCTATCCGTGAGCCATTACGAAATTTGCAAGGTGACCCACTGCAGTTTTTATTTGTATCATCGTCTTTTTCATATTTTAAGACTTTGGTTTCCCAGTATATACACTATACTCAAACGTTGCTCTTTAAATGAGGCTCTTACCATTTTCTTACTACGGTATGCCTTAGTGCCTTAATGTACAGTAGTTGTCATAATGTTTTTATTTAGCTGTCATAATGTTTTCCTTTTTACAATTTCCTATTTACAAAAACTACAGTGTTCTAGAACTATAGTTCTGAATACTAGAACTATGTTGAGTTTTAGAAATTTACGAAGCCTAAACCTATGTACTGTAGTTCTGTCTTTTCCCGTTTCAGAGTAACTTGCTCTGCAATTATAAACGGAAAAAATACAAGTCACTTCAAAATGGTTTAATACGAATGTGTTTTGGAAATCAAATTTGCATTATTGCTGAAGTGACAACGTTTCAATTACTTTTTGAACTATCTTAAATATAAGACGTTGTTTCTTCCTTCCCGAGATGGGAGGCGATGAAATTATTTATCGTTTAAATCGCGCTTTCCTCTCAAATGCTGTTGTTTACTATCCGTGTTTAAATGGAAATCGCTAGGCTTGAGAAAGCCCGTTATATTTTATTGAATTCTGTCAGGCGCAGTATTGTTTTAATATCGGACTCATCTTAGCTGTCATTTGGGGCCTCTCTTTCTCTGCAAAGGAAATAATTTTATTTTTTAAGAGCTCTGTGGCGTAAGCATTTTGAAATATCTGTGTATTTTTGCCGGTTGTTCTGGGAAGTAGAAGGGAAAGCGGGGTGTTCAGGTGGAATCTGCCGCGCCTAATAGCATTAACCCTAGGACAGATCTAATAGACGTCTGCCAGCGCGGCGCGGAGAGTAGAAGGTTTTTTTTCCCTTTTCCGTTTTTTTTCTAAAGAGAGAGAGAAAAAAACGGTTCTCGTAAATCATCCTCATAACTTCCAGTACACCGTGTCGGGAGAAAGAGAGAGGCAGTGTTTGAGCGGTTCCTCCGCCCGGCCAAACCCACGGGAATGCCCGCGAGGTGTTTTTAATTGATTTTTCATTAGACAGGCAGAGCTCGGTGGATCCATTAGCAGCAGAGACAGAAAAGGGAGAGACATCAACTTCCCCAAGTACTGTAGTGGTATTTCGATAGAGCTCTTCTCAACGTTCCGTTAACGTGGAACTGTCATGTAGCGCCCTAAAACTGATTAAAGCATTCAGTTTACAGTCTTGTCTTACTGCTTTTGAAACTTGCACCAAATTGTGTTTTTAACACATTGCTTTTGTCACAGAATGCCTGCAGTAAAGAAGGTATGTATGACTGTACAGTATGTACTGTATGACTTTCTATAATTGCTAGGTGGCGTAGTCGGCACAAAGCAACAGTAGTTCTTGAATTTAGGGGTCACTTATTCGTGACATCTCTTCATCTCTCTCTCTCTGAATTTCTCTCATACACCAGTCTAGGAGCAACCGGGTGGTTTAGCACAGGGCCAGGAGAATTAGAGCCATGGCCCCTGTAAGTGTAGTTTGCCTGTGTTCTATAGGATACAATGTTCCCTTCTTTAGACTTTAGGGCCCAACTTGTAATGACTGACAAACCCAGAGAACAGAAGAAGTACCGGAAGTGTTGTATTGTGGAACAATACAGAGCAAGGTTTAGGTTCCATGAACGTTTTTTTTTAAAACGTGTTGGAGAACTGTCTCGGAGAGAGACTTTTATGAATCTGGTAAACAGGTTAGCCGCCTAGCCGTGTTGTACAAAGGGACTAACAATACTAGAGTGATTAAAAAATAAAAAGCTTAGTGTTCTGTTCTGTTGTTTTTTTATGGGGTCCACAATACTGCAAAGGCAAACTTACCAGGAACACCCTATGTCCTTAAGGGACCTTGTGCCAAAAATGTAGGGGTTACCTATCTGTGACCCTTTTCCAACTTTCCTTGTCTGGATTTTAGGTACTGTAGCTTGCTGGGGTAAGGGCTTATCAGACATCAGTGTTATCGAATGCAAAGTTTACCACCTTACAGAAGTGGCATAAAACTTGACAAATGTATTAATGGGCATTTATAATAAAGGGAAACAGAAGTTTCATAATTCATTTGAACCTCGTGCATGTGAAAGAGAAATCAGCCATTCCAGCAGGAGCCGGTATCAGATACCAGAAGGTTGTTTCTCAGTTGTAGAATAATAGTTCTCCCTAGTCCTGACATTATTATCTAAGTTCTTTGGCCCGGCGCCAGACTGCCGCACTGATAAAAATTGCAGCTCATATTCCATTGCGCTTCTCTTCACACCCCTTGGATTAAATTGAAGGTAACAGAAGGTGTTCAGGTATTCATTTGAGTTACTATATACAGTTTCAAATGACACAGTAGGGTTCATATGTGTGGAAATCTCTTTAAGAGGAGCTTCGGAAGTTTCACTAGACACACGGGTGCTGTACATCCTACAAGTTCTTAATTCACGGGTGCACAGGACTGTTAGCCACCTGTTGTGTTTATTTACCAAAAATGATATGATTGGTAACATGCGACAAAATAACACCATAAAGGCGTGTGGGCGCTATAGGATTGAAAAGCCTCCCTTGCATTCATATCTTGCTATTCTACATGACGTCCAGGTTTAAAAACACGAGCCCTTTCCCAGTGTGAGGTGGAATGGTGGAAAAAATGAAATGCATCTTTACTTACGGATACTTCACTAACGATTTATTTTGATTGGCAATAACGGTAAAAAACAGCACAGCTGTTAGTGCTGTGTATTGATAACGCGATGTGAAAAAGGTCTAGTCCTCTTGAAACAAGACAGTCTCATAAAGCCAGCAGTCGCTACCACAGTGTGGTAAAATGCTTGGATATCAATCCATGCCACGAAGTCCACAACCACTTTGAAAAGGAATTGTCTAGTGAGAACATAATCAGTGCCATTTTGTTATATTAGAAGGCATAGAGCACCAAAAGTAAGCTCGTTGAGCTGATGGACTAAGGAAGGCAGACTAATAATTCACTACTTTTCAATCTGGTTGCATCTCTACTAAAATAATCGAATAACCGAAAGAGTTCTTATTCTTCCTTGTTAGCAATTTAGTGTTTTTTTAATAATAGCCTAACACACAAAGGGTGTAAATTAGGTTATGGTTTGAATTCAGTTTGTGGTGTTTGGGGAGAGACTGGTACGAGCTTATCTTGTCACGGACTTCAGGAGTTTTACTACAAATCGCCATCATGTTTTAAACAAAAATCCCATAGTATACATTCCTTCAAAATGTATTCTTTACATTCAAACGTCTTAACTAAGTTAAACAAAATTTGCTTTAACATGTTATAAATACAACAGCAATTTCCATTTGCTTAAAGGTGAGGAAGGATATATAAATTGTCTTGAATCGGGCCCAAACCCTGCTTAGTGGAAGAGACCAACACAGGCTAGGTAGAAGGCAGGTTTGCAGGCTGGGGTTTACTGTCCTTTTGATTACAGAGGTGTGCTATTCACCAGGGGAGAGAGAGTGTAGGTGGAGAGAAAGGGGGGGGGCACGGTTTCCCATAGCTTGCCATGTGATGCAAAGAGGGCGAGTGCTAGGGGTGCCCCCCTTTTATACTGTAGGGTTCAGTGAGGAGGAGAAGGTGCTAGGGTGAAGGTCAGGGGGTAGTGGCACAGTCCAAGATCCCAAGGAGGGAGTGTAACACTACAATATATACAGTATAGGAGAATGCATATGGCAACAGCTGTTTGGAGAATTGGTTAGGGTGATGGATTTGTGCCTGGAAACTTATGAGTGAGGCATTAGTTTTGGATTATTGTAGTACAGTACAGAAAGGCACAGTATAAAAATCATTCAATCTGGGTAAAAGCCTCAGTAAATAAAGTGCTTCTTAATGCTCTAAATATCCAAGTATAGTTCTTAAAAAAATCAGAAAGTGTATTGTCAAGCCTTCATCAGGACTCCAGTGGATGTTATTTACACGCATGGTGTGAGCCTAGGATTTGTGTAACTGGCTAAAGCATTCCCGTATTTATGATTTGTTCTTGTCCTTGCTGTTATACGAAGGCTGTGTTGTGTTTGAGTGGTTCTTCTGTACTCTTACACATGGTGTAGTGCGTGTGTTTTATTGTGGGTGTGGTCCTTCACACTCATCAGGGTGATGTGAGAAGGGATCTTGAGAATTTAATATTTTCTAGCGATGCTAATCAGCTGTAGTTTTTTTGCATTTCTTTCCCTGGAAATATCACTGGTGTAATTAACAGTTAAACTGTTATTATTGTGGTGATTTGTCATAAACAAATGAATTTATTTAGAAAACAGCAGCATGATGTAACGTACTCAAAAAACATGAAATATATGCTGCAAGATGGTGCAGTGGTTAGCATTGCTGCCTTGCAGTGCTTGGGTCCTGGGTATAATTCTGGACCTGGAGTGCTATCTGTGTTTGTATGTTCTCCCATGGTTTGTGGGTGCTTTGGTTTCCTCCTACAGTCCAAAGCCATACTGGTAGGCTAATTGGCTTCTGTGAGTGAGTATGTCTGTGTGTCTGCCTTAGGAATTTGATGGATGAAGAATACTGTATATAAAATGCAAAATCTTTAAATATAAAATATGTGACAGTTTAATGCTGGATGAGCCATTAATACAGTTATTTTCCTTATTCAATTTACTCTATTTCAAACTAAGTTAAAGGAAAAACACTAACATTTACAACTAACAGTATAAAATACATATGTATCATTGGTTTTAGTTTTTCTCCTTGTTCGTCTAAGGAAATAATCCAGTGTTTCATGATTTTTTCATCATCTTATAAAATACTGTTTTATTATAGTCAAAACCTCTTATCTGCACAAAACTTTTTTAAAAACATCAAACCACAATTTCCTTTATAGATTAAGAATATTATGTTACTCATGTAATTCACCATGCAGTTTGGATCCCAGACATTTACTATATTTTTTTTACACTGAACCCAAAACAATGTAAGTAGTGTAGTGGTTTCAATTATACAAAAAGAAAGTTGTTATTCCTCCATTGACATGTATGTTCTGTACTGAGCAATCATCAGAGCAACATGCTATGGTCATGATCCCACTAGATGTACTGCTCCAAGACAACTCAAGGTACAGCAATAGAGATAGCTCCATACACCAGCAGTCTGTACACCAATAGAGATACCTTTCGTGAAGCAACAGACACCAGCCTTCCTTCTCCAGCACAGCATGATGAGGAAGGAGGACTGGTTTGCTACTACTTTACTAGCCTCATATCCAGAAGCAAGGCACTCTTTGTACAGAATGGGACATCGCTCTCAGGGACATAGCCAGAAGGCTAGCAGGGGTATCTTTGCCACCCCATTTTAGATGATACCTAAAATCCCATATTGTTGGTCTTAAATTTACCAACAAAAGAAACTTAAACATAGGAAACAATTTCAATGCATCTTAAATCTTTTTTTAACAGTGTACATGTAGTTTATATTGTAAATGGTTGGTGGCGGCAAAGATGCATTAGATTCTTGAAGATTAATCCCATGCAGCTAAGTGAAAGGTACATGAAGGCTCGGGCACATGATGAAATCACAACTCGTGTGAAGGCAGTGGACGTAAGGAACAGTGAGAAGGGAAAGATGGATATCAGAAATGAATAGATATTGATGAATGTACACTGATATTAAGATGCTTAATTTTGATAGTTGTACTCATGCATTTCTAGTTCTAGATTTAGCTGGAAATAACTGGATTTGAGCACCTTTTCCTGTGCAGAATGCACTTCAGGGCAACGTTCCCTCTACTTTTTAATGGCCTGTGTGCGCAAAACTTTCAAGTTGTGCAAATTGTTTTCCCAGTGACAAAAACTTGTGCGCACTAAAATTGAACATTGCAGGGAACATCAGAGTCATGTCCAGTGAGAAAGCAAGCTCTGCATAAATACACTCCACTTGCACATCAGTCCTGCTTCACTCACGGTGTAAAACAGGGGTTACCAGTGGAGCTGGTGCAGAGAAGAACTAGTACACATTTTATTAGTACATCCTATTTTTGAAGGTAAATACAGTAATATAATTTAAAAATGCTATCCCCATAGGGGTCCTGCCACCCCTCTGCCACTACAAATATACAATCCTGGCTATATTATTGACCCCTATAGAATAGAGTTTTCTATAATAAATTGAAGTGTGGTATGGAGAGTTGTGTTTCTGTTAAAGAGTCTTTGTCAGTAGTTTTCAGTGCCAGACATTCTGTAGGTCTCTATGGTCAGCAGGCATCTCTGTTACAAGGAAAATTAGCATCAGATAATGTTTTATCACCTGGAGTGCATAGAGGGGTCCATGCTCTTTAACCTAGACTAGTGGCTCCAAGCATCAGTACTGCAGAACACATGAATCACTTTAGCATGATGAGTCACAGGGACCCTTGTTACTTATCTACATTTTGAACTTTTTTTTTTCCTTTTTTACTATCTGCTAGTGCCCAACACAAATGCCAGCTTCACACTTAAAGGCGCTGTGACCTCATACCATATGCGTTGGGACTGCCCAACCCTCAATGTTCTGATTCTCTCTTAGCACTAACCAAGGTATCATAAAGCAAGTACAAAAGTAGATTCCATTTTGGAACTTGACTGATTGCGTTCAGCTCTCTTCCAGTAGCGCTTAGTTTAAAGCCTCTTATGCATCCATTTCTGCGGATTCTAGATTTTGATAGTCGAAGTTTTATATGACTGATGTCAGGACATTGCAGTTCCCGAGATGAGCAGGGAGATAGTGGGCCAGCTCCATTTGCATAACAGTTCCCTTAATTGGTGCTAATGACTAATTGATGAATTAGCTAAATGAGTTAGGGCGCTTATGTGAAGGGCTCAGCAGCTGTGCAGGGAGCAAAAAGTGTAAAACAGCAAGATCGGCAACAATGACTACTGTGGTTGTAAAGCAAATTATTAACTGAACTGGCTAAAACAAATCAAGAAGAAATGGAGTTGTACAGTATATCTGTTCTAGTTTTGCACACCTGGACTTCAAATCATGGGTTTACAGATCTAGTTACACCCATCCATCAATTTTCTAACTACTTCTTCCAACTCAGAGTTACAGGGGGAGCCAGAGCCTATCCTAGCAAGCAACAGATGCAAGGTTTGGTACAGTACATTCTGGATGGGACACCAGTCTATCAAAGGCAGACAAACACTCACACCAGGGTCCATTTTCCCATAAGCCAATTAACCTACCAGTAGGTCTTCAGACTGTGGGAGAAAACCAGAGCACCTCGAGAAAAACCCACGTGAACACGAGGAGAGCGCAGATAGCACTCCAGCTCTGGAATTGAACACAGGACCCGAGGGCTATGAGGCAGCAATGCTAACCACCATGCTGCCCACTTTTACTTCATTGGGCAAACATTTCCACTGTGTCCTGGTCCAGAATGACCATGGTTAATAACTGACAGAATATGAGGAGACTACTATGGACCTAGGAAACCCCTTGTAGCTTTTCCTCATTTTGTGTTTAAAAAGAAAAATGAGCAAATCAGAGTTAGAGCTTAGGAAAGTTCATGAAGCACAGCTGTTGTGAATGAAGTTCTGTGCTCAGGGTATATTAAAGTTTGCCAGCCTGGAGGGAGCTGTCTGTTGTGAGACAAAGAATAAAGTTAACAGTTTTGATTTTGGAGTAAAATGTTATTTTGGAAAACTGAGAAAGAAGGTGTTTTTCCCTTCTTTGACTGAGTTTGTGGAAAAACAAAAATGGAGTCTCCAAACACAGTAGTAGTTTCTTTTTGGTTACAAGGACCTCCATTTTATACCCAAACACCGGAGGACAGGCCAGGAAAAGGTGTTACACAATTTACTCTTGACTTTTAAACGAGAGTGTCAAAGCACTCAGATCTCATGACAAACATGTATAGGCAGTGGTAACACTAGCAGACCCCCAGGGGTGTGACAGGTGTTTGGTTGATTAGAGCAATCTTACAGCCTCTGATGAGCACTGGTGATATCAGTGTCCTTTAAGATATACCATACCTTCATTTTCCATGGAAATAAACCGTATTTCATATGGTCCTAAATTTCACTGCCCCACAATATGCTATTTGAACAATACTGTTGTCTTAAGTGGTGAACTAACTTTAAAAGCACCAAGAATAACTAATTTCCAAGTAAAAAGTAAAAGGAAATGGTGTAAGGAGCAGACCTCTTTAATAAGATATGACTGTGAAATGTTTCCAGTTAAGAAAACCATTTAGGTATTTGAGAGCTCAGGGGAAACGCTGGCCCACAGAAAGATCAACAAACTATTTAGTTAAGGCAGCGAAGAGCCACACAAATGGAATCATTTCCCATCTGAGAAAAATATTTTAGTACAAGAACATTTGCTACTCAGCTAAATCATTAACTCATGCCTTTGGGATAGATGTTTGATATATTTGATCCAGCCAGGATCAGAATGATCTATTGTGAAATCTTGGCCAGAGCTTGGCTTTATTCAGTTAAAAACTGAAGGTTTCAAGATGCCCAGTACCAGTCCTTACCCATTGACTATGTGGAAATATTGAATCCTTGTGCCCTCACTAAAGATCACCTCATGCTCTCTTAATTAAGTACTGCAGCAAATCATCTTACATTTATGTAGTGTTTCATTGCAAGAAAGATCTTCAAACATTTCCCAGAAAGATACCAGGTGATCTGGCCCACAAACATCACAAATTCACAAACGGGGCAGGGCCGTTTTAGCCATCCGGTTCATCTCATAGCTATTAAGGTCTTGACACAACAATTTCTTTCTTTCTTGAGGGCTCCCTGCGAACCTGCTTCAATAATGTGGCTTGGTAACTTATTTCAGGCACCATCAACCATTCATCCACCCGTTGATTTTCTAACTGCTTCTTCTAAATCAAAACCCATGACCCCTTTGAATAAAGTGCCTGCTGCTGCCAGCCCTAAGTGCCCTACCTGCTAGCTTCTGCTTAAGGCCCCTGGGACTCGTGTCCTTACTAAGCATGATGTCTTGTGTGCATGTAAGCTTCTGAAGTGCTGCTACCTACAGGACGCCATGGAATAGAAGCTATAATTGTACCAGTGAACCTACTGTCTAGTGTAGACCTACTGTCTTGTGTTGGTAAAGTATACTTCAAGCACACCAACCTGATCATAGGAACAGTCTGGAAAGATGAAGGGAGGGAGAGGAAACAATTCTCAACCACTTGTGCAAGAGAACCTCAGTCTCAAAAATCCCTAGTGATCCTGAGAACACTCAGTCCTAATGGCAGCTCGCCCATTTTGTGTCGCCACCGCAGAGAAGTCCGGATCCAAAAATAGTTCAAGGCTTTGATTTAACCAGGAGGTCTCAAGCACTTGTAAAATGGGAAAATAATAATTTCTACTTTGACCAGTCCAGCCACTCATCACAAATAATACACCCAGCACCCAGTGGCTGGTTACCACTGTACAGGAGGAAGAAGTTTTGGAAATTGGATGGCTTTCCATAAGTACAGTGCTAAGATTCTGTCCTGTTTTTCAACTGTCAGTTGGTTTATTCAAACAAGTATACTATGTGAAAGCTGTATCACTTGGAGCTATTAGTGCACAGATGATTGGGACCAAGGGGAATGTATTTTAGGCAGCGTTGTGGCGCAGTGGTTAGCATTACTGCCTCTCAGCACTGTGGCCCTGGGTTCAATTACAGACTTGGATATCTGTGTGGAGTTTGTATGTTCTCCCTGTGTTTGTGTGGGTTTCCTCCAGGTGATCCAGTTTCCTCTCATAATCCAAAGACATTCTGGTAGGTTAATTGGCTTCTGGGAAAACTAGGCCTGGTGTGAGTGTATGTGTACATGTCTGTGTGTGCCCTTGTGATGGACTGGTGTCCCATCCATGATGCATCCTGTCTTGCACTCATCTCTGGCTCCCCTGTAACCCTGAACTGGAAGCAGCAGTTGGAAAATGGATGGAATGTGCTCACATTGACAGCAGCACAGGGTGCCACATTGGCTCAATTTGATCACTGCTTGTGTCCATGACAGTTTCCTTGCGTAGAAGGACATGTTGTGGATCCATTTAGTTTTCACTGTTACTGTTCATGTGCAATGTGTCAAGTGCATGATTTTGATAGGTAGGGAAACATTAAGCAGTAGCTGATAATTAAATATGAAAGATATTTGCTTGTTCTTTTTGTGTGTGTATAATCATGTTTGCTAGGATGCTTTCTTTTATATAAAAGCAGTTCAAGCAGCAGTGAAGAGATGTGCTCATTCAAGGTCAGGCAAACATTTACAGTATACAGAGATAAAGTCACATTAATGTTAAGTAGATTTAAAGGATGATCTCTTTAATCCACATCTTTGGATTTTTTTCCCTACACAGGCATGCTTAATTTACATACTACCATGACTTCATTTGTGAAGTGTAAATTTTATAAATTTTGATCTCTGCTATTATGTTTTACATGATTACTAAATGTTTTGTTTTAGTTTGTTTTTCATGACCTTTCTTTGTTGTTTACTGTGTCTTTGGATTTCCCTAGAGCCCTGATTCTAGTTACAGACTCGGATTGTGTTTGGACTCCAGTTTCAGATTCCCTCATTGCCTTTGTAAAAAATAGGTAGGTTGGAGTTAATGTCAAAGTGCAGTTCAGGAGAAAAAAATAAACAAGCAATATCTTTATCTCTATTAATCTTAGATTAATAAAGCTCCCTAAAATGGGAATGGGTCCTGTCAAAAAATGGAGAAAGCAGAGTAAAACAGACAGGTGCAAAACAGCCAAAATATCTTCACATGCAGAATTCAGTCCAGCAAAGGCTTAGTTTACCTAACCAAAGCCCTAGCTTAATTCGGTCCAAACTTATTTAATACTTCTTTAAACCTACCCCACCCACTGTACTGTACCAAAATAAGGCAAACATTAATTCTATTGTAATATAACTGTATAGTTTAACTGACAAATGAGAAAAAAAAGTAAACTTAAAATGACAAAAAATGATCTAGATTACTAAAACCAAAATTTCCAAAAGAATGACCAGATTTTACAAAAACCAATGCTAGTTTCCCCTCAAATAGACATGGTACCTCATAACAACATGAAACATGCGTGGTTTGGTGCACCCTGTCAAACAAGGTAACTCCTTATAGAACATACAGTAATGCACACAGAACACATGAAGCCCAACATATAAGTCTTTGCTTTTATAACAGAAATAAAACTTTTTTTATACTTAACAAGCCTGGACTAATTTATTTAAAACCCTGCATTAGACATACTGAAAAATATGTACACCCATTAGGAAATAACTAAAACTTTTTTTTTTCTCTTCCACGTGGTAAAATTAAAAAATATTACTTAAAAAATCTTATGTGATGATGTGAAGAATTCAAACCACAATATCACAGCCTTGATACTGTGTTTCCTCAGTTTTGAACTGGGCTTCACCCTCGAATTGTGTTTGACTGCCTGCTTACAGTACATCGCTTACTGCGTGCTGCAATCACCGTGCTGCGTGGCCATGTCACTAATGTTCTGCCTCTTTCCTCACCTGCTATTGGGGTTATCTCTCAAATAACAGACTGCTGCATAGTTCCTTCATAAGCAGCGGGCTTTACAACTGTAAAGTAGCAGCAGAGCGGGCCTTTGCTTCAGTGTGATTTCTTTCCCGTAGCATATGTAAATAACCCTAAAAGAAGCAGGCATATCAGTGCACTTGCTTCTGGTGTCAGTTGTCAATTCAGACAGTTTAAGGGGTGTATAGGCAATGGCAGATAAAAAGAACACCAGCATGAAGAGCAAACCAAGCAACAGGAAATGACTGAACTCTCATGCAGAGCTGCATCAGCTTCTGCTGGGTGAATGCTTCTGCACCTCCATGGATGCCAATGAGCACCTAATGAAATCAATACAGCAATGTGATGGAGATCTGATCACTGCAGAAAGAGAACCAACACACTGCAAGGGGTAATTGCTATGTTTTTGTCAAATAAGTATTTTACATTTAGCAATGAATGACACAAATTTAAATAAGAAAATTTAAAGAGTAACTATATAATATTAATATTACTCTTTGTATGTTGGTAGCGTAGCAGGGAGACTTTCAAGTGAAGCAGAAGTTCTGAATTTTGAAAAATAACACCAGTTTGAAGAGGTCCCTGGCCTTAGTCCTTTTATCCAGCATTTCTGATTTCTGATTTCAAGTAGAAAAAACATCTACCTTCTTTATCTTTCCCATCTCTGATGCCAGCTCTCAGCTGTTTGTAGTAAACTGTTTTATTCCCTGTCTAATGAAAAGAAAATATTTTCAACTCCCATCACCTCCCCCCCGCCTCCACACACACACCACCCCCTCCCCTCCCCCGCCTTCCTTCTCCATCTCCACAAGCAGTAAAACTAATAACATCTTTAATCAGAGGCAATTAAGAGCGCTCGTTAGATTGCCTCCAATTAAAACGAATTAGGGCTTTAACAATATTAGATAATCCCAGCCATCCTGATGTGGGATAGATAAATCTGGCATGCTGACATCGCAGTGCAGCTGCCTGCTTCTCTTCTGAAAATTTTCAGCTCACAGTGACACGGACTGGCTTAGTGTAGGTAATGCTAGGCAGTCTGAGAAGAGCTGATTGTCACATCCGTTTACCTGTTATATCGTCCCTCATTACTTGGATGTTTTGATGGAGCTGATGTGTTGATGACTTAATTATTCCTTTAATGCACCAGATTTCATATGTTGAGAACTGAAAACCAAGTTAGTCCCGTTGATGTGCTTATGAATTTTGCAGAAGCTCTGTCTCTTACAGCACATATGTCAGTTAGGCTCTGTTTTTTTCTTACCCACATTTGTAAAGCTCTTTTCTCCCAGGATCCCCCAGCACTTTACATACTGAAGACGATCCATTTGATCCAGTGCTGAAATGCAGAGCCCAGCTGGGTAATGAGCAACAGACATTATTCTGCACCAGGAGCTCTGCTATACAACAGATATGGTAGAAAGCTGAGAAATCACTGTAGCAGCTGAATTAAATGGAGAAATATAGGGTGACTAAATTATGCAGGTTCAGAGTGAAGTTATCACCTCTGCCGTTAGTTCTATTGCATCTTTAATAATCAAACAGGACCATGGCCATATTCAAGGAATGGCTCCTCATAAAGCACAGTGTATCCAGTCACCATACTAGGTGACTCTTGTCAAGAAGAAAGAACACCACCTACTAGTCCCTATATATCACTTACAACAGCAACCAGGCTTTCCATTGATGTCTCCCATCCCTATAATGACCAGGCTCTGTCAAGCTGAGGTGCTGAGATCAGGCTAAAAGGCAGCAGTGCTGCATCTCTGCTTGGGTCACTGATTGAAAGAGCTTTTCTGGGTATCACCTTCTAATGGCTGAGACACAGAATCCAAAGCATCAGTCATCACACGGAAAAGACTGTCCCCCTGTAGCATTGGATATGAAAATGTATGACGCCCCAGGAAAATGACAGGACAATGAAAGGCTCCCCATACAACAATAACACCCGGCAAAGGTGGACAAGGAGCACAACCCTGTCATCCCAAGATTGGATGAGCCATGGGGAAAACTACTCTGCCCACAAAAAATGATCAAAGCCTTCTATTGTGTTTCCAGAAAAAATAACACCGGAAAATATAAAGAAAAACACTTTATCCAAAGAATCAATACAACACAAAAAAAGAAACCAAGGAACAACTTACCAAAGAGGGAGAAGTATTCAATCAAGCAAAAAAAGACAAAAGCACAGAAGAAATCCAATGTGTCAGTCAATACCCTGTGCAGAAAAAATATATTTTCCCTATACCTGAATCACATCGGTTGGGTATTTAATGTAAACACATATGTATTTTGTATAAGTTATGCTTTTATACACACATATAGGTTCCAATGAGAATCTGTGAAGCAGGTGTACAAAACTGTATTTCAACTCCATGCACCTCATTTTAAAATTGTGTAACAACTTCTCTTTACATTCTTCTAAGCGCTGTTTGAAGTTCTTTTAATGCAATTATTTAAGGTCTTCTTCAGAATCCAAAGAATCTACCTGTATTCTGAGCTGCTGACAGCATGAACAAAGTGAGTTGACTGGAGTTTGCCAGGATGCGAAACAGCAAAAGAATAAAGAGTTCAATTACTCTAAACCCATTCATCCATTTTCTAACCACTTCCTCTAATTCAGAGTTGTGGGGGAGCCGGAGCCCATCCCAGCAAACAGCTGGTGAAAGGCAGGGTACACCATACGCCAGTCCATCGCAGGGCACATACAGACACACAAACTCATACCAGGGCAAGTTCTCCTACTTGATATATTATTATATGATTAAGTTCTCCATAAGCCAATTAATCTACCCTATGTATGGACTGTGGAAGGAAACCAGAGCACCCAAAGGAAACCCTTGCAAACATGGGCAGAACATACAAACTCCACACAGATAGCATCCCAGGACTGGAATTAAATCTCAGGGCCCAAGCGCTGCAAAGCGGCACTGCTTATTACTGCACCACAGCACCTCTTTCAATTATTTTAATATCGGATTGTTTTTTTTTCCACCTGACAAGTGAAAAGCCACAGGAGTCGAGGTGCAGTTACCTATCAAACTCTTTGAGGGCGGGATGGAAGAGAGGTACATTTGTCCAATTAATCACACCATTCAATAAAAATTTGTGGGGGAGTGGCCCTTGAGGCACTGAGTTTGACATTTGTGCTTCAGATAGACTCTGTAAAAGTTTGGACAGTTAAAACAGAAATAGTTAGGCTAGTAGTCTGCTGCCTGTCTGTCAATTTTATATGCAATTTAAAACGAATGTTCAGGAGAGATGACAGCAGCCAAGTTCAATTTCACCTGAGCTGCTCTAACTCATAATCATTCCTGATTTCATTTCCTAAATAAATGCTATAAATATTAGACGTCAGCCTTTTCTCCCTCACATTTGTCTTTTGTGTGGCCTGGGCTCTAACTGCATTCTGCTGCCAGATGCTGTTTTTAACATTTTTACATAGACCTCCAGATCTGCTGCTCCACTGAAGACCATTCTCCTCCCCCTACCTGCAGGAATCTTTAATTGATAGCTCTAGCCATCAGCCTGTAGACTCCTAATTTGTGGTTGAAGAATCAGCCTATTTGATTCATCTGCCTTTTCTGTTTCCTTTATCAGGCTCAATGGGATCATCAATATTTCAGGACCGGGTGTTGTATAACCAATCTGACAGTCTCCCAAAACTCTTGTGTCGCTAGCATTAACAGCCTCATTCCTAGCTCTGATATTTCTCTCCTTCCACCATTGGTCACATCAGTTCACCCATTTTGAAAGCAGGGCAAGGAGTCTAGCTTTTGAAAGCCTTTTAAATTCTGCTTCCTGAGCCTGAACTCCCTCAGGAGAGACTGAGACACATACAGTACACATACTCCTACACACCCACCTGCACAGCCAGTTGTCATCTGACATGCCGTAAGCTCCCCATTGCCTGTCGGCGGGCTTAGCTGTGACTGGATGAATGAATGGGCTCTCAGTGACATCACTGCAAGACTTCAAGAAGCCATGATCTGCCAAAAGCAGTCTTCACCAGCTAATTTCAGTCTTATGCCACGGGGGATCTGTTTTAGGGAACCACATTGACAGTGGAATATCCACATGTTTTCAAATTCATTCACCAGGAAACTAGGCTGCTCATTTTAAAAGCACAGGGTTTTGTATATCAGATAGTGTGTTTCATGAGGGGAAAAAAGAAAATGCAATAATAACTGCTTACACTTATATAACGCTTTTCTGGGCACTTCACTCAAAGCGCTTTACAGGTAATGGGGACTCCCCTCCACCGCCACCAGTGTGCAGCCCCACATGGGTGATGCGACAGCAGCCATAGTGCGCCAGTACGCTCACCACACATCAGCTATCAGTGGGGAGGAGAACAGAGTAATGAAGCCAATTCATAGATGGGGATTATTAGGAGGCCATGATTGGTAAGGGCCAATGGAAGTTTGGCCAGGATGCCGGGGTTACACCCCTACTCTTTTCAAGAAACGCCCTGGGATTTTTAATGACCACAGAGTCAGGACTGTAGCTTTATGTCTCATCCACAGGATGATGCCTTTTTACAGTATAGTGTCCCCATCACTATACTAGGGCATTAGGACCCACATAGACCACAGGGTGAGCGCCCCCTGCTGGCTCCACTAACACCTCTTCCAGCAGCAACCTTAGTTTTTTCCAGGAGGTCTCCCATCCAGGTACTGACCAGGCTTACACCTGTTTAGCTTCAGTGGGTTGCCAGTTGTGAGTTGCAGAGTGATATGGCTGCTGGCTAAGAAAAAGAATAAAAATACAAGCTACAAGTAAAGGTTTATTCCATGCTGAAAAGAGAAGAAAAGAAGCACAACATTTCAGCTGTGGAGACTTCTTCTGGTGTGCATAATACAAGCTATACAGTCATGCGCCTTTTCTCTTTTTTCATTCTCCTGCTTTCATCTCTTCTTCAGTTGTTTTTCTCTTTCATCCTTTGTCTTTCTTTTGTTTTTCTTTAAGCTATCCTTTGCACTGCCTATTTCCCTTGTCTCTGCACCCAGTTCTCAGTAGGCCTACTGTATCTAGACAAAATGAATATAATGATAAAACTCCTACATTGCCAGTTTGCTTCCATTTCAGGAGGCTGACAGCAAGGAGATGTGAGATACTGCCTGCGATCACACCTTACTTTCCTGTAGGTAGGTGCAGCATTTTGCAAGCGAACTTTGCTTTCAGTGTCCAGCCAGCACAGCAGTTGACTGCTATTTCAGGCAATTCCCTTCTGTTGGCATAGCAACAGAAGCTGTATAATAAACTCAGGTAGGGCCTTAGGCTACCAATCTGGTACAATTACTGATGCCCTTGATTGACCCCTCTAATCAAATGTACCCAGTTCTTGTGACCTGAGGGGCTGAAAAGTATTCTGCAGCAGAGCTGTCTGGCTACTTTTTGGGGATCTGTTTATCATACAGCATATGATTAATCTTGGCCTTGGGTCTGTGGTGGTGTGACTGAATCCTAGCTCTTCATTCACAGTCAAGTTCAACTGTGCAGCTATGGCTATACAGTAATTTTGCACCACTCTACCTTACCGTGATGATACACAGGTGAAGACACTGTAGTACTGCCATGCTGTAGTTTTGATCAAGTGACTCTGTGTGTAGTCTGTAGCACTTTTTCATGCGCACATTTCTCTTCCTGTGTTCTTTCACAGGAGACACAGGTAGAATGACACTAGAGGTTTGTTGGGGTCACAAATGACATTTGCACAGTACTCTTAAGCTGAGTTTGTAGAAGTGTGCGACGGAACTATACAGTACGTTGCCTTGCAAAATTATTCAGACACTTGCACAGTTTTCACATTTTGTTGCTTTAAGGCTTGCAAGTCCTAAAACTTTGAAATAGCAATTAATATTTGGTATATTCAAAACCTACTCCACACATTCAAAGCAACAAACAAAAAGAAATAAATAATGAAATTATTAAAATGAAAGAAAGGTGAAAAAGTCATAATTGCATAAGCATTGCTCTGGCAATCCTAAATTATTTAGATGCAAAAATTACCTTAATGGTCCACACAGTTAGTTAAGTTAATCTGGGTGCAATAATAGTGGTTCTCATGATTTCAAAATATAAACACCTGATTCTGTGAGGTTCCTTGGTCTGTGTGGCTCTGTGGCTAAGGATCTGTGCCTGTGGCTGGAAGATTGCCGGTTCAAATCACACAGCTGGCAGAGGAATCCTACTCTGTTGGGCCCCTGAGCAAGGCCCTTAACCCCACCTGCTCCAGGGGCACTGTACAATGGCTGACCCTGTGCTCTGACCCCAGGCTCTCTCTCTATCTGTGTCTCTGTCTCATGGAGAGCAAGCTGGGGTATGCAAAAAGATGAATTCCTAATGCAAGAAATTGTATAGGGCTAATAAAGTGATGTCATAAGGGTGGATCTGAGTGCTAGCTGGAGAAGCATTGTAAAGGTATATCTGGCCCCTTGTTGTGTGGACACACACCTACACTAAGAAGGTTCTTACCATTGCTAAAAGTAAAAATCTTGCTTTGAAGGGAGGTGTATCGATAGGCCAAGAAGCTGAAGAAATGGGAATGATATTTTTGGAAAGGATTTTCTCACTCTGATAGCACACATCACCACCTGTATTGTTAACAAGATTATGGGACATCTTGTGCTATTTTAATTCAGGATCAACACCCTGTCAACATTAATATCTTTCTAGAGTACAGCCATCTTAGTGTAGTTTTAGAGTAATTTTCAGTGTTCTATTTATATGTGCAATAGGGCAGTTCTCCATATTCAAACTAGTGCAGTGGGAGTGTTAACATACTGCTTGTTAAATAGGTCTTTTGCAGACATTACAGTTTGTTGCTGTCAAACAAATTTATGATAACAAAGATCCATTCAGCAGCGTCTGAAGACTGAAGGGTTCTGGTTTAGAAAAAAAAAATCAGAGTTCTTGAATGCATGTCTCGTGAACAAAAGGACTTTTCACAATTTGGTCCAAAATGCTGTTTGTGTTGCCAGACACACATTTTTAAACTAGTAGTCTTCTAAATAGGATGCTTGTACTGGATAAGCCCTGGACAGAAAATGGCATGGGGGAAGCAAGCAAAGAGCCTTTTCAAATAAGGCACAGTGTTTTGCTGCTAAGAGGTTAACCTGTTCATGCAGCTGCCGAGTCAGTGACAAAGTACATATACTGTCTTTGTATCTGGAAAATAGTCTTTGAAGCACCTTTTCAGATATCTCAAATCTCTGGCTTTGAAACCAATCAAAGCTTCTTACTGCACCACACAAATAGCCTAGTAGGTCATACTTTTTTTAAAAAAATGGGAATACCTTTTAGTTTTTCAATTGTCTTTAAAATGAATGTTTCTGAAATTAGTCTGAGGAACAAAATGCACATTTCCTAGCTTTGCCATGCTTCATCATTTACTTTACAGTTCTTCAGGATCAAAGGTGGACTATTTTGAAATGCAACTGCAAGCTGACTTTAAAAATTTACGACTTTCCAAGGCTTAATTTGCTATGCTGGCACATTGTCTTTGGCAGAATATCAGGTTCTGAAGGAACAGTAAGTGGCAATCTAGGCTAGAGATCTAGTGAGATAGGTATAATTGGTTAATGGAGAGAAGTTATAAGAATTCTCCTTTGTTTCATCTGGTAACTGGTGAAGTGGGAGCGACATCGCTAGAGCTGAGCCCAGTCCTCTAGGATTTATCTGTTGTCAGACAAGGAAGAAAAGCAATGACTCTACAGTGACACCACAGAGATGCCACATTCTACATCTGGGATAAATTCAAATTTTGGGGAAAAAAAATAACATAGTAGTCAAGAAACTGTTTCAAATTTTAAAAATCAGGAGTTTTTCAGGCCGAGTTTCCCTGCTGTATTAAGAAACCAAAGTATTGTTTTTTTTTTTCCTCTCTTAAGAGGATCTGTCAAAAAAGATTGTGAAGCTCGATGATTCATAGCCTGGAAGTACAGTCTGAATGATCCTGAAAGGTTTCTACTGAACAGGTCCGTTGTTTGACTGTCAATGTGCACCCCTGCTGTTTGATTGAGAAAAAAAAACTGTCAAGGTGATTTTCCAAGATTTTCGTTAAAAAAGCAGTTTTCTTTTTGCTCCTGGCTTTTTGAAAGCAACAGAAGAGGTTTTAAAGGTGGCAAATCTAGCCTGATTCAGAAGACAGAAAAAAAATACAATTTCATTGTTTAACTGAAATAGTTTTGAAAAAAGAACTGGATTTTGGTGCATCTAAACATATTCTCTTTCTTTCCTTTATTGTTATTTCTTTCACTTCACACCAGATCTCTCATACATCCTCAAGGATACAATTTTTAACGCTGTCTTTTAAGTAAATAAAAAACACTTTACATGCTCCATGCAGTTTTGTTCAGCACAAAGCTAACAACAAACAAGAGATATACAGAAAAATAAGCCATACAAATGACACAATCACATTTTGTTTAAGGGGATCCAGGGAATGTAAAGGTTAACTTGAGAAAAAAGACAGGGAAATTCGTGTCTCTTGAAACTTGAGCAATACATTTCCTTCATGCTCTGGATTGGAGTATGAAAAAGTTTTTAAGTGTTTTGATTTGGTCTGAACAATTGAGTATTCAAACATGTTCCAAAGAAGAGTCACTACAGCATCTGTGCATCTATTCACAGGGTCCTCTGCTCTGCTCAGCAATACCTCTCACTCTCTACTCCTTGAAAGGCAGAGATCACTATGAATGATAATCCACTAGCCTGAGAGCAGCAAAGTCCTTTATAGCATAGAGGCATCTTCTCAATTGACACATCCACGCTTTGAATGTCATACAGTATATTCTTGCACATATGCAATGCAAGAGAGTATGGTGCACAATTTTGGTCATCACAATTCAAAAAGTCTGTTGCTGCATTGCCAGCCATACAGGAATTTTCTACTGGGACTGAAAGAGTCTTTATTCTCCCCAAGGAGCAATCTGTTCTGATGGAAAAGACTAAACAAGGATCTAAACCAAGTTAAAAAAATATTCAAAGTTATTGACATTGAAATCAACTCAAAGGACACAAATAAAGACTATGGTGAAACAGAACAGGAGGCAATTTCATCCATAAAGTGTTGTGGGAGTTTGAAACAAACTACACAGACATTGTCAAAGCTCATACTCTGGGTTCTTTGAAGAGATTGCTTGATGAGATCCACAGATCAATTACCTACTAACAAACCTGGAGCTGGGTAGGTAAAATGGCCTTTCCTAATTTGTATGCTTTCTTACACTGTTATTCAGATGGCTCAGTTAAGAACATGATGGATCCAGACTGTTTGCACACCTATTGTAAAAATATACACTGTCATGACTCTCCTCCGACAGGCAAAAAAAAAGCAGAGATGAGATTTAGATGGAAGGATTGATAAAACTAAGAAGACTTGTTAGATCTCAGACACATATTCTATGTGACACTAATCACCTTTGAACCTACTGTACCTAGCACCTGTGGTACCAGCACAACTGGCATCACACATGAACAAAGCTCATGTCCTGGCAACTTTCAAAAAGGATAAGATACTTTAGTTAGCAGCTAAACAACCTTGATGGGCCATATGTCGTTCCTAACTCTTTGCAGCTCTTCTACTATTGCTATTGTATTAATCTTTCCTGGATGAAAATTCTGGAATATTTCTACACTCATAAGTTGAAACCATCCCTGTCATACATGGGTGAAGTTTAACTTGGTTCTCACCAACATATAGAATGAGACTTTGATACCATAGTGGGATTGAACACTGATGGACTTACACAGTGGTAGGACATGCACACTAATGGATGTGTACAGTGGAAGATCATGCACACTGAGAGACGTGAATATAGGTGAACATGAACACTGATGGACATGCACATTGCTGGACCTGCACACTGGCAGACACGCATACAGACTGACTTGAATACTGACAGATGTGCATGCTGATGGACTTGCACACTGACAGACCTGCACACAGATGAATGTGCACTGTGGAGACCATACACAGTGGCAGGACGTGCGCACTGATGGACTTACATAGTGGGGAACATGCACAGTGGCAGGACATGCACACTGATGGCTGTGCACAGTGGCAGGACGTGCACAATAGCAGGACGTGGACATAGGTGAACATGAACACTAACGGAAATGCGCAGTGGGGGACGTGCACTGTTGCGACCTGCATTCTAATGGATGTGCAGACTGATGGACATGAGCACTGTTGGACTGTTTCTCCACCAACAGGGTCTTAGCTTCTCCTTCAAGAAACATGGCCATCTTTGTTGCATAGCAAGACAGTAAAATCAAAAGTACACGAGCACATTTCAAGAAGCATCTGTTCAAATGACCGGAGAGTTCAACACCACATTTAGCTCAGATATGCCAAAAATGGCAGATTATACTTTGAAACACTGGAGAGGGTGTTTTTTTTAACTAAAGAAAAAACTTTTTTGTCACAGTGACTCCACACTCTACATGCCTCCCCGACCCCCCACCTCCTGATATCACCCCCCAAAAAATGAGTCAGTGATTTGAATTTCCATATGTTGTCAGGGACTTGTGCAAAGTGGATAATTGTGTGAAATAACCTGCATCGCAGCAATGGGAAGGGGTGCCTGAAAAGCCTATTATGGATGCCTCTTTTCAGCACTCATCTTTTCAATCATACCGGCAGGCTCTCAGCCACTTGTGCAGTTGAAAAGACTCGCCTAGCCCATTCTCCCTGTTCCTCTCCTCTCCCCTCATCCATATTCATCTGCCAGCTTTCACCCTTACCATTGGTATCACGTTAATACGCCAATTAGCCCTACAAAAGTGTATAATGGACTGCTGCTATTTCACTGTAGAAGAAAAGAAGGGAAAAATCTCCCATTTTAAAGGTGCCTAATGCTTCAATGGTGAAGTGTACCATCTACATGCTGTATGGAGTAGATCGGCAAAGAAACGCTGCTATACCAACAACTGTTGGTCTTGGTTGGTAAGACAGCTGATAAAATCTGGGCAGGGCAGTTTGTATTTTTCACTGAGGCCACACAGAGTTGAGACCTGCATTTTGGAACAGTTTCTGGGAACAAGGAGAAGACAAGAAGATTTGACTCAAGCATGGTAAATCCTGAAACATGTAAAGAGAGGCAGCCCAGCAGGCTTCCACTTCATGAAGTAATCCAGGGCCATAGTTCACAAGTGGAAATTAAGAGCAAAGCCCTTGAGTCCTCAATGTGTTGCCACAAAGTGTTGTGGATGCCTGGAGCAAACTTCACAGCATAGTTGTTGGACTCTATCGCCTTTTATCCTTCAGTCTAGATAGACAAAACCAGCAAGATGGACTCATAAGCTAAATTGCTAGTTCAACAGTTGAATTACCACCTTGTAGTCTCTTCAGATCACAGGAACTAAGAAAGGCTGGGCCTGGTCAGTGCTGAGATGGGAGATCTCTAAGGAAAACGATCTCTATGGTGTTGGTGGTCAAGGCTACTTTTTCAAGGCCAGAGCTTAGCTTGGGCACTACTTCTCACAAGGAATGGTAGACTGAAAATAAATAAGTGCTGGCATTGTGCTATAGGAAGAGGTTGAATCAGGGTCCTTGCTACAAGATCTTTAAAGATCCCATTGCACTGTGAAAGAAAGAAAGGAGTGGTAACATCAATGTCTGGTCTTAAATCTACTTTGGGCTTGTTTAGTCTCGTCTTCCTGGTGCTGTCAAGGGGGACTCCTGTCTCATCACCCAGGTGGGGTCTATACTTCAGAGGTGGAAGAAGTGAGTTTACATCCTAGGTGAAAGTGCTTAGAGATTCTTTGGGTTGACAACCGATATAAATAAAAGGAAATATTTTCTTGTGCACCCAAGTCTAAGTCTAAAATATGTTTTATTTGAATGTAATTATTCTCTCTGATTAATTTTTATTTAGCCTCTCACAAAGATGTTTTTCTTCTAATGATTTAATTGCTTTTTCTTTGTTCCAGTGTATCAAGAATCTAGGAGAGAAAATATTTAGCCGTGCTCATTAGCTTCATTACTGATTCTCCTTGCCTTATTCGAAATGTCTTGTGTAATTAAGCTAGCCAGAGGTCACAGGTTCAAATCCCCTTCTGTGCTGTGTTTTGACTGCGGTCAAGATTTCCTGCCTCTTTACTTCACATTTATTCTCTTGATCACATAGGTAATAGTGATGCTTTATTCACTGCTCCTGTCATCGAACAGACTAGGGGAAACAGCTGAGCAGTTGTCGTGCTTGATATGGTGTGACATGTTTCTGCACTAACACACAGGGCATGAGCTACACCTTGACATATGGACTGGCATTGGGAATGGACTAGTCTCTTTAACCTCTTGATCAGTGTAAAAACCTCCTATAGACTACACCTTAGACTGCACTGTTGCTACTACAGCAATGATGATGAAATCAGGTGAAATATGCCAAAGAGGAAAGCCACATTTGCAGAGAAGGTGTGTAGGCAAGTGCATGCATATTGATTCCATTTTCCAAATTTGTGATCTGCAAATAAACACTTCATTTTCAGAAAACTGGTGCATGGTGGTTAGCCTTGCTGCCTTGCAGTGCTGGGTCCCTGTGTTCAGTTCCAGCCCTGTGGCACTGTCTGCATGGAGTTTGTATGTTTTCTCTGTGTTTGCATGAATTTCCTCTGGGTGCTCTCCCACCCCACACATAGTCCAAAGAAATACTGATACAGTAGGCTAATTGGCTAATTGGGAAAAGTGGCCCTGGTGTGTGTGGAAGCCTGCTTCCAGGTTGTATCCTGCCTTGTGCCTGTTTCTTGCTAGATTAGGATAAGGTTCCCCTGCTACCCTCTACTGGATAAAACAGGTAGAAAATGGATGGAGGAATGTTCACATAATCACTAGGAGTGATTAATGCTGTTTTTTACACGGTTCATTTTTCTTCTTTTAGAGTAATGTTTCCATAAAGACAGCCTTCAGGTACCATGCTCAATCAGAAATATGTGTGATGTGTTATTACATTTGGAATAAGCCACACATAAACATCTAGGAGTTAATTAACATGTGCATGGGGGTGAGAGGTTGAAGTGAATGGCACCGATGAAGCTGCAAGCTCACAGCCACCCCAATCCTGGTGTTGCTAATTGTATGTCACCCCTTGGGTCAGGAACAGTCAACTTATGACACCAACAAACTATGTGTGGAATTTTGGGATCCACCTACACTGCATATTTATTGGCTGACCCCCTTGGCTCCCCCCAACAAGGGTAATGTTTGGGCAGTAGATCATGTGATGTACTGACCTGTGTGAAAAGGTGACGGGCTCGGGCAAGATGGCAGATCTTTCTTGAATGACATTACCCAGAAATCAGTGGGAGATGACCTGCTGTCATCTGACCAAATGGGGGAACATAATTGATCAAGCAATGGTTAGAAACTTATAGGGTATTCTAATAGTGAATCTGTGTCTGATGTCTAGGAAAAGACACTGGATCCCTTGTTATGTGCTGCACTCGAGGGAAGACAGAAGGAAGTGGATGACTGAATGACCAACTAACCATGTGCAGTAGGTCTTGGTTTTGAGATTGAGTTTTTGAAGCCAGCAAGCAGCTAAGCTGCCTGTGTTTATAGAGAGGATTCAAAAGAGGTAGTGTAGGTAGGGCTCAAAGAGCAGCTTGGGTTTTGTGTGTTTGGACAGTTTAATTGCACTGTATATAAAGAACTTTTACCTTCTGGCTGTGTTTGTGTTTTTGTTCCCGGAGATCTGCCTTTTAAATGATACCTGCTAGCACACCGCACCCCCCATCAGAGTTACACCTGTCACAACTTCCAAATCATATTGTTCGGTACTGTGGGGATATCACAGCTGTGATGTCACACACCCCATTGAAGCAAATACGAGTTCTACCCTTAGCTTTGCCAAATGTTTTTTTTTTTTAATATGCAGAGCTGTTTGAAAACAGTCAACAATAAACAGAAAAACAAATCTGGACAATGAGAAGTTAAAAAAGATTATTTTGGTTTATAATTTAATAATAATATGTCATGTTATTTGTCATCACTGTATTGAAGTGACAATATCAATTTAGCAAAGGCTTCATACACAAACTTTTTTTTATTTAAGTTTAGGAACAACTGAGAAGCTCTCTCCTGTCTCAGAATTTACCTCTGGGAATCAGAAGCACGTTAGTGACTTGCTTGACAAAGTAAAATGTAGCTAAAACATATATTCTTTTGGCTGACAGTCATATAAAACAGTCGACCCTACACACTGACAGTGATACAGAATACTCAACCCTTTATACTATCAGTCATACAGAACAGTACTCTTACACACAGAAATGTATACAAAACAGTCTATCCTACATCTGGAAATTCATATAGAACAGTCAAACCTACACCCTGGCAGTCATACAGAACAGTCATACACACTGACAGTCATATAGAACTGTTAATTTCACACACTGACAGACATACAGAACAGTCTCTACACTCTGACAGTTACAGAGAATAGGCAACTGTACACACTGAGAGTCATACAGAACAGTCACCCCTACGCACTGACAGTCAGATGGACTATTCGACTTTACGCCCTGACAGTCATACACAACAGTCAATCCAACATGCTGCCAATGGTACGTAGTCTTTTCATACAAGTTACTATAATCCCTGTACTGTACCTTGCATTTTTCTTTGCCTGAGATACAGATTTTATTTGAGATCCTTAATGTGGTAAATTACTTGGAAAATTCTGTCTAGGTACAGTATATTCCATATTGAATCAGCTAACACATAGTAGGTAATCTCTATTTTTAACTCTGAAAAGCTTTGAAATGGTCTGTTTTCTTTATATTATAGTTTTGCTTGTGTAGTCATTGACAGATTTCTCAGTACAGAACACTCAGCCACATGCCTTGATTGAATAGAACAGACTGTCTTACTGGCACATACGAGTCAACCTTACATACTGTCACATTGACACAGTGCAATCTGCCACATAGGTAACCGGATGAGGCTGACTGAGTTGTCAAAGTTTTGTCCTATTGATAACATTTTTCATTTTCTTACCAACTACTTCTTCTTCACCTTTGACATCCTGCGGTCAGATAATGCAGCAAATACTGACAGCAGAATAAAGCAAAACCTAAGTATAAAGGACAGAAGTCTGAAATTAGCATCAGAAGGCCCTTGACGATGATATATGAAAACGATCGTAACAAATAAAGAAGCATTTTCCACGGTCAACACTACAGTAGGTGCCCTTGAGGTCTATTTTTATAAAAGGTCCAGCTGAGAAAAGACTGGCAGGCAGCCGGTTAAGAGGAAAAGTGTCAGGGGCAGTAATGGACACGTGCCAAAGTGAGTCAGTCAGTCAGATAGCCCCTTCTCTCCCACTGACAGGTTACAGAAAGAAGCTCATCTTAAAGGACAAAACTGTAGCATTAGCCCTTATGTCATGGCTTCCCATAATGCTCTACTTTCTAGTTTAAGAACAGGATTTGTCTCATTATTTCCTCATCGCTGCTAGAGCTGATTTTTTAAAATGACTCTCCAAAGTTTAGTTTGCCATAACAATATTAATTATAATAATTCCTTACACTTATATAGTTTATAGTTTTACAGGTAATGGGGACTTCCCTCCACCACCACCAATGTGTAGCACCAGTCTGGATGATGTGACAACAGCCATAATTCTCCAGGACCCTCACCACTATCAGTGGGGAGGACATGACTGGTGAAGGCCAAGGGGAAATTTGGCCAGGACACTGGGGTAACACTCTCACTAGGTGAGCACCCCCTGCTGGTCCCACTAACACCACTTCCAGCAGCAATCTTAACCTTTCCAGGAGATCTCCCATCCAGGGATTGGCCAGGCTCAATCCTGCTCAGATTCACTAGGTTGCCAGTTGTGAATTGCAGGGTGATATAGCTACTGGCAACTCCAATAGGGAAGCCTGTGGTTTTGCACAATGCGGAGAAACCATTGGAGAAAGAAAATATTCTTTTGCAGGCGCACAGCCAATTTTCTCCTAAACATCACCTCTTCTTTCACATCTGGCCAGTCATTTTCTGAAGGATTGTTTTACAACACTAACATGCCTCCCCTCATCCACTTCCTGGCCAACATCTCTTGGGATATTTTCTTTTTTCCAAAGGATATTTTTAATTGAGCTGTTGATTATCATGACAGATAATAATGTGGGACAGAATCCCTTATCATAGCTGTAAGAAACTGGGCTTTACACTGTAACTGGTTTACTTACAATATTTTTAAACAGCTTTGGCTCTTACATATTATTACTGCATTTTTTCCCTTTGCAAAACACCTTGGATAAAGGCATCAGCCAATTACATATATATATATTTAAAATACAGAATTGGGCAGGAAAAAATTGCTTATGACCCCTCCCACACAGGTTAACACCTGTTTCATAAACCTCCCTCAGAAAATCGCTACTTGTCTATTAAGACCAGAACCACCTTGTATCTGCACAACTTCTTTCCTCCTGTAGAGCTGTCTTTTTGCTTTACCAGACCTCCTAGTTATATGTATACTGTCAAGTATTAGTCTCGTTTGTTATATGGTATACGTAGAATATTTCTGCAGCATCAAGTACACCACAGTAAATTTCCTTTGCATGAAATGTACTTGGTGAAGAAACGTGATTCTGATCCTGATTCTGAATACAATTACACTCTCTGGAAGTAGGAAGTCCCACTGATTAGCATGTTGGGCATCTGCAAGCAGCTCTAGTCATAAGTGTATAAATTGTCCCCTGACCATGCCCATTCTAGCGGGATCACTTTCGGATGAGGCTGGGAGGGGAGGGTGATGGTATGTAGGACTGAACTGCTCATTCCTCTAGTTCTTCTAGTTCCCAACAGGAAGGAGATCAGGGGATTGATCCAAACAGGGAGTATGAGAGTAGAAGACTGATTGTCTGATTATCCCTGAGCCAAACGCATATTGTGTGATTGGGGGGTTGCTAATATTGTATTTTGGACACTAGACATCAGAATAACTATAATTACAACAGGGTGTGGACTAAAATGGACTGAAGTGAAGGAGATCACGATTAGTCGTGCATCTTTAGTGTCCTGTTCTCTGATAGATTGCAGGCTGTGGTTCTGTTTGTTCCATTTTTTGTCCTTTTCAGCCTGCTCTGCAGATCATATGTAATTACAGTGAATGGGGAAGCAGCGCTGAATGTGGAATGAAGCCTGACGATACATTACTATTGTTGTATCTTAATAATAGGCCTGTGTTTGATCTGAGTGCACTGCCGGCCAGCTCTCAGACAGCTCACTTTGTCCTAATGGGAGAGTCTGCATCCCCCATATGGCCGAGTTTTGCTTTTGTCGCACTGACAAGTGTGGCAAAGTAAGCCCTTTTAAAGGAGCATGGGGTCGGCTGACAGGTACCTTTGATGGCACATCTGAATCACAGACTAGACAGTGAAATGGGTCTCTTGCAGCTGATGAACAGGGCACCTCTTAAGTACTGAGAGGTTAGATCCATTAAATTCAACCAATAAAACATTCAAAAGCGCCAGACTGATTACCTTGTGGATTAAAAAATAGTGTCATTCTTGTGCCATCCTTATGCACAAGAAATGTCCAGTTTGTTATTATAATTCCACGTGGTGTACTGCCCTAGCGGAGAAGACAGCTTACATACGTCTCCTGAAACAAGTCACTAGCTTCTTTAGGCACAGCAAAGTGCAGACAACAGAACTCGGTGCGACAAGAGGTGTGACTCAGCTCTTATTGACAACACGACATGCTGCTGGCCACAAGGAGGAGCTGTTTCACAGTATGCCAATGACCCTTATTCCCCCAAATCCTAATAACACAAACTTTGACCCTACTGTGAACTTGGTGGCTGGTCCACAATAGGTTAAGTGCTTTCTGGGAGCTCCAAAAAGCATCTGGCGTGCAGGAAAGCCCGGAGTCCAAAACGTGTCACTTAACGGTCCTGTTATATCATGTTACATCTGTTCCTATGGTGCTGGTCTTTGTTGTTCTACGCAGAATGTTCTTTGCCTGCGTACAAAAAACACTTCAGCCAAAACGGCTTCTTAAATTTCATTGTGTGGAGCTGCGTGACGGGATAAACCACACAGCTGTGACTACGGAGAATCGTGCAGGATTCTCAGCACAGGGCATGAAACAAGGAAAACCTGTTGAAATAAACACCGGTTGTTGTTGTTTTTTACTTCACAGAGCATCTGTTCAGTCACGGAGATTTGGGCAGTTAGGCTCAGCCAACAGGTTTCGGACACAGACAGGCTGGATGCATTTGTGAACACTCTCAACAAGGCTAGGTCATGTGCAGGAAATATTGCGGGAAAAATTAATCTCCAGCCTGATCTGCTCAATTTGCTGTAGTTCCGCAAGCCACCCACAGCGGGACTGGGGGTAGATTTAAAAGTTTATGATTTATTAATTAAAGGTCCTGGAAATTTTGAAAGTCCATCACAGGGATCTACTGTATATCCATTCATCCATTTTCTTACCCTATAATCCAGGGTCGCTCGAGACACGGAGCCTATGCAGGCAGGCAACAGGCGTAAAGTCGGAATACTGTGCATCACGGACTGTACGCTACTCGCCTACAGAGCACTGGATACATACAATTTGGAATAACTGAAATACAGTATAACAGTCGCACAAACATAGTGCGTTTAGGAGAGCGAAATTATGATACAGATGACTTCCCATTTTCCATGGTATTTATTAAAATTGAGTCGTGGGTAACGAAATTTATATTCACGATAAACGGAAGACTGGAACGGTACTGCAAAAGAAGAGTTTCAAATGATGGTCTGGCTTGCTTTTTGACAGTTCCTTTTCTGATCTAGTTTTTCTAATTTAAATTATGTTTTATTATGTGTTTTTTTCTAACCCACCCATAGCAAACTGTTAGAATACCCTGGATGAGCCCAAACACGGACAAGTGCACAACTGAGAAACAGAAGTCGACTTATCAAGCGTGTTTTGGAAAGTGGATGGAAACCGGAACATTAGGAGAACACCTCGGATGAACAAACCAAACCCAAAATGTGACAAGTAACAACACTTACCTCTATGCCTCCATGTCTATTTATTTTAATTGTTTCCTGTAAAGTGGTTAGTAAACCCTCTTGCGGCTGAAAGTGACTCTATAAACTAATTCATTCGCTTCCCCCTATTCACACACACGCACTCACATTCTTCCCCACTAATGTTTTAATTAGTCTTGTTTTTTTAGTTAGCTCCACTCGTTTGATGACCCCGGTTGTTAAAGTGATAAAATCAAAAGTTAATTAACAACCAAAAGCGTGTATTATTGTCACTTATAAATTCAAACAGCCATCACTAAAACGCAAGTGATAATTTATGTGATAAAGAAAAGAACTTGGAATTAGCGTTACAGGTGTTTTTTCGCGACATTTTAAACCTTCGCCCCACGTTTGGGTTGGATCAATTCTTCAGCGGCAGTGGGAGTAGTGAGAAAGTATGGGAATATGAGGTGAAGTCGGACACTTACTGTACGCGGGCAGTGGTGCTGGTTTGCAGACCCGCTTCTAAAACGTGCGTCACCAGTCAAGCTACAACAGATTGTGTTGTTTCGCACGTACAGTATATTTTGTATAATTTATTTTCTAAAAATGAATACCGCGAATGATTGATTTTTTTTTTATTATTATGGACTCTGTACACACACTGCTCGTCTGCCTGCAGGGTTCTCCGGATTGGGTAAATTTTCAGTTCACTCTTTTATGATTTTAACCCTTCATTAAGTTGCGGCAAGATCGTCTTTATTAAAATTGAGTCGTGGGTAACGAATTTTAAAGGCACCCTTACAAAGGTTTGCAACTGTAAATTGTACGTGTAAGATTTCCCCCGTGATTTTATCGTGCTTATGATAATGTTCTGATACCACTGCTATTTTCCATATAATTTTTCAATACCTCTATCTCACCATTATTTTACCATTAAATCACCAAGTCAAAGACAAAAGTTTTGGTACTCTTAGAGCCTGGTGTGTATGAGCTGCTGTCTTTCTGTTCTGGTTTGGTAAACACATTTACCTGTCTTGTACGACTTTGCGACTGGTATCCCAAACCCAGACACAAACCAGTTACCAGCCCTGTTTTTTATACTGCAGATGATATTAAAAATTCAAGTTAAAAAAATATATATAACATATATGGTCTTATAATGCTCTTTTTTCTGGAGTCAGAAAACTACAAATGGCCTGCTTTTGAGAGAACAGTCTTCATATATCAATTTGGTCTTCTTAGATATTTTGCAGAAATCAGAATACTTTTCGTCAGTTGTTGAATTTTTCTCATTACTTGCCAAGAGCTTACAGACGCCTCCTCTGCGACTTCAGTTTAATCTGCTAACATTTTGCCATTTCATTTAAGAGCTTATCATCGATATTATGTGCAAGTTGCAGCGTGACCTGCCACAGTTATGAAACATTGCCATTATTTAACAAATGGTGTGCAATATTTTGTCCACAGAAGTAGTGTTAATGTGCATAAAAATATTTTTTTTTCACTTTACTCTTCATGCCTGTGTTTCATGAATTGCAACAGTTATTATATTTTTGAGTTATTGTTCAGACTTACATGACACTATTCTAGTTCCCAACTTGTTTTGTTTTACTGTTACAGAAAACAAAGAACTTTATGAGAGTAGCAGGGTGGTGCGGTGGTTAGTATTGCCTCCTTGAAGCACTGGGGCCCTGGGTTCAATTCCTGACCTGAGGTGCTATCTGTGTATGTTCTCGTATGTTCTCCCTGTTAGTGTGAAGGGTTTCCTCCCTGAGTCCAAAATCATACTGGTAAATTAATTGGCCCTGGTGTGAGTGTGTCTGCCATTTGATGGACTTGCATCCCACCCAGGGTGTATCCTGGCTTCTGCCCATTACTTGCCTGGGATTTTGCTTCCCCGAGACCCAGAATTAAAGAAAGAATAAAGTTGTTAGAAGATATATGGATGAAAAGATTTAAAAAAAAACATGAGAACTAAAGAAATGCTACCGGTGAGACATATTGGTCCAAGGATCTCTCTTGGTACCTTGTTTCCTGATACCTGCCCATCTTTGTGTAAAGAAATGTCCTGAAGTTTAGTTCTTTATGCACATCTGTTTTCTACTTCAGATTTTAAGACATTTATTTTGCAATGGGTCTTTAATTTGCTCATTGGATTAAGTTTATCAAGAAGGAGTCAAGCACAGATCATAGTATTGCTTGGAGGCAAGCAACCCTGGGTCAACTCAACCTATCCTACTTTCATTGGTGCTCGGTGAATTTGACATGAAAGACTGTTTTCAGGCTTCTCAGGATCCTACATGCATGTATGGAGACCCTTATCATCCTCTTTGTTCAAACATTCATTTCCTTTGACTCGTCTGTGAATTTCAGGTTAGGAATTAACCTTGTTTCTCTTCTTTGAACTGCTTTTAGAGAAGGAAGGTCTACATGTAATTATCACAAGTACTACCACACTCCACTGAAGATGCCTTTGAATGCCATAGCAGTCTCAGCCAGCCCAAGTCACTGCTTTCCTACTGCAGTGAACTCTTGTGGATATCCAAAGCCCAGATCAAGAGTGCTGACATAATTCCGGTCAGTACAACTCTTGTCACTGACAACTTGACTGACCTCAGGATTGTTGATGCACATCTCATCCTGCTCTGAGTCTCCTTAAGTCACTTTGGATAGAAGCACTGGCTGAGAGGCTGATTGCTCAATAGAAATTATTGGAATGCACTTGAAGGTTGGGTGCACAAAAATTATATTCTCACATAAACAAAAACAGCTATCACTGAGCTGTGGATATTTTAATTTAATTATCGATCCAGATAAGTCAATGGAGCCTGAATTTTCATTTGTAATGCTGGTCCAGAATGTACATTATAGAGCAGGCCCCTTACTGTAGATATCAGAGTAAATCAGAGTAATCTGAGATTACATCAGAGTAGATCCCATTGTTTAAAGGTACAAGAGCAGCACCTTACCCATAATCCTCCATTCTGGAGTCCAGAGCCCTAACCGCTGTTAGACACTTTCTGTTCCTGGGTTCCATGGTGCTTTCTCCTCCTAGATATGGTTGTTGAGACCCCTAAAGCATTTAAACATTTAAAACTGATTTTTTGTATAATGAGTAGGTAGTTTATTATGCATATTTCTCACGGCTGTCGCCTAATTTCAGAGGAATTTGTGCTTAACATTCCAAGCAACAAGGTTAAGTACTTTCACAAGTCTTGTAACCCTCCACAGCCTTTGTTACTGTTGTGTGTTGTAGCGGGTGTGTGCCCGTGTAAAACTGAAATATTGTTCTGTGGTAAATGAGCACACAAGGAGAAACATTGCTGAGCAATGACATTCAAGACAGAGCCTCAGAATCATGTAGCAGGTACATTTGTCCTGATATTTCCAAAAGTTAGAATTGCCAATTCATTTGGTATAATATACTGTGCCACCACAACGACCAGTATTTGAAATACCTTATTGTGTGTTTTTCACCTCTTGACTCAAGGTTCTGAGCCCCACAACCACACCTGCCTTTGAGTTCATGTTTTACCACGTCACAGGACGCCTCACCACATACAGGCAGTTCAGCACTGATTTGGAAGAGAGGTGTGTCAGGTCTATGAGCACCTGGCAGGCCAAAGGGGTAACTGTGTTGTTAAAAACCCGAGAGAACCCTGGCCAATTAATCCGACCCTGCTCTCAGCAGCACTCAGCCAGTTGTGTGCCACTGCCAGGTGAATCCCAGTCACACTCAGCAAGCGACATGACCCAGACTGTGATATCTAGATCACTTGATTTTAACATGACCCAGACTTGTACCTGTTATGGAATAAGTAAAGGTTTATTCCCTGCTTAATAAAGGCAATGTTTATTCTATGCTTTTCTTCTCTTTTCAGCATGGAATAAACCTTTACTTTTTCCTTTGCAGCCTACACATGCTGACACAGCTACCTACTTGAACTGCTTCTACCTGTTATGTCTAGATCAGTGTGACTTTGGCACAACCCTACTCATGCATGTGATATCTAGATTGCTGTGACTTTGACACGACCCAGACTGGTACACTACCTGTGATGTCTAGATCATTGTGACTTTGACATGTCCATGAAATGACCCAGACGGGTACCTATGATGTCTAGATCACTGTGACTTTGGCATGAGCTAGACTCATGCCTGTGATATCTACTGTACATCATTGTGACTTTGACATGACCCAGAATGGTACCTGCAATGTCTATATCATTGTATTTGACATGACGCAGACTCGTACCTGTGCTGTCTAGATGACTTTGACTTTAACCTGACCTTGTCTAGATCGCTGTGACTTTGAAGAAACCCAGACTCTGACCTTTCAGGATCTTAAAATCTTGTATGAATACCCTCATTGTCTTTTGTTCTATGTTCATTCCATTAACTGGTCTGCACAGATGCTTTAAGTTTGGTACTGATAACATAAGTGCATGCTCCTGTGATAGTAGGCACACACTCTGTTCCTTAACCTTATTGTTCATGGTAATAATGAGACTGTGGCCTTGATGTTCCAAGCAGATTGCAATTTCCTGGTTTTAGTTGTATTTTCTTTCTCTCCTCCTTTATGGTTTTTGGGATAGACTGTGTTATCAATCTAGATTTTTGGGTGTTTGTGATGGTCTACTATGTTACAGTATATTTCACTTTTTCCCATGCTAGTATTCTGTAGTTTGCTTTACCATGGTATCATATGGTTTCATCATAGTTTTTTCTATGTTGTCATGCTTGACCACATTCCTGCTCCACTTTCATAAATCTTTAATCTATTTTTAGAATGGCATACCACGATAATTTTCATAGGCTGTCCCTGTACCCATGCTGCTCTCTGTATAACAAAATGCTTGTTTTATTTAGGAGAATGTGTCCGCCAAAAGTAGAAATCCCCCACAACATCTGTTAACATATACAAAAGCCCCCTGTTTCACTTAAACTCCTTCTGGTGGCACAGAGCTATCATCATGTCTGTTTTTCCAATTAATCTGTTTTCTCTGTTGTGACTTCATCATCTTGCTGTTTGCTTAAAATAATTCAGCACAAGGTCTTAGTGTATGTAAAAAATTGAAAGTACAATTATCTTGTGGGGCTTTGCGATCAGGAATCCGAAATACAAACCAAACAGTTCAGTCAAAGGAACTGATTATGATGTGGCTCAGGATCTTACAGTTTTAAGATAAATGATGTTCCCAACTGGAGCGTAATCTGGACAGGTCTCAGGAGCTGAGCACAGCAGGTTACGGCCAGTCAGTACATTAATGGGGAACCTCTAAGATTGCTGCAGCGGTTGAAGGGATATCAGCAGGCTGGTGAGAAGCTATTTTCTCAGGACCTTAAAATAAAAAGAAAGAAACCTTCCCAGAACATTAAAACCCTGTCTGCTTGGACAAATTCTTAAATCAAGCTTGTTTTCACTCTGTGAAGACTTAAAAGGTCAAATTTTTGCTTCTTTCCGTTTGTAAATTGTAAAGAAAGAAACTCCAAAAAAAATTGCTGTCCTTCAATCTTCATTTGAACGTGAACCTGATTGACACCTAGCTCCTCATATTTACCGTACATTAAATAAGCTATTTCTATCAATGCAATAAATATTGGTGACTTAATTTGTAAAGGCATAAAAGTACTAATTTGTCCAAAATAATATCATTTTGCTAGAAACAAGCTATTTAAATTCAGTGAATGCAGTAATGTTTGCTTGGACCCTGCATTTCTCTTCGATTGAGCTGGTAGAATGACCTATTACTTTGTATATGTTATTATAGTTCTCTTACAGCAGATGTAGGGTACAGTATAAATACATTGGCGACCTCTGTGAAAATTGGATTTTCTCACTTATTGGTCAGCAGGTCACTTGATGGGAAGCCTTATTATCATGTACTGGGTCATTGTGGAGCAACAGAAACAAATTGACCAAACAGTAACCTTTAAAACACAACCGCATAATTAGCACAAATCAGATGACCCAGTGTTCATACAAGCCTGTTCTGCTCTGATTTGGTTGGTTTCCATGAGTGTTATTCTGCAGGTTCTGCACTGATTCTAACAGACACAAGATATTTCTATTGTCACACACCTGCTCAGAGCAAAGAGTTAGTGATCAAGCACATACAAATAATAGCCATGTTCTGCCCCAGATGTGACTGGACAACATACAGTAGTTGTCTCAGCTCTGAGATTTATTCTTTTAATACTAATGAGGATGATCATACACCAGTACTTGTTAGATACAGTAGCAGCTCTCCGCCTGATGCAGCTCTTCGATTTCACTTTGGCCTCTTAAGAATAACGATGTCGATATCTTTAATTATTATTAGAAGCAATAATAGTATACTGTGAATGTACGTTTCTGTTGTATTCAGCATGAAACAAGATGGGCTTAGTTTGTCACATTTCTTATATTTAATAAGACAGTCGCAAAACGGTTGGGTTAATTCCTCCGTGAACTGTGTTTTACAGTCTCTTTAGTATAATTGCAGCCTCCAGGAAGGACGAGGAAAAGGCTTGTGAGGTGTGAGGTTTCCTCTTCCGCCTTTCATAATTTGAAGGTGTCGACGCAGGGACGTCTGACAGAAGACGGTAACCATTAATAAGTGTGACGCTGTAGCTGCGTCGTTAAGTACTGTAAGACAGTTCACTCCGATATCTTAGGATACTGTATCTAAAGTCGCACAATTGTGTTGAGAAGACAAACTACTGTATTGAAAACAAGCGAATTAATTCTAGACATGAATGAGGTCTATGTTTCCGAAAGCAAGGCACGTTGCATGCAGTAGGTTGTCTTCCCCTGCCTTTGCTTGCACCGACCGACTGTCTGCGTCTGCCTGTATCTCTATTCATCTTGGCAGCGAGTGTTTCTCTCTCTCCGGGGACGTTTGCAGTACATTAAAACACTCGGAGTCGATGCGTCTGTGTGTTTTATTTTGTTTAAAAAAACGCCGTGGTCGGTGACTATTTTTTTCCCCAATTACTGAACTACGATTGTTTTCAAGACGTTCAATCACCCGCCAGGTTAGTGGATAAGGTTGAAACGACCTTTCATCTGACCACGCGTCAGGTCCACACGGCGTCATCAGTTCTAAAGAGCCAAACAGATGATAAGGATTAGGAAGGGATGAAATTCCATTCCGGGTTTTGGCAGGAACAGCGGTCTCGCTTGTGCTGGTGAGAGAGGGAGCGGGCTTGGGAGGGGGGTGCTAGAAAGAGCAGGTTCAGTTTGCTATCATCAGAACTCAGCGCAGGGGACCCAGCGCCGCCGCGTCTTCTGCGCTCGCCTTATATATACACAGCCTAGGGAGAGGGTGAAAAAACCGCCTAGCTCTGTGATTTGGATGGCTATCGGGGGCACGACTAGGCGACAACCCCCCTCCCTTCTCCTTAATGACCTCACCGTTGCACCTGGAGAAACGCAGGTTTCTTCCCGATAAAATTACGGATTTAAATCAGCGAGATTTCAAGATTTTCGCCACCTCCGTATCCCCATTTTTTCTGTTCAGCAATCGCGCTTCTAAAAGAAGATGCTAGCTTTGGTAGGCACCTGCCTATGGGGACTGTACGACTGTACTGGATTCTAATTATCCTAACGTCTACCTGAAATAGTCTCTCCCGTTCCAGATTTTTCCTATTTTTATATACCTGCGCGGACAGAAACGCCTAAAGATATGTTTATGTCGAGCCACAAAAAGACGCGAATATACATTTCATAAAAGACAGCCGCAGAACATATTTGATGTTTCTTTATCATTATTACAATGGGGGTACTATGATCGCAAAATAAGAAAAATAAAAACTGCATCGTGTCATTCTTGCACACATACACCAGATTTGTAAAAAAATGCATGCCTATACCTTTGCCGAAGACAGCTTCAACACGAGCGATATATTTTTTTTAAAAGCACGCTTCCTTTTTTAACCATGGATTTTAATTTGCCTTTTTAATTATTTTTAACTGTTGCTGGGAGTGTTTTTATTTCTCATTAAAAAGAGAAAGAGAAAACGGGTCTTCTGACAAAATAGTCTTTTAGAAATCGGGGACATGGACCGGAATACTCACCTACAGAATTGCTCCTGAGAAAGCCCGGTATTTGCATAACATATATCTAACGCGCTTGTATTTTTGTAGACATTTACAATTAACGAGTATTCTCAAAAACTCTGTTCGGGTTGGCCTTATATTTTATATTCTTGACACCAAGTCTGTTTTGTTTATATATTTTCTACCTTTCGAAGGATGGAAACATTCAGTATTTTATCAAATCCACTGTCATTAGCATCACATTGAATTGACTGCGGACCAGAATTTTTTTAATGATTTTTATTGTTTTTGACCTGAAAGATAAACATAACGAAATCACCAACTGTCCTGAAAGAAAGGGTTGGAATTGTGGTCGTTTTGCCACAATTCGCCTTTTATGTGGGGGGTTGCCTTCGGTTTTTTTTCGGGAGATTTTTTTTTTGCACACACGCTCGGGCTGCCTGGAAGAGATCTACTTATTAATTTTTAATCTTTATGCAACCGCAAGACGAAGGGACAGAGGAAGAAAAACACAGCGGATAACGAGGGGGAAAGGGGGAAGCGTGGAAGGAGAAAATGAACGCGGAACACTGAGAACGGAGGACGGAGATTGGAGGAAACAGGTAGGACATGAATCGGGGTTTGTGAAGGCGATTTGAGGCTCCAGATGCAGAACTGGACCGCAGTCAGAACGTGGGATCTGTCTAGCATTTGACGAGCGAGCTGCAAGAATGCGTGTAGCCCTGTTTATAGACCATCCTTCTACAGCGCAACTGTTAATAGTGTACATGTGGAAATGGTAGGTTAAATAAGTCGGGTACAGTATTTGCAAGCAGGCGATATTTCGAGGTCCAGCTTTCTATAAATACAGTATATACACACGGATATACTGTACACCAAAGGAACTTGCGTTATGTGTGGTAACTGATACGGAGCGTGAGCATTTTATTAAACAGAATTTCTAGTAGTATGCCTGTCCATCTTTAATGTCTGGCAATTTATCTTTCGTCCATATTTGAAAGCGACACTCTCCGGTGCAGTTGTTAAGTGAGGCGAGATATTTAGTTTTTTTGTAGGGTCTGTTGCGGACAGAATTGTCTTTTCGGTTTCAGGCTGGGTTATTTTATGACATTTCTCCCTTTTGCTCATTCAGTCTCAACGGCAACTATTCAGAAGGAGCTGATTAAAAAGGAGGGAACGGTTAACACATTAGAAAACAACGATTTAAGAAAACGCGATTGATTACGCGGATACTGAGGGTTTAACAGCTTATTTAGAGTGGCCGGGCTGTGGCAGTGTGGATACGGTGCCCTGTAATCAGAAACCAATTGCGCCATTGATCATGGGGAGATGTGTATACGGATGACAAGTGACAAGCGGGGAGCCAGGTTTTATAAATGAGCGGGTAATGGACTCTCATAATAAGCTTCTCGGACGAATAGCTGGCCTACAAGCTGTAGTAGCGCGGTAGTGTATCCGCCCCTTCAGAAACGCATTTGAGGGGAGTGATGGAGGGAGGAGAGGCAACTCAGTGCCGATAGCCCCCGTGTCCCCCCCTCCTCTATCTTTCTCTCTGTCTCTCCAGACCCGCCTTTACTGAACAACACCTTTATCGGGAGGTGGTTTAATATAAATGTTGTACAAGCGAAGACGCATAAGCCCCTGTGAAGCTCAAATTTCTATTGGTACTCGCTGAAGTCCCCTGATAAAACACTAATATGCCATTTTACCCTTTAAAAGATATAATAAGGACTAAGGTTGATTTTTCTTCTCTCTGTAGCTTATATATATATCTACTTTAAAGGATGGTGTATACAGTACATTACAGTTGTCACTGTTTTGAGTATGTCCCTTGTTGAATAAAAAATGCTATTATTTTTTAATGTTTCTGAGGCTCAGAACTGAAATAGGTCATGCCAATAATACATGAAAGTAGATGAGCCAACGCACATATCATTCAATTATACGGCTAAGGCGCAGATAGTGGATCGGATTGTGGGGAAAAAATGTAGACCCCAAAAAGCTGCCTTTTTGGTAAAGCTCGTAAATATCACACTTTTAATTCATGTCATGCGGGATGTTTTGTAAAGGATGCGCAATGCTGACTACCATCATTGATATCAATATGTATTAGAATAATTATTCTTCCATAATGTTCGAGCGTATAATTATTGCTGTTAAAACAACAGAAATAGATTACGGTAAAGATGCAAGCTTTTGGAAAATGAAAGTTCCATTTTTAAATTGTTTCTGTAGTCGTTCAGTATCGCGTAAAAAGAATCCCTGTCGATACAGAGTTGAATTAATTTTCTTCATCTCATTATACAGTATGTGTTGTTCTAATAACGTTTCAGTGAAAGTTAACGTCTGGCTTTTAATCCTTTCTGTTCTCCTGATAGTGTAAACCGGGCAAATCCCGCCCCATTTTAAAATAACTGTGTATCTACTGAAAGAAGACGATAAAAAAAACCTTAGCAGTACATTCAAATTCTAACCCCGGTTTTGTAGAAATGTAGCCTCCAATTAGGCTGCCCGAAAGAAAAGGCGAAGCGTGTTTCAGAGACCTTGATCACGGTGTCCTTACGATGTGCTCTGGGTCTAACGTCATGTCGTCCAGTCGGTGAACTACAGTAGGATTATCAGTGCGGTGCTGTTTAACTGGATACTCGGCTAGGGTCAAGCCAGCATTGTGCGTTAACGAGCTTGGCTGGTCTGATTGTCTGTCGGGTCACCTTTGATCTGTAGTGGACAACCAGCTGTCGCATTGGTATTCGAAAATGAGATGTGCTTTACCGGAGACCTTACTGTATTCTGGGAATCCAGGGACGTCTGGCAAGTGATATGATAACTCCTCTAACTGGTTTATCAAGGCTGTATCTGTAGATGCTATGATCTGTCCCCGCACTTTTCTGACTTCCAGCAGGTACCACCAGCACTTATCCAAAATAAAATGTCCAGCACTTTCGTGCAGAACTCTGTGCCGCTGTCTCACTTTGGTGTGTTGTAATCCTGCGCTTTGTACTGTAGTTTTGATTCACTGTATACTTGATGACTTTACATATATGGTGTAATGTTCTCTAATGACTCAATTCCCCAAGTATTGTGATTTGCAATATCCCATGATTTATATGCTAAAATATAATATTTATGATATTAGATAGGTGTATTCTGAACTTGTTTCGGACGGAATCATCCATAAAATAAGTAAAGTCCCAGAAACAGATGAAGCCCATTGAAGAGCAGTATGATTTATTTCAGAAATTGTATGCAGCAACAGAAATGTCTGTAAGTTGGGACCAAGTGCATAACATTTCCAGCTTTCTCCATCCCATATGTGTAAGGTTGCACAGACCAGCATGTGAGATTAGAAGGAACTATTACAAAAAGACACTTGGAAAACCTGAAATGGATACCAGCTGCTATCCACAGGGAGTTACCCTCAAATCATCATCTTTGTCGTCGTTCGAAGTTGAACCTTGTCTTCGTCATGATGAAGCACAGTTATTGGAACCAAGGTCATCTGGCTTCAGGCAAGTGATGGTGGTTCTTTGGTTTGAAGTCATTGTTGCCGACCCTATACTGAATCAAAAAATAGTTTTCTTTGTGTTGGAGAAGCAGTTGTATATACAGTATTTAGCAGGTGGGGTGTTGCAATTAGTCTGTATTAATAAAAATAGAGAACAGTGTACTGATGAGCAGCTTCTGAAAGTCACATAGACGGGGTGTGGTGCTGTTTCAAAGACGGCAGTGAAATGAAATTCTCTTCAGCCTCCCTGAGCTGGTCTTATCATGGATACAGACAGTCCTACCAGAGGTCAAGGGAGCCAAGCTGTGGTGCAGCACACATTGTCGCCTGTGTTTTATTTTAAGTTTAGTTGGTTTCAGCTCATCACATACAGTGCATCATTTTCGCTTGCCACGGCAGATTCTGTTACTGACACTCGACACTGTAATTTTAGAAACGGTGCGACACAGCTCCATGCTCACTTGAGGACACCTGCAAAATTGTTGTTTTGTTTTTTTTGGCTTGTCCCTTGGGGTACATTCCAGAACATTTCAACTGTACAACGGCCACAGCGGTTTTCTTACTGCTCTGTGACAAGACAGACACACTAGTGGCTTTCTGGCGAAGAGATTAATGTGTGAACGGAGGAGTTTTCCTGTACCCCAGCTCAGTTCCATCCAGCCATTTTCTAACCTCTTCTTCCAATTCAGGGTCATGGGAGAGTGGAGCCAATCCCAGCAAGCAATAGACACAAGGCAGGATCCTTCAGTCTCTCTCACACAGGCTGTGCAATTGGCTTAAGATGACCAATGGCCAAGGGCCTGGAAAAAAAAAACAACTGTTGTTGACCTTTCTAGCACCAAAAAGAGAGAAAAAAAATTTGAGTCTGCATGTATTAATGACCAAACCTGGTCCTGGGTTTCCACATAACCTGCTGATTTTTATCCCAGCCCAACTCTGTTACACAGTTCAACCTTTAACTGACCCAATAATATGACTAATTTGAGCTGATAAGAAGTGGCGTTTTCAGTTCTCAAACAGGCTGGAGGTGATTTTTTAAGTACTGCATTTTCCATGTAGCCTACAATTCTAAACTTTTGATTAGGGAAAAAAAAAAACAACTAGCAAATTTTTTTAGTTTGATGAAGGCTTTGGTTATGTACTGTAGTTAAGTTGGGCTGGAATGAAAACCAGAAAGCGGGAGGCCCTTCAGGGTCAGGATTGGATCCCTTGTCTTGCATTACACAGGTCATTAAGCCATTAAGCAGATGCCTAACATCCAGTGAGTAAAGCTGAAGAGAGGGGAGAAATATCCTCTGATTGCTCTTGTTCTTTTCTGTGCTGGAAGATGTGAAGTGGCTCTATTTCAGTCAGAGGGACTGAAGGCCCAGTAATACTCGAAGCCCTACAGGATTCGGAGAACAGGAGTAATCCACTGCTGGTTATTTGGCTGTGTGCCACTCCTGCCACTTCATGAACAGATCAGAAGATCAGATGGCAGACTAACTGAGTTTAATAACGATGGTGTTTATCTTAAGAAAGTCAGGCTGGGGGTGAAATGAGCACCATGACGCACACCGTAGCGTTTTCAGTTGCAGAGAAAGCTTTGGCAGTCATAGTTCTGGAGATCTGTGCTGCTGCTTGCCTGCCCATAAGGCTGTTTATGATGCAAACATGCAAATAAATAATTAAATGAAGTTAATCCCACAGTGGCCGGGGACTGCCTCATCCACTGAAGGCCTTGGCTCTTTCCCGGTTCTTAATCATTAGGTTTGGTTGTTTTCTTATGCCCTCCGCCTCATTAATTATGTAATAGAAGGAGATAAAGATATTGTAAAGATTTTCTGATTTTATGGAAATGGAGGGGGTGTGCCCAGTCTTTCGCTGTGGGATGAGTTTGAAAAACCCTTTTCACTCCACTAATGGCATTTAGGCTATCCTGTAGGCTTGGCCAGGATGCCTTGGAAATGAAAGGACTGAGCTTTCAAGGGCTTTCCTGGGTTAAAAAAATAATAATTTTAAAAGATTTGGTGTATGCAGGTCTTTCTTTCGGCTATTAATTGACTTCTGTCTGGTTTTGGAACTGGAACTAAAAAAATAAAAACACGTAGCTAAAGATAAAAAATTTAGACCTACCTGTTTAAAAAAACATGAGTGACAGGGTGGTGCAGTGGACAGTATTGCTGCCTTGCAGCACTGGGGCCCTGGGTTCAATTCCTGACCTGGGGTGCTATCTGTGTGGAGTTTGTATGTTCTCCTTGAGCTTGCATGAGTTTCCTTTGGGTACTCCAAATTCCTCCCACAGTTCAAAGCCATGCTGGTAGGATAATTGACTTTTGGGGAAATTGACCCTGGTGTGAGTGTCTGTCAGCCTGCCCTGTGATGGACTGGTGTCCTGTCCAGTATGTACTACCTCGTGCCTGCCTGTTAATATTGGTTTGATATGCCTTTTCCAATTTCTCAAGCATACAGGGTTGGTGCTCATAATAACACTATTGCAGTCTCAGCTGTGGATGATCTCACTGTGTGGAGGTTTAAATGAAAATCGGAAACATCATTCTTTTCAAACGTTAAACACTTTTCATTTATAACAGGACAAGAAAGAAGCAGAGCTTAGAAATGAGCAAGCATCTATACTCGCATTTGATTAACAATTCAGTTTAAGACTACTTTATGCTGAGCCTTAAGAAAGTGGTCTGGCGCATTTCCTTCATGGGTGTCCATTAACCACCTGCCTGTAATGACCACAATCATAATGGCAAGGATATCCCATCAGCACTATGGGCTTGCCATAGAAAATGACAAAGTAGCTCTCAAACTGCATGGTAGCATGCAATATCAGAAACAGCATCCTTTTCCTTGTAGATAAAGCTGCATCACACATACTGTACATGGATATATGTGGATGTTCCCCTTCTGTATATATCACATAGGACATACACACACATCTGCCAGCAGTCAGACGTTAGATACCTGTTGTAACTACAAAATTGTGATTTAGGGATTGGGAAAATCAAAGGGAGGTCTTAGTCCCAGGGCTTAGTAGGATGTCAGTGACGATTGATTTGTCCTGCATTCCTCACAGGCAATTAAGCTGATCTGGGAGGAGGTCGCTCCGACAGATGGTTCCAGACAAGAGAAGGCCATTCTACACAACTTACTTATTTGGTAATAGGTACAGTAGGCAGTTGATCCAAGGATCCCATCCAACTGTTTCATGAAAGAAGAGAGGCTGCTGGCTTCACCATAGCTTGTTCCATGCCTCCACAACCCTTTGTGTAAAGGACTATGGGAGTATGGACCATTCCTTATCTTCCCACAACATGAAACATTGGATTGTAATTTCATCCATAAAGTACACAAGACATGTTTATTATTATATGGTGAGGTATTAAAAATGCTATAAGTGCTGTTGTTTCCCATACTGGTTTGTCCCAGTTTTAATGCCTCTCAGTATGTTAGCAGTCTTTGCCAGCTGATGAAATAGCAGCATTTTACATGGCTCAGTGGTGGTCTCTGATGCACAACTGTTGAAATGTTCAGCTTGACTGCATGCATTCTAGGAAGATAATGTCAGTCTTCTCGTTTTGAGTTTGGGTTTGCTGCAGTTTGGGAGTGAGGTTACGTTTTGGCATGCGCTGTATGTACTGTATAATGCATTTTTAATTCACAAAGCATTTTCCCATTATAAGAAGTACTCTTATTCCTTGTAAGGGTTACAATAACCCACGGCCCACACAAGAAGCACAGGGAAGAAGACAGGATAGCACAAGTCCATCACAGGGTGCACACACATGGCTTACACACAGGGACAATTTCAAAACTACAGTTAACCTTGCCATCAGGAAAGTTGGGAAGAAACCAGAGCACCTGCTATAAACCCATGAAAACTTGGAGGAGAACATACAAACTCTACACAGAAGATATCCAGCTAGATTTGCACCTAAGAGCCAAGAGCTGTGAGACTACAGAGCTAACAGACATGCCACTGTGCAAGGAAACTGGACAAGTTAAACCCTCTCTTTAAATAAAAACCTTTTAGCTACCCCATCTTACACACACACATCTTAGCACTTTAGTCTTTTTCCACTCCGGAACATTGGGATTTGCACATCCTGAATGGAATTGCTTTCTTGAATGTGTTAGGCACAGGGACTCCTGGAATTAATTGGTGTTTTGGATAGCTGGTCTAATGGCAGTGTGTGGCTTCTAGACTATTTTTTTTAGCTCCTGACCTTCTGCTGCCCGTTGAGTTCATGAATATTTCCTGTCTTCTCATGCTGTTCACACGCAGTCAGTTATGGTTATTTTTTAATAAAGGGTGGCTGGATTAGCCTCTGCAAATGTGGAAATTAAGATACTGTTGTAATTGTTTCAGTGCGTGGGGTGTTTTAAAAAGGAAGGCAGCTGGTAATTATTGTAATTATTTTCAGTGTTGGTAATAATGTATCTGTTCATTTTTTGCCATCCCTGGTAACAATCTCCCCATAGGCAGTAGAGATTTCCACACTTGGCAGTGCTCAGTCATGAAGCGATCCATTAGAAAGAGGAGGGGAAGGACAGTGCTAAAACTGTGATTTCCCTTGAAGGGGATTTCGTTTTGTTTTGGTCCCTGGGGTTTGAAATCAGCATTCACTTGCTTGCTTTTGTATTCTCTTTGCTTTGTTAGACTCCCGCCACAGAGTTGAGCAGTGAATTCCAAGCGCGGAACAAGAAAGCTCTTGATCTTCAAAAGTGGCTTCTTCAGAACAGGAAAAAAAGCACTCTTTCTGGAACGTGAGAGAAACCTTGCAGCCCGATGAGAAAAATATTTCTCTCCTCCTGGAGTCCTTGCTCCGGGATACACCTTTGAAACGGAATGCACACATCCATCTTGAAGGAGGTTCCTGCAGCCGGATTTCCGACCCAGTATTCCATTTGTGCAGATTGCTCGGTAGGGACACCGTACAAAACAAACACACTCTCTCATACAAAACGTCTACTGATGGCAGGGTTAGGGTTAATCACGAGATGAATACAATGAGAAAATCAAGTAAACAAATTAGTTATAAGTAGAATTTGCAATCTTTAATCTTTAAAATCATAAGATAATGTTAAGATGTGGCTGAGTCAGTTCTAGGTTTGTATAATTGTATTCAAATGTTAGGGATGGGTCTGAGGGTTGAAGGTTTCCTAATCTAGGATGGGCCAGCTATGTATTTAGGCCAGCAGTGACATGCTGTGGCCTTACTGTGGCTGGACACAGTCAGAGTAAAATGTCATATTGAGGTAGACACAGCGATTTGGTCCTTGATTTTAAGAATTGTAGCTATCTGGGCTCCTGTGCTTCACAGAGCCAGTGCATGCTTAATAGTACTAGATTCTGTTTAATTAAAAACACATTTTTAAACCTACAACCAAAATTACTTTTTTTTTTACAAAAGAGCTCTTTTTGGATACTTTCTCTCATATGTTTCTGAAAATCTGTGAAAATAATAATGACCTGTTTTGGTTACAGCAAATGTTAATCTCATTATAACAGTAATTGGAGGGAGTTGACAAAGAAGTGCTACAATCCTCAGCACCTTTTGGTCTCGGTTGAAAGTGTGACAGTGAAACGAGTGAGTGAAAGTGTGAAGAACGAAAGATGAATTTCACCAAACAAAAACCATCAATAGTGCCATGTGACTTCACTGATAGGAACCAAGGAACTGAACAAACAGAAGACCCTCTGAGAAACATCAGATTCTTAATATTGAACGTGCACAGTTTCAGTGCTCAGACAGCTTATTGAAGTGTGCACTGCTTGACAAGTTTTTAATCTTTAAACATTTAAGCTTTTACATCCAGAAAACTTTTGTCTCTGCCTTCTCAAATGGTTACCCAATGGAAAAAATAGTTTAAACATTCATACAGTTACCCTTTTGTTGCTTTGTTCTTGGGTGGAATTTTGAAGGGTTTTTAAATATACAAATGCTTTAGTTTTGAGAATTTAAATTAAGCTCAGTAGTAGTTAAAAAAATGGAAATAAAACAGGGATCACATAAATCTAATATATATATATGGTTTCTAGCCCTTTTCTTGCTGTGGGACCTCTTTTCAAGAGATCACTCCAATTAAAGCTGCACAGTTTTAAACATAAAAACAATGTAAAATGAATATCTCCTATTTGTAGGATCATAATCTATTAATCGCAACAGATTAAAGGCAGAATGTCAGGCCATTATATCCACTGCAGTTGTAATGAAAGAGCATATTCTTGTGAGGGATGAGTACCGAGGTTTCTTTTTGTTCCTGGGATCTCACTCCTGGTTCTTTTCACCCCCTTATATTCATGGTTCTGCTTCAGCTCTGTTACTTAACTAATCCCTTAATTGAGTTAATCATAACTACTAATTGAGTCTATTGAATTGCTTTCCTATAATGCTACAGCCCTCAAGTGCCTTATAAGTTTTTCGAAGGTAGCTTAGATGTCCCCCCCCCCCATTTTAGAGTTGAAAAACAAGCCTAAAAGGTCAAAGTTACATTAAGGATTCAATAAGGCAAAAGAGTGTTGAGTCACAATGAAAAACTAAATCTCAGGGACCAGAAAGATGTCCTGCCCTGCTCTGGTCAGTCTCTGAAGTTCTCAAGCCCCTGTCTGAGAACCAGGGATGTGTCATATCAAGAGCATGTTAAGCCAGCGCTGCTCCTGTGAGTTAAAGTTTGCTGAGCGTGACTTTTATCTGTATGATAAGACAGAGTGACAAGCTGCAGGTGGACAGCCTTTAACACCGGGATCAGCTGCCCTCCCTGGGCATGGCCCCGATGTGGTGAGACAGAGGCTCCACAAGGCGCTGTAAAGCACAGTAATTCAGTCGCTCATTAATATTTTATGCAGCTGCCGCAGAGAGGGGGGCGGAGAGTTGCGATGACTCACACCTCCCCTGAGATGTGGTTGTGGAGCGAGGTCTGGGGCACTGTAGCACTGATGGAAAACACCTGATCCCTGAGAAACAACTGTGACGCACTTGGTAGGCTGGCTAGACAGGGCTGGAGAGCAAGGGCAGACTAAAGAAATCTGGAATGGTTGTTCAGTCAGCTGTAGTTTTTGAACAGTAATAAGAGGGCAGATCACACTACTTTCAAGGTTTGATTGTCCACTGTGCAGTAGCACACAATCAGCTTGAAGCTTGAAACTTCAATCACTGATCACTGCAGCAGATCACTTTTGTTTCTGAAGCAGAAGGGTGGGATTGGATTTTTAAAAGTCCAAATGGTTGAGACCAGAGACAAAGAATACCGAAACCGATGCTTGAAGTTTCTGAATACCTGAAACTGACACTGGCAGCACAGTCTTAGCATGACCTAAGGCTACAGTGCTGCTCAGATCAGGAAAAGTTAGAATCGGGCCACACCCCACCTTGTTCCCTGATCTGTGGTGCTGAGCAGCAGATATTTGTCTCTTCCTCGTGCTGACTGGCAGGCAACTGCAGATGTCTAAGAGTACCACGCGCAGGCTGGGTCAGCTTGCCCAGATGCTGCATTAAATTGAAAGGAAACTAAATAATAATAATAAATAAATAATTATTATTCCTTACACTTATATAGCGCTTTGTGGACACTCCACTCAAAGATCTTTACAGGTAATTGGGACTCCCCTTCACCAATGTGCAGCATACACCTGGATGATCCAAAGGCAGCCAGTACACTCACCCCACTTCAGCAATCAGGCCAATGGGAAATTTGGCCAGGATCCTGGTGTAACTTCCCTACTCATTTCAAGAAACACCCTGGGATTTTTAAGAGCACAGAGAGTCGGGATGTTGGTTTTATGTCTCATCTGAATGACGGCACCTTTTTTACATTATAGTGTCCCTGTCACTATACTGGGCCATTAGGACCCACATAGACCACATGGTGAGCACCCCTTGCTGGCCCCATTTACACCACTACCATTCTATTTAGAACCAGCTTTTCCTGAGCAAAAGGACTGACTTGTCAGGCATTTCAGCTGTAAAAGGATTCATTGACTCTGGCCTCCAACCGATCAATTCTAATATTTTTTAATTAATTGACTGACTTTGCCTGAGCTTTAGTTAAATACCCGGTATCCTTAATTATTTGTGTCCCTGAAGATCCATCAGCATGCTAAGATGCCGTGATCTGGACCCCAAGAGAACACACCTTCCTGAAAATGATATGCACTATTATAAACCACGCATTAGAGCAGCTCATGATAGAAAATCAAACAAATTGTAGACCTGAAGTGAAAGGAGAAATGTGTTGGCTTCTTGTGTGAGCGCCTTTGGAGCTACAGCTTAGCTGCACTTTCTAGAAGTTTTTTGGAGGGTTTCCGAAATTGTCTGCCAGAAAAAGAGGTTCTCATGACTGTTCATCTCTTATGTTCAGGCTTGAGGGAGGAGCATTGTTTTCAGAGGAAGTTTGAAGGTAGGTAGTGATGTGAGCAAGCTGGGGGAGGTGTGAAAGAAGGTGCCATTTACAAAATGGAAATCCAGAATTTTCTTTAGAGCAAGAAAGTCAGTGGAGAAAGAACATCTGTCGAACGTGTATCCTGCAAAGCTGTGAGAATCGGAAGACATGTTAGAAAGTAGTTTGATCCATTTCAGGTACCTCAGATCTGCAGGCTGGTGTATAAACCATTGCCAGATGTTGGTAATTTCAAACGTGCTGCCTGTTCTTTGACTATGCGTGCATATGCACACATAGTATTGTAGAATTAAATGTGCACTCACTGGCAAAAGATAAAGACTCGCCTTCATCAGTTATATGGACTACCTCTGTCGGTGACAGAGCAGTGTACGGCTGATTTGAGGAGCCAGACATCGACTTCCATCACCTTCCCTGGCCTGAAGAATCCCCACACCTCCATCCTGTTGAAAATGGGTGATATCCTATATTTGTCCTAATATTTTGGCCACAGCTGTTTGTTTTTGTTCAACTTTTACAGGAGCTCACAGCTCAGAAAGATCCCAAAACTGATGGATTACAGTGCTCTGCATGGGAGCAGGACGTGTTTCTCTGCAGATCCAGGAATGTATCCTTGTAGTCAAACGGTCACCGCTTTGTAATTCTGAGACTGTGCCACTGTGCATTGAATACCTGTGTAGGACTGCATGTGTGGCTTGCAGGAGGCTCTCTGATTGTGAATTACTTCTCCATAGGCTGTTGAGGAGGCTGCTAGAAGCCTGTGCTTGAAGGACTGCTTGCTGTGTGCAGCAGACAGGAGATTGATGGCTGGTACAGACTGAGGTTACATCAACTGTGCAGGGAGTTCCCAGTGGGGAGAGGGAAAAAAACTGGTCAGGCACTGCAGATATGGACAAGGAAAAGTCAGCGAGATCATCCTAACCCTGCCCAGTGGGAACATAATACTGCAGCGAGGTACCATAGTCATTTTACAGAAGCTGTATTTCTGCCAGGCAGCATGCTGATGCAGTGTTAGCATTGCTGGCTTGCAGCGCTGATGCCCAGGGTTCAGTTCTGGACCTGGGGTGCTGTATGTGTGTAGTCTTTATGTTCTTCCCATGTTCGCCTAGATTTTCATAGGGTTCTCCAGTATCCACCCAGAGTCTAAAGACATACAGTACTGGAAGGTTAATTGGCTCTGGGTAAAACTGGCCCTGGTTTGAGTGTCTGTGTGTGCCCTGTAATGGACTGCTGTACAGGGTATATCCTGCCTTGTGCCCGGCTCCGGCTCTCCTGCGACACATTAGAAAATGCTGTACATGGATAAATTTCTGCCATTGAAGGTTTTACTTCAAGATGTCACCTTCGTGTTTTTCTATAGCGATATTCCATGCAGGTGTCATTTTGAAAGCTACGATGAATATAGTTTCAGTATTGCTGGGTCTATTTTTCAAGGTATTTTAGTTAACTGAAGTGCTTATCATAGCTCTTTGAATTTTGTTCATATGTTGTATTTTGTTGTTGTATGTTGTAGCCATGATATAAGCTATTTGTGTTTATACATCGAGCTACTGTACTTTTAATGCAGAACGCAGGTTTGTTTGTGACTTTTGCTGGACTAATGTAGCTTTAATGTAATACTTTATATTTGCCCTGGGAGCATAGCAAACGATTGGTTATATTCTGTTCTGAACATTGAACTGTCAATGCTCCTACCCTCTGTCTGGGTCTAGGGATCAGGCATTCTGTTAGGGCAGTTCCAAAAGGGCAGTTAGGATAAAGGCAAGTGTACTTAGTGCCATAGAGAACTGGATAAGACACTTGGATAGCACTTTGACCCTGTTCTGGCATTATGTGCTAGAGGGTCTGGTACAAATTAGCCCACTAGAGAAGAGACGTGTGTGCTTTATCTGTGCATGTCTGTTCATGCATAATCATTCAACACGAGATGATGAACACATACAGCTAAATTGGTTACCAGGAGTCAACAGCCAGGAAAACGGGAAATGGATGTTCTTTCAGACAGTTGTGCTCATTGGTAATGCTACTGTATAGGTGTGTAAGCTACAATAATGTTTATTTATCATGTTGGACATGAAAATATATAAATAACATTTCTGAATGTTTTGACATGTTAAAAAAAGGCTATACTTCTCAAACTTCATTGGATCTAGCTGATGCTTGTATGCCTGATAGCTGTTTGTCTGTAGAAGATTATACTGATTATCCATGGCATGCATAAATAGTTAAACCTCGGTTCCCTTGGACTGAGCATTTTACAGCACTGAAGAGCGTGCAATGGATATATTTACATCTGAAATACCTGTGGAAAGTTAAAAGAGAATGGCTACGTTGTATTGTAAAAATATGTGATGGGATTCTGCTGTTTAACTATAAATCCAACATTCAGTTCTGGCCCTACAGTGAAGATATTTTAAAGTATGGTTTTATTTAAAAATATTAATCCTGGCATATTCAATATGCTGGTCCTGCTGTAAAAATACCAGGGCATTAGGACTTCTGTATTTGAAATTGAACACACTTTGTCAAATGATCAAATAAATTGAAGTGAGCTGCGAAGCATATTAGGTCATATTTCATGTGTTTATACTCTTGTCAGCTGGTGTTTTAAGCAGTCATAAATACGATGGACATTAGGATGAAGGCAATGAATCAACAGGTATTAGTGTCTTAATTACAGCACAAGTTATTACTCAGCAACACATTAAAAAATGAAGCTGGAAGGAAATAGCCTTTTCATTTCACCGCTGACATGATCTGAAGATGTGACCAGCATCTGGATTTTGGATTGGAGCATGGCCTAGCAGTAATCAACAGTAATTAATAAGTGAAGTAGATTTTTATAAGACTCGGACTGACTGTGTGGTTTCCCCAGTGAGCACAAGCTCACACAATAGTTTAAGAAGCTCCAAGAGCGGAGAGCTTTAGTGGTGACAAAATATGAATTGTGGGCACAGTTCACCCCAGGAAATGCAGAGTGGGTAATTTTATCGCCACCCCTTAGTAAGTTAAGTTTGGACTACAGCAAGTGCAGACTCAGGTTCCTATATGTCTACAAACCAAGACATAATTCTTAGCACCCTCAATCTCCAGCAGTGTAATTTACTAACCTGGAACTGTGACCACAGTTAACTGTCTGTTTATCAATATTTCATCTCTTCTGAGCTTACTTAACACTCATTCATCAACATGTTGTAAGACGCGTTAGTAATTTGAGATGCAGGGTGCCAACTTTGCTGCATTCAACACAAGCATGCACTAGCACTCAGTAATAATAATAATAATGTAATCACCACCACTTTAAATATCCACTTATCCAATTCAGAGTCATGGTATCCCGGAGCCTATCCCAGCACTGGGCGCAAAGCATGGTACACCCTGGATGGTATGCCAGTCCATCACAGAGCACACACAGACATATATATATACACACACACACTCACACTGAATCTGATATTCAGAAGTCAATTTAACTTAAGTATGTCTTTGGATTGTAGAAGGAAACTGAACCACACTGAGGAAATCCATATGAACACAGAGAGAACACGCAAACTCCACGCAGATAGCACCCCAGGATTTGAACCAAGTGCCCCAGTGCTGCAAGGCAACAATGTTAACCACTGTCAACAATAAAATAATGAATAGTAGGAATTATATAGTTCTAATTCGAAACCCTAGCAGAACAGCATTGATTTATTCTGGTGAATGACGTGCAGATCAACCGAAATCCATTTTTCTCCTAGAGAGGATGTGTACTTGTACACACACGTACTGTCCATCCTCTGGTCACAGGTTTCGGTTATTTCTCATGACTTTCCTGGACATTAAAGCTGTGGACTGTGTCCTTTTGTGCTTAGAGGAATATGACTTTTAATAGTAGCGTACAAAATAATAATAATTTTTTGGCTCTGTAACCAAGGATGTAGTCTTCCCAGTAACCCCAGGAATAAAATACAGAACGAGGAGTATGTAGCTGGCCATTGCGACACAGAGCAGTCTGAAGAGGTAAGGTGGAGTGTGGTATGAATTGTGCAAAGAAAAGAACATTGGTTTGAGCACAGAAAGGATGTCGGTTTGTAGGCTTGAATGTTTGGATTCTGGCAGGATACTGATCCCTTAAGGTCATCCAGCCTTTTTCTCAAGGACCCCAAGAAATCCTAACATCATGACTCATGACTGTAAGCTTAAAGCGACAAAATGGGAGAACGGTGCAAGGGGCCGAATAAGTTTGGAAGGCACTGTATGTTCCAAATAAGTGTTTTACTCAAATCTTCTACTAATGGTTTCTACAATTATGACAACTTAGAGACTGCTATACTGTTGAAATTAGACAGATTTTTCAAAAACGTGATCACAGCAATTCCATGTTAACTACACATGAGAGGCCAGTGTGAGGTGTTGTAAGTACTTAATGCATTAATTTGCCCATTGCAGTTCTGGTGTTAATCTGTTTTGTGACATCTCATTCTACCTTTTTGTGAAGTCAGATCTAACTCATTTGGAATTCTTATTCCTGCCCATTATTCATTGGAACTCTTGCTCCTATCCTGAAAGGGTGTGCCTCCTAATACAATTCCCATTCACCACTAATTGACTCGTTGTCAGGTGTTTCTCGTCATTAACTTTTGTGCCACGAAGCGACTTTCTGTTGCTAGAAAATTTGGGTCTGGCAGGATTAAGTGTTAACCCAAAGGCTTAAATTGCAGCAAAGAGAATTGAGAATTGAGACAGGGGGGAAAAAGAAAACATTGAGTGAAAAGAGTAGAACAATAGAAAATGTCTGAGACTTTTGCACAGCAGTGTTCGGTGATTATGTCTGGCAATCTGCACCTTTTCAAAGCTCTTAAAAAACAGCCCCCGCGGCTCAGCTTGGGCTTGGGCGTGAGTGTTTCCCTGTGTTCCTTGCCCAGAGGTGACTGTTCATCTGGGGCAGTGCTGTGCTGATACTTAGTTAGGCACCACACAGAAATGGAAGTTGTTATTTGTGTGGCCCTGTATTATCCACTCAGGGCTGTCTGGAGAGAGTTGACAGCGCTCAGAGAACAGCACTGACACAGGCTCCCCGTGCTGTTTGTTTGTAGCCTGAAGGTATCAGTGGGGAAGCAAAAGGGTTCCATAGGAAAAAAAACACACACAGCCAGGCTACAACCCAAACAAGAAAGCACCCAGCGTGGATTAATTAAGGAGTGTTAATTAAGCAGGGGCCTCCTTCTCCAAGGTTGTCTCCCCACTCTCCCCTGCATTGGCGTAATGCGCTCCCTCATGGCGCTAGAAGACAGCATGAGTCTGGACTGTGTGTGTGTGTGAGGGAGAGCTCTGCTGAAAAATACTTTCCATAAGCAATTAACTCCAATCTCTCCCTGTTTATTTCAGAACCACACAAACATTTTGACACCGTCGTGCAAGATTTCATTTTGGCCTTTTGTCTTCTTCTTTTCAGGTAAACAAGGACCTGATAAAATTTTTACCTTTTTGTGTTTTTTTAGCTGTTTATTTTCTTAAAACAAAGCCCTTCATTCCAATAAAAATGGCTTGAAGTTACCTTCATACTTCAAAATGGGCTTTATTCTAAAATATGTCACTTGAACGTTAGAGGGTTTTTTTATTAAGGTGACTACTGTACTTCAGATGTATCCAGGATTCAATCTTGTGTTTTTCCCTTATTATATTTTCTTATGGCTTTAATGGTTTAAACCCTAATCTCATCTACCAACAGAATAAACTGAATATGGAGGATCAGGAGTCTATTTTTAATAATACTAAGCAGATCAGGTGGAGGGGTGAAAGTTCTCATGATTAAAAAGCTGTATGACTAATCTTTCATCAGCTTTACACTTATGTGGATGTCCAACTGCTGACTTCTGTTCTCTCAAACATGGAGGGGCCGAGGTCTCTATCTTGAAGCCAGGGTTCCCAGCTAGATAGCTCAGTAGCCCAATCCAAGGTAATCTATGCACACTAGGCATAGTTCCTTCAGGGAATCTTCTGCTTTAAGTCCACCCTGTCTGAGTCTCTGCATGGACAGTGTTGCAGATCGCCTTTGATTTCCTAATTAGGTAGGCTACTTGTTCCATACCCCCACCACCCTTTGTGTAAAGATGTTCTTCAGGATTACAGTTTTAGAAGCACACAACTTCTTCTTGAATCCTCCGGTTTACATCACAATCGGGTCCCTACCTGGCTTTCATTCTCTGCCATTCTGTGAAAGATGCTTTTCCATATAGAATAACCAGAATGTAATATTGGAGCAAAACGGTGGTGGTGGGGGAGGGGGAGACTGAATGAGCAGAATTTTTCAGGATCAGAAAGAGAAAGCTCAGTTAAAAAAAGCATATAGCCTCAAACTCCTGACTTCACAAGTGAGCATGAGCTGACCAGTTATCCCCCTGGCTGTGTGTGTTTTTTGACGTGGATGACATCTTGCAGTGACCCCCCTTCCACTCTGTTTTGCTCCTGTCAGCCAGATCAGAGACAATCTCTGGCCAGAGGTGGGAAGATGCCAAACTACGAGTTCAAAACGAGCTGTTGTAAAAGACTGAGTCAGCCAATCCACTTCAAACCATTGCTTATTTAGTGTCTGTTGCAATGTAAGGCTTAAACAATGGCCCTGTGGTGAAACTGATGCTTTTATGTCACATTTCCCTGTTAGGTTAAGCAAATAGAATGTCTGATGAGCATGCCAAAGGTAATAATTAGTCATTTTATAGACACTTTAATTCAAAGCAGCTAACAAAAGATTAATAGGCATCACCAACTGCTGCTGCAGAGTTACTTGATTTGTGTTTCTGAAGGCGTGCAGTAACAGACAGTGATCCAGGGGTAAATTTACATTGAGCCCAATTAGATATTCTGGGCAGTGTTTCTGTGATTGTCATTACACATCAATGAAGAGATTGGCATCTGGCTGTCTTGGTCTGGAAAAGGACAAAGGTCAGCACACTGGCATGATGAACCGGATTATGAAGGCATGATCCTGACCCATTGGACCACCCAGCCTACCCCAGTCCAAAGACTTCACCAGGTGGCGCTGTCCTCACTGTCTCAGCACAGATTTAAAGCACTTTACCCTGGCAGAGCTGCAGTGACCATGTTACACCGGCATCTTTCTGTGCCTGATCTGAGTGTTTGTTTGTTTGTTTGTTTGTTTGTTTGTTTGTTTGTTTGTTTGTTTGTTTGTTTGTTTGTTTGTTTGTTGGAATGGTTCCTTAGACTGGCTAATGAAAATCTAAAACAGTATTTCTGCTGGGTGGTACTTGAAATAGCCAATCTGTTTTGTCTAAATGGGCTGGACGACACGGAAGAAAGGCATGAGGAACTCGGGGGGAAAAAATGAAACAAAAAGCATTGCAGTGATTAAAGGAAATCAGAGACCGGCAGGGAGCAGAGCCCACAAATCGATGAGCTGCTCGGGCCAAGGGATTTAAAAATGCCTGCAGTTTACACGGATGGGATGGCATTGCCGCCCTGTCCCCCTTCTGAAATCCAATGAATTAATTTAGCGTGGCAGCTTTCTGTATTGATTAGAATCAATTTGTTTCCGGCCACTCACTGTTTGTGCAGTCAGAGCCGGCTGGTTTTCTGCACACATACAGTACTCCACCCCCTCCCCACAGCCCCCTTCCTTCAGACTTCAAGCTTCAAAATGAGTGTGTTGACACCCTCTCATCAGTTGTGCTGCAGCAGGGCTGAGTGCAGGAATATCACATATTTTCACTGTATGTCCCTCTCTTCTTGCATAAAGCAGGGGTGTCCAGACCTGGTCCTGGAAGGTAGGTTTTCTATATCTTTTTTTAAAGCAGCAATAACTGGGAAGCTGTTTAAAAGGTCTAACTGAGCTGTTTCTTGCATTGTTAACTGCTGAGTTGGAATGAAAACCTGGAGACCGGTCTACCAGGAACAGGATTGTATAGTCCTATTATAGAAGATCTAGACATATTTAAGTGATTCTAGACAGGGGGAGGTAATCAGCTATAGTTTAGCCTGAGGTTAATCTGTGCCAGATGAATTTGTTCCTGTAACCTTGCAAAGGATCACCAGTTACCCTTGTAGCAAAAAAATGTGCCATTTTGTTCATCATATAGACTCCACTGTGTAATCTGCTGTGGATGAACATCAATTTCCTTTTTTTATACTAGTCATGACAAGTAATGTATAAGGCAGGGACATAGAGAAGGGTGGAACCCCTTTGCTGGTGTAGCAATGTACATGCAGCCAGTGGGCTTGAGCCAATATCCAACATTGGTAAATGCTTTTATTATTCTAAATTTTAGGCCAGGAGCATGTGTTATATATGCACATTTTGGAAGGACATATTCTCTTTCACAGGGAGTTTCTCTGTTCTCCTTGTTTTTGCATGGCTTTCCTCTGGGTTGTCTGGTATCCTCCTACAGTCCAATTGGTAGGTTAATGGGGTTCTGGGAAAACTGGTCCTGGTGTGAGCGTGTGTCTGTTTTTGTGTCTGAGCGTGCCCAGGGACACACTGGCGTCCCATTTAGAGTGCATCCTGCCTTGTGTCCATTGCTTGCTGAGATATGTTCTGGCTCCTCCTTTTCTGAAGAGATTTCACATGAGGTTTTATACCGATTCTTGTAAAATGTATTGGCAAAGGAACTGGTTCAAGCTTCAGAATGAAATAGTTAAGGGGACACAAATTCTTGGTCTCTTTAATACACCAGCAAGTGAAGTGCCAAGAACAGCTACTAAACTGGTTCAAGATGAGCTCATTTCCGTAGGTGTGTGTTGGAATGAAAACCTCCAGACATACTGGCCCTCCAGAAAGCCCCTGACTGAAGAGGAGATTCGTTCAGGACAGAATATAGAACATGCTTCTTTATAGAAGAGTAAAGAGTGGTGAGGGCCTGGAACCATCTGTCAATTTAAGTCTCCAAAAGATTTTGTCATCTGTTGCTGCCAGCATTAAAAAAAGTCTCCTCTGTGCTAAAAAGTCTCCCCATACCATTTCATTTTTCAGTATCTTTCTTATTCTTGTGTGGAACTGTCCTGCAGAGGCTAGATGATTTTATTTCCTTTCAGCAGAGGTACTGTTAGAGTGAATCCAGCAGTCGGTCACCCTGCAGTGAATCCTGATTTGCCCCCCCACATGCACACCCACTGTCCTGCCATCATTGGACTGTGCTGCTCTTTCAATGCTGTTTCAATTGAAGTGCTGGAGGAAGCTGGAAAGACGCAATCACTGGGCCTGAATACCATTCATCTGAGCCCCCACCCCCACCTCGCTCCCAGCCAGCGTGGCTCCAATGCCTGGATTATCGACTGGAAAGATGGATGGACGGATGATGTCTTTCACGCGATAGACAGAGGCATGATGGATGCTTTTCCCTCCTGATAAGTGATTAATACAGTCATATGGATCGCGGAGAGGGAACGGACATGCGACTGATAGATTGATTGATAGATAACGGATGGGAGGATAAATAAGCAAATGATAATCCGTGGAGTGACGGATGCATAATCTACAAGAAAAACGGGAGTCTGGCGACGGAGCAGCGAGGGAGAAGTGGAGACATCTGTTTTCAAGGACGCCTCACCCACAGCATCCCTGCCTTAAGCTTGGTGATGTCTCCTCATCTGAAGAAAGTGACTTTGATGGTGAACTGTATAAATCACCAGCTCTGAAAAGAAAAAAAAACACAAGGCATGTGCAGTTACAACACTCAACATTAAGTTATTGATTCCTGATAAGTCACTGTTGCAATCGCCCTGTATAAGGTTATGTCTAAATAAGAAATATATGCATGTTGGTGAGGGATCCTGTGAAGCCTTCTTTGAGAAGTCATCTGTAGGACTGGTGTCGAATGAGGAAGCCAGGCAGGTTTATGAGCTGTGCTGCAGCTATTGTATTGCTCGGGGAGAATGAGAGCCAGTGGAGACACGCCTCTGACACACACACTCTAAGACTGTTTGCACCCTGCAGTGCTTCTCTCACTGCCGTTACTATAAGATCAACAGGTCCAGCAGGTTCCAAGAGCCTCTCCTTCACAGAAACCCACCCAAGTGTTGGCAACACTCAGACAGCTGTACACAGTCGTGTACTTCCTGGTCACAGTCCAGATCTAGCAATACCTTGGCTGTAAGGCTCAATCTGCACCTGCAGTGAAGGTCTGTGTTCCTTGAGCTGATGAGGAGCCTTTCTCTCCCCTGCTTTGGCATGCTTGCAAAATTTGCAAACACTGATCAGTGTTGATCCACTCTTCCTACATGTGAATCGCTTCCCAGATTGAACACCACATAACACTGTCACGCAATTTGAGAACAGTTGGGGGATTTGTGTGAAAAAGAGTATATACAGAGTATGTACAGTATATACACTTTCTCTAGTGTTGACAACAGTACTGGTTGTATGCGACCTGCTGCATCAAAGCTTAGCTCTTCAGCGTCATTCCTCAGTAAGCTGCCTGGGTAACAGACTCGGAAGGGGTTTCAAAGGACCCACAGCCACAGCACTTTTTGTCTTGATGTGATCTCCTCAAATTAGGAGACTTGCAGTCCAAACCACTGAGGCCAATCTTTAAGAGAGCAGTGGGTAAAGACAAATGCATAAAGTACATACTACGCTGCTTTCTTAAAGTGTTTTGATCTTCGAGGTTTAGCCCACATTAGATTTCTAACTTGCTGAACATCCTGTCGCTTGTCGCCTGTGGGATTCTTTCCTGGTATTTCTGCTTAGTTCATTATCTGTGTGAACTAGCTGGGAAATGATCTTCTGAAAGTGGAGTGAATGAGTGAAGATGTTAATGCTAATCCTAGCAGAGTGCTCAGCAGATCAAGCCAGTTTTTTTTTGAGGTACAATAAATGCATGGGTGGTGAATTGTGTTAATGTAATCTAAGAGCCTTCAGAGAAACCGATTTTTCAGTTCTGGACACCACTGAGTTTGCATTACATGTTAAGTAATTAAAATGAACAATAGATGAAGTGGAAGCTAGAAAAGCAATCTGACTCTTTGAGCAAAATATCCCATGAAGTGTAAACACTGTGCCAAAGGATGGACTTCTGAGCTACAAAAGAGTAAACCAGAATGCAGAGAGTGAACCAAAATGAATCTGTGACCCCATCCTGTCCTGGTTTATCTGAGACCTGCTCTTCCAGTTGTAGGAATTAAGATGGTGTTGAAAACTTGCGGGGGAGTATGGGGTTGCTGTGCTGATTTCACATCAGAAGAATCCTAATGCATGTTTAGAGGCGTACATTTATGCAGTGATCTTTAAAGGTCATGCTCCATGTATAGAGTGATCTCAGCTTCTCAGAGAAGAACAGATGATAAAAATGCAGGGCAGCGCTATCGTGTCTACTCCCGCCCCCTTTTATAACACCTCATTAGGACTGGAGAAGAGATTTCAGGTAAGATGCTCAGCTATTGATCGGGCTGCTGCCTTACTGAACATCAGAGAACTGAGTTGAGAAAACCAGACCCCAAAGAGGTTATGGCTACAGGCAAGAGTTCAACCATCCAAGTATTGACCACACACTCATTGTGTTATGAGGTCCTGGATTCCCAAAAGCAGCATAGAGTATTGACCAGTTACTGAGAGCTGATTAAGACCCACAGTGAGTGAGGCCGGCTTGAGGCCAGAGGTTGTCTATTCAAATATTGACCACTCTTTGGCTGTGACTGACATTTAGATCAGGGTTTGAAGGCAGTGTGGCTATCTATATGCTGCTGGCTAACCCTCTGTGTTCCTTGTTTAACTGTCTGAGATAGGATGATGTTAGGTGCCATGCTGTGTAGCTCTTGATTGCTAGATCTATACTATAGACTATAATTGAGTCAGTGACAATTCTTTTCTTTCTGCTGAGAGTAAATAAGATTGGATTTGGAGAGGACGGGGATTTATGACAATTCCATATCCGAGTATGAGTATGAGCATGAGCAAAGAGTTGGTTTGACTTAATGAGACTTAAGGCTTCTTGTGGCCTGCCACCCTTTCTGAACTACTGACCAGGCCCTTTGCTTTGCACCTGAAAGCTAAATCAAACAGAGAGCAGAGGAAGTAATCCTGGTGCTCTCCTTCACATTCATGTGACACACTTGACAGCTTTTGCCTTCAAAAGGTGGCTCTTGGTATGGCCTTATGGGTATGCTGCCTTTTCTTTCTTTCTATTATATTTCCACCAATTAATTATTTTTTAGATTTATGTAGCTCATATTATTATTTTTTTTCAGATTATTTTTTTTCTGGAACCAGGGTGCTTTTTGCGTGGAGTTTGTATGTTCTCCTTATGTACGTGTGTTCCCTCTGGGTGCTCCGGTTTTCTAAGCATTTCTATTATTATTATTATAGTAAATCATTACTAAGTCCCATTATGTAGTGTTTTGATCCATTTTTGGATTTCCAAGCTGCAAGTACTTTATGTACTGTATATATAATATCCAGCTGTTTGGTGTTGCTTGTATAGAAGCTCCAGTTCACAAAACCTACAACAGATCAAAAATGCTGTGCAGTGGTAGTAATGTGTGCCTGTATGTTTTTAACTTTGACATGGAAATACAGTCCTTCTCGTGATATTTTTGCTGACACCGAAGAGGGGACAAGAATGACGGAGACTGGTAAATCCTTCACTTTCAGGACAAGCTTATTCTCACTGATTCTTCTGATTCTTGGAAAGACGCAAAGAGCTTCCAAAAGTTTACAGGCTAGTGAGGAAGCCGTGTATACCATTATGCTTGCTTGGTGGCTTAGAAACTTATTGTTCTAAGGATTGTTGAAGGTTAGAAGGCTGCTAGGAGTAAAAAAAAAAGTGACTCTCATGTTCTTTGATTTGTCACTGTGCGGAAAGACATCCATCGTTTTGAGTTCGTATCTTTAAGGATTTTGAATATTTTCAACAGGTCACCTTTATCTGCTCAAGACTGAAGAGATTCAGTTCCTTTGATCTACAGTACCTGTGCAAGTGACTTTCTTTTCATGCCTATAAAATTCTCCCAGTTGCTTTTCTCTGAATTCTTTTAGGGCAGTAAATCCTATTTATAGTGCAAAGGCCACGATTCTTTTTGGTGGGAAGAAATCCATGAGGTGACCTTGGCTGAACAGTTGCAGGTTTCTGTGACAAAGTTCTTTGTAACCCGCCTCATGCAAACTGCCACTGTGGCTCACTGCTCGATTGGTGTAACCCCTGTCTGAGATGGCTCCTAGAACTGGGCACTGAGCTGATTGCTGTGATGACAGGGTGATTATGCAGAGAGGTGCTGGCAATGCCCTGTCCTGATTACAAGAAGATGCTCTCAGGATGGAGAATGTGAGCAGGGCTGCCAAGCAGTGTTTGATTATTCATTCACGCTACTTCTCTTCCTCTGTGAAATAAAATGCAGACTTTCTCAGGCTCCGGTCCAGTTAGCGCTGTTTATTAATGCTTGTACACTATGCCAGCCTTTAAACTTTGGAGATCTGCAAACTCAACTTTAAGTAGGCAGGGGTTTCATCTGTTGTATGTATTATTGTCCATGCTGCATGTTAAGTATAGTATACAGTGATCTAGATTATTTTATGTATGCTGTTGTTTGTTCCAGAATCCATAATTTGACCATACTAATTGACCGTAATCGGTGTGGAAAATCATAGGTGTGGTTGTCTAGTGAGTTAACAAAGTAACAATTGAGATACAGTAGATTTCTCACAGACTTCCCTCATACCTCTTGGGCCCTGGGTTTTATTCTGGACTGAGCAGTATCCCATCCCACTGGAATCTTGCAACCTATTCAATGTCTGTATATTTTCTTAAAAGTAACAGCTGTTTTTCTGCTGTCTTCAGGGAAAAAAAAACCTCCTCTCTCTGAAGTACCAACAATATTTCCACTGCAATGATCTGTACATTTTAAAGGTCTGCTGTCTCATTGACTAAAAACTGTGTTTTTGTTTGGGCGAAGTCAGACTCTTGTACAAAATACAAAATAACAGCCGCTGGGCATGAAACTACAATGACTGAGGAGGGAAAAGCCCTCTTATTTGATGAAGCTTGGATGTCTGCTGTGTTGATTTACCACAAATATACCTGTAGATGGTTCAACATCTGGCAGACAGCACATTTGCCTGCAGATTAGATATGTCAGGTTGACTACGTTTTACTCTTTGTACATCAAAGTCAAGTCTCTTTTTATAACAATATGATAATATTTAATGGCTTTCTAGCGAATTGCACTGGGAGTTATAAAACATTTTAGCAAGACACTAGAATTTAACAGCTCCTCTTTTTTTAAATAGCAAGGAACATGAAATCCTAATGGACTGCAAGCAAATCTCCTCATGTCAGAACAGCAATACTGTTCAAGGGGTTCAAGTTTAATTATCTACTGTTGTCACGTTTTGGGAGAAGAGGCTGTCTTCAGGACATCTAGCCGTAGTGTACTGGGTGGCCGATGCACATGCTGATGGAAGTAAAGGGAATTTGTTAAAAGAAAAACACAAGTGTTTTAATTTTTCACCTGCATCACTTCTCTGTGTACAGGCACTCCCTGAATTATATAAGATGCAATGTACTCAAATTCGACTTTACGTAAAAACCACCGTATATTAATTAAAACCATTTTGATTTTCATTCATTTTTCTGGCTACAAAGACATACATTACCTTGTCATACAATACCTACCTTGCACTCTTTGCTTGCTTGGAAAGGCTCCTACTGTACAATGCTAGATTGGATAAAATGGTGGGAAAAAGGGTGGATGAATAAAAACATAACAGCTTTCTATCACACGACACCTCCTTAAATAACTGGTGCAATGTACCACAAGTATTTATTTTCATTTCTGCAGTCTATTTAGTCCATAGGTTTTTATTACAGAATACAATGTATTCTAAAGCAGCATGCACAGACCACTGTCAGCTGAAGAAACTCAATTTGATTCTGTAATGACGAAGCTAAATATTTCAGTGAATCAGGGAACAGTTATAGAAATGGGTGTAAATCTTATCAGAGCGTTAAGTCAATTTCATCACAGCTTTTTATTTGTGTGTAATTCTGTGCATAATGTTGTACATTTCTGAACATGCTGAAGCTCTGATATAGGTTTAAATGCACAATTTCTGCTATTGATTATTTTCTTCTCAAACTAGAAAATAATCAAACTGCTGTTTGATGTTGAAGTCTGGAAATTAAACTGGATGGATTTAGCTAAAATGCACTAGATTTGATAATGAAGAAAACTCCTACTTTAATTACAGAATTCCCAGCCAAAGCTATTTTACACAGTAGCTTTGGACTGCATTATTGTCATGACCCATACTGCTGAGAATGCACATACTGTACATAATCTAAATCACTGATTCGTAGACCTTCGGGGCTGTATGATGATTTTATGCAACCAGGCAGGTACACAATAAATGTGTACCTACAATCATTCTCCAAAAGAATAAAAACATAAAAATGCACTCCGAAACACTGGTGTTGTTTTCATTACTGCAGAGGGAAATGTTTCCCAATTTGTAAATCAATGGTTTACGTCAAAAATAAACAATCCCAGTCACATTTGCCTGCAGTTCCCAGATGTTTGCATTGCGAGTGTGAAAGCTTTTATTGTATCAGTCGGTTATTGTTTCTACCGTTTTAAGAGAGTTTTTTTTAATGGTTTCCATCGTCCCGTCTCTCTCCATCTGTCTCTCTTTTTTTTCCCTTTAGTAATAAACTAACTGAAAATGCATGCTGATTTGAGGGAGGGGGTGTGGTGGAAGGGGACACAAATTAGTGCTGCACAGCATTCTGCAGGCTGCAGCCCCGCTGGTATTCCAGTGCACTGATCCAGGTCTGTGCCACGTTCACAATCTTCCCCTCCCTAACTTCCTCATGTTTGGCCCCGTGGAGACTCTTTCTAGTTGGATTGGATCCCACACAGACAGGATGTGATTTTAATGAATGAAGTAACAGCAAATATCACACAATCTGCCCTCTTAAAAATCCTCTCTTGGTCTGCTGCCTCTGTGTTCATTCTGGCCTGATACAATGCCACTTGGTCACACTCTGCCCCCCCCCCCCCACCCCGTTCTCCCCACCATCAACTCTAACCCACCCCTTTTGCCCTGCCAGCACTTCCATTATTTATGATGTATAATATTACCCCATCGATTTCTCCAAAGTAACAATTGAGATAGATTTCTCACAGTCACAATAATGCGCGAACTGATAGAGTTTTTAAATGGGATTATGCTTAAATGGAATTTAATTTAGAAATGGTGTCTCCGACTGACTGTCTGCCTCCTCGCCGCTCTGACAGGGCTGAGTCTCTCAGTGCCGCGGCTCTGCCCTCCTGCTGGGTTAACTCCATGTGGCTCTACCGTCTGGCCCCAGACTGCTTAAGAAAATTAGGCTTTGTTTTTGGTACTGAGTAGTTAATCGATCCAAGGATCTCATCCTGCAGTTTCTTAAGAGAAACCATGTTATCATATTCGATGACATGACTGGGCAGCTTGTTCCACTCTCCCACCTCCCTTTGTGTAAAGAAGTGTGCCAACTGGAGGATCTCATCCTGCCATTTCTTTGTATTAGCTCTAGTGGTCAAGCAGAAAATAAACTTAAGAAATATTTAAAAATGATTTACAGTAACACCACATCTGCCACCAGTACTAAAAACATGGAACAGCCAGTGCCTTGTGTTGGTGTACATACAATACAAGAGCATGCAACAGGTGAAAACTATTTTTGTCAGTTATTGAAACACCTGGGCAATGGGGTTTTGTTATTCATCTATATGCAAGTGAGATCAGTGTAGGGTAGTGGTTAGAGCTCTGTGCTTACAATTGGAAGGTTGTTGGTTCAGATCCCAGCTATTGTATGAGTTAAAGTATTTCATTCGGACTGTGCCAGTAAAATACCCAACCAAATAAATAAATTCTAATGTAAATCACCCTCTTTAAGTGTTAGCTAAATAGTAGTATATGTACAGTATATATAAAACACCAACTAAAAACTAAACAACAATAAATATTGCAAATCTATGCCTGTACAGAAGGCAGAAATCAAAGCTAGGTGCTTTAGCAGCACTAAACTCAAATAAAAATATATTGCCATCATTGTTAAATTAAAAAAGGAGCAAAAATCAATATTTATGGATCTGTGTTTACAGCGTTCATGCAGCCAAGCTGTCCTGTTGGGCCGAGATCAAAGAACTGCGTTTTATTTTAGTTTTTCACACAATTTCATAAATGCAATCGATATATAAATATATATGCAAATAAAAGAACATGGGCGCTCGAATGGATCCCGTCCAGAATTTGAGTCGCCAGATGCAGGAGCTACGATAAGCCTCTTTAGTATGAAACAAATACAGAACTGGACCGGGTTCAGATTCTCCAAGCTGCAGTCATGAGCTTGGCCTATTAATTATTGTAATTATTAATTGATGCGTTCTGCGAAGGGACGCCAGCTGGCGGGAGCTGTCGAGACTGAGAGAGGGGTCGGGGACCTTTTTTGGGAGGGGAATTGCGGATTACCAAGCGATCGTCTGGACGCAGGTGGAGGGAAATTTAGATAGAGCGGGTTGTGGGGTTAGAGAGGCGGCAGGCATTTTTCCAAAAGCATCGCAGCTGCCAATCCATATGCAAAGCAGGCAGCTTGTAGCCGCGAGATCCAGGGAAAACAGAAGCTTTGACACAGTACCTGAACTTTCCTCCCACCTTCAGTTGGCGTTTGCATGCCCTACAGCTCGGGCCCGGGCGCTCTGCTTTGCATGAGAAATGTCACCCCCCTCCGCCTATCTCTCGCCGGAGGTTGAACAAACAGCTGGCCGCAGCTAAGGTAAACTCCAACCACGGCTGCACTGCTTTTGTTGTCCGACTGCTTCTGATTTATCGTGGTTGGCAGCTACCACAACAACGTCTTGGCGTCTAGGTCTCTCAATCCCCCCTCCGCCGCCACTCGTGGGCCACTGTTGGACAGTTATGTTCCTTGAGACCCTCGCAAACCTGCTCGCCGAAAAAGAAAAACGCCGCTCAAGGATACGCTGAAAAGGAAGTTCGCTGTCTGAACAGTTTTCTTCTTCCAACGGGAAAATTCCTTTCCGCCTAACTGCGAACCAGCTGGCTGTTAATGTCTCCAAGCCATGCTTTTCAAAACACAACCTCAAAGCGTACGGAAAAGAAAAGTCGACATAAAACTAATTTATCTAGTAAAACTTAATGCTATTTGCAGTCCATTCCATAATGGGGAATCATAATTTTTAGCAATAAAAGTTTGTCAGAAGTGTCACCCAAAGAAGGCTCCACTGCTAAAACGTTGTGTTTCTTTTCTTCTCTTTTCAGCTTGGAACAAACCTTTACTTGTTCCTTTGCAGCCTACGCATGCTGATACAGATACCTACAGTACTTGAACTACCACTATCCTCACTGTACATGTGCAAAATGAGTCTGACATTAGTGTTCTACAAAGTGGCTTTGTTAGGACAAGAGTGCGTTTGAAAAGAGTTAAAGCTGTACAAATGTCCACTCTGGCAGGCATTGTTTCTTAAGGGTCTTGGAGTAAGACCTATGGTTACTACTTTAAAAATGTAATAAAAGCTTACTGAGCACTATTGAAAAGCAAAAATGCAAGCAAAAAATAAACTACTGTAGGAAGTGACACATCAGTAATGAGATCTGGACCATTAGAGGTGGCAAATGCACCAGCCTGGATTTGAACCCGTGACTCTTGCACAGCACACTGCTCAGGATCTTGCAGAAGGATTTTTGATTTTCCCAGCCTGTTGCTCAGCAGCAGTTAAACCCCCCTCCCCACTCCGCCGAATATTTACCGAGCATCCCAGCGAGAAGTGAAAGCATTTGGCAATTCTGTTCCCACGGCGCAAGACTGATTTACAGGCTCGCGGGAATGGTAGAGCTCCAGAATGCCAAGAAAACAGAAAAGCCCCAACTGCCGACACATGGCAAACGACGCTTGGGAGAGACTGCTCAGAATGGGATGCATACAGAAGGGTTTGGAATAAAAGAGCCCTGTTCTGTGAAGCTCTCAAGTAGCGCTTTACCAATTTCCTTAATGGCCAACAGAAGTATTCCATTATGCGAAGCTGAACACAGAAATAACAATGTAATAACTGCAGATTAATATCAAGCCTCAGCAGAATTGCAACCAATTATCAGACAATTACAGCCACTTACTGCACTTTGACCCCTGTTTCCTTTTGTCAAAACCTGAATGTTGATTGTTCTGCAGACAGTAATTGGTTAGATCGCGGGCGCAGGTGGGCATCAATCTCTCTTGCTCTGACCAGGTCACGAAAGAAGCAAGAGAGGTTGGATTGATGAAATGTGTGCTCCCAGATTGGTGTAGGAGGACGTTTTTCACAGAATGAAAGCCTCCGAATCTGGCATTTTGTTGGATTCGTTCCGAGGCTTCGCAGCCTGCCACCATCATCTGTTTGATTCCCAGTTTATGTCAGCTTAGAGAGTTGCTTCCTTTCCCAAATAACTGTACAGTAGATGCTGCAAAAAGGCTTTTTTTCCCCACCCTGTGTGAAGAACAGGGGAGGAAAATTCTCATGGCCCATTGCTGTGAGCCCTGTGTTGTGAAAGCCAAACAGAATTTGCTCCCACACTTACTCCACACCCAGCCTTGAGAAGCCCCAGGCTTTCCATACTAGTTAAGCAGCTGTAACTGAAGTCACTCTTTCTGATTGCAGGGATGATTACAGGTGTAGGAAGGCTGTTCATCTATTTATGTGCAGCTCAGAGGTCCCTCATCAGGAGCTCTCCGATGGTCCTCACTGACCGTAACCTGAAAGTTTGAGGCATGTGCCCAGAGCCTCAAGTGCATCTTTTTCTGTGTCAGTCCTCTGCCTGTGTGCTGTTGTCGTCACATGAACAGTGCAGTGAAAAAGGAGCTGTGGCTAATGTTTTCAACCCCTCTAGCACCCCCCCCCCCCTCCCCACCTCCCATGCAAGGTCACTTTAGCGAGCTGGGAAACGGGGAGAGCTCGGCACAGCTCCTGGAGGGCAGAGAACAAATGAAAAAAACCCCAGCGGTCAAGCTCGCTGCCCCCAGCCTGGAGTGATACCAATCCCCGGCGATTGGCGAAACAGATGAACAAAATGTGAAATGTTGCTGAGATTCCTGACGAGGTGGGGGAGGAAAAGGGATGAGGCTGGACAGGGAGTAGACGTGATTATAGTGGGGCTCAGGGGACTTCAAAGACTGGGAGGTAACCATATAGTCCTAGTCTTTAGTGCTTTGTACACTTTGACATTGTACCTGTCAAAATCCAGAAACAGACAGCACTGCTGAGATCACACAGCTATGCTGTACTACTTACTGTATATTTCACTTGATTACCTCTTTTTTGCCACTTATCTGCACTGAGCCATGTGGAAAGGAGTGTACATTTAACAGCATACTACTAAAGAGTGCAATGTAATCTGTTTCAGTTTTGTGTTTTTCTAACAAGCTTGGCTAAGTTAATCAGCCGCAATGAATAAAAGATATTGAATCCATAACTAATAGACTTTGAAAGTGCCATACTGACTGTTTTAATCCGTCTTCACACTGCCTTGCTCTTTCTGTACCTTCACCTAAATCATGGCATATGGTAGTAAAAGTCTGTTAGGCTGTGGTACAACATGGTATTTTCATACTGGGCACAGTGAAGCCATAGGAAACCATAACAAACCCAAGATGAAATCCCAGTAAACTTATTACTGTCTTATGTTGCCTTTATATATGTCATATTATATATCTTTATGCTTTCTGTTGGGTGCTACATTGACGCAGTGTGTTTACCATTGCTGCCTCACAGCGATGGGGCCCTGGGTGCAATCTGTGTGGAGTTTGTCTGTGCTCCCTGTGTTTGTGTGGGTTTCCTCTGGGTGCTCTGGCCTCCTCTTTCAGTTCAAAGAAATACTGGTAGGATAATTGGCATCTGGGAAAATTGGCCCTGGTGTGAGTGTGTCAGTGTCTGTGTCTGCTCTGAAGTGGAACGGTGTCTCATCCAGTGTAGACCCTTATTTGTGCCCATTGCTTGCTGGGATACGCTCCAGTTCCCCTGCTAACATGACCTGAGAGAAGCAGTTAGAACATGGATGGATGTATTTCTGTATATTGAGAAATCTTCTATTTAGGTATTTTTTCTCTATTATCAGTGGAAAATTGTGGCTAACTGTTCTGTAAATTAGTTTTCAGCAAGTGCCCCCTCGTTTTCATTTCCGTTGCCTACTGTCATTTGTTTAATAAATCACGGTACAGATACGAAGGGCTTTTCCGGAGGCTGTGCCAGCTTCTTGTCAGTGAGTGGGCAAGTCAGCAGGCAGAGTGCCAGGGGTGGCATGCCGTCGGGAAGATTATACATGTAAGGTCAGACAGATATAATCTCATTGAAGAATATCATAGATTAAAGGAGGGAGAGACTGTAAATTGCAGGTGGAAGGAAATTCGACTGTAAATCAACGGTGATGCATCACATAGCACTGATTACCTTCATGTCCTGTAGTGAGTTATGAACTACTCATACAGAATTCTCCAGGATCAACATACTGCCAAGTTGCTTCTCTAGTCAGTACTGTGACTCCTGACAGCAAGGAGCAAATTGCTGGGTGTCAACTGGAGATCAGATCCAATTTATTTTTCTTTGCACTGATGATGATTCCACTAGGTGTGTTTGATATTGATCACTAGAGCTCTGTGGATTATGGATCAAGCTGCCTAACCATGTTGTTGTAGCCTATGTTCTGGTGTCTTTCAAGAGAGGGTTGGATTAGATCCTCCAGTCAGGACAGGAGTCACTTCCTAACACAAAGGGTTGCGAGAGTACAGAATGAGCTGCCTAGCCATGTTGTGAAAACCACTGTTTTGTTGCAAGAAGTGGCTGGATGAGATCCTGGAATCAGTTAACTACCAAATGAGCTACTGTACATGGGTTTCCTTTCGCTTGTAACCTTTCAAAGACTCTCCGTAGTCAGCACAGCCCCACCCGACAAACCTCATTTCCAGTTCTGGACAAATCAATGAAAACTAATCCCGTGAGAGTGAGGAGAAAGAACGAGAGCATTTATATCAGTAGAGTGATGGAGGTAAACAGAAGACTACTACTATGGATGGTACAATATTGAAACTTGCTTTTTCAGGTTGATGCTCTTGGTTCACTGATTTTGCATGTTTACTTGTAGATATCCCAATATGATTAGTCAGGATAAAAATCAAGGCTGTAGCTTCTGTAAGCCGTAAAAATGAACATCCATCCATTTTCTAACCCCTTTATCCAAGAAAGGGGCTCCATACGTATCGTTCATTTATTTGGCTGAAACTGATATTCAGAGCTACTTACATTTTGTACCCATTCTTATAGTGAATGTTTTAGTTCTTCAATCCGAGTAAAGGGCATTTCTCTTGGATATAACAGCTATCACCCCGCTTGGGATTTGAACGCACAACTTTCTCGTTGTAAGCGTAGTGTCCTAACGCTGCTCCACCTTAAACGAGTCTGTGAAAGCGGTATTTGCATATGCTTAAATGCATGCGAAGAGCGAGCAATAGGAAAATACTGGTGATTATGATCCGTCCTGTGATGGGAAGACAGTCCTAGACAGGACTCCTCTTGTTTGCGTGCTTACACCTGTTCTTTCATTTATCAGAAATGAGCTTAATTTGGAATTATAAATTGCCCCTAGCGCTGGTCCTCAAAAAAAAACAGAACAAAACAAAACGAATCGCATCCACTTGGCTCAGCGGGAGTCTGATTTACATGTTGGGATTTCTATAATCTCGTAAAATGAGGCATATCTAATAACGCAGAGCGCAGTTCGTGTACCTCTTTTTACCGCGAGGACCGTTTAGAGGCTTCTAGCGCTGCGGCGCTGCTCAGAGAGACGGCAATGCGTGTCGCGTTTCCGGAATCCTGTGGGTTAGCTGCTTTGCATCGCTACTCAGGCGCATACGCGTACAGTACCTTCTGAGTCCGCAACACGAGGCAGTGTATTATTCTGGAATTTAAGGGTCGTTCGCAATTTCCCCAGAGCATGCTTTAAGTGGGATATGACAGAGGGATTGCTTTAATCTAATCTAGCAGTTTGATTTACGTAATGAGCTGTAACTCCCCCTCCTAAACAACCTCCACCTCCAGTTCTGTGGTGGGCGACAGCCTTTGCTGCCGTCGCTGGTCTGATTTACCGCTGTTTGTTTCTCGTGCTCGTCTGGACGGGTGCTTAATTGCAGATGAAGATTAAAGTAACTCTACAGCTGCTGCTTTGCCCTCTCATGATTCCATGCATGTGCATGCATGCATTTTCTTTTTTCCCCACCAAAATGTTAGGATATTGCTCCGGTATCCTGAAAGTTTAGTCAGAAAGCGCTATTTAGTGTTTTATTTAAGTTAAAATGGAAAGAAAATACATATTGGTCACCTCTTTTACTTTGCTGGAAACTGATAATAAATTGCGTTTAAAATGCCGACACGGAGACGAGAGAATTCTTTCCAGGGATTATTTTCTTTATGAAACAACCAGATGCTAAAACAGTTCAAATGGATCAAACTTCCTGACACATGACCACAAATATGAGCTTGGCATAGTAGTTTGTGGAACTTTGTGTTTTGTTGAAATGACTTGCCATGCCGGCTAACGATTCCATCAAAAATAGCTGCTGAAAACACATCTCAAAGTGAGGTGCAGTAAAGATCACATCAAAGCAAAAGAAGCATTTTCATAGAATGCTCCCAAAAATCTGGTTACCTGTTCTCTAGTACCACAATTCATCATGGTTGTTAAAATATGAACATAACAAAGGTTATAAATGAGAGGAGGCCTTTTTACCCACATAGCCCATGTGGTTGCTAGTAGTTAAATGATTCCAGGATTTCATCCAGTTGTTTCTTTGTAGCTTTCATGACACAGCTGGAATAGCTTGTTCCACACTCCTACAACCCTCTGTGTGCAGATGTGCCTTTTGTTCTTAGTTTTAAATGTACCTATACAGTACGTACCATAGTTTTGCAATTGTGTCCTGTAGTTCACATTTCACTGTTGATTCTGCAGAAGTCCACTAGACTATTGGATTGTAAAGTACCGGTATAACAGTATAATTCCGCTCATTGTTGGCTTAATTAAACTCTTTTAACAATTTCTCAATTCCTGTTTTAAAGAGGCGGATAAAACCTGCAGATACATGAGGATCAGGAGCAGACAGGATGAACTCCATGATGAAAAAAAGGGATGAAAAAAGATGATTGCCATTGTTTTGTTGCACACATCTGGAAGTAATTGCTAAATTACAGCCACAACGTTCTCACCAAAATTTCACCGCCTGTGTAGCTGGGTAAAATGGGAAACACAGCGAGTCTCGGTTTGTGAAGTCACCCTGTAGACTGAGACTGCAATCTTATTTACTGGATAGTCTTTGGGCTTTTTACTGATTCTATAATAAAGTTGCCGAATTGGATTGCTCTCTTGCTGCTTCCTGCGAAATGAAAAACAGCCCAAATGTTAGCCGTCCTGAGAAGCTGTGAACAGCCAGTAAAACAGAAAAACAGCTGGGAATAGGGATTCCGTTAGGAATTTCACACCTCTTCAGTGCAGGTTCCAGGCTCCTGCAGTCAATGACGCAGAGACCTGCGTTTGGGTGGGAAAAAAAAGTCAGGCTCCCGTTAACAGGAAGCATAACGGCGCCCTGTCCGTATCGCTTTGTGACGAGCGCCGCCAGCCGCTGGGCTAAATATAAATTCTGCTTTTCCCCGGCAGTCTGCGGCAGGTTCGAAAGCAAAGGTTGTCAACCAGAAGCAATGTGCAAACGGAATAATAGTGTAAAAACATTCACCCTTCAGCTACTGCAGCTGACTGTGTGTTCACAATGCTGTGCCACAGGGCACGAGGGCAGCACTTGCCCTTGGCAGAGACAGCGGTGTGCCGTTCTTCCATTCCTCCGAGTCAATGCTAGATCTTTTATGCGTGACTGAAGCCTTCCTCTCAGGAGCTGATCTTCGTGGAAATAATGAGTTCCGAGGTCCGTGAGCTGTCTGATCTCCTGTCTTTCTCAGCCTTTTCTCAACTAGGCCACAGTTTTGCCTCCAGTCTCAATTTCCACCCTTTGCGCCCCCCCGACACACACACACAGTGGAAGATGCTTGGGTGCATCTGCCATTTCCGATCTGTCACCCTTCACCCTTGTTGGTGCACACTGCCGAGGCAGGTGGGAAGTCTGGGGTGAGGTGGTCTAGGAAGGAGATGGGGGGGGGGGGGGTTCATTGCATTGTGTCTGAAATAACAGGCTCCTGCAGGCAATGGCTGGGTCAGTATCAACTCAGCCAAGCGTATCGGTGCTCTTGCTGTTGCTTCCTCACGGCGGGTAGAAGAATTAGCTGGGAACCAGCTCCCGGGCTCAGACAGACACAGATCACCAGCAGCCTGATCCCAGACCTAACCCCCACTTTCCCAAACTCTTCCAGGCTTGCTATTGATTTGCCTTAAATCAATACATCTAGCAGCAGCTACAGTGTGCACAAGAGGGAAACTAATAAGGCTTGCACTGCGTCTATTCTAATCCATGTCAGGATTTACGAGTTCTGGTGTAAATCAAATCCATGAGCTGAATGTTGCTTAACTTGCTACCTTGTTTTCCATGATTTTGCATGAACAAGCATGCAGGTAAAATAATATTCATGGTTTTTCTGCTTCTTTGGTGTGGTTCAGAGCCACCTCCTGTTCATCTTGTAATGGGAAGCAACAGTGTAAGACAAGCCTTGTTCATTTTTCTTCATCAAGGGCATTTTGTTGTTATTTGCTGGCTAACATATTGCTGACTTTGTGTAATATTCCATATCCTTATATCCCTTTCTTACAAATAATGCCATGAAATGTGCAGGGTAATCAAATTAATGCACTCTGAAGCCTTGTATTCTTGAAAGTACAGTATACAGATAATATACTGTACAAGTAATAAAGTACACTTTATTATCTAGTCTATTGGTTATGTGTCTGATTCTGCATGCTCTGTGTGGTTTTTTCATAGTTGTTAAAAATGCATCTCTGACCAGACATTTAACAGGCTCTGAAATGATCACGATAATCCGTCATCAAAAATAAATGCCTTTGAATGCAAAATGTCTGTGTGTTAGGGCCATTCACATAGTTATGTGATTTGAAAATAAAAAGTAGCATGTGGAAGTTTTTACTTTTGTGGTGAGTAATCCTTTTGTCACGCCAACTGCTTCCAAGGAAACCGTTTTAGAAATAACCTGTCAGAGCAGATTTTACAGGGGACATTTAGTAGGGTCACTCACCCTGTTTTTGATCACAGGTGTGGTGATGTGCTTCCTCACATTTATCAGATTTGAAGAGACTTTTTAGATACTGTTTATATCTGAGTAGAGCATGGTCTAAATTGTTGACCCTTTGCAATCAAACTATTCTGGCACTATACACAGGCTTTTACCTGTCCGAGTTTGGTCATCATGCCACATGCAACTAAGTCAAATATTAGAATTAGGAGGATTATTTCATGGTCAGCCCTGGCCAGACATATAAGACCATACATTAAAATACATAGACTTTTCAAAATATATTATGTACCAAGTCACAATTTATGAAAGGTGAAGGTTATATGGATTGCCCGCTCTGTCATGGCTGTAGGATGATACCAAGTGTACAAATATAAAAATTTACCATAAATTTCCACTTTTCCCCATGAGCTTTTCCCCACATTTGCCCTGTTCTCACTGCGGTCTCCTGTTATTACCTACTTTATGCATTCACTGTGTTGTACTGTGCTATGTGAAATGTGTATGTGATATCACCATGATAAACCTTCATAAGTCTAGCACAGGGCAGTCCATGTAAGCATTTACTTTGGTCCAATGTTCCCTCTAAGGAGTGCGTGTGCGAGTGTACACAGGTTATGAAATCAGCGCACATACGTATGGAATTGAACTGCGCACAAAAAATTAAAATCCCAAAAATATAATAATAAAACAAACACGGTTGTCAATTGAAAAATGCAAAATTGACCACATGAGACAGGCTGCGAGAGGCCCAACTTGGCTGTGAGCATTATTACTGCTACTCGATAATCGATATCTATGCTCATAGTCTCATACCTCTCTGCTCATGTTCGCTCGACACTCAGTCTCAATGACTGGGCCCATTGAATCGCTGTCCCCGTCTTTTGGATCTCTATGCTTCTATGAGAATGACTATATTAACACAAAATAATTTCAGGTTTACAATTTTACATACACTCAATTTAGTGTGCACAAGTTTTTGTCACTGCAGAAAGAAATTGCACAACTTGAAATTGTTGCGCACACAGGCAATTAAAAATTAGAGGGAACATTGCTTTGGCCAGATGAAGAGCAGGGATAATGCAGAGGAGTGTGGATTTGCAAAAATTATCGGAAACCAATTGAGCACCTCGACAGATGGAGTGTTCCTATCCAGAGCTGGGAGAGGGTTATCGTGGCCTTAGAGGGGTACATGACGTTAGCACTAATGAAACACTAATCAACTGTTGTCTCTCCTGGCATCAATCACACTTGTCAATGCAGGCTCTAAAGCCTGCATCCTGCATGAGGCCGTCACTTCCTGTACTGAGAGGTTCGGAGTTGGTCATTAGATGATAGCAGCATAAGCGCTTAAGAAACGAACAATGATTGATCATCCACAAGATGCTTTCATCCTAAGCAACCTGCCTAGATCAAACAGTTAACCATGCATCAACGGCTTCTGCTCCAGAGTCTCTTCTAATAAGATCTCTCGTGAAAGAGCAGAAGAAACTGTACTGGGGGTGACATATTGAGTCCATGACAGAACTGGGAACTTTCTATTAACAAGAGCCTTTGGCTCAATCACTGGATCACCCACAGCTACTTCTCCTTGGTGAAAAGATTCTCTTTGGCATTGGATACAGTACAGTAATACTTCACTGTCTGATTTCTAAGACATTTGTCTTGTATCAAAGCAGCTGTGTTTTACACACAGAAATTTACAGAACATACTGTACAAACAGTTCAAGTGAACATCACATTACAAATAAATATAACATTACAGAACAGACATCTAGCCATTCACACCACTCCTATAGGAATCCACACAGCTACTCCAGAATGCTGTAAATTTACTCCCCCCATAACTACACTGAGTCCAATAATTACACATTACCCTTTCATTTTTGCACATAATCCAGTGATTGCGCTTGCCAATAAACCATTACTCCATTATGTACAGGGTGTCAGCTGACTCTGGATTGCAGTGTTTTGTCCTGTGTTTCCCCAGAGAAAAAGATCAGAGCCAGGCTGTGTCCTTGCGGATTTGATCACAGGTCTCTAACTGCAGTAGACAATAAAAGCAGACACTCTTCAGATGAAACACCTTATCGGTTTGCCTAACACCATCACCTTAGATCGCAGGCTAGGATCTGATACATTGAAAATATGGTTCCAGCTAACTGATTTTAAAAGCCCGCTTATGGAAAATGGGATCTCTGCAACTCGAGAAACATTTGCCCCACTCTCCCTCTTCTATATGCACGTCACTTTTCTCTAAATCTTCCATAGAACTCTCTTTGTTGGAATTTCCCGAAGCATTTCTTGATGTGTTGAGCTCAGGGCTTTTGACTTGTAAGGGGAAAGGTGTGGGTTCGAGTCCTGGGATGCTGCTGTTATACTTTTCAGCACGGTTCCTCACTTAAATTATTTTAGTAAAAATACAGAACAGTACAGGTATAAAGAGGAGAGAAGGTAAGGCAGTATTCATGAAGTATCATCTACATAAATAAATTAATGTGCAATAAGATACATTATTCTGTTTTTATTTGTGCATACATTTCTCTAATTACAGAATGTCATGACAATTGTTTCTCTTGGATCGCATATTTGTGTCTGACAAATTGCATTGACAGTCAGCACTGGATTTCAGGTACAGTTTGACTGATTGCAGTGTTGACAGGCAGCGCTGGATGTCCTGTACAGTTTGACTGATTGCGGTGTTGACAGGCAGCGCTGGATGTCCTGTACAGTTTGACTGATTGCAGTGTTGACAGGCAGCGCTGGATGTCCTGTACAGTTTGACTGATTGCAGTGTTGACAGGCAGTGCTGGATGTCCTGTACAGTTTGACTGATTGCAGTGTTGACAGGCAGCGCTGGATGTCCTGTACAGTTTGCAAGATTGCGGTGTTGACATGCAGCGCTGGATGTCCTGTACAGTTTGACTGATTGCAGTGTTGACAGGCAGCGCTGGATGTCCTGTACAGTTTGACTGATTGCAGTGTTGACAGGCAGCGCTGGATGTCCTGTACAGTTTGACTGATTGCAGTGTTGGCAGGCAGTGCTAGATGTCCTGTACAGTTTGACAGATTGTAGTGTTGACAAGCAGCGCTGTATGTCCTTTGCAGTTTGAAAGATTGCTGCATTCACAGTCAGCACTGGATGTCCTTGGCAGTTTAAAAGATTCCAACATTTGCTTTTGGCACGTTAGCAGTCCGTGTGGCTTCTTGTGATGGCCTGATGGCTGCTCGTGCTGAAATCTGGCGCAGTTTTACCAGACAGATACCAGTCAGGAGGGAATTCGGGCACATAGCCACACATTCATGGCTATGCGGCACATATACAGTATTTATTGGCCTGTCTTATCTGCGCATGTGAGGGGAAAGTGGATGATTGTGTATTTCTTGGAGGTATTATTTTTGGATTTGGTGCTGCTGAGATTTCCCGAGCAGGAACAGTGTAACAGGGCAATTAGATCCACACCACTGAGCTGGATAGAAGTCGGAGAATGTTGCCCTCCAATTGAATAGAGATTACATACAGAGACAGTGCCTCTGATATCCTGGAGCATTCCATTACAAGCTCAGAGAGATTCTGCACACAGAAAAGGTTCATAAGGATCTTAAAGGTATACTGTATTATCCATTGTGTGAATTTTTCTGCATTAGTATTGTGTTGTCTGTGACTATCACTTTATTTATTTTTTAATTGCAACCCACCTGCACATGTGGAAGCAGTTTAGTGTCATGCAAAGCCCTAAGTCCCATCAGTGAAACGTTTTTGGTTGACTCTAGTAATAGTTTTTCAGTGAATATGGGGGAGGACATTAGGATGTTCTCTTGACCATAAGAAATCATGTTTGTGTGGATTTAAAATATTTTTGTGCCCTGTATGTATTGTTAAAATTACTTCAGTGGACTGAAGTATAACCAAGTTGCCTAACCTGTGCACTCTAGGCTGGAATTCAAGTTTAATTTCTATTTAAAGATAAAAACAGCACCAACAACCATGTTTAAAGTGAGAATAAATAGTTTTATCCAAACCTTTGAAAACTCTTTTGCTAAATGTACACAATGAACTTCTTTTCAAAAGGAGAGTTTTATAAATCATTCTGTACCCTTTCTTTAGTCAAATTAAGGCTTTCACCATGTGATTGGTGAAATCTGGGTGCCGCTTCTATACAATGAAGAAATATATAGCATTTTGCTGTTCATTTGACTTCAAATTGTAATTTAACAACATTAGAACACACATCAGTAACATTTCTTGAATAAACATTGCAAACTACAGTACCTGTACAGTCCAAAAAATGGAGAAATAAAAATATTTTTCCAAACACCATGAGCTGTAACACAGATCATGATGTTGCCATATTTACAGGCATACAAACTAAATATTTCTATAAAAATACTAAATGACTGTGATTACTAGACAATCAAAAATGTATGGCTGCTGTTGAAATTTTGAATATCACATGTTTCGATGGGAAAAAATGTAATCTATACTGCATGTGGTGGGCTCAGTGGAATATGCTGCACTTACAGTGGGGGTCCTGAAGACATTGACTGGGTGACCCCAAAATCTAGACCAGTACAAGCATGTTATAGTACTTAATGATAATTTGAGAGCAGCTGTCAAGTCAGTGTTTTTCCACCCTTACTTTAGGCATTTAATTGAAAAAAAAATTAAAATAGTCTGTTCTTACTCTAACATGATTATTGGCTCATTATGTTAAATTGGATCTTCAAAAATAAAGGCTGGATGAAATCTGTGGATTGATTAGCTATTAGCAACTAAACTAGTGATCTGGGCTAAATGGCCTTGTTTGAATTCTATCCCATGCACTTAAAAAGTAGCAATGGCCAGGGAACTGGAAGGTACTGGGTTCAAATCTCAGGTGAGATACTGCTGAAGCAAAGTACTTCACTCGAATAGTTCAGATAAAATACTCAGCTCTATAAATAGATGCAAATGTAACATACTTTGGATAAAATCTTCAGCCAAATAAGTCATTAATTAATTAGTACCTGCTGATTAATATTTCATATAAAGATATGGACAGCTTGGTAGCACAGCAGTTAGCTTTGGTGCTGCGCAGAGCTGGGGTCCTGGGTTCAATTCCTCCAGTGCTGTCTGTGGGGAGCTTGTACAGTATGTTCTCCCCATGTTCGTAGGGTTTTCCACTGGGTGCTCAGGTTTCCTTCCAATGTCCAAAGTAATACCAAAAGGTTCATTGGCTTCTGGGCTAAAAAGTGTGAGTAGTGTGAGTTTGTGTTTGTCTCTGTTTGAGTTTGTCTGCCCTGTGGTGGACTGGCATCCCGTGCATGGTGTATCCTGCCTTGCACCCATTGATTGCTGGGATAGGTTCTTGCTCTCTGCAACTTGAATTGAAAAGCATTTAGAAGATGGATAGAAATATACTGAGAGACAATAAAACACAAAAATGCCATTAGCTCTATACTCATATGTTGTGTAGTTTTATGCCTTCCATGTTATTATGAATAATAGTAAATGGCATTTATATAGTGCTTTTTATCTCAAATGACCCTAAATTCTTTAACTTTAGAAAGGAGACCTATTTCATCCCCCACTGAAGTGCAGTCCCCACCTGGGTGACACACAGCAGCCCCACTGCTCAGCAGACAGGCAGAGGAGTGAGAAACTGCTGTAATAATTGAATTGAAGGAGGCCAGATTGTACAAGTCCAGAGTGGGATTACAGCTAATTGTAAGTGACATAGTTTGTTTGACCTGTTTGGTTTTTTTAGAATATTTTTTTAGTATTGTCTTCCACCTATCACTTTCAGAATCGCACATCATCTTTCTTAAGGGACAGCATAAAGAGACTCTTTATTAGTTCCCTGGCCCCAGGGGTCCTGCCCAAAGTTGCTAAGAGGGTACAGCTTCGAGCAGGGATGTCTGACTCAGTTCGTGGAGGGCCTGTTATCTTCTCGTTTGCTCAAGCTCTCAGGTACAAATAGTTAATGAACATTGTAATTGTAACACTCGTAACCAGTTAACCATACCTTTAATGAAGTGAATGTTTTGAGTAATCATCTGTAACCCCTGTCAACTAGCAAAATGATTAAGCTAGTTGGTTAAATAACTACTCGGTTTTGAAGAAAAAACGGACGACACCAGGTCTGTCAGGACGTGAGCCCAAGATCTTCGACTTAGAGCCTTCTAAGCGCTACTCAGCTCTCTCGGTGTGCGTGTCCGTCTGGCTCACATATAAAAAGGCGATGCCTGTAAATATGGTTTATAATCAGAGACACACACGCAGCGAGAGAGAGAGACTAAGCTCTTTCTGTGGAGCTGCAGGCAATGTGGCCTTCATGGGGTTGCCATGGCAGCAGCCCTGTTGCCAAGAAAGCCCGGCCCTCTTGGATCGATAGCGCGGCGTGAGGTTTGAAACAGCGGTGAATCTCGGGCTGAGCCCAAATAAATCACCTCCCCCCACACTGGCACGCGCATACACACACACTCTCTTAGCCCCACGTGCAGTCGCTCAGGTCAGGGCCTACATGACGAACAGCTCGGGGCAGGCTGTAGGTGGCGGTGGTGGCAGCGGTGAGGATGGAAAGAGAGGTGACTTTTTTTTACCTTGCTGTAATTAGAAAGCAGCTGCCACCTGACAACAGGTCTGGATTCCTAAATTCCCGGCTGTAAAAAGAAAAACAAGCTCCCTTCCAAACCCTGAAACTGAGTTGAACCGAAGAAACAGGACTCCACTCTTGACCTGGGAGTGGAGATTAATAATTTTAATAATTGCTTACACTTATATAGCACTATTTTTGGATGCTCCGCTCAAAGCACTTTACAGGTAATGGGGATCCCTTCCACCACCACCAATGTGCAGCATCCACCTGGATGATCTTGACAAGACTCCTGGATTTAAAGAAAACAAGAGAAGTTGTCTGGATTTGTCCACCCAGCACCTAAATATTAGTTAGGTTTTAAACGGCCAGGACGTGTTGGCAGTTTTTGTCAACTGTTCATTTTCTAACTGTTTCATCCAAGCCTGGCAAGCAACAGGCACAAGACAGGGCTCACCCTGGACAGGACACCGGTCTATTGCAGGGCACATACAGACACACACACTCACACCAGGGTCAATTCTCCCAGAAACCAATTAACCCACCAGTATGACTTTGGACTGTGGGAGCAAACCGGAGCTCCTTGAGGAAATCCATGCAAATATGGGGAGACCATGTAAACTCCATGCAGATAACACCCCGGCAGTTGAACCCAGGACCCCAGCTCTGCATGGCAGCAATGCTAACCACTGCGCCACTGTGCCACTCATGTTGGCAATTTTTCTACCCTGTAGATTGGGTGATAACCATGGAACTGCCGAGCCAGACTTCACGTCATGCGTTGGAGCGTGGCGATCTCTTTGTCATTCTGCGCCTCACAGTGGGTACTTCCTCACTTTTCCCCCCTGTAGTTAATGATGTCGTTAACGCTCTGCATGTCCTCTCTCAGTCTAAGGGCGTCTTGAAACCCGGCTGCATCCAGGCGGTCAGTTTGTAAATGTGATTAAGCATTAATCACGGCGCGCTCTTTTCTAATCTACATCGTACCCCTCCCAGGGGAGCCACAGCGTCCAGGTCCAAGCTCAGAAATCCAACCTCCACTCTCTCCTTCTCCCAGGGGGCTGTAATTACTTGCCCCACGGCTTTGCGTCTTGACGTGTTCACTAGCCCCAAATCGGATTCCACTCAGCAAGCCTGACCTGTGGTGGAAAAGGTCAAGACCCTGGTAGCAGGTGCGATCTGTCACGCTCAGATGGTGAGCTCTGACTGCCTTTTCCCTGTGCTTTTTCCTGAGTCTGCCCGTAGACCTCTTCCTGTCAGCCTGTTCTGGGTCTGTCTGTAAAGCCAGTCCAGGGTATGTGAATGCCCTTGTGTGTCTAATAGTCTAGAATGCTGATAATTCCTTATGTCTGTGAAGCAGGGTGGAATTTATCCAGGACACCGGGGCTTGTGTCACTACATGAATAGTGTCAGGGATGGTTAATGGCAAGGCAGACAAGAACTTTTCTGTATCTGCTTTTCTGTATCTCCTGCCTGTTGTTTAGTCTTGGTGTATGTTTACCTGCATGTCTGTCTCTCTGCCAGCAAGGAGATGTGCTGCCTTTCCATGCTCCCATCTCCCTGTGACTGCCTGTGCTCCTACCTGTCTCCGCTCCTATCTTTTTCTGCCTGTCTCTGCTCCTGTCTTTCACTGACTGTCTGTGTTGCCTGTCTTTTTTCCTGCCCAACTAACCACAGCAGTCTGCCTGTGCATGTGTGTTCACCCGCGTCAGAATGTACGATGCTCAACTTGTCCCCCGTGCTGGGTGGTGGCCCTGAGTGTCACAAGGTTAGGGAGTGATGCGCTGCTCAGAGCTGTCTCCTGTAGGGGGATGAGTGATGACCTCAGGCGTCGAGAGGGAGAGGGAGGAGGGAGATGAGAGAGACTGAGACATAGAGGTCAGGATGAAAGACGAGGGGTGGGGGTGTGGTGGTGTGGGGGGTGGGGGGGTGGGAGAGAACACAGCTGCCCCTTCTCTGTCTGCTCCCTCGCTAGCACTCTTTAATATTTCATACCTCATATTTTGCATTTCACATTTCCATATCAAGAGATACTAAGGGCCAGGCTAATTACCCAGAGTAGGGAGACTGCTGCCGGTCATTATTGAAAGGAGGGGAGGAGGCCATAGGAGTTTTGAACTCCATCTTTGATTCATTCACTTTAAAAGGGGAATTTTGCCAAGACCATTTCAAATATTTAATAGACCTCCCCTTCTCTGCTCCCTGTCTCCTTCACTCTGTTTAGCTCTCCCCTCTCTGTCCTCCTGTCCTGCTCTCTGTTCAGGTGCACGTTTTCTTCATATCTTGGTTTTTGGGAGCAGGTGCTAGCCAGGAGTTGTCCTACAACTTCACAGACCTGACTTGACAAATGGCACTTTCACGCCTGGCTCATCTGGTTTATTTTCTCAGAGCTGCTGAGGCTGCCCTGTATTCCTTAATAAGTTTTTACAGGCCTGGTGGCTGGGGAGCCAGTGGCATATCGATATTGCTATTTTTTCTGATAATCTCAATTAAAATATTGGTAAGCTGACAAGCATCACTTAGAAAGCAAAGGAACCTGCTGAAAAATCCCAAGACAGAAATGATACCCCTACACCAGTCAATGCAAATGAGAAAGTGCATCTATCCATTTTCGAACTGCACTGTCCAACACAGAGTTTCAGGGTAAACCAGAGCCTGTATTCTGGATGGGACACCAGTCCATCGCAGGGCACACACGGATACAGACACGCATGTACAGTATGCACAACAGGGCCAATTTTCCTAGAAGCCAGTTAAACCACTACTATGTCTTTGGACTGTGGAAACTCATGCAAACACGGGGAGAGCATACACACTCCACACAGATAGCATCCTACTGTATGTCAGGGGCCCCAAGGCTGTGAGGCACCAATAATAAGCATATTCTCTGCATCACCAAGTGATAGGAAAGTGTCTGTTGAATATCTAATTGAATAACTTGCCAACAGTATGATCTAATCAGCCAGTACTTTGAAATTGCAGAAAATGTTCAACAACAACAAAAAAGTAAAATCAGAATTGTGAGAACACTTTCTTATTTTGACTACTTTGTACTGAAAAAAGGAAAAGCCTATGAATGAAGTACACAAATAAAAGGAAATTTTAATTTTGGAGTTCCCCTTGTAAATATTGGCCCGTTGACGGTCTTGTACATTAGAGCCCCTTATTGAGCGGATTTATCGAGAGGAACAGGCTAGTCTCTGCCTGAGTCTGCAGTAGAGCTCTGAGTTCCTTGAACATTTTCTCTCCTATTGTGGTTCCCTTTCTGTCCTCTCTGCCCCTGTCTCGCCCTCTTTACTCTGTGCATTCATGTGTCTCTTTCATCCAATCTTTCGGCTTTCCTTCTTCTCCTGCCTTCCTTCCCCGCTCCCTCTCTCCTCCCTCGCTCCTTCCTGTTTTCCGAATGGTTCCCCACTCTCCCTCCTTTTCTGCAATCTCAATTTCCCTCGCCCTTACATCTCATCTCTCTCTCTCTCTCTCTCTCTCTCTCTCAATCTCTCTCTCTCACTCTCTCCCCGAATCCCTGCCTCCTTTCATCTCCTGCTCACAGCATCTCACGTGCTCTCTCTCGAGGGGGCTCTGCCTCTCCATTTTCACTCGGGGGGTCTTGACTTTTTGAGAGCACCCCCGGTGACTGGCAAGGCTTTGTAATCTCCTTGCTTCAAAGACCGCTCTCTCTACCACTCTCTCCCCATCTTCAAAAGAGCCCAAGGGAGAGAGAGAGAATGGCTGTTCTCCGTTCGCTCGTTTGCTCAGCACTCGCTTTTGCATCTATGCGTCTACCAAGGCTAAACCTTCGTTGGGAATGCAGAGAAATTGTTCGACATGTTTTTGAGCTACTTTGAGAACATAACCAAAAGCCTGTGTTTCTGGGGGAGGTGGTTAAAACTAATAAGAAATGCATAATCAATCCATACTGAGATGCAGGTCAGAAAGGAAGTGAGGTGGGGAAGGAAATTGGCATTGCACAGTGTGCTGAAACCTATGGGCAGGAAGTGTGCACCCCTTCATCTAAGCCCACAGCTCTCTTTCTCATTTTTATCTGCTGCATGTTGAGTGCAGAAGCGATTTCTGCTGCAGAGACGGAACTTGAATGAAAACCACAGTAACAATCGGCACAGCAATGAGGGTGAATTACAGAGGACGCCCACATCCAGGGGGATAAAATGAGCTAGTAAACATAGTAACAGCGGGGCGCCATTGCTGTAAGTGGAGGAGGAGACTGGATTCAGTTTTTCGTTTCTTTTTTTTTTACCAGCAGAAGGTGGTGGGTGTCTGGAGGAAGCTACAATCCTGCCACTGATTCACTTGGATCTCTCACTGTAAAGGGTTAGATAAAGTGCAGGTCTAAGAAACCTGCCAGTCATCAATCAGGCTTTCTTTCTTTTGTGATGTTTTATTTGTTCACAACAGGCAGAAAATAACAAGAATGTTACTCCTCAGGCCGAGAGAAAAAGACTGCCTCAAAGAACACAGTCTTCCAGTAGACAGTATACACCTCTTGGGCATTTGCTTTGAAGAGAAGTGGGTTGTATTTATATCATCTTATTTTTATTTCATCCATAACTGCTCCAGCGCTATTGGAGGTCTTGCTACTGTTGATTTGGTGCATAATAATCCAACATACTGTATATAAGAGTGAGAAACTGCTTCACAAGGAGAATTTGCCCAGGACAATGATGTTAACACTCCTGTTCTTACCAATTGTGCCATGGGTTCAGACCAAGTAATCAGGATTTGGTTTAATAATCCAAAGCACAGCACTTCTTACAATAGTGTCCCCAGTCACCATACTGTGGCATTTGGCACCAAGAGCACCACCTACTGGTTCAAGAACATCCCTTACAGCAGCAAGCTGATTTTCACTGGAGGTCTCCCATAAACCCATGCATAAATTTATGGCCAAGATATCTCAATGAGTCTAAAAAACAGCCTAATGAGTCCCAAGTCTACAGGTCTTCGGCCTATATACTTCTGCAATGGCATGCAGTGGTCTACATTGGTTGGGCACAGTTAAACTTTTTTTCTCACATTCATTAATGCTTCATAGTTCCATTAAAGGTGTTGTAAATGTACCATTAGGGAAGTAAGGGTGAATATCAGTAAGATAGCATTATATTACAAGAATCACAAAGTTTTACCTGTTGACCTGAGCAGCGACACAGTCCCTCAATGTTTTCAATTCTAAGGATTTTTTTTGCTGGAATAGTCAGAATGCACGCCAAATGGCAATATCCTGTAAAGCAGCGGAAGACAACCAACTTCAAATCAGATGTTTGGATTTTCCATTCACATTGCTTGATAATTTGTAGGATTTCTGTTTTAAGTCAAGCATGTACCACAGCATTAACTGAGCATATTTAAATTGTACGAGTGGTTAAATTTGGGGTTTGTCTTGCATGACAGCTACAGTACATTGGCTTTGGAAACTGGGCAGGTAGGTCCTGTTGTCTCTGTTAGATGTGGATCCTTGTTATGTGGCCAGTCCCACTTGAATCCTTCAGTTGTTTGTGAGACAGAGATGCAGCCAGTGCATACTGTAGGTACACACTTTTACCCACATTCATTAATGCAAAACAGTTCCACTAAGGATGTTGTCAACTGAAAGGGCTACCTTGGAGAGGACAAAATTCTTTTAAATCTAGACCTGTACTGGCCCAGTCTTAACATTACATTGGAGGCTGGTGTTTAAAATTCATATTCTCCTGAACCTACCCAAAAAGGAATTCATGCCTCTTATCAATCTGCTTTCTGCAGGTGTATTATATCCTGCTCTCGGCTCACAGTCATGGACCCTGTTTGACTGAAAATGAGCAGATTCTATGAATGGAGCAGTGCTGCAAGAGAAGAGAGATAGAGAAAGCAAGAACAGGGATGCCCAGTTCTCCAGCACAGCAAGAAGGAGATTTTAACTTAACTGGATTATCTGTATCATCTGATTCTCCCTTTACTCTGTGACTGAGTCCTTTTAAATCCTACTGTGCTCGATATAACTGAGCTATAACTGGGTCCATTGTCGTACCCGCTTAGAATCGCATTCCCTTGTGCTTAGCAATAAACAGCTTCAGGAAAGACATTTTAAAGGTTTTTTAAAGTTGAGGTCTCAGCAGTGAAGCTGGTGAGGAGTGGGGGGAGCATGATCACTGCTGCACAGTGTGCTGAGGCCCATTGTTCAGTCACTGAAACAGTTAGTTTTATGATAATCTGTGTGCTTGCTGGCAGGTTTTATGCTTTGTGCAATCAAACATATACAGTATGGTCATTACAGAAAGTTATAGCTTAAAATAGAGATGGTTTTGGAGATTTCCTGAAAACATTTGTACAAGTCCCAAAGGTAGATCGTAATAACAGAATAGGAAAAAAACTTATGATCCACAGGCATCTGGAAATATACAGTACTGATTATAACACTGAAGAAAACACCCCAGGCCCTAGCAGCCACAGGAACCAGCACGTTATGTTTCTGACTCCAGAGAACAGGGGACAGCTTTAAAAGAAAGAAAAGTCAAGAGCTCCTTTCCTTTAAAAGGAAAGTCAAGAGCCAGCTTTAAAAGAAAAATCCTTACTCTTATCAGCTTTCATTGTGGTTTTTTACAAATGACGGAGCACTAAGAAGGAGGTAAACCTGTTAGTGGGATATAATGATTTGGCTTGACAGTGCACGGCGTGGGACTCCTGCGCTCCCCTATGTGTTAAGCTTTTTGAAATTTGGTTAATTATGAATGCGTGTCAAGGTTCGAGCTGCGGTTACGTCCCAGTAAATGTAGATCGTGTTAGCAGCGGATTCCGAACTAGATCAGCCGGTGCCTTCCGCTCCAAACAGCCGGCAGAGATACCTGTGCGAGGGCCCGAACTCTAGTGGACTTGGGAAGCAAGCCTCCGAGCCCCGGCAAGTTGAGTTTTATGTGCGCTGTAAAAGACGCTGGCAAAGAGGCATGTTGCGCAGACGGGGGCTTGACCCGATGCGGAGCAAAACTCGTTACTGCGAAATTAACAAGGGCACTTATTTTTAAAAGGCCCATAACAGTCATTAAAGAGGCTCTAAAGCCAGTCGGCTAGAGGGAAGAGCCGAGCCGAGACGGAACGACACAGGAGAAAGGCAATCCCCAAGTGGGCGGCATTTCGAAAACGACGAATTCGCGCCCCCAGGTCTAAATTCTTGCCGGAGCTACAGTACAGGGCTTCCCCTTCTAATTTGGTTTGCAATTGTGCAGCAGCAGAAAGGGGGTAGGGGCGGAGGCGTGAATATTGGCTGTTCACATCGTAAATCCTTTCATTCAGACTAGAGCATCTTCGCCGCCACTTGCCGGGATGCCTGAGTGCGCGTTAGATTTAGAAGAGGGATCACTCACGAGTCAGCGTAATTCAAACCGCAATATCAATTATACTTAATGCATTAGTGACTAACTTTGTTTCCAATAAGGAAACAGAAAATAGTGGAAGATTTGGGAACCGGGTAGCATTTCCAACACTGTGCTTGCTTGATGCTGATGATGAGACCAATTCATCTCCATTAGTTCACAATGGGTAAAGTTTTGTTTTAAACTTTTCTGTACTCTCCTCTTTCATGTAGGATACCAGATATTTTCTTTCAAATGGGAAATAGCCAGTTCCACGCCCTGCTGAGACAGGACACACAATCACACCACAAGCCCTAGTTGCAATAGCAACCAGCATGCTGGTCATCATGTTTCTGATTCCAGAGATCAGGAGACTAAATCTGAAATGCTGAAATGGGGGTACTGTACTTGACTTGTAAAGAGGTCAACAGCTAAAAAGAATACACTTGTTGCTGCTATAACTGTTGTCTTCCTTCACAAAGCTATCATAAAATAGTATAAAATGGTAGGGGCAGCATAGTGGTGCAATGGTTAGCATCGCTGCCTTGCAGCACTAAGATCCTGGGTTTTGGGTTCGATTATAAACTTGGGGTGCTATCTTTGTGGAGTTTGTATGTTCTCACTATATTCACATTGGTTACCTCCAGGTGCTTTGGTTACCTCCAGCAGTCCAAAGACATACTGCTACGTTAGTTGGCTTCTGGGAAAATTGGCATTGGTGTGAGTGTGTGTTTGTGTCTGTATCTGTGTGTGTGCCCTGCGATGGACTGGCATCCTGTCCAGGGTGTATACTGCCTTGTGACCGTTGCTTGCCAGAATAAGCTCCGTCTCCCCCGTGACCCTGTACTAGAAGGAACAGTTAGAAAATGGATGGATAGATAAAAATGATAGCTTTTAGTTAAATGTTTTTTTTATTTTTAGTATCCAAAACACAATAAAATATGTTTCATATTTCAAAAGTACCATCATTGCCAATGCAGAAAAATAGGAAGAAGCAGCAATAATCTAGGGAACCGGATATGGGTTAGCTTGTAGAGTAACACAGAGAATGATGCAGTGCAGATGTCTCAAACAATATATGTAGATATCGATAAAAATCTTCTATGAGAAATTCACCTGCTTCATAACCTAAGTATTAAAGGACAGCTTTTATCTTGTGAATTTGTGTCATTTCATTTCCTATGATATGGAGGCCATGTAGGATTCTCATTTTGCTTTCAAAGCTCATTTTTCAAAGCCTTTAAGTTATGTGGGTTCACTTTATTCATTCCATAATAGAATCACAGACACTCAAGCTATGAAGCAGATCCTGCATTTTACTCTGTGTAAGGAGAGTTTATCACTGCAGTTGCTATGCGAAACACCACTTGTTTCATTGATTAAAGACATGACTCTTTGTGGCTGTGGGGTTCTGAACCTGCCTGTAATTGTTTTTAATATCATTCACCATCCAGACAATGTAGACTGCCTAAATAATGAGTAAGTAATGGAAGTAAATACGTCCATCATATTGGTTTTCAAAATGGCAGCTTCCATTTGTAGAAGAGTATGACTCGGTGGGCTGTTTTGTCTGACTTCACACATGGAAGCTGGAGAAACACCAGTCACAGCCCAGACCCTGACATCAGGGTTTATAGGAAGCGTTTCTCCAGCAGCTTTGAAAAATGCCAGACAGCAGCTTTGAAGGACACACCCTTTTGGGCAGATGCAAACCGACATCTTCAGTGTTATACCACTTCTAAGCTTAAGAGCTTTTCGGGATCTGTTAAAGAAAATTGCATGCACTTATTTCTAGAGCTGTATCAATGGGTAGTCAAGTATAACAGTATTTTTCAGATCTTCAAGGCTTGCTCTTTAACTTGGGCAAACAAAAATGCAGAACTTTCCTAAAAGCATTTGGGAGATGCTTTAACTACGCCTTTGAGTTAAACAGGAAAACAACAACAAAAATTAATGTCCTTGAATTTGGAGCAACGTTTGAGCACTGCCTGCTGTGATTCCTCACACCAAGCTCATGAAAGCTTTGTCCTTTTGTTATGAGTTGGTTTAAAGGAGTTAGCAGGAGTGACCTTTTTGGTCATAGTCTTGTTAAGATTAAGTATTTCATATAGTTTGCCCTACATCAGCTGAGATAATTTTTTTTTATTTCATCAGAAGAAGCTTTGGAAATCAGAGAGGGAAAGTGTGTATGGACACTGAATCATGACATTAATAAAAATATCAGCAATGTTGAATAAAAGACAGCACATCTTGCACATGCGATTAGTCGCTACTGGTCAAATTGTCACATATAACTAATTGTTAGAGGGTCCCCAGAGAAAGTGATTCTCAACAGCAAGGAGAAGTTGTACAGTATCCTCCAGACACCCACCAACAGTTTTGTAAAGATGACCCCCCTTATTCTCAGTCTTAAATGCATTGTTTGTCTTCCCTCATCTGTGCATACTAGTTTAATTTCTGTCAATTTTTGGAGCTTCTTTTTCACAAGATGTTCAGGAGGCTTAATGGTGAAGGACTTTTCTTGTTTTCAGACTTGCTTCTGTTGTTGATTCACTTGGAGTGAATTAAATTTATTTTGGTTGATGCTTTTACAGCATGGTTATTATACTGGGGGTAATTCAGGTGAAGTGTACAACAACAGTGTCTCACCTGGGATTTGAAACCAGAACCTTCCAGTTATGATTCTAGAACCCTGACCATTGCTCCCTTTAGAGTACACCACTATGAAGATACAAGATAGAATTCAAATAAGACAAGGCCATTTAGCTCAGGTCACTCATTTAGTTGTTAAAAGCTAGTCAATCCACAGATTTCATCCAGCCTTTTCCTGACACACCCAATTTAATATACTGGGCCAATAATCATGATAGAGTAGGAAGAAAAAAATGTTTTTGGTTAAATGCCTAAGGTAAGGGTGGAAAAAGACAACCTTCCAGTTACAAGTCCAGAATTCGGACCACTGTGCAACACTGCTGTCCTTGGATTCTGAACGTCATTAAATCTATGGGGTACATTTCAATGAAACAACATTTCACATAGTGTACAAGCCTTGTTCTAGCCAGTAATGAACTGTAAGAGATGGAACATCTGGGAGTTTTAAAATTAAGAACATGTTTTTTTTCCATGTGTGGTGAATAAAAAGATTGACTTGATTTAAGATTCTAGCATAAGATATATTCTGAGGTGTGAAGGCATGTGCTCCATTTGATCACCTTCGTGAAATAATCCCACCGCAAAACATAATTTGGTCAGAAAAGGCAACATCTAAGCAACACATGAAAACAAAAGGCATGGCAGAATCTTAGCTTTTTATAGTAGGGTCTGGACATTCACGAAAATTTGGTGCAGAGAACTATCTTGAACAGGAAAATTCACATACAGTACTGTATAACTAAGTCCATCCCCATACCGTTACATGATAAACTAGTATATATTATAGGTTTATTCCATGCTGAAAAGAGAAGAAAGAAAACACAACGTTTTGGCCTATTACTTGTTCCTTTGCAGCCTACGCATGCTGACGCAGCTACCCACCTGAACTAGTATATATTATGTATGGTAAAAGACATACTGTAGGTAACCCTCCCTTACATGATAACAAAAGTATTAATGCATTGACTCTAAATTAATTAAAATAACATTGGTCATCTAAAAGGAACAGCAGCAATCAAAATCTTACAGTAATCAGCTAAAATAAATACGAATCCCTCCTCTGTGTCCACCCTTTTACATCTGAGATGGTGGGATGTTACAAAGGTCCCTAAGGTATTTTTAATTGTCCAGATATACAGTACACCCACAGTCTTAAGCACAACATTAGAAAAGTCACAAATGAGAGGAGATCATTTGATCCATAAAGCCTGTTTGGTAGCTTGAAACTCATTTAGTCAAGGATCCAAGCTGCTTCTTGAAGGTAGGCAAAGTATCGTCTTCAGCCACATGGCTGGGTAGCTTGTTCCATACTCCTAAAACCCTTTGGGTGCCTTTAGTTCTCAGTTTTATTTGTGCTTCCACATAGTTTTCACCTGTGTCCTCTGGTTCGTGTTTCACCATTCTGTGTGGCTTTGCTGGCACACTTACAGAACATCACATTACTTCAGGTGCTGTCCCACTCATCACTCACTAAGGCCAATGAAATGATTTATAATGCCTTCCTTCCACCTCCTGGCACTGTTCCTTTTGCTCTCTGTGATGTCTGGGAAAAGGATGCCCATGGCCGAGGAAATGAGGTAGGGAAGGAGATCAGGGTGGCATGACACTCATTAATTTGCCCTCTCCATGGCAGCAGGCCCCCATTACAACTCCTTTGTGAAAGCCTGGATGAGATCCTCTGATCAAGCAACTACTAACTACCAAATGGGCTGAATGGCTTCCTCTTGTTTGTAACCTTTTCTATGTTCTTATGCTCTTAGCTATCAGAAATGTAGTGGCTGAACCCTGCCACACGGTTCACATTCTTTTCCAAAGTTTAACAAAGTTTTCAATACAACTGACTGTAGAGTTCAAAGTATACACTGGTTTGTGTCCCATAACCCTGATCAAATTCTCTACCCCTTTGAGTACAGCTGTGACATGTTTCGTAAAAGTGGTAGCATTTGAATATATCCCTAAATCAGGTCTATAGGTATGATCACAGAAATGACAATCCCTGAAAAAGAGCACCATCTAACTACACATCAGCAAAAACCAGTAAAGAAAGTCTATTTTAAAAAAATGAACTTCTGCTATTCATACAGTAGGAGTGATATACGTTTGTTACCAGGTAAGATACAAGGAACGAAGAAGGAAACAACAGGAGGGCATTTAACTTGCTTTAATGGGTCACTGCTTAATTGAAAAGGGATAACAATAATGAACCACTTTGAAAAATTAGCTTGTGATGGATATTCAATAGAAATGTGTAGGCTTGGGCATTTTGCAGTAACTGCTCTTCAAGCTGTGGAAAATATATCAATTGCACTCACTTAGTGTTACCACCTGTAAACTACTAATTTAAGTAACTTCACCCAGCAGCTCTGGCTCTCTTTGGAGCTGGGTAGAGTAAAGCACACAGAGTTCTAGGATTGAATATTTACTCTTCCCCCAGTTCTAAACTAAATGACTTGATTTATGAGATTGACTCACACCACCTTTAGGGCCAGAGTTTTTAACTGGCCAAGAGATCCCCATGTTGTCAGGTGCATGGGAGTTTTGCTGAAGGATTGCCCTTGACTCACACTTTGACCTCTGCAATGTTATCCTTGTACCGTGGAACACCACAGGGTATTACCAGCAGGTTCGAGGCTTAGCCTGGCACAGAGATCCCACTCCATTAATCATTTCCTGGAAGCCGGGTGGAGCCAGCTGTCTGCTGTAGAAACGGCACTCTGGGTTGAACTACGGGAGAGAGGGAAAGGATGGCCTGTGGATTTAAACATTGAGCCACTGCCTCCTCATGAACACCCCCTCCCCCTAAACTCCTCTCCCTAGGGCCAAGGTGCAGGGAGAGAGAGTGAGGGAGGACTCTGTAATCTGTCCAAATAACATCTGCCCCTCAGTAATCTTCCATAATCTCCCTGCTTCCCTTCCTACTGGCACCAGCTGCTGCTGCCAGGCAGAGATTAGAGCGTGCAGGGAGCGCAAGACGGAATAGGGGAACGTACTGCTCTGAGCTCGATTGTGTACATTAATAGCCAGGAAGCAGGGGCACGATGTGAAAATGTGCTGGCAAGCAGTTATCTTTAAAAGAGCTCTGCTTGCAGGAAGTGTGGAGTCAGTGGTAATAAGGGGTCAATATGCATTGGGTGTGCTTCCAGCCACCGAATAAAAGGTGATTCTCAGCGTAAATTTAATCATCTTACTGCCAAGCTCTAAGAACAGCCTTTGACGTTGTTTTTATCTTTATTACTTCCTAAGACAAGGCGTTCAAAGTCAGGGTTTTTTACAAGGGGTGGCATGGTGGTGCAAGGGTTAGCGTTGTTGGGTTCAATTCGGACCTGGGATGCTGTCTGCACGGAGTTTGTGTGTTCGTTTGGGGGTTCTCCAGCTCCTGGTGCTCCAGTTTCCTCCCACAGTCCAAAGACACACCAGTAGGTTAATTGGCTTTTTGGGAAAATTGTGTGAGGTGTGAGGGTGTGTCTGTGTGTGTGCCCTGCGATGGACTGGCGTCCTGTGCAGGTTGTACCCCGCCCTGCTCCCGTTGCTTGCTGGGATATTGTTCGCTGCAACTCTGAATTGGATGAAGCAGTCAGAAAATGGATGTATTTAAATTAATATTATTGGTTACTAATACAGTAGTTGATCCAACCACCCAGCTTTCTTATTTAGTGTTATGTTACTTAACTAAGTGTGACATAACATTCAGAAAAAACATTCGAGAATAGTTTTGTGGTGTTTGTATAGATTAAACGTTTCTAAAATGTATAACAAAATGAAAGACTTAGAATCTGTAATATTTCCACGTGTAATGTCATTAGAAAGTACAATAAGTTCCTGCTTTGTCTAACGATGGTATCAAAAAATTATCGAAGTGGTGAGAAAGCTGTGCTTAATGATAATTAAGGGATTTGGAAGTCAAAGAAAAGGATTTACAGTGTGTTGTTAATTTTAAACACTAAGTTATAAATGCAGACGCAATTGGTGCCATTCGCATCCCGCTCTGTAGAACGGCCATTGGGTAATACTGAGCTCCGCGCCTCCTCCCTCTCTCGGTGCCGGCTCCCGCTCCGACGGAGTGCAGTGGGCGGTACACTATTTTCAGAGCCTCTGATTGGGAAAAAAAGACCTGCTGATCTGTTGTACATACTGTAACAGGAAGAAAACAGAATGTATTTTTTCTGTACGAAACGCGTGTTGTTTTTATGAAACTGAAGTATTTTAAACGTTTAATTAAAAAGTAAAAAACTTACAGCGTACACAAAGATTCTAAGCTGATCACGAGGAAGAAAAATCGTTTTCCGCTCAAAAAAAGTGGTTATTAACTATTTAAACCTGTTTTTTTATAGCTTTTAAAGTCATGCAATGTCTAGGTTAAGCAGGAACACATAATTGTATCTTATTTTTTATTTCTTTTATAAAAATAAAAAAAAATCGTTAGTCCAGCCTACTTTTAAGTTATTGACAGATAAAGCATTGCATAGTCCCATTCGACGGGCGTGGACGTTCCCACGCTGCTCCCTGGTGAGGGTGGGGCAATTGAAACGAAAAGAGTTGGGTGCGACAAGTTTTCATTGGTAAGCACTTACGGCTGTGTTTGTTTTGTTTCTCACTCACTGAAGATTTATGAAGAAGCTCTTCGTAGAGAAAATGCCACAGCTTGTTTGCGTTCTAAATTGCGGTGTCTAATTATATCTGCCACTGTGATATAATGAGGAGTACAGTAGCGCTACAGACGCCGGATAAAATGATTAACAGTGCTAACCCTGTGCCATCCTCCCATTTATTAAAGCGCAGCGGTGTGATCAACGAACGAGTGGAAGTTTAAACGCAGTACTGAGCTGCGGAAGGAAAGGAGTTTTAGGAGTAATAGGGACAAGATAGATGACAAGACAACTGATATGGAGTTTGCTTATACAGTAGGAAGCCCGATATGTAGATTTCACACCTTTAATTGTGTGTTAATTTGTGCGTAACATGCAGTTGCAGACAACTGTCTCTGAAATGGTAACACGCTCGGTTAGGTGCACAATATCTTGTTATATTTCGCTTATTTCCTTCTATTGGGCCTCGAAAAACTCGTTCATCTCGAGGTGAGCTGACCAGGGAGTTCTCCTGCAGCACAGTGGCATAATAATGAGTGCACTTTCGAGGCCAGAAGACAAAAACGACTTTCTTGCAATTGGCATAATCTCGGGCGTTCTGAGGAGCTGCGCAGCGCTGCGCTTGAACGTGTTGTCTGCCCTTTTCTCTGAGTAAAAACTTCAAGCAAAGCTGCATTGCTTAAGCTTCAGGACATGTTCTTGTATTTTCTGTCGCAATTAGCGCTTTAGAGTGTTGCGCTTCTGCGGTGAGCTTTGTCTATGGTGATCGATTTAGCTGTTTTGCAGTCCTGCTACAGTTTAACGCTTTTTTTTTCACAATGCGATTTGGATATACAGTAACGGTATTGTAACGCTTAAGGCCGACAGGTCCCTGTTGAGTGACGCGGGAATCCCGGGTTCGAGCCCCTGACGGTGCGGGGCCGACCGAATGCGGCAAGGGCGCCCACCTGAACCCCGTTGCGTTACAGTATTAAACTATTACTACAGTTCCATTATCTTTTTTACAACGCAAGTGCAAGTCTGTTTTACAATGCAAACTAGTCGCAGTCGGAAAAAAATGGAAATGCAGCAATATATTACTGTACATTTTATCAATATTGCTTTTGGTTCAAAATTATATTAATTTTAAAAATGTTAACTTTAAAAAGTTTAGACAATGTAAAATCCTCCTCTAAATTGCTTTCTCTTTCTACCCGCTCTTCAATTGCTACATTTCCATCACTTAGCAACGAAGGCTGACGCCTACGTACCTGTCTGGTGCACTTTGTTTTTGACGTTTTCATGGTTGTATTCAACTAATGAATGATCACAATAAAGGTTTTATATACTGTATAAAACCCCATTTTGATAAGTTGACACGTACCGTAAGAACTAACAGTAATATATGAAGTTTTATAGAAAACTAGAATAATGGTGTTTTGTGTAGATATTTTCCCTTTAAACCATTAATTGCCAATAAATCAATTCTTTAGGGCCGCAACTATCGTGTTACAGCAGAACCAACTATTGACTTAAATCTCTGGAGCTGCTTATAACGTAAAAGTAATGTCCCCCAATTACAGAAGAAAGACTTGCCTCGATGAAATACCCAAATCATATTATGCTTTAAAAAAACTGCATGGTGTTAGGAAATGAGAAGCTGTGGGTCAAACAAGCATGTTGCCAGCTACAGTCAATCAACAAACTGGGTTGAACAAGCTGCCCATCTATGTGGTTGATGCCAATTTCCTGACTTTTTTCAAGAAACAGCTTCAATTAGTAAGCCAAATGGTTCAAAAGGGCTGAAAGGCCTCCTCTTATTTCTAATCGTTCTTATATACATGATGAGTATTCATAAGGGTAGTGAGACAGGGTATTCATCATTGCTTTGCAATCAATGCAATGAGAGACATGACTTAAGTGAGTGGAAGCTGCCTGTGGCTCAAAGGAATGTTTCAAGTCCTTTTTCATTTTTGCTTAAGGCCTCTTCTTTCAGAACCTGGCCTAGCATGCTTGGACAATGTGATTCTCTGATTCTCTGTTGAAGCTGACTGGTTTATAGTTTGCACAGCTGACCGGCTCTGTTGCCACCCATAGAGACTGAGACTGGTGCTCACTGCCGTATCAGGCGGTGTGATTGGTTGAGGGGGAGAGGAGGAAGGAAATTAGTGTGGCACAGCACTCAGAATCCCATCGGGGAAAAATGATGTGTCCCCAACCCTAAAGGAAGGTTGATAAATGTTCTTGCTCCTAATCCTTTCCACCCCACTCCAGTTTAAACTGTTTATTAAGTTAAATATAGGAGCTATTACATTAATATTGAAGAATTAAATATTAAGCTCCATACTGCAGGGTGACAGAACATCAGTAATTCCTGTTAACGAGACAAGCATGGCTAGTAGGTGACAGCATTGATTTGATTTTTCTGCCTCTCAGTGATGTGATAAGACTTTTCTGTGGATCATTCTGGACTTTGTCTAAGCACACCAGTATGAGAACAATGAATTAATGAATTATGTTGTGTTATAGAATGTGCAGCACTTACTTACCCACTAAGTAATCAGTAAAGTAAAAACATGTTACCAAGATAATACTGGATTTCAAACCTGCCCTTTTTACAGCTTCTCTGTGGGTCACTCTAAACTTAGATATTATTTCTTTAATTTCTTATTCTGTCTTTCAGATGAGTCATCAGAGGCAGGGTTCTGCCATGAGTCATTTGGTTGCAGAGATATTAATATACAGTAGAGTTTGATTTCTAGATCCTTAATCTAAGACACTTCAGATGAGAGTGCCTGATAATCAATGTTATTATATAGAAGTATTTTTCAGAAGTGGGAGTGGAAATTAAGAACTCATGTTGTAAAGAATGAGAAAAAGAAGTACCTTTATATCAAGAGTGGGAGGTGCATAAAACAAGCTACCTAGCCGAGGTGTTGTTACACACTCCTGGAGCTTTCAAGAAGTAGCTGGATATAGATAAAAGTGTCTGCCAAATGAAGAAATGTCAAAGTAATGCTGGTCATAGGGATCAGAGGTGTTAGTAGAAGTATTTAAATTTCTCACACAGGGTAATGATCTAGCCCTCAAGGATGTAGCTGATCCTAAGATCCTAAGATATTCAGCTTTTTAGCTGGTGCTGAATCTGTTTGTTAATTGTTTGCCTGAAATGGGAATAAATTGATCTGATTTTTTTGTACAAAGTCCCAGGCTGTACATTGATTGACTGTAGCTGGCAACACTCTTGTTGTTTTGCTGCCAAAATAATCTTCCCAATACAGGTTTCGCAGAAGAGGGGAAACTCTTAATTGTGCTGTCTGCCAGCTAGCTTGAATTAATCAATCTTGGGTTATCGGAAAGTCAAGAACGTGATCTGTTCTCATCAGCACAGTGAAAATCAACAGGCGCGGTGCAGGCAAGCTTACTGTGTGTTCAAAGCTATACAGTATAGATGCCAGCAGGGAGTCATCTTGGCTGCTATAGGAAACATAAAACCTTGAGGCAAGTTTCCTGCATACCTGTTCATTTCTTTATCTGAGCAGATCCAAACAGTATGGCACTGTGTCCTTTTTAGGCATATTCTCCTCTTTTTTAACATTTTGAAAAGCAAGACACTCTTCTTAGCCTGATAGCTAAATCTCACACAGACCAGAGACAATAAGCCATTCACACTGACGACATGTTGCTTGCCTGGAAACCCATAGAAAATGCCTCTGCTTTGGATAGCTTAGGCAGAGACAATGACAAACAAGCCTCAGTGTGCTGAATGTCCTTTTTGTGCTGTGATGTGTTAATGTGATGTCTGGGAAGTGAATAATCATGTTATAGGTGTGCCCTTCAACATGGGATCTGGAACAAACTACCCAGCCATTTTTTTAAGCCAATACCCTGGATGAGGTCCTCCAATCAGCACAGGAGGCACTCTTTTACACAAAGGGTTGTGGGAGCATGAAACAAGTTGTACTGGTTAAGCCGATATACAGTACATATGTTTTTTAAAGGAAGCCAGAGCAAGGTGCTCCAATCAGGAGGGGGGGGAGTGGATGCTTCTTTACACAAAGGCTTGTAAGGGCATGGAACAAGCTGCCCAGCCATCCTGTTAAAGCTGATACCCTGGCTGCTTTCAAGAAACAACTGGACAGGATCCTCTGATCAGTAAGCTGCTAGCAAGCAGATGAGCTAGACTTCATGTTTGTAACCTCTTTATGTTCTTATCTTCATTTTCCATTGGAGGTCTTGGACAAAAGATGATATACCCATCGACCCATGCTGTACAGTATATACTGTACTGTATATACTCAAGGGACTTTCAAAAGGGGGAAGGGGTGCCGTTGTCATTAAAGCAAGAAAAGGACAGCCAGCTTGCAGAGACTGACCCTGTTCCCTCTCTCCAAGTTTACCAGCTCTGTGGAATCTGTGAGCAAGGAAAAAGGTAATTTCATGCAGTCTTACTGGAGAGTAGCAGCTCTGGAGTTTTGTCACAGTTGAGGAATGTGAGATTAATGCTGTACAGACTCAGCTTTTGTGTAATAGTGGCTGTTTGCCATTAAGAGAATTAAAGGCATTTGCAATTAAAAAGAGGGCACACTCCATTTATCCACACTCTCTGTATGTGAAGGAGAGCCTTCTGCTTTAATTCCATTTGCAGGGGCAGATTTAATTGATTCCTTGAAGAGTGTTCAACAGTAAGTGAAGTACCCACAAGTTACCAGGTATAGAAATGCCAGGCCCTTACAACTGCATTTGCACTGATGACTTTATAAACCCAGCTAGGCTTCACTTGGCTTGTTGCGACCTTAGCGATATATTTTGTTTAGTCTGGGCATGTGACATTGAATCCTTCATGGTTTTTAGCGTTTCAGGGTTGAACTGGAATCTCGTAGTGCTGCAGGGATGTTTCGACACAGTTGTCTGTCAGGTGAAGATCGTTTTCTGCCACTGTGAGCCGCATCAGCTTCAGCATACAGCTTGCACTGAATGAAAGCTGGTGTCTTGAAAAGTGAGTGTATATAACCTACAGATACAATCTGAGACTGGACAAACACCTAGCAAATGACGCTTAATGTAAAGAAGTGAAGGATTTGGCATGCAAGTAGTAAAAACTATAAAGACTTAGGTGTGTATATTTACATCTTTATAATTTAAAGAGAAACAGAATGTTAGGATCTACTGTTTAGGTAAAAGAGTAGAATTCAATTTGAGGGATCCACTGGTAAGGCCTCATTTAGAATCTAAATTTTAGTCACTGCCTCATAGAAAAGATATTGCTTCTCTGGAATCTTTCTGAAAGAGAAGACCAACCAGGTACAGATGTCCTACTTTCCCTTAAGCCCCAGTTCAAGACTGCATATTTTTAGTCTTGAACCAAGACAATTATAAAGGGTAACTGGGTAAGTGATCCAAGTATTCAAAATCCTCAAGGACATTGACAAAGTCAAGCCTGGTATACAGCATTTCTTCTGAAAGAATAGTGAAACATGAATCAGAGGGACTTTGCTCTTTACACAAAGGGTTGAAGGAGTATGGAACAGCCTACACAGCCGTGTTTTTGAATTTCAATACCCTTGATTCTTTTACAGAATGGCTGGATGAGTTCCTCAATTAGCTACTCACTGCAGAATTACTTCCTCTCATTTTTGACCTTTCTTATTATGAACAGCAGTGCCACCTTTGCTTATAGTTTTCCTGCTTTTCTGTGAGGAAAGGCAGATTTCTGATGGGTAGAAGTTCTGCTTTCAGCTCCTTTCTGTGCTGTGCCTGCGAGGCGAGATAAATCAGCACCCTGAGGCTGCCTTTGCTTCAGAAAAGTACACACACTTAACAAACGATGCGTGGGAATGATAAAAGCTGTACCTGGGGTGAAACAGCTGCTGTGTGCGATAAGAAATCAGAATCCCATTCAGACTGTGTTACAGCAGCACTGGAGATAGGGATCCCAGTCCAGGCATATTCCAGTTCCCGAAAGCTGCTTAGTTCATTACTGCTCATCATCCCAGCTTGTTAACATGTTTCCCCCTGGAAGATCAGTTAGAGTTTTGTGAACATTCCTGTGTTTTCTCATTCCTCCCATTTGGATTCCTTGAGTATCCATTCGCAGCCTCTCTTTTGGCTATCAGCTTGTAAAAACCTCTGTCTGGGATGGAGGTGAGTGAAGAACGTCCTTGTGGCAGGAAAGGAGGAGCCATACTCCATGATTGGGCCTCAAAGCACTGTGCAACTGTCGTTTTCATCCCTACCTCACCACCTCCTGTCTGTCTTGTCCGACGGTTTCATTTATGTGCTTTCTCTAATACACGACATAATGCCTGATGGCCACAGATACGGAAATTGGAACACTGGGGAATAAAAGAATCCTTTAGCGTGGAAATTGTAAACACCTCTTGTACTTGTAAACAAGAAGACATTAATTCCTGTTCCTCAGCTTATTCTGTGCTGCGTAGTACGCCAAGAAATGCAAGTTTCATTATGATAATAATAAATTGCATCTGTGCTGTTTATGCGGTCATGCGAAAAGGTCTCCAGAACAGAGTGCATATGCTTTTCACATAGCGAAATTGTGACATGATTGCCAGGATCCTAAACAGTACATACCCTTTATGTTATTATTTTCTGTATTATAAATGCGCTTGGATTTTTAGCCCAGTCGCTCTGAATTGCAGTGGTCTGGGAGTGTGCCAGGAGTGTACAGAGGACTTGGCACATGGACAATATGACCCCTGTGCTGTGTTTTGGTTGTGAGCTGGAATAGCTCAGTCCTGCAGCAGGCAGTGACAACGCCGAGCTCTTCCTTCCTGCAGTGCTCCTATGTCACCTCATCACAAGTTCATTTGATAAAATCTCTATCGTCTCGGTGCTTCCAGCCCCAGACTTACTTCATATTATCAAGCGTGCAGATTCACACTTCATTTTTTTTCTTTCCACTTAGCAGTAAACTTACAGTTTCCTGGCCAGTCACTGGGTTATTTAAGGACAGCATAAATATTTTGTGTGCAGAATTTAGTTCGTTTACTGCGCCTTATTTTTTTCTCTTTCGGTGGGTTCTAAATTGCTTTTCCTTGTAATTTGGAATCCCCAAGCACATTTTCACCTCCCCTAACCTGACACATCTGTATATGTGCAGTTAAGCAATTTTTAAATTACATTTGGAAAAGCTCATTACATTTTTTTTCTATTTATACCTCCAAATTACAGTACTTTATTTTCTTACAGGCATCTGCACTACCTTAAAAGCTGCTTTAATTAGACCTCAGGAGCTCATAAAACTTGGGCTTGATTAGTGCATGGGTGGAAGGTGTTTAAGTGCCAGAAGTAGCATTGCTATATCAGCAGGTGGCGCTCTTCCATCTAGAAATCAAAGTCTCGCTAGGGTGACATGTAGGAGGTGCCAAATGTTGGAGGTGTAAGAAGTGTAAGACTTGGGTGCTGTCAGTCCTGTGGATATTATAAAACCTGTTGCATTTTTAACTAGAGCAAGCTGTTGGAACCACATTCTTGAAAAGTTACTCTGAAAAAGTAATTAATTACAGTTGCAAGTTACGCGTGTAATGGATTACTTGATTAGCAAGAAGATGTGGGTGGGGTAATTTTATTTTCACCTACATGCTTAAAGTGATGTAGCTTTGTGTAGTTACGATGTAAAACCGTACATTACCTCTTAAAACCTTTTCCTCTAACGTCTTGTTTATTTGAAAAAAGTCAGCCCTTTTCACAAGCCACTACCAATTTCACTAGTAGTCCACAAATAACTTGTAGCTGTATTGAATTACTATTCAAAATCAAAAGTAACTTTCCATGCCACGCTACTGTGTTGAATGACTATTCAAAATCAAAAGTAACTTTCCACGCCACGCTACTGTGTTGAATAACTATTCAAAATCCAAAGTAATTTTCCACGCCATGCTAAAGCATCTAGTTTGATCTAGATTAAAGTTTATTTCCTTCCACTTCCTGCTGTTTTTAAAATGAGTGATTGGTTGGTTCAGCTGTGGTGAAGCTCTGGGGAATCTTTTCTTGTGATGTGAAGTGCTGCATTAATGGAAGTGGTTTTGCTATTGGCACAATCCATTCTTGTCACTGTGCTCATGATAGAGATGGAGAAGCATTCACTATCTGCCCAGACCAGGTCTTGTGGCTGTTTCTTTTACAGTATCTCTGTGATCTGGAATGGCGCATTGAATGGAATGGCCGAAAACGCCGTACAGCATGCATCTGATCCCTGTGGAGAAGCAGGGTCTTACGGGTCTCCTTCCTCCTGGGCTCTTTATTGGTTCATTGAATTAATGTTTCTGTTACCTGAAACAATTTAACCCTTTCCATAGGGCTAAAACAGCTCATGAGTTAAAGAGATCTAGAGCTTTGGGAAGTGACTGAAAGAATGAGCTATCAGGTACAAGTGGGGGTTTGAGGTTTCTCCATTGGCTTACACTCCATAACAGGGTGGGAAGCTCATCAGTTCAGGAGGACCTTGAAGTCGAATCGCTGCTCCTCTGGATCGAGAGGAGCCAGTTGAGGTGGTCCGGGTGCCTGGAGAGATTCTGTCTCTCTGCGGGCCAGGGAACACCTGGGAGTCCCCCAGGAGAAGCTGGAGACTGTTGCTGGGGAAAGGGGAGTCTGGTCTGTCCTGCTCAGCCTGTTATCACTGTGACCCTGACCAGGAGTAGATGGATAGAATTACTTGGGGTCCAAGTTTAAGAACGTTACCACTGAAGGGCTAACCCAGCCCAGCTCCTGCAGGAACCCCAGTCAGGCACCGGGGTGTGGATCACCTGTGTGGCAATAAGTTTCAGGAGGTCCTAGATACAAACAATTGGTATGGCTCACGTACAGAACCGGGAAAAGGTCTGTGAACCCACTCAGTTGGTCTGTGTTCTCAAATATTATAGATTCAACAATAATCTGATCTTCATGAACATCTTAAAGATAAAAATACCCTGATAAAGGCAGCACAGTGGCAATTTAGCTAGCAGTGCTGCCTTGTGGTGCTGGGGCCCTGAGTTCAGTTTCTGGGGTGTACCCTGCCTTGCACCTGTTGCTGGCCGGGATGGAATCTGGCTCTCCTGTGACACTGAATTGGAGGAAGGAGTTATGAAATAACCCAATTAAGCATACAGTAAAACACAAAGGCGTATTTGTGTATCTAACTTATCTTTGGATTATTAACAAAACAAACTGACAGTGAATGTCCCCATATGAATAAATATATAGACTCTTAAATTTAGTAACTCCTTGAGCAGCAGTGACTTCAACTAGATGTTTCTGGTAACTGTTTAGCAAGTCGTTTGCACCAGCTTTTATGAATTGTGCACCATTCTTCCTTACAAAACTGCTTCACATTGGTGAGGCCCTGCCATCACAATTCAATGGAGTTGAGGCCTGGACATCTCCAGAATGTGCTGGTACAAAACACTAAATTCACACAGTTCTGTCAGCGATGGCAAGCCAGCTGGGTCCTGGGGCAGCAAAACAAGTAGCTCCAAACCATGCTACTCCCATCACCATGCTCGTCGATTCTTCTGATGAATAGGGTAGGCAGCGTTTTGTTTTTTTGACACACAAAAAACTTTTCTCATTGTGGCCAAAAGTTGAACTGTTGACTTTCTCTCTTAGAGAAGAGAATTCTGGTTTCTTCTGGGATGTCCTCCCAAGAAATCCATTCCCTTTCTGTCTTTTTCTGATGTCTGAGGCTTGAACAATGACATGAGCACACAGCGGGAGAGGTCTGCAGATCCTTTGATATCACGATGGATGGGTTGAACCCCAAATGTTTAGAAATGGTTTTGTAACTCTCTTCAGATTAATGAGCTGATTGATGAGCATCAACTACTCTTTTTCCAAGGTCCCGGTCTACAGGATGAGGGTATGTATCTCTACTGTTCAGCTCTGCCTGTGCCATCTGTCTACCTTTCTAGATGGAGGAAAACTCTACCCAGGCTGTCATGCCAGTTTGTCAAGGGCACGTCCAATCTGTGCTTCTGACGGGCTGATCTCTGCAACCGAAAGTGAGTCGTGCCAGTCTGGCACCGATCAGTATTACACAGATACACTGCCCATATTTACCAACCCTAGACAACATGGTCGTTTCCAGAGTAATAGAGTAAAAAAAACAACAACTTAGGCTATACAAACTGATTAGATTGAATTACCAACTGGGCACGGAAGATATACAACACAGCTGAAGGATTAACCCTGTTTTGTGCGTGGGGGGGGGGGGGGGCTTAGGAGTCGATTGAGAGATGAATAGGGACAGAAAAAGGCACACAAGTTACCTGTCTTCTAAAGTAACAAAGTGTGATTGAGCTTAACAGTTGATCTATGCCATTATGTTCCAGGACAAACAGTGCAGCAGAGACAGAAAAATCCAGGATATAGTGGTCCAAAAAATGTTTCTTTCACTGTGATCTGGCCTGTTGCTTTAACACTACGTAGTAGACAGTGAGCGAAGGAGAGGGAGACAGAGAGAGGGGGGTGAAGGATCTTGGAGATTAATAGGGACAGATAAAGGCACACAACGTCGCTTGTCTCCTAACGTAATGAAGATTAATTGGTCGGGGGTAGTGAATCGGGCTGCCTGGCAGGAGTGTCAGAAGAAGGCATGAGGCTGGCATGGTGCCAGTGCTAGGCCCGGTGCCAACATGGTGCAGCCCCGCATGCGCCATGGTGCCACACTCGCTGTCATGGAGCCTGCTCGGTTCCTCGCTCCTCGGGTGTCTGTGCTGGCTGGCATAACCCTAGAAGGAACTCGTTCCAGTCTGCGCCCACCTCTGCCTTGCTGGCTGTGCCAGCCCTAAAGATACTATTGCAGCTTTCTCAGTTCTATGTAGGTAGCTGGTATGAAGCTCTGCTCTGTGTATTAACAAGAAAGACAGACGGGCAGAATTGTGGGGAAATGGCTATGGCAACAGGGAGGTTGTGGGTTCATCCTAGATGGGGCACAGCTTTTGTACCCCCGAGCCACCTGCTTCGCTTGAATTACTTTGAATATCATGTCAAGCAAATAATTTCATAATGATGACTGACCACTAAGTAAAACACTGCACTCTAATTTTTATGAGCAGGCATGCACTGTATCATCCACGCCAGCAGTGACCTGTTTACAGGCTGTGGCTTGATTACCACCACAAGACATCAGATCATAGATTTATGATCAGAGGGATTTTTTTGTAAGTCTTTCATTGCCTTACAGTGATGGCGCTGTAAAACAGTCCATTGGTAGGGCAGATTTTATTTCTAAATCTATAAAACAGTGGGTTGAAGAAGGAATTTCGATTCAAGCAATCACTTCGGATTTTTGTGGCACATGGGGTGGGTTGCCATTTGTTTGGCCCCATAGAAATGCCATTCCCAGCCAGGATGGAGGTTAATAGGGAAAAGTCACTTCCTTACTTACAATACTGATTGTTGGATTATCCACCATCTCTCCATGATAGAGGAGCCATGTAATATGACAACATACAGTACAACAGCAGCCTTGCACCCAGTACAAAGTGACGTCACTTCACAACCTGTTGTAGCCACATATTGTGACATTCATCACTGCATTATTTCCAGACTCTACTCTTCATCCATCCATTTTCTATCCACTTTTTTCCAATACAGCATCATGGGGTAGGTGGATCCCATTCCAGCAAGCAATGGGTACAAAACACAGGACACACTGGATGGGATGCCAGTATATTGTAGGGTAGATGCACAGACAAGCACATACTGACACCAGGGTCAATTTTACAGAATCCATTTAACCTGCCAGTATGACTTTGGACTAAGGAAGGAAACTGGAGCAGCCGGAGGAAGCACAACATGGGGAAAACGGACAGTATCCCAGGAATTGATGCCACAGCTCCAGCGCTGCAAGGCAGCGATGCTAACCACTGCACCTCCATGCCTTCCTAAATTTACAATCTCCTCTTTAAACAATAAGCTTACTATACCTGTTACATGTGCTTTTTTATAAGCGTCTATTAAATATTAGCTGTTCCAATACAGGGATGATTATATTTGATCAGATTAGTCTAAGGGTGAAATGGTCAGGTTTTGCCATAAGATGAAAACTCCAGCTCAGTTTCATATAAATTCTCATCTATATGGTTTTCTTCATAAGAGGTTTAGGGCAGTGAATATCTGATGGGCTCAATCAAACCATTCTAGTTTCTATTCATAAAATGATTAGAAAACAACTACTGGGATGCTAGATAAATAAACATTGCCTGACCTATCTGTCTGGAAGATAATATAAGAATACCAAAATGTGGGTGACCAGAAGTCAGATAAAACATTCAGCTGCATTATGACCTGAATAGCTAAATTAAAATTAGCTGTTGGATAAGACATTTTTAGTGTAGTGACAAAACAGGTGAATTGTGCTTATGAAACAGCAAACAGAGGTTTATAATGACACAGAGACTAAACACATCAGGAAACATTCTCCTGGCAGCACCGATGTAAAAATTAACTTTATTCATTGATTCAGTCTAGGTCATGACAATGCGACAATTGCAGTTTCGAATGCTGGACTGTAATTTTGGACAGGACATACTGTATTAGGTTTAGCCATGATCTTATAACTTTGTATAGACAGTGCCAATATAAAGTACTGGATTGTACCCAATATTGGGTATACCCAATACCCACTGGATTGTTCCAGTGCAGATAAAAGATGTGATCTCTCTGATGATCTGGAACTCTGTGATCATGGGTTCGAGTCTGGGTCAAGTTGCTAGCTGACTGTGACTAGGATTCCCAAGTGGATGTGCACAGTTGGCTGATCAGCATGGGCAGGATAGGTCATGCAGGGCTCTTGGAGACCTCTAAGGTTCCTGGGTACTTGCAGGATAGCAGTACAGTCAATGATGGACAAGCCTCTTCACCAATCAGAGCTGCACCTACAGAATGGGACGTTGCTATCAGTGAGTGACATGCTTCTTCTCCAATCAGTGCTGCACTTCTGTACTGGGGGGTGCCTTTAGTAAGGGACATGTCTCTCCTCCAGTCAGAGCTTCACTTCCATAATGGGGAGGTGCAGTCAGTGAGGGACATACCTCTCCTCCAATCAGTGCTGAACCTCTAGAATGGGGCCATTTTACCGGTAATATATGAGAAGAGGTGGGCCTGAAGGTGGGTGGGACAAAGGGGTCTATTCACACTTCCTCATTTTTCTCTGTTGTGTGGACACAAGTGTGACCTATCGGTCTGGAAGATAATATAAGAATACCAAAATAGTTGACCAGAGGTCACGTATAAAAAACAAACAAACAATTGCATCGTAAACAGTTGAAATTGGCAGGTGGGGTATGATAAAAATGACTGGTGGCTATAAATGTTCTGAAACTGCAAAATTATGACATGATACAGAGCAATTTTGAACTCTTGTGAATTACATTATACAGGCTTTGACAGTGTTACAACAGGTCATAACTTTATCCAGACAATACCGACAAGAGAGACTAGATTATAAAGACAATGTTTGCCAAAGGAACTATGTGTGAACTTCATACGGACAGTGTGTCCGTCAGGCCTCGGTGACAAATGTGTACAGTCCGTGCCAATGTAAAACAGCAGACCGCATCTCTGAGATCCCCAGATGATCAAAGGCGCATTGATAATGCCGAGCCTGCCTGCTGTGTGCCTTTGATGTCCCTAGTCAATTAAAGTCCTTGCGCCACTCTCCACAGCCTGAGTGGATTGATGTTGGAGCTCAGGTGGCAGCAAAATTAAAGCGAAGCGCCGGAGAATTCAGCAGTGGGCGATCTGCTCTCTTTCACTATTGTGAACACCTGGCAGGGCTCGAAAGAGGCTTGTTAACCCCCTGCCTTCTTGCTTTTGTTTCTCCTTCTCACTTAATTAAGTGAGTGTTTAAGATCCTGTTTTATCTCCCTGTTTCCAATTCCATGTGTTTGGGCTTCCCACTACTTATCCTGGAATGCAGAGCGACAGAAGGAAAGGTTGCAAGCCAGAGGAGAGATTTTAGTTTGCGGGTAGTGAGCTGATCATTTTAGAGTGTCATCTTCAACAAGCTGAGTTTGGGCTGGAGCTGTGGTTCTGTTTGATGAAGCGCCTGCTTTTTTAAAGTCCTAAACACACCTGTGTCTAATTTCCGGTTCTTGATTGATCCCTTGGGTTGGCACCCTCAAGGCACAAATGCAGTCCCTTGCAAAGTCTCTTCCGTTTCAAGGCTGAAGAGCTTCAGTTCCTTTCTTCTGTCAGCATTACCGATCTCTCTGGGACCTTTTCAGCTCTTCCTACTGCACGGGTATGCTTTTTTCTGTCTGCCAGTTCCGAGCAAGGCCTTCCTTTAACTAAAACTCCACACTTTTCACTTTTACATCCCAGCCAGGAGTGCAGTTGGAGGTTAATCTCCCCCTTTTCCTGAAAGCATATGGATGTGAAGGGAGACTGGCAGGCCAGACACATACAGTTGACTACCCAACTTCCCTTTTCTAATGCAGTTAGTGCTCCCCTTGGCCATGGTGTAGTGCTTTCAATTGCATTTGTGGAGTAATCGGATTCCAGAGTCTGTCAGAGTCGGGGGGAGCGGGAGAGGAAGAGAGCTGAGCAGACAGAGAGGTTTGTGAGACTGTTCAGCCTTCCGACGGGCAAATGGGAAATATGCTGGTGCTGTGCCCAGTGGCTGTTCTTCACTGGGATCTTTCAGAGCACAGCAGTGGGCTCAGACTCTTCCAGTCAAAAATGGAATAGAATGGAAGCCGATTACCTCACCCTTCTTCATGTTCCTGAGTTTTATCCCTTGGGATAGAGGCCTGGGGTACTTTGGAGTGGCTTATTCCTGGTCCCAGTGTCCCTGCATCTCTTACCTCTTTAATTTCTTAATGGGCTCTTAATTGCTTTGGCATATTGAACCTTCAGGTCAACTGTTTTCATAATTCAATGCTTTTGGAATGATTTCTGCTCTCAGTCATCTTTAAAAAAAAAAAACTTCCACCACTTCAAGCATATTATTGACAAGAAATGTAGCCTACAGAGATGATCAATCTGAGCTGAACCTGTTTGCTCCCCTGTAGTTATTTAAACAGCTCTTAAAAGGTTACTAATGATTGATGTCCAGGTGCAAAATGGACTGATACTGTTAGAGACTCAAACATAAGGAGAATTCCAAGCTCCGTGGAAAAGGTTTACCTCAAAGTGGGCATTGTGTAAGCCAACTTCAGCTTCTGGATTGGTGATTACTTTTAAAACATTTATGTTTAACCATAATTCTGTAAAGTTGTTCAGATAACATAAATCTTAGCTACTAATGTGTGCTTCTTGTGTGCTGTCATATAGGAGCTTTCTTGTAGGTCTCTTTCAAACACCAACAGCTGAAGACCGTTGAAGAATGTTGTCTTTTTCTCTGAATTGCCTTCGGAATTCTTGAGGACTTCTTCAAACTGGTTGGTGTCTGTACTTGGCTGAGAAGCCAGTGGTGTGAAGGCATTATGACTGAATGCCTCAGAATCAGAATCCCACCTAAATACCTTAGTATGAGGTTGTATCATTTTACCAAGGACTGATAAGGGAGGGATGAACCACTGTTATTAAGAAGACATGGGGACCCTCAGAGCAGCATTTGAGTAGGAAGGTCATTTCCATTGCTGAGCCACAGTGGCTCATTCAGTCAGAGCTCATCGTGGTTTCGTGTTGATAAACAGATGAGAGAGAAAATGATATCCCCAGGGTTACACCAAAACTTCTGGCCCTAGAGGCTTGACAGCAGGGATTTGAACCCACAAGTCACGAGTCCTGAGATTTACCCACTTTTCTATACCGCCCTGCAGGATTGAGTAGCCCCAGTATATTCTGCTTGTTCCCTAAGTGACAGAGCTGTCAGAGCTTCAGAGCGAATCTCGCCTGCAGGCCTCTAAGAATTCAGAGGAAAGCATGTTGGCTCCATCCTCAGGGGAGAAATAAAGACAAGAACATCAGCTGGTGAAGACCGTGCCATTCATCACAATAAAACTTGCTTGCCGAGATTAAGTATTTAATTTTACAGTTTCCGTCAGCCTTCTGTTTGCAGCGCTTTTGAAACTCAAGAACAGAAGATTTAGCCTGTCCTTGGTTCCATTTCAAAAGCAAGATCTTGTCTTGATCATTTGATTCTGCCAGGACAAATTCAGTGGGTTTAAGATCTCTGCAATCTAAAATCTAAGGTCTTTTTCTCTTACCTTGGAAAGGGGTTTAAGGGGATGGAGAGGCCCAGATTAATTGACCAAAGGCTTTGTCCATAAATTGAGGCTGTATAATTATAGAGTATATTTGTCTAAATATTCAAAAGATTGCACTGTAATGCGAATAGGAAACTAATAGGATTTTAATCTGTCAATAAATATGTAATATTTACAGGACCAAATTTTACCTATACCTTCTTGTGCAATAAACAATTTTAGAACATATTAACATACTGTAAGAAAGCTTGCAAAGCAATGGAGTCCAATTGGTCCATCTAGCTTATTAGCGTTCAAGTGATTTGTCTGAACATATTGTTCATCTATTCCATCAATGAAGTCAGGGTGGCAGCTTTGTGACTGAGAGAGTAGCTTGTTTCAGACTTTCATGTTTATTTCTTGCAGTGCTCCATCATGTGTGCCTTTATTGCCAGTTTAAAAATGGCATATAGGAAGAAGATACTGTAGGCGGAAAGGCAGAAGGCAGAAGAGAGGTGAAGCAGATGGGTGTTGTGCAGATTGGAGTTCCAAAGCTCATTGGCAAATTGGAGGAACACCTTCACTATTCCTCTTGATCAAGAATTTTTGCAGCTTCACTGCAAAAACAGGAAACAGAAATAAAGGAAACAGAAATAACAGGAGGAAAGCACATGATGCAGTGTGCCATTTAAAGTAGGAATGCTGATCGATCCTGTCAATTAAAACAGAAATAATTTATAATGAATTACATTATTTCAGCACTTTTTATCCCAAAGGATCACAGTGTGCTTTACATACAGTACAGTATAGAAGAGGCTCCACTTCTTCCACCAGTGAATTGCAGCTAACACATTGGAGATGCACAGTAGCTATTCTGCACCAGCAGCCCGACTACATAACAGATAAGATGGAGAAGTAAGAGTTTAATTCACCCATTGAATTAAAGGAGAACATTAGATCAGATGGATTGTGCAAATCCAGAGTAGGATTTTCCCAGTATACTATCTTAAAGGGGAACTGCAGCACTATTTTCATATTTTGGGGTTAGAAGGAATCAGCGTTGATAAGTGCATTTCAAATCACAATAAAAGTAAAATGTACACAGTAACTTGTAAAACCTCCAATTTACATAGCAAAATAGACAAAGTTTCCAGGTATATGCTGCGCCATGATCTGTGATTCAGGACAAAGCAACAAAACTTCCTGTGACGTGAAGCAGCCTTATTACATTGTGAACAAGCAAGTTTGTGAATACAGTACATCTCTTTTAACCCAATAGATATATTGCTTTTGATTTTTAAGATGGTTTTGCCAACAAATGCTACTTGCTTGTGGATGCAGACCACATCGGAACATTTCTGTACAACCTGTATATTGCATTGCTTAGTTATTACAGGAACTAGTGAGCAGGAGTGGCTGCATCATGTTGCAATTCACGGGAGTTTACAACAACATGGCGTCTTACAACACTTTCACAAAGTTGACAATTATGTACTTAATTCAAAATGTATAATTCTTTTCTAGAACATCAGTGAATATATTTTGTTATATTATTTTATATTATAAATATATTTATATATTTTGTTACCAAGATTTAACAACCAGTCTAAGAGATTGGGAGCTGCCACACCAGGGAACATAGGTTCCTGAAATTCTGGAACAGAGCTCCAGCTCCACTTACAGCTTCAAACTGGTTTTCTTTAGAGAGACTACACAGGGTTGGCAGTTTTGAGGCTGGGGGGAGGAGGTGGGGGGGCATGGGTACCTCATTCTGTATGTCATCAACACACCCCTAAGGTGCCAGTTGGTCTCGGAGTCGCTTACACAGCTCAACTTGGGATACAGTTTCCCAATAAAACAATGCTGACATCAGGCAAAAGGCTCTTGCACAACACTGCTGCCAGGGCCTGGGAGACAAGGCCTCTAGACTGACAGACAAACTTTGTCAGTGCTGAAGCACAGGGTTTGCTGGGGAAGATACAATATAAATGACTAATGTATTGGCTTCTGTGCAAGAAGAGATAACTGGCAGGCTAGAGTTCCTCTTGCCCAGACCAATGCATTTTCATTGCAGTTGCTGTCATTGGGATGCTGGGATTACCAATATTTATATTTTGCACGAGAGGCCTTTTTAACTGAAGGTGTTGTGATATTTTGCTTATTTTAACTTTTCAAAGCAATCATGTTTGTGAGCAGTTAGCAGTTTAAAGTAGACTCTTTCCCTTTGAAAACGTAGCTGTGATGCATTAAGACGTGTAAAAGAAATGTATTTCAGAACATACCTCATCTACTGCCCCTGTCTCCTACATATTAAGAAAACCACTCTCCTCCACCATGCCTAAATGAGGTGATTCAGGGCAGCTTTAGTTTTGTGATTTAAATACAACACACAAAAAATACTTTGCCGATTAATCGACAGCTATCACTTTAACTAGGAAATCTCTCTAAACGCCATATCACTTTCTCAATTAACTGGTGTCAAAGCCAGCCGAAATGCAAATAAATCTAAATGTTAAAAAGGGGCAAACCTGTTGTCTATCTGATGTATAAATTGGATTTCTTGGAAACCAGATGTAGATGATGGTGGTTGGTACGTGCTACAGAACAGTGCTACAGGAGTGTTACAGTACGTGCAGTGCTCATACTGTATCTCCTCTGCTAACCTGAGGGTTGTAAGGCTAAGAGGATTAACAGTTATTGATTGCACAATTGGGAATTTAGAGGGAATTTTGTGCTATTTTGTGCTTGTTTGTGTATGCTGCAATGAACTCATCATAACCTTCGTAGTTGTTTTCTACATTCAACGGTATGAGCAAAAAAACATCTGGAAAAGGGGATCCTGAAAAGGAAAAATTAATATACATTTTGGCAGAGGATTTTATGATATCAGTGGATAACATTGCTGTTTCACAGCACTGGGGTCCTGGTTCAGTTCCTGGGGTGTTATCTGTGTGGAGTTGGTATGTTCTCCCCAAATTTGCATGGGTTTCCTCTAGGCATTCCAGTTTCCCCACCAAACTCCAAAGACATATTGTACAGTACGTAGGTTAATTGGCTTCTGGGAAAATTGGCTGCAATGTGAGTGTGTCTTTGAGTTTCTGTGTGCCCTGTAGTGGATGGGCATCCTGTCCTGGCTATACCCTGCCTTGAACCCATTGCTTGCTGGGATAAGCTCTTGATCCCTTATGACTCTGTATTGAATAAAGCAGTTAGACAACGGATGGATGGCTTTTATTATATCATTGGGAAGAAACCATATAAAGAATTTAAGAATAATGTAGAAAAGTACAGTATGGGCCTTCCCACATTTAATGCATGATATAGGGAAATTACTGTATTCTGAATAACACTTGACACTCTTTGTTTGAATCAAATAAAAGGAGGCTCAGATGCCTGAAGAACTGAGGGACAGACTGACCTTTTTGCGCCTTAGGGTTCTCCAGAGTGCTCTGACAGCCCGCCATTAAAATGGCGTTTAAAATGGAATCCAGGAGATACAGTTGGGTAATTTCAGAATGTTAGTGGTTCTTCAACCTTTTCCTAAAGGCAGCAGCCTGCCCTTTCTCTGACCAGCTGGGGATTAGCGGCCTCTTCCCTCTGTGGTTATGCTCCTGTATTTCCTTTTAAACAGGCATAGTGCTTGAAAAATGAAACGCACAAGGGCTGATGACATGAAACGCTCCCACGGAGTTTCGCTGGTCTGAGTAATAAGCTGTGTTTTGGTTTATGTGCGACGGTGTCATCAGAATTTAATTTATACCGAGCGCTCGCAGTGCAGACTGTGTACAGCCTCTATAATGAGACAATAACAATGATCATAATAATAGTAATTGTGAAAAAAGATGTATGTTGGCTAGGGTGGCATTTTCCTTCTCTTTTCTGGCAGGCGTGCAAATACAAGGATTTACATGGAGCCTATTAAAGGACTTAATGCGATATTCCCTCCTTGACAAATGTGAAACGTGAATATCATTATTTAGATCGCGTCTTGTGACGATCAGGACGGCCTGGGTGATCAGAATCTCACTGAGTAGCAGTTTGGTACGTTTCTGGTGTTGTCAGCTGCAGGCTCTTGTACAGAAGCTGAAAGAAAGAGATGCTGAATAAATCCTACTGGAAGTTTAATTCACACATCACGTTGAAAAACCACTTCTTCCAATTCCCAGAAAGCTCTGGGCGCAAGGGATATACTCATCTGGGATATACTCTAGACAGGACGCCAGTCCATTGCAGGGCACATACAGACATTCACTCACACCAGGGTCAATTTTACAGAAGCCAATTAACCTACCAGCATGTCTTTGGACTGTGGGAGGAGACCGGACCACCCGGAGGAAACCCACACTAACACGAGGAGAACATACAAGCTCCATGCAGACAGCACCCCAGAAATTGAACCCAGGGCTGCCTGTAAATTTACTTAATCTGTAGAAATATTAGCAGACAGTTAAAATAATGATTCCATCAATTTCTTGCTCAACTTCTTCTGTACCCTTTGTACCAGAGGCTGCAACTTGTAAAACCCTACAGTGTAAAACCACAGTAAATGGACTGGACTGCACTGAATTAGGAGTCTTATTAATTTCCCCACTGTGTATTTTTCTCTGCATTGTTGAGTGATCATGGAGGTACAGTAATGTTTCACAGCCATTCTTTTTGCCACAAAAGATGTGTTTTGAGAGATTATCAGAGAGAAAGTTCAAATTTGATTTCATGTAGATCTTCAAATTACTCTTTGCTAGTGTCCTTTGCCTTTTTTACTTTTTCAACGTTGTACATGAACAAAAGTCAGATTAGAAGGGTCCAGCTGTATTTTTAGAGTAGGATGTATATTAGAAAAGTAGATGAGTGAGTTAAACACTTCAGTTTTCTTTCCAATAGGTTCTTGGACTCGTGCCACAGCTCTCAAGAAGGGTACTCCTAGTTTTTACTGACATAAAAGCAAATTGAATTACAGCAACTATAATCATAACATGAATAATAAATTAGTGCAATTTCAGATAAGCACCAAATGAGGGAAGGCCATTCTGCTCATCACATTCATTTGTTACTGTCTTAGTCAGATCACCAATACTGACCTTATCAGAGAGTAATCCTCTGATCATGATGGAAATATACCTCTCAGAATGGGACAGCTTAGAGCTAGCACATTAGACCTAACCTGCATGTTAGAAACACAAGGAAATGATGCTCACTTGGCCCATACAGATTCCTAATAGGATCAGGCTGGGCAATAATTGATCAACTGTGTTTCTAGAAACACAAGCCTTGTCACCATTATTTCATACACTTTTCAGCACAAACTTATTATTAACCATCTCTTCCCTCCTAGTCGGCTAAATATTCCTTTTGATGTATTCTGTTTCTGATTATGTGCTTGTTGGAAAACAATGCCTGATAATGACCTGCTGGCAGTCATTCTTCTGTAGATGTTTTAGCCCAGTGTCCCACAAAATTGCTTCCCCGCAAGCATACTTCCTGGCAGTTCATTTAGACCTTACAGACCAAATCTTGTGCGTGCTTCTTTTAACAACACTACATTATTTCCTGCTGGGATGTGTACTGCAAGTGTGATGCACATTCCGATGTGCACTGTGCTCCCAAAAATTGAATTTCCCACAGAAGAACTTCTGCATGCCTCTCTGCACCCCTCCTCCATAGTTGCCTAGGAGCTACATTGGAGACAGCACCTTTCCTGTTCATTAGAATTGTTGCATATGGTAATTTTCCACCATTGCACTGTGAGTGTGCTCACTTGGAAAGCAGCAAGGGCAGCTCAATGTGTGCTCGGAGCTCATTTGAATTCTTTTCTTTTTTTTTCAAACATTGATTTGATGAGAGCGTGCTTGCTACCACCGTATCTCTCTTTCGTGCAGCTCCTATCCTGCTAATCAGCAGTGGAAGCAGTGCAACTTTGTGACTGCCTCTCAGGAATGATCAAAACAAACAAACAAAAACACTGCAGGCCCTTAAAATGACAAATGGCCCAGTGCTCTTCTGAGGACTATAATCTCTTAACAAGGTAGCCCAACAAGACTGTCCATTCTTGCTTATAAGAGGGTCCATCTTTCTTTGAGATCTGCCATATGTTAAGGACCTTATGTCAGCCTTATTGAAAATTACACCAACATTACTTTCCTGCCCGTCTCCATTTGTGGTTTTTAATACTATAGAGGTTGTGATCTAGGGTACAGTTTTTTTTTATTGATTTTAAGACTATGTAAATTAGTCCAATCTGGAGCGATGGTCCTCCATCCTGGCTCTGGGGACACCTACACCTGAACTGAGCAGCTGAGCTTTCTACTTACAGTACATGAATCATTTATGGAACCAAAAAAGTTGCTGGGTACAACCTTTGCAAGTTATTTTTTTTCTACAGGTCCTATTGTAAGACAGCTGGCTTTCAACCAAGTAGGTTGAGCCAAAACATCTTATGCCTAACACCTCCATAAACTTTTCTGGAGTTACGTCTTTTTCTGTGATGTTATTCTTCCTCAGTAATTCTTTACAGCAAAAATAAATCTCATTTAATGTTCAGTATTCAGCTGCTTTAGCCAGGAAGGCAAGCAGGCTGTCCCTGGCCATGTCAAAGATGTAAGAGACCATTTCCAGTTTCCAGAGCCAGATTTAAAACTTACACTTTGTGTAAAATTGACAAATTCTCCTGAAGGTGCTATTTGTGTCATCATTCCAGTCCAAAAAAGACATATGAGTCAGTCCTGTGAGTATTTATGTTGCCACTCTTAAGTTATTCACCTGAGAGGCAAAGCCCTTTTTTAAGTGAGAAAAACACAAACAATTCAAGTTCACTGTTTTTAAATGGATGTAGCCTTGGAGGATTAATCAAGCTTTAGCAATATGCTGTTTTAATTAGTAATTAAACTTTGTTAGTGTTGCCTGTTTCGATTTGAACTCCATTGCGCTGCTAAGTATAATTCTCTTTCGGTAACGATCTCATTATAGCAGCTGAAAGGAATCTGTAATGATCCTCAGTCATATTCTGACATTCCAAGTCTTCTACCGCCAACCCATTTTTCTCACAGGCGTGTGTGAGAACTGGATTGGAATTGGCTTAAAACTGTGTGCGCACAAGGAAACTGGAAGAATGTTCAAAGTAAATACCCTATCTGACATGAAAGTACCCCAAGCTTATTTACCAGGCTGCCAACACCTCACCCCAATTGTACAGCTTTACTAAGGTAAGGGACTGCCATCACTCAGGCATTAATGTCTGTAGCTTATTTGAAAAAAGGATGCAGTTACAGTATCTGTAAGCACAATTAAACCCACAAGAACCATCTGAGGTGCTTTCCTTCCCAAAATATAGTACCTTCCTTTGTCCCCTTACCTTCCTATAGTTCCCTTACATCAGCGATAAGAGTATTGATAGAGATGGAAAGTGATTCCCCGGGATAAAAAAGGTGCTATATCTCGGTAAAGAAAGCTAGATTCTACTTTCAACAGCACAAACCGGGGCTATGAAGTACTTTCATCGCCGTTTTGTAGAGTTGACACTTCACGGAGTTCATAGACTCAAAACTGGTCTTTATTGAGCCTTGAAATATTGATTGTCCTGCGGAATTGGTTGCGTATTGGATGTGAAACAAATTTAAAGCCAAAAACAGGAAGGATGCTTCTTGGAAGTACAAGTGGGGTCACACTCTTTCAATGATCTACAATTCTGCCCCGTCAGCGTCGCCCCTGGTGCAACATGATATTATACTTCGGCGCTCTATGACTCATGCTGAGCTATGAGTCCTGCTGTTTTGGAGAGGAAACCAATCACAAACCTGGATAAAAGCAAACAATCCCGTATTTCTGACTAGACAAAGTGATGGTAGTCTGATTTTCGTCTGCGCAGCATGTCGGATTTGCAGGAGCAATGCAGTAACTCTCTGAATAAAGATTTTTGCAGTTGCAGATGGGGGGGGGGGGGGGAGGTATAAAAAATAGAGCCACAAAAGTCCAGTGTGTTTTCAAAATGCTTCTCAGTTTCACTCGAATCACACGGACTGGGCTGCGAACCAGCACTGAAAACATCATTATGACACAAAAGCAAATCTGGTTGAAAACTGCCCCAGAAATACAGCCCGTGAGACTTTAAGGAAAACAAAATCTCTTTTTGTTTCCCTACAAAGGGTCCAGAGTCGCGAGACAGCTTTACGGTTAAGAAAGCACATTAATATAATCAAAAGAAGGCCGACAGGAGCAGATGAGAGAGTGAGTCATGATTTATAAGAGGCAGAGGCATAGTTACGTTTCGCCATTAATGTTGTTAGATATTTTCCTCTGTATTTTCTCTTTCTCTGTGGAAAGAAAAGGTGGTCCAATCCTCCAATTGAAATTTATCTTGCAGCCCACTCAAAAAAAAAAGTCAATTTTCGATGCTGGCTCACTGTTTCCTCTTTATCCTCTCAGAACTGTGTCTTTAGGTGATCATCTCTCTTTGTAAAGCTCATATTTTATTGGTTTGGTTATAGTTTTTTGCTTTTATATGGTTATTACAATTTCTTTAAATGCAGTTTCACGACTGATGTCTCAGAAGTCTCTTGTATGCATTTTTTCGACAATACAGGATTTCAAATGTTGCTGCAACAAAGGTATTGTAGGAACATGAGAAAATTTCTTAAGACACTAAACTGGGTCAATAAATTTAATAACCACTGCTTCCAATAACATCAATCACTTAAAACTGAGAAATACAATAAACAGTTTTTCAATGTAGCCACAGTAAAAATTATTAAAACAAAAAAAGTGTCTCTAATTACAGTGCCTTACAAAAAACTAAATCTCCATCCCATGATGATCCATTTTGTTGAATTACAATGTGTACACATTTTTTCTCAAAGTGAATATTTTATTCAAGACTCAGAAGCTCACAGCGAACACTTTGATGGGTGAAAGAAGTTAAAAGTGAGCAAATATAATAAAATCCAAACTTAAATATGTTGCTTGCCATTGTACCCCCTCCCTTTGCTGTGGCAAACCAAAATTAGTTCAGCTTTTAGCTCAAGATACCTGAGAGTCTGGTAAAATTAGATAAAAACTGGAGGAGATTTTGCCTGGAACAGACAGTAAGACAGCAAGGAAGGAGAATTAAGATACTGCCAATGATGGATCTCAGCCATTCACAGTGCTTTCTGCATGCCTTGTCTCTACATTAAATGTTCTGCTTCACCTTGTGAATGGTAAGGGAACTGCAGTCTTGTGGGCTGAAATCTTCAGCATTTTTAGATGTATTGAGATTCCCCAGCAGTGTGAAACACAGTAGCAGGGAAGTTATTTAAGGTCTGAACATCTGGACCTAGGTATATAGCAGAGCTGTGGAGAGGAGCATCTGTCCATGCGCTGATAAAACCCATCACGGAAAAAGCTTTCATTTGCTCTTCATGGCTTGTCTTGCATGCGTGGTACAAGTGTTTATGGTTTAGAATCTCTCTGAGATTTATTAATAGAATCCAGTCAATTTGCGGTGCAGTAATACTTCATTAAGCACAAGGAAGGCCAACATTTTTTTTTCATCTTCTGTTCCCTCCTTTGTGAAGAAAATAAACACTGCAGATGTAATCATTTTCCACAAAACACACAGAAAAGAAGAATTATCTGATCTCCTTTCCGCGCTGCTTCCTCTACTATCAGAACTGAAAATCCACAAAGGTTGTCAAAGGTGAGCGGTTATAAAACAGAGGAAGCCATTTGGCCCATCTAGCCTGTTTTATAATCCATCCATCCTTTTTATGACTGCGTCATCCAATTCAGGGTCACGGGGGAGCCAGAGCCTATCGCAGTAAACAACTGGGACAAGGCAGGGTACACCCTGGACAGGTTGCTAGTCCATCACAGGACAGACAAAGTATTCTGAAAACCCAATTAATGTGCCTGCATGTCTTTGGATTGTAGGAAGAAACTGGAGCTCCCAAAGGAAACCCATACAAACATGGGGAGAACATACAATCTCAACAAGAACATACAGATAGCACCCCAGGAGTAGACCCAGCACAGCAAGGCAGCTTCCCAATGACCCTGAACTGGAAGAAGCAATTGTCAACATCCTGTCCACATTATTCTTCTTGGTCACAGAGAATCAAAGCCCCATTATCCAGTGGGGCTTGCCGATATGTTTGGCTAGTTACTACAAAACAGTTTGCCATGGTTTAAAAGTCAAAGGCCTAAGCACTCTCTTCTTGCGCTTGGTTGAAAGGCACAGCAGAGATCTGGCTTTAAAGAACCAGATTGCCACATGTTTTGTCTACTATTTATCAGCATCAGTGAACTTGAACATACAGAAACAGAAGAGGAAGATAAATGCTTTTTGAAACCTTGTAGGCCTCAAAACCTTCTTCCTTTTGTTCAGTGTGTATATATATATTGTCATTCTGGGATTGATTAGGGTTTAGGGTAGAGGGAACTAGAGAAAGATGGAACCCTAGAGTCATCTCTGTTCACCCCCCTGTTCTGGCCATTGATTTGCTGTTTAGACATGCCCATTGATTAGACTCATCAGAGCGCATTCTGCTTGAATTTCTCACGCCTCACTGCAACAGCCCACTCAATTTGACAATTATAGTACAGAAGAGCAAGCAGGGCTACAGCCACAGAGAGAGGGAGGAGGAGGGAGAGATGGAGAGGCAGAGGGTACAGTCTTGTCTATGGGATTCCAGAGTGCAGAGTTCAGAGAGGGTAATTTGACATTTGGGCTCCACCGCTCTTTGCACTGTCAGTGTTGCCTGTGGCTTCCTCTTGGCAATCATGATCAATGGCCGACTTACCCATCCTTGGCCTGTTGCTCATCAAGGATTTTACAGTATCAATTTCAAGAAACCTTCAGTATCCCTGTAGATGTTCATGTATTTTGGAGGATGATTTATTGAAAAGAAATAACTTGTTTATTGTAGTAGGTCACTCACAAGCTCTCCAGCTCTTTCAACCATCCATACATTTTCTAACTGCTTTATCCAGTTCAGGGTTGTGGAAGAGCTGGAGCCTATCATGATAAGCAACAGGCGTAAGGCGGGGAACAGCCAGGACAGGATGCTAGACCATCACAGTGCCCACACCGATACACACACCGATCAGTTTTCTCAGAAGACAACCTACCAGTATGTGTTTGGACTGTGGGAGGAAACAGGAGCACCTGGAGGAAACCCAGACGAACACAGAGAGAACAAACAAACTCCATCCAATAGCACCCCAGGTCCAGAATTGAACTCAGAGCTTCAAATTTAAGTGACCACTGTGTCACTGTTCTGCCCTCAGCTTTTTCAGACTACTGATATATCATTGTGAAAGTCTTGGGGCTGGTGTCAGACCAGGCTTGGCTGTAGACCTTTGAGCAACAATGGGCATTTAAAAAAACAACAACAGTTTGCCATAGGCAACATATCCTTAGAGAAGAGAGGAAGATAGAGGAGAGAGCAATGTAACACACAGTGAAGAGAAGATCTTAAGGTCACATTTGAAGGAGTGTCATCGTGGTGTGAGCACCGCAGTTCGAGTCTTGCACTGAGAGCCTTTTGCTTCATTATTTTTCTATTTTGAAATCCCAAAGTAATTTTGTAGGTGCTTTGCCAGGACTCAAAGAGCGAAATTTTAATTTAATCCTAGCTTGCACACCTTCTACAGCATGAAATACGTCCTGTAGCAATGAACTGTAGAAAATGTCATGGTCCACTGGGAAGGTGGGTTGACACTTCTGCTTTTTCTGAATGGAAATGTGGTGCTGGCTCTCTGATTTGCAGCCCTACAACACAACAGCTGTCACTTTAGTGTGGAAATGAGAGGTGAAGGCACAACGGGATATGGGTCACGTTGGATCAGTGGGTGTGGGTGTAGATGGGAAATGTGGAGTATGATCCAGTGTCATTGCAGTCATGTTCGAAATGGGCTTGCTCTGTCCATATAATAGCCAAGAAATTACATGGGCAGGGTTGTGGGGGAAACAAGTAATAACTCTTATCTCAGTGAGCACTGGAGGGGAGGGAGATCAGAACCTTGAATCTTCTTAAATTGAATGAACTCATTTGTCTTTTATGGCTCATTATAAGCTCCCATCTGACTTAACCGGTCAAGGCGCACCCTACAAGCATGGGCTGAATTCTTCTGATTCTGACACAGCAACCTTCAGCCTGGATCACGTCACTAGCCAGCTGTGGCTGAGATTCACCCGGGTGGCAGAATTCCCCCCGGGTGAATTCTGGCGGTGCAGTGACAGGGTTGAGATTAGATGGCCAGACATCTTCAGGCAAAACAGTGACTTCTGTGCCATGGACAGAGATCTGCCACTAAACCCACACTGACATTCCAGTAAGGCCCTGTGGGGCTTCCGTGTGTCGAATGATGAAGGCCTTTGTGAGGAGGGTAGATTGGAGTGGTGTGACCATGGGTCTCATTCTTTCCTAGAGCAGGGCAGGAGAACTAAGTCTTAAAATGGTTTCCAAATTAAGTGGGTCAGGAGAAAATGTCATTCTTTTGGGCCCTGAACTGGGACCACCATTTCATTGTACATGTTATGCCCAAATAAACATCATTGAAATAAAAGACCCGTGGAAGATGTGGTTTGAATATTCCTTAGAGCCCAGGGTATAATTGCCCCTGTACTGAGGTCATTTGACCTTATGAGCCTTTCATCAACTGCTTTCTGATTTTAATATTTACTTTATATGTCTGCAGGAATTAGAGATTTAGATTCAGATTTAGATTAGGTCAAAACTAATTATTCACCATCAATTATTAATTACATTTTGAAGGTAGGTTTTGATTTTGATTTAACATGATCTTCATTCTTAAAAACACACGCGCAGCTGGAGAAATGGAATTTATTTTAATGTCTATTAATTAATGTCCAGTATTTATCATATTTCACTCCTGGAGTTTCTCAATTAACAGTCCTTTGTTCTTCTCCTTTGTTGTCTTCTATAACAAAAATAATTTAGCCCCTCGAGCAGGTCTGATAGATTCAGGTCCTGTCATTGCTTATGCCTGGAAGTTAGTATCTTTTTCAATATCGAGGACTTGATGCGCCAGATGACATTTTGACTAAAGGTAAAGAAGCGAAGGATCTTTCACGAATGCTGCCGTGCATTTGGATGATTTGCAGCTCTTGATTGGTGAAGCTCTGTGCTGTCAGATTTGCATTCCTGCAGCATCACAGCTCAGCCTGGCTCCAAACAGAATCCTGTTCCTTTTTGCACGGGTGGCATTTGCACAGACTGTCATTAAATTATCGCCTGCAGACATCCAGAGTGCTTCATGCTCAGTTCAAACACATGAAACAGAGCCATCGTTCAGCATTCCTCTGCAGTTCTTGCACAGCATGGGGGACACACTGGAGGGAATGGCAAGGGGAGATCAACTCACTCTGAAGCACACACACTGATACAGTGCTGCACCACTGCAGGTGAGCCTGTAAACGATAAAACTACAAGGAGAGGACCATAACTCCTGACCCATAATGGACTATGGAGTCCCATCTGGGGGGAATTTTGTTCTCAACGTTCACAGCAGAAACCAGGGTAAGCTCAAGACTGTCAGCTGTGCATTGCTATGTAAAGTATTCCTCTTATTTCATTTCAAGTACTGATATGTGTGCTGAATGGGAAACATACTGAGAACACCTAGTAAGATTAATTAGGCTCTTTCAGTGACATAAAATAAGTGAGCTTGGGGAGCAAGACAGATTTAGTATATCACCTTCTCTTGCTGAACAATCCCCAGACTTTACTCTTATGAAAAACGGGTGCATGGTGATCCCCTGCTACCCAATTCACACAACTCAATTCACAGTGATCATGCTAGAAGAAAGGGCTTGGATTGGGTTCCAAACATTTCAGAACCCTGCGGAACATGCTGTGTCCCGTACAAGCTGTTCTTGTTTCTCAGTTGCAGATAATTTATGGTGGGAAATTCTAATGTATGGTCAGTCAATGATGTAGAAATCCTGGGGATTCCACTCAGGTTCTTCAAAATCCTGAAAGAAATTAGAAGAGTTGGCATAAGAAAGGATTTCTGGGAATTGTGAACCAGAGAAGCGTCAACGAGAGTTAAGTTAACGGCACTAAGAAGAAAGTACTCAAGCTGCTCTGGTGTGGAATCCACTTCATCAGGGTATTCAGCGAGGAGATCTGTGGATCAATAAGATACTGAGTAAACATGCAAGATAGGCCTAATGACCTCCCACATTTAGTGTTTCTCATCTTCTGATGTACATAATGCCAGCAACCATGCTTTTAATTTTTCCCTGTGAATGTATAACCTTCTGTTATCTTTGTAAGGAGATAATTGAAACCCCCTGGGAATATTTGTAATGGTACATTCTTAAGGTAACTGGTAGTTGGACCCATCTTAAATACCCACTGAAGATACAGTACATGTACCATTGATCAAAAGAGTATCCCTGTCATGTCTGCTGCTATTCAGGCTTTGAGAAACATTTTCAAAGCATCCGTCTTGTTTTTATAATCACAAGCACTTTGCAAGGTCAATCTTAATCCATTAGAAATAATGACAGAATGTTCCACATAATTCTGCATTACATTGCAACAGATCAGCAGCTTAATATTGGGAAATGAAACATGACAGAAATAAGTTCTAATTTACCTGTTATTCCGTGACTCTTTGTGTAGTTTCTGTAATAAGAGATTATTGCCTGTCATTTAGAACCACTGAAACTTTCACTTTGGTTGCTGTGAACCCATGATGATATACAGTACATCAAAAACAAGTGAGGCCAATCCTGATCTTGGGAACTCTAATCCAGCAGGCCAGTTTTTACTCACTGAAAAAGTCTGATTCTTGGAACCATTAGAATGTTAAGAGCTCATTTCCATTGAAAATAACAACACTCTGCTGCTTTTATGGACCACAGCTGGACGTTTTTGCTTAGGTTGGTCCAGTTACCTTATCGATTTGATCAAAACTCATGTGACTCAAGTCTTTATCTAAAAGTGACCTATATAATCCCTCTGGACTAAGGATCACCATGCCAGTACTGGACAACCCAATCTAAAATAAATACAAAAAATGAAAATAATGGATAACAGCCAACACTTTGACTTCAGTGCTCAAATAACAAAAGAATAACCTTTATATATTTCCTACATGCGATGCACTTGTGGACATTGCTTTCCTGCTGTTCATTCTCAGATTGGTCATCAGTGCTTAGTACAGCATAATTTTCTTCTCCCACCTTGTTTCTTTGCAGTAGGCGTTTTCTGCTGGAACAGTCAGCCAGCGTTACCAGAAATGACATTCTAAGCCGGAGCAACAACAGAGAATCATGTTGGGCACTCCACAGCAAGATGAAATGTAAGACGATGTAATCTGCCCCTGTCTGCACAGAGGCTGGCCTCAGAATTGCCTCTGCTCTCCGAAAAAAAAAAAGTTTTAAGCCGCCAATCTTTGGGCCACGCTGGCACAGCAGGCAGGGAAAAGCCTTTAAATACCACAAAAGGTCAGGCGGGCTGAAGCAGGGATTTGGAGCAACATTTCAGCTGCATGCCTAATAACCCGACCGAGGGACTCGTCGAATCGCAGAGTAAATTTCAGCAAAGCGAAGATTCTGGGCTGTCTCTGCCAGAGCACCTGAAATTTCTCATTCGCTGTGGATGTAATCCCCCTACCATCTGTCCACACATTGTTCACATGTCAAAAGGCAGACCCCCACTCTCTCCTGCCAGCAGTTCCTCTAGCAAATGTGCTAGGGGACAATTCTTTTTACACCGCGCCCTTTCGTTCTCTTTTACTGAGGTTTTCCAATGATTTTTCACACACGGTGCCTGTTCTGCACTGCGATTCCAATGCGCTTTTCCTGTACCTGATCATGCATTTCCCTGCATGGACACTAACCTTTTATCAGAGCAGTTCTGAGTGCACCTTCACAGTGAAAATACAAAAGCCTCCCTCTGGAGTTCAGACTGACTCTGAGATTCTCCAGGCTTTTAACCTTTGCCTCCTGCTAGCCAGGCCTGTCCACTGGTCCTTTATTGGGATGAGTCACAGTGCTTCTGCTGTGAGGTCTTTGAATCTTCACCTCAGGGTGACAATTTCATGTAAATTATGCCTCCCCCCCCCCAAGGTGCAAACTCTATTATAAGTGATAATCCCACTTCTCACAGTCCAGCCCTTGCATAAAGCATAGATACATCCATCCATTTTCTAACTGCTTCCAATTCAGAGTTGCAGGGGAGACAGAGCCTATCCCAGCAAGCAATGAACACCAGGCGGGATACACCTTGGACAGGATGCCAGTCCATCGCAGGAAACATACACATATATAAACACAGACATACAGACATGCAAACACTCACACCAGGGCCTGTTTTCCAAGAAGATATTTAATAATAATTAATAATTACTTACACTTATATAGCGCTTTTCTGGACACTCCACTCAAAGCGCTTTACAGGTAATGGGGACTCCCCTCCACCACCACCAATGTGCAGCATCCACCTGGATGATGCGATGACAGCCATAGTGCGCCAGAACGCTCACCACATATCAGCTATCAGTGGGGAGGAGAGCAGAGTAATTAAGCCAATTCATAGATGGGGATTATTAGGAGGCCATGATTGGTAAGGGCCAATGGGAAATTTGGCCAGGACGCCAAGGTTACACCCCTACTCTTTTTGAGAAACGCCCTGGGATTTTTAATGACCATGGAGAGTCGGGACCTCGGTTTTACGTCTCATCCGAAGGACGGCGCCTGTTTACAGTATAGTGTCCCCGTCACTATACTGGGGCATTAGGACCCACTTGGACCACAGGGTGAGCTCCCCCTGCTGGCCCCACTAACACCTCTTCCAGCAACAACCTTAGTTTTACCCAGGAGGTCTCTCATCCAAGTACTGACCAGGTTACAGCTGCTGAGCTCCAGTGGGTTGCCAGTTGTGAGTTGCAGGGTGATATGGCTGCTGTTTAACCTACAAGTACAGTATGTCTTTGGATTATGGATGAAAAATCACTCAAACATGAGAACATACAAACTCAACGCAGAAAGCAGCACAGTCCTGGAACTGAACCCAGGGTCCCACCTATGCAAGGCAGCAATGCTTAAAGCAAAAACGTTTCTGTTAAATTCGGGAGTCTTATGGTTTCCCTTGACATGAGAATCAGAGCACACTATAATGTACAGATTGTTTTTTTTACTCTTCATAGTGGTATGTGGCCTGGAAACATGGCTTGTAGAGTTCGGGAGCAATATCACTTCTGTAACGGGGTATTTTGTGTACATGCCATTATTCATTCATTGTGTAGCAAATTAGTTAACACAGTTACTTTGTAGTCTCATCCTTTCAGATGTCAGAAGCAAAGAAAGGCAGGTTGTGGTCATTACTGTATTGGGACTGGAGACATCTAAGCAAAGCTGCTTTTATAAGTCTTGTTACTGGACCAGTAGGTGGTGCTTTTCAATCTCAACCATTTTTCCAAACCAGTGCCCCAGTATGGTGATCAGGGAGACCCTGCAGAAATAGATGCTGTCCTTCGGATGAGATGTTGAATAGAGGTCCTGATTGCTTGGTTGTTAAAGATTCCATGGCAGTGTTGATAACATTAGGGATGTTAATCCTAGTGTCCTGTCTAAATTCCTCTCTGGATTTGAACAATCCCTAAAGCTTCCGTTTACTTCAGTGGGTGAAGCAATTTCTGACTCCTCTACCTGATCTACTGTAGTGGTACTCTGTAGTGGCAGTACAGCAATCTACTATACTGTAGCAGCACAGCTGGTGCAGAATGGCAGCTGTGCATCACCCAGGTGGAGCTGTACTTCAGATGTGGGCGAAGTGTTTCCCATTCTGTAAGCTTAGTGCTCTGGGATCTTTTGAGAAAAAAAGGTGTTATTCAAATGCAGTTTGGAAATGGAATTTATGAATTAATTACATTTCCTTATATATTTCTTTGTATTTGGTTTTGTGTTCTGCTAATTTTGTTAGACATGCTACAGAGAATAAAACAGAGAATAAAATCGAACGCTGGGCGGCAGTGGGTCAAAGGTGAAAGAAATTACAGTTGCACCATGCCCTGCAGGTCTTGGGTAATACAGTACACTGTGTGCTGAGCCCTGTGTGACAATAATGTGTTTCCCTTTCTCCAATGCTTTACAAAAATGAATCTTTTTTGGGATATGTTTTTCTTCTTACAAAACGGAAAGAAAAGAAGGCAGAGGTGCTGTCTTGAGAAAAGAAAAACAGTTTAAAAAGCAGAGTAGACTGGACGCAATCTCTACACTCCCAAATATATTTTAACTGTTAGCATTTTGGAGCAAAAGCCTTCATCAATACAAAATATACTAAAAATTCAATATATATATTTAAACATCTTCATTCCATGAGAAATTAGACATAATAAACCCAATTTATTTGATTATGAGTCTTCTAATTTGAAGCAAAGGATATTTGTGTCCTAAATTAAATGAATCATCCAGGTATTTTTTAACAGCTTCTCCCAATTCTGGGTTGCAGGTGAGCCACAGCCTGTCCTGACAAGCAACAGGTGCAAGGCAGGATACATCCTGGAGAGGACTCCAGTCCATCATAGGGCAGACACAGGCATAAACACACACACTCACACCAGGGCCAGTTTTCCCAGGAGCCAATTAACCTACCAGTACCTCTATAGACTCTGGGAGGAAACCAGACCTACTGGAGGAAACCCACATTAACACAGAGAGAACATACAAACTACAAACAGATAGCACCTGAGGAATTTAACCTAGGGCCCCAGCGCTATGAGGCAGCAATGCTAACCACTGTGCCACCCTTAGAAGAATCATAATTGAATAAATAGACCATTTGATTATATAAACTATAATCAGTCCTTCACTGATGAATGCTTTTGTGCCAAAACATTGAAAACTTACATAAAAATCTATTTTCAAGCAACGAATGTGCTTCTAGCCTGCTCTAGATTTTTTTTTCCTTTTGCCAGGCCAGTCATTTCACAGTGGAACAAAAGAAGCCTGGCAAAACCAGCAATGAAGAAATGGGTGTCAAGTGTGCCTGAAAATGAACGGTGTAAAAATGAGGCCAAGGAAATGGAGTGGATATTATGAACTCTGCTTCAAAGGCAGGGGAATCAGAATGGGACTGTCTGTACAGCTGTGGCAAGCAGATGCTCTAAAGGGAGTCTGGCTCGTTTTGATTCAGCGCCGGAGCGGACCTTTCTGACTCACACACAGCTCCACTATAAATAGGCAGGCGCTCGGAGGGATCAATGCTTCAGACTGCAGCGTGTTTGTTGCCACGGCTCAGCAGATCAATGCGAGAGGGATCAGCTGAAGCCCTGTGCTCCCTTCCCTTCCCACAGAAGAAAGAGATTGTATTGTACAGACCCTCATTTCTGCACAAGACAATGGGCTCCTTCTCCTACATGCCTGACTGCTGTGAGAATGAAGGGTGCCAAGATTCGCTACAATAGGCACAATACAGAAAATAGGCATCTAATCTATCCATTGGTAGAGCACACACAGCACAGGCAAGGCATGCTCTGTCTAGTGTAGTATATGCCAGGAATGTACAGTATAGACAATGAGACGTATATCTATTGACACACAGTGCAGGTCCAGCCCTTGTAATAGCAGCAATGTCTAAGGACAGTAGCATTGCAATGCAGCAGCTCTGTCTGTCCTGGTAAACAAAAAAATGACAGGTTGTGAGACCCAGTCAAATATAGAACAGTAAGTAGCGAGGAATGGGAAAGCATGATCGTCATTGCTTGAAATCGTGGCGAAGCGAAGAAAGACATTGGATAAGAAAGGTTAAAAACAGTTATTTCAGAAATATTTCATAAACATATGCTGCTCTGCTAGTGTCATAGACATTCTGTGACGTTCTTCTCTTATCTCGCAGTGCTTTTCCTTCTTCATGCAGAAGCACATGTCTATAGGGACCATCTACTCACACTTTGGGTCACTTGGTTTTACGATGACAGTTAATCCCGATAGATCTGTATTTTGTAAGACAAAGAGCAGCCTTTTAGCTTTGTGGGTATACAGAGAGGAACAAACGGTGTTAATGAAGAGGAGCACCTCACAATGGAACATTAGGTAATTAGATCTGATTGGTACTGTAAATGTGATGGATTAGATACTACAACACTTTATATTGGCTGCTCCCCTGTCTTTTACATGGAGTTGCTGTGATCAAGATTCAGTGTGTCCTAATCAATATGAATTCAGGATTACTAAATAATTTCATTTCACCCACACCAGTCTGTAGTTATAGCAGCAGAATACAGGAGTGGAGGCCTTGAGAGAGTATTTGTTGCTTATAACATACATGAATGGAAACTCCTTCTTATGACTTTGATGTCTAAGACTTCTGCATGTCCGTGCATGTGTTGAGTAGGTGTATCGCAAGGCAGGCAGGCTGTATTTATCTATGCATAGACTAAGCTTGGTATAGAGAAAACTCAGACTAACCAGAACAGAAACACCACAGCTCAGCAGACCTCTGTCTGCTGTGCAGGTGGCGTGACCAGACTATATGACCTCACGCTGAGGTCAAGAACAGCAGAGACATGCGTGTCCTCTGGTCAGGTCCAGGGGCAGATGTATGCAAGTTACCGAGGGGCAGAAAATGCGTTGTCTCTGAACGGATGAAGTCAGCCTGACTCTCTCCAGTCCAGACGGACCAAGCCAAAATACAACGGTTCTGGTATCCCCAAACAGCCACTCAGTCTAGTAATCCAGATAGGGTTATGCAAAGAAAAAACAAGAAAGAAGCGTTATTTAAATAAATGAATTAAATAACAGCAGTGATTGCCGGAACAGAAGGAAATAAACCGCGGTGCTATTTCAATTCTCTCCGCACCTTTCCCTCTCGTTCAGGCTTTTCTAGTAACGGAGCAGCAAAACGGAAAAAAAAGAATAAAGTTCCACATTTTTGATTTATTTCATTAAGCAAATGGAATTTCTCTACCCCGAGGACTGGAGCTAATGACTTGCACCGCCGTGGAATTTAAATACGGGAATGCGAGCCATTTGTATTCTGAGGAGCTTGTCCAGAACTCCCTGGCACACAGCGCCAATTCTGTTACGCTCAGAGATGTAACTCACTCCCAGATAATGTGGAGAGAGGGAGCAGGAAAGAGAGGGAGTAAGCATTAATATCCTTCTAATACACACTTAGCCTTACAGAATACAATCTGGAGTGCTGCTGGCCAAAAGCAAACGAACGCATCTTAATTCGCAGACTCTGTTTATCGCATAAACTAAGAGGTGGTTAAAGGGGTGGATTGTGCTGCGTTCATTCAATTTTCTTTGCAGCGCGTACGCTTAAAGATGCTCTTATTCTGGGGTGACGTTTATGTTCGCCGTTTCCAATCAGGTGATCCCGGGTCGGGGGATTCCTCCAGACTCCAGGAGCAGGAAGAGTGCCAGGATATATGAAGGTGTTTTTGGAAAATTCCGACCTCGTCATATAGAGGAAAATCTTGAGCGCCTTCAAAATGGCATTGTAATCTCCATTTGACATTCTTATTTCAGGAATGTCATTCGCAAGAAATTAATGCAGAAAATCAAGCGCAAACAGAAAGTATTGAGAGCGTCAGAATGGTTAGTATAACCAGAGGCCTTTCGGCCCATCTAGCTTGGTGGGTAGTCCATAAATTGATTCAAGGATCTCATTGGCCGGGTATGTTGTTCCATACTCCTGCCACCCTTTGGGTAAAGAAGTCCCACCTGTTCTCTGTTTTAATGTACTACCACACACTTTCTGCTTGTGCATTGTGATTCATATTTCACTGTTAATTCAGGAAATAATCAGCTGGGTTGAATACTTGTATGAGGTCCCTTCATAGTCTTTGCTGTTTAACACAGGAAAGGTCCGGTCCCTTCACCCTGTGAATGACATTCCCTTAAGCCCTGTAATTTATCTGTTCTCTGAACAGACAGAGCAGAAATATATTTTCTGCAATCTGCTGACCACAGTTGTACACACTATTCTAAATGAGATGTTAGGTTTTACATATCATGTGGTGAAATGTAATACATTAGCTCAGAGGCCTGCACCAGTGACACAACCCTGACAAGTATGTAAATCATAGGTGCAGATGGTCCTGGATTTATTTTATTTTTCCTTTTGAAAGAGTTTCAAAGAATAACAACAAACAAACGGTCTTTATTTAGGTGAATGCACACTGCTGTAATTCTGAACTTCTGTTTCTCAGGTGAAGGACTGAACTCAGCTGAGTTCTCCACAGCCCTAAGCCCATTTATGCACAAAGCCTATACAACAGTCCAATAACAATGTAATAGTAATTGAACATCCACAATTTGACACCATGTATACCCAGGCTTAGTATCCCTAGTTTCCTACTTCCTGTAGATAATGAAAAACGTGTCAGGAAAAAGCTCTCTTATACCATATACCTTATGTATACACCAAATACACTGCAAATCAACATAAATATGTGTGACACTCCACTGGGTGAGACATAATGAGATCTTTAAAAATATGATGACTAGGATAACAGACATACCAACTCAGCATCAAAACAACGAAATATCAAAACAAAAGCCTGAGGTCCATTTGAGCTGTTGACGTACTTCTTAAAGTCCCTAACTATCATGCCAAGCCTCTTACCAGCATCAAAACCAAATAACTTTCAACAAAGCCCAAGTCTCTCCAAGATTCTTTACAAAAAAGTTCTAGTCTCTCCCTGAGACTCTTAAAAAAATGTCCAAAAGCACAAAACTCACAATTGCAGACCTTCATGGTCTCTTGATTGGTCACTACTTTTCCCTCAGATGAGGCTGCCCACAGAGAATCTGTTCTCTGTTCCCCAGGTAGACATACAGCAGGTATCCTGCTTTGTAAACTGTCACCTTATCAATCGTCTTTAACCACCTGGTCAGGTGACTGAGGGCAGCGGCTCATATCCCACAGCATTGTGGGGAGTGTGTTTCAGACAAGGGCTGTCATTTTGTCTGTACCTGCTGTCTTTTTACATATGCAAGTTAAGAAAATAACATGACAGAAAATGAATACTGTAATTCAGCTGTCTAATAAAAAAAATGAACATGAAGTGAGTAACAGTTATTAATGGAGAGGTGATGAAGTAGAGGAAACACACACTGCGATTTTTAACTGAGCCTGGGACACTGTCTGAGAAGCTTCGAGTCTTCGAAAATTTGATGGAAGCTTCAGGAATGCTTTTCAGATTAGGCTTGGCCTGACAGGGTGAATACACAAAAATGTGGATGAAGGAAAGGGGTGTATGATAAATCAAGCATTTGAGTTTGTTTTTGGAGGCCCCTAGTGCTGGTACCCTTGTTATTACACCCTTCCAACTAAGCAGTCCATCAAAAGTATAATACAACAGCTTATAATAAAATACAATGAAAATATAATACAACAAAATTAAATGTATTCCATTAGTTCAACTTGTTGTGCCCTAAAGCACTGATTTTTCACCTGGGGGAATCTAAATAGTGAGTCTTACTAAGCTACGAAAAATGCTCAAATCAACACTTGTTCAGTAATCAGTTTTTCTCTCTTTAGATAAGTTGCACTTAATAAATCGTTTAAAGCCTGTGGTGCTATTTTAAATATCACTCATAACACCCTCATGGACATGCATGCATTATACATTAACTGGAATGATTAATTCAGTATCAATTGTATTAATGACATTTTGATGCCAGCTCAAATCAAGGGATGTGCCTGTTGAAGATGACATGTACAAAAGGGATCCCCTTAACAGGGGAAACTTGAGAGGCCTTTTTCTAAACCTTCTGTGTGGTGCTGTGCTTTTTCACAGGCTCTCCAGTTCATACCTGGTACAACAGGAGGAGGTGATCCAAGAAACGATGCCCACTCTCAGAGCACCAGAGAGGACCTTCGCCTCTGCCAAGCCATACAGCATGGCACTGTCACTCTGGATACTGTGGACCTGTGCCATCACCCTGAGCAACATTGCCCCCTCTGCCCAAGGTGAGTACTGCACCCTCTCTGCTTGTCTCACCTGCCTCTATGGGTCCATTAAACTACAGTACCCTCGCAAGTTGCACAGTCTCAAAGAGATAAATCAGTTCCATTAAGGGAATATTAACCTAATTACCTAACTGACACCCTCAGTGGACCTGCCAAGTCCAATTTGTGGTAATAATTCTGTAAAAAAAAACAGGAAAGCTTTCGTAGGAGAGCTCTGCCCAAGCACAGCTCGGATTGTCTCTATTCAACAGTTTTGACCCCTAAAGTAGGGGTGGCCAACAGCAGGGTTGTTTTCATTCCGGTTCAGCTCTTGATGACCCAGTTGAATTAATTATCGGCGAAACTGGACCAGCTGAATCAGAAGTAGTTGATTTAAAGAGAGCTTTAAAAACTGCTGGGCATCTTTGCTCTAAAGAAGAAATGGTCAGAAAAGAGATAAGGCTTGTGCAGTGCTGTGCTTCAAAGGCCAGCTTGCTACAGCCAATTACATGTTGTTTCACCACTGTTGCAATGTAATACAAACAGTCAGTGGTACAGTCCCATTTCTCTCAGATCAGGAGCTGCTTAGCACTGCATTCTGGGACTGTGCATTCTGGGAGCAATCACCAGTACATTTGGGCTCATCTGCGTCCTCTTTGGCAACAGATTTTCCCCCATTGTTCTGGAGAGCCATTAATTATTCAGAAGCTTGTTCAGGCATGATTTCCAACATTGCACATTGCACTGGAAACCCTCTTGTTGTACTGGCTCTGGGAACTCTCTGTGACTTATCACCACATCAGAAGGCTTCATCATCCATTCTAGGTGATTTTTGAAGACATAAAGAAATTAAGAAACTTAGCTGCCAGTGGATCTGTAGGACCAAGGCTGGGGGATATTGTTCTAAGCATATGCAGGACTAAGTGCTATTAAGTGTTAAACTATGGTTGAGGGGGGAGATGCTTAAACTGTGCAGTCCACACTATAAACACCAGCAAAAAATTGCTCGCCAAATTGCCTCTTTGTCTTTTGTGGCTTTTCTCATGTTTTAAAGATTGTGTTAACTTCTGGTGGCTGGAGCAATTGGAAAATCTAATTGATCGGAAAACATTTGAAAGACTTTAACAGATTCCTCAATAGCTGAAGAGGGCCTCCATTGATTTAAGTCTAGTTGATGCTGCAATTATATATTGACATGGCTGTGTTTTAGTGTATATCTGACCTACTGTGTGATGGACTAGAACTCCACTCTGGCTTGACTCGGAGCTCTTATGCAAACAGGCAGCTTGTCGCAGTACTGTTTTATTCTGGTAGAACAAAACTCACTGGACCGGTAAATAACCAAGCTCTGTTTTGATGGCCAGAGAATGATGGAAATTCTGAAAATGACCTCCCTGATGGAGATGAGATTGCTCAGCGCAGGGGTGTGATTGAGCGTCTGTGACATTAAATCTCGGGATCACTGTCCAGATGGCTTGTAGGCTCCAAGGTGCCCCTGTCCACTAGGAGGTCATGCTGTGTTATGCTCTGTAATATTTAATTACTTTGTGGAGAGCTTCATCTGGACAGGTTGAACTCACTGTGACCTCTCAGAGTGGTGCTGCTGACTGCTGTGAACACACTTGAGAAGAACCAGATATAAACTTTGCTGTGATCCTTATCCTACAAGTTCCGGTGCTGAAGAAGGGCCAGGGCTATAGATTGAGTCCTGTAAATATCTGTCATAAATTTGGACACACTGCTCTCTATGATTTGTAAGTATCAGAGGATTTGGACTCTGTGTCTTTGATCAATGAGAAATAGAACAGCAAGGGCAAGCACAGTTTTTAAAATTTGTCCATTTACATTGTTTTTACCTTTTCCCAGACAATCACACTATATTGGTAGCTTAATTCATTTGTGACATTAAGTGTGATAGGCACTTACACCTTATTACATGCTGTCCTGGCAGGCAATGGTTTTTCTAATGGAACTCATTCATAAAAAAAAAATAGCACATTTCCAGGAATTGTGTTTGTAGTCTTTGGATCTTATTGTCTTTGTGTGGGCCAACGGCCCCATCCATCGTAAAACAATCAGCCCGTTTCCCCACTGGGAAAATCAAGTACCTTCTTGGTGGAGAAAATGTTGACCAGTCAGCTTCTCTTTGAGTAAGCAATACAATGGGCGAATATACTGTAGTAGTTTTACTGATCTGTGCTTCTAGCAATTTTGTAAAAATAGCAGACACCTAGATTCTAAAAGCCTAGCGTCTCTTGCAATTAGCAGTGTTCCTTTTGTCTTACAATGTTTAACTTTCTCTATATTAGGAACTGAAAGGCAGTAAGATGAAACCTGTCAGTAATCGGTCAAGTTAAAGTGCTTCCCTGAACTTAGAGTTAAGGAGTCTTGAATTCACATGAATGAGAATTTGAAAGTTAAACATACTGTAGTAGGGGGTGATCTAAGGAATCTGTCCACTACTGTACAACACAGTACTTCTTGGCATTCATCTGCTCAATCATTTTCTAACCCCATCACGCAGTTCAGGGTTGTGGAAAATCCAGAGCCTATACTGGCATACAAAGGGCGGGAGGGGGGGGGGGGACGCCTTGGACAGGACACCAGTTACACATGCAAAGACAGACAGGCACAAACTCTTACCAGGACCAATTTTTCCAGGAGACCATTAACCTACTAGTATGTCTTTGGACCATTGGAAGAACCAAATGCACCTGGAGAATACCCACGCAAAAACCAGGAGAACATATACTGTAAACTCCACACAGAAAGCCCTCCACATCCAGAGTTGAACCCAGGGCCCCAGCACTACGGAGCACCAATTCTGACTACAGCACCACCATGCCAACCACTTCTTGACTTATTTCAGAACAATTCTAAAGTTGGAAGACATTGCACTTTGCATGTAACTGCCTTATGATCTCCTGATTAAGACAGATGTTAGACAGACCAAATCTTCCTGAAGTTTATGACTACTGCAGTTTTCTCCTGCATTGTGTTAAACTTACAGTGGTCTGCAATCCGGCAAGGAACAAATTGTAATGTAATACTGAGAAAATTTCAGCCCCTAGGTCTGTATTCTCATATATTTTTAATCTAAAACATAATTAGATCTTCATGAAAATCTTAAAGCTGAAGATAACCCGATTAAGCATATAACACAAACAAACCTTGTTTGAATAAGTTGAATCTGGTGGCACCTCCTTTGAGCAGCTACGCATTGCCTGTAACTCTTTATCAGTCTCTCACTTTGGCTTTTCAGAATTTTGTCTCATTTCTTCTGCACACAGTCACTCTAGGGCCAATTTTCCCAGAAGCCAGTTGACCTACTAGAATAGTTTGGAATGTGGAAAGATTTAAAAAAATCTTTGGATTATAATAATTATAATTATAATAATAATTGCTTACTCTTGTATAGCGCTTTATTGGACACTCCACTCTAAGCGCTTTACAGGTAATGGGGACTCCCCTCCACCACCACCAATGTGTAGCATCCACCTGGATGATGCGACGGCAGCCATAGTGCGCCAGAACACTCACCACACATCAGCTATCAGTGGGGAGGAGAGCAGAGTAATGAAGCCAATTCATAGATGGGGATTATTAGGAGGCCATGATTGGTAAGGGCCAATGGGAAATGTGGCCAGGATGCTGGGGTTACACCCTTTCTCTTTACGAGAAACGCCCTGGGATTTTTAATGACCACAGAGAGTCAGGACTTTGGTTTTACGTCTCATCTGAAGGACGGCGCCTGTTTACAGTATAGTGTCCCCATCACTATACTGGGGCATTAGGACTAGGGCTGGGCGATATGGCCAAAAACATTATCACGATAAAACTTTTCATATCAGTCGATATCGATAATTATCACAATAAATGTCAAATCATTATTTCTTTCAAGTTAAAGGCAGATTTTTTCTCCTGAGTGAAAGTTGAAGAAACCAGACAGTTAATTGGTAAATTAAACAACTCTTTATTTTAAGAACACAACAAACACTTGCCAAACAGCAGAAACATTAAACAAATCTGAGGTAGAGAGTATTCAAGTCTTTTTTATGTCAAAATATGCATGAGTAAAATGTACTAAATAAATATCTTAATAGAAAAATTAAATACTGCAGTGTGATAAAACACACATAGAAGATGGCTCAGACAGACTGCAAAGTTTAAAGTGCTCTGTTTTATGTCTGATCGTAAAAAGCCAAAATATCTCCAAATTACCAAAGTTGAATGACCTTTTCTGTCGACGATGTCATCGTCCTTCGAGCTGGTCGTTGGCAGCACTGCATTTGCTTCAGTGTCGCTCATTTCTCCACTCTAACAACAATCCTGTCAGCCACCACCGTGTGGGGAAACACCACCATGTTAGCTGCCCTGTCTGCAACACGAAAAACATACAAACTCTATGCAGAGCACCCCAGGTCCAGAACTGAACCCAAGGCAGCAATGCTCACCACTGTCCCTCACATTTGTAACCTTTCAGTTTTTTGTTCCTATTTGTTTTGTTTCTTGGTGAACAAGGGGTTCACCAATTCTTAAGTGTCATAGCTGTGAGGCTTGTAGCTTAGCCACTTGTACCTGCCCTCATGTATCATTTATCATGTATCGTGTATTGGACTCTTAATGGATTGGGTTGTCTCATAGTCTGAGTCTGTGGCAGTGCTTTTTCCACACTTACAGTGTCTCCTACTAAAGTGCATGTCTGTCGCTGTGCAGTCTGCTGGACAAGAAGCTGACTGGGCTCGTGCCAGGCCTCATCCGGACAGGAACAGTGGGTGCCCTGGCACGGCTGTGCCACCAGTGCCATCTGCTCTGTGTCAAGAGGCAGAAGGTGCCCGTGCCAGCCGACAAAGAGAGAGGCGTGCCAGCGAGCAGGGCGTGCCCATAAGCTTTTCAGTCGGGCGAGTTTGTCACAAGCTGTTTTCGTCTTGCTCAGACTCAGTGCTCAGAGGGCAGAGGATACAGAGTGGTTTGTGCAGTAAGCATGGGGCTCCAGCAGGATCATATGGGAATTAATAGGTTCTGCATGGACTGGGTTTATTTGAAGGCCGTGTGCCACACAGCTTCCTTTATGAATATCCTTCACTGTAGCTGTGCATAGTTTCCTAGAGTTTTCTCATACTCATGTCATGTTCTTCCTTTGCTTTGTCACAATACCTGATATTTCATGTGCCAAGCTACTATGCTTTTCCCATGCTGTTACTGTGCTTTACTGTGGTTTTACCTGGCAATGCCACAGTGAACATCTATGATATTTTAAACATGAAAAATCAAAAACCAAATGGAAACTGAAGTTTGGGAAAACTTTATACACTTAAAAAACATAGTCATAGAAGACTGGAAGAGAAGAGGTACATATGGGTCAATATTAATGCAGATCTAGGATTTTATGGAATTTTACAATAGAAATCTTGGCATGGAACTGGAAATGTTTTCTTGGTAGTCTGGGGCCATTTTGGTCAAGTTATGCATATCAGCTACACAATCTGCATTTACAGTCACTAAAAGGCTGTCACATGTAAACTCAGTGCCAGGAGCTGATTTTTAGCATTTATTTTTTTCTTCAAAGCTATATTTCCTTGTTGTGCAAATAGTTGTGAATGTGCCAATCTGGTAAGAGAAAATAGGCGTGGAGAAGAGAACGTTATTTGCCATTTAAAATTGTTTGAATCTGATTGGGTTTAAAAGTGCAGTGGGAATTATAGGAATTATGATGTATTACTGGGCAACCTGGTGGTGCAGTGATTAGCACTGCTGCTTCACAGTGCTCTAGACCAGGGGTGTTATCAGCATGGAGTTTGTATGTTTTACCAGTGTTTCCTCTGAGAGTTCCGGTTACCTCCCAATGACATGCTGGTAGGTTAATTGGCTTCTGAGGAAATTGGCCCTGGTGTGACTGTGTGTGCCCTGATAGACTGGCATCCTGTCCAGGGTGTATCCTGTCTTGCACCTGCTTGCCAGGATAGGCTCCTGGTCCCCCTGGCTGATTTGGATGAAACAGTTAGAAATTCTATTATTATTAATTATTATGATACAAATCTCCCATGCAGCCTAAACAGCCAGCATCCTGAGCTGAGTTGCATACAGTTTCTTGTGTATTTAAATGCTATTCTTGATCTGTGTAGCATGCTTTTTCTATGGGTGTGTCACTACATGACCTCTGCTCTATAGAAAAGTCTTTGGCTTTATGATTGTAAGGGTGAGTTTTCCTTGTCTGCTCTTTGCACAGATAGATCATCCTTGTCTTAGTCCAGTAATCTAAAACTGATCCCAAAGGCCCACAATTCTCCAGACGTTACAGGGAATGTAATGTATAATTCCCAATGAGTAGGTCTGAAAACAGTGGTAATAAAAATCAAATTAGCAGACATTTGGTTCAAATTAAGTTATCAACAGTCCATCAGGTAATGAAGACCAGCAGACATGATCAGAACCAGGAGTGAATATTAGTGTTTCATACAATACATCCATTTAGATTGACTAATCTGTCTTGTATGAACTTAAATGTAAAGAGTCAGCCCTGCCATAGCTGGTGCTGTACAGTACCTGCTGTGTATGTTGATGGGGGAGAGGGCAGTGATAGTGGAGGAGGGCTGCTTTCTTTTCCAAATCACGAGTATCTTGGATAGCACAAGCAGAGAAAAAAAGGCCATTCTTCCTCCAGGGATCCTGCGATCTCTGATAGGAATGTGTGTTGTAGCTGTCTGGAATAATGCACCTTTTGTTGAGCTGTCAGACTGATAGTAGAGACTGTCAGAGGCCGGCCGACCAGCCACCCTGCCACTTCATAACACAATCTGAAGCATCGTTTTGAAGAACAGAGATGAAAAAAAAAATCCTTACATCTTTTCTCTATTATTGCAAAGGCCGTCCTTTCAAACCTGATTAGCTCCCATAGCGGAGATCGCTGTCTGGGAATGTTTGGAGTCTGAAAAGACATGTGTCTGGCCACTATATTAGGATTCATGTCTCACTGGAGGCTGCGGTCCCTAGTGCTTTACGTGATAAAGCCATACAGTATATGCTATGTTGACAGCTATGTCCTTTTTTAAAAAATAGTGCTGTGCCTCCGTGAACCGTTGATAAGCAGTTTTCTGATTTCCCGAACAGATGCATTCAGGCATCATTGCGAATATCTCCGTTTCCTTGAGTTTATTAAGATGCAATGCCATCCTTGCCACATTCTGGAGGTCAGGATTTCACGATTTGAAAATATGTGAATGTCTGCCTGCCACAACATATTCTTGACAGCTCAAACCTAACAAGTCATTCAGTTCGACAAATGTCACTTTCCTCTCGTACACGTTTGAAAAAACTCCCCGTGTGTATCTGATGAAGTGTGATTCACTACGGTGCCAGTTAAACGAGGGCTTGTGAACAACTTATTCAGGACAGGCTTTGGCTGTGGTGTAGGGCAGCGGGCATAATGCCATCAATAATCAATAGATCAAGGGATCCTACCTGTCGATGTGTTGTGCAGCCAAGACTCATTTTCACCATAGTTAGGGTGTTTGGTTTGATTAATTTTAAATTGTTGAGTCATCATAATAATAATAATTTCCTTACACATGTACAGTATAGCGCTTTTCTGGACATCCACTCAAAGTGCTTTACAGTTAATGGAGACTCCCCTCCATCACCACCAATGTGCAGCCCCACCTGGATGATGCAGAAGTAGTCAAAGTGCACACAGTGCACTCATCACACAGAACAGAGTGATGAAGCCAGTTCATACATGGGGATTATTAGGAGTACATGATGGGTAAAGGCCACTGGGAAAGTTGGCCAGAACACCTTGGTGAACCTCCTTACTCTTTTCAAGAAATGCCCTGGATTTGTAATGACTACAGTTGTGCGTCTTATCCAGATGTGTGTCCCTGTCACTATATAGCGGCATTAGGACACACACAGACCGCAGGGTAAGTGCCCCCTACTGGTTCCACTAACACCTCTTCCAGCAGCAATCTAAGCTTTCCCAGGAGGTCTGGACTTGTACTGGCCAGACTCACACCTGACTTGAGCTTCAGTGGGTTGTCAGTTGTGGGTTGCAGGGTGATATAGCTGCTGGTGGAAAACTTTTGTAACTTTCTGACTTTATTTTATGGGGCCCTTCAGTGAAACTTCTGGGATGGGTGAAATCTTCCACTGGGGGATGATGGGTCGATGTATACGAGGTTTTGTGTAGGATGGGCTCTGTTGCCCAGGTGTCAGGAGTAGGAGTGGGGTGTAGTAACCCACTCTACCTGAAAGAGAGCAGTGCTCTGATGCGCTGATGAGAACCTGATTGCAGGGAAGCTGCAGGCAGCAGAAAGCTGTGGAGGACACTCAGAAAACACAGAGTCATTGCCTGAACCGGACCAGATCGTGATCGTGTCACAACAACTGGTTGACTGACAGGTGAAGGTCTTCTAGTGATTGGCGAGAGTGAGTATGATACCTGGACTTGTGACTTGTATTTCCTATGCTGGGAAATGTTGGCGGGAGTATGGCAGGTCTCCTCTGGCTCCCTGCAAAATAGTCACCCCTGCAGCTCCATACATTGCTTTCAGAAATAAATACTCTGCTTTTGAAATTGGAACTAACTTGCTATGAGACACTGTGGAATTTGAGTTTGTTCCATGCTGTGAGATGAGAAGTTGTGTCCAGTGCAAATATTACATTATACAGATTTAAAGAGTTTTGTCTTTCAAAAATCTGTTTGATAACATGTTGTCTGAAAAACAATTAAGAACAACAAGAATCAGAAATATTATAATGTAATGAGGTTTGAATTGCAAGCCTAATTTCAATACTCCTGTAGGAATATAACCAAGTCTAAAAATATACCCAAGCCTCAATGAGAAAATTACAGAAGAACATTCTGCTGAGTTAACTGATACAATCACAGCCAAATGATTCTGGATAGAATAAATAGGCGTTGAGTGGCAGACAGCATATGGCTGACTTGAGGAGACTGACACAGAATTCTATCACCTTCCTTGCCACAGACTTCCCCAGGTCTCTCTTAAGGAAAACTGCTAGCATATTGACTCTTCTCACACACCGTAACCCTCTTCACAACCTCAGAAAGGTGAACCTACTGGAATAACCAGATTAAAATGCAGTTAACCTTTTTTTAATACTGGGCTTCCCTGCAATAATGGGAAATACACAAATATTAAAACAAAATAAAAATAAATAATCAATCGTACTTTTTAGGTGTAGGTAAGTTGGTTACAATGAGCTTTTCATACATTTTAGCACATTTATACAGTGTATTTATGACACATGAAATAAAGAGCTTGATATTTATGATACAAAATACATAGGAACAATTTTCATTGACTGTATAAATTTTAATTGTTAAAAATAATATTATATATATATATGTTTCTCATATAGTCCTATGTTTTTGGTAAAAAATATTGATTTGTGACTTAGTAGACATTCTGTAATAGACAGCCCTTCCCCCATTAGTCCATGAAAGAGAGGGTTTATTATATTCCCAATCCTTGTGGAACACACACAATATAATGGTCAAGCAATTCCTGCTTTTTTCACAGACCAAGCAGATTATTTGGTGGGGAAGGAGTCCTAATATTCTTGCCAGTGAGCAGTGGTCTGGCTCCTTAGAACTGTGCCTACAAGACAAAGGAGCTCTCTCTTCTTAAAGGCACTTACACACTCATGTTTTCCCAGAAGCCATTTAACTTACCAGTATGTCCTTGGACTGTGGGAGGAAACTGGAACACCTGGAGGAATCTCATGTGAACACACAGAGAACATGCAAACTCCACACAGACAGGACCCCAGGTCTGGAATTGGAACCAGGGCCCCAGAGTTGTGAGGCAGCAATTCTAACCACTGCTACTCCTGTATTGGAATATAGCAATATACAGTATAATCTTCTTTACCTACAAGGGATGTTTTCTTCTGGAACATATAACTCAGCAGAGTAGTGTGCTGCTGTGGTTTAAAGTAGGATTAATCAGAGAAAATCACAGAAAAAAAAAATGGAAGTATGAAACTGAATGCTGGGAAATGCCAATGACATAAATTACTCAAGCACTAGAGGGTGATGATGGACTTGGACCTGAATCTTACAGTCATGGAGTGAAGGAACTGCTACCTGATTGTGTTGCACAACAGAGCCATATAATGTGATTTGGCTTAATTTCTCAAATCCTTCCCAGTTTAATCTCAGAGTCCCTGTATTGATACGAAATCCAATGTTACATGAATCAGAATATGATTTGCTGCCCTTATTGCATTTGATCTCAAACTGATTATGATATCTTTCAATAAAATAAAAACATCAAAGAGTAAATAATGCTTGGGAGTGCAGGGGATTCAATCTTAATCTGGTTAGAATGTACGACCGTGATCCAGTGGTTTGCATTTCAGCTGAATGCCAGTCAATTTACCTCAACATTGAAAATGTTTAAAAAATCAGTTCATGAACTGTGATTTATTGGCTTAACCAGAAGATGCTTGTTCAGGAAATCAGGAAATCAAATGTTCAGAGATCAGAGATCAGCGATCAGTCCTGTCATCCCCAGTTCAAGCGGGCAGTGACTTATTCCCACAGTGCTGCATGTAGATCATTGAGCATTCCCAGGATTCCGTGAGCTGGAGTTAAACAGGATTGTGTGACATAGCCAGATGACATCAGTCAGAGCTACAGTGCCCCTCCAGTTGGTGGAAACTCAACCGTTGGACACAAAGAAGTTCACAGCAAGGCATTGTGTCATTACAAACAGTGGGTATGAGTTTAAATGGTCCTTGCTGCCCCAGTGCTGACCAAGAGGCTGCAGAAGATACGTTACTATTAATCCGTTATCTAGCCGCTTCAATCAATTTAGGGTCATGAGGCAGCCAGAGCCTATCCCATCAAACAATGGGTGCAAAGTGGGGTATACACTGGATGGGACACTAGTCCATTACTGGGCAGACACAAACACAGACACACACTCACACCAGGGACAATTCACGTCAAAGCTAACTAATCTACCAGTACGTCTCTGGACGGTGGGAGTAAACTGGCACACCTGTGGGAATACCCAAGACAACACAGGGAGAAGATACAGACTTCCACAGATAGCATCTCAGGTCTGAAGTTGAACCCAAGGCCCCAGCGCTAATAAACACTGTGCCACCGTGCCACCTACAGTACACACATTACCAAAAGAGAAAAATATTAAGAAAAACCAAATGTTCTCTTAAATGAACTCTGACTTGCTCTGAGTGTTTGTTTAAGTAAGTGTGCCATTTAGTAGTCTGGGCTTTGATAGCACTTGAAAACTAAGGTGCTTCACCAGGACCAGCACAGAGAGATCTGGCGTCGGAATGATGAAGGGGAAAAGAGTTAAAGTATAATTTCTCTGCTCAGCGCTGTTCTGTTTGAAGTGCCGAGGCCATTGTTCTGTGCACTTTACTGCCAGGCTTTCATGTCGCCAGCTCACAGGCCTCACAAATGTCAGGGAGCGAAGGGCCAGGATGGCACAGCGGCATCATATGCCAGCTCGGGGCTCTTTGATCTCTGTAGGTGCCAGCCCAGATTGGCACGAAGATTCTTCGGTTCAGACTCCAATAACATACACCTGCACAGCTCATCTCACTGGCCTAATCATAATCAAATAAAACATGCTTTAGAAACTTAAGAAACACCTTAAGAAACACCTTTTCAGCATTGTTGTAAAAAAAGGGACCGAGTCCCATTTTATTCATTCCTCTCCATTGAAAAAGCTTATTCTCTTTCCAGTCCCCGATAGTCCTGTATTGCTCTCAACCAGTTGGTCTGTGTGGTCGCAGATCTGATAATCAGCCGCCAAGAGAAGACTTTTGACATTGATAAAGATTTTCACCGGCTGGAAAGTGCCAGAGTATCCAGTTTAGTTTACAGGTGCTTCCAGCTCAGCTGGTAAAGCCTTCATCCTGGGACACTGGTTAGAATGAGAGTTACATCGTTACCCAGCTTTGGTCGGGGCTCTCCAAGGATCCAAGAGCCAACATCACTGCTGGTATGGGTTCTTGGCAGTTTGGCCTTAAACAGCGATCCCTGTAGCACCGGCGTTGAATCAGTGGGCAGGTGAGAAGTATTTCCGGGGAAGGGTGCATGTGTTGTACAGTTGTCGCCTGCTCTCCTGTACCAGTCTGGAGGAAGCCATGAAAAGTGATCTGAATGGATTGATAATAGTGAAATTGGGCGAAGTGATTTTCCTTTGTGTATTGATATCCTAACTTGTACCTTGGTTGTGTTAAGTCTCTCTATACCCCTCCCACACCTCATTCTCTACCTCCCCCTAGCCTTATTACAGTGGCAGGCACTTCAAAGGCATTCTCCCCGAGAGCTGCAGATCAGAGGCTGGGTTCACTTGTGAGGAAAGGTTAATGGATCTGCTTTGAACATTGCCTAGCTATCATGGATGAGCAAGGGGAGGAAACTGGAAGAGGTGGGAGGGTGGGGGGTTGGGGGGGGGAGACGGTTGCTCTTTTCAAACTCCCTTTGAACAGCCGCCGGCTGTTGTCTCGGGGCTGGGCTGGGTGGAGAGTTTTTCGGGCTCTGTTGCTCTTTAGCCAGCGTCTCGTTCAGCGCTGTAGATATCTGGCTCCGGCCCGGGGTCATTGACCTGGTATGGGAGAATTCTGAACCGACAACTGCTGTTGTACGTGACACCACAGAAATAGCTGAAAGGCTGAACAACATAATCAACAATAGCCACTGGACCATAAGTAAAACCCAGGCTCTTAAACCCCCATTCATGGCAATAACATGGCTGGACTACAATAAGCCTCTGTAAAACTGTTGCACTTTGGGGCACTGTGGGAAATACACCTTGTATGTGTCTCCTTCAGTGTTGTCTGGAAGTTCTCGGGTCATTTTTGTTACAATTAATCTCATCTCAAACTTTCACTGGACTGGGCTTTGACTCCTTGCATCCCTATAGGCCACTATTGGCAATGGAGAAGAGTTCTCCTCTGCGCTGGGAGAAAGCAAATCTGAACATTACCAAGATCTAGCTTGAAATCAAAAAGTCAGCTCTTTCACCAGTCACAAACTACAATCCCAGTGCTTAGCTCTGGCCTCTGATTTCTCAGCAACCTCTTGATCCTACCTCAGAGATAGTTCCATAGGACTAGGATTCACAATTAGCATTGTATAACACAGTCTGCACTGACAGCTTCTGAGTTGCAATGATATCTGTAATATTTTCCTACATGCTGCTCAACAGACTAATCCTAAGTGAATGTGAGGCATTTACAGAGGGTCATCACTTACCAATCAGGAATTTTTCCAGCCTTTAATGAACTTGAATTGCACAGCTCAGAGACCCTTCAGAGTTATTATGCCATTAAATTCCTAATCATAATGACTACTTTTGTTCTTGGTAAAATATTTGATTAAATGAATTGATTAAAAGGACTTAGTTGAGGTCTTCTACAATTTCCTTGTTGTATTTTTCTGTCCAGTTTAATTTTGTGCTTCCTGGGTGATTTTTCTTTTCCATGGCAATTGAGGTTTTGAGCTTTTTGACAAACCAGGTAGGTAAGTGAAAGGAGGGAATTTGCTTTGCTGTGACTAGACACCACCTGTGGCCATAATGTGTAACTCTGATAAAATGCAGGGAGCAGATGAAGGTAGTTGGACATAATTACATTGGATGGAATCTGTAGGTGCTTAAATATAATAACACATTCTGTACAGACATTGAACTGTGCTGCCCAGACTTTGCTGGGTAAGGTCATGAACTAATCATGACCAAGATTTCCCAAGAAGCAGTGTGTGATAGTGAAGGAGTGGGGGTTCAGGTCAGCCCACACAGAGACTCCAGAGACAGTAGGCTGGTTTTATTACAGCACCAGGAGACCACCTTCTCACTTTATGCAGCGTAAATTCTTTTTCTGCGAAACAAAAGACTACAATGTTTTACATGGACTCCGTCGCCGGGGTGTGTGAAAGAATATTTATCTAGTTAGGACTGGTAGAGCATTAATACTTATACTTTATTCAGCATAGTGACTGATTGGAGGGTCATTGGCTCATGTAAAAGAAATTAAATTAGGTTCATATGACATGAGATGGGGTTCGTGAATTAAACTAGAATAAACTAATAATAAACAACAGCTTGGTAGTCCAAGGTCACTAGTTTCTGCCCAGAGCATTCCCTGTGTCATTGATTAACAATTGAGATAGTGGCCCGCTTCTGCAACCTTTATCTCCCCAGCAGCCATGGGTACCTCGCAGGCCTGTCTCCTGCTCTGAGCCTCTCACAACCTCTCTCTCTCCCCAAGACTCACAGATCTTCTATAGGCTTCTGAGGACCAGGTGGCTAGGTTTGTCCATTGAGTGACACTTACAGTATGTCTTGTTGGGAGAATCTATGTGCATCTATGTTGAGTGCTGCTCCATCTGCATCTTTGTCATGCCAGGTGACCAGTTCCCCGAGGCAGTTTTACACTGTGTAGTTTTCAGAAGGATGCAACACCTCTTCTGTAACTGACTCAGTGCAGGATCCCTGTGACCTTCTTCCTTTCTAAATTCTCCTGCTCTCCTCCACAACAACCTCAGCTACTGATAGGGATCACACCTGAGAAATCCAGATCACAGCAGCAGTGTGACGAGTGGAGCTGGGCTCTGCCCCCTGCGGGGATTCAATCCCGGTCGCTCTCAGGCTCGGAGCATCACTGTGCAACCCTCTAGGCAGCCATGCCAGATTTAACTCCACCATGTCACATGACCAGTCCTCTGCCACAGCAGAATTTCCCACTGTCTCAATTTCAGAGGGAGGTGATGTCTGTGACTCTTGTGCTTCAGTGTGGTATGTGAGTGCCGCAGCTCTTCCCTTTCTCTGTATTCACAGTGTGAGACAGAGGGTGATAGGTGATACAGTACTGTAGATGATAGATGATCTGCATTTCCTAGGAAAGTACGTGTGACTTTCACATCGCTTCTCCCCTCAACACCCCTTCAGCTTGGACTGAGAGTTGTAGCAGTATGCTAAAAGGATCTGAAACATGACTTAAAGATCAGAGCGGAAAGAAATTGTATTAAAATCTATTAGGTTTCTATTAAAATTCTGTCAAGACAAAAAAAAAACACCATGCATGTATCCTGTAGATGCTGGGTCCCAAATCTTCATTAGTTCTCTCGGGAAACTCCGTAGAGAATCTGATAAAGAAGATTTTAGCTGGAAAAAAGCAGAATTCAACAGAATGCTTGCCACATGAGTCCATAAGGACTTTCACCCCCTAAATACTGCAGGTCCTTCATATGTTGTCTCTATTCTTCTGGCAATTGTGTGTGTGGGATAGTATATGTTAATGAATGTTCTCTGTGACACTTCTTTTAAGACTTTTCAGTTCCTGATAATAGATGCAGCATTTTTTTTTGTCCACACAGCCTAACCTGACCGATTCATTAATGCCTGTCAGGAGGCTGGGTTCTACTTCATGATTGATTGAAGGAAGTGATTCTTTCATGTGTAATTGCTGTACATAGAAATTTGCTGGAACTCAGCTGGCTAGCTAATTAAGTCATCCCATCATGGGGTTTTGATTAAAATGAGATGCTTTGGGATTTCTGCAGAGTACAGTGCGTAGAGTCCACTCTTCAGTAATGTAAACTAGATACCTCCCATCCTACACTGGAGACACCACTCCAATGATGTTGACCTGAGGGTACTACGGTAAAAGCAAAGTAAAATATAACAGTGCACAGGACAATCACAGAAATGCATACGAAATTATAACCAACAAGAATGCCACAAAAGAGACGTGAGAGCACAACCCTGTTAGGGTCACATTCCCCAGCATCCTCTGGAGGAACAAGCTGCTGCTTTCAGTCACCTGACCAGTTGCAGGAAGCCAATTGGTCAGGTTACTGTATAAAAAGGAAGGAAAGAAAGCTTCCAGGGTCAGTCAGTATGTGGGAGTGAATGTCTGCTATCTGAGGAGCAGAGGGCAGAACCCATGTGTGCGCCACAGTGAAATCATCCTAGCACACAGAGGCGAATGGTAAACCATGATGACAACCATACGCGATCTCTCACACAGGAAACTGTTTGCCAAATTACAGTGTAAAATTACCCGGCTCAGCTTTCATTAAGATCAACTACAAGATCACCAAATGACCACAGGAATGCTTCAACCTAAACTTCACACTCACGCACAGCACAGCAAGACTTTATATTCATCTATTTGTCAAGGTTTAGGTGGGTATCACACATAATAACACCAACAAAGATCCCATTTATGTGTTTGCTCTTAAAAGCCAGGCTTCCATTTCAATGTGATTCCTTTATTTATTGCATGTTTGTTTTGAAGCCATGTGCAGACCACTGTTTTAATCTGAAATCTACAATATTTTGGCTTTTAATGCTATTGTATTTCAAGTTTAAACCTGTGTTTTGCTCTTACTAAATGTAACTGTGTTCTATAGGCTCTTTATACAGTAAGTGTAGACTTGTTCCTTGTTTAGAGTAATCTACACCAGAAGTATTTTTTCGCCAGTTGAGGTTAATGCTTAGGTTTACATTGGCAGCACGAGCTGTACGAACAGCGGCACAGCAAAGCTCAAGGCTCTGTTGTCCTTTTTTTATGCTTCAAATCAAAATTCCATGTTTTAATTGCAGCATCCCAGCAGTCCTTTGTACAAAACAAGCTCTGGTTTAGAATGTCATTTCACAGTGTGGGGGCTGGATGTATGGAATGGAAATGTAAAATAATGGAATGAAAACACAGTTTTCTGTGAGTAAACAATAGCTCTTGTTGTATAGTTGCGGAGTGTGTTGTCTGACTGTACAGTTTCACTGCTGTCTGCGCTATATGGTTAACAATAAAGAAATGAAAAGGTTGAGGTTTTAACCTTCTAGTGCGACAGGCAGTGAATACACTTCAGAGACAGAATGAGCATGAATCGCCAGCTGTATAAAGAACAAACAACACACGAGCAGAATATGCAAACACTAGAGGTTCCAAATGCAAAATCACTGTTTTGAAATTTTCAGGTCCTTTCAGAAATTAAATCTCTACAAATTCTATTGTAAGACTGGCCACCAGCTTGCTAGCTTTGCTATATAATAGGGTTTCAGTGAACTATTTATTATCTATATTAAATGGCTTTAACTCCTCTAACGATACCATGGCCTTCCATAAATTAATTTTCCCCAACCTAGAGGAGGATGTGTGTTTGTAGTCTCTGAAAGACTTTTTTACAGTTGTAGGAAAGGAATCATAAGGTTGTATTTTCTGAAGAGGCTGAATTGGCAGATGTTGTAATCTATCACAGTGGTGGCTTTATCTTGCAGCAGGCAGAAAACAAATTGGAAATTGATAAAGAAGAGGGCGCTTTGCAGGTCAAAATGCGCAGCTGAAGGGAAACACAGCATGTGTACTGCCCTGCTTTCAGTTACGGTAGCTTCTGCCCATCTTATTCTGCAAAACTGGCCACATTCACAACCTTGATTGCTGAGTTCTTTAACACCCTTCACTTAAAACAGTTACTGTTATCTTGAATACATTAATACTCAATGTTATTCTGAATAAGTGCTGATGATTTCTTGAATAACCCATCCATACATTTTCTAACTGCTTCTTCAAATTCAGTGTCACAGGGGAGCCTCCGGCAAGCAGCAAGCATGAGGCAGGGTACATCGCACTGCACACACAGACACAAACATGCACACACTCACACCAGGGCCAATTTTCTCACAAGCCAATTAACCTTCCTGTATGTTTTTAGATTGTGGGAGGAAACCCACACAAAGATACAAAGGGGGAAACATGCAGCTAGCATCCCAGGACCAGAGGGCCCCAGGACCCCAGGGCCCCAGTGCTGGGAGACAGCAATACTAACCACTGTGCTGCCCATTTCTTGAAAAAAGTTTAAATAAAATATATTCAGAATCCTAAGTGTCTCAGCTACTAAATGGTAACCTACTCCAAGCACAGAGTTCTATGATCTAGACTTTGCAAGTTTGAGTGAGGCTTATGTCACACACCAAGTAGGATAAGAGTTCTCTAATGGCACACCTCACCTGGCAGAGCTTCAGGCGGTTAGTTGGACAGGGTACTCTTGGCTTCTTGCAATTTACTAAGAACCTGTAGATGTGCAGTGATTGGCCTAAACAGATGTGCATGTTGGTATATTTTGCTATTAATAATGTGTCATATCTATATGACATATTATTAAATTCATTATATACATATTCATATTATATAAGTGACATATGTGTCACTTGAGATACATACTGTATATACTGTATAAATATTTGCAGTTAAGTGACTATACAAAGCCCAAAGTTAATAAAATTCTATATTAAAGTCTATAGTGAGATTTGAGATTTAGAAATATCTACATTAGATCTCTAATGAATGTGGATAATGCATTCTGGTATTGATGCATGAGAAGGCTCCATATCCCATTGTGTTGAGCCTGGTCTTAGATAGATCAGCGGATCTCAGATTACATGCTGAACTGTACATGCTCAGTAAGACTTTAAGGTAACCTGGATCTTGATATTATGTAAGACCCAGGTGTAGATGAATGAAGACCTTAATATTCACTTTGTATTTCACATTGAGCCTATAAAGTCTATACAGGACAGGAGACACACACTGAGCCAGGGCATTTTAAGTCAGCACAAAAGTGCTAGCGTGTTTAGTGACTTAGTAGACCCCCTACTTAGGCATTGAAGTAATCTATTGTTTTATTTGCTTTATTTTTTGGCTTCAGACTGAACATGGACCTAAGCTAGGAAATGAAGTGCAGATGGAAAAATGATACCCTGGTGATATTTCCAACATGATCTTCAAATGCCAGTACAGGGTCATGAACAGCACTAATATTTCAATCTTCTGTTAAGTGTTTAATTTCAATGCCTGCCTATTACAACACTCACACCAACTTTGTGTAGCCGTTGTTGAGAGCTGATAAGCATAACTTGAGCCTTATCACAGCTTAACTGTAGAATGTTCTGTGGCATCCTTATCTTAATATCAGATAAGTACCAGTAAGGCGCAGAAGCTGCCGCAGAAGTACCTGATATAGTTTGTAGGTAAATCTCAGCATAAAAGTGAAGCTGTTACTAGTTCATAATGGGAAATTTCTGGCCAAGAGGCAGCAATATATATCTACAATATATTTTCAAGAGAGGGGTGAACTAATGCGTGCACATAACTCAATAAAAAAGACAAGCAGTATTTTATGTTATGCTCATGGTTTAAATGATTCAGAAATCACGTCTCAGGCCCTTTTGGGGAAAAAAAACCTACTTTTCCGGCTATTGGATTTGGAAAGAAATGCAACCACAGTGCAGTAAAAGCTTGCATTTGTTCACAACTTCTGAGAGTGATGTTGTGCAGACGTGTCAGAATTCCAAGAGTCCCCGGTTTGAAAGATCAGCTCGCGTTCCACTTGTTCATGGGAAGCATTCTGATCCAGATTCACTCCACAATTGGCAACATGTTCAGCAGTCAGATTATTGCTATTGAGTTGATCTAGCAGTTGTACCTTGCTTTTGCATACTGAGGATCTGAGAAGCATGGAGCACCTTGGATGGTTCTTCATGACCATGTACTTGTGGGACCTCAACTGTTTACTCTTGCATCTGACAACTACACCATGCCTGGCTCATATACAGTAGTAGGTATTTATCAGCGGACAGCTTCAGATGGGAATTTGGGCAATAAAATGTTATTGCCAGACCAGAAGATGCATTCATCATCTTACTAATGAAATGAATGTATTCAGTCTGAGTGTCTTGTAATTTCTCAACATGAAGAGTGCCATAAAATGCAACCGTACTATCCTGAGAGAGGTCAGATTGAGGCGAGCTGCAGATCTCTCATTCTGCAGAAATCCCTGCTTCCCACAACTCCTTGCTCAAGTGAAGACAGAAATAGCAGCGTTTAAATCAGCTGAGGTGGCGTGTAGTCTGCAATAGAATATTCACGAGGGCCCAGGTAGAGAACTAACCAATAGAATGACGGATAAGCGCCTGTAACCCTACTTTTAAGTACAGCCCTATCAATTTCAAGCATCACATTAAGCACAGTCTGAATATCTAAATCATTGCGCCTTAATTAATCAACACCCTGAGCTTAATATCAGTCTACTGGGAGAGGAAGGAAAGTAGGGTAATGAAGAATGAATGCAGATCAGCACTCTAGCCTAGAAATTATGTGATGAGCCTAAAGCTCTTGGGACTGAGCTGCCAGGACAGGTTTACAGCCTGAAGTCTGTAGCAGGACTCTGCAGTAGATTACACTGCTACTTTGGGTAAGAGATACAAGTATACTAGTATATAGAGTATTATCATCTTCATTCTTTTGGTTATTTTCAGTATGATCAGTGAAATCGAATCTCACTTTTTAAGGAAACTTATGCCTAATCTACCCTGAAGCTTATTTGCTGAATATGAACCTCCATTTGAATCTAAACCCATATTTCATCCTTCCATTTTCAAACCACTTTATCCTATGCAGAGTTTGGGGGGGGGGGAGCGCCAGAGTCTATCCAGGCAACCAGTAGGCGCAAAGCAGGGTACACGCTAGACGATATGCCAGTCCATCACATTCCACATACAGTATAGCCACAAACATACATATACTCATGTCAGAAATCCAATTAACCTACCAGCATGCCTTTGGACTGTGGAGGAAACTGAAGCATCATGAGGAAACCCACGTGAGAAACCCAAGGGAGCATACAAGCATGCAGACATCACCCCAGGTCTGGAATTGAACCCAGGGCCCCAACATTGCAAGGCAACATTGCTAACCACTGTGCTACTCTAAATCCATATTTTACTCCTCAATGCCATTTAGTATGTGAAAAAGTAGAATGGAACACATCAACAAAATGATCAGCCTATAAAATGCCTGGAAATATATTGTTTCTCATTGTTTCAGCACCATCTTCACTCCCACAGATGTACGCTGTTACCAGCCAAAGTAGCTGTAAGTGAATAATCACAGCACTTCATTTATCAGAACTGAAGGGGATTAGATCTTCCGCACTATAATCACACAGATTGATCTATATCCAGAAAGTAAACAGCAGTGCTGATCTTTAGTTAGCATGCTTGAAATGAATGGAGGCATTTATATTTTCATATTTGTCAGAAGACACATTTCCTATTGCCAGGGACTGGCACTGAAAACTATGTGCAGACTGAAGATGCAGATAAGGGCAGGAAATGGCATCTTGCAGCCAACACATTTTTAGCAAGTACCTAATTGTATATTTTTTTAAATTCTGAAATGCCAATTATTCCTTTATCATATAGCAACTCAATTTGGAATAGGCACCTGTTGAAGAGTTAGCTTTCCATACAATTTAAATGAATGAGGGTGTATCTCTCCTGAATGGTACTGTATAATGTATTGGTGCATTTCACAAGAAAACATTAATTTTATGTAATTTATCATGTTTATTAATTCTATAATAATATGAATGCCCATCTGCTGGCCCTACCTTCTTCGGCCATCATAATTACTCTCATTCCTTCTCTCTTGACTCTTGGGTTTCTCTCATTTTACTGCTGTGCTTTTCACTTATGTGTCTGGTTTTGTACCTCTGGGTGTCAAGTCTGCTGCTGTCATACCTGTGTTAAAAAAAGACCTGGTCTGGACCCTGAAGTATGTAATAACTGTCGTCCTATTTCCAGTTTCCCTTTTCTAACAAAAAAAAAATACTGGATTTGGTGCTTATAGCCCAATTGCAGGACAATCTTGCATCTAATGAGCTGCCTGAACCTTTGCAGTGTGAGTACAGCACTGAAGAGGTCCTTGTTAAGGTGAGGGCACAAACCAATATCATTAAAACAGCTTCTAGGTCTGATATACTGTAAGTCTGAGTCTCTTCACTGCTAGCAGCAGAAGTGCCAGAAACTCATAGCACAGTACAGGAGTTATCCTGTCAGTGTAATCACTGCCAGAGAAGGAGTTATTACAAGGGGTGAGAATAATTTTGATCATCATATTTTCTGGACTTAATTATTTCTAACAAATGTGATTTTACGCTGTGTAGTCCTATTAAGATATTAAGTGACATTTTTTTCAGAAGGACAGATTCGTCTTTACCTTAAATATTCTTTTGTGTTTCATTTTGTGGCACGATCATGCAGTGGTTAGTATTGCTGCCTCACAGCGCCGGGGCCCTGTGTTCTGTTCCGTACCTGGGGTGCTACCTGCATGGAGTTTGTGTGTTCTACCCATGTTCACGTAAGTGCTCTAGTTTCCTCCCACAATACAAAGACATACTGGTAGCTTATGTGGATTTGGCGAAAACTGACCCTGGTGTGGGTGTGTTTGTGTGTGCCCTGCGATAGACTGCTGTCTCATTCTGGGTGTATCCTGACTTGCGCCCATTGCTCCGTGATAGGCTCAGGCCCCCGAGCAGCCCTGTATTAGATAAGAAAGGGTAGAAAATGGATGAATGTGTTTCATTCTTATTTCAGCGGGGGTTTGTATTAATCTGAAAGGCACTGTCTGTGCTAGCCTAAAGTTTAGGCTGTCAGTAGCTGTTCCCTGAATGTGTCTTGTAAGTGAGAATGAAGCCCAGGTTGGACTTGTCTGCATCCAAGCCTCCCTCAACAACTGGCACCAGATGTCCCTCAGTCTCTCAGGATTGGAATTAAGAAAGAAGAGAAACAGCAAAAAAAGAAAATAGAAGCTTTGCCATGTTTTCAGGTGTCTCTGTCTGGGGATCAGAAGATAATGCCCAAGGGGCTCGGCTACAATGTTGCTCTTGATAAAGGGCTGGTATACGACAAGACGTGCCTTGAGATCAGTAAGAGTTGTCGAGTTTTTTTTATGCCATAGCATCACGAAACACAGGGCCTTGCAAGCAGACAGCAGGACATAGAAAAGAGGGGGGAGAAAATCAGTGTACAGACACCAAATCAACATGCAAACACTCACACAAAAAAGCTTACACTGTACATAACAGCATGCACACATACAGTAACCCTGGCTGTAGAAAGGCCTGTAGATTTTGGACACTTTCATGATGATTTGCAAAGCACCTGTATGCTTGACAACTTCGATCTCAGGAAGTAGCCATTTGTGTTTTTTTGTGTGAAGCACGCTGTGCCGATCCAGTGTGTAAGGTCTTGTTACCAGGAGGACTCTGCAGTTCAAGCCCTGACTCAACCATTAACTCACCGTCTGTCACCTGAGCTTCTTTGTTTTCTGTCCTTAATATGAGATGTAAACCTATTGGAAGTGGCTCTGCAGTAGGAGCTTTACATGTGGAAGCTGTTTGGGATAAAAGCCGACTTAGGAAGGTGTCTTCAGATTCCATAACTCCATAGAAAATCCTGAAAACGTCCTATCCTGATGTTAAATAGATATTTTCCTGCTTCATTCACTGTTCCTGTATTACTGCGGTTTACCTACCACGTTGCTTAACTATTTCACCAAAAACAGTTCCGTGAAAGACTGAATGTTAGCGAAGGAAATCAGTGCAGCACAGCGTGATAAAGAGTCGTGATGATATCAGTCATAGAAAGTCAAACAACAAAAGGTCATGGAAAAGTCCTGGAGTTTTAAACTTTTACTTGGCTTACCAGCTCATATCCCCACTTCCCATATTTAATATGATTAACAGATTTTAATATAATTTCTGAGAGAAATGTTGCATATGTGGGCAGCACAGTGTCGCAGTGGTTAGTATTGGTGCCACGGAGCACTGGGGCACTGGGTTAAATACCAGACCTGGGGTGCGATCTGTGTGCTTGAATGGTCTCCTTGTGTTTGCATGGGTTTCTTCCAGGTGTCCCAGTTTGTTCCCACAGTCCAAAGACATGGTAGGTTAACTGCTGGCTTCTGGGACAAAAATGACCCTGTTGTTGTGCGTGTGTGTCTGTGTGCCTGGTACATGTGTATATGTGTCTGTCTGATAGACTGGTGTCTCATCCAGGATGTATGCTTCCTTGCCAGGTTAGGTTCTGGCTCCCCCATGACCCTGTAGTTGATAAAGCAGCTAGAAAATGGATGGATATATATCACATACAGTACAGTTTGGGTGTGTCAGCTATAGGTGTTTTTTTTTGGTGTATTTTTTAAATAATTTTGTTACCATTTAGCTATGAACCTCAAGCGTCTGACAAAATGAATCATTCCAGCTATTGTAGTGTATGGAATGTAATTTCGATTAAGTGAAATAGAAATAATATAGAGGGATCAGACTGCTGTGTAGGATGTATGAATGTTGTATGCTTTAGAAACCCTTTTGTCAATATTTATTTTCTTTTGGATTTTTATTTAATAAAATATTTTAAATTAGGTAGAATCTGTACAAGTTTCCTAATTCCAAATCCTGAAAGCAGCAGTGTTTTTCACACTCTGAATTGCAGAAATGTCTAGCTGCACATGATTACTGATTGCTTCCATGTGGTATCATGTGTCTGCACTAATACGCAGTGAATGAGGTGTTTATATTCTAAATGTGAGCAAGATGAAATTCGTGCAGAAGAACCGTAACATTTTTGATGCCTGGAGATAGCAATCAAGCTTACCTTAAATAAACAAGCGATGGTATTTTAATGTCTTGGAAATTTAAACACCCCTTGTTATGTGCATTGTGTCTTGAGACATACTGTATCAGCCGATGTAGCAAATAAAATTAAGCCTTGTTCTGGAATTAACCTCCTTGAAATGCACAAAATCTTCTACTGTGGAGAGTGTTAGAGGGGGACCCATTTTTTGTAAACAAAATAACAACATTAGAAAGGTTACAAATGAGAGGAAGCCATTGGCTCATTCTGTACTTTGTAGCTAACTGATCAGAGGGTTTCATCTAGCTAGATATCGACTTCAACAAGCAGATCAAGAAAGAAGAGAAACACAAAGAATCTCATCTTGCCCTGCTAGGGTTCACTGCCCTCCTCTTTTTCACTGACAGCTGATGGCTTTGTTAAGAGGAGTAATGTTCAGAAGGCTCTTTAACCCAAGCAGCACCACTGAGGGGGAACATTTAAAATGTAGCGAAGACTGTGTGTCACAAATAAACTTCCCCCCTGCACACACACCTTGCCACCTCAGTGCAGGGGATGCTCTTTCATGGGGATCTCATGTTGTCAGAAGCAAATATGAATATCAAGGGATGATGGGAGAAGCGGCCACAGTGACAAGTGAGACAAATAAGAACCGAAAAGCAAAACCACTAAAACAAATGTTTGAGAACACAATCAATATTGGATGGTCAAAAGTGACGCGTCCATGACAGAGGGACCAGGCCTCTCTTAGCAACAATGGGAGGCCTGGGAAAGAAGTAATTAAATGTCTATGGGATGACAGAGCACTAGTTGATAGACAACAGCCAGGGGACAGCAGCTGCGAGAGACTAAAGACAGCTCCAGAACCCAAATTAATAACACTTGCCAGGACCTGGAAGGGTTCATTTGGGAGTTTTAGTCTTGTATTCTAACAGTGGTTAAGTGCAGTGCATTAGCTGGGAGGCAAAAACCTGTTGTGTTGTATTTTTACAGAAAGTATATGTGACATTTAAGCTGTGTTAAGCATACTGTTGTCTCATATATAGAAATATCTATGTAAAAATATGTTTCATTCTAAATATATCCTGGTCTTAAGGCTTCCTTAAACACAACATTTATAATAACTTTATGGTAACACCAAATAGTGTACTGCACTTGCAAAGGTATGTATATGTATTCTTGTATGTTCTCCAGAAAATGGCCTTTTTTCAAACTTATTTCAAACCTTTGCCAAACTGCTTTGTGACTTGTGAACACTCGCGATGGTAGACAACAAAGAAGGGTCTGGTACGTGTCAGAACCAAACCCCAATCTCAGTACTGAACATCACAGCTACTGCAGAGGAAAGTATTCTCAAAAATAATCTTCTCTGGTGTTCACGCAAACTACAGTGTGGTCCAGCACCTTATTGATTGCAGTTGTCTGTGATATAGCTTTTTGATTCACTCTGCAGTTTATAGCAACAGAGCAATAATAATAGCAAGTGCAGTATACTGTATGTAGTGCAGTGTGGGAGTTTGCATATATTGCAGCAGATTTAGTGCTTAACGTGGACTAGCAGCAGTACAGTGCAGTACTGCAATCAGGTAGCAGGAACATATTGCTTGACCAAGTGCAGTCTGAACAAAGAAGGGGACTGCCCCTTTATCCATCCATTCATTTAGCTGTCTGTCCCTAAATTTCCCTTTCTGTCACCCAAAATACGAAGCAGCTACAGTATGCCTCAGATAACAATATCTGTCGCCTTGTATCTGTCATCAACAGAGCAGGTGTAGCTCAGTTACATGGAAAAAGTACTTTGCTTTCCAGATAAAGTCATTTAGCCACTTTCTCAATCCCTCTCCAGCTCATTGCTTTTCTTAAGCAGCGCTGAGCAGTGCTCAGTGCACAACCAGGTTAATTTGGTTGTTAATGTTAGCCAGGCTAGTGATTGACAGTCATTCGTTTTAGCAGGTTTGGGCATCATTTTGAACTTGCTCGACCTCCTTCTCATTATTTTGACAGTTCCTGCATACAATTATTCCTGTTCCTTTTTCTCTGTCAGTCTGTTAATCTTTTCAGATGCCTTCCCTGCAATAGTAGCCTGGGACTAGAGTGCTAATCATTCCACTGGTAACATGACGTCAAACCCCCGAACAGTGCTCCACCTCAACTTCTACAGAAAAGGCTCTAATCTAGGGAACAGCATGTCAGGTCACCTTTTCAATGGCTTGGCTGGGTTTTCAGCAAGACCAAGATAATTTTATTTTCACCTTGATTCAGCTTCATCATATAATAGATAGCCAAAATATTAGCGCCCACTCCCCACCCCCCTTTTTCACCTTCCAGTGAATGGTTAGGTGTGATAGCTTGAGAAGAATGAGGAAGATCTTGATTACCTTTCCCGGTTAGAAAGACAGACTCCCAGTTGAAAACTACTGGAGATAAAGGAATATACAATTAATTCCAATTAAAGCTTCACTGAAGGTGATTCTGCATGGAAAGTGTTCTTGCCTCTTACTGAGACACCACACAAAGTACTCCTCATAATTGGGTCAAGGAGTGAAGCATAGCCATGCCTTCACAAATGAAAGTCAAATATTTGTCAGAAATTAAATAAGTATCATTTCACAAAATCTTTTGTTTCCTTCCAGCACTGCATAACAAATCAATACACCTGAAGGTTTGTTCCTTGTATTTGTTTTTCTTGAGTAGATCAGGGAAATTAAAATGATAGGTAGAGGAAGCTTATTTCTTTCCAGTTTTCAGGATGCTGTGCATTTTGCAGCCCCTTTTTTCTGAGAAATGACACATTCAGTGTACAGCAATTATAAAGCAAACTTCAGAAAGATACTTGGTATTGGGTTTTGCAGCTGTAAGTACAAAGGCTTAATGTAGTGAAATACTTAGAATCCAATTATGTTTCTTTATTCATCCTGGGACTGAAGTTCAAAGATATAGTATGTTGTACAAATGTCTCTGTGTGCCTCACACTAATAGATCTAAAAAAATAAAATGAATAGAGTTGCCAATTTTACTCTTACATAACTGCCATAATCCTTGTAAAGGTGCAAGAGGGATGAAAATATTATATTTGTGCACTATTATACCTTTGGATGTTTCTTCCACTGGCTCAGAACTGGCCAGGACACTACAAGGACCACAAACTATTCTCTTCCACCCAAGCTGGCCATCTTTGTCAATTCCACCGTACTCTGCAAAGAATCATGTTCATAGCATAACTCAGGTTGGGACTTATGGTGTAAAGGGCTCAGTCCTCAGAGGTCAGTGATTCAAGTGAATCAGACAGATAAATCTGCAAAAGCACATCTGAGGCCATTTGCATTACTTTGGCCCCTGCAATTTTCCAGCTTGCTTGACCATGATGTCCTGTGTTAAATCCACTCCTAATCCTCCCTCCACAACTGGTGTTTCTAATTCTCTTCCCTGGCACTGCATTGTGCCTGTGCCACATGCCCTCCATGCCCTTCCATGTCAAAGACATGTCTCATCTTCATTCCGCCAAACAGATGACCTCCCCGGTGCAGCCAGCATCTCTGCCTCCTCTCATCAGGAGCTCATGAGGCTAGCCTTCGCCCTGCTGGCTGTTAAAGGTCAAATGATTCCTACAGAAAAGAAGCTCAGCGTCTTTGCTTAAGGAGCTTCACAAAGGTTCCATTTGTGAAGGCTGCTGCTCATAGCGCAGTTGGGCACTCTGCTCCAGTGAATGGAGCCTTGTAAGGGGCTGGGGATTTTCCAAGGAACAGTTTGCAATGGGCAAAGTTCTGCTGCAGCTGAGTTTAAAGGGATTTCCATGGTTACCCTCTCAGCCACCAGCCAGTGGTCTGCTAGGCCCTTTAGTGAGTTTGCAGGCTTTTCAGTAGGAACCGCAGTCATCCTCCAGCTGCTGTTGAAATCAGCTGTTGACACCCTGTGTCTCGTGGTGCCAAAAGAAGCAGATTACTACAAACCACATTTCGGAAGAGGCCTGTAATCTCTTGACTTGCTGGTATGCTTAATGTGTGCCAGATCTGTGCCACCTCTCAACTATAGTTTGCCTTGGCTCCTAAACACAGGACCAGCACTTTGTCATGATTTGAAAAATTGACAAGAAAATGCTTTGAGTAGAGAAGAGATGTAGAGGACACATGGCCTCACAATTTACTGTGCAATTAATGCACTGAGTGTGTAGCCAGTGCTGACTACAGCATGAAATATGATGAGTGTGTAAGAGGAGTCACAGACAGACATCGCATATGATTGAACTACACTTTAAAAAAGCCTTTAGTGTACACTAGCCTTTCTTAGTGGCGAATTTGCAACCCATTTGTGGAAAAATGGGGAAACGGCAAAGTCAAATACACTGTCTTTTTTAGTAAAACAGCTAAACCTTTTCCGATGAACCTGAACGAATGTCCAAACAACTAAAAAAGGAAGAAAACTCAGAGCAGGTGGAGAGTGTGTTACGTTACTGGTGAAGCTGTGGCCGATCGTGAGGCTCTGGCTTAAGAAAAGCAAGGCTGTGGAAGAGTGCCAGACGATTCATCAAGAGCAATCCACTGAAGCTAAGTAGGTTTGAGCCCAGTCAGTACCTGGATGGGAGGCCTCCTGAGAAAAACTAAGGTTGTTGTTGGAAGTGGTGTTAGAGCAGCTGGTAGGGAGCACTCACTTTGCAGTTTGTGTGGTTCCTAATGCCCCAGTACAGTGTCGGAAACACTATACTGTAAAAAGGCTCTGTCCTTCGGATGAAGGTCGTCATTAAAAATCCCAGGGTTTTTCTTCAAAAAAGTAGGGGTGAAATCCCGGCATCCTGGCCACATTACCCATTGGCCTTTAACAATCATGGCCTCCTAATAATCCCCATCTATAAACTGGCTTCATCACTCTGTTCTCCTCCCTACTGATAGCTGGTGTGTAGTGAGTCTACTGGTGCACTATGCCATTGCATCATCCAGGTGGGGCTGCACATTAATGGAGGGGAGTCCCCCATTACCTGTAAAGCGCTTTGAGTGGAATGTCCATAAAAGCTCTATATAAATTAAAGGGATTATTATTATTATTATTATTATTATTATTATTATTATTATTATTATTATTATTATTATTATTATTTGAATGACTCAACAACTTAAAATTCATCAAACCAAACACCTGAGGTTAGTTATGGAGAAAATGAAAACATCTGGATCAGAGAAGTCATGGGACATGAAACTGGAGACTGGGTACCACATCCTGTGACCTCCTCTGCTGCAGATTTAAAAAAAAACACAAAAAGAAGGTTGTGTGACATTGTTAGTATATTCAATACATGTATGTGATTTCTCTGTCCACTTTTGTACACCATCTACTGAAAATGTAGGACATACCACTCATGCGATTAGCCCTTCTTAATAATCAGATTTTACAGCTGATGGTCAACATAAAGCCCTATGATATCAACATGTACTGCAATCTGGCCTTTTACACACTCATCAGATATTAACCTTCTAGTTTTCATTCACTGTGCATGCCGATGCCATGAAACACAAGGACTACCTCAAAGGTAGAGGATGCGATTCTTGTGATCTCCTACAAATTAGTAAAGGCACTTGGTGATGTACCCAGTCCAGCTCTACCAGGAGAGAATGTGATACACAGCTGAGGAGTGGTCCAGCCTGGATTGGAACTGGTGCGCACTGGCTTTGTACGTCTGCCTTTGTAGGCCGCATTCACAGGCTTTTGCCAGATGGTTGACAATTTGAGTGTCTCCTGTATCGTGGGTGGCAACGAAGACGTGAGAACAGCCGCCCTCTGGTCAGGTAGTGTGGAAAAGGAATCGACAGAACTGACTGAGTTTTAAATGGTCAGATGTGGGAGGTGTTGCCTGTTCCAATTATCACCCGTCACCCTTCAGTGTGTCTGAGCTTCAGGGGGCCTTATAGCTGATATCTGCAAATCCCAACACCAGAGAAAAAAGAAGCCCTTTAATGTTCTGTAATGTCTCTGTCTCTAATTCACCTTCTCTCCATCTCTCCCATCCATTTCTCCTTCTCTGTTCTTCTGTTGGCTGTTGTTCCTCTTTCACAAGAACCTGAGAAAGGTTTCAAGTAAGAAGAGGCTTTTTTGCCCTTCCAGCTTGTTTGGTTTCTAGCAGTAGCAGTAAATTGATCTCATGCAGTCCGAGCATCAATCCACAACATGGCTGAGAAGCTTGTTTCATGCTCCCACAGGCCTTTATGTAAAGAAGTGTCTTGTGTGCTCTGTTTTAAATGCAGCTCCATGTAGTTTCTACTTGTGTGCTCACTGTTGATTCCAAAGAAGCCCACTGGGTTGATGTGTCAGTGCCTTTGGGGGGTTCATGATCTCCTTTGACTCCTCCTCTTTTCCTCCCTCATCATGTGCTGCTCTTTCTTAGCCAAATAATCAGTGCTGGTTCTTATACATCAGGAATAAAAAGCACACAAATGTGAGGGGAAATGCAAATTCCAGATTGATAAGCTTCCAAAGGCAGAATATAACAGAACTCTGGAGCAGTTAGGCAGCAGAGCTAACTACCATACTACCTCCTTATATCTTTCTCCATGTCCCCCACCTTTCTTATTACCTTCTCAGTGCATTCAGGTGGTCTCATTTTCTTCTGCCTTGTCTTGTAGAATCTAATCTAAATATATGGCTTGCAGGCAGACAGTCACCTGTTGTATGTGACATTTTTGAAAAACCAGGATAGCTGAAAAAAGGGAAAAAGCAGGTTTGCCTGTATGGAAAAGTGTGTATCAATTTAAATGCTTATGCAATAATCCCTTCTCAATTCTCATTCACGGTAATACTAGCAAGTAATCAGGGCTTTTCTCGGATTATAAAAACCCCTCAAAAATGCTTGAATGCTGAGTGTTACAGGAAGATGCACTTTGAGTGGTGTTCTCCAGAGAACGGCCTTTTTCAGGTTTCAAGTTAAAACTTTTCTGGACTGCACTGATTTCTTGCATCCTCCTACAGTCTATACCTCTGTCCTGACCTCCATCTTCCTGTACCTCAGCTTGCCCAAACACCCCACAATCTAGGTTCCAAAGCCCACAAGAAAGAAACAAAGAAGCAATACACTAAGCAATCCACAGACAGTACATACAAAAGAATAGAGGTCGGCACATACATCCTGTGTATTTGTAACTGAAAGGCTATAACGTCACCAGTTACCTGGCACTGGTTATTTCAGTGTAGCAGGGATTTTGGAGAGCCAATGATCTAGTTATTTGTAATGGTTTTTACAACACCTGTAAGTGCTTGATGAATCCAACAAAGAAAAATCCAACATCAAATAAGAGAACTCTGGTCATTGAGGGATGAGGAAAATTTATTTTTTATTCCTAATTATTGAATTACTTATTTAAACAAATCATTTCTTTAATTGATCACAATGAAACAGTTCCTTCTCTTTAGAAAATGGAGTTTTATTAGTGATATTCCAGATCTGCTGGACTGGGGCTCTCCAGGACCAGGGTTGAATATCCCTGCCTGTTCCCTGGACAAATTACCCCACTTCTGTCTACTGTAGTGTTCTCTGATTGTAGGTCTGGCAAAAAATAATTCCCCAGAAGCAGGAACTAGGTCTGTGGTGATCCAAACATGCAAGACAAGGTATTTGGCTGCAGTTCAACCTGCTAGTGTGTCTCAGGGTATGAGGCTGAAAAATCAAATTGTGACTTATCGTTCAGCGAACATTACCAGGGAGCAAATACAAAATGATCCTCATTGAAATTAGATAGCGAGAGATGTCGGACAGCTCAAGCAGAACACTTACAAAACAGCAACTAATGGGCCAGTGCAGTCTGTCAGTCTGCAAGGTTAGTTGTCAGGATCTGCTGCCTTGCAGTTCTGCTTTTGTATTACTCCTGGGCTGTGCTTTGTGAAGCATTTTGACAAGGTGATCTGGTGCTGTGTGCAGTGGAGATATGCATTAATAGACACCAGAGCTGGGAAAGCACCGAGCAAATACATGAACTCAGACTTATTGAATGACTTCAGCAGAACATTTACACTGTTGTGAAAAGGCTCTGAAGGCTTTCCCTTCAAATGAGGGTCTCCAATGGGTGCGCTTTGCATAAAACAAGAATTCCCTGGAGAATTCCTGCAGTGGGAGAGCTGGGTAGCTGAAACAAGAAATAGTTGAGGTACCTGTAGGTGGGAGGCATGGCGGCACAGTGTGTCACAGCACTGGAGACCTAGGCCGCTATCTGCATAGAGATTGTATGTTTTCGCATGGGCTTCCTCCAGGTGCTTTTTCCTCCTACAGTCCAAAAACATTTTGGTACGTTAATTGGCTACTGGGAACATAGGCCCTGGTGTGAGTGTGTGCGTGTTTGTGTGGACTGGTGTCCTGACTAGGTGACCTGTACCCCACCTTGTCCTCATCTGGGCTAGGCCCTGGTGCCCCCACAACCCCGGACTGGATGAAGAGGTTAAAAATAGATGGATGAAGGTGTGATAGGTTATCTGATTGAAGCATTGTAAGTTCACCTAATAGGGCCTCAATAAAACAATTAGTTCTCTTAAACCCAGGAATTGTATAACTGAATAATTGGCTAGGATGGGTACTCACATGGGTTTAATTTGGAGGAGTGCAAATTTTCACACATGTTGAAATAGTGGGTTTCCTGTATGAAGGGGTGTGTCACTGAGTAGCTTGGACTTGTCTGTGTTGTCAGCCTTCAGGAGAGGAGTCTGAATGCCTGAAGCAGTCTGCTTGTTTTAGCAGTTAAAGTGTTTTGAATTGGCTTTGTGTTGGGGTGGGAGCTACTTTATCTGAAGGTTAGAACTCTTAGGAAAAAGAAGACTGTGTTTGTTTGGGACCTTTTTTGTGTTCCTTAGAAACCTTTATGTGTAAGCGAAGACCAGGAAGCCTCTTGCAATTTAAAAGTTTAGGTGTTTTTTGTGGGAATCATGGGTGAAGGTCCCTGTGCTCTGCTCCCACATGCAATAATGGTTTGATGGTTTACAAGGCCACACTGAATCAGACTGTATTTTACTCTATTGGAATTAATAATAATAATAATAATAATAATAATAATAATAATAATTAATAATAAATAGGAGGCCATGACTGGTAAAGGCCATAGGGAAATTTGTCCAGGACACCAGTGTACCAGGAGACCACAAGGCGGTGCTGTGGCTCTGTGGCTAAGGATCTGCATCTGTGACTGGAAGGTTGCCAGTTCATATCGTATGGCCAGCAGAGGAATCCTACTCCGTTGGGCCCCTGAGCAAGGCCCTTAACCCCAACCCGGCTCCAGGGGCGCCGTATAAATGGCTGACCCTGCACTCTGACCCCAGACTTTTTTCCCTGTCTGTGTGCTTCATTAAGAGCAAGTTGGGGTATGTGAAAAGACAAATTCCTTATACAAGAAATTGTATATGGCCAATAAAGTGATCTGATCTGGTAACACCACTACTCTGTTTGATAAATGCCCTGGGATTTTTAATAACCACAGTCAGGGACTTTGTTTTTATGTCTCATCCTTAACAACAATTACTTTTTCTATATTATATAGTCCCTGTCACTATACTGGGGCATTAGGACCCACACCGACCATGGGGTGAGCGCCCCCTCCTGGCTCCACTAATACCTCTTCCAGCAGCAATCATAGCTTTCCTAAGAGGTCTCCCATCCAGGTACTGGCCAGACTCACACCTGCTTAGCTTCAGTGGGTTGCAGGGTGATATAGCTGCTTGTGTAAATTTTTTGTAACTTTCTGACTTTATTTTCTGTGCCCTTCAGTGAAACCTCTGGGATGGGTGAAATCTTCCACTGGGTGGATGAAGGGTGGATGTATATGAGGTTTTGTGTAGGATGGGCTCTGTTGCCCAGGTGTCAGGAGTAGAAGCGGGGTGTAATAACTCTCTTCCTGAAAGAGAGCAGTGTTCTGATGTGGTTATGAGAACCCAATTGCAGGGAAGCAGCAGGCAACTGTAGAGAGCCCTCATGGAACACAGAGTCATTGCCTGAACGATACGTAGTATTTATAGCCTGGGAAGGCATGGAATGAGGCTCTGAGAAGCAGTTGAAACAAGCAAAGAAACCCAATTTGAATCCAATGATATACTGTACCTCCTTGGTTAGACTATTGAGAAGAAACCACTTGGACATCCATGTAGCTCCATCAATAAGAGATGTACCCTGCAGGTACCTCACTACTGTGGTGGCACAGATCAGCTACTATACTGTTGTTGCAAAAATGAGGCCACATATAGGTCCTGAAGGACAGCGTGGAGTGTGTGTTTAAATGTGTGAGGGACTGCCACACACTAACATCAACCACCACTCAGGCAGCTGAAGTGGTCCATTTCCCACACTCGTTTATTTATCTCAATCGCGAAAGTGCCAATTTCCAAAAACAATTATTTATTCTGCCTGAAGCAAAGAGCCTTTGAAACTCCTCACATGTGTGTTGATGGCTCTTAAGAGTTTAGAGAGTCAGTTTCTATTCACTGCTTACAAAACAGACTAGTGATTTGTTTTTTTATGTTGGGGGGGTTAACCAAAGTTTCTAAGTTATCAGTGCATCTAGGTAAATGTGCACACTGTAGAAAAGAGTCAGCAGAAAGTGACCACTGCTCATGGTTACGCATTAGAGGATATTGGAGGACATCCACTGGTTGTGAAGGGGCCTCTTTGTGGCTCTTAAGGAAAGGGACTACACCAATTCCAGAAGATCACCAGTGCAGGCCACAATTTTTCAAAGAATATCATCATCTAAGATGCACCCTTGTGAAACTCACATATTCTTATACTGTAGCTCTCCATGCCTGCGCTAGGCGGTTATTAGATTCTACTATGGTTTCTTGCAGTTTCTAATGATCTCTCTGTGGTTTACCATGCTTTTAGTGCTATACTGGACTATAGCCTGCTTTTGCCATGATCTAGCCGAGTATAAACCTCTACGCAGTAAGCAAACAACATCAGTGCATGGGGTTTTATTTCTGTCTTCTAGGAGAATATGTTTGAAAACATGAGATGAGAATTTAACAAACTAAGCCAAAATAAATTCCAGAAGCTTTGAAAGTAGGCCTAATGCAGAGATTTGACAAATTCAGAAGCAGATCACTGCCAAAACAAATAAGCCCCATAAGGCTTGGAATATTCTCATTTTCCATGCCCATGATAAAATTACTGGCCTTCTGTGCGATCTTCTATACCAGGCCCTGCATGATGTTAAATATGTGTGCTGCAAGATCTGGATGATTTTGTGCCTGCTCTGTTTTGTGCTTTGTGTTTTGTTGCAGTTGTATCATCTCTGTGTGAAGGTGGCTGATTTTAATGAGGCAGGGTCCTGTAGCAGTCACGTCCTGGTGGGATTTGTAGCTCCTTTAGCACTGCTGAAAGCCAGTGCATGTGTTTTGAAAAGCCACAGACACACTGCATTAGGTCTCTTTTAGCTTTTTTTCCACATAATGGCTTTTAAAACCCCAGGCCTGTCTGGAACATCAACAAGGGGCTGAGCTCCTCTGCCTGGCAAGAACCCGCAGCTCTGCTGAAAGCTTTCCTCCTGGCCCTGTAAGGAACTCAGTAGTGTGGCCTTGCTGAATTATTGATGGGTCTGTTCTTCCCTCCTGTTTCACCTGTAAAAAGCTTCAGTGTGAAGGAAGAAGGAAAAGCAGTGAAATGACATATTACCTGAACAAAAGAAAATTCCTCCTACAAAGAGCAGTTCTGGCAAGCGAAACACCCCAAACACCTCAAATGGGGCTAGCTCCCACCAAATTAGTGCCACTCTGTAATTATGCTGTGTATTATGTAATTATGCTGCAGTGAATGATAACATATCATTTCCTAAATTGGGTGAAAGACTGGGGTTCAGGGATTGTGAAACCCATTTTTAAGCTCTTTATAACCTGGTATATAAAAGAACAAGTCTGGAACCCCTGTAGGAACCGACCCCCACTAGTGATTATCAGCAAATTGGCCTTTTATATAAAACTTTTTATTAATTTCTGCTCTTGTTAATCTTTCTCTATCTATTAATTAATATTATATCTTTAAAAAAATACCTAAAGTGTACCTGCACCCTGCTGCACAACTTTTGTGACTTCCCTCCCTCTCATTTAAAACTGTCTACCTGTTTCACTGCTTAATGATGAAAGTTTATTTCCAAGAGCACCCCAGCTTCAGGCCCTGGTCGACCTAAGCAAGCTACAAATACAGTTTGTGGCCCATTCTACAGATGAGACCTAGGACTGAATTTCTATTGAGAGTGACTCGGCTCGCATGCTGGTCTCTGTAGACCACTTCAGATAAAAGCATCTGCCAATTTGTCATTTGTATTATTAATGGAGTTTAAAACAAAAGTACGGGAGATGGTCAAACCCTACTCTCGCCCACTTCTGCCTACCTACATCAAAATATCACGCTTCTTGCTTAGTACCCGGTGCTTTTGTTTGCTCATTCCTCATTTAAGTGGAGGGGAGGGGGGCTCCCGTTTTTCCCAGCTGTATGGATGGGTTGTCATTCCCATTAAGTAGACTCGTTATCCCAATAAAGTCAACTGATTTTATTTACACCTCTTCTCTGCCTTAAGGTTTGATTGAATTGCTGAAATTAGCATTGTTAATGGAAAAATGCACACCAGAAGAGATTTGTGTGCTGCATCAGTTGCACTTTTATTTCCATTGAAAAGATAGATTGAAGCTGTAGCAACTTGAACAGAACAAACAGGAAATTTTCCAGGGAACAGGTTAATTAGAGAGAAAATGAAAAAGGGCAAGCCCTAGTCTATTATACAGTCTTTTAAGAAGTAACAAAGGTGAAAAGGCGTGAAAGATGGGGCTTGCAGGCAGAGAGCTGGGTAGCTGATAACAAGTACAAATTTGGTGAGTCAGGGATCTGAAAAAAACAACAACAAATTTATCCACTTACAATTACAGTGTCAATTACATAAAAGACGTGTTTGACGTTAAAGGATCTATAAAGTTTTAAAGGTGAAAAAGTATTGGTCAGTGGGTAATTATGGGAAAGGATTATCCACACAATGGAGCTTTCAAACAGGAAGAAGGTTACAAAAGATCTCTGCTTTTAAATCCAATATTGAGGTCAGTCATCCAGCTGTGTGATGGATGTCAGGGAAATGGTTTCAACATCATGGGCTGCTCCTAGTACTAAGATTCTTTATACTGGTCTGTATCATGGGCAGCATGGTGGCATTGCTGCCTCACAGTGCAGGGGCACTGGGTTCAATTCCAGATGTGGTGTGCTATCTGCAGCATAGAGTTTGTATGTTCTCTCTGTGTTCAGGTACTGTAGGTTTTCTCCAGGTGCTCCAGCTTCCCTCCGAAGTCCAAAGACATACTGGTCGGTTAATTGGCTTCTGGACAAATTGGTCCTGGTATGAGTGTGTGCGTGTCTGTACTGATGTTTGTGTGTGCCCTGTGATGGACTGGTGTCCCATCAAGGGTGTATCACACCTTACAGGCATTGCTTGCCCGAATAGGCTCCTGCTTCCCTGCAACCCTGAATTGGATGAAGTGGTTAGAAAATGGATGGATTGTACTTATCTTTCTTGACATCTTTGATAAATGGCAATGGAGGTTGCACTGAAGGATGGAAGGGATGCTCAAGGGGGGCGAAGGTCACACTCAAGGAATCAAGTCGGCTATTTTTAGTGTCTTTTTACTATTTTTCTTTTTCTGATGCCTCTTGACTTGCACTGCTTCGAAATTAAATGCCTCCACATTACGATTGCACCATGGTTAATGGCAGGAACGCTTTTAAAGGGCAGAGTTAAAAGCTTCTCTTATCAGGAGGTAGTGAAGTAACGCCAGGGAAGCATGAAAAATAGTGTAAAGATGAGGAGAAAGATGCAATAGCGGGGAAATTAGCCCACGTGTTAACTGTCTCAGGTACATTTTCACAAAGGGAGGCTCGTAAAATCAAATGCAGATCATAAATGCTGAGCTTAACCTGCAGGCATCAGGAGTGTGAATCATAAATCAAAGGAGAGGCCATTGAACCAGAACAGGCAGGATCTGAAAAAATACCTCAGTGTTAATGGAGACTCATCAATGTGCTCATCCAGAAAACTTTGTGAAGCGTTTAAAATAAATAAATCCAGACACCAGGCGAAGATGTGGATGTGCAGTATGAAAATTAATTCAAATCAGGGGATGTAATAGAAAATCTTTAGAATGTTGCATTGCGTCTGCAATATATTCACATCTGGCCATTGAACAAAATACAATAAGAAAAACAGATCATCATTGCTTGCAATAACTGGTGGTTTAATTCTGGGTTGCGGTGGAGCCGGAGCTTATTCTAGCAAGCAACAGTACTGGCAGGGGTAGACGCTGGACACCAAGGACTTTGTACTGTGGGAGGAAACCAATGTGAATTGGGAAGAACATGCAAACTCCACACATATGGCACTTGAAGAATTTAACCCAGAGCTGTGAGGCAGTAATGCTAATCATTGTTTCACTGTGCCACCCCAGATATATTATTGAAAAGTGAAGACTAATGAGAAGCGACAAGTTTAGTAATTAGAAGAAGAGCAGTAGCTGACCACAAATGAATCTGTTAAGTGGTACCAATATGAATAATCTCCACAAGTACAGATAAAAAACCACGAGGAAACATAAAGACTATGAGTGAGGGCAAAGTGAAACTGGAATGTGCATCTTTATGTTGACTCAATAGGCTAGTAACCCAAAAATGATCAAAATAGGCGGAATTTTCTGTCATTTGGAAATTTGTTTCCATTCTGTGCAGGCCAGCACAGTCTGTGATAAACAGTATTAATAGAGCCACATTGACATCTTTGCCCAGAAAGTGCTGCAAAGCATTCAAATAACAGTGGCAGAGTAAATGGATATAGGGGAAAAAGGTACTGAATTATAATCGCAGGCTATAAATTCACGTATCACTGCACTGCAGCCTCAGCTACACCATGGTGTGCAGATATGGTCACTGAGATATATAGAAAATAAGATATTGAGACTCTGGAGAGAATCCAGGAAATGCTAGGCACAAGAGCCAAGGGATTTAAAGGATATTGTAAAAAGACAGAGTTTAGATTGACATTTGAAAAGGAATAAACGATGCTGACCCACTGCTGTAGTTCCAGGGAAGCCAGAACCCCATAAACACAGATGGAAATGAGGCATGAGGCAAAAAGCTGTATTAAAAAATCAAGTCTGTACAGACAATAGGGCAAGTCAAGAGGAGAAGCTGATGGATTACCTGGGTTGTTTCAGTACCGGTACCATGTGACACCAGTGAATCAGACCACTCAATCACTATCGGGTTGTCTGATCCAAACTCTCTTCCACTGGACAACCTGACAAAGCATTTTTTCAGATTACTTTCTTTCTTAGTTGTTTATGTGTGGCTTTTGACCCAATCCCTTAACATTACAGTAGATGATGTATCTCTATATTCAGTTAAGGAGGTTTAGTACAGCCGCCGCACCTCTGAGCCAATCAGCATGTCTGCCTGCCACCTTTAGCGGAAACACATGGAGATGGCTGTCCTTCAGATAGGTCAGAGGAGGATTCACTCCTCACCTATCAGAGCCACTGAAATAATAGGTTGTTTGAAAGTCAATCCCAGGGAACTATTTACAAATCAAAGACCCAGGGCCACTAAAAGCAAATATATTTAGGATAATCAAATAGGCTTTTTTTACACACAGTGGTAGGCATGAAGAACAGGCTTCCCAGCTGTGCTTAAGGCCCAAACTCTGGATTCCTTCTAGAACTGGATAAGTTTTAGATTCTATTTGCCTCGGAACTACTGCATGAGCAACTAGGACCACATGATAGGATGCATCTCATTGACAGCCTTTCTTGTGTTTTACTGTTCTTAGCCTGGTTGCTGCAGTGTGGGAGCCTGAGAAAACCTTAGACTGCTACTTAGACAATCCCAGTCACAGCCGGCCAGTGACATAGCTTGGGCTTACCTGCAATCTGAGCAGTAGGACCCCTTTGGAAAAACCATATTGGCCACTTCTTTAAAGAGTCGCAGATGTGTGCAGAGCAACATAGTCTTGTTTTGAAATATACTGGTTTTAGCACTGTTTTACAATAGAGCCTGGCTGATGGTGAGAGAATGTATGTGTATCAAGGAATTTCTACACCCAGCAATATAGTTGGCAGGTAGGGCTCATGAACTATAGAGAGAGCGGAACTGTCACTGGGCTGTTATGTGTGAATAGCAGCTACCACTGTCTGCCCATCCCCTACCCCACCCCCTGCTGTCTCTCTCCCACATCTTGCCTTGTTTGCAGTGTCTTAATGATTTAATTACAGGCTGATCCCTGGAACTGTGCATTAACACAGCGGGGGTTGAGAGAGCGATGAGAGAGCATGGCTCCATACAGACACAGGCATTAATCCCACTGTCTGGGAATAGATCTGACTGTCTGTGTGTTTGGGCACTTGTGTATCTGTCTGTGCCTTTGGAGGGGGTGATGTAGCCCATATATTTTACTGGGACGACCCAAAGCCATTATGCATTGCTCCAGGTTGGGTGAGTTTGGAATCACACCTGCATTCATTTAAAAAATGTGAACAGATCATGCACTTCCAGCTGAAATTTTAGGACGATCATGTTTGTGAAACAGTGGAATAGGAATGTCATGGTATCAGGAATGTCTACAAGTGTCAGCCATGCTTAAGGATACCCTCATCATCAGCCCTCAAGCAGAAAGGGAGGGAGGAGTGGATAAAGTTCATATTAATTTTAATGCATGATAAGAATGGAAAAAGCCCATCTCTTTAAGGTTACGTTATTACTCCAGCAACACGGAGCAGATCCTGGAAGCAACAAGGCAGGACTATATCCTTACATCCTAGATGGGATGCTGGTTCATTGCATGACACACACAACACAGAATTTAGAGACACTGGCTTGTTTTTGTGAGGTAGGAGAAAAACCCAGGACCTGACCCACATGAATGTATGAGGAACATGCCAGCTTCACACAGAAGGTTCCCCAGTCTGGACTTGAACCCAAAAGGCATGAGGCAACAGCACTAATCATCAGCAGTGACACTTGTGGAATATTATTAGGTAAATGTACGTAAGCTACATAATACATTATTAATAGGAGTCTTATAGCCATGTGGTGCATGCAGCAAAAACCTAAAGCATTATGTGATGCAATAAAAGAAAATTACATCGCAACACCCAGGTTGTGCATGTAAGGATGTACAGCATAGCAAACATGCAGGGTTACAATATAAAAAAAATATAGGCAGAAGGTTTTGATTACATTAAATCTGGAAGATCAACTCACCTGGCAGTTGCAAACACTGTCATTAAAAAAAGATTCCCAGGGAATCTCCAAGCCATCACCGGGTTTTTGCATTTGAAGTGTGCTGATTGGCGGATAGTTTGGATTTCATCCGAGGCCTGGTGCCCTGAATCCGAGACCGTGAAGGTGTGTAGTGGGAGGTCTGGCGTGCTGCAGAGCCGGTGCTAAGTGCTTGAGGATGGCAAGGCGGGGAGGTGTCACAGTGTGTCGGCCATGGCTGAGGGTAATTTAAAGAGGAGCAGCAGTCGAGAGAACCGTGCACAGAACAGACTGCGCAGTGTGAAAACTGCAATCTGAAAATAAAAACAGAGTAACCCTCTCTATTAATGACTCTGTCACTCTAACTGGAGCACGAAGCTCTATCTAATAAACATTACCAGTATGTTCCACAACAATATTGAGATGCATTTCTATAGTATAACTTTTAATGAGCTCATTGCCTCTGTAGAATTCATGTGAAAGCCTTGAAAACGTATACATACGGTACAGTATTTGCAGCATACCTGTAAAGTGCTAAATAAGTTGTTTCATGCAGTTGACTCAGACTCCTATTATATAAAACTCTATATTTCGCCAAGAATGTTACCAGTGGGTGAAAAAATGTGTTCACTTTTTGCATTTAGAAACAAGGTCATCTTTTCTCACAGCTCTTTGGCTTTGTTTCAGCTGGAGAGACAAAATGCTTCCTTTTCATTCTGTTGTTTTTAAAGTAATTCAGCTCTTATCCATGTTCCCTGTGGGCTTCCACACTGCAAAATCTTATCACCCTAGCCTTTGCAACACTGTCTAAATGCATTTGTTAGTTTATATACTTGCCTTCTTTGCAGCCAAGCTGTGTATGGTGATTAATGTTCATTTGTTTGGCTTGGCTCTTGCACAGTGACCCCAGTGGGCTATCAACTTTACATACAGTACCAGTTAACAACTACAGTAAATAACTAAAAAATCTGATGTGAATGTGCTAAATTGTTCTGATCTTATTCAAAGCTTGACCTGTGTGAGCACTAAAAGATCTTTGTTGGTCATGGCTGTAAGTATAAACGGGCGTAATGAAATCTAACTCTTGCTGGGTATTGTCACTTCTTGTGACCTTTTCACAATGGGGGGGATGTTAGATTTCTATTTGATTGTTTTTGGAATATGGAGTTGCCAATTATTTTTATGTCCTCAGTGTTCGAACTGCAGATTCTGTTGTTAAGTAAATTGATTTACCTTTGTACTGTAACCCTTGGTGTACAAGAGATATACTGTATATGCACACCTCACATTTTGTGACACGTGTGCTATCAGACTGTCCACTTCTCTCACATATTATGAGTCCCTCAGCTCCTACAGCTGAAATCCGCATCAGCTGGAGCACTGATGCAGTTCTCGTCGATAACTCCTCCTTGATCACTGTTTTTCTCACAGCTGACTAAATCCTAACTAAATAGAACAGAATCTTGACATCTGTGAATTATCATCTCAACGTGGTCTTGTTTCTGTATTTAATGAACTCTTCTGGTTGTGTTAGCGGTGTGGGGAATGACAGGCTGGTGATTACTTTACAGGCTTTTTATTGACAGTTTTCATTACAGTGGGGCATGATAATGATACAACATGCAGAATCCTGCTGGATGCAGAGGAGGATACGTCTTATTAATTTTAACTGATTACTATAAGTTTGTGATTCAAGTCCTTTTCATTAGCTTGAAGCCAAAGCATTAGTACTTTAATTATCATAAAAGGTAGGTGACTTACTGTATGTATTTAACCACACATACTGTACAGTAGTACATACTGTAGGACATGATGCAACAGTAAAGGGATGGACTTGGTTAGGTGCGAATTTGGCTATATGTGACAGTTCTGTACACTTAATGTTGAGACCCTGATATACTGAAGTGCTATTAGCAAATTGTCTTCTGTCACTAGTCCATTAATGATGTTTCCCAGATTAAATGCAGGTAGTCTCTGGACTATAGGGCTCTCCCTATGTTCGGAGTGGAACCTTTGTATGTTCCAAAGCAGTTTAGCTTAGAATGGTTTAGAGATGTGGGGATTTCAAGATGGCAGCATGGTTGCACAGTGGTTAGAATTGCTGCCATGTGGTGTTGGGGCCCTTGGTTCAAGTCCTGGGGTGCTATCTGTGTGGAGTTTGTATGTTCTCCTAGTGTTCACATGGGTCACTCTGGGTGCTCCGGTTTCCTCCCACAGTCCAAAGACAGACTGGGAAAACTGGCTCTGGTGTGAGTGTCTGTGTGTCTGCCCTGTGATGGACAGCTGTAATATCCGGGGTGCATGCTGAACTTTCTCCCATTGCTTGCCAGAATAGACTCCGGTTCCATCACAACCCGGAATTAGAAGAAGAGGTTAGAAAATGAATGGATGGGGTGTAAAGATGTGGAATGAGAGGAGGTCCTCATGGTACCATAGGCAAGTCAGGCACAGGCGTCATCACTGACACCTTCACAACTAATGATTGTACAGGCGGAAACAGGTGCATTTCTTCATAAAGGAATGGAGATTCTGAATCCTCCAGGCACTCAGGCTGTATCAGACCTTTATTGCTCCCTTCATCTACTCACCTTTGACCCAGATACAGACAGAAATCTCGAGAGGAACAATGAAAAGTTCTGTTATTTGGTGATCACCAAATTTTAGAGGTCAGTTTTTAGTTCCAAGTATTTTCTTTTACCCACAATGAGAGAGCCCTAAAGGAATATGATATTTTTTAGATCAATTTGGTAAGTATGGCCTCATAAAGGCAAGAACAAACGAGCCGGTGTCAAACCTCTGACCAGCAGCTTGGTAGGAGCTGGCGAATCCCCACTCTCCCATGACTGACAGCCTGTCTCTCTTCCTTCCTCAGCTCTGAGCCGCTCTGCCATGCCCTTTGGGCTGATGCGGCGCGAGCTGGCCTGCGAGGGGTACCCCATTGAGCTGCGCTGCCCGGGCAGCGACGTCATTATGATCGAGACCGCCAACTATGGCCGAACTGACGACAAGATCTGCGATGCTGACCCCTTCCAGATGGAGAATGTACAGTGCTACCTGCCTGACGCCTTCAAGATTATGTCTCAGAGGTAAGATGGAGGCACAACACCTCTGACTGGGGTATTTCATCCTTGTGATCTTATTTTGAGACACTTGGATTTAACACAATTTAGTATTTAGACAAGGAGCCAAAAGATTGGCAGTACTGGAACAGATCTAACTGCTATGGAATCTTTATTTCCATCCCATTACTGGATTGTTCATTTTTAACAGCTCAGTCTTGTCAGCCTCTATGCATTTTTGTGGGGTTGTACAAAATATGGTTACAAACGAGGAGACCTGCCCTGCAGGTTCTACAGGAGTCAGCAAAAGGTGAAGGAGATGCTGCCAAAATGAAGTCTGGGGTCACAACTGGGGTCTCAGGGTTAAGCCCAGAATGAAGAACAGTGGTTCCAGCAGAACTGAAAATAAAATTAGGGGACAGTTTTCTTGTCCTGCTCCATCTTGCTTTCATTGTCATATATTGTACATTTTTGTATGTAGTCCTGATGTACACAAACAACCATGAAAACCCCAAAAGACAAATAAGTAAGTTTTCTTTCTGAAACCGTAAAAATGGCTTCAAGCAGTTATAGCAACTGCATACATGGCATGCCCCACAGATCTAACTGCTTGTATTAAATTCTTACCACAAGTTGCTTTTTTAATTTTGTCAAGTTAATTTGAAATGAGTATGATCATCAGTGACACAGATATGTAGATTTAAAAAAAAAACATTGGCACTGACTCTTTTGCAGTTCACTATCAGAGCTTGTCTGTACCGTTAATATGGAGTTTTTTGAGAATTAACATTTACAAGCCTTGTTTATAGGGAGCACAGGCTAAACATTGCTCTTATCACGTTAAAAACCTGCTAATTGCAATTTGTCTTTCAAATCTGCAGTAGCCAGACTGGGTCCACCCATGGTCAGCGAAGAAATTAGTCCACGTCAAAAGCACAGCGAAAAATGTGGTTAATTAAGATTGTCCCAAGATGCCTTTTATCACTAATCTGCCGAAAAGGGGAAAGGCTTGAAATCTTCTCATGTTGGGAGATTATTTGGAAATCGTAATTATAGGGACCTCCCAGTAAGAATCTGTTGTCAATTCTGGAAATGGCATGCGGACTCAGGGCGATCACAAGATGAGAGGCTGACTCATTTACTCTTAATGCCTGGATTTCTAACCTTCTTTAATCTAGAAATAGGATCATATACTGTATATGCATTTTGTTCCAGGATAACATATTTGAATTTATATAATGGTGATTCATGAGATACAAAATGCAGACAAAGGCTATAAATTCATTCATTAATTGCAGCTAAAAATAGAAGGGAATATGTTCACAAACATTTTGTTCTCCTAGCAATTATAAGTATTTAAACTTTATGATTGACCTTGGGAGAGCAACTATTTTTTATAAAGCAGAGGAAAAGACTGGGATAGATCTTCAAATGGTGGTGTCCCTGAACCCTACTTATCAGCTGCTATTTATGAAATATCCAGGATGGAAAAAATAATTGGAGAGGGAACTGTGACCATACAGAGAGGCCTTAGCTGAGAAATTGAAGTTTTGTGATGATTAAAGACCTGCACCAAATATTTGGCACTAGAATTCTTTGAGATTGGCTTTCTGATACCCACATCAGGGGACAAACATGGCTACCCATTCCTCCAAACTAAAGATCAATCCAGTATTGCTTACTGATCTGAACACTACTGAAGATCGAAGGGCTGCTGCTGAGCACTGGCTTCTTTAGTTACTGTCTGACACGCCTCTGGGTGTATTGGTTAATTTCACATTAAGATGGTGGAATGTGATTGAAATTAGGGGTGGATTAATGAGCATTTTTTTTATATGTTACTGAATTTTATATGTTCACAAAAAATGTATTCAGTGCATCTTAAAATACAAAAAAATGCATAACTGCATGCAACAGACCCATGCGCACAAAAACAAACAAAAAACTGTATATTTGTGCATCTATTTGTCAATTGATTGATGGATGCTAATTATGGGAAGCAATATTAATTAGCTCTCACTGGTTCCCAACACTGAAAGGTAGAAACATTTAATTAGACTTTTAATTACACTTTGCATATACTGTACAAAGTTACGGTCAGCAGCCAAGGACAGCTATTTTGCCCATATCAGGCTTCATCTGAATGGCATAGCTAACTTTTCCCAGTGAAAGGCATTTCTGTGGATCTAACAAAAAAAAACTTTTGGGGTTATTGTGCATTTTAAAATTGTAACGATGTTCCTAAATAGACAGACTTAGGGAGAAACAGTTAGAAGAATGGAAAGTTAGATATTTAAGTTTACCTAGTAAAACAGTTGACATACAGTAGTTTTGATCTTTAAAGATCTACAGGCAGTTGAGCTCAGCAGGTTTGGCACACAGTCAGAAGGCTACAGTGGCTTATGTTGTCTTTCCAGTTCTGATTTTAATAGGCCCTCTTTTCCCTTAGAAAGGTAGGAGCAGTCTTGGCACTGAAGACAAGGTACAGATGATTTTTCTTGTCATGTAAGGAAGAAAAATAAAACTAAACACTCCAGACATTCGGCTTAATCCCGAGATCTGCTCTGCCTGAGTATTATAGCAACTGCAATCAATATGTTGTCTGTCTCTATCTACTGCTGTACTCAACAGTAATAACTATACCCCCAATAGCTCAATATGCTGTAGCAGTATGCACAAATTTCAGCACCGCCTGTCTGCTTTACTCAAAACTGGAGAGCTGTATTGTGTCACCATATAAAATGGCACTTTCTTTAAGCATATATTGCATGTGTGACCTAAGAATGTGTCAAAAATCAAAAGCTCCTAGCAAATTACATTACATAACAAGTAAGAGAGAAGCTTTTATGTGCGCCTGCATATACAGCCCTTTTATCCAAAAGTGCATTATATGTAGATGGGGTCCACATCATCCAGTAAAGTTCAGCCCCCACCTGGGTGACACAAGGCAGCCGTTCGGCACCAGCAGCCTCACTGCACAGCAGAGCAGGGGGAGGAGTAAGAAGTTTTGAAGTTGAGGCCAGATTGATGAGGCCCAGAGTAGAGTTTAATCAGGACACTGCGGTTAATGGCCCTGCTCTTAAGAACAGTGCTCTGGCAACTTTAATGACTAAGTAGTGAGAAAGTAAACTCAGTTTAGCATTTCATTTCACGGATTACACCACGTATGCCACCATGACCCCAATTACCATACTACTGTAGGTCATCAGTTCATCCATTTTTAGTCCAATCTTCATGGTGAGGGTAGGGGCCAAACAGGGGCTTGTGTCAGAAATTCTGGTCTAAAGGGACCAGCTCCACCTACTGGTCCTCCAGCACTATTTCTAACAGCCGACTGGTTATCATTCTCCCCATCCCAGTACTGACCAGACCCAGCCTTCATTAATTTTCCAAGACCTGATGAGAGATGCTCCTTTTCCAATATCACCCTGCCTTACCCTTTCATTTTCAGCCAATACATTTTTCATTATCAATCAATGCAGACTAGGATCAAGCTCTCTTCTTCCAAAATCCTTTTACAACAACCTTTAGCTTAAAGGTGAAATTGCCGTTATTGTTATTTAGCATTTTTAAATGCACGCCTGCTCAAGTGAGTTTGGAGTGCTGTTTAATATTATTAATGTTGTCCACATAGTAAAATAAAAATTGTAAGATTAGCACATACATAAAAAGCTAATTTAGAAACACAAACTTCTATAAACCATAGGAGGCACTGTCTTCCCCAAGCAAATCAGACAATGTCAATTGCTTACTAGTGCAAATTTACCTTTTCTGATGGAATGTGACTGCAGTGCTCCCACAATTTTAAATTCTCTAGAATGACCTTCCTTGAATCTATAGTTCAAGGCAGTGGCAAAACTAATACGCTTGATCAGCCCTGGCTAAATTGCCAGTGTGTGTAGATTTTATAGGGATCAATACATTTAATATTGCTTGATTCTAATAGTCTATTTAATGTTTGAAGTTGAACATAAAAAGCAAACAGCCAAAGAAAAAAATTAAACAAGTAATTAAGTTGACAGATCGTTCTCTAAAAGCGGAGCAGTTAGCTTTTATTTATGAATCTGGTGTTTGCTATTGATCTGCGAGCCAGGCGGTATGAATTCTTTCTGTTTCACCTGGTTTGAGCTTCTGGACGTGAGGGAACTCACTGATCAAAATGTAATGAAGTTTGCTCAGTAGTAAGTCAAAAGTTTGCTCAGTGGTAAGTCAAAGTACAGCCTTGCTATGTTTGCTTTTAGAAGTGCCCGAAAAGAGAAGGCTCTGAGGAAATGCTCTCTGCAAAGCACAGCCCGACTCCCAATTCACGTACTTCTGGTTCAATGGGGAGATTGGAATTTGTGGAAGTTAATGTGTATAAGCGTGGATACTAAACATAGTACTGTACAGTATGTGTCATGTAGAAATCTTTATTTTTAAATTGGTTAATTTGCCAGAAAGGCATCCATAACCATTCGCCAGAGAAATCACTGACAAGTGAGTACAGCCAAACAGTGTTTATTCAGCTCACAGACTTCAGTGAATAATTTTTTTTCAAATACAGGGTGGTGGTGCTTATGATAACTACTACACAGGAAGTGTGCATCAGTTTAACTGGATGTACAGTATGTTGCAGCCCTGTTTGGAATTATCACAGCCAGTTACATTTTTGAGTGGCCCAGTAATCTGCAATTTAGTAAGGAGACATGGACTGGCATGTGTATGTGAAGTCAGGAATTGTGTGTTCATCTACACTATATGACTGTTCATACCGTATGTGTGTGTGTGTGCCATACTAAGATAGATAGCTTTTTAATTCTTGTATTCCTTGGCGCCACAAGTTCTTCCAAGGCCAGCACTTAGCCCGGGAATCCTTGAAGAGAAAATCAATGATGCTTCAGCCCCCTAGCATCAATCAGTGTGAGTGACGAGGAGAGGCGAGCAGTTGGCCCAGCATTCAGTGCAGACCACACAGAAAGAAAAGAGAACTGCCTACAGGCACAGAACTCAGGACTTGACTTTTCTTTTTTGTGATATACTATAGAGGCAGAATCACTGGGCCACATTGTAAATGCACCATTTTTAAGATATTATTCAGGCTGACCTTTATAAAAGTGTCTTGGTATTTTTTGCACTTTAATTGTGATTATAGATTACTTTTACTGTGGTTTACTGTAGTTTGAGCATACTTTCTCTGGTTTACTACACTGGGACATGGTAATCCTGCAGAATACCAACACAGATGTTGATTGTAGTACACCATAGTCTATTTGGGGGCTTTATAGTAAGGCAAAACAAAGGGATGTTAAACCCAAGAAAGGCATGGTCTATCCATAAATCCATCTAAGCCTATCCCAGCAAGGATATGGGCACAAAGCAGGATACACCCTGGATAGGAAGCAAATTCATCACAGGGGACACAGACACGATCATGCCAGGGCCAATTTTCCCAAAAACCAGTTAACCTTCAGTTAACTGTGGGAGGAAACTGGTGCATTTGGGGGAAAACTATACCAACATGGGGAGAACATACAAACTCCACACAGATAGCATCCAAGGTCTGGAAGTGAAGGCAGGGTCCAAGCATTGTCAATTAAAGGCAAAATGGCAGCATACTGTATAAGGACATTCCTACTCTCACCACATCTTATCTGACAAGAAAAACAATCTGTGATGTACAGTATAGCATAGTAATTAGAAATGGACCTAAATTAAGAAAAAACAATGACATGCATTTTAAAACTCTCTTCACACCTGAAGATGGCTCCACAGCCGAAATGTTGTGTTTTCTTTCTTCTCTTTTCAGCATGGAATAAACATATTACTTGTTCCTTTGCTAAATATTATTAAATCTAACTGGGTAATATGGCAACATATGCTTAAAGTAGCCAGTTCAACCACAAATTTAATAAAGCTCGTATGGAAGCATTCATATTCATAAATACTTGTCCGTTTGGGGGAGTTCTTGCAGTGTGTTGAAATGAGATTAAAGTAAAAAAGAAATGAGTGATTGAGGTAGGCTTTTTGCATTGATTTCGCTCTTCATTATTTGTATTCGCAACCTAACGCAAAAGACTTTAATCAAAAGTAAACTGCTTTGTTGTTTTAGGGCGAACACATAGCACAAAAACCCGAGTGTGTTGAATATCCTCTCTTGCCAGGAGAAGTAGTTTCTTTTTCTGCAGCCGTCCAACTCCAGGATTAATCAATCGAACGTCTCGCAGGTTTGCTTCAGTTCTAAGCACTAATTATCTCGGTCAGGGTTGCTCAGACCCCCTTTCCAGAAAACACCGGCGCTCTAATTGCAAAATCATTTCATGCGGCTCCAACGCTGAAACCACGAGCATTCAGTCGTAGGCAGGCTGTGGAGCGCTACTGCTAAAGCCGTCTGTCAGCTGTCGAGAATACGCGCAGTGTACTGTAGATCGCTGACAGTTTGCCGAGTCGCAAAGAATGAAAGATCACATAGCAAGAATGATATGAGGAGACTGGAGCTGTTTTTTTTTTGGAACAGGAGAGAGGTACAGTAATATCCATAACAGGAACATGCCAGGCTTGAGCGTGCTAGCGACGTGACTGCAAATGTGCTGTCTTGTAGGAGGCCTGGTGCTAAGAGCTACCTAAACTAGCCCGTACCGTCGAGGATTGCGACTGGCAGCCACAGCCGAACCTGCTTAGCACTAATTGCTCCTGTTGGGCTTTGCCAAGGCAGGCGCAGAGTGGGAAGGGTAGCGTGGCCAGAGTGGCAGAGATGCCCAAAGGCGTCGGGTGATGATGTCATTGTCCCGCCCCCCGAGGATCTCTCATGTCAAGGGAATGAGTTGAGGGTGTGGCAGAGTTTTACTGTGTCTCTAATATAGATGTCTAGATTAATGCATTAGACTTAGAGCAGTCAATCACGGTGGATTATGTATACACAGCGTGCTCTGAGGGCATGCTCCCCCTCACCTCCCCCAGCTTTGATCACCCCATTTGCATGGCAGTGTCTTACAGATTTGCCATGCCTGCAATCGGAATTTACCGTGAGGGTTCTGTTGCAAACATATTTTTATATATATCTCCGTTGTCTTCTGTGATTTCAAATCTAATTTCATGGGTGTCCTGCTGTGCAGATTGTCTCTGCTGTGCATGCTGGTTGTATTTAAACTTCTTGCCCATCTGTCTCTGCACATCTTCTGAAATCCTCCAGGATGGATGAAGGGGGAAGGGAAAATGGTGTTGCCCAGTACTCTGAAGCTCAGTGTTATGAGCTGACATTTTTTCCCCCACTTCAGTTCCTTGGTCTTTTGGTAGACTCACTGTACAAAACCCAGAATGTTTAACCTGCAGAAAATGAAACAAGACTCCCATTGCATAGTGACTGAATCCACTCCACACTTTTCACATGACATGGACAACCCAAAGGTTCTGTTTCCATGAGATCATTTTAGTTTAAATGTATTTTGTACTCCTTTTAAACAGGAGTCCTTCACACTTTACTGTAGCAAGAACACAGGCCAGTCATTCATGCTGTACTTTCACTAACCTCTCCTCCCACACCAGTGCAATTTAGCTCGCTTGTGTTGTGAACCCCTACCAGACAATACAGGTTTGCCCTCCTGGTTATGCTGCAGGTTCGTTAGCAGGGGAGCGAATTAATTGATTTTTTTGTGTTCTCCCCATGGATCAGAATCGAGCTGGGAGCCAGGCAAGCCTTTGAATATCTCAATTTTTCGTGGAGGGTGGGGGCATATTTCTTTTATTTCTTTTCCCTTTTCTCCTTTTCTTTTGTTCTTATAAGACGGGCAAAAGAGGAAGGTAGCTCGAGGCTGTCAGTGGGAAGCGCATCTCTCTTCTTTCACATAGCGTGCTCGTGTCTGTCTCTCCGGGCTCCAGCAGCGCGGCTACAAAGGCGATGTGGAAGCCGCCAGTCTGGGAATATGGCTCAGCTTGTGTCTCTTCCGTGTTTTTGTGTCCCAGAATCGAGCACGGCTGGCTCACGACCTGACTGACAGTCGTGAAACGCAATCCAATTAAGCGGACTGGCAGTTTCAATTTGCGTTTTTTTTTTATTATTCGGCACGATTCAGTGATTTTCTCTCACTGTATTTGCTTTCATCGCAGCTGTGCTATAATGCAGACGAGCTTGGCGTATTGACTTGTTAGAAATCCTTTGTGAAGCAGAGACGCTGCTCAAAAGTAAATGTGTTGCGGCTTCTTCAATCTCCTAGAGCACCTAAAATTTAGATCTGCTAAACTGAGCAGCGAAAAGGTCCACACCAAGCATTTACTTGAGTGTTCTCGACGGACAGGGGCTTGTTTTTTCGGTTAATACGCGCTTCGCTGTCTCCGGTGAATACAGCAGCTCAGCGCAGCGGCGGGGCAGACGCATAACATTTAGGAAGTGAGCTCGTATTTCTCAGTGTCTCGGAGACTGAGATGATTCCTGACGAAAAGAGTGAACTAAGGCTGTAACCGTTAATGTTAGAAATACAAAACTAATTGGAATTGCATAAAATAGGATTTTTTGTCGGGACTGTCCTCAAAGCAGCAACGTACTGTACGAATGTGTGAGACGAGCTGTAACACACGAGCTTTATCGACCCCTTCTCCCCTCTCCCTCTTTCTCCTCTCTGATCTCTTCTCATTTCCTTCTCCTCTCTCTCCCAGCAGGGCAGGTCGGAGAAAAGGTGATCTCTGGGGGTCGGCAGTGTGTCTCTCAGGCAGTGTTGACAGGGTTTCAGTCGTGGAGTGCCTGCAGTGTCTCTCCTCTCCCACTGTGACTCCTACCTGCTTCCCTTCCGTTAATCAACACCTATCTCCTGCTGCAAAACACCGCCACACTGTGACCGAGTATGTGTGTGCGTGTTAACATTGCAGACAAGTGGGAGTTAGTGCACACAGTGCTGGCGCGTTGGTTACCCACGGTGTGCGCTGTGGCAGTTATGTCCAGTCTCCACAACTTCCCTCTTCTGACAGATCGAATCGCCTCGCAGTTAGTATGGTTGGTTTGATTTGACAATAGTGTGAATGATATGCATCTATGATCATCGGCAACTGCGAAATCGCTAAATATAAAAGGGGAATTATAAAGGAAAATTTAAAAAAGCACAGGAAGATGAAAATATGGCTTTTTTTTGCGTACATCAGGTTTTTATTTCCTTTATAAAGGAGATTCTTGCGCAGATGAACATTGTTTTTTCACAGTATTTTTTCTGAAATGCTAAATATATTTGTTGATTCATCTTGAGACATCAGTCTTAGGTCCTCTTGTTATAAAGCTGTCATGGGAAGTATGTAATTGGTTCTGTGTGTGTGTGCGTCTGATTTGCTGCACGGTCTGTCTTTTTTTCTCTAATTAAGGCAGTGCCAGCCTAGAGGAAAAAGATATCAAATTCACATAATAGAATTATGGTACAACAACTGTGGTTGTGCTCAGTTCCCTGGATTGAAGACTAATTCAGTTTGAATGCTTCAATCCTTCACCTTTCGCAGGCAGAACTCAGTGGTGTGTGACTGAAGAACATTCATAACATGGTGATGGTGTGTTGGGTGTGATTTTATTGTAAAAAAGAACTCTAAGCATGCATTGACTGTAGTTTGCTAAGGAGGTGTCTTTTTGACTGTGCTGAATGCATTGTTGTTCTCCTGTTCCGGGAACCACCAGTACCCTTTAGCATTAAGACTGCAGCACATCAGGGCCAGCATCAAGGAAAACGAACAGTTCAGCTCTTAGAAGCATAGGAACACTTGTCCACTATGTTGAATCCTGCTCACATTGTAAAACAATCCTTCCCCTCTCATTGCACAAAGACCCAGTGTGTCCTGAAATCAGATCACTCCTCCAATACAATATGGTTTCATTTTTGAGTTAACAAAACACATAACTCTTATTTGTCCTCAACACACCTTTGCTGTCCAAACGTCAGTTTCCTCCTGGCATGATCTAATCTTTAGGCAACTGTTTTAATAACAACATTATCCTCTTGGCACTTTCCAGGTGATGATAGTGGGTGGGTTGAAGCCATTATATTTTCATCTGTGAATTCACACTCTGCAAATAAGGGATTGATTGGGTTCCAGGCTGCAATTTGGTTTTGAAAAAAATTCTGGTAAAGGTTTGTCAAAAATACATTGGCTTTGACAAACTCGTTAAAGGAAGTTGGATATTTTTTCTACTCTGCAGTTCGTGCACATAATGGTCATCTCAGAGCTCTTTCTTGGCTAGTGATATTATTGTCTTTTAACCACTTCTTTGCAGAGTTCCCTTTAAACTATGGCTTCACATCCCAGTCAGAAACAGCCAAGTGAACATGCGTTGTCCTTCAATGGGCTTTTCTCAGCTTCATGATATTGGAAAATCAAAGGACCTGAAATATCCAAAACCTGAATAGTTCAACCAGCACTGACACTTGGGTAGAGCACAGGTTGACCCCTGTGAAGAAAGTACCACTGATCTGATGTGGTTATGTTGCCACATGTAAATAAGATTCCCCAAAGAAACTGGCATTTATTGTCATTTCAGCTGTGCTGACTGGGTTTAAGTCAGCTTTTATATCTTCACGTTGCATTTCCTGGTTTTGTGACTTTTTTCTTATTTTTATGACACAGGGAAACTGTATGGCACAAAACAAAACCCCCCAAAAAACATAAATTGGAGCAAAATAACCTGAGCCCCCTACCACCAATCCTCAATCAGCCTGTTACTCAGACCTTGATCCCACTGAAACCACCAATACCCAATCCACTCTCTCAAACCTTCACCCCACACCATCCCTGAGCCCCCTATCAGGATTCCTCTCTTAGTCAAACATTGAATTCAGCCCTCCACTCCCAATCTCCTCTGCCTCCAATCCCTGCTTACCCCTTTAAAATAATTGTTTGAATGAGAGATAAGATCATAAAATAACCCAGAATCATAAGTGACACTATATGACCCCATACAACAGCAAAATCATGGTTGAATGGCAATTGAGAATTTCTAACAAAATGACATTTGAAAAAGTAAGCCATCGGTGTTGCCAAAAGAGTGTGACTGGGGTCTTGTTTTGTTTTAATATAGTCAGCCAACAAAATCTCTTTGTGCAAAAGGAAGTTGAATTATACAGTATATTATTAGGGAGAAGCATTGAAGACTTCAGTGGACATTCTAAGCTTAATGGCGCCTCCTGAGACTTACTGGGCACCTCTGAATCTGCAGAGTCATCAGTGAGATAGTCATCACTCCTCCCATTTCAGCTGATTCGCTTGTAGGCACCGCTGGACTCACAGGCTTAAAAACACGTACAGTTCTCATGTCCTGTGTGCTGCTACAAGGATTGTAATTCTGATCTGAATAGGCTAACAACTGGCCAGATTACCCTTTCCAAATCTCAGAGACATGAAAACAGTTGATGGAATTGTCGATTCCAAAGTAAAACAGTTTCTCTTTCCTTTTTGATAATGCAACCAACCGAATGGAAATAAAATTGATCACCAAATGAGTAATGATACCCATGATTAACCAGATTAAACCTCCAGTTATCAGGCAGTTTTGTTTTGGAGGGATTCAATGACAGGTAAAAAAAACTTTGAAAAACTGTAAAACTGAAGCAGTTAGAGCTACATTATCAAGTAATAAAGAAAAGACCTTCATGTTTGACATTTCCACCCACAGAAAACCTCACTCTATAATATACTGTATTCACAGAATAAATGATCTTTTTCTTCTCTTTTAACCTCTTCTGCTACTTAAACCCTACAAGCCTCCAGAGGCTGTTTCCACCTGAAAGGATGTGCCCTTAACATCTTACATTATCTAGGAAAATACAAACAGTAGTTAAGGGCTTGAATTAAGGTAAACAAATGCAGGTAGAGGAGAGGTCAGTGCAGAATTCCTCTACTGCCCACACTGTGAATTGTGTTTCCACTGGGCTGTAAAACGCATTGCTCCATCTGTGAAAGTTCCCCCGCCTTACAGAATCACCCTGGTGATTTTCTTCTGGTCTTAGAAGTCCAACATAATTTCCTAAACACTCTGTTTCAACCTCAATGCTTTTCCATTGCATTTGTAAAGACATTTGATAGCACGTGGAAGACAATTTGCAAAAAAATAATATATGTTTTTAGACATTGCATAACAGTGTTAAGGAAACTCCAGGGGGCCCATTACCATGTGTTAATTACTCTGTTTAAGAGCATGCCTAATAGCTCCTTTAGGGGTATGATTAAGACATGATGATTCAGCCCCTGTTGTGTCTTAAAGGATAAGAATGCAGTGCAGTATGAGAACAAAAGAAAATAAGAAAAGCTACGGAAGAGAGGAGGTCATTCAGACCACCTTCCTGTTTGTTTGCTGTAACTGATCCAAAGATCATTATATAAGAGAAAGTACGCTTTATAGATTAAGTTTTGTATAACCAGCAGCCAGCAGCCATATCACTCTGCAACTCACAACTGGCAACCCACTGAAGCTAAACAGGTGTGAGCCTGATCAGTACCTGGATGGGAGACCTCCTGGGAAAACTAAGGTTGCTGCTGGAAGAGGTGTTAGTGGGGCCAGCAGGGGGTGCTCACCCTGTGGTCCATGTGGGCCCTAATGCCCTAGTATAGTGACGGGGACACTGTACTGTGAACAGGTGCCATCCTTCGGATGAGACGTAAAACTGAGGTCCTGACTCTCTGTGGTCATTAAAAATTTTCGTTTCTCGAAAAGAGTAGGGGTGTGACCTACTAACTGTGATCAAATTTCCCATTGGCCCTTACCAATCATGGCCTCCTAATAATCCCCATCTATGAATTGGCTTCATTACTCTGCTCTCCTCCCCACTGATAGCTGATGTGTGGTGAGCGTTCTGGTGCACTATGGCTGCCGTCGCATCATTCAGATGGGGCTACACATTGGTGGTGGGGAAGAGCAGTCCCCATTACCTGTAAAGTGCTTTGAGTGGAGTGTCCAGAAAAGCGCTATATAACTGTAAGCAATTATTATTATTATTAATTATAAATCTTAGTTGTTACCTCATACAGTGTTGTTTTGACATGCTACAGTGTCTTTGGAGGTCAGACAACAAATCACAAAGTGTCACAGTGCTTGTAGGTGTAAGCAGAGCTTGTGATGCCATTATAGAGTTTTAAACATGTGGTGTACACTGTGGCTCATCATCCTTTTTGTTTCATTTCCTCTTCTCCGCTGTAGTTTCCAGGCAGCTATGGGCTTATTGAGACTGGTTTGTGCTGATGTTTATCTCAGGTTTGTTTTGTAGAGAAATACTAACACCTGTCCCTGCAGCAAAGTTAGTCTGTAAATCTCCTCTAGATCATCGCCAGTCACACAGAGAAATTATTCTGAGGGACTTGACATTGGTGCTGAAGAGTTTGGGCTTTCTTCCTCAATAGCTTGGGCACTTCTGTTGTCAACAGTACTGGTTTCACAAACTCCCCTCAGTCTTACACACAACAGTGGGGGAAACCTGAGGCTGGGTTGCAGTGTGTCAATACTGTAGGTGTTCCTAGCTGAAACTTTGAGATTTCTGTACTCTTGTCAGGTGAGATTTCCATCCCTGGAGTCACAGTGTGATATATTTATGGAGGCCTTGAGGCAGTGTGACATTTTACAAAACACACTAATCTGAAGATAACATGCAGACTCCACACAGAAGGCATATCAGCCACATTTCAAGCCCGGGGAACAAAGAACTCTGGGGCTGGAGTGTTCTCAAAACAGTTCAATACATATATAAAACTACATTCACTGCCTGCATGTACTGTTTCGGCCACTGTGTCACTGGTGGCTTTCTTGACAATAATACAATGGCATTATACCAGCAATCCATACAATAATAACAATAAACTTTATTTTATATAGCACCTTTAAAGGTGGATTCTCAAAGTGCTTTACAGGATGACAACAACAATAAATAAGAAGAATACACAAGATAAAACACAATTACAATATATAGAGAAGACTGTGGATGGTGGTACTAGGAAAAGCAGAGGGGTGAAGAATGGAAACAGTTAAGTAAAGGCTTTTCTGAAGAAGAGGGTTTTGAGTCTGGATTTGAAGGAGTTTAGAGAAGGTGACTCTCTGATATCCTTGGGGAGAGAGTTTCAGAGCTTGGGGGCATGACAGGAGAAGGCCCTGTCACCCATACAATGTAGACGGGCTTGGGGGACAGTAAGGAGAGCAGAATTAGAAGAGCAAAGGTTGCGAGGTGGGGAGTAGGGTGATAATAGTTCAGACAGGTACTAAGGTACCAAGCCATGCAGAGCCTTATAGGTGAGCATGAGGATTTTAAAGTCTACACAGAATTTGACCGGAAGGCAGTGCAAGGACTCCAGGATAGGAGTGATGTGATCACTTGCACTAGACCTGGTCAGGATTCTGGCTGCTGAATTTTGGACATACTGCAGTTTGTTCAGAGTAGATTTAGATACCCCAGCGAATAGAGCATTACAGTAGTCAATTCAAAATAATACAAATGTGTTGATCAGCTTTTCAGCCACAGTTGAAGAGAGCATAGGGTGTAGTCTAGCAATATTTCTAAGGTGAAAAAAAGATATTTTGACAGTATGCTGCACATGGGGGTCGAATGTTAAGCCAGAATTGAATGTAACCCCAAGGTTTTTCAATTTTGATTGAAGCTCAAATACAGAACCATCTACATATAGGGTTACAGGACTGGCTTTAAGAAGTTGATGGGGGGTGCCAATGAGGATTACTTCAGTCTTGTTGCAGTTAAGATGAAGGAAGTTTTGAGTCATTCAAATTTTTATGTCAGAGATGCAATTAGATAGAATAGAGACAGCCACATCAGTGTCAGGTTTGGTATGGATGTATATTTGAGTATCGTCAGCGTAAAAATGAAAGCTGAGGCCATGTGATCTTAAAAGCTGACCAAGTGGGAACATGTAAATGCTGAAGAGCAAGGGGCCCGGTATTGAGCTCTGAGGAACACCAGACTTAACAAGACCAGTTTCAGACCTGTACCCATTAAGAGAGACAAAGTGACAGCGATCAGTGAGGTAAGATTTGAACCATTTGAGAGCAGTGTCAGAAACTCCAAACACTGTGTCAAGATGAGAAAGTAAGATGTTATGGTCAACAGTGTCAAAAGCAGCACTGAGATCAAGAAGGATGAGTATAGAAAGAGAACCAGAATCAGAAGCTATTAGAAGATCGTTAATGACTTTGACCAGGGCAGTTTCTGTGCTGTGAAGTTGACAGAAGCCAGGTTGAAGGGGTTTGAAAAGGTTGTTTGTCATGAGGTGGTTATGTAACTGAAGTGTGACAGCACATTCTAGAATTTTAGCAAGAAAGGGTAAGTTGGAGATGGGGCAAAAATTGTTAAGATTGTCAAGAGCCATGTTGGGCTTTTTTGGCACGGGGGTAATGGCAGCAGTTTTACCATTTTTAATACAGTTTTATACAGAACTTTTTTATCCAATTCAAGGTTATAGGGGAGCTGGAGCCTATGCTAGCGAGCAATGGCTGTTAAGCAGAAAACACACTGGATGGGAAGTCTCTCTATCAAGGGTCACATGCATACACAAATATGCACACTAACACACTATGGAGAGCAATCTGGGGTATGCGAAAAGACAAATTCCTAATGCAAGAAATTGTATACGGCTAATAAAGTGATCTTATAACACCAAGGCCAATTTTCCCAGAAGCCAAATAACCTACAGGTACTAAATGTCCTTGGACTGTGAGAATAAACCTCTGCTAATAATATAAACAATCAATACATGCACTCACTGGTTCCCTAGTTAAATATTAGGAACACCTGGGGTATAGTAGGTAATTAACTTGACCCCCAAAGTGACAGACAAATTGTAGAAGACATGAGGAGGAAGAAACAGGTTTCCCTGGGAATCTCCAGATTCCAGCCATACTCTAAACCTCTGACAAGACATATTGTGGAGAGTTTGGAAATACATACCACTACCAGTTCAGATAGTTCTTACTGGTGGCTTATGGAAATGGTCTCATTCACCATCATTCATGATGGTCTCATTCACAAAGGGATTCCTACTCTTTAGTTATGTTATTACACACATTTTCAGCTGCTAGACCTCAATTAACATTGGATAAACTTGGAAAAGAAGCCATTAATTACAAGAAAATATCCCCAGTGTTTAATTCTTTCATTTGCAAACTCAGGGGTTTTGGTGAGACTTCCATCTGTCATTAATGATGGGGAAAAGTGATAGCCTGACTGGTGTTACGCCACGAAGTCAAGAAGCTTAATTAATGAATGAGATGAATTCTATTTGCAGTACGTAACCTGAAGTAGATCAAGTCAGATTAAGAAATATAAACTACGGTATTCTGTTACACAAGCACTCGAAAACATGGGAGCGAATCTTTCAGATCGATTAACCTGGCAATTGCCTTGCCATTGTGTGACATTAATCTCAATCATAAAAATGCATGGGTGAATTCACTTGATAGTGCATGCTGCTTTGATTAACTAAAAGTTAGTTTATCTTGCTAATAATGCCATGCATATAAACGTGGAATAATCTGATTAGAAAAAAAAGATAATTTAAAGACCGATTTCCTATTATGAGAGACTGAGAGCATGTGCATAATAAATGATAAAGCAAAAAATGAAAAGCAGGCATTCTTATGCAATTAGCAAGTTCTTAACAGGTTTTTCTTGTTTTAAGACTAATTTAACGTAGATATTTAAGACATTTTTTTTCAGGAATGAATGTTTAAAAGCTCTTTTGAAATAACAGTAGCCAGCCCAGACAGACAGCAGCCTCTAGGTTGCATGGATTGGAAGGTGATAACTTGTAACTCTGTGGATTGTACATGGTGACTTAATGAACTTCTACACGATGTGATCAATAGAAAGAGAATGCTGTTTTTTAAACCCCACCATTTGTTCTCCAGTGCTTAATCATTGATACAGGATTGGAAGATTAAAGGGAGGAACCATTCATGAAAGGACAACTATATTGCTCATTCATGCCTGGATTGGGTCACCTGGGACCTATGACCAAGGTTTCCCAAGCATCAGAGCCTAAATAGCTGAGTACTGCTAGGTTACAGTTTAGATTAGTTGGTCACAAGTCCCTAGGCTTTTGTTACAGCGCTGACTCTTGCAGGCTTGCAATAGCAGCAGCAAGAGACACACCATTGCTCTTGTCAGGTAAGGCAGAGCTCTGCAGGAGGGCATGTCCAAAGGTCTGACTGCACATCTCATTCTCTCATGAGAGTCTGTGGGAGCCTCTGTCAGAGAGCGAGGGCTTAAAACAATTGTGTGTGGGTCTATAATAACATCTAAAAAAGTTATAAAAATAAAAAAACTATTGGGCGGCACAGTGGTGCAGTAGTTAGCATTGCTGCCTCACAGCGCTGGAGTCTTAAGGTTCAGTTCTGGACTCAAGGGTGTTATCTGTATGGAGCTTGTATGTTTCTCATCGTGTTTGTGTGGGTTTCCTCCAGGTGCTCCAGTTTCCTCCCTCAGTCCAAAGACATACTTGAAGCTTAACTGGCTTCTCGGAAAATTGTCCTTGTGCGAGTCCTGTGTGGTTGTGTCTGACTGCCCTGCGATGGACTGGTGTCCTGTCTAGGGTGTACTCCACCATATACCTGTTGCTTGCCCATTGCTTGATAAGCTCCGGCTCTCCCACAGTCCTTAATTTGCTGAAGTGGTTATAAAATTGATAGATGGATATAAAAACAACGATTAAAAATATTCAACAACAGAGGACATTTCGTCTCTGTGAGGGGATTCTTGGCAAGTCTGTATGTCAACCAGGGGAATTGGCTGGAATAATGTCCTTTTGTGAGGGGAGACGGACTGAGATTTAAAAGTGAAAAGAGTATGTTCTGATTTGACCAGTAGTGGAGAAATGGAAAAATAAACACAAATCAAAATGCCTTAATCAGATTCCCACTCATTTGAGTAAGTCTTAGGCCATTCCAGCTGTGACTCCTGTTTTAAAAATGTCAGTTTTCCCATAAGACCCATCGCAGGCTTACCATGTGATCTGGGGTTCACAGGGGTGGCTGCATTAGTTTGCCAAGATACAGCAAATATGTCTGTTCAGTTCAGCCTCTTCCCCTGGTGCTGGAATACTTAAAGAGCAGTGTTTTGTATGCATGGTGTCAAAGTGCTCTCAATCCTGTAGGCCTTGGCTTGAGATTCTTTGCTGACAGGGACTCCTTCAAGCCCCTAGCTAAGCACTATCCATGCAGTTCTGCTGTGCCTTGTTGTCTTTTTTTCCAAATCTGTTTGTGTTTCAGGCTGATTTGTTCTGACTCGATTTTTTCTGTGCTTCCCGACTTTAATACCTTATTAATCATCTTTCATCGGGGCAGTGCTTTTCTTAACTTGCCTAGACCATGGACACACAGATCCAGACATTTGCTAGATATAGATGGACACGATCCCTTCTCAAACAGAATGCCGTGCATGTGTCTTTTATACAGCACAGTGCCACTGTTTCAATTGGGCCCACAGGCTGATGGGGAGGTGGGCAGTGTAGGTCCAGGTAATGTCTCCCAGAGCCTGAGACACAGCTTTTCTCTCATAGGCATACACACAGCCTGTAATTCAATTTCAAATTCAAATCCACAGAGCTTTATTGGCATGACCAATGAATTACCGTGTTGCCAAAACAGAAACACTTAAAACATTTACATTAAACAACAGATACACTCAACATCCCCGACAGACACAAGCACAAAGTGAACAGCCTGCGTCTCACAATTACGTACTGTACACACACAGTGCATCTCTCAAAGACACACACACACACGCAGCTCTTCTCTAACATATACTGTACATGCACAACGTGTCTCTCACAGACACACCATGCCTCTCACAAATACATACACACACAGCTCATCTTTCACAGACACATACACAGCCCGTCTCTTGTAGACACACACACAGCCCATCTCTCTCAGACACACACACAGCTCGTCTCTCGCAGACACATACAGCTTGCCTCTCGAGAACACACACAGCTCGTTTCTCACTGACATACACATGCAGCTCATCACTCACACACACAGCTCGTCTCTCGCAGACACACACACCGCCCGTCTCTCGCAGACACACACACAGCCCGTCTCTCTCAGACACACACATAGCTCGTTTCTCGCAGACACACACAGCTTGCCTCTCACAGACACACACCCAGCTCGCCTCTCGCGAACACACACAGTTCGCCTCTCGCAGACACACACACCGCCCATCTCTCACAGACACACACACAGCCTGTCTCTCTCAGACACACACATAGCTCGTTTCTCACAGACACACACAGCTCGTCTCTCACAGACACACACCCAGCTCGCCTCTCGTGAACACACGCAGCTCGTCTCTCGCAGACACACACACCGCCCGTCTCTCGCAGACACACACACACAGCCCGTCTCTCTCAGACACACACATAGCTCGTTTCTCGCAGACACACACAGCTTGTCTCTCACTGATATATATCATGTCTCTCACAGACACACACAAATATCCTAGATGGGTCAATTGGCCTCCTCTCATTTTTTCTAGGTAGGCAAACAAAATTCCTGCTCATTTATGCTACAGTACAGCAGTTACATCTTTGCAGTCATCAGCAAATGCATAAAAATAGGTACTATCCCACTTAACACAAGTCTTTATTATGAATAAAGTTGAAATGAAATAAAAATAAAAAAGTAAATTTCTCACCTGAGAAGATTCGATAAAAGATTAATCTCAGAAATGCTTTACGAGAACCCAGCTTGTACGAGTGAAAACCTGCTTGTTAAATGAAAAACATACATCTCGTATAAACAAAAACAAATCATGTGGTGGCTGCTCGTATAGCAAGGGATTACTGTATTCCTATTTATAATAGAAAACTGAAGTACATGATTTATTTTCTCTCATGTTCTTTAGTTATTTGTTGTATTAGGTACAGTATACATATGGTGTATATATGGTACAGAAGAGCCTTTTCACAGTATACAGTACGTATTTTTCAGGAACGTATTCCACATGAACGTGAATAAGGAGAAATGAGTGTACATTAAACCCAAAAGATGACTAATAGTATAACCGACCTAGAAAGCCCCCTCTAATGTTCCAGTTCATGATGTACAGGCTCAAAACTTGGCTGGGATGCACAGACTCAGGGTTATTTCAATATGCTGTGGGACAAGGTTCACAGGAATCTATCCAGACAGTTACCCTGTCTGGCAGTGCACAGGTCTAGCTATTGAAATCCCCACAGCAGGACATTTCCCTGGACTGGTAAAGAAATGGATCTCTGTTTGGAGGGTTTGGAAGTATTCCTTTTTATAGTGTGAGGACTCAGAGGAGCAGTGTACAGTAGATGCACACAGGTATATGTCATTGTCACACGGGCCTGGGCTCCTATTAATTTCCAGCCATCTGTGTGGCTGGCCTTGTTTGGCTGGGCTGATGAAGCTGGTGAGGTCTCCTCTGTACCACATTATAATCCCCTCTGAGTCCCTGTTATGCCTGACAATTGGAATTCCAGGGAGGGCGCTCAGATCTCCTTGTAGCCTGCGGGGCAATGTGTGGGCGTATCCACATGGCCCCACAATTGCAGCAAGATTATTTGCATTTTTGATAAACTCTAGGTCTGTGTTCTGTTGCCTGAAACAGCAGAGATCAGAATATGGATGCTCCACTGGGAGATTAAAAGAGATCTCAGCTGGAGTCATCAGTTCTGATATTAAACTAATATTTATTCAAAACAAAATACATCTGTACATACAAATTACCCATTTGTATACTATACAATGTATAAATAACTTGTCTTTAAACTGTAGGAGTACCCAGAGGAAACCAACACAAACAGCAGTTCTTTCCACTGTCTGGCCTGGCTTTGTACCATGTCATTATAATACTGTAATAGGATGTAATTTTTGACCCAAAGCACAAAAATAGTCAACATACTTGTATAGCATTATCTACAGTACATATATTTTGTGTGTATGCAAGACTTGCAAAAGTATTCAATGATGTCCGATTTTGTTGAACTACCAGTTTTGGACATTTATGGGTGAGAGACATATCAGCAAAAGTGAAAAAGAAAAAAAAAAGAAAGACTAAAAAATTGATTGTATTCACCCCAGACCCCAGGAGTCAAGACTTGTAAGAAGTACCTTTGGCAGCAATTACAGCTGTGAGTCTTGTTGGATAAGTCTTTACTAGCTCTGCACACCAGGCTAGTTCACCTGTCACTCATTCTTCATTGCCAACTTGCTGAAGCTTGGCCAGATTGGCTGGGGATTGTTGATGGACAGCAATTCTCAAGTCTTTCCACAGATTTTCTCTCAGATTTGCCATGCCGCTGACTGGGCCACTCAGTGACATTCACTTTCTTCTCATTAAAACACTCCAGTGTAGCTTTGACCTTGTGCTTTGTGTCATCATCCTGCTGAGCGGTGAACTTTCATTCCAGTTTTAAAGCAGACTGAAGCAGGTGTATTCTGAAATGTTGACAAGTGTAAATAAATTATTTTGGAATAGGAAATGTGTATGCCCAGTTGATTTTGCTACATTTCCCCTCAAAGGATTTACCTGTTCCATCCATTTTCTCCCCAACTTTGTCCAGATATCTGGGTCTTGCTGAAGAAAAGCGTTCTCATAACATAATTCAACATGCTTGATTATAGGAATCACCGTGCTTGATTAGAGGAATAGTGTTGACTGGATTATGTGCTATGTTGTTGGGTTTGTGTTGTGCTCCTGCTAATGAACCTATTTACAGCGTCATCAGCATCCGGTGAAACAGAATCTCAATGAATATCCGGCACTGTAATTTGTTTGGTTTTTCTTGGTAGAACCTGTCAGTACACAAGTTTTGTATATCATTATTTTGCTAGATATTTAACGGTGACAGATTGTCACTCTTCCACAACCTTTCTATCCACTGATGTCATTCATTCAGATCCATTCTCAATAAATATCGATTCCACCTTTGTAGAAAACTTTATTTAGCCCCTGCCATTATAACAACAAATCAACTGAATAATAGTTATGTTGACTATGGATTCTGGAACAGTACATAGTAGCTATTTAGCATTAGCATTGTGTAAGTGCAATATGATGGTAATCTTCTGATTACGATCAAAGTTCACCTCTGGTTTAACAATAACAGGATTGACAATAGGATCTTATGTATCCACAGAGATGGCGTGTATAGGTGTTAGTGTTCTTGATGTGGGTGTGCTGTGCTGTGGAAGGGTCGGGAGGGGAAGGGGGATCTGTGCGTCTTAATTAAGAAATTAATTCCTGGATCTGAGGCCATGCAACTCTCTGCACTGAATTTCCTTGATACCAAGCAGCTGGATGTGCTGGGTCTAATTGCATAGATAAAGGTCTCTAACCTCCATCTGCTTACCAACAGCCTCTTTCAGTATGTACAGTATGTGTCCTCAACTAGCCTTGTATTGCAAATGATGGGTGGGGCTGACCACAGGTAACTTTGGCCCTAAACAGTTTCTTTTATAAACTCACATGTAGAGACTCATAAATGTTGTCTGTATTTTGACACAAAGTCTCTCAGTGTGTGCACATAACCCCACAGTCTGTCTCTGTCAAAGACGCACACATACTGAATTATAACCTCTCTCCACACACAGACACCAGTTCTTATGCTCTCTACCTGCTGCACTCTTGCTGCATATGGTAGGAGGGAGGGAATGTGTGTGACAGAGGGTTAAGAGAGATGCAGACAGAGGTGGACATGAAATGAAGATTTCAGATGATCACACTAGGCAAGGCAAGAAAAACAAACACTTGACAGAGCTCAGACTTGACATGAGACATGGTGGATGAGGTAGGTCAGTCAAGTTTGGACCCCTGTCCTATTTGACTTGCACTCTAACATGAGATCTTAATCACTGTGGCAATCTGATTCTGTCATAGAACTTTTTGACCTTTTTGTCACCTGATTTTCAGCTTCAGGGTAAATTCAGTCTTTAATTCAATTTGTGCTGCTGGTTTGTTGTTGAAAGAATTTTTGCACTCTGAACTCTGGCCCTTCCCTCCTCAAGTTGCTTATTAAGAGGTTGCTGTTTAATTTCTGTCTAAACAAGACTGCTTAACAATGGACAGACGCTGGTGGGAATGCTGCTGTATCAAACTCTCCCAATCATTTGCACTTCACACTTTTGATTGTGGACAGGTGTGACCTCCAGAAATTGGTTCAGGGTAGAGACTATTACTAACACTACCCAACTTCTTAATCACTAAGAAAAGGTCATAATCAACTAGCGATCAGTTTGCATGATTAAAATAATTTCCTCCAGGTCCAAATGGTTTCCTCCTTCAGTCCAAAGACATACTGTACTGCTAGGCTAATTGGGTTTTGGGAAAAATTGGCGCTGGTGCGGGAGTGTCTGTGTGTCTGTCCTGCGATAGACTGACATCCCATCCAAAGTGTATCCTGCTTTGCACCTATTTCTTGCCAGGATAGGCTTTGACTCCTCTGCGACCCTGAGGTGGAAGAAGCAGTTAGAAAATGGATGGATGGATGGAAGGAAGATAAATTAGTTCATTTGGCACAAGAACCAAAAGGCAGTGGAGTGCTCTAGAACTACTGCTCTGCTGTTCTCCCGGATGAGTATCTTGGAGCAAACCTGCTGCACTGCATTCAAAACTTAAGCTCGTTAGGCCTGGAAGAGAGAGTGTCACCAGTAATGACTATCTCAGGTTGATGAAGATGTAAGCTGTTTGGTACCATTTTGAATGGTCAGTGTTAAATGAGACTGCATCTTGTAGGAAGAATTTAAAGAAGCAGATTTCACCTTCTGAAGGTAGAAGGGGTTTCATCCTGACTGGATTTCCATTTTGCTTTGCAAGTCTACAAGTGTGTAAGGGGATCTTGTAGTTATATCTTTTTGTGCAAAGGAAAAACAGTTTTTGCAGCCCATTTTTGCTGGATTAAAGCACCACTCTCCATCAGGAATGTTTTGATTAAAGAAGAAATGTACGAACACTCCAGCAGGCTCTTATTTTGTGTCCCCTGATCAGGGAGATGACAAACAGGTGGTTAGGAAAAAGAAATTGAGATACTCTGATTTCCAGGACAGGAAGACCTTGCCAGGAGCATTTGAGGAGACAGGGTGGATCTGTGAGATTTCAGTGACTCTCTGTCACCTTCACACGATCAAGCACCTTTTCCAGGTGTCTTCAAAGCAGTGAAAACGTTTATTTCAGTCAATTAGGCAAATCTGATCTCTGTAGGAGCCGCACATTTCAAGGTCATTTCTCTGTGTTGAGATTTTAGACCTAGCTGACAATCCTGAAAAATAGAATATACTTTTTTTTTATTATGGGGATAAATGGAAAAAATCTGTTAGGAATTCAGCTATTTGCCATTTTGTTTCTCCCCTGTCCACAAATATGAGCATGAGAATATCTACGAAGAGCTGTTTTTTTTTTTTGCAACTGAACACTTTCACTGTCCTCCTCAGGCTGAGAGAGAATCTGAAGAAGCCTTCAGTATTAACTGGTTTAGCCAGTGCTTGAACTGGGCCAGTACTGTCTGTGTACCGGCACTTCTTGTTGAGCCTCAGCACTTTTAGTGGAACTAAACAAATTCCCTAAAAACTTCACTGTTTGCCATTTCAATCAAGTGAGCTTCAAAACACTCCTGATTATAATCCCTAATCCTGAATGCTACAACATGAGAGTGCTTTTTAATCCTGTTCATGAATATCTTCAGTTGAGATCATGAAAAACAAAAACTTTCTTAAACTTTTCCCAGCAAATTGTTTAGTCATTTGCATGACAGATATTAAGCCGTTCTCTTACAGAGGAGCGGAATTGCATTTTCCCTAATTTGTAAAGATAAAACCAAGATGAAGTGAGGCACATTTCTATGTTTGCAGTCTGTCACCAAAGACAGGGCTTCTCAGTTTTGTTATTTTTAACTAGTGTCACATGAAAAACCAAATCCTATTTCCATCAAATATTTGCCAACGTTTTTTTGCCAGAGAACAGGGGACTGACACTTTTTTCCACTTCAAGCACTTGGTTTAGCCCAGGTTGACGAAAAACTAGACTGACAGAGTTCGGCTAATAACAGTAGTTAAGGTTAAAGACTGACCAGGTATACAGAGCGGAGACATTTTTTGCAGAAATGAATTCAATCATACATAACCTGTATTCATTAGCTACAGAAAACATTTTTTCTCAGTGGGGTTATCTGTCCCCTGTGTATACGTACAGTAACAAGGCTCCTGCACTGAGACAGACACAGAAGTGATGTCACCCCAGTCTGAAGTCTAGACAATGTAAAACTCTGCTGTGGCAAAGGACCCGGTGAGTTCTCCACTCTCTAGGGAGTGGCGCTGTGCATGCTGGGAGCCCACAAATGACCGAGATGGAATCCCACCAAAGGCCAGGAGAGCTGAACTTGTTACATACAGGTAGATGCACAGTTCTGAATAGAAAATTTAGTTATGCACAGTTGTGATTGTGTTTTAAAATACAGGAATACCGTCTAAACATTTAAATGAGGCTTGTACCTTATATTGTGATATACAAAGGTGCATATAAAGTTAGCTGTTCTATTCAAATGCCTGTATCATGAGAACTGTGCAGTAAAGATGTTTAACAGGCATTCATAAGGCATCGTGTCCAAGCCTTGCTCGTGGACAGCAATAGTGGACACTGTGTGCAGCCAGTTATTGTACTGTATCAGCCAGTCATGGCCAGCGCACAGAAATAATTTTTGTTTGAGTGCATATAGTATTACAAATTCCTTTTGCTTTTGTGATTGAATACAAAACTAATGGGCACAAAATAACAGAAGCTGCACAACATTAATAAAACACAGTTCTTTTAATTAAACTCCCACCCTGCCCGATACCACACAATCACTTCCTTTTGCAAAAGTTTTCAGAAGTCTGTGAACTTGCTTCTTCTGCTGACAGGTGCTGAACCAGTCCCAGTCGTTTTCAGCCTGAATGTTCTCATCAAAGCTCTTTCCTAAGAGTGAATGTGCCATTGGTGAATTAGCGTCATCAATTGCCACCATTTCTCAGTTCTCCTCTCTCACCCTCAAACAGATCTCTCCTGTTTCCCGGGTAACAGCTGTTTACATGGCTAAGGGTGTCAGCACAGGCATCTCACTGACAGCTCAGATAGGTGGTTATCACCATTTGTTAAAACTGCTTGGCAGGGACAGGAAGGAGATCGCCCCAAGGTGTGTAACTGAGCACACTCACGTTTTTTGTGGCGGTTGCCACAATAGCTGGAGGAACAACAAAATACACTGTAGTTTTCATATTTCTGACAAAGATGACAAAAAGATGCATTATTTCTGTTTTCATTTTAAATCCAACTTCCAACTAACTGTAGTAGAATTTTAGTAAAAAAATGGTGGGGAGCCACAACTGTGCTCCCTATTGACTGGCCACCCATGATTCATCTCGTTCATTTGAGTCAATATAGCGCCCTCTAGCGTGCACAGTCATTATTCATGGGAATACATTCCAGTTGGCTCCATTTTTTGTGTATAAAATAGCAGACATCCCAAGTCTCCCAGAAGTTCTGGGAGTCTCCTCGGACTCCTGCAAGTGATCCATTATCTGCCGGAAATCGCCCTCCGCTCACAAATCTTTCTGTTGGCGACAACCCCTGTCCGAAAAAATCATCAGCAAATTATTTAATTATATAATATGACCTTGAGCCATCTGAGAATCTGCTCAAATCTGCTAAACAAGCCGCATCTCTGTACAGCGAAATATAGATGTTTGAATTGGCCAGCTATCTTTGTCTTCTGTAGCGGCATATCCCAATCTTGCTTTTCTGGATCGTTGTGTCTTCTGATTTTTGTTAGACTAAGGTCTCGCTCACTTCATTACTAAATTGATCTAGCGATTGGTTTAATTAAGCCTTTTTTCAATAGCTTTCATGATTTAACCAGGTTGATTTCATGTTATCAAAAACAAAGTTTGGAAATTGGAACAGTTTAGGGGCTGCAGATAATCAAAAAGTCTAATTAAGCCAATTACCTGTTCAATTAAGTAATTAAGAGCTTAGATGGAAAGAAAATGAGAAGGCTCTAGGCTCCCAGCAAACCAAATTAAAGCCTGTTAGTTTTTATATATCAATCAGTCTTCCTTATTAGTGTTTTTTATCTATAGTGCCTTTGTATATATACTGTACTATATATAAGTGTGAATGTAAAGCTGGCTTGTTGCCTGACTGAATTAAATACCTACATTTCCCAACCAGGTCTGTAGAATGACAGGAATTCTTATTAAAGTAAGGTACCCATTTTCTAAGAAATCGGCATGTTTCAGTATCCAAACCCATGGAAAATAACAAGGGAGTGGAATCCTGTGAAAATCTATATTTCCAAATGAAAACAAATGGAGTTTGGGATTCCAGGAGGCAAGTGAGAGCACCGTTAACGTCCAAACCTTTTAAAGGCATTTTGTGTCTTCCCTGTATCTAAATTACCTGCCATATGCAAGTTACGACCAGGCTACAAAATGTTCAGTTAATTCAGTGGATTGCCTGCAGAGTTTGTTTCATTCTCTGTGAAGAAAGATTTAGCACCCATCACTATAATGGTCTAAATTGTATTAGACTTAAAAGAAAAAACTGCCTTGTGAAGGTAGAGGTATGTCACACTTGCTGGCGTCCCTAACCTATTGTATCACATTGTTTCTGATAGCCTTTAATGCTTACAGGTAGGGGGACAGTATGAAAATCTATCCTTGCACAAAATCTGTACTACTGTATATACAAGAAATTCTTCAGTTTTATACATGTCTGCTTTAAGATGATTTTTATGTAGCACTTATTTGTTGTGCAAATCTGCAGGCAATTTCTCAGTAATGATGTACTGCATTTACAATTAGGCCTAATATATTACACTGGAGCAAAAATTTGTGTCACAATGGTGCAATGGTTAGCTTTACTGCTTTGCAGTGCTGGGGCCCTGTGTTCAATTTCAGGTGCTATGCACAGTGCATGGAGTTTGTATGTTCTCCCTGTGTTGGTTTCCTCTGGTTGCTCCAGTTTCCCACAGTCCAAAGACATGTTGTTAGGTTAATTTGCTTCTGGGAAAATTGGCCCTGGTGTGAGTGAGCCTTTGTGTACCCTGCCATGGACTGGCATTCCATCCAGGGTGTATTCCTGACTTGCATCCATTGTTTGCCAGGATATTCCAGTTCTGTGGCTCTGAACTGTATAAAGTGGTTAGAGGATGGATGTGTAGTTAACACAGGATCAAAATGTAAGAATAAATGAAGAAATACCGCAAGGTACTGTAAATAACCTAATGAGCTACTGGACTTTTGCAATGCAGTTCAGTGGGAAACTGCTTTGTAGAAAAGAAAATCTAGGCAGAAATGCTAGATGATATAAAAGTTGACAGGCAGAGCAGAAAGGCTGGCAGGAATTGTGTAGCTTAATATAATCGGTGTAACATTTTATACTCACTGGACAGGAGCTTACTATCTTTCAGTGCTCGGGATTTTAGTGGCAGTATTTACAGTATCAGGTGTCGTCGGTAAATGGCTGGCAAAGCCATGAAGTGAATGATGAAAATTGTCCTTTCAGGTTAGAGTTAGGAAAGTACTTTGACCTGGCAAATCCTGTGTGCTGATAATATTCACAAATTCGTTAAAAATTGTTTAGCTAATAATTTTTATGTAAAAAGACACATTACAGGAGAAAACAAACATTGCTTTGCAGGGCACAACCTATTATTAAAGAGTGATTCACTTTGCACTCTATATATCTAACAGGAACACCTGTCAGGGCTATGATGTGTATAAGAGCAAGCAGGCAGTATGAATTATGGGAATGCGAATATTATTTAGCTCTTACCTTATTAGGTTGCATCAGCGAGGCATATCTCATCTATCTATTTATCAGTCTATTCATTTATATTTTTATAGAGAAAACATTAGTGCCAGCTGCTGCCTTGTATGTTGTTTTTTTTTAAAGCAGTAGGACAAAAAAATGAATGATAACTCCAGAATTCCATTGATAAGAGACAGGACTCTGGTGCTGTTGTGCTGACAAGCTGAAGAAAAACAATGTCACCTTGTTGCCTTTGGGATTTCTTGACATATCTTCTCTCTTTCTTTCCTTGGCAGATGCAACAATCGGACACAGTGTGTGGTAGTAGCGGGTTCCGATGTGTTCCCAGATCCCTGTCCGGGCACCTACAAGTACCTGGAGATCCAGTACGAGTGCGTCCCCTACAGTGAGTACCCCCCCAACACCCCTGCCACCCAGCCCGCAGGCAGCCACTGAGTCTGTCAGGCCTCCAGCGGACTCACTCACGCACACATCATCACGCACACACACACTCTCTCACACGCTGCTTCTTAACCCTGTTTTTCATCAACAGTGCAGAGTTCCGGAGCTTTACAAGATTTTCACAAAGGGCTGAACACCAGCTCTGGCCCGTTTCCGGTCAGGAGGAGCTAAAATGCTAACCCATCTCCCCATATTTGCATGCTCTTCAAATTGCTGCCTGTGCTACACACTTTGGGTTACGATCCAAAGCAGGGATCTTATGTGAGGGTCGGTTTTGTTAGGACACCAATGTTGGCGTCTCTTTGGCATTTTTACAGGAGTTTCCAGGATTAACATTTTATTTAAATTTCTGGTGTGCTTCTTCAAGATTGCAAACTATGCATGGTAGAGAAGCACTAGCAGAGCAGTAGGTAGTGCTGAATTCACTTCCGATATCCCAAAGCCATGGAAAGTGGAAGGAGGAAGCAAATTGGTGTCTCAACCCCTGACGGTTATTGTGTAACATCATTACATGTCTCAATGTCATTTCCTCTCATTGTCCTTGGAGGAATGGTTTCACACTGGAGTAGCTGGTTTGCATGGTAACTAAAAGTCTACACAGAGGTGCCAACTTGCCAAAAGCAGTTGCAATACAAACCACAGAGACAGCAAAGAGAAATATCAGAAGGACGCCCTTTAATCAGGTCAGCAATGTTCATTGCAAAATATTTCTGTTGGTGGAAGGGTGACCTTTTCCACTTTAAATGTACAGAGATGTTCAGGGTTGAATTTGGCTAAGTGCTGTTTTTTTTCTGAGTATCACCACAAATATGCAAGTGAAAGTGCACAGGGAAGAGTATGAAAAGAAGGACTGAGCTTGAAAGCATGAAGTTACTGTAGGAGGGAAGGAGTTTTAAATAAGACCGGTGATGCGTGATGGTCTCCCTGTTGCTAGGGTTTGATTAGGAAACATGTCTGGCTGTGATGTGCTCACTGCAAGTAATGTGGCCTCGTCTGGAGCCCCATGTTGCAATGGAATCATCACATTACAGAAGAAGATTGCAGCACGGGTCACAGCACAGTGAGTCATGGCTGGAAAACCAACATGACTCAAACATGACATGACCATGTCGAATGTGAATAGATGAAAAATACGTTCAGTGATATGGCCAAGGTTTTCAAAATCTGATATCAGCCCAGGAGCTCCATAGTGGCTCGGCCATTTAAGGTGCTTGTTCAGAGCACATGTTGAGATCTATGGTCCCGACATTACATGTTCAAACTGGGAACTCTCCAAAAGGCAGTGTGGATATCATTTGGCCAGGTTCCTCTCAACTCTTAGTGCAACAGCATCTCCTAGGAACATCCCAGGCACCTGTCGGCATGCAGTGATGTCAGGAGAGACCTTCTGCTCTTCCAATCAGTGTTAACTCTCCTCTTGGGCACTGTGAATGAGGCAGTATGTGACAGAGGAACACATCAGCTGGACCTTCTTGGGTTCAGGACATTGCCAGTGATCTGAGTCTTTTTCAGATTTCCAAATGTGGTGGGCACATCATCATCATAATCATGATCAGAAGAATAATAAACAGTGGTTCAGTGTTTTAAAGAACGAAATAAAGAAAACATGTGTCTGGATATTCTTGAACTTGGAGAGCAGAGTCAGAAAAATCTCAATAGAAAATACAGCTCACCTCAGAGCTAAGATTAGAAGTTCTTTACCTCAAGAGGTTGTTGGTGTGTGGAGCAAAGGTTTCACACAATGGATGCTGAGTCATGGGGGGAGGATCAATAAAGAAGAATCCTGATGGGGCCCTGGGAATAATGAGCTAATCTGGAAGGTAAAGACACTCTGAGCAAGCTCCTCTTATCTGTAGTCTTTCTAGGAGCCTTTTCTTCTGTTCTTAAAGAACCAGGGGACCAATCAAAGAGAAAATCTGAGTGAATTCCAGTGACCCCTCATTAGTGCAGTAAAGAGCAAATGATATGCTGAGGGCAGGCAAAAGGGGACATTTTGGTGTCTTTGTTTCTCTTTAAGTGGAATTTTACATCACCTCCTTTTTCTTGTTATTAGATCACTTAATCCGTACAAACCCTATTACAAGTGCTCTCGTTTGACTCTCAGATTTCATTTCTGCACAGATTGGAGGTTGTTGTGATGACTAGTAATTCTCCCAGGAGAATTAAAGATGGAGCCTTAACAATGGGGCATCTAGGGAGACACACTACGTGAGGGTGCATGTAAAATTCTGCCGTGGCACGGAGGAAAGGTATCCTTTTGCTTTCCAATTACAAAAACAAATTTTAAAATGTGACTAAATTCTGGCTCAGCAGCTCCTCTGCTTCAATGAGAGCTAGGTTTTAAGGTGCTGTTTACTCCATTACAGTCTGATTCAGTTTGACACATCACCTTGTGAACCTGGCCTACTCCAGATTAAAAATGACCCAGCCTGTCAGGAGAAAAGAGAGAACAGGAGTAGTGCCTGACGTAGCTTTGAATTAGAGACCAATGCTGTTCTCTAGCTGCACTCCTGTAGTGAAAGAACTATAGGTCTTCTAGCTTCCATTACAGCAGAGCTCTCAATTACTTTGTTTTCTTTCACTGTCATAATGTCACTGTTAGTCACTCTTCTGTGGACCACGTATTCTGAAAGATTTTTCCCACATATGAGGAAAGAAGTTTTCCTTTTAAAAGTATTTTGTTTTTCACCATAGTGGCTTCATAGATTTGCTATGGTTTGCTATTGCTTTTACTGTGCTTTACTATTCTGAACTAGGGGAATAATATGGTGTGGTAGATCAAAATGTGGGAAAATACATACAGTATAGCTCACCTATGATAATACCACATTAAAACTGTAAAAACATTACAGTAAATTTCTAACTCTCAATTTTCATACACTGTAGGTGTAGTCTTCCTGTATGCCCCAGCCACAGTTTATAGTACATGATCACCTTGAGGATTAATGAACACAAAGTCCTTTTCCTGGTCTGTAATGTGCAGCACATTTCGGAAGCAGCGGAGCAATTTCTGTGGAAATGTCATGAAATGTAAAATTGCTCTTTTGAAGCTCTGACAATAACGCAGCCAGTTTACAAAGGCTTGGAGGCCGTAGCGGAATCTCATCCCACTCTGGATCCGGAGCAGGTCTGTGGAAGAGCATAGGCTTATGTTTTGTGGCTGCCTCCCTGCATTCATCTCGGTGGCGCCTGCTGCGAATCTCCTGGTTTCCGTTAAAGGCGGGATTCTCTTGGGGGCTCTGTGTGCTATAAAAGACAACGCAACACATTACCCCTGCTGTGCGTGCAGATGCAGATTAGCCAGAACGTGCTGCACAGAATGCCATGCTGGTAAATAGTTAATGGCTGGAGCACTAGGAAGTCTAGACATGTATGTAGAGGGAAAGGTGATTTCAAGAAAAGGAAGTTGGAACTTCCTTTTGTTTTTTTTTTATTTAGTATTGGAAGCCGTGTTTTCCATTTTCCGTGCAGCTGTTTGGAATTGCCCGTGCTCGTGAGATGATCTTTGATGATCGTGAGTGACGCATGCACAGCCTTCATAAGGCAGACACCACTGACGCAGTGCTTTAGGCTCCACAGGATGACTTTGGTTTTAATTCCTAAGGTGCACAATCCATAAATAGATCTTGTGCCCGTTTGCTTTGTGCGTTCTCCTCTTTGTCTGGGTGTTATCGCAGAGTAACGTGAGATGTCACTCCCCCTGGTTTAGCAAAAAATGTTCAGATTTCCCTGGGTGCACCACCCAAACGAGCCTGCTCATCATGAGCTAATTAAAGGATTAATTTGTCTAGGACTCCAAGTGAAACCTCTGCCAGATGGGCCAGTCTGATGGTCCATTTTACTTTAAAGTTGCTTCTTCCTAGTGCCATATTTGTAACCTCAGCCTGTCGTCCAATAGCAGTTTATAAACACATGGCAATCTGGACGGGACTAGAGATTAAAAAGACTTCTGCACTGACCAGCGCTGTTTTCCTCAATCTACTCCTCCCTTCTTCTTTGTGGCCTCTCTGAAGATGTACTTTTCTTGCTTGTTAAACTAATGTCAGGATTTTTAGTGAGCTAATGAGCTATGCTTTTGTCTTTAAATATTAAAGCCTTTGCCCTGCAGGGAAGCACATCTCTGTTTTACAACCTTTCCTTTAAAAACACTTGGAGGTTTAGAATCCATTCCAAATATGCAGAAATGAACAGAATATGTGTAAGGGGTGCAAATTCCTTAGTGTGTGATTTGGTTAAGGATGAAGCTTTAAGAAGTGATAACAGTCAAAAAACATACTGGAAGGTTAACTGGCTTCTGCAAAAACTGTGAGTGTGTGCATGTCTGTGTGTCCCATCCAGGGTGTTTCCTGCCTTGCACCCGTTGCTTGCTGGGATAGTTTCTGGCTCGATAGCGACCCTGTATTGGATAAAGTGGTTAGAAAATGAAGAGATGGATGTACATTTTAATCTAATTGCAAGATGTCATCTTGTTAGGTTAGGTTTTGCATCATGGAAACCATTGAATTAGCACTGGCACAGAGTGTTAGTTACAACCAGAGGACCTACACATCTCTGGGTAGGGATAGGGACAGTACTAGGTCAGATGTAGCCTGACACTCTGGTGGAGCTACAGTAAGTACATTTTGAAGTCCTATAATTTAATTTTTACAGTATAAAAACCAACAAATGTTTGTTACTCCATGAGAAGGAGGTATTTCCTCGCATGAACCCATGGCCTGTCAATACTCCAGCAGACAAGAAAACAACATGTCACACTAGAAAAGTGCAACAGATCCACTTCTTTAGTCAAAGTGTTGAGGGAGTATCTACCCAGTATCTACCCAGCTATGCTGTTAACTCCTTTATAGCACCCTCTTCTATTGCAATCAAATGAGATTTAGATCAATTAGCAACTATCAAAGGGGCCTGATGAGCTGAATGGCTTCCTCTCCTTTGTAAGCTCTTTTCAGTTATTCTGTTGAATCCATGGCCAGGGGGATGCTCCTTCACACTCCCTGTCTTGGTGCTGTGTGCTCTTTTTTGCCCTGGCAATCTGCCCATTAACGTGCCTTACAGCCGTTTATGGTAGTGGGGGAGATGTGAGGAAGCAGGTGTCCCAGCGAGCAGGCTGTCACCCTTTGTTAATATTTCTGTCAGTAGCGATAGTGGCAATTAGAGGAGATGTGTGTCAGCCCCACTATCCTGGTTCCCCAGCTGAAGAGCCATGACACTCCTTAATCCCCTGTACTTCACAGGGAAACCTCAGGACTTCCTCACTGTGAGCTCCTGTTGTGGTTTCTACCTGTCCTCTGTAAATATCCTAGCTTTCAGAATTCTTTCATATGCCTGTAGCCTTTAGCCACTCTGGCCTGAAAGCACTGTGCTTCACCATGGTAAAAGCTCCTGAGCATTGCACAGGGCTGATGTTTACTATAGTAAAGCCTGATATAATATATCAAGAGTAAGTTAAAGGAGAACACAGTGATTTCAAGGTTAGTTGTAGAAGACCCTTGTGCAAGATTTTCAAAATCACCAGGGCCAATTTTCGCAGAAGCCAATTAACATACCAGCATGTCTTTGGACTATGGGAGGAAACTGGAGCACCCGGAGGAAACTCACACAAACATGGGAAGAACATACAAAATCCACACAGATACCACCACAGGAAGTGAACCAAGGGCTCCAGCTCTGTAAGACAGCTATGCTAACTGGAGTCCCACTGTGCCACCCCTATAGTATATATATTGTATTCTATATAACCATATTATGTAGTATAGTGTATATACTGTAGTTTTCTCTGCACCCCAAAACACTGAGTGAAATAATTCATACAGTGTTGTTGAAGCTATTTAAGTATTAAGTATACCAGCATTTGTTTCATAGTTAACATTCTGGTTGTAAATTTACATTTAAGTGAAGTCTTTCTCACTCAGTTTTGAAGATTCTATCTATGGTATGTTGGTCCAAAGCACATGCATCTCACCTGATTTAATCAGAATTGCAGCTAATGTTTCTACTGATACTAGGCCTCACCCAGGCAGAATCATCACCTGTATTTAGTATTTTTTTACATGAACAGTTCTCATCCCTAATGCAGTACTTTAAATGTTAACCTGTCAGCCCCCTGCAATGTACAGTATTTCCCTGGTTTAAGAAGTTTCCTTTTTTCTCCTCCTCCCGGTGGCCAGTGCAAATATTTAATTTTCTCTCTGTTAAGCTAAGACCAGCATTTTAATTTCTAACAAGCTGTGTCCTTGCCATTAAATATTGAAGCCTTTGTCCTGATGTAAAAAGTGCCTCCTACGCTTCACATCTCTTTACATATAGGAGCCTCTTAATGTAGACACTTAAAAGCACACGCAAACAAAAAAACAGGTTTGTTCTGTGATCATTAAAATGGATTTGTCACTCTGTCTATCACGGGGCTCTGAAACCTACAACCTCCCCCTGCAAGCAGTCCTGTTATTCTTAATTGAGACAAATATATAATTGACACACTGATGCTTTCTCTGTGGCGTCCACCGCTGCACTTATAGCTATGTTTTAATAGATGTGTACATAGAATACAGATCAGACAGAGATGAATGCAGGCCTTTCCAATCCATTTTCATTCCAGATAAATGCTCTCTTTTATTTAAACCCCTCCATCCATCCATTTTCTATCCACTTCTGCCAGTTTAGTGTTGCGTGGGAGATAAAATCCCAGCAAGTAATGGTAACAAGGCAGGGTACACCCTGAGATGGACACACCAGAGACAATTTACCCAGAAGCCACTTCACCTACCAGTATGTCTTTGTATGTGGGAGGAGACCAGAGCACAAATACAAACAGAGCATACACAGAGCATACAAACTCCACGCAGATAGCACCCCAGGGCCCCACAACACAGGGCCCCAGCGCTGTGAGGTAGCAATGCTAACCACTGCGCCACCGTGTTGTACTTCAACTCTTAATTGAACTAACCATTTACTTAGTTCATCTTCACCATCGTTTGGCAGTTAAAACAGCCAGAGCTTGATGTTATTTAGAGACAACTTGCAATCTCTGGCAGTTTTTAAAAGCAGTGGAAATCAGTGCCATGGGTCATGTTGAAGGGATCACTGGTCCGACGGGGTTCTTTATAAAGGTGTAGGTTGGGTTGTGTGATCCAGATACTGTGGGTTCAAATCCATGTCAGGTCACTTGCCGACTGTGACCGAGACTCCCCAGGCAGTGGAGCACAGCTCTCATCTCTGCTGGGGGTCAGGCTTGGCCTGATCATTTAGGGGTTCCTTGTTTTCCCGGTTCTCAGTGGCCAGGGCAGGCTTGCAGTGATGTCAGCCCTGACCCTCCTGCACATCCCATGCAGTGCTTTAAATATGTCCGAAGATGGTTCAGCTGGGAGAAGGAGCTGTCTGAACATCCTCATTTGCCCTCTGTGGGTTAGACATTATCACTGTGAGCTGCGATGTAAAGACACGTTTGGCTTTTCGGAATCGGGTGAGTGTTCGATGAACATACATGGCAATTCTAATATTCTGTTTAACTCTATACCTGGAGGGTGCGTGGAATGTTTTATAAGGTGTAAGACATAAGAGAGTAATTAAATTAATCCTGTAAAGCTAATAAAAGCTAATAATAATGCCAGCAGCCATATCACCCTGCAACTCACAACTGGCAACACACTGAAGCTAAGCAGGTGTGAGCCTGGTCAGTACCTGGAAAACACTAAGGTTGCTGCTGGAAGAGGTGTTAGTGGGGCCAGCAGGGGGCGCTCACCCTGCAGTCCATGTGGGTCCTAATGCCCCAGTATAGTGACAGGGACACTATACTGTAAACAAGCGCTGTCCTTCAGATGAGACGTAAAATCGAGGTCCTGACTCTCTGTGGTCATTAAAAATCCCAGGGCGTTTTTAGAAAAGAGTAGGGGTGTAACCCCGGTGTCCTGGCCAAATTTCCCATTGGCCCTTACCAATCATGGCCTCCTAATAATCCCCATCTATGAATTGGCTTCATTACTCTGCTCTCCTCCCCACTAATAGCTGATGTGTGGTGAGCGTTCTGGCACACTATGGCTAACGTCGCATCATCCAGGTGGATGCTGCACATTGGTGGTGGTGGAGGGGAGTCCCCATTACCTGTAAAGCGCTTTGAGTGGAGTGTCCAGAAAAGCGCTATATAAGTGTAAGCAATTATTATTATTATTAATAATAAGTACCATTGTCAATACTGCTTTTGGTAACACTCTTATTTGGACATAATGTTCTTATTTTTATATTGAGCAGTGCAGAAGTGAGTAAGTAAATGCTAATGCTTATGACCTAAGTAAATGCTATCAGAAAGTGTTAATGTTGGGAGTGTTAAGGATAGATTATTCCAATGCAATCACTAGAGTGATTGCACTGATCATAGTGCTCATGCATCTGCTTCCTTATCCCTGACTACCTATAGTGTGACAAAGCTGTTTTTACTGCCACACACAGAGAAGAGCATGCAAACATTAGCGGGGTCACAAACAAGAGACAGCCATTTATCCTGTTCTTCCTGCCTGATTGTTGCTACGTACATAATTGATCCCCAAATTATCTCCAGCCTGTCTCTGAAGGATCATCAAGTACTTTCTTAAAGAGCTTAGCTACTTCCAGGCTCCTTTTACTATGGTGCAGTATGTAACAATTTCCATTTCTGAATGTTTCTCTTCTTAAGCTACCCTGTTTTCCAGTCGTCAGGAGTGCAGTTGTCCCCAGAGGTGACTTGTTCAGAAGATTCAGAAAGTCTGAAAACCTGAAAAGGTTTCAGTCAGTAGATGGTGAGCAAAATTGAAGGTTGAGAATTGATACCTGTTACTTACAGTAACAGAGGTGGCTGTTTGACCCATTCTGTCCTGATTGTCAGTAGGTTAGTTATCCTAGAACCCTTTCAAGACTGTTGAGTGCCTCTGGTCAATCGCCATCCACAACATGACTGAGCAGCTTCATCCAATTCACCTGATCATGGGTGATACTGAGTCTATCAATCCATTTTCAGTCCTCTTTCCTGGTAAGGGTCACGGTGACAGTGAGTCACCCTGTTGAATTGCTTTTAAAGATGTTTAGTGCTTTTAAAACCATACATTCTATTTATGGACAGAAAAGTGTGAATTGTTTTCTCTGATTTAAAACATTCCATGACCTTCAAATTGAAATGCAGCCCTGTAAAAATGCCAGAGAGCCCTTTAAGTAATTCATTTAGTGCTGTTTTGAACTGTTAAGTGTATATTGAGAGTAAAGGGGAAAAAATGGCTTTTGGGTTATGTGTGATGCTAGAGAATCATAAAATGCGGAGAATTTGAAGTAAGTTCACAGTTAAAATAAATGTCTAAATTAAAGATGCCATCATGTTTGCTGTACAGTGGCTATCCTACGCAAAATGTTACATTTGATTCTGTTATATTCAATCATAATATTGAAATAAATCTAGCATACCATGTTCAACACAGACAAATTTGTTGGCAGAGTGGAATATACAGTCATATAAAAAGCTTTTAGACATTCTGAACTAGAATTTGCTAGTTTTGGTGCTTTGATTTCTCAGTCTACAGTTTTAATGATCATCAAAATATAAACGGTTCATCAAATGAGGTCCTTCTGCACAGCAGTGGAAGTGATTGATTGGCATCATGACTGATCTTGGTGCACTTTGACACGACACAGCAGCAATTAATTTCTTTCAACTGGATCTAGAGCTGGCTAAACTCTAAGATCCACAACATCTGAGGTCTTGATGATCTAACTGATTGCTGATGCTGCTTGGTTAAGATTTCCATTTTGTACCGGGCCCTATCCCTTGATGATTCTAAAGTTACTTAGAAAAACTTCTGTCACACTTTACAATGGCTGCTTTCACCCAAAGCTCTTTTTTAAATTCCTCCCATTTGCTTCCAAAGGAATGCAATGTTCACGATTTCCAGGAGTCGCGTTTTGATCCTTGCAGGTAGCTGCCCTGGCAGGAATCGGAGATCAGCGGTATTTTCTCCCTCTTCAGTTTCTTGTGTGTTCTGTGTCCTCTTGTGTGTGTTGCGCTATTCCCAGCTGTCCTTTCTCTTTATATTGTTCTGCGCCAGGCTGACTGACTGCTCCGATGACACAGAGCTCCCCAAGAGATGTCTGAACACTGAACAACAGGAAGTGTGTGTGAGTTGAGGGACAAAGGGAGTATTTTAGAGCTCAGCGATACTGAATGCTCCTTGTACACTTGCTGACCAAGAACTTGAAGTCTTTCTTTAAACCAAAACACAAAGATGTCAATCCAAACAAGCATGACCTGTTACAGACCTGCTTCTTAGAAGGAACCAAATTATAGGCACAAGTGCATGGTCCTAGCTGTGAAATTACTGTGCAGTGGAGATGATGCTTAATTGAAAAGGTTGATGGCAATACCCTGTTTGTTCAGTGCCGGAGACAACGGCTTCAGTTTTACATAATATCTTGATCATCGGCCAATCCGAAAGTGTATAGCACAGGCAACACCATGTACTGACCAACCAGAAGGCGAAACAAAAAAACGCCTTTTCTGAATCTGTTTTGTGCCAGCCACTCCTGTGAAAATGTTGGAAAGGTTGTTCTTTGTTGTAAAAAGCATTGACCCCCTTCACTGTACAGGCTCCTGGCTAGATAGCCACTGGCTCTCAATGGATAAAGTTATGTGGGGGAGGGTGGAATTGGGGTTTTGGGGATCACTGCATGGGGGACAGGGGGGTGGATTGAGACCTGGAGTGGACTCTCTGCTTTTTTTTCTTTAGGGGTGGGAGGGGGCCACAAGAGTGTGCCGGTCGTCGTGAGGAGATCATGAGGATGTTTAACCCCCTTTCTCCTCTGTAGACGCCACTAAACCCTCCCTGCTTCACTGCACTCTAACCTTAATTTCTTCCCCCTCTTTCTGCACTGCTCTCTCTTTCTCACTCTTCCTCTTGCTCTCTTTCCAGGTCACATAAAGCAGATGGATTCAGTGCCTCGAGATTGGCACCACTATAATAACGGACCCGATTCCCATAAGTATTGACACCCTGCCATTTCACATTTCAGCCTGATTTCCTTTAAGTATCTGACTTTGCTCCAAGCTGATTGTGTGTTCAGTGGGCGTGTTCACTACCTGAATGTTAACTTGGTCTACAAAAGTAGTACTAACAAGGGAAGAAAGGTTTTTATCAGCTCACCTGTCCAGAGGTCCAAAATACAGAGGCATCACTGTAAAAAAGTGAAACAAAAATCACCTTTCTTTCTGTCTGTTGGCAATCTGAGCAATTTAGGGTTGTTTTACACTTGACAACGCTTGCTATCAATAATCGGGTGCCAATTCATTTTCAGCAATGTTTCTTCACTTGTATGACAATATTGCTTGCAATTTCCTGGCAATGATTTTCCTTTTTTTTGCACTGTGAAAGGATCCACAGTAGGTTTAGAAAATTTTCATCATCAGTGATTCATCTGAAAATAGAGATGAGGACAGTGATAAAGATCGATAGCCTGTCTAACCCAGCAATATCAGCAATATCAAAAGCTATCCTAATCCTTAAGTCACATTATGTAATATGGCTTTTACTAGCTACTTAATAATTAAAAATACAATAAATAGATCATAAATGCCAAATTAAACTGTTAAGTCTTATGTACTATATGTAGGTCCCCCTACAGCTCTCCATTGCTAAATTCAAGGGGTTATTAAGAGGTTAAGCCAATCAGTGCTCCAGAACTAGCCCACTGTTTGTTGATTTTAATTAATTCAACCAAGATTCTTTGACCCACTCACTTTACCCCATTTGATTCCAGACAGCTGTGTAAATGGGCTCCATCACTGCTAGTGTTAACCTCCCAATGCATTTGGGTTGCATTGAGACAAGCAAAGATTATTTTTATGCTCAGGCAGAATGATGATGTGTGTCTCTCTTTGACGTCACTGCAAAGTCTGAAGGTGCTAGAGGTCACTGTTTCTGCAGTAGCCAAGAACCTACCAATAAGTACCACTGCCCAGGGAATCCTGGACACACTCCAGTAGTGACATGACCCAATCTCGACCTAGTGATGATCTGGGCTGTGAAGCACAGATTACACCCTGGGTGAGGGCCTTTGTTGATTGAGCCTTTCAGAGACTTTAAAGTGCCTTTTAAGGTAACTTGTTACTTCAGGTAAAGGCACAAAGAACAGGAGCACACTGGCTGAGATGAGGGGCTCATCTCAGCAATATGGGGCAGCCAAAATTCAAGCTTACACAACCAAACTTCTCTTTTTTCTAAAGGATTTTCCATTTGGGAATTTAGATGTTGCCCTCGATTACAAATAACAGCATGACAGAAAACATCTCACGGACCCTGGAGAGGATGTATACAATTTGTCCCAGTTAATCAAACAATTAGACTAATTAATAACCGAAAGCCTGGGCGTAACGGATGCCAGAAGACAGCACAGGCCTCCAGGAATTGAATTGGAGAGCAACTGTGAGGAAAAGAAACAACCTGCAACATCTGTACCAATGTTGTGAGACGTGACTACTCAGTGTTTTCATATGCCACAAATTTTAGCGATTCCCATTGGAAACAGTTCAGAAATAATTGACTAAATTTACCAAAATAATGAATGAACTAAAAAACTATTCCGATGATCACTTTCCTGTCAGTCATCTAGATACAATGCTGTGTTAATAAAATGTTGATAAATATCTCTGCAGAATGTTCTGGAAGAGTATCCTTCCATCTCGTAGTGTGTTGTCAGGCTTATTATTCTGTGGATGTCAGCATTTTTCTGGAAAAGGAAATGTTAGTCTCAGGTTTGCAGCATGGCTTCATCCTTTTTTCCAGAATTAGTATTTTGAAATATCTAAAAGTGATTAAGTTTGGCACAGGTGAGCTACTGTATTTCTCTTTTAAAACCTCCTCCCAATTACCTATTGGTTCAGACAAGCCAGAGGTTAATTAACGTTCGAGTGCGTGTTATTTCACCAAGCTCAGTCTAGACAGCTCACAGTGATTTGCTCCAGAGCTAATTATACTACATGAATGGAAGGTGTCAATAATTATGGAGTAGGCCCAGTCCATAGTGTGTGAGCTTGAAGAAAACAAATGCTTTCATGCTAGATTTTTTCCAAAAACCATTTTAAACTAAATGCTTTCTGTGTTTCCAAATAATCCTAAATGCCATGCCATACCATTACAGCTGCTATCGGGGACCAGGGATCACCACTTTTGGTACTCGGGCCTCCCTCACAGACGCCCATTTGACCCCATGTCAATCCAAGGTCAGAGTTCAATAGAATGGCCCCTCTTTATTAAGGAGATCAGTTATTCAAACTGTCCTGCACTTTTGTCACTGTGCTGCAATCATGCAAAAATCATCATCACATTGTGTGATTGTTGTGTTACCTCTCATAAGTTCACTAGTAATTAAAAAATAAGGTATTTCCTTGTGCAGGATAATATGATCTGTCAACTGAATTTTAAAAACCAGTGCAGGAATATTACCAGCCTTTCATTTGCATTAGCAGATACTGCAAGCCTATTCTGACTGCTACTGAATTTTGTTTTCAGCAGCTGACTCGCAGAATGCCAGGTGAAGTGGACAAAAATTGTCACAGAACCTGAATTCTAGCAGAAAACTTGCCGTCATGGTTATTTGTTTTACCTCAAGGGTAATTTGTTTTGATTGCAGTGCTCATTTACAGAATTGCAGCAGATTCTTAATTAAAACATGATAGAAACCTGATCACCATGGTGGAATTCAGTCATTGTTGTGACAGTGAGGCAAGCAGAGAGAAACAGGCTTCTTGTTAACAACAAAAATGAGCCTGTTGTGAATATATTATATCCATTGTGGAATTACCTATATTTTTAACACAACCTTTGGATTTAAAAATGTTGTTTATTCTTCTTTTTATTGGGCTGTCTGTTTAAATTTTAAATTTACACAGAAAGTTAAATATCTTTTGCAGACCAAAATAGTTTTAACTACTTTAATTTCTGTGAAATCAGGCAACATAATGATAGTTATTTGCTACTTTTAAGGCGGGTAGCCTGGCCAGCAAAAATCGCAAAATGAAGAGCCTAACCTGTGAGTTTTTCTCATTCCTGTACTGTAAATGACTAGTGGTGAACATTTTCTTATTTCTAAAAGTCACGCATCATGTGAGAGGCTCCACTGTATGTTGAACTTTTTTTCCTTGAGAGACAGATTCAAATGGACATGTTGCCTTTGAAATGACTCTTTTCATATCACAGCTGACAGAGTGACTCACTCATGCGTATTAATTTTACAGCAGTCTCTGAAAGCCTAAGTGACAAGCAGAATTGTACATTTCAACTTATAGGTTCCCCAATAAATGCAGACGGGCACAATGTCTATACAGTACATTTTCACGCATATTGGAAAAAGCCTTAAAATATCATAGAAGCACAAATGCAGAAAATAGCATACATTTCAAATTTCAAAGTCAGAACTGACAAACTGAGGCCAATTATTGAACATTTCTTTTAACAGCGTGTCTCCTGCGAATAAGTTTATTCAGAAATTAAAAGTGTCTTACAACTTTGGTATTTGCTTTGAAGAGAAAGAGCCAGCCAGCTAGAAATGCAAATAGACTGGCCTCTGCTGATTTCTGTAAGACAATGGGGCCAAGCGTAATTAATAAGACAATAAGACAGAGGGGTCTGTGGGGGTTTTAAAGATTAATTAGTCCTCAAATGACATTTTCATTGCCTTAATGCCATTTCCTTCACTTTCTGCCTAGTGCAGCAAAACGGTGGTGATTGGAATTTAGAAAACTGCTAAAAAATGATAATGGTGTTTTTTTTTTCCAGCAAGAGCCATACAAACCTGAAAGAACTAGTTTATATCACCAGCATTCATCTACGCTTTTGAATTGCAACTTCAAAACCGCCTATTTCCAACCCTTTCTGGCATTAAAAAGGAAAAAAAATGTTTCTGGTCAAACAGAGATTAATGACAGAATATAATTATTATTCAGTTCTCATTCTTAAAATCTTTCTTGATTATATATTATTTTGACCACTGATTCTCCAGTGCAGTTTTTTTTTGTTAAAATGCCATTTTAGCTCATATACAATCCCCCTAGGAAATACCTAGGGGGTGTTATGGTGTTCACATTTAGAGCAATTCGATTTTGTTACTGGCATCAAGTCAGATTGGGCTAATATACCTTTAAATGCAGAGAATTTCATCATGCAGAGTTACTAATAAACCACCATCCAAGAGAGTCTAACATACCATATCTAAAGTGTATCTAAATCACACACAAACCCCTGATCATTCATTCTCCTCTCTCCACCTTTACACCTTTGCATTTGCACATGAATTACACATACTGCTGTGCTTCCCTGGAAATTGTCTGCATGGGTTGATTCATTGGATATGAATCCAGACCTATGCATAAAGATAAAATCAAAAATCGAGAGAAGGAGAAGAAAATCAACTGGTCGGTTAGAATTCACTTTGCCAAATTTCGAACCCCAAACCTACTTTCAGGAATTGAAATTTATTTCATATAAGAGCCATGTACAAGAATGAGCAAGTTACTTCTATAAACAAAATGAGGGAGAAACTAATTGTATGTTCTCCTCATGTTCTCGTTGATTTCCTCCGTGGACTGGCGTCCCATCCAGGGTGTGCCCTGCCTTTGTTTATTGGTTGAAATAAAGTGGTTGCAAAATGGATACATGAATATATACAGTATTGCATGGTTGCCTGTCTCTTTAAAAGTCCCTTGTCGCCTCTGCAGAGGCTTTAAATAGCACTCCATTCCTTGAAAAACATAACGTAGATCAGAGCACAAGTGTTATGTAGAGTCACACCGTTAACTTTCAGTATTAATACTGCACGAAATGCAGTTCTCTAGACAGGCACATTGACTGCTGGACAAATCATTTAAAAGCAGTCTTGTGAATGCAAGCTGTTGTTAACACATGGAAACAGGCAGTCTAAGCGAGTATTGAAGATGTTATTATTAGGTTTCAACTGTGTGTCACTCTTCAGTTGCACGGTATTTATAAACAGGACGTAACGTGATTTCTGTACGTTTACATAAATTGCAGCACAGGCTTCTTGCCAAAACAAAGTGCAGCTCTCGTTACAGATTCAGTGCGCAACCGCACGCAAGAGATTCACTGAAACGTGATTGGAAAAAATAGACTTGTAGAAGGGAGCTGGTGTGATTTTTTAAGCCAAAACAGGGGCACAGTCTGTAATTAGCAGAATCTGTCAGAGATTCCCTGCCATTCGACTAAAGACATCTGAACATGTCTATTTGACAGGGATTGTGTTTTCCTTTTAAAATTCTGTCATAGAACTGTTTCAGTAGTTCAGGGAAGTTATTGTACGATGACTAGTGTAATACCTTAAGCTGAGCATATGGGAATTTAGATATTTGTTCTTCTGAAACATAAATGAATGATAACATATCTCAAGTATAGTTTTCAAAAAACATACAATACATATTCAGGTAAATAACTGCCAGTGGTACCTCATAAAACCTACGCCATACTTATTAAAACAGAACATTGTTCATTCTCATCTTTGAGCAATTTCAGTAAAATCTTGCCAATCTGAATGCTTTCCAGAGGCCTTTGGGATCTACACTTGCATTGACCAGTAGGTACAATGGCACAGCAATCAGCTCCTTCATTAATGCTGCTAATGAGCGGATCAATTGAATTCTGAAAGCCTTTGGCAGAGGGAGGGGTAGGCTTAGGTTATAGCATCTTTCTTCACATTGCCAAGTACCAGAAGACCTCACGCCTGTCTTCCATTCACTGGGAGATCTTTTGTGGTTGCACACAAGCAAGATCATGTTTCTGAAGAACCATGCCGAAAGCCATCTGTTAATGTTTTACTGTCTTTCATTCTTCTGAATATCTCAGGCACATGCTTTGATTCTTTATCCCTCCCCTACTGCCCTATTTCTCATTCTCTCAAGATAGCAGGCTTGCATCACACAGTTAGATCTCTCTTTCTGCCCATTTTCCAGAAAGAAATTGCACAGAATGCAGTATGCATTGTGATGCTGCTTTGTTTAACAATATGCAATCTGCTCTCATAAATATGAGCAATGCTGGTATTGTATAGCCCAATTTTTCCATCTTCTGGACTAGGTTTTCAGGAAATCGAATGTCGAAGTGGGCGACAGTTCTGTCAATTCAGTTAAATTATGGTTGACGTCACCGTGTCTGTATTTGCCTTACGTAAGAGTCCACGTGTTATTGTTGGGTCGTGATCAAGTTAAAAAAAAAATCTTCCCAGAAATCACTCAAAACTTTTGTGCTCGATCAAATCAGAAACCTCCATTCTATGAGTCTGAAGAATTCCTGTCCGTAATGGAGAGGCACATCTACGGATCTCAATCCTCACAGATCTTTTTTGCAATTTTTCCTAGCTCACACTGGCCTAATTGGCACCATCCCCACCTCCCAGAAGCCTAGATTTGACTCATCAGATTCATTCATCCTTCAGAGGGCAGCTATTCTCTCGAGCGGACAAAAGCAGACATGTTGGCAGACGTATTTCTATCACCGACTGATTCTGAAATTGAAAGCATTCACACTTTTTTAATTGCACACATTTGATGTTGAATTCCAAAAACAGAACCAGTTTACAAACCAAGAAACAAGTAACTTAATAGATCTCACTGGTGGAAACAGCACCCTCATCATGCTCTGAGCTCTGGTCTGATGATCACATGGGGCCATGTTAGGTCACTTTGTTCATCTGTTTGGTGAATGGCCTATTAATCCCTCCATCTCCTGTCGGCATTACTTCAGGGAAGCTCCTACTCTTGTTGCTACAGTAAATGCACTGCCAAAAGAGAGGACTAATGATTTTGAGCAAGTAGATCCGCTGAGCCTCTACTTTGTTTTTCTTCTAGTATTAGAAGATAAAGCGGTCAGCCATTAACAGGAGCAAGTTTTGACTTGTAAAGCTATTTGTAGGAGTTGGAAAAAATAACAGGCAGGTGATAATTACCGGTTAAGTGTCAGCCCCAGCAGGAATGCAAAATGTGCTAATCTGAACCTCTGCTCCTCATGTCTTAATTCGACTTCTTTTCCCTCACGGGTGCCCCTGAGAAGAAAACAACCCCCCCCCCCCCCCCCCATCCCAATCCCCACCTCAAAAGCCTGCTACTTTACTGTACACCTGTAATTTTAATTAGAGGAGAGAATGAGATCATGTGCTTTCTGCCAGATTACTGTAACTCCTCCAACTCAAAGACCCTGGTGTTTTGATGAGCCACATGATAACCAGTCATTTCCCATTATGCAACAGTACAAATATGGACATACTGCTGCTTAAACGGGCTGTTTTTTTTCAAGTGAAATTTCCATATGCTGCACACAATCAGTAAGAACCAGACTGGCTACATATCTTGACTTCATAGTGATCATAACTAGCTGTCTGTCTAGCTGTCTGCAGTTACATTTGCTTCCATATTTAGGCAGGAATTCAAGACTTTTCACAGAACAGAGAGGTTTATTTATTTATGCTTTACAGACAGCAGGCTGTTAAATGTATAAGGAATCAGGTGCTGATTTTTTACAGCTTGGGGTGCTGTGTAAATTAAAAAATATATATTAGTGTGCACAGATAATGGGTGGTATAGCTTGGGTTCAAACCTGCAACTCCTAGTCACAAACAGTAGCACTTTACCTTTCACAAATAACTCCCTGGAGTTTCCCTGGAGGAGTTTCAGATCTGTTTTGCTTTTGGAAAGATCACCACAGCACCAAAGAATAAGAGCCAGAGGGAGTCTCAGGGAAGCTGTCGGATTTAGAAGATTAGAAATCATATTAGGCTTTATCTGCATGCAAGGGTGAGGAAAAGTTTATTGGGGAAATTAAAAAAATGATATTCCTCAGTGAAGCCAGTGAATATAAAGGCTCCAGTAGAATTTTTTTTTTATGTAAGCAATTCTGCAATGAAAGCGATCATTTTCCTTTCATGAGAGCAACAGCACAAACACCATCAAAGTGATGCGTTTGAGTTGTGCAAACACAACCTTTCCTTTGTCTGCCTAATGAGTGAGTACAATTCACTGCATTTTGGAGAATTTAGCTCAGAATCTGTCATCAAATTGCACTTGTAAGCATGCAGTGTGACATGTAAGCATTTGTGGTATTCTGGAAAAAAATATTGGGCATAATGATTTTTTAAGTACTTTTTGAAATACATGGTCTAACTATACCTCATATAGAGGAATCAGCAGCTGTGCATCCCAGGTGTAACTAACCCTAGAGATAGATGATAATAATATCTTAATAATGATAAACTATATTTTCTGTAGCACCTTTAAAGGTGGCATGTCAAAGTGCTTTTTTCAGAATGACAACAACAACAATAACAAAATACACAAGACGCACAATGAGAATACGCAATGAGAGGAGACAGTAGACGGGGGTACTGAATACAGTAGGAACAGAGGGGTAAAGAACAGAACCAGTTAAATAAAGGCTCTTCTAAAGAAGGTTTTGAGTCTAGATTTGAAGGAGTTTAGAGAAGGTGACTCTCTGATATCCGTGGGGATAGAGTTCCAGAGCTTTGGGGCATCATAGGTGAAGGCCCTGTCATCCATAGAGTGTAGATGGGCTTGAGGGACAGATAGGAGATGGCCTTCAAACAATGTTTATGAGTTTCAATCAGTGGATGAATCCATCAGACCATCCGTTTTTTTAACCACTTCAGTTCAAGGTGGCAGGGAAGCTAGAGCCTATCCTGGCAAGAATGGACACAAGGCAGGGTATACCCTGGATGGGCCGCCAGTCCATCCACAGACAGATACAGACAAACACACACTCACACCAGAGCCAATTTTCCCAGGTGCCAATTGACCTACCAGTATGTCTTTGGACTGAGGGAGGAAACCCACGTGAACATGGGGAGAACATGCATACAGTTCTCCACACAGATCGCACCCCTGGTTCCGAATTGAACCCAGGGCCCCAGTGCTGCAAGGCAGCAATGCTAAATGCTGCACCTCTGTGCCACCCAAATCCATCAGTCACACTTTTTATTTACAAATTATTCATGGTCCAATGCAACAACAACTCCCAAAACTATAATTCAGTGAATACCATCGCCATCCCAATGACCTGTTCTGAAAAGAAACACTACACAAGGAGAATTAATCTAAAAATAAAACAGCCTTTACCTCTGGAAATTAGAGCACAGCTATAAGTGCATGGGTGCTTGCATTAAATGTATTAAAAATGTGATTGGCTTGCTGGAGTTAAGGCAATAAGTCCTGCGTGTATTTTTTGTAACAGAATTCCAACTGCCCAATCAAAAGAAAACAATGTCTTTAAACAAGGTTTGCCATTTGGTGAGAATTAACGAGTACAGTCTGAAACAGAGATTTCGACCTTGAGCTGGTCTTTAACCTGCGCGGATCAGTGACCAAGCACCAGCGTGAGGAGACCTATGATGAGACTTTGCAGTTCATCCTCTGTCACTTCTGCTCTCTTTCCTTCACTCTCTCTCTTTCTTTTTATTCCTCCTTTCACAGAGATCAAGGAAGACGACTGACAAGCCCGTTGCTTTTTCCTTCCACAGGCGGTCCGGACAAAGCAATACAAGGCGGATCTGGAGAGAGAGAGGGAGGGAGCGTGTTGGGGGGAGGTTGCGGGGTGGAGGGGTGTCGGGTGGTGGATACGGTGAATATGGGGAGAAATATTGGGAGATGATCAGAGACGGAGGGGAGGGGGGGTTAAAACCAGCTCAGAATATTTTTTATAAAGGCAAAACCCCAACTGAGCCCAATTCACCTCCCCCTCACCACAAAAAAGTCCTTTCGATAAGGATAGACCACCCTCTCCCCGCCTGAGAAAAGCAAGAAACAATAAGACAATAAAAAGAGTCTTTTATTTAATCTCAATTTTCTCTTTTTTTCCTTGCACCTGTTTTTTCTTTCATTCTGTTTTTTTTCTCTTTCTCTCTCTCTCTCTTCTCTCTTTTTTTCCGGTGCTTGAATAGAAGTGGATCAAAAAGGTAAAGAACCACAAATGAACATAAAACCACAGCTCGCCCGTCCCGTAACCCCCCCCAACTTCCTACCCTTCTTCCTGCCTTCTGCCCCCTGCCTCTCCCTCCTTTTGCCCTTCTCCCCTCTCTCTCCAAACCCAGCACCTCGTGTCGTGCTCATGTTTGATGTCGATTTCCCCTCCTTCTCTCTCCCTCTCTCTTTCTCTCTTTCTTTCTCTCTTTTAACCGAGATTCTAGAATCCTTCCAGATTGTTCCCTTAAGTTTCCTCCAACAACACACACACAGAAAAGCCAACAACAGCAACATCACAGAAATCCTCAATGGGATGATTGAAAACTGAATCCAAATTCAACCCAACGTGTCTAGAAACTTCTTTAAAAATGTCCGCCTCCTGCCTTGACCATTCTCCCTGCTGCTACACTCAGCTCTACTCTTCTCTAACCAACCTGGGGTCACGTTTTTTTCTCTCCTGTCTGCGACCAGTTGTTCCTCACTAGCACACACTTCTACACAAATATTTCCTTTTCATGGGTTAATCTCTTCATGTACTTTCTTTGCTTATCCAAAATTGGTCTTTCCAGTGAAATCTCCTCTCCCTTTTCTGGATCTCTCTTTCTCCCTCTCTCTCTTTTGCTCTCTCTCTCCCCCTTTTTCCTTTGCTTCCTTTAGGATGACTCCCCGTTTTTTTTAATTGAATAATTTAAAATCTCATCATTACAATAATAAACCAAACACTATGTCACGCAGTCCAGTCAACAAATCCTCTCTCAACCTCCTCCAACCATTTTGGGTGCTTCAGTATGTCTGTTTTTTCTCTCCAAACCTCTCATCCTATCAGCTCCTTATTTTTTCTAATCTCTCATGTCTCCATGGCAACCAGTTCCAGGTTTCTCTGGGCCTACCTCAACCAATCACCTTCGGCCACCTTTTTTATGATATCCCTCCTGTTTTTGCTTGTTTTTTTTCTGTTTTGGTTTGTGTTTGGTTTTGGATGTCTGTTTTATTTTTATTTTTTGCTTTTTTGAGTGTGTTATCTGTGTTAGGGGTGGCGTCAGCTGCAATGACATTTAATCACAGGCCGTGGAAAAGCTTGAGTATTTGAGCTCCTCCACTCATTATCTCCTGCCCTCATTTCAGCCTTGCCCTCTTGCATGTGTCCTCAGGGAATATTTGCCGCTGTTTCTGTTTAGTCCGCATAGACCAACCGTGCTGATTGACCATTCCAGCAAAAATAGCACAAGGAAGTCAAAAAATAGGGCAAGAGGGGAAGTAAATGTCAAGTGTCATTGACTTCGCCAGTGCCATAAGCTGTCACAACAATTTTTTGTCCACAAGTTGAGACAGAATAACAGATATGGCCACTAAACAGTCGACAATCGCAGGAAATTGGGACAGATCCTTGGACACAAAGCAGAGAGGCAATGAGGAGGAATTGAGATGGCAGGAGAGCAGCAAGGATGTGAACTGAGCTGTTTTAATGGATGCTGCCATGATCAGCTAACTCCCTGCAAGTGGGAGGCTGGGGCTGGCATCAGCAGCAACCATGATGTTTCAGTGAACGTGTTATTGCACACGACTGCTGCCTCCTACTTCCCCCTCCCACCCCCTCTGCTCTCTTTCTATAGATATGTCTATATTCTGGTTGAACCTTTCTTTTCTTGTTCCCTCATATGAAACCCCCACCAGTTATGATTTCCTCTCCTCCAGAGTGTTACCTCCCTGTTGCTCCTTTACTGTTTTGACCTTTAACACCCCACCTCCCTCATCTTCCTCCCTCTTTCCCCCAGTTGTTTATTTATTGGTTTGTTGATTTATAAAGATTTTGTGTTGATGTGTCTCTTAATTATTTTTTTGTGGGGGTGGGGGGGGTGTAATTTGCTTTTGGTTCCATTTAGGCACTGTGCTCAGATTGATGGACTGAAACTCTTGCATGAGAAGGGAAGACTGGAAAGGAAAAAACACTAAGTGATCATGCTCAATCTGAAAGCTGAACTGGAGCAGTTGAATTATGATTCTTGATTTATCAGTGCATAAATGGCTCCTTTGAGCTCTTCAATGGTTCTCTTTTGTACTTTCCCTTTTTCATAAAGAGCCTTTCTGAGCCCAAATCACTGTTGGCACATAGTATTTAAAGGAAGAGGATAGCTTCTCCTTAATGTTGTATAAGCTTGATGTTCTGAAATGTGTGCACCACTTTCATGTGTTCTTTTTAGGGATTTGGAACTAGAAATAATGATTCTGGCACCTCTCGTGTCGATGTGTAAGAAAGAGTAATGAAATACTCTGTTCTTTCCTGGTCTGTTAAAATGAACAGCTGCTTTGCTTGATCCTCTCTGTTTCTGAACACAATCCCAATTTTTTTGGCGTGTTTAATATGTATACTGTCATTCAGCTGGACTGAACGCCACCGATAAATTTATCAAATGAGGCTCCTCCACCTTATTCTCTTGCTGTAACGCAGCGAGTTTAACAAAAATCACAATGGACAGAAAAACCCTCATGGGACCCTTAATATCTGCCATGATTTTGTGAGAGCTCTTTGCCAGCCTGTTTGAGGACAGCCTGATTTATGAGGGATTGCTTAGGATTACATTTTCTATTTATTAAAAAGAAAATGGAGCGCTGCAGTATGCTTGTCATTATAAGGAGAGAAATTTTATATTGTGGTTTGGGAATGGAAACAACTTCAGAGCTTGAGTGACATCTAAGGCTTTAATTTCTCATTCTTTTTTATTGCCTTGCTTTACAGAAAGTGGTGTTGATTTGCAGTTTAATGCAGGCTCCATGTTGATGATCGTAAAGCTCAGATAGTTTTCAGCTGCTTTTAAGAGCTACACCTTCCTAGTTTATGGAACTTTTGTGTAGTTTGAAGAGTTTCAGCACTGGGTTAGTGCTGCACGCACTACCTTTGTGTAGTGAATTTCTTCTTTGGTTGCATTACAGTGTCAGTTCAGTACTGATAAGATTTTAGGTGTTCATGCTGATAATCAGAGAATGCTTTATTTTGGTTTGTGTACTATAGGCAGAAAGCATTTACATTGCTTTAAAGGTGGTGTATTGGTTAAAAACATCCTAAAGCCAGCTAACTACAGTTAGAGTATATTACTACTCAAGAGAGGTCTGACCACAGGCACCTTAATAAACAGCTACCACTGCAGTCAGAATGTAACGTGGCTACAGTTTTTAGTAACAGGTGGTTTCAGCACTTTCGACAGGGTTATGTTTGTGCAGAATCTGCAGACTGTGTAAATTCAGCACCTTGGACAGGAACAAAATGATACCTACCTGCTAATATAAAATGAAAAAAGAGAACTTATTAGCTAGCAATACTGTAGATAGCTATTCACACAGTTTGGGAGCTGGCTTGAAGTTGCTACGTTTTAAAATAGATGCACCCTAGTGTAAAAAAGTACCAAGCAGCTGACTTAGTAAAGAAGTCAACCCAACCATTGCTCTGTATTGAGAACAGCGGGCTGAAAATGTTCAGTAGAAATGTGTAAGGTTAGCTGGGCCAAAGGTGAATAAATTTGTCTTCCATCTTGCAGCTTTTCTGCAGGATCCAACATTTTAGCACATATGAAGATATTTTGCTTTTCTAACATTCACAGATGGAGCATGCCAGACATTCAGGCATTCTGCAGTGTGGTTTCATGGTGATAACTGAAAATTCACATGTCAGTTTGAATAATGTGAATGTCAGTTCATTATGGGTACTCTTTTGTCTATTCAGTTGTATATATGTTGTATTTGGAGGGGAATACTAAAAGATCTGTTCATTATAAAAGATTATAAAAGAAAATAATTCTATATATATTTAATGATATCTTTTGGATGAATTGCCCTTACCCAAAAACTATACAATGCATTGTTACCAGCTTCATTCTGTTTAGTTTTCCACCTATAATGAGTCACAAAGAATGAATCTGGAAACACACGGAAGATTTCAAAATGTCTTTAAAGAAACAGCGTTTTGTGTTGCACTGGAACAGAAACAAGGCAATCTTTCAAGGAGAAGCAGGTTTCAGAAAGTGTAAAGCTAGTATGTTTGTCCACTTTTTCGGAATATCAGTGTGTCTGTCAAGTAAAATACACACTGTTGCTAAAATTAGAAGCTTTGCAGATGGCTGATCTGTCCATTTCTGACTTCAGTACAAATGTGACTTTTATATCAAGGAAAAAAAAAACATAAGAAGCAATGGTTTGATGAAAGGTGGTTGACACATTTGTGGCTGATTTTGTGATGGTGGCAATCTTTGGGGTGGAATTCTGGTTTCCTATTTCCATGATATGAAAAAGTGTTCAGTCACTGTAAAGTAGTTGATATCTGCACTGAGAGACACCACAATTTCCCTGAAGGACTTCCTATTCATCCTTTATTTACTCCCTTACTTAATGTTGCTAAACTCAGTCTTGGTCATCTTCCACAGGGATACTGCATGACACTTGACATTCCACCAGCATTACACCAGAATGAATATAGACATAAACTAGCCAACAAATACATGCACTTTGGGACTCATATTGTACCTGTAATAACCATCCCTCCTTTAAAACACGATGAGCCTGAGCCAGTTGTTCACATTGATTTTTAATCACAAAGGGTCTTAAAATGAGCAGTGCATTGCTGCTCAGCTGCTCTTCAGATTAAGTACTTTTAGATAACATAATAGGGAGAAGGAAATGGATTTTAAACACTCTCTTGTAATAATCAACATCCATATATCTAAAGTGAGTAGTGCTCAATAACATTTTTAATAATGTTGTTTGAAGATTAGTTGCTGTTATTTCCTAGTCAGCCATTTAGAAGTCACTTTTAGGACATCCATAACAATAATATAAAATCCATATGGTATTTTTTATTAATGTGTACCTGCAATTCGTAAGCTTTGAAATTCAGTGGGGATGTGTTAAGGGCTAGAGGTTATTTTTATTCTTACAGAATACCACCTCAAGATTGTTATCAAGATTACTAATATTAACCAAACAAAAATCATATAATTTTTCTAAACCGCCTATACATTGATTGGCCTTTGTTTTTTAAATTCAATTCTGATGCAGCAGATTTTTTCCTGAGAGGCTGAGGTGCTGTTTGGCTGGCTCCCCTCTGTGTTAGGCTGAAGGTAAAGAGTTGCTTCACTGGTGCTGGAATACTGAAATAACATTAGGGTCTGGCACAAGGGTATTCTACTTAAGACCCTCATGGATGCTGTACCCACACTTTCAATGCAGCCAGATTTGGAATGCTTTGGGTTTTGAGTTGTTTCTAGAAAATCCGTCATATGCTGCACATTAACAGCATTTTTATGCAAACAGTTTGCAAGAAGAACTGATTTGTAAGTTGATTGGTTTTACTTCTTCAAAACGTTATTTTCTGTCTCAAATTCATGCTTCTCTTTTCCTGTGTGCAATTTCAGTATTCCAGCTGTGATTTGGCCCAAGCAACAGGGGGATGTATCCTGAGAACAACAACAATAACCTTTCTCTCTTAGTGTGAGACATACAACAAGCTCAGTGTGCCTCTGCTTTGCAATGCAAGGCTTGTCGTCTTTGTGTTCTCCTCCTTGAGCTGCTCTGTTTCTTTTTCAACCTTCTTTTACACTGTTTCCCTTTCTGAAGTGGAAGATCTACAGCCATGACTCAGTCTTTGACCGTGCGGTACAGAGAGTGACAATGATTTCATTTTCTGTGCCACACTAATTGGCCTCATAATTAGTTACAAGGCCCTGCTGTCCCTGGCTATGCTTGTGCAACGTGCCGCCAGTTTCTTTTATTTTCTGTTTCTTCCTCAGAATTTTACTTTATTTTTTTGTTCTAGTCTTTGACTTTTGTTGAACATTACCAAATTTAATGGCCTGCGACTGAAAACAGTCCACAGCTGGTACTACTTACGAAGCCCCTGCAGTCCCCCTTCCCTGTACCTTATTTCTATAGCACAGAATGATGCATTCCACAGTGACTGGCCAGTATAGTTCATGTAGGACTGCATCTAATCAAAGAGTGCAAGGACTAGTCACTCAGGATTAATGTCAAAGCTTTAAATTCCCCCTCTAATGGAGACACTGTGCAACTCTGAGCAGGGGTTTGAAACTGCTGGTAACGTGAACTTCAGGGTGTCTTTTTCCAAGGTCATGCTGGGATAGGATTTCCTAGACACGAGGAGCAAAAGTTAAAATTTCTATTCTTGTCAATATGCATTGCAGTCTAATGGAATACAATGCTTCAGACATTAACTTGCGGAATTTCCTGCATATTTCAGCAATTCTCCACAATTAGCTCCCATGGGGCTTTGTTAAACACAGTAATGTACTTCAAATGATAGATACAAAGTTAACTTTGTTGTTCTGGGGCTAATGTTCCTCCATGCTTTGTCCTATATGTAGTGTACTTGCTGTGCATTATGGCAGAGCTCTGAGCTTAGCGCTCTGAATAGACTGGCATAATAGCATATCTTCTACCATCATCAGAGGTGCTGGGATCTGCTCAGCAGGTTGACTCTCCTTCTGTTGGGCAATATTTATGCCATTAGGTTATTCAGTGCGTCAGAAAGGTTGTTTTCTAGAGTTGCATATCTGTCTCACTGATTAGTATTCAAACACTGAGGAATATGGGAATGGAATTATGCATTAGGGACCTCAAGATTAACCTATTTATAATAAGAACGCATCTCTTTATATCTGTCTATCACATATACAATCTTAATGGTCTTGAAAGCTTTCTTTATTATCCATGCTCCTTTACTCATTAATGTTTTCCTTTTGTGTTTTAAGGACTTGCAGGTCTTTTTTTTGCTTTTCCAAAACAAAACAGCTGAAAAGTTCCAATATACTTTGCAAATGTCAATTTTATTGAGCCATGACTCATCAAGATTCCTTTTGTTACAGAAGGCTAATTACAGTGCTTTTTTATTCAGTGTGACTGCTCCATGGTAAAGCCAGCTTCAGTACATTTACGAGGCCTCCTTTCAAGTTAAACTTGCAGGACTTTCTGGTTTTCCACTTCAGGGTCTACACAGGCTTAGCCTACCTCCTTGCTTTAGTGGGTGCCTCTTCGTATAATACAGTCAGACAAGGTGAATCACAATCGGAGACAATATCTTGCCTGGGGAGAAGTGCCTTGCTCACATTTGTAGTGTCTGTTCTCGGGACTCAGTAACAGGGTGACTCCAAATTGAAATCTTCTGTTTAAATGAATTTAGAGCACTAGCCCACACTGCCCCCTACAGGCTGACCACGGAATTGACATGGTGTGTTGTTATTTCTGTGTCAGCATTATAAATATATATCTAGTGCCTGGTTGGCACCAGTGTGATTGGGAGCAAAACTCCATGTTGGTAGCACACACTCTGATCAGGATTACATACAGATATAAGAGAATCTTTACTGAAATAGATGGATTTTTTCACAAAAATAACAAGTCTCTTCCTGGGCGATTTGTAAAAATCTAAATAGTGAGTTCTGACAATTAAGATGTTGTGAGTACAATAGTGACATTGTCATTACATTATCATAATTAGTTAATTCTTCAGTAAATACTGTAAGTAAAGGTCGTATTTACCAGAGTATGCTGTCAGTTGTTTCGTTTGCTAGGTTAAATTGTCAGTTGAAATCCAGAGGTCTGTATTTTTATTCAAGTGATTGGTTAAAATTTATACATGCAAAACATAGCTTATTGATCATGGTAAGGAACATCAAGTTGCAGTAGGCATCTGTGGTTTTGTTCATTAGAATGATAATTACTCTTCTGAGGTCATGAACATTTCCCTTTTGATTTCAGTGTTGCTGGCAGTGTCATCATTCGTTTTTTGGGGACCATTTTCCTTTGTGAATCCCATTGGATTATTTTAGGCTTTTTACTTGCTGTCTAAGCCTGCCTTCTCTGTGTCTCCAGGTTAATTTGATGACTCCTAGAATTACTGTAAGACTTTGTCCTTGCCATTGATTGCTCTCTTGGTCTGGGTACTTTGTGTGTAGAAGAAATATACAAGCCACCAGTTAAAGAAAGAGGGGAGACAAGTACATTTACACATGGCAGGCAGTCAAATTGAGTGAGTCCATGATGTGTTCAAGGAGAGGGCAGGGACGTACCATTTTACAAGTGTGGACAGCAGCTGAATTGTAGCTCCTCGTCTAGAAATAAATGTTTTTATGTATCTCCTACTTAATGGGCCGAGGAGGCCCCTGGGAAACTGAGAGCATGGCCTAATTTTAAAGATACCATTGTGAAGTCACATCCATTGTCTGTGCTGGCTATTTGATCGAGAGGCACGATGAGGAGAGTGTGTGAAATTAAAAACAAAACAGAAAAAACAAATCGGATTAAAATGATGAGCTGGATGAACAGATCCCAGTCGGGCAAAATGCTAATCTAGTCCTCACAGCCGGGCTGTCCAATCATCCTATTTTAATAGGCAAACAAATATTGTTGTCCTTTTTCTTAAAAAACAACACAAAACAAATTATAAACCCAAACTTGCTTTGATAAAACTTAATCTATAATGCCATTCCTCCCTATTCCATTAACTTGGATTATATTTTCATTTGAGAAAAAAAGCAATTTAAATGTCATTCTCAAGCTCCACAGCAATGGATACATTGAGGAAAGATAAAAATTAAGAGATTAAGTGTGTTTAATTAGGTTTTCCGCAAATGTGGCAAAATCAGAAATGCGCAGATGAGCCAATATTCCAGCAATTGGTCTCATTGTTGATGAGATTGAGCCATTGATTAAGTATTGGAAAAACATATTGAAGGGCATTGTCTTGGCCAGGCTGATGGCATTGCTCAGTACTAAATTTGTTTGGATCATTTGAGATTATTAGAATACAAGTCCTTGCTGTGACAGAGGGCTGTAGTACGGGAAACAAAGCTGAATTTCATGTCTTCTTCTTTGCAACATAAAAGAAAATATGCTTGCTTATCTTGGATGATGGGGTGATCTTCCATTGCAGTGAGAGCTATGTTTTACTTCATAACCGATGGAAGGTTAAGTGGAGGGTCAGGTTGGGGCTGTGCAAGAGAGATGGACTGTGAAATTATGCATTTTAGCAAGTAATCAGGAGTCACTTATGTCTCCTTCATTTCTGAACACATGTATAAATATATCCCTTCAACAAGAAAGTCATCCCATTCAGCATTAGTTCCTAATTCTTTCAGATGTATTTTTTATTTTAAAAGCCTGTCACCAAAATACACAACTCCAGCTTATGAGTGTCCGACAGATGCTGAACTGGAGTGGAGGTACCTTACACATTCAGTTATAGAAGGTGTTAATATTGGGGCCACCCAGTTCATTGCCTCCTCTTGGTCAGCCAATCCACGGATTAGCATTTTGGACAGTTTCCAAAGGATCACTATGAATCAGCAATTGAAACAATCTTTGATTGCTCCCATCAGGAGGAGCCATAGAAATGGATTTTTCTTGTTTGTTTCTGCAAGGGATAAGATGGCTCCCTTTGTTTCTGCAGTATACTTTAAGGCAGCTGTATCTGGTGTCTCGTCCCTGACCCACAGTGTGCACCACATCATCAGAGAATGATGGGTTTTATTCCCATGACCTTCTGCTGTTGATTTAGGAGAGCTTCAATGGTTCAATAGGAAGTTGAGAAATCCTAGTCTATCCTTTGCCATGTCTTGTTCTGTTTGTTTGTTTATGGCTCTCAAGAGGACTGATGGAGACTAAACGATCCAGAGAATTTCCACAATGCTTGCTTGTCTTAGGTTCTGCAGGCTGACAGTCATGCCTGGATATCAGGATATCATCTGGACACTTTACCTGGACATCCCTACCACAGTTGAACAACGGGAATCAAAGTATACGGTTCAAAAGAGGAAACAAGAGGAAATGCGGCTTCAGCTGAGCAAACAGGCTAATATCAAGATAGGATTCAAGAACACTGTGGTGGTGTTCCCACGTATTTTTTGTCTATCAGTCAGCATTCATAGTTTGAACCTCTGTGTTGCATGCAGTTCAAGAATGGGGACAAACTAACATTGCTGAGACTGTCAAGGATGAAGAAGAAAAGGAGAGAACCATTCAACACTGGTGGGCTCCCATTTCTTACTTTAATGTGTTAGAATTTATATTATGGTCTGCTCTACAGTATATCACACAAGGAAATGCGAAGAAATATAGCTGGCACTTCAGGAGGGATTCCCCATCCCCATGCAGTTCTGAATAGTTTAATTTGAGTGTTTTGTTTTCAGTTCTCCTGATGGTGAATCATGGATGACTCTAACCAAGTGCTGTTACAGAATGTATCATGTGAAATCAAGTTCTCTCAGAAGGCTTTTTTGGTAAGACCTTGTTGGATGCATTAGAACAAAAGTCACTGATCACCATTTCTATGCAAATTTAATGATGTCTTGCATGCATAGCACACATTGATTGTTGGTTTGACTTGATCCAAGCCCTGTTTATTTGAAATAACGAATGAGATGAAGAGTTACCATGGCATGACCCTCCAGAATTGCTGAATTCATAAAAGTGTAATCGAACTCCTGCAAAAATCCAAACAACTCTGTGAAAGATACTGTTTCACAACACTACTGGTGTGCACTGCAATGCTACACTTCTGTTTTCCCTCTGTAAGCTTGCATCAGTCTACAGTATCTCTTGGCTCTGTAACAGGTAAGTGGACTAGGTTTTATTTCCAAGATTTTGATTATGTTTCTGCTGCAATTGTTTGCTGGCCAGCCCTCACCCTTGATAGAGTTGGATATGTCAGAAACTCTCACCCGCCCACTCCTCAGATCCAGTACTGGCGTGAATTTCAAAGAACAGATTCTGCTGAGTCAGCAACCTGGCAAGGGGAAGTGAGTCAGCAATTAGTCAAAAGAAAAGGCTATTTTTTTTCAGTGACACAGTGGTAATGTTACAATCAGTAGTATCTTTGACAGTGGGTATATGGATAACTGTGCTTAATATTTAAAGGTAAAGCAGGCCACATAGTCACAAACCCAGGTTTCAAGAAGCACAATTTAATGGGAAATGTTAACTTGAGTTAAATGTCTTTGGACGGTGAACATATTACTCAAATTTGAAAATGCTGTGTGGAAAAGTGTTCTTGGAAAGGAAATTGAAATGCAGTGTTCAATGTTATAGCATAACACCAAATAATATGTTAATATCTAAAACTGTCATACAAATATTTTACTCTAAATCATGCACTGTAAATCCCTGAAATTGAATACAGGGAATTAGATAGGGATCGTGCCCCCATTCAAAGCAAGTCCTATTCAAAATCAATTTTTTTCTACAGTGAAAACAGTGATTTTCATTTGATTGCTTTTTGGAGCAACCTATCACCTGACATGCAGTCAAGAAATTGTACATTCTCCTCAAATCAATTTAAACTATTCCCATTAAGATGTATCCAAGAAAAACCAGCTCTGGCAGGTGTACAATTCATTCTCCAGCTCAGTCTAGCTCTCCTGAGTTATGACGGTGTGATTTGGATTCCTATTCTGCTGTATGTTACTGTCTGGTAGGCAGCAGTAAGTCTACCCTGTTTAAAAACATGTCCAGTTTAACTAAAAATAACTGCAGTTTCTGCAAGAATTGTTATGTTCAGATACACAGACAATGGATACAATAGACTAACTACTCAGAAACTAGCTTTGTTTTACGGATATAATGGATTATTGGCAAGTGGCAAGTGCCATTAAGGGCAAGTGCAGTCTGTGGTTATGTGCGAAATGAAGGAGTATTGTACAGTAATAGGGTCAAGTAAACATAGGTTCTGTTAATCTGTCTGAATTCCTGTAGGAAGGATGTGTAATGCCTACAGTATACATGGGTTGATGTCCTGTTGTTATGTTATTGTATGGGTTATGTAATGTTGATTTGTTCTGTTTTTTGTCTGTGTGTGTAAAACATATCTGCTTGGAAACATAGCAAATTTCTGAGAAATCAGAAAATAGTGTTAGTGTTCTGTACTGTAGAAATTGCAGTCTTAAGAATTACTGTTAAGACTTTGAAAGATAGTAGTGTAAGTGAAAAGAGTTTGTGTTAAGCTAAAACTAAGTTGATAATCTTTAAACAGCAGCTACAGGAGTCAGAGTAGAATTCCATCAATATTTAAAGAGGAGTGACCTGTTAACAGTGGATTCACCACCGCAGTGGTAAAACTAGGTTTAACACAACTGCTATGCTGATCTGCTCTGGTATGCATTTTGCCTATGTATTGTAGTGCAGCCCAGGAGGAAACAGGTGATTTTCGCTATTTGTTATTCACGCCACTGCTTCAAGATTACAATGAAATTTAGCTCACGTCTGCAATAACCAATGGGGGAAAAGAAAATGCTGAAACTACAACAATAAATAAACCTGTACTTAAAACAAGCATCCCGTACATCTGTATTTAATTAAAGAAAAGGCAATTATTGAGCAGATCTGCTAGGCTGCTCCAGGCACTGGAAATGAAAAATCATAATAAAAAGAAAAGGAAAACTATACTGCAGGAGTCAGCACAATATGGTGGAGAATTGAATAACAGCACAGCGGAGTTCAACCTAAAGGTCTGGTACAGTGCAGCAGTTTAGGGTGATGGAGCTGTGTTTAAAAATGAGCATTGCTTTCCACTCTGCTTCCCAAAGGCGAAAGTCACCTGGTACCAAGAGTGTTTTACATATCTAAAGGGGCAAGTCTGAAATAGCCATCTAGACAAAGCAAGAGCAAAGCGCAGGGCTGAAAATCATATCATGTCATTGAAAAAACACAGTGATGCTGTAAACAATGAAAGGAGAGTGTCTTTTGCTGATTGACTTGTATTTACAATGTTGTAGTTTTGAATTACTTTTTCAGATATATGCAGTATATAATTAGGCATGCACATTGGTGCAGTGGTTAGCATTGCTGTCTTGCAGCGCTGGGGTCCTGGGTTTAATTCTGGACCTGTGGTGCTGTCTGTGTGGAGTTTTTATGTTCTCCCTACATTAATATGGGTTTCCCCCGAATGCTCCAGTTTCCTCCAATGCTCCAAAGACGTTCTGGTTGGTTAATTGGCTTCTGGGAAAGTTGGCGCTGGTGTGTGTTATCTTTGTTTGTGTCTGTCAGCACTGCTATTGACTGGCATCAGATCCAGGGTGTATCCTGCCTTGTGCCCGTTGCTACTGTAGCTGACATAGGCTCCCACAATCCTGAATTTGATGAAGTGGTTAGAAAATGGATAGATGGATATATATATATATTATTAGCATACTGTATTTCCCTTCCCTGGTGTCCTTTGTATATAGGAAAGAAATTTGCAATTCCATTTTAAGTTTTCTTTGGATATGTGCCGGAAAGAGATTCACTCCTTCCCGATTTCAGTTTTCAAATAAAATCCAGCCAAGATCCCTCTGAGCAAGGGAAAGGAAATGTTTAGTTATCAGTTTTCTTTGATAGATGTTTCTTGTAGCTTCTTAGAACTGTGTAGTAGAATCATTGCACTCACTTTTCAATCACGCAGGAAGCAAACGTTTCCTCTGATCCAAAAAGCTTTGAAATCACTGCTTTATTATGTGTTCTGCAATGAATGTGGAGACTTCTGTCACTGACTGTATAGGAGAGTGTTGGACAAGCTAGATATTAAAAGATGTCTGCTTGTCAACTTCACAGCATGTAGCTAATGGATCCCAGTGTTTCACTCTGCTGTGTCTTGAAAGAGTCCTGTTTATACCATCTTGTTACATCTTTTCCTATTTCCTGTTGCTCAGAATCATAGCAATCCTGTTTCTTTTTAGAGGTCTTCAGTTCCCCATTTTTCCTAAGCATTCTGGGAAAGTCGGTTTGCCAAAGGATTCGTCAGTGCTAAGGTGTGAGGAAGTGAAGTGCAGGTGGCTATTGGCTCTGCTGTGAGATTTTCTCTGTGGCTGTAAACTGAGATGCACGAACAGACTTTTCCCAACACTTGGACTGAATCTTGCTTGTAATCTATTACCCCCCTGTTTGCTTATGAAATCCTGAAACTGTACGCCGCATGACTCCAAATTGTCTCCAGTGTTCATGGTTAATAGGAAAGCAATATTTATTGCTTAAAATAAATCCCTTCTACCATAGAGCTCTTTAACAGGCAGATCCATTATTGTACAATATGTATACAGCACCTTACAGTGTATTGGCTCGGGCCTGTCTTGTAACCTGATATTTTAATGGGAGTTCAGAGTTTGGGGTCATTTATCTATCTGCTCAGTTTTTGTGGGCTTATAGCTCTTTAGATGATTCACTGCTATACATAAGGTATTGTTGCTCTGCGTGGATGCAGTGCAAGTGGAGCGTCTAATTTTAATGACATTTTGCTGTCCAAACAACAATAATTCCTCCTGCCCCCTCCTCATCCCAGTACTCTAGCTCTTCAGTAAACCTGGGGATCATATCAATCACTTCTCGTCACTGTTCCTCAGGGCTTTCCCCTCTTCACCTGAATTTCTAGAGAGACTCCGAATTTCTCCTCCGGTGTGGGGATGTGTGAGCTAGAAAGATATATCCATTGGAGACTCTTGAGAACCTCACAGTTATGTGCGACAGTTGTATAATTCTATCGGAGAGCTATGGCTCATTTTCAGTTAGTTAACGCTAAGGGAAAATATTTTGGATTTTTCAGTTAATAACTGAAATTGCTAATGTCTATATCCAAGGCTTTTAACAGTAATGTAATATGTTATACGTCAGAACGTTATAGAATGTAACAGAGACTTATGCTGTAACTGATATTATTAAAGCAATTATTCTAAATTACAGCTTTAATATCATATACTCACATTATGGAAGGTATCACAGACTAATAAAGGGACTACAATATTTCATTCTGTTGTGCTCCTACATATTCAGAAGAGACTGATTGGGGAGGAATTCCTTATTCCAAGAATAAAATACCTCAGAATAAGTTTTAAGATTAGACAAATAAGTAACAAAAGTAAATAACTTCCAAAAACAAATAGTTAGTTCCTTGTGATAATTTTGCAACACATGCAAATTGAATCGAATGTTTAGTATTGCTGCCTCACAGTGCTAGTGAGTGTGTGCATGTCTGTGTCTATGCATGCACTGTGATGGAGTGATATCTTGCCCATGGTGTATCCCGCTTTGTACCTGTTGCTTGACAGGATAGGCTTCAGCTCCCCCATGATCCTGAATTTGAAGAGTAGTTAGAAAATGGATGGATGGAAGTTGAATGCGTGACAAGTTATTCAGGCAGGGATATCCAGTCCTGATCCTACAGGACTGGTGTACATGTACACTTTCAAGGTCTCTTTAAAGTGGCCACACATGAAGAGCTAGGCGAAACTACTAAACTGGTCCAGGTAAGATGGTAACTGTAACTGGGAAATTTCATTATGAAATGAGTTGGAATGAAAACTCTAGACACCAGCCCTCCAAGACCAGGATTGGACTCAACTGTGTTCTAGTGTGCTCATAATTTACACTACTATACTTAACCTGGTTCCAGATTTATTCCATTGAGATGGCAAGTTTAAAACAAATGAGCTGGAAGATGTTAGGATAAAAAAACAAACCAGTACTGCCCAAACCACAGAGAATTCTTGATGCATCAATGCAGTACACAGTGATCATACCATTAATGATTATTATGTCATCTGGTTCTTTATCAGGGATAGTACAGCCACTCTGAGGCTAAGACAATGCCAGCCTAGTTACCCGTCTGTGCCAGCATACCTGAAAGATTGTTGCACTAGATTAGATTAGACAAGGTTTCTCGATTGTCTCAGTTAGAATTAATGACATTTCAGAAAACTGAAGTGATGCACTTTAATGGACAGACTGCAGGAACCAAGAACTGGGTCCTAAATGATAGAATAATGGATTGGTCTGTGGCTGAATGGACTAGACTGGACTAAACTGCATCCCTCTTGCATTTGGCAGGACTGAATGGACTATATCAGTCATTATTTCATACCCGTTTTATGCAGTCAGCCTTCGGCTTGGATCTGCGGTTGCTTTATGGAGCGTACAGTGTTTGTGTTTCAGATGCAGGCTGTGAGTCTGAGTCTGTGATTTTGGGACAAGAGCCAGATTTTGGTGACAAGCGAGTGGATTATCAATCTGGAGGTATTTTTGTCCCTGCTGTGATTGAACACAGGCGAGAACGCATCTCAGGCGGGAGTTATTTGATTAGACAGTCAATAAGGTCAGACCCATGGTAATCATTGTACCTCCAGCCTGCTCTTAAATCCTGGCAACGTTTGACATTATTATGATGGGCAATGATAAAGCAGAACTAATTTCATTAGCTGAGGTCAAAAGGAGTCTGTTTATCATAATTACATCTGGAGGAGGTCTCACTTTGCCTTTAAATTTGACAGATGTGTGATGTTTGTGCAATGTGAGGTTTTGAAAATCTGGCCAATAAATATGTTTTCAAGATTCAATTTTTTTTTCAGGGAAAGCCTGCTCACCAGCTCACCAGCTATGCTCCCGTGATTGATAACTATGAAATCGCTATAGATCAATTCTTGGCTTAGTAGGAAATTCATTATGATTAGTAACTGATTTAAATCTTTGAATTGATCACCTAATGATTTGTATACTGTAGGACCACACTCGTGAGAACATGAAAAAGGTTACAATGATAGGAAGTCATTTGGCCCATCTTCCTGCAACTCTGAATTGGTAACCCACTATTGGCTGGCACTATTGCAAAACTGAGCTCCTGATTCTCCTTTGTCATTGAAAATCCCAGGGTATTTCCTGAAAAGAGTAAGGATGTTAACCCTGCTGTATTGGCCTCCTGGCCTTTACTGATCAAGGCCTCCTATGATTTGGCTTCATTACTCTGTTCTCCTCCCCACTGATAGCTGATGTGTGGTCAGCATACTGGCTCATTGTGGCTGCCGTTGCATCATCCAGGTGGAAGAGAGTCACCGTAAAGCACTTCGAATGGGGTGTTTTATTATTATTATAACAGGTTGTGTGATGTAGTGAGAAGTGGCTCCTTTGAAGCCACCATCTGGGCTCAGATTTCAGGCCCATTGGAGATGTCTTGAGCCAAGAAGGGCACAGAATAATTGGCAAGTGCTGCAGAATTATGCATACTACTGAATGCATAGTGAATGGAAATCCAGTGCCAGGGAGAGGAGATTATAGGTTTAATAAGCTGTCTGTGGAATTAGCCACATCTCTCAGACCAAAGTCACCTTTGGCTGAAGTCCTTTTGAGAGCATGTCCTGATCAAATAAGGGTGTCTGTTTTGTAGCTTCCATAATTGGCTGACCTTTCTTGGAATTGTATAGTATACAGCAACTGTAATCTAAAGATAGATTATAATGTGGCCTTAATTACCATGAAATAACAGCACAGTTCAGATCATGGGTAAACCTGGGTTTAACATTAAAATGTAACTTCTCACACACATACTGGATGCATAAGTACGAAATCCAAGTAAAAATACATGAATTCGGTGAATACTGCAAATATGAAATGTGGCAGGTGTCCGGTCGTAAATGATTGTGATAAATATTTGTTTCAAAGCTAATCGTAACCTATTCAGATTGGACAGTTTTATGATCAGGCAGATTAAAGAGACAATGTTCTTCTGAACAATGGATTGATGGATCAATAGGTCATGTTGAACTACAAATCAAGCCTGGTTAAAATGGGATAGTTCACGAGTTAAATTCGGCTGGAACAATTCCCAGAAGGGAATTTTCCATCAAAAGAGGATTTGCTGCATCTCTGATACAGTATGTGCAAGCTGTTAGGGACTTTGGTAGATGCTTGCAAAGTGCCAGCAGCTATGCTGATCTGAGTAATGGATCACATTTTATTTGACTCCTTTCTATGTTTTTAAGAGTTTCCATTTTATTATGAGATTAATTTAGCATATCTGAAGCTTAAGGGCACTGGCTTCTGCTCATCTCTGTGTCAGCAGATACTGGGACAACCTCCTGTCACACATCTGCTAACTAGTCGATCTCTGGATCTGACCTATACACTTGTGTCTCATGCAACACTGAGCAGAAGACTCTGCCTGAAATTTTGGTTACTGCTCTAGGTGTTTCTCTCCCCAACCTTATCTTACTGAGATTTGCAGTCTGCTTGGAGCACAAAAGTGCTTATTAGTCCTTTCTGTGTCCCCTTGATTCTTAAGAGCTGAACCAACAGAACTACTGCACACTTGAAAAGAAGGTTATGTAGAGCAGAACAAGAGAGTTGTAACAGCCAGTCTCTTATCAGTGCTTAAATAACTAACTGTGAGGGTGCACTACAGTGTTCATGCATGGCAAAAGCTCAATAGTTGTTAAATATAACTTTAATTAATGTACTGTTGCATTTTCCCAGAAGCTAGATTCAATGGTCATTTAATCAAATGAGATTTTAAGGCAGCACATGGGATTCTGATGCATCCTTATGGACTGTAGTCCACTTAAAATACTTACTATGTTTAGTTCTCTAGTTTCAGCTTTCAATGTCTTATTAGCTTTGTCTGAAGAGTTCACCAGAGTCCAGCATGCATTTATTTTACTCTGATGTTTCCAAAAGAATAGTTTTCAACATGATTATTGTAATCTGTTCAATCCCTTCAAAACACACACTCTTACCCTTGCACTATTGCATTCTGACCCCCTTTCTTAGAAAAAAGATCCAACATCTTTTTTTCATAACAAGCTGCCATCTATCCCCATCTTATCCAACACAGGGCTTTTTAAATTGGTAAGCATGGTGCTTTAATTTCAAATTATCTGCAGTCACAGCATGACTTCCCTATTGTTTTCAGTATTCAGATGGTTGACTTTGCTGTAGCTCAGTTTTAGGGTCCTCCTCTCCCTTATCTTAGACCTCCTCAGTACTGCAGAAAACTGTCCCCATCCTTTACCTTTCAAACATGATCTCTTTGTTCTTTCATTCCTGACGTTTTATTTTCCAAATACTTCATCTCAACAGCATCAAACAGGCGTGTGCCACCTGAAACATAAAAGATCCAAGATCCAGAACTGTAGGCTAAATTTAAGAGTTACCAACTCTTAAATTTGTTTTTGAAGATGGGCAGGTTTTCTGTGCCAATCATAAACATTAAGAGAACTTGACTTTCTGCACCCTGAATTTATACAACGGCACGTTTTATGTAGCATAATGCTTAATCTTAAATGAAAGCCAGAAAAGTGAAGCTTCTTTGATTTCAATAACCGAGTGGCAGCATTTCATCATATTAGAGAATAAAATTCAATTTTATTACTCACGTATAGCTGAACAATATCTTCTGTCCACATTGGTTTGACAATAAATAACCACGGACATGCATGCATACATAATCAAAAGTGAAAAGAAAGGATTTCTGTTGTTCGCTTGAAAGAATAAATCACTTGTTCCAGGATGTTTCAGAAAAACCTTCCCTAATCGGCTCAGGGAGAGATGCAACCACACTGTAGCTAAGTTGGTGCACGATGTTGAGATGAATAGAATATGAGTCAATGCAAACTGGAGATTTCAGAACCACCTGGAATGGACATTTATTTCTGACATCATTACAACATCGTGCTATTTTTCAAAATATTCTTTTTGGTAGTGCTTTACTTGAGGCTATGAAACATGGTCGGTGACATGCAGAAAAAAGAAAAACAACATGCATAATAGCAAAATACAATTTCTCATAATAATACCAGGGCCATTGGTACTGAGCTGCATCTGTAGAAAACATTTTGACTTCTCTCTACCTGGATTTTTAGTTGAAGGTACTATATGTCTTGTCATGAACCCTTCTGAATTGTGTTCCTGTAGTGACATTTGCACAATTGCATGGTGCTGTATCATGCTGTGTGTTATGACAGTGTTTTTTGCCTCGTCAGGTAAGCACTGTGTGTAACATGAAAAAAACATATTTTATTTTTCAGTCATTTCTTAGTTTACTTGTTTCAATCTACTCATATAATCTATACATAGTGGCCCAAAAGGAATTCAATATTTTTGTAAATGGCTGAAGTTGTCTCATTCAGCTTACAAGAAGCACTTTCTTTTTATCATTGAAGGGTACAGAAAAGCTTTAGAGATTGATTTTAAAGCAAAACAAAGAATAACGTTAAGACGTTCCTTTCTGGTTGAAACAATCTATGTCTAAAGGAAAACACAGGCAGATAAAAGAGGTTGGGTCATTTCAAAGGGCTGTGAAACATTCCAGTCCACTGGTGATAAGAACATTGTTCACCCTTGTAAAGAAATGAGGATCTGGATCCCCCATGTTTGCTAAACCTATATCTGTATCTGTGTATATACTATATGATGTGTCAGTTGAGTGCTTGGTTGTGTTCATGAATGTGCAAAGATGTTGGTCTCCACCTATATCTGAATTTCACTGTCATCTACTTTCCCTCTTCACTTCCTCAGCCCAACTCCTCCGGAACACTAAACATTGTTCTTCTTTGCATTCAGTTTCCTCGGAACCCATTCATTCCCTGGCTGTGAAAGGTGATTGCGGCACAGCGTGCATTTAATCCGGAAAGTGAGCGAAAAACTAATGGGACGCCACACGAGTGGGACTTCCGAAATTGTATGCACTAACCTTTGTTAATTGCTTCCCGCTTAGTGGAGGAGCTCGGATGTTTCCTGTTTTTCCTTCCTCCAATGACAAGGTGCTTAAGCCAGGGTTGGGGATCATGGGTAAAACAAAAATGGAGCGATGGGGGACTGGAACTGTTGTTTTCTCTCCCTAACAGTCACCCCTCCCCCTCCGTTGCACAAGGGTTTGCGATGACGAGTCATGGCTGTACCACATGTGTCCAATAGAGGCACCAGGTCAAATAACTTGGTTCACACGGATGATCATTGGCCATTGTGAAAGAGATCGTTCCAAGTGTGCTTGTGCACTAAGGGATGCATCCTCCTGCACAAATAGAGCTGACTGTGAATAACTGGTGCTTTGGGTGAGGGCAATGGTGATTATAGATAGAGGTAAAGGAAGAGCAAATTTGAATAGAAAAAAAAACATCTTCCACTCAATTCCATCTTTTTTTCCAGAAACAATTATCTGTTTCTCTTGTTTTTGAACGTTTCCCACCTGTTATCATTTTTAACAGATGTTGGAAGCCAGCAACTATCATTGCATCGCTTTCTCTCATTGGCCATCCCTGACTAAGACTCCGAAGAAGCCTGCAATGTTTGTCTGTCTTCTAGAAGTGTTTCAAGCTTGAGTTCAGCAGGTGTCTTTTTAGTCTTCAGCAGATTATTCTTGGGAGGCAGCTTGATGTCATGGGATAAAGAAACCTTGTTTAAATTTGAACATTGATGATGTAGACAAAACTGCAAACAGGCTGTCCTCATCAGATTGGATAAGACGATTACTAGCGTGAACGCGATCGCTCATGTAGGATGACAGTAGGAGTTTTTGCATGATGATATACTTATAGATCACCCTGCTTGATCATGTAGGATTACAATACCACTTTATACATTTTCCAGTATAGAATTTGCTGCCATTTCATTTTTATTGTGAAGCCTAAATTACAAACTTGTAAAAAATGAAGTCATATTCTCATGGGAGTTTGTGGGCTTTTTAAAATTTCAGAAGAGTTTTTGTGGAATTCATAACTGCATCCAATCAATTGCTATAGCACAATACGTATGCTACAATCCCAAAGTTACTATTGTAGCAGACTTGTTTGTGTGTGTGTGCATTTATGATCAATACTGTCTACAACTCCCCAGATTCTCAGTATGCAATCACTGAACATTGCAGCCCTGCTGTCTAGGACATGTCTGTACTGCTTGAAAAAAATAGCAGATTAAAATACAGGTTACTGCATAGAAAATACAAATGTAGCTCTTAACTGTATCTCCTTTTGAGATTTGGTTATTTATCTCGTTTTTACCAAAGACATCGGTGGTTATCGTTTGTTAGATAAAGCTAGTCTGGGATCTGTTCTGGAATCTATAGGAGCTAGAATATTGTTAACATTCCACTTTGACAGGAGGAGCCAATGTTTTTTTTTTCTATTGTGGGTTTTTTTTTCAGTCACATTTGTCTCAAGCATTGGATTTATTTCTTAAAGCACCTGGCTCAAGGTGGTACAGACCACATTTGGGCACGAGCTGGAGCTCCTAGTACATAGGCTTATAAGCAGCAATGAATGATGTTCTGCTCTTTCCCCATCAATTTATCCCTTGTCTTTCTGTTTTGTCTCTCTCTTTCTTTTGCAACCCCCCTTCTTTCCCTGCCCCCTTCTTTCCTTTCTGGTTTGCGTTTGCCTTCATCCTTAACCCCTCACCCTCAACTCCAACCCCAAATCACCCCTCCTTCTTGACACCACCCTCGGCAGTTTTCGTGTGTCCTGGGACACTTTTGAAAGTTCAGGGGCCCAGCTCCATACAGGAGTCAGGTCACCAAGCAGGTGCCTGGTGCAAGGACCCCCTGCAGGCCGGCGATCGCCTGTATGTCATGCCCTGGACCCCCTACCGCACCGACACCCTGACCGAGTACGCCTCCTGGGAGGACTTCAAGCAAGGACGTCCCACCACCACCTACCGCCTCCCGAACCGTGTGGACGGCACGGGCTTCGTGGTGTATGATGGGGCTGTGTTCTACAACAAGGAGCGCACCCGCAACATTGTCAAGTACGACCTGCGCACGCGTATCAAGAGCGGGGAGGCCATCATCACCAACGCCAACTACCACGATACCTCGCCCTATCGCTGGGGCGGAAAGTCTGACATCGACCTGGCGGTGGACGAGAACGGCCTTTGGGTCATCTACGCCACCGAGGCCAACAATGGACGCCTGGTGGTCAGCCAGGTAAAGCTCTCCTCTCTGACCCTTCTGCTGTTGTCATAGTCATTCTACAATCCGTAAACCAGGTGTTCTCCATTATAGTTCCTAGTGTCTCCTAAAACTCCAGTTTTAATATGTATTTTATGCTTTCTTTAAAGGCCATCATTTATCTTTTATATCAACATGGTTATTTTGTCAACAAGCTAGGTTTGACTGCGTAATGGCAAATTTACGCAGTTTAATATCTTTAAAAAAAGGGGTGGAGCGGTGGCTCTGTGGCTAAGGATCTGCGCCTGTCGCTGGAAGGTTGTCAGTTCAAATCCTGCGGCTGGGAGAGGAATCCTACTTCTTTGGGCTCCTGAGCAAGGCCCTTAACCCCAGCTGCTCCAGGGGTGCTGTACAATGGTTAACCCTGCTCTCTGACCCCAAGCTTCTCTCTCCCTGCCTGTTTGTCTCATGGAGAGCAAGCTGGGGTATGCAAAAGACGAATTCCTAATACAAGAAATTGTATATGTCTAATAAAGTGATCTTATCTTTTTTTTTTAACAGACCAAGTACTTTTGACGGTAAGTTTCTATTATTAGAAGCAAGAAACCCCTGGGAAATAAAGAGAGGACATCAAATATTGGGTTTAAATATTAATGGTTGATAAGTGGTTTGAGATTTTGTTTCAATTTGAGTTTCAGATGTTATATATTAGATATAATACAACAGATCACATATACAAGAACAAGACATAAAAGTACAAGAAATGTTACAAAAGAGAAGAGATGTGAACAGAGGACACATCTTCCGACTCTGGGTGTCTGTTTCAGGTGAACCCATACACCTTGCGGTTCGAGGGCACCTGGGAGACAGGCTTCGATAAGCGCCTGGCGTCCAATGCCTTCATGGCGTGCGGGGTCCTGTACGTGGTGCGCACCGTCTACGAGGATGACGACAGCGAGGCGGCGGGAAACTTCATCGTGTACGCCTACAACACCAATCTGAACCGTGAAGAGCCTGTCAACATCGCCTTCCCCAACCCCTACCAGTATATCTCTTCCATCGACTACAACCCCCGCGACAACCAGCTCTACATCTGGAACAACTTCAATGTGCTGCGCTACCCCCTGGAGTTTGGGCCTCCAGACCCAACCACAGGTGAGAAGGGGCTCTCTTTCATTTATCTCCATATATCCATCGTCTGTCTGATACTGTATGTTCAATACTGGGTTACAGGGGAGCCAGAGCCTATCCGAGCAAGCAATGGGCACAATGCAGGATACACCCTTGACAGGATGCCAAACAGGATGCCAATTAACCTACCAGTTTGTCTTTGGACTGTGGGAAGAAACTAGAGCTCCTGGGGAATACCCACACAAACACGGGGGGAACATACAAACTTCACACTGATAGCTGCCCAGGAATTGAACTCGGGACCCCAGATCTGAGAGGTAGCAATGCTAATAAGCATTGTTCCTTTGGCCATCCTATCCTTCACCAAAAATCCTTTTAAAAAAGAATGGAGGTTGTTAAACAAATGTTCTGTTTAACATAAGTTTGGGAGCAGGTCAAGAGGTAATCTCACACTTTCACTTTCTTGCTTAGAAATACACACCAGCTTTACACCGCTTTACATGCAACTTTTCTGCATTCCTCCTCCTCAAGTTTCCCTTGTAGCTGCCTCCTTGGTTCATTCCTCATAAGTGAGGAGGGGATTTGTGAGCCATTACCTTGGCTGTCTTTTTGTCAGCCACGCAAGTTAACACCAGAGACCAAAATATTAAGTACACTTTCCTTTTATACTTATTATCTCACCTCTTCTTGTCACAATTAGAATTTGACTGAACTACTAAACTCTCTAATTTGGACCAGAATCAAACTTCTGAGCAGCTTAGCTGTGGTAAGAACGTGTGCTTGCTCAGAGCAGAGGTTTTATTCTGGAATCCAGCTGTCTTGGTTCAAGCCCTGGGACAGGCTGGTCAATTACCAGCTGTGTCTGGCATTTCTTGGCTGGAAGTCTTGGCCAGGGCTGTTTCTGGACTTCCTGCAAAATGGTGACATTAATAAAGGAGTTGAGTGCAACATTCTGTAGGTTGCTGCAGATCTTGCAGTGTATGAAAAGATAAATGTCTTTGTGGGTTGGAGGATTCTATCTGCAGTTACTCAACAAGGTTAGTATAAAGGCTAGGACAGTCAATCCCATAATTCCTGTTTCTTTCCCATAATTCAATTTTATAGGTGCCAATATTAGAGTGCATTGAGTGCCAAGGATAATATACCTGAATGTCAGCTAGCAAGCAGGCAGTTAGCAATGAAACATTGTCTTTTTTTAACATCACATTTACTTTACAGCTATCTGTCCTGGCAGCAGTAAAGTTTTCTTATGGCTGACTCAGTTATTTACTCAATTGCAATATGAAACTTGACAATACACTTTTCTCCAGGTCCATTATTATTATTTACATCAGCAATAATTACAAAAAATGAAGAGCCCTTCCCCCCACAGTTTCTCCCCATGTAGGTGGAAGGGTCAGTCATTGTCATGAGAAACAGCAGAGAATCAACTGCCAGTTCCACATTGGGTGGGTATATTGAAAACAAAACAAGAGGCGATCCACAAAATCCAATTCAATTGTAAAACTGTCATTAATTGTTATAATATTTCTAATGAGAACTCAGAAGCCATATTTTACATCAAAAGGATCAATTTAAACACTCTCAGAGCTTCTCCTCAGCATAAAACAACATACTACCAGAATTGCAAGTGTAACATTTCCCATTTTCTTGGGACCCTCCGAGCAGTCTTTCAGGGTCCTCAAGGGGTCCCTGTATTCATTGAGATCATCTCTGTCCTCTGAGACCATAGCCTTGTATCTCTTTAAAGGGACAGGAAACCTGCTACACACAAGCTATAGCATTTCTATTGCAGTATGTACAGTACAGTATATCCAGTATCTGCAGTAACCAAATTAAATAAATTTACACAGCTAACACAAAACAAAAAAAAGCTGTTGCTGAAAAGGGGCAGTTCACACTGTACTGATGTAAAAATCAACAAAAATGAACAAAGGTGTTTAAAAGCGTTTCAATGTGTAGTATTTCTGTGTACTGTATGACTAGATAGGGCTAGGCGTACCACTTAGGGAAGCATCGGAGACAGAGAAAGCATGACTTTTGCTGCCAACTAGCTCCCTGTTATCGTGTAGTTCTCCTCAGAACTCAGACTCTCTTTGATCTGCTTTCACAGCGTGTGAGACCATTAACTCCATGGCAGCTTTTTGGAATAGCAGTAATAATATTTAGACAGTCATATACAGTATATCCAACACATTAACAAACACATGCCAGTTAGTCCTGTTTCAAATATCTGTGACATTTAACATTTTTGTTTTGGGGCAGCACAGTTGCTGCAGTGTTTAGTTTTAATGTGTTGTAGCGCTGGGGTCCGGGGTTCAATTCCTGGGGTACTATCGGCATGGAGTTTTTATGTTCTCCATGCATTCACTTGGGTTTTCACCGGATACTCTGGTTTCCTTCCACAGTCATAAGACATACTGATGGTTTAACTGGTTTATGGAAAAAAATTCCCAGTTAAGAGTGTGCATTTGTGTCTGTGTGTCTGCCTTGCAACTGACTAACATCCCATCCAAATTGAATCACACTTTGCTCCTGTTTTATACTAGGACAGGAACTGGCTCACCCACGACCCTGGATTGGATGAAGCAGTTAGAAAATGGATGGATGCTTTTACCTTCTTTCAAAATGTTTTTCGATCTTGTCATGGGCCACACATAAAATCAAATATTTTCATATCTTATACGCTTTGCATTGCACAAAAGGCATTATCGTAAGCTACGGTATGCCACACAATAAATAGGACTACTTTATCTACTTGTACATTTTAAATGTGTACAAAATACTGCAATAAAATTCTTTTAATCTAAAGTCTTTCTGTTAAGTGGATCATTTAAACCAATTAAATGGCCACCAGAATATCCAGTCTATGTTTCATCTGTCTGAACGGCTGTTTTGGAATAAGAATCATGCTAAACAAAAACAGGCGAGAGAAAGACCTTGATTTAGTAAGCAGCCTCCCTTTCCACACTAAAGCACAGCAGCCTGCAAAAATGCAGCTCTCACCCAATCTTCCTCATTAGGTTGGCAGATAAAAATCATCTGATATGCAAACAAATAAAATAATTAAAAGATATAGAATTGCCTTGTTAGTCTTTCACCTGTTTTTCTTTTAAATGTGTCACATTCCCAGGGTCTGATGGTTTCCACTCTTGCAGAGCTAATTATAATAAGAACCATCCATTAGTCACTTAGTAAAAATGAGATGTTCATTTACAGAAGCCAGCTACAATCCCTGAAGGGTTATTACTCTTTAGGGCTAAGGTAAACCTGCACAGTTCTGTAGCTAACAATAATATACTGCACTACGCTGTGCTATTTTAACACATACTATGTTTCAGAACCCTGTGCAATATCAATTAATTTCCCCACCACTCTGTTTGCCTGTCTGTTTCAAACAAAATCTTTTCTGGGAGCCTTTTGGTAAGTTTATTTTTCGTGAAAAATAGCATGGTAAACAATAAATAATCTGAGCTGGAACTACTGAGCGTTGAAAAATCATATTTGTTTTATGATCCTCAGCAAGCGTGAAATGAAATAACAGGAGAGCCGCGAAGGTAAACTTCTTTGACAACACCTATACGGAGAGAACAATGCCTCACATTAGTGTGTTTTCTGTCCACCTTTAATTTACTTCTGTTTGTTTTTGCGAGTGGCGAATCTTTACTAATGTAACATCCATCACTGTAATATGCTATGTTCTTTAACCACTGGGACAATGAATGATTCATCAAATGCTAATCAACAGATGACTCATCTCTAATGTGGATTGTCAAAATGCACAGAGTATATGGAAGAGGTACTTTGTGAGGCGCTAAGCCCCAGCAGTGATGATGTTTTCTCAGGAGTGTGGGGGGGAATAGAGAATGGGTGCAGCAGTATGGAGTGCTGGTTGGGGTTCTGGACCCTGGACGGAGTGGTCTTCATCTCAGATCCCAGTATGGGACACTGCTGGTGCAAGGCACCTTGCTCAGATTGCTCCAGTAAAGGCCATGCTGTATAAAGGGGTCTCAATGTCATTGTTATAAATGAAGTTGACCTATCTAGTTGCATAAAGCACTAAATAAATATAAATATATGTTTATAGATCTGACTGAATGCCTTGCAGGGAGGGCTGTAACTCTCTTGATGAAAAAAAACTAAGTCATTTGCATTTTTCTGTCAAACCAGGAGATTTTCTGCTCTGTGCATTTTTTCCAGGGAAATTTAATTTACACAATGCAAGATAGATTTGTCAAGTGCTTATAGGGCAACTATCCCTATGCAGTGCGTAGGTTTAAAGTCTATGTATAAGTTACAATGGTTGAGTAAGCTTTTATATGTCTATGTGTATTTGTATATACAGTACTGTATATATACAGCATATGTATATGTCATATCTCAGCCATATGTTAATTATTATGTGATTACTAAATAGTATTAGGGTCATTTAGTTTTACTGGGTAAATAGTGATATTTCTAGGGTCATTTAACTGCAGTTATAGTTGAATAAAAAATTTAAAAAATCAAATTATAGGTACAGTACTCTAATGCTTGTATAATAGCCATCCTTCCATTTTCTAACTGCTTTGATTAATACACCATCGCAGGGGAGCCTGAGCTTATCTTGGCAAGCAATAGACTCAAGGCATTGTACACCCTGGACAGGACACCAGTCCATCACAAGACACACACAGACACACACTCACGTCAAGGACGGAATGTCTTTGGACTGTGATAGGAAACTGGAGCCCCTGGAGGAAACACACGTGAACATGGGGAGAATAAACAAACTTCATGCAGATAGCACCCCAGGATTTGAACTGAACCCAGGGTCCCAGCACAGTGAGGCAGCAATGCTAACCACTGAGCCACTGTGGAGCCTACTTGTTTAATATTATGGTAATAATTTGGTTTTACTGGTTAAACACTGATCTTTTTCCATAGCATTTTGTTGTAAAACACAAGTAATAACACAGCTGAGTAACAGGTAGTAGTAGTAAAGTAAAGTAAGTAGTAAACTAGTAAGTTTAGTAGTAGTAAGCCCAAAGGGAAACAAGAACAAAACGTATTAATACTGTATACTATTCACTTTGTCCCATTTTATTTGTTTTAAGAAACACCCCCTGCAATATCTGAAATTGCTCAAGGGAATGGAACTACAGTACCTGCTTTGAATTCTGGGTTCCTACAAAGACTTACTGTATCTCTGGATGCATTTTGTTCTCAGTATTTTAACCACGGTGTTAAGGATTCGGACAGTGAAACCGAAACCAAGTAATGAACCCACTTGCAGGAGCCGATAGAGACAAGTCGTGATCCAAATACCGTAGACTAAGGAGAGAGCCGAGAGTCCAGGGGAAGCCAGAGATCCAAACTGAGAGAGAGCAACCGAAGCCGAGCCGTAATCCAAAAAACGTAGTAAAAGGGGAGAAACCAAAGTCGGAACCAGAACAGTGCTTAAATACAAGATGAGACGGAGGTGTGGTGGTGAAAGCGTACACTGATAGGTAGACTAATGAACTAAGACTACGCCTTCTTCTGCCTCTTTCGTTGCCGGGAGGCAGGGATCGTAACATTACCCCCCTCTCTATGGGCGGCTCCCGACACCCTAGCGGGACGATTAGGGAAACTGTGATGGAAATCCCGGATCAGGTTTGAATCCAGTATATCCTTTTCCCACGACCGCTCCTCTGGACCGTAGCCTTCCCAATCCACTAGGTTCTGCAGGGATCCACGAGACCATCGGGAATCTAGGATCTTATTTACGGTGTAGGCAGGGAGTCCATCAATTACTCGAGGCGGTGGGGGTTTTTGTTGCGGTTTAGACAGAGTGGATCTGCGAAAGGGCTTAAGGAGGGAAACATGGAATGTAGGGTGAATCCTGAGGGTAGGAGGCAAAGCCAGCCGATAAGTTACAGGGGTAACCTGGGTGAGGACACGAAAAGGACCGATGTACCTGGGAGCAAGCTTGCCAGAAGGTTGCTTTAGAGGAAGGTTGGGGGAAGACAACCAGCCAAATTGTCCACGTTGAAATCTGGGTATGGTTCGACAGTGCCAATCCACCACGGTCTTCTGCCGAGCTGCAGTGTGAAGAAGGGCGGCTTTAGCCTTCCTCCAGAAGTCCTGCAGGTTTGTGATATACATGTACTCCTTAACAGATGGAACTTCTGTGTCCGACGGGGAGTCCAGGAAAAGAGGAGGATGATAACCTAAGGCACACTTGAAGGGTGACATGCCAGTCGAAGAAGTATACAAAGGATTATGAGCATATTCTGCCCATGGAAGCAATGACACCCAGTTATCTTGGGTAGATGAGATATATGCCCGTAAGTAGGTTAGCAGTTCTTGATTCATACGCTCAGTTTGACCGTTGGTCTGAGGGGGGTAAGCTGAAGTAAGCGAAACTGAGGCTCCCAGTGACTTACAGAACGCCTTCCAAAATCGTGAAATAAACTGGGGGCCCCTATCAGAAACAATATCTTTAGGGATGCCATGAAGGCGGAAGATATGCAGTACGAACAGGTCTGCTAGTTCCCTAGCTGAAGGCAAGGAAGGTAGGGGAATAAAATGGGCAGATTTAGAGAAACGATCTACTACTACCATGACTGTCGTGTATCCTTGGCTTGGTGGAAGGTCAGTAATAAAATCAAGAGAGGTGAGAGGTGGGTCCAAGGACGGTCGGGGAAAGGTAAGGGTTGAAGAGGGCCTGCCGCCCTCATCCGAGAAGACTTAATTCGGGAACAGACAGAGCAGGCCTGGACATACTCCTTGACATCTTTAACCATGGTTGGCCACCAGAAGTCTCTAGAGATGAAATCCAAGGTACGTCGGAATCCAGAGTGTCCGGCGAAACGGGAGTCATGTCCCCATTGTAAGACAGAAGATCTGACTGGGGTTGAGACAAATAACTTGTCCTGAGGGCACTGAGGAGGTACAGTTTGTCCAGCCAAGGCGCGTCTAACTACGACTTCTATGTCCCATCTGACAGCTGCCAGGAATTTACCAGAAGGGATGATGGGTTCAGGAAGCAGTTCAGCCTCAGGGGGGTTGTGGATCCGTGAGAGAGCATCAGCTTTGATGTTCTTAGAGCCTGGAGTGTAGGTGATAAGGAAATTAAATCTGGTGAAAAAGAGGGACCATCTGGCCTGGCGAGGACATAGACGTTTAGCCGATTGTAAATACTCCAGGTTTTTGTGATCTGTGTATATCAAGAATGGATGATGAGCTCCCTCCAGCCAGTGCCTCCATTCCTCCAATGCTAACTTAATAGCCAGAAGCTCACGGTTACCAACATCATAGTTCATCTGTGCAGGGGATAACTTCTTAGAAAAGAAGGCGCAGGGGTAAAGAATCTGTTTTTCTCCATGACGTTGAGAGAGAACAGCGCCCACACCATGGCCAGAAGCGTCCACCTCAACAACAAAAGGCAAAGAAGGATCAGGGTGTTTCAGGATGGGGGCAGTAGTGAAAAGGTGTTTCAGGTGCTGAAATGCCTCTTCTGCTTGAGGGGTCCATTTACCTTGTCTGGGTCCTTTGCGAGTTAAAAAGGTTATGGGAGCAACCACCGAGCTGAAGTTTCGAATAACCTCCTATAGAAGTTGGCAAAGCCAAGAAACCGTTGTATGCGTTTAAGGTTCTTGGGTGTGGGCCAATCAGTAATTGCGGAGACTTTACTCGAGTTCATTTCCACCCCTTCTGGAGAGATGATGTAACCTAAAAAGTGAATCCTAGAAGCATTAAAAGTGCACTTCTCCAGTTTGACATAAAGTTTATTCTTTATGAGTCGGGAGAGTACTTCTCTGACATGAAGAACATGATCCTGGAAGGTACTGGAGAAAATTAGAATGTCATCAAGGTATACCAAGACAAACCTTTGTAGCAGATCACGAAAAATATCATTAATAAAGGTTTGAAACACTGCCGGGGCATTTACCAAACCAAAAGGCATGACCAAATATTCATAATGTCCATGGGTTGTCATGAATGCCATCTTCCCCTTGTCCCCTTCCCGAATACGGATTAAATTATAGGCCCCTCGTAGATCCAGTTTGGTGAAGATCTTGGCCCCATGCACGGACTCAAGCGCTGCCGGAATTAGGGGCAAAGGGTACTGGTTCTTAATAGTGATCTCATTAAGGCCACGATAATGAATACAGGGATGGAGCCCACCATCCTTCTTTTCCACAAAAAAAACTGGCACAAGCAGGTGAAATGGATGGGCATATAATTCCAGCCTTCAGAGAATCTTGTATATATACTTTCAGGGCCTCGGATTCCGTATTGGAGAGCGGAAATATACGACTTTTAGGAGGAATAGTTCCTGGCAAAAGGTCGATGGCACAGTCATAAGGTCGGTGGGGTGGGAGAGCCAAGGCCTCTTGCTCATTAAAGGCTTCCTGTAGATCAGAATATTAAGGGAGTATTGTAGGAACACCAGAAGGGGGCGTTTCCATGAGTGCAACTCTTACAGGCAGACGACAGCAACTACCAATACATTGGGGTCCCCAAGTTAAAATTTCTCTACGGGACCATGAAATGTTAGGGTCATGCTGTTGGAGCCAGGGAAAGCCTAGTACAAGGGGATGTGATGGGGCCTCGAGGAGATAAAACCAGATATCTTCCACATGTGTGGTGCCAATTTGCAATCTTATTAATTCAGTTTGCCATCTTATAAGTCCTGGAGACACTGGGGAACCATCAATAGATTGTACACGAAGAGGAGGAGTCACCTGGGTCAGGGGTAATTTCCAAGCTTGAGCTAAGGAAGCGTCGATGAAGTTCCCCGCTGCCCCCGAGTCAATAAAAGCAAGAAGTGGCGTCTGTTTATTACCCCAAAACAGTGTAGACATAATAGAAAATCCTGAGGAAAACTTAGAGGACTGAGTTAACTCACTCACCACAGGATCTTGAGTAGTTGGGAGGCGCCTCAAAGACTAATGTAAAGCAGGGCAGTCAGCTTTAAAGTGTACTAATTTTCCACAGTACATACAGCGGCCCTCTCGTCTGCGTCTCTCTCTTTCTTCTGGAGTTAACCGGGTGCGGGCAGTTTCCGTAGGTTGTTCCGAGTCTAGAGTGTTGGCAGGTGGTGGCCAAGGAACCTCTAGTATCTGTGTCCGAGATCTTTCTCTATTCCTCTGACGAATTCTAAACTCTAATTCCAACACCTGGGAAATTACTTCCTCCAAAGTTCTGCCCAACTGTGGCATAGTTACCAGGTGATCCTTTATTTCTTCACATAACCCTTGCAGAAAAAGAAAAATTAGGACCTCATCCTCCCAGTGAGTCTCTGCTGCTGCTACTCGAAAGTCATAATGGCATAATCCTGTGCAGACCTGCGGCCCTGGCGGATAGATGAGAGGCGGTAGGCGGAGTCTTGTCCAGCTGAGGAACGACAAAAAAAACCCTTACATTTCTCTAAAAAGAGATCATAGTCCTGTACCTCAGGAGCCCCGCGATCTAGTAGGGCAGTAGCCAAATCCAGAGCACGGCCAGTTAACAGAGAAACTACGAAGGCAATCTTGTCTTGAGGAGAAAAAAAGTTTCCGGATCGAGCCTGAAAACCAGCGCACACTGTGCTAAGAAGCCCCGACATTTCGTAGGGTTGCCGTCAAACCTGTCAGGTGGTGTAAGTGGAAGAGGTCGAGGAGCGGGTGTAGAAGCCGGCGGGGGCGGAGCCGAAGCGGCAGCTCCAGCGTTACTTTCACTATTACTTGTAGGCGGCATTGCCGACAGGTGCGCTGAAATCTGTTGGACGGAAGCCTGTAACTGGAGTAAAGCTTGCCAGTGCTGATCCAAAACCGAGCGAAATTCCTCTTGCTCCGCTGGGTTCATGTTAAGTGGCTCAGTATTCTGTTAAGGATTCGGCCAGTGAAACCGAAACCAAGTAATGAACCCACTTGCAGGAGCCGATAGAGACAAGTCGTGATCCAAATACCGTAGACGAAGGAGAGAGCCGAGAGTCCAGGGGAAGCCAGTGATCCAAACAGGGAGAGAGTAGCCAAAGCCAGACCGTAATCCAAAACCGTAGACGAAGGAGAGAGCCAATAGTCCAGGGGAAGCCAGAGATCCAAACTGAGAGAGAGCAACCAAAGCCGAGCCGTAATCCAAAAAACGTAGTAAAAGGGGAGAAACCAAAGTCGGAACCAGAACAGTACGAAGAGGTAGAAGGCGTAGCGCAACTAAGTAGCTCGAAAGGAAAACCAATACTGAGCGAGGAGGTAGGGAAAGACTAGTGCTTAAATACAAGATGAGACGGAGGTGTGGTGGTGAAAGCGTACACTGATAGGTAGACTAATGAACTAAGACTACGCCTTCTTCTGCCTCTTTCGTTGCCGGGAGGCAGGGATCGTAACACACGGTCCTACAGCGATGAGTCCATTAGCAGCTTTTAATCCTACAGTCAGCTGAACAAGGTGTCAGATGTGGGGAAAAAGAAAGATCTTAATTTCTTCATGGAGCTTCAGATTACATAAGGAAAGCATTCTAGTCCGGGTCCTCCAGCAGCAGTAGTACTAATACAGTGACTGGATTCATCACCAGCTAAACAGTATGTTACAACTGTTGACATGGTATGTGTTACAACCATCGTCTGTCCTCATCAGAAGTCCTGTGCGCAATTCACAATATGAAGCCGATTAACCTGGCAGTATGTCTTTAGACTGGAGAGAAGCAACCCACACAAACTCGAGAAAACATACAAACTCCACACAGATAGCACCTCAGGTCTAGAATTCAACCCAGGGCCCCAGTGCTGCGAGGCAGCAATACTAACTAGTGCACTATCATGCCACCTGAATCACACATCTGAGACTGTCTGTACTGTATGATAGATGCTTTGTCAGCAGCACACAGGAGTTACACACGATTTCATGATGCTAAATATATGTTCAAAATATTGAACGCAAAAAGAGAGATAATATATTACCCTACATTTGCAGAGTCAAGATGATTAACAAATCAATTGGTTTACTTATCAGTCAATTGAAAACAAATCTGTGTAATAGAAGGCATCTCAGATGGGTTTTGTAAGTTAGCAGACTGCTGGGAACTACTGTAGGAAGGCCTTGTGAGACTTCCCGTATTTCATAAACACTGCGCAATGGTTTTACCATCAGGGCTCATGGATCAAGATTATCATGTCATGTCATTTGCCACAACGCTTTTTTACCATAGGGTGTTGTGGGAAGCTGGAGCCTATCCAACAAGCAACGAGCGCAAGTCAGGGTACACCCTGGACGGGGCGCTAGTCCATCACAGGACAGGATCAAGGTTGTCTTGGTTTTGAATGTTGATCCCAAAGATCCGTAGAGCAAGATCTTGAGGCGGCGCTTTGTTTTACAGATCCCCTCACCACCACCCAGATCACCACTACTACTGCCTCCGTGAGGCCCTGGTCAGCCACCGTTGCCAGTACAGCCAGTTCCTCCACCGCCCGCCCCCTGCCGCCCACCTCCCACCCCATCGGGGCCATCAACAAGGTGCCCGACCTGCGGCCCATCACCGCCACCATCCCCGTCACCCGCCGGCCCCCGCCGCCCTACCATGGCCCTGAGCAGCAGATGTGCGAGGCTCGTGTCGCCCGGGGGGTGCAGTGGCCCTCCACACAGAGGGGGGAGACAGTGGACAGACCCTGCCCGAAAGGGTCCCTCGGTGAGTGACTCAACCTTCCCGTTGTTCATGACTAGTTTCAAGTGTTTCCCCTGCCTGCTTGCTGAGAGGCTGGACCTCTTTACACAAAGAGTTGCATGTGTCTGGAGCAAACACAACTGCGTGTCCAGGGGATTGTTCAAGAAAACATTTGATGGGATCTGGCCTAAGACCACAAAGATGAATGAGCTGAATGTGCTGAATTATTGCAATTGCTTTCACCCCAAAATCTTTTGAGGGCAGGGTCAGGTTTTGGAGTCAGAATCAGGATCAGGTCTGTGCTTCAGCAATATATCTTTTTTATAGGTTGTAAAAAAAATCTGGAATCTTGGTATTATGTGTGTATGCGTTTTAGCATCAGGACTCAATTGTATTGTTGGCCTTAGGTCCCATACTTTAAGGAGCCTCAGATGTCTAAGCAAGGGGTACCCAGTCCTGCTCCTGGATACCCCACATCCATTAGGTTTTGGTTGTACCCATCTTAGTAATATGTAGTTGAACCTCAATGGATCCAGTAACAGGATACGTAAGAATTCCTGAGTTTTCCACTCTTAAACATAAGTTTAAGGGGTCAGATAAGTTCAGATGGAAGAAAAAAACAGTAGGCGTGGGAGTCCGCATGAGCAGAACTGGGAATTATAATATCTGTGTAATGATATTGTACTGTTTTCATGTTGTATTGTTGTTGGGAATATTGTATGTTTATGAACTCTTGATGTGCAAGACAAATCCCCTTAGGGAAAGTAAGGATCAGTTTGATTTGATTTGATTCCACCATCTTTAATTGATGCAACAAGTCTACTCAAAGGCTGGAAATTTGTGATTTACTTAAGAACTGCAGTTGTTAAAAAGCAACTTTTTGGTGTTTATGAACTGAAAACAATTAAAGACATTACATTAAGCCTATTATAAGGTTTATAAAGTTTTTTTTTTTATTTTACTGAATACTCAGTTAAAGGTGGACCACAACTCAGCAGGTGTGGGAGTCCTTAAGATCAGAATTGAGAGAAACTCTAAGCAACAATTTGACATTATGTCAAATCCCTGGGCAGAGGGGATGCAAAATGGAAGCAGAAGGCAAATGGAAGCAGGAGGTGAACTCGGACTGCTAGAGGTGGCTTGAAACATTCTACTGTGCTGTATCTATGCCAGTCATTGTGTGTGTGTGTTTCTTAATTGACAAATGATGCTGCACACAGGGGGGACAAGTTTCTTCCCAGAACCAATATTTTCCCTTGTAATGTCAGTCCTCTAAAAATGGCCAGTTTTAGACAAGTGACCTTCATCAAAGCCACACAACAATAATCTGTTGGTTGGTGTGAGATCAGTAGTAAGGTACACATATATGCATACTGTAACTTTGAGTTTTTTCTTGTTTCTCCATTCCAAGCATCACTCAGGGACTTTACTTGCATATCCTGTATTTTAGCCAGTCAGTACTTTATCATGTCCTTCAACAACCTCCTCTATATTTCAGGCTTATTCACCTGTTGTTGGAATAATTTGTTGTGTACCACCATTCTATGAGTACATTTCAGTCAAAATTTTCAAATGTTTTTCTTTAAATTATTTCTCAAAGCACTAATTAACACTGATGGGAATCAAATGAAAGAAAATATTTTGTCTTTCAAAGGCTTGGCCAGTTGAGCTGATTTCTTCAAAAAATATTTTGCCTTTAAGTATTTTTCTGTGAAAAGAGCATAAATAAAGTCAGCTAAGGCACACTTAGAAGGATGAGGTCTTTGTGGAATTTGAGACTGGATTTTTTTCTGTGTCCTTAGTTCTATTCTGTGTGTAGTGTGCTGTCACTTTGTCTCAGTTCAATACTATTTAACTGGTCCTGAGAAAATCACTCAAACTTTTTAAAAGATTTCTCAAAGCACATTTCTAGGAAGTATAGTGGGGAGGCCAAATAGTGTCGCACAATTTTCTGCAGCACTTTGGCAAAATATTAAGGACTGAAGTCTGTGAAAGACTGGTGCTTCTTAACTTAACTTCATACACTGTAGTGTAACTAGAAAAAAGTATTTCCAAAAGCAGATGTTACTAGAAAATAGTTCACCTGAAGGACAAACAGCAATCTTTTTCAAGAGCAACGAAGAACTGTAAGAAGTGAAATAAAACCATTAAGCAAATGAATTCAAATACTCTTTTCAATAACACACTGAGGCGCCTCAGAGAGAGATGTGCTTGTTAGATGCTTTATTTAAATCACATTAAAGAAGTTGTTTCTTTCAGCTGAGAAGTGTACACTGTATACGTTTAATTAAATGCAATAGTGCTGTTGAAAAGCACCAGATTTTCATATGAGGTTGCCTTGATTGATGTCTTTTGTTGGTCTAAGTCTGCACTACTCGCAGAACCTTCAGCCCTTTTTGGGAAATCATGCCGATACTGTATGTCTACCTTGGTTTTAGTTTTTTTGTGAAATCATTTTTATGTACAGGTACATTAAGCAAATGGAGTGGTCTTTTTAATGACGCTCGAAAAACTTAGCCAGTGAACACGGCCCTCCGAGAACTCTGTCAGCATGGCTCCTGGCCTCTGATTATAAATCTGTTTCCAAAAGGGGCTGATTATGAGTTTTGTAAGGTTGTTTCACCTAATGGAGACTTATGGGATTGCTGCTCATTGGCATGGTTTCTGCACTGCATTTCAAGTGCATTTAAATCAATGTACATGCATCTTCTTAATTTGAAACTTCCAGTTACTGTCTCATTAGGATTGTCCACTGATTCTTGTACCAGAGAGAGAGGAACACCTCCCTTACCTCCTTCTCAGTCGTATTTAAAAACATTTATGAGATATATAGTGGAATTATTGTACCTTTACTATGGTTTCCTATAGTTGTAAAGTGTGAGTGTGATGGCTGCATATTCTGAAAGTGTGTAGTCTGTATGCTAAAGAGTTTAAAGACTTCATGCCAGTTCACTTATCAATCAGTGTCGATATGCTGGAATCATAGGCAACCAAGTTATGGTGGTGACTAGCCTACCTGAAATTCCTGAGACATTTCAAGTCTTTCTCATTCGCAACATTTATTGTCTCTTATTCAGTTCACCTGGTGTTTATTACAATCAAGTCTTCAGATTCAGTAATTTCCATATGAAAGAGAATGTCCTGTGTCCTGATAATTCTGAAAATAGTTCTGAAAATGGTCAAGAATAAAACACCCCATGTCAGAAAGCACAAAATAGCCACCTTCACTGAATTTTACATGCTGATAAATCAAATATTTCCAATGCCCTATCAAATCTGTAAATTTTTCTGATTCTTATCGTTGGCAAGAAATGCAGATACATTTCCTAAAGGAAACTGCTGTACATGGATTTATTGAAAAACTGAAATATGGACAGAACACAGGACATTCTCTTTCATATGGAAATTACTGAATCTGAAGACTTGATTGTAATAAACACCAGGTGAACTGAATAAGTACCTTTATACAGTACATTGATACTGTACATTGATAATTACCTTCATATAGTCTTTTGCTTGACTGAATGTAAGAAAATCAATAGGTCTAACTTGCTTTTTTTCTTGACAATGAAACTGCAGAGCAATACCTTTCATAAGCATTATGATGTATTATATTTTTGTATTGTAATTGTTTTAAGTCTGCCGGGATAAAGGCATCAGCCAAATGAACAAAAAATAAAAAATAGTAAGCAAAACAAAATGATCTCATCCTCTGGGGCTCTTTATAAAACACGATTTGCTTACTGTCGGAAAAAAACATCAACGCTTGATTTAAGAATCGGAAATATAAATAAATTATAGCATTAACATTATAACATTTAATCCATGCAATACTTTCTGTTTACATCTACTCATTTTGTGAGTAAAAATACCGGAAAATGCACAGGAAAGAGTAAATGTTCTAATGTAAGTCAAATAAACATGATTTACAACAATTTGCTTTGGTGCTCTGAGCATGTGTATGCACTGGCTTCTCTGAAATCCCCTGATAAAAAATTTCTCCTTCCTTTCATTTTTAAAGTGCCATCACACTCAAATCAAAAAAGGAAACTAATTTGAGAAACTCGCCTATCCAGTATTCTGTTTCGCATCCTAATCCAGAAACAGAAGTCCCATTTATTGCTAATACCTATTTGTTTCCAGGTTTAGAAATGTGCCAGTCAAAGTTTTGATTATTTTCAATCAAAGCACGACCCTAATGTGACCAGAATGCTTATATGAAAGGAATGTTATATACAGACAGGTTTAGAAGAATGAGATCTATTTGCTCTTGATCAAGGGAGACAGTGGGGGGATTTTAGTATTCAATACTTATTTGCCAAAGAAGGACAGGAGAAAATAAAGAGCTAGTAAATTTAGAGATGAAACAAGGAGTTGAGTGTCTGGTGCAGACTTCATAAATGTGTTCAAACCCCTTTCACTGGTCTCCTTCAAGAAAAAATCTGACAGGACCCTGGGGTCATTGAACCGCAATGACCTGTTGATTAAGTAAGATCCTGACATCATTTCAGGTCAGGTTGTTATTTGTAAATTTGTAGAAGTAGTGAAAATCTGTGACCTTTCTGCATCATCAGAGTGATGTAGTCCTGCACCTGCACCTGAATTGGATAAAGCTATCATGCAAGAGTAGCCTTGCAGACACCATTGCAAATGCAGCATAGAGTGTTGCAGTTCCACCTGGTGTGCTGTGAAGTTCTGCATTTGTCCCGTTGAAACTGGTTCTGTCCAACAGTTGAATCACTCTGCTTTTCCTAAATGTCTTTCCAGCTCTGTTGCGCTTTTTGAGCACAGCTGAGTCTGATTTTCTGGCACAGAGACAAAAGCTAAATGAAAATGAATTTGCTTTAAGGAAGCTAATTAGTTTGCGTGTGATGTACTGTACATCAACATCTTCGCTGAGTGAAAGTGAATCAAGTTCATCCAGGGCTGCAAACATGAGATGCTTGAGCATCCGTAGTTCTGTGCACATTTACATTTCAATTTGCGATTGCTTGTATTGAAGCCAAAGCACAATTTGCAAGCTTGTTTTGTTACTTAAATGACACATATAAGCCAGCTCCAAGAGGTTAGTTCCTTGTAAAATAGCTCAAGAATTCAACCAAAGACAGCTGATCATATATATTTTGCATTAAAGGGGTACTCAGTTACATCTGACATGTCATGCCTTGCTTCCTTTGTCAAATTGTATGGTGCTTGTTTTGTTTTTTTGTGATTTTTCTTTTGATATTTCAAATAAATCTCCCATCTTCAGTCAAGAGCTTGATCCAAGCTGTAGGCTCTTGTTTGGATTGCTGTGATTCACCATGAAAAGTTATTAGTAGCAATGAGTGCAACCAGCTTCAGTGAACGGATATTATTTATACATTCATGATCTTGGATTGGAAAGCTTGATCAAAATTTGAGTGTCTCTAGATGCAGTGAAAGTGTTATTAGCTGGGAGAGCATGGAAATGACTTCCCAGTTGGAACAATCTTCAGATCTCAAATCATGTAGAAAACCAGCGGAAGCAGTGAATACAATATGCAATTCCAAACACCATTCCCCTCATCACAGCCCCAGATGAAGAAGATTCTGCTGGAAGCATGTTGGATGGGATTGGGCTATAAATATTTCACTCTTGTGGGACACATACTGATCAGCTTCTCAGTGCAGGGTTAAAATATTTTAAGCAATGAGTGTTTGAAAGTTGCATCAGGGATGTTTGTCTCATGCTCCATGATTTTGCCATGTGCTTGTCTGCAGGTGACTAGGGGTCAAATGAATGGCCTGTCCAGAGTGAGCAGTTAGTGGCATAGCCCGGATCTGAACCAGGGATCTTCAGACTGTAGCGTCCAGCCTGTACCATAGCAGGCTCAAGACAGTAAAGACCCTTAAGGGAGGTGTGAGATCCTGCTTTTCTCTCTGATCCCCTGAAGCCTGACAGAGAGAGAAAGCGGGAATCTTTGAGAGCTGAATTTCCAGAAGGCAGTCGCCTACAGTCCCAGCCTATTTGAAGAGCTATTTCAGTCTCTCTCGGTTGCTTTTTCTGTCATCACAGGCTGTTCTCCCCCCCCCCCCTCCTTTTCTTTATCATCCAGGCACTTTTATTTTTTTTTCTCCACATCTGTGAGAGTCCCTGCAGGACATGAGCGCAAATGTAAGCATGGCTGGATTGCGGAAAGATCCTACGCATTCTAAACATAGTTCAGCCTCCGAGACAACGCAGAGGAGAGAGCAGTGGGACTCGAATCTCTGGTTTTTAAAAGGCATTCAAACAGCTCCAAAGCCCTGGTTGGACTGCAGCCTAATTTTGGGGATGAATCCAGTAGCTGAACTGTATCATGCAACCCCCCTATCACCACCCAGAGAAACAGATAAGACTATGATTGCTTAGCTGGGAGGCATTTTGTATAAAATATACTGACAAGCCAGAATTATTTTATCTTTGAGCATTTTCTGTGCAGTGTGAGCGGGTGTTCCCTGAACACAGCCCCAGACAGCTCTCTAGAAGACAGCAGAGGAAATGTCTGTCTCCCACTTGCTTTCAGCTTCCTATAGACTGGAATGAGTTACCTTTTCTAGAACTTTAATTAAAATCGTATGCGTCTTTCTCAGAGAAGAAGAGAGAAAGAAGCTCCTGCATTTTCTCAGTTCCTTCTCTATTACCAACATTCTGTAGTACATAATGAACCCCCCCCCCAGTTCTTTCAAAGAAATATCAAAATGGGCCGCTCATGTGAAGACAGAGCTGTGTAAGTGCAGATGAGGTAACCTGATGCACTTATCTGCTCACAGATGGAATCATTCATGCATTGTGCTCTTTTTCCAAAGTGGACAGGGTTTAAAGTACAAAACGTTGTATCTCCATTTCCTTAATCAAATGTGGGATTATACAAACATTTCAGTCTATTTTTTTTAAAAAGGATCAGCGATCCTTGAGTAGCCGAGTAGCTTTTGTCAAGTAAAAGGCTCCTGGCTGGGTTGAAGAGGTTTAGAGCCTGGAAATACAGATTTAGTACAGTATGTGCTAGCTGAGGACAGTGATTGTAGGAGACTTCGGCAAAGTGAGGATCTCCCAGACACAGGGGCATGACACTACTGGGACTGAATTCATGGGATGTTCATACAAAGGTAGTAATACACATGTACAGTATGTGTGTGTAAGAGACTCACGTTTATCAAGGACAGCTGAGAATCATAAAATTGGAGCAACTGATCAGGCCTCACAGATCATGTCTGGGATGAAATATATGTGCCAGACCAGATGAGGCCATTCAGCAAGATTAAAGCTGCCCAAATGAATCCAATGAGGTTAAAGATGCAATACTATCACTATAAATTCTATTAATGTCTGATCCAACAATCAGGCTTGCCCTAATGTGTTTATATATGAGACATTAAGTAGAAGAATCTGAAAAACCCACCTGTTTTACCTTAGCAATCTATGATACATTTAGAGCCAGTTAGCACTTTAAATACACTGTTTTAAAATTCAAGAAACTCCTGCATTAGAGAAAATTGAAGGATGAGTGTGCAGTTTTTTTATAGAATTATTGAAATATAATGACAATTCATTACATTTATATCCCATTTTAATCCCCCATGATCCCCCACCTGTGAAATACGACAGCTATTCTGTGCCAACAGAATCTTAACCAATCAGATTAGACAAGTGAGAAAAACAAGGCTGTGCAAGTTCAGAGTGGAATTTGGCCAGCACAACATGATTAACACCCCTACTCTTTGAAGTAATGCCACAGTGCCGTAGGATTATTAATGACCAAATAACCAGAACCTCAGTTTAATATCTCATCTGCAGGTCATCATGTGTTATAGCAACGTGTCTCCAGTCACCATACTGGAACATTGGCTTGGAAATTCTGGTCCAGAGGTAGACCACCAGCAACTGGTCACCAAGGCCACTAACATTAACTGCTGTGACTCCTGGGTCAACATACAGTAGCCCTGCCATCAGTCCATTTCCATATGTGATTTCGAGCTTGTTACTTTTTTTTATCAAATATCCTGATTACAAACCACAAACCGCACCAGTAGCTGCTGTAGCAATATGAGCACAGGAGTAACCTGTTGAAAGAAATTGTATGTGAGAATTTTGTTCTGGTCTTTTGAAGAAAAAAAAAGAAAAAAGGCTGCTGTCCTGTGCAATTTCACAGCTAGGAAACCAACAAACAGGTCACGGCAGCAATCTAAACCAGAGGCAATAACAGCATGAACCCACACCTCTGGATCCCCTCTCTTTGCGCTGCTGACGTCTGACTGGGTTTGACATTTGAAAACACAAAACTGGATGAAAACAGCTTGATCTCCCACCTGAACAAACAGACCACAAGCAGAGTAAAAGATTTTCCATTTACCTCCCAGAAAATACTGATGGGAGGGGGAGAGGGATTGCAAAATTACATCTTATAAACTACAAATGAGCCTCCTTAGACATTTAATTTGAAATACGGAATAAGGGGTTCTGGATGTCAAGAGACAGGCCTTTGATTGTAGCAGCAAGCTGTGTCTCTGCTCCTCTTGTTTAAAGCAAGCCCTGTTTTGCCTGGATTCAAATTCCCGGCGAGAAAAGGATTTTCGTTTTGCACTCTCATTTCTTATTTGAAAAACCATTTGTTCCCCCACAAAGCAGCAGGTCTGAACACAAAAAGGACAGGGGCAGGGGGGTGATTTTGCTGAAGTGGTCAGGCAAGCTGAAAAGCAATTATATCCCAACTGAGGCAGGATTACTTCAGAACTGTATCTCATTTCCCTGGTAACTGCCAGTGCCAAGCTTGCTCAATAGTGTTATTATATGATATTTGGGCTATGATAATCTACTGTAGGTCTGTGGTAATGTCTATATTTTCCCAATAATCACTGTACATTATCTACTTCAAGTTAACTGTTTTCAGTAGACAGGTGACGCTATTATAAATTGAGACAGTATTAGTGTCCTTTCAGGGTACAACCAAAAAGACTTGTGGCGCAAGCCAGATCTTGACTAAATATTACAACCCACTTAACTAGGAGAGAGCTTTGTGTCAGGAATGACAGTGGAGACCAGTTAGAGTCACAGGCCTTCAGACAAGAGCCTGTGATGCAATGTGGTGCACCTCTTCAAGCCACTTTGAACCAGAGAATCTTATAACTGTATACAGTTCGGAAAATACAAATTAAGGGTATCACAGAGTGCTGACATCCTTTAATGGATTTTGTGACCAAGCAATTGACTCAGGGGTCCACTGGGGTTCCTTCCTGAGTTCCCCTCTGAGTTCTAGCTCTCTGATATCTTGGTGAGCTAATTATTTGCTTAGTTGAACAAACATAGCTGTTTGTAGCCTCCTGTTTTCAAGTTTATGGTTCAAAAAGCACAAGAACCCAGACCCTTTCCAAGCTTACAATCTTGGAAAATTCAAATATCCATCCATTTATTTTTTATAACCGCTTTAGCCAATATAGGGTTGAGATGGAGCCACAGCCTATCCTAGCTAACAATGAGCCCAAAGCAGGGTACACCCTGGACAGGACGCCAGTCCATCACAGGGCAGACACACAGACACAAACAAAGGCACACGCTCACACCAGGACTAGTTTTCCCAGAAGCCAATTCAGTATGTATGGACTGTGGGAGGAAACCAGGGCACCCAACGTAACCCATTTAATGCGGGGAGATCACACTCCACACAGATAGCTTTCCAGGAATTGAACCAGGGCCCCAGCTTTGTGAGGCAACAAAGCTAACCAGTGCACCACCATGTCCCGTACATTCAGATATATCTACATCCACATAAGTTTACATTATATGGCAGTTACGATTCATTTTCAATTCAGATTTTGTATAGTGCCTTTCACAATAAGTTGTCACAGAATGCCTTCACAGTGATTAGCACAGACTGTACAGACAGGATTATTCAGTACAATTAATCAAAAGGAAATCAGTGGAAGTGGAAGCGTGGTATTTTATAGAATTATATAACAGTGTATCCATCACCAGATGGTGAAACCATCAAGCACAGAGGAGAGAACAAAAAAAATCCATATGGAGAAACTTTTTTTTTGTACTAGACAAAAGACACAGCACTATATGAATTCCTGTCTTTCAGACGAGGTTTAATAAACAAGACCTGTTCACACAATTGACATCGAAGATCCCATTATGCTTCTTACAAAAGGCGTGGTCTTAACATTGGTCTGATGCCTGGACCAAAAAAAAACAGTGTTTCCTGCTGTTTCCTGCCCTGTCTTCTCCATTAGGGAGGGGGGTAGTTGAAGAATATAAGAAAGGTTGCAAATGAGAGCAGATCATTTGTTCATTTTGCTTATTAGATTGTTCCAAAGATCGTGTTTGTCTGTTTCTTAAAAGATCTGTGGGAATCTCCTTCAGTGATTTGTTCCAGATCCCCTCAACCCTTTGTTTAATAAAATGTTTTTTTTTTTATATTTGGATATATTTATCTTTGGAAAAACATGTGGTCTTAAGTTCTTAATCTACTGTTAGTCCTGAAGTAGCCATCTGTGTTGAGTTTAAATTGTTTGTTCCAGTCTCTTCCATTCAGCACTAGAGGGATTAAGTTCTTTAACTTGTACAGTATGTGTAATTACATTCCTGAAAGACCAGAAATTAATTTAAAGGGATGTCTTACCTAGGCAGGCTAAATAAGAGTAACTACTGTACATCATCTGTCTGGTACTGCAGGCCTCCTGAAAAGTTCACCGGTCTTCTGAAGAGTTAAACTGTGAAACGTTAGAGGCACTTAGCACATTTTACTGGAGAAAGAGTCGAAGATTGCACAGACACCCCTTGCCAGTTCATTTCTGTTTAGCAACAGTGACGAGGAAGAAGGGAAACTGTTAGCAGTCCGTCTGAGGTGACATGAGATTGATTCACAGACTGAGAAAGCTCTGCTTCAGCTGGGACTCTGGGGAGCTGGGGAACACAACACAAAAGTGTTTATTTTGAGTACAGCAGTCTAAAAGTGTACTAGTGCTTTTCTTTCAAAATTGTTTTGCGCAGCGGTGTGGGGAAATTGGGCCAGCGACGTTCTGCAGAAGTCTCAGCAGTGGGCAAGGCCTTTTTAAAGTAAAATATTGACATTAGATGCTTGTTTCCCATTGCTATTAACGTCTGGCCAATGGTATCAATGGTAACATGGTATCTTCTTTTCAGCTTGCAATCTTGTAAATACCATCTGATCTCCAGACAATGCAAAAAAATGAAATCTTTTATTTTGGACCCACCTTATATCTGATCAGAATTGCTTTGCCATTAACAAAAATTAATCAGTAATGAGAATACTGCTCTCTCATTTGGCATGGCGTTTCTACTATCTGTCCTTCAATGGAAAAGTAAAGCTCAGCCAATCTTTACAAGTCATTTTAGCTATTATGCTGTAAAAGCTTGTAAATTAAGACCAGTTCGCTGTGTTTAGGTAGCTCAGCTATCCTGGATTACTAAAGAATGTTAGCCTTGATTAGACAAAGTCTTACTCTTATCACTTCAATGATAATATGTAAACATTAAAAGTAAGGCTGTCATTATCATCTTAAATAGATGTCAGTTGATTATGTAGTGGAAAGGAGAAAAGCTGTGAGAGATACTGAAAATCAGAAGCTCTAATTAGAATTCAGTCCTGATATGTTTCTTCCCGTTAGTGGTTTAGCTGGAGTTAGCCGTACAAGTGGAAATGGCATCAGATTCCACTGTAACAGGATGGGGAACAAGAAGGAAAAATTGATTTAAACTGCATTGGATTTAATAACAGCAATATGGAGTGTGTGGCTCACCCCCTCCTCTGTGAATTTTCACAACTCCCATCTGGGAGATGCCTCTGTGCCCGTAGGTGTACCAGTTATAGACTTAGGAAATCTTTCATCTCCTCTGCAATTTCATTCTCAAACAATGTAAAATAAGTCACTTATCTCCTGAAACACTGTAGTGCTGAACTCTTTGTGGGTGATGTTTGTTTCTGTCAAATTGTTGTGCTAGATTCTGCTGCAAAAACCGTTTTCCCCTTAAGGGACTAATAAAGTTTTACCTGAACTGAGCTGAGTTTTAAAAAGAACAAAAGACAGGTCTGCGCTTCACCTCTGAGAGTGCATTTAGTGTGGTTCTCTGTGCGGTTCGTTCACAGCCACCAGGAAGCGACAGTGCACGTCTGGAGCTTCTGCGTCTCTCAGTGGGTAACTGAGCTTGACTTGACGCTAATCTGTGCCCAACACTCTCACGCTCTCTCTCACCAGTTCCCTCACCCCTGTGAAGACAGTCAGCAATCGGTTACTGCCTGCTCACACTCTCACTGATCCCACATCCCCAGCTTGCTAATGATAGCAATGAGATCTGTAGGGTAACATGGGGTGTTACATTTAACCATGTTCCACTCAGATACTCTGTCGTCTCCTCTAACTCCACTATCACAAGGCGCAAGGACATCTTACAGTTAGCCAGGCTGTATCATTTCAAGGAGATTACTGTTTTATTATTTAAGAGTACTGTTGTATGTTTCAGAACTGGTTGTCTGTCTTGTTATGTCCTATTCCAGGTGTTGAGAGACACTGAATGGTTTAATTCTGCTTAGCTTCCCTGACAAACTAAAAGATTAAACTTAACCTCTGTCACAAGCAACTGCAAAAATATGTGGGAACATTATGCAAAATGTTATTTATTGGAATGACAGTAGGCCTCTGTGTGTTGCGACAATTTGATAACTTGTAGTCCGTGCAGCTGGGTGTGTATTGATATATGTGGTTAATTACAGAATGTGCAGACAAGGATGAAAATCATTTGGGTGTGTGAGGGGTGCTAACAAGGCTGTGTGGTATCATAGGAATCTGCTGAAAGCTTGCGAACATACCTACCCTGTGATAAAAGTTGTGTTACTCAATCCTTTAGAGCTGGGTATGTAAAATCTGTAGTCAAGTTTAATAAATGTGAAGACACTATAAAAACATAGAAAAGTGCTAGTAAAGTAAGGTAAATCAGTATAAGAACAAAGAACAAAACCATGGAAGCATAATAAAAAACTCACCTATTTTCTCCTATTTACAGTATATCAATATAGAAATAGGCCTCTATAGCATATTTCCTCTAAAGTCTATTCTTTCAACTAAGTGACTTGATAGTGTGTTCCATGGTCTTACAGCTCCTTGAGTAATGAAAAGTTTTCTCTTACCAGAAATCACCGCAGTTCATTTCTAGGACAGACCATTCTGCTCCTGATAACTGATTTGATGTGAATTCTGTTGAACCACTTTAAAAACTGGAACTATCAACTCCCAATGATCCACTCTGATTTCACAACTAGCAAAACTGTTTGTGTTCCCTGGAGGTTCCAGCTCCATCTGTGTGTTGGAGTTAAAAATGAAGGTTTACTTTGATTTTCTCAGTCTGCTTCAGAATTTTGAATTCCCTGGTAAACTTCATTGTGCATTTCCAAAGTGAAGTGATTCCGGTTGATTTATCATGTCTGTGTTGCACATACCCTTTACCTGGGGTCATGGATTCCCTCCATCCATTTTCTAACCAGTTTATCCAATTCAGGTTTGTAGGGGAGCCGGAGCCTATCCCAGCATGCAAGACGTATGACAACCTTGATAGGACACCAGTCCATTGCAGGGCATATACAAACAAAAACACAGACACTCACATCAGGGCCAGTTTTACTGAAGCCACTTAATTTACTTGTATGTTTTTTGACTGTAGGAGGAAACCAGAGCACCCAGAAGATACCCATACCAGCATAGGGAGTACTTACAAACTCCACACAGATAGCACCCCAGGTCCAGAACTGGGTCCAGAATTGAGCCCAGGGCTGCAGCGCTGCCAAGTAGCAACACTAACCACTGCACCAACTCCCTTCCCTGTCTACACTATTAACACTTACTGTAGTTGTCTTAATGATTCTGCATTTTCATCTTCTATCCAGATAACAGCAAGTATTTAAAAATGGTATAATAGGACTGGATTGATGTCATCTGACAATTTTAAATTTTTGAAACAATATCTCACAAAACCTAAATTCACCCATGATGCTAGAAAACTACCAGTTTTTAACACACAAAACATTAACCAGTGTTTGTAATGGACAATTTTGATATACACCAATGCTACAGGACCCAATATAAAATACAGTCAGATTGGCAAACCAAGCTACAAGATGCCACAATTAAATGAATAGGAATGGACTTATCCATCAGTGGGCAAAGCGTGGCTGGTTTGAGGAGCATGGCTGGAGCAAACTGCGGGTCTCTGTGCCCTTGAAAACCACTGCCAAACCCATCAACCCCTGAACTGGAGGCACATCCAGTTCCTCATCAATATCTCAGCTGAAAGGGATTCTGCTGAATGAAGAGAATGAATGAATGAGGCTGGGATGCAAATATTTGAATTCATAATGTGTGCTTTGTTTTTTAGCTGATCTTTAATCTTGCTGGGACTCAATGGGAGTCCCTTAATTTCATTCTTCTCTCTGAGAGTACTTCCCTACATGTTGTCCAAACTGCTTGATTACATTTGGACGGATCACAATCTCTGCAGTATCCCAGTTTCCTGACTCTTATTTTTTTCCCTCTCTTTTTCTCTTCCTGGTTTCCCCCTCTTTTCTACTGTCTCATTCCCCCATGACTGTCTGTTCCCGTTCACTCTCCATCCTCTCGCTGTCTTCTTTGCTCTTTCTTAACCCTCCCATCCTCTCCCCCTGCTCCCTGTCTCTGTCTCTTATAGGTATTGCATCATTCCAGTGCCTGTCATCTCCAGTCATGTGGAACCCACGGGGTCCTGACCTCAGTAACTGCACCTCACCTTGGGTCAGCCAGGTTGCACAGAAGGTATGGCTCCTTCTGAGCTACTTATACTGCTATGTAAACCTTTGACTACGGGTTTATCCAGATTCTGGTTTTTCTATCAGACAACACATAAAATGAGTAGGAAGTTTGTCCATTTTGGTATGCTAACCTGCCACAATATATAATAATAGTGTGCTTTATGAGTTACAAATTTTGATCAAAGAAATTTGATTTGTCCTTCCTCGATGTCTACCATGATTCCTAAGGTATGTAAAGCAATAGCACACCAGGCATTTTCATTATCATATGGGGAAAAGATTGATGTAAACAATCTCACCGGGGATGTTGCTGGAGGAAACCACTGACTTCGTTAAAGTGTCAATTCAGACAGCCTCCACATCCAGACAATGGCTGTTGGCAGTCACAAGAAGCTGCTGAACCAAGAGAACAATGAGAAGATCCCTGAACATTCTTAAATGTCCCCAGACATTTATGAACACTTTCTGGAATGAGTGCTATGACATGTTGTAGCTATCATCACTAGCAGAGGTGGACTGATCCACTATGTAGGGTATTTCCTACTTATCTGGTAGGACAAAATATACTGATGGAAAAAGAAATGCAACACCTCCTCCTCCACATGCTGGCCCTCCCATTTGAGTGGAGCAGGCTGAAGAGTGACTCATCCATGAAGAGGACCTGATGCCACTGCTGACGAGTCCATCATAGCCTCTGTCTGGCCCAGGCCAGTCAGGTGTGATGTCTAGGAGGTGTGAGCAGAGAGCCTCTGACAGGTCGCTTTGCTCTAAGGCCAGCAGCATGGAGCCTCACTGTCCTGTAACTGATTCGGGCATTGCGTCTGCCGGCAGTTTCAGTAGCGGTGTGGGTGGCAGATCTGAAACGATCTCTCATCACATCACACGGTCCTGCTCTGGTGTGGTCACTCGAGGGCGACAGGATCTTGGACAGTCATCTGTCCTGCCGGTCTGCTGAAACCTTCTCTGCAGTCGGGACCACAGTGGAGCAGCTTACTCCATAGTGTCTGGCAACGCTGGCACATGACATGCCTGCCTGCAGCATGCCAATGGCTCTCTGCTTGCTTCTGGTGACATTCGAGGCATTATGGAATGCACAGAAAACTGACTAAGTGTGGCCTTTTTCTTGCAGTGACCTAAGCTTTGAATTAAGGCCTTTTTAAAGGTGACCTGATCAGGCATTGTTCCACCTAGACCTCGTTGAGTAAAGGTGCACCTAATGAGTTTTCGTGTGATTGGCAAGTTGCAATGCCTCACTGCACAAGCTGTATTGCTGGTCAGAGGGCTTAAAACAAATTGACAACTTTTTGTAAAAGTATATAAGCTATAACTATAGTATTGTTATTCCAGAAAATGTTGTGTTTCTTTTTTCCATCAGTATATATGATACAACATCCATCCATTTTCTATTTTCTTTAATTAAGGGTTGCGGGGGAGCCCTAGCCTATCCTGGCAAGCAACAAGCACAAGGCAGGGTACACCCTGGACAGAACTGCAGTCCATCATGGGAACACACACAAACAAATACACACGTACACTCACACCTAGGGTCAATTTTCCCAGAAGCCAATTAACCCACCAGTATGTCTTTGGAATCTGGGTATGATACTACAGTGAACTTTAAATTTAAAAAGAGACAGTAGCTATTTATAAATGCACATAACGATCAAAAACATTTACTTTAAAGAAGTGACATAAATTGTCACATCAATTGTCAATTGATTATTTAGAAAATAAATATTGAATTTCTTGTGAGCACATAACTTGATCTTTAGTAGCCTATACAGCAGATACACTTTGGACTACTTAACATGCACAGGGAAGTTCATAGCATTTACACTGCATAACTGCATATATTAAAATATTTCACACAGCCCGAAAACTTTGAATGTGTGAAGTGAAGTAGTATAAACAGAAAAATACAAGTCGGTCGTCTCCGTTCTTACCCTATTTTGAGAGACTGTATATTACTCTGTGAAGAGTGAGCCCTATTTAGCACAACCTTGAGTTCGAACTCTTGTAGACCTGGAGTCTTGTGTGGCTACACCAGTAAAAACTTGTCCGGTTTTAAAACCATGAAACTATGAGAGCATGTTGAACCCTGTGGTCCAAATTTTGCTGTTTTGAACCTGGTTCATGCCACTGGCTAGTTGGGACCAATAAGCAATATACTGCCTGGTTAGGCTCATGCAACAGTAAGTGGTAATCTTACCACAACACTTTCACTGGTAGTGGATACAGCAACTTCTTTCATTGAGGGACGTGGCTCTCCTTAGTGTTAACTGTCCTGCAGGGACTGTGGAGCCTGCAGCCAATCACCCGATCAATGTCTCTGATGGGTGGGTGTGCCACAGCATGCCCCTCATTTTCTCAAACTTTAATTTCACCTAATTTATAGCCACTCATATAAGAATTTGATTGCCTGTGGTTGGAGAGGCACAAAATCTTGAGTATTTCCAGCATAAAAATGAAAGTTGCGTTTATATGTTATATCTATGTGTCCTGAAGGCAGCATCTTAACAACAAAACAACAGGGGACGAAGGATGGAAACTTGAGAAACACCAAACTGCATTGTATCCATCTCATTGTCTCACCCATTGAGAACAGTTGCTGCCAATATAAAAAAAAAAGAAACCAGCCAGGCTTACACTTTACCAGACTGAACAACATGACACTGCAAGTGATTTATAAATGTCTTTTATATCTTGATACACAATGCAATATCCACTGTGACTTACAGGCAGATTGTGCCATCTGGAGGAGCAGTGCATCTCAGCTGCTGCACAGCTCAGAAGGTCAAAGAAATCACTGTCTCTAACATTATCCCAACTGGCGCAGGCCTGTCAGATAGTGACAAGATCCACAGAGCTGAATCTGTGCTCAGAGCAAGAGCCTTTATTGTTTGAACAGCTCTAGGTCTCCGGAATTCCAATTTTTCCTTTAAATATAGCATTAGGCAAGCATACAGTATATCCTCTAAAATGCTGACGGGGGCTGAGGAGGTTCTAATTGTGTCATTCCAGATTAAGAGTGGAGAGAATGCAGCTAATATCGCTGGGGAGCTGGTGAACCACACTAGGGGTAGGATCCATGCTGGAGACGTCAGCTCCTCTGTCCGGCTCATAGAGCAGCTGCTGGACATTCTGGATGCCCAGCTCCAGGCCCTGAAGCCAGGCAATAAGGAGTCTGCTGCTAGGAACTACAACAAGGTACAGTACTGTACTGCCACAATACTGAATACAATTCTTCCCACACACTGACACACTGCAGTGTACTACTGTAATGAGACACTGCACATAACACCCTTCCCACACACTGACACACTGCAGCACACTACTGTACTGAGACACTGCAGATAACACCGTTCCCACACACTGACACACTGCAGTGTACTACTGTACTGAGACACTGCAGTTACTAATAGTGTAATCACTCGGTGAGACAGAAGAAAATAGGACTGTCCTGACATACTGTATAGAAAATGACATGTTACTGCTGTTGTGGGCATAGTTACATTTCATGTCACACACAGTAAATTCAAGCAAGAACTTTAAAAGTCACTTCCCACACTGTTGTCAGTTGCCCAAAATCCCAAAAGAAGCTCATATTGAAGTTAGGTGCCAATGGAATGCCCTGTAGCACAATTGTCATGAAGCGAAATAAGAGAAATTGCATTGTGTGTGCTGTAATAAGTGGTGGCTTCATTCACATGTCGCATGGGGAATGAATAGGATTAAAAAAAAAAACAGGAAAAACACAGCATGCCTAACGATTTCTTTCACAGTGAAAATACCAGTATTAATAATTCTGAACTTTATTTTATACTTTGAAATCTCAAAGCCCTCAGTCCTCTACTAAGGTAGTGCCTCAAATTGAACCTTGACCTGCATTTATTTGTCATTCTTCTCCTTTTCCATCCTATACTGTACCAGGTAGACAGTTTACTGTTACAATACTCCTTTTCCAAAGCACATCAACATCAAAATCACATCTCCACATGCAAGGCTGAGGGAATACAGTATCTAAAGAAAAGTGTATACACTCTGTCATTCTCTACAGCTAGGCACTTCATAATGAATGTTAAGTACTGTATGCCCTATGAGAACATTCCTAGGGAATGGGGAATAGGGTCCTGCCTTTTTTCCTGTAATGGTTAACAAAACTTCTTTTTTTCAGCTACAGAAGAGGGAGCGCACCTGCAGAGCATATATCCAGGTAACATCACCTCAGTCAGGCTTCTGCCCAATTCTCCTGTCATCTCAGTTTCCTCTAAATTCTGTTGTCACCCTGGACGCCAGCCTCTGATTCTTTGCTCTCGTTTCGGTCCTTAGGTCTCACAACACAGGAATGTCCTGTTTGTGCAAGAGATATTTTCTGCACACACAGGGCATCATGTTTTTTTCTTTATTTTTTTCGGTCCTCTGTCCTTGTCATTAGGAATCTCTTTTCTTTACTTGGATTCTTTCAAGTGTTCTGTGCCATGAGAAGCTCTGATGTCTTCCCCCCTATTCTGTTTGTACAGTCCACAGAAAAGCCTCTGAGAAATGCTGGGGTTGCAAACCTGGCCTAGATTGTTTATACCAGTGTTTCTGAACCTTTTTCCATCTCACGGCACACTTTCGGAAATATACAAAAGTAGTAGTGGCATACCTTCCCCCCACACACACACATCGGCCTGAGCATAGTATTATTTCAATTTTGAATCAGTGTCTGTCTCATCGTTGTTGTGCTCCACTCTGCCTCTGTTGGGATTCAAGCACAGTCCCTGGAAAGGATCAGTTCTTAGACAGTGGATAACTCCACAGAACCAAAAGGCCGGTCTTACACTGTCAAAAGGCAGCTTTTTTCACTAGTTTTCAGAGTTTCAGAGGGGGGGATGTTCCTTCTGCAAGTGGCTCAGTGCACTCAGTCCTGTTACACATACAGTAAGCTGACGAGAACTGCTGACAGTGAACCACAGAGCTCTTCTTTAGCTGCTCTCTGGTGTGCTCCAGCTCACATGAACAGTCTTCTGTCTCTTAAATGAACACCTACCATACAACACAACACTTTCTCTGTTCCACAGACTAAAACACCCATCCATTTTCTAACCGCTTTATTCAATACCGGGTTGTGAGGGAGCCAGAACCTATCCTGGCAAGCATTGGACAGAAGGCAGGATACACCCTGGATGGAACACCAGTCCATTGAAGGGTACACACAGACAACCACACAGTTGCATCAGAACAATTTTCCCAGGACCTAATTGACCTACCAGTATGCCTTTGGAATGTGGGGAGAAAACTGGAGTACCTGGAGGAAACCCATATGAACACGGGGAGAACATACAAACTCCACACAGAGAGTACCCCTGGTCCGGAATTTAACCCAGGGCCCTAGCCCTGCGAGGCAGCAATGCTTATTCACTGCACTACTAACCTGACCAAAACTAATAGATCTAAATACATCTAACCATTATAAAACTTTGTTTTCTCTCATACCTAATTTTTCCAAGATAGTGGAGCAGATCTGTTACTGTCTAAAGGCACACCAGTGTTCTGCAGCACTCCTGTTGAGAAACTCTGGCTTATACAGTATCATTACTGCAACAAGCAATTACCATGTGAAAGGGCTTCTCAAGGCAGGCAGTGAGAAGAAAAGTGGAGAGGGAACATCAGGAAATGTCAAGAGAGAATATATCGGAATGCTTTTTCAGGCCTTTGAAAAATGTTGGACCATTGAAGTCTTTTCAAACACTATATCCTCTTCTTTTCTTAAAATATGAGAAGATCGTCATATGCTAAGGTCACATGGCAGATCATTCTAAAGAAATGTATCATTTCCATAAGCCAAATGTTAATGTTTCTCTATTTCTCAATATCTCTCACTCTATTGCTTTTTCTCTATCAATGTCAATCTTGTTCTCTCTCCCTCTCTGCTACACTCTCTGTCACTGTAACTCCACTTACAGTACAGTACCTGTCTTTCTCTCTCTTGTGTTAGGGTTAAACTGACCTTGTCTGTCTCCCATTCTCTCTCAGTCATTCCCTGTGGTAAATTCTATCTCTCTCCATTACATGTTGTCCATTTTTCACTGCCTCTCTCTCTGTTATTATTTCTTTTTTATCCATATCCATCTTTTGCTGTGTTTGTGTATTTCTCTCTTTCCCTGAGTGAGTTTCTTCTTTCTCTCTTTACTTGAGCTAAGTTCTATTCTCCTGCTACTTCAATGTTCCTCTGTCAAAGTCTTTGTTTCTGGTGTTTTTTCTGTCTTCTTTCTCCTTTTTCCAGGATTAGTTTCTTCTTTTCTCTGGGCTAGTTTCTATTCCCCCATTTCTCCATGTTCCTCTGACAAAGCCTCTTTCTGTGTTATTTCAGTTTTTTCTTATTCCCTGTTCCTGGGTAAGATTCTTCTGTCTCTCTTTTCTCGGGCTAGTTTCTATGCCCCTGTCTCTCCATGTTCCTCTGACTGTCTCTCCCGCTGTGATTGTGTCTCCTGAATGTTGCAGGCAGTGGTACAGACAGTGGACAACCTCCTGCGCCCAGACGCTCTGGACTCCTGGCAGGACATGAATTCCACCGAGCAGGCCCACACAGCCACCATGCTGCTGGATGTGATGGAGAAAGGGGCATTCCTGCTGGCTAACAACCTCTACGAGTCCAAGTTCACCGACAAGGGCACCAACATTGGTGAGACAGGCGCATGGCCCACTCTTTAAAAACTTTCCAATTTTACATGTTGTTGTGAAGCCAGAATTTGTTGTCTTTTGTTACATTAGAGATGCTTTTTTCTTATATATGCCAACACTATTTGGAATGGGCAATTATCATTTAGAACCTGGCTCTCTGGTAACAACTCCTATACTCGCTCAGGAGATAATGAGTCTCATGCAGATGTTCTTCTCTGAAGTATTCAGCTGCAAGCTCAACAATGCCTGACAGGAGAGATAGTGTCTATTGGAAGAATGATTCATCTCTCAATGACATTACTGAAGGGCTGCAAGAGATGCCAGAGAAGTCATTGGCCATATGATCCCAACTCTAATGCCCACTTAGCTTTAGAAGCTTTCTGTCACAGTCTGCTAGTCAGTGACTCCTGTTTGTCCCCCAAGTTTGCACATAATCTATGGACAGGGTCTTCTCTTGTAATTGCCCCAGAGCTGTAGAATTCTATCTTCAAGGATATGAGAGAGTCACCTACCTACCTAGAGTGATCTATGCATTTAAATCCAGACTCCAAACGTTTTTCTTGAGAAAGCCTTTTACTCACTTGATCTGTGTCTGCCCCTTGCATCTTCTTCTGCATTCTGCTTGTTTTTTTATTGTGCCAATTTTGTTACCACTTCTCCTTGTTAACATTTAAGTTACTTTTAAAGGCACTTTATAAAAAAATAAGGTTTATTATTATACAGCCCCATCTTTACTGTAACAGGTGGTAGTTGCTGGTGGAGTCATCCAGGTCAGGTGTAACCTTTAGTTTTGATGTTTTTGCTGAATTAAGTTTGACAAATATAGTTAGATAGGAGATCACTCAGAAAACAGGAAATGACATGCTCCACTTTCCTACGTAGTTTAGGGAAATGGTCCCCCAGTTTTTGCCTTGGCAGTGTGATGTAGTTTGGCACTCACACACTGAGGAACTCCTCTTTCAATGCAGCGGGGTCACTGTAATCACCCCTGTCTCTCTGCCAGCACACTAACCCCTCTCTCTCTCTTACCAGCTCTTGAAGTTTGGGTCCTGAACACAGAGGCAGACCTGCAGAATCTATCCTTTCCTCAGTCCTTCCCCAGTGACAGCTCCATCCAGCTCTCTGCTTCCACTATCAAGCAGAACAGCCGCACAGGTAAGACTCTGAAACGGTTTAACACCAGGGGTAGTTTTTGGTTTTGCCCCATAGTAGATTAACCGCAGGATGCAGAGCTCTCTGTGGCCTGGTATTTCCAGTGCTCAGATCTGGTTTGGTGGATGTGAGCTCAAAGTATGACCAGTATGTGTGTCCCTAGGGTGGGACAATAGTACCTCACTGGCCTTCAGTCCTTGAATTTTCACGTTACACCTTTAGAAAATTGATATAGTGTCAGCAAAACTTGTGGGCAAGAGAAGAAGCTATTTAGTTCATCTTTCTCATTGGCAATTGATCCAAAGTCCTAGCCTAGCCGTCTGTTGGAGGAAAAGAGGAAATTGTCTTTAACAGGACTCTGGCAGCTTGTTCACAACACTGTATGTCCGGACATGTTCCCTTAAGACAGGTTAAAAGTGAAAAGAAAACATTCAAATCATACAGTACAGCCCCTTTGGTCATTTGTTTATTAGTAGTTCATTGATCCAGGGATCCTATCCATCTGTTGCTTAGAAGGACCCAGGATATCAGCTTAAACAATCTGACTATTCTGGATTCCTAAACCCCTTTGTGTAAAGAAGTGTCTGCTGTTTGCAGTTTTAAATACACTTCCCAGTAATTTCCTCCAGTGTTTCGCTGTCCTCGGGGACCTTGTCAATCCCTTTGGGGATCTGGAATCAACATTCCCTCTTAGCATTCTCAGATCCAGACTAAAACATTCAGTTCTTTTCGTCTGTCAGTAGCACAGTATATCGTCTCTTAGACATTCCTTTTTCTTTTATAGTTATGCAATAGACATTCCTTGAATGTACATGTATCTGGGAATGTCTCTTCTCTGCACTGATCCCAGAACAATAATATATCTTTTGATATGGAGACTGCAATTATGCAGGATATTCCAAATGAGGTCTTATTATAAGACCTATAGTTACTATAATGTAAGTATATTCTATAATTTTAACTTAACTTTTGCTGATTTAAATTCTGCACATTTATCTGTGCATTCTGTTCGTTCTGCTTGCCTTTTTATTGCTTTCCATTGTTGTCTAGAAGATGTAAGTAATGTGTCTACATTCAACACCCAAGTCTTTTTCATATGCGCAGTAATACCCCTTTGTACTTTATTATTTATCCATTGAGTCGCAAATACTAATACCAGAATTTGTTTCCATTGTCCAGAGTTTCACATATACTGGCCATAAGGCAACAGAGCACATAAACTCATCGAACTACAGGACTTTACTGTACATCACATTGTAAAAACCCAGTGTTTTACCTTTATTTTATGCTCTAATGCACTACATATATATAACCATACTGCATCCATAAATATGCAGTGTACTTGTGTAAAAGCAGAAGTGGAAACAATTATTTATAGTATGTATTTAATACTGCATTGTGTGAAACAGCAAATGGAAACTTTCATTAATGAACAACTTTCATTTTGTGTACTGTTACTGTATTAAAAGAAAGGAATCAATGCATCAAAATGCTTTTTTTGCAAGTGTGCAGACTGAATGTCTGAGTCCCAGCGCATAACTTACATTAATCCTTTTGGGAAATTTGATTCATGATCCATTGATTTGCTGCACAATGCACTTTTCCAGACCACATACCAAAAGTATACTGTGTTATGACTAGAGTTCATTCAAGTACGTTGTTAAATTTATAGTTCATTATATTTTATAGTTACCATCATGAACTCATCTGCTCTTGTCTACATTAAATGTCATTTCATACTTGAATTTTTCCTAAATCCTATTTAACTCCCTTTTCTACTTCAACAGCATTTATTTACCCTCCTGTGTTGGTATCATCTGTGAACATGACTAATTTAGGAACTGTACTACAATCTCAATGACATAAAGTCAGTGATATAAATGATAAACAACAGTGGTCCTAACAGAGATCCCTGTGGTACTCCGCTAACTACATTCTCCTCTGCTTGAACAGGCACCCTTTGTCTGTGCATTTTTTTATACATTAACCAATTCTCAGCCTCAAAAAAAAGCATTAACGCTGATGCATCTTTTATAAGGAATCTTATCAGAAACCCTATGAAAATCTAAATATGCCATCAGATATGACCTTTAGGGTGTTTCTTACTGCTTTTATGCATTCAAAAATTTCTAACAAGTGAGATGACGAAGTCCTCCATTTCTAAATCCAAGACATGTAACCCCTAGACTCATCCTGCCATACAGATGATCCCCTAGTTTATGAATAATTGTTTTGTTTCTTTAATCTTGATTATAATAGACATGCTACTGACTTGTCTATGATTACTTCAGTTTTGTCAATTTTCCTGGAAAACGCCATGTTCTGTTCCCCTGTTCTGAGTTTAAAATATGTTTAAGCTTCGCTTCCATTTATATCCTCGGGTTTATGTTTCACTGCTGATCCTGAAAGAATATATGGGATGGATTTTTTTCAACAGCTTTGAGGATTTGAGGCAGTAGGAGTAATTTTTTATTCCAACTCTTCATTGTGAAAATGTCCCCTTCCCCAACAAACTTGCCATCCCAAGACTTTTGCCGCTATTCAGAGTGGTATATGAACTCGGCTGTGACCTACCAGCTATGCGGTTCTGAAAAGACTATTCGTTCTGAATAGATCACTATCTTCTGTACCCCCCAGGCCCCTAATACAAGCAGAGTAGCAAGGATGGCTGATCCAAATTTGTCTGTCCTTAAACTAAGCGATCAATAAGGGAGTAAAGAGTTCGGCACATTGAATCATGCTCCATAAGTATAGAGTGAAGTACAGATCTTTCAGTTATTCTGGAACATGCATATACTGTATACTGTACATTGCATATAAGCACCACAGTCTGCATTAGGCCCTGCTTGACACAAAAGGCAAGACCTACCAGATAACGTGTGTTTGTGCTTCCTCCCTTTTGTGCTTAGTGCTCTGACACAGGGATGTTTTCTTTTGAGTTAAGGCTGCCCTTTTCATATGTCGGAGCTCTTGGAAGTAGTCTGAAAAAAAGCTGAAAAGAGACCAACAACAAGAACATTACTGGGGAGAAAACAACAATCCGGCTTTCAGCTACATCAGTGTGCTGCTCTGCGCTGGCTGACACTTTTGCATCTGTTCCATCTCCACGGGGCTCAGCCACTTCATGATCCCAAAATATTAGGGGAAGCTAAAAGTGGGGTCATGTGATGCAACTTGGAGGAGAATTTAAAAATCAGCATATTTTTTTTCCCCCTGCTTGGTTTTCACTTGAGACTTGAGAAGCATTTGGCTTTTCGCTAAGGCAGAGTGGATAAGATGGCTTCTGTCATTCCCAAAACATGCCTGTACCAGAAGACTGAAATCCTCCAAAACAAACAGCAGGAGTGGGGGGATCTCAAGTGTGTGTGGGGCGACATGTCCCTGTGTCTCAACAACAGGCTTCCCAGGAGCCCTTAGCATCCTGAAACACTGCACCTGATTCTCCTAGCATGCATGATGGGCGAAGAAAAGAAATAAGCAGGATGGTGATAGTTAATGCACAAGAGCACAGATTTGGCTTAGATTATTGTCTCTGATTATCAACAACATAAGAGCTCTGTAACAGTAGCACATACAGTAACAGCAAGGTACTTGACCCCACCTGTTCGTTCGGTTGTTAGAAGCCTGTTTGTTGGTCTGAAGATCTCAACACGTCATTGAACAATCTATTTAAATAATGTATCTGGGAGGAATGGGTTCCTTTTCACTTCTTCATTTCCTCAGAATTATTTCTTTGAAAGCAACGGGTACGAGCTACTCTAACAAACCAGAATACATCACGTTCTGAAATGAACCAGGTCACCCAAGATGTTGCTACAGTATAGTCAGTTAAGACTAGAATAAGACCTGTTGGAATGCAGTGCAGCTCTCCGCTTAGGAGTGACAACAGGAGGCTTTTCTATGGGTTTGTGGGACAAACTGTTCCCTCCATGCTGTGACTAGGGTACACTGAAGAATTTTTGGAGGGGCTCCGGGGATCATCACGCTGTGACCAATCAGATGACAAAGATGAGCCAAACTCTGTTGAAGGATCGCTTCTGTGTCCTGGCTCAAGTGGCTCTGCGACTACCTCAGTAAGAAATGGCAGGCTCAAGCACATGCAATTTAGTGAGAAAGAAGGCTTGGGAGTGAGTTTTTTGCAGGGCTATGGTATGTAATTTTTGAAGAAGCACGTGGCGAGAGAATGAGGGAAAGATGGAGAGACAACGAGATAGGAAGAGGAGTCTGTGTGGTGCGCCCCTCCTGTTGTCACTCACTTTGTTTTGTGAGGCTGTGAGGGAGCGAGAGAGGCGAGGGTAGATTTGTGTGCAGGGGTAGGTATTGGGCAGAAGATAAGCAGCTACACTGAGTGCCTCTCATCTGTCTTATCATCCCCATGCATTTTGTTAGAATAAAAAAGGAGAAAGACGGTGTTAGATTATCCGCGCTGTCAGAAAAAAAAATCAGTCAATTTTAAAAAGGCTCTTATTCATTTATCTCTTTTCCCCTTTCTCACTCTCTCTCCATCTCCCTGCTGTCTAATCCTGTGCTCTCATCTCTCCCTCTTTCCTTATTCACCTGCTTCCCTGCGCCCGATTCCCATCATTTGAAAAAACAAATCAAGAGCTTTTCATTTATTTATGGTGCAGATAAGCCTCATTCAAATGGGTAACAAAATTAATATATAACAAATCACCCCTGTGCCAGTGCTACTTTGGGTGATATACAGTATTTTTGTATGTGTGAATTTTATTAGTGCAAGCACATTTTTTTCAATAATTGTTTTTTACTTAATTTGCATTTCTCAAATATAAGAACTTTGGTCTCTTTGTTCTAAACCAACATATTGCCTTTGAAAACAGCTCTCGTGCTCTACCTTCCTGGGAACTCTCAGAAAGAGACAGTAGACAGGGTTAATTTTCACCTTCACCCATGCTATTGGCAGGGAAGGCAGGTGTTTGAGTGCAGTTTTCAAGCATATGGTGTGGCATCACAGAATTTCCTGGTCCCTCACCTTCACACATCTGTGAGGTGGATATCTTTGAGCTGTTAGCCCTGACGTTTAGAATGACTCTTTTGTAGAATGTCTGTTTTCTCCGGCAGGGTGTATGTGGAATAAATTAAAAATGATAGAGACAGAGGTACACATTTAAATGTGAACATTCTGCCCTTTATCAGTACAACTATTAATCTCTAGTAAAGGTCAGACACTTTCAAGTTACACAGTAACGCATCAGTCTTCTGTTAATATACAGTAGATCTCCATGTCAGAAAGATGAAATGATGTGGCTAACTCCGAGCTGTTTGAATAAGAGAACTTCAAAATCTTGGTCAGTCAAGCCATGGTCATTCACTCTTTGTTGCTTCTCTGTGTTGAGTTGTAAGGTGTTAATAAAGATGTTGTGTCACTTCCAGAGCTGGGCTGAGCTGGAGTATGCTTAAGGAGATTATCTGCAGCTCAATAAAAGTTATTTCTGTGTACTGCTTTCTGGTATTTGTCTCCACATATATAGCCAGGTACAGTATGTGGTGTTGATTGTGGGATTTGAATCCTTGACTCTGTAAAGTGGCACCTGTTTAATCTGTCCCCTGACTTTTCTGTCAGAGCACTGAACCTGTGTTATTGATGCTTCCTCTCTGCACAGGGGTGGTGAAGGTAGTCTTTTTGCTCTACAAGAATCTGGGACCATTCCTGTCCACGGAGAATGCCTCTGTCAAAATGGAACTAGAGCCTGGCTCACCCAACAAGGGCCTGGTGGTCAACTCCCATGTTATCTCAGCTTCCATCAACAAGGAGTCCAGCCGTATCTACCTGACTGAACCCGTCATCTTCACCCTGCAGCATCTCCAGGTACTTCCACTGGCTTTTTAAAGACAGCAAAATAATAACACACAAATTCCAATTAAAAACAAATCACTTGGTTACTCTTCCTGTCCAAACAAGTTGATGTTTAAAATGAGAGCAAACCTACACTGCTTAGTTAACAACAGACAGACCTGCTTGTGACCTCTGATCTCAAGGAATTAATTACTGTAACTTGTGGGAAGAATCAGAATATTTTAATTAGAGGAGTAATGCCTTGTTTATTACCAAACTTCACCAGAAGCCATGAACTCCTATTTAAATTCAAGCACACTGTGTAACAAGACTGTGTAATGTTGACCAATATGCTATTTCATGACTTACTGAGTAGTATCTCAGGATCAGCAGAAGGCAGTGCAGTTCAAGTCATTACTATAAATATAAGGGTTTTGTTAAACTCCCTGGCACATTTTTGTTCTCATTCAACACATACATTATAGGTGCCTAACAATTCTTATAGGCCCATCATTTCTCCAAATTCTGGAGATGGTAGTGTCCAAGTATCTATAGAGTCTAATTTGGTTTCTAAGTGACTGATTGTCCCCAGTACTCCAGATCCCACTAAACAGATGTAAAGAGACTGGATAGGAGGGCATGTTGATGTTTTATTTTTTAGATAACACATTTACAGTTTTACCTCTCTTTTCCACTGCCCTTGTGAGTCTGCTTCAGTATGCAAATTAAAACTAAATTCTGCAGTTTTTGTTGAACTCCTGTCCTTCTTGTCCTCCTTGTCTCTACAGCTGGAGAACCACTACAGCCCCAACTGCACCTTCTGGAATTACTCAGAGCGCACCATGATGGGCTACTGGTCCTCCCAGGGCTGCCGACTGGTGGAGACCAACAAGACCCACACCACCTGTTCATGCAGCCACCTCACCAACTTCGCCGTGCTCATGGCCCACCACGACCCTGTGGTAGGACTGGCAACACTGGCACAGTAATTCTCACTCACCACTGACTGCAGACACAGTGAGAGACTTCTTGGGCACCTTGTGAGATACACAAAAGTGAGACAGACACTGACACACATGCACAGAACAAATGGGTACACTCTACATTCCAGAGCATCTCATGCATTCGTGATAAATCACAGACACAGTAAATCACTTTCACTCTTCATAATGCAAGATTTTTTGCTGCAAACACACTCATACAACCAGACTTACAGTATGGTCAACCACCATCCGTGACAAAAACTCAGTCCTCTCATGCTGAACACAAATCAGGCAAATAACTTTCTGTGTGTTCATTTACTCAGTTCACATGCTGCGCTGCTGTGGAGCTTCGGAAATTCTGCAAATGTGTTTTATCAGTGGTTTCAGTTCTTTGATGGCTCTCTTCCTCTCTCCCCATGCCCCTCAGTACCCAGGCCGGATGCATGAGCTAATCCTGTTTGTCATCACCTGGGTGGGCATCGTCATCTCGCTGGTGTGTCTGGCCATCTGCATCTCCACCTTTTGCTTCCTACGTGGCCTGCAGACTGACCGCAACACTATCCACAAGAACCTCTGCATCAACCTGTTCATCGCAGAGCTGCTGTTTCTCATTGGGATCGACAAGACCCAATACGACGTGAGTATGGACAGACTTGCAAATGAGCCTCTATGCAATAAGAATGTTTCACCATTCTTTGTGGGTGCAAGAGAGGTACTGTACAGTGTCTTCAGACAACATCAAAAGGTGGTGAAAATGTTCTGAATTTGTTCTGCTGCAAACTCAAATAGAAATACATTTATATTGTATTTAATATAATGCCCAAAGAAGGCTCCACAGCCGCAACATTGTGTTTCTTAATGGAATAAACCATTACTTGTTCCTACATTTATATTGGACATTTTTGTTACTGATCTACGCATATTACTTTACAATGACAAAGTGGAATGAATGTTTGGGAACTCTGTAAATGTTATGTAAACAAACACTAAAATGTTCTTGATTTGATAAGCATTCACTCCCTTTACTATGACACTGAGCCCAGGTCTAGCATCACTGAGCTTCTAATTTCCTTGTGAGATCACTCTAAAACTTGGCTGGAATCCACCTGTGGTCAGTTAGTTGACATAATTTCAGAAGCAAAGTACCTGTTAAATAAGGACACTCAGTTGACAATGCATATCAGAAAGTCAACCATGTTTCACGATTGTAGTCCCACCGTACAGTACATATGAGCCCAACTGACTTGTTGTAATGGGATCTTTAAAATAGGTGGGTCCAGGAAAACTGGAACACCAAAAATACAGCTGGGGATAAATAAAAACATCAGAGCAATTTATAGTGAGGGGAAAAAATACAAAACCAAACCAACCTCTTTTTTTAGCTCCTAATCAAACGTCTTCACAAAGTCCATGACTAGACTATCAAAGCTGATCTGCTAAGTTCTTATCAGCTTAGTATTTACACAGGTATTACTATTTACACAGTCTCCCCTGTGACTCCCCTCAAAACTTCTAAATGCTTAAAACTCACAGGTCAGTTTCACTAAACTCATATTTTGGTATTCAGTTAATCCTTCTCCCTCTGTGGAGAGCACAAGTGGTCTGTCTTCTGCACCCAGCATCCTGCTGACCGAAACAGGAAGTCTCTGCTTCCTGCTTTTTCAATAGTCACCTGACCAGTTATCTTTCTGAAACTGGTCAGCTGAATGAGAACAAGCAATTCCCTTGGAGAATTCTGGGAATGTGGTCCAGATAGGGACTATGTCTCACATAATAAATCAGTTATATTCTGGTGTTTTTGATGACCCTAAAAAAATAAAGATTGTACTGTACGGTAGATCCCCTTTAAAATGAGGTAGGAGTATTATCACCCTGCAACTTACAACTGGCAACCCATAGAAGCTAAGCAGGTGTGAGCCTGGTCAGTATCTTGATGGGAGACCTCCTGGGAAAAACACTAAGGTTGCTGGAAGAGGTGTTAGTGGGGCCAGCAGGGGGTGCTCACCCTGCAGTCCATGTGGGTCCTAATGCCCCAGTATAGTGATGGGGACACTATACTGTAAACAGGCGCCGTCTTTCAGATGAGACATAAAACCGAGATCCTGACTCTCTGTGGTCATTAAAAATCCCAGGGCGTTTCTTGAAAAGAAACCTTGGTTTCCTGGCCAAATTTCCCAATGGCCTTCACCAATCATGGCCTCCTAATAATCACCCTCTATGAATTGGCTTCATTACTCTGCTCTCCTCCCCACTGATAGCTGATGTGTGGTGAGTGTTCTGGTGCACTATGGCTGCCGTCGCATCATCCAGGTGAATGCTGCACATTGGTGGTGGTGTAGGGGAGTCCCCATTACCTGTAAAGCGCTTTGAGTGGAGTGTCCAGAAAAGTGCTATATGTAAGTGTAAGCAAGTATATAATTATTATTTGTTGGCCTGAACAGATCCCGTGGTCTCCTTCTCTCTCTTTCAGATTGCCTGTCCCATTTTCGCTGGCCTTCTGCACTTTTTCTTCCTGGCTGCTTTCTCTTGGATGTGCCTGGAAGGAGTGCACCTGTACCTGATGTTGGTGGAGGTCTTTGAGAGCGAGTATTCCCGCAAGAAATACTACTATCTGTGTGGTTACTGCTTCCCTGCTCTGGTGGTGGGCATCTCAGCAGCCATTGACTACCGTAGCTATGGCACCAAGAAAGCGTATGTATCCCCAAACCCCCTTTCCTAACAGGCTCCATGTTCTGACCATTTCCCAAAGTAAACCCCACTTTATATACAGGTATACAGCACACGTCTACAAAAGACACTAATTAAACCAGCAGTGCCCTTTATGTTACTGGACTCTTATGTTAAGTGTGCTTCTTACATTTGTTAGCCTCATTGTGAAGTAAAGAAACTTGGTACAATAATGGGAAAGTTAGTGTTCTGGGCTTGTAACTGGTAGACTATGTGTTCAAATCCCAGCTGAGATATTGCTATTGTAACCTTGAGCGAGGTATGTCTCCTGAATTGCGCCATCACTTACATCCATTTTCTAAACTGCTTTATTCAATATAAGGTCACAGGAGAGCCGGATTCTATCCCAGAAAACAATGGGCTAAAGGTGTGATACAACCTGAATGGGATCCCAGTCCATCATAGGGCACACAAAGACACATACAGTCACACCACGGCCAATTTTCCTAGAAGCCAAGTAATTTACCAGCATGTCTTTGGACTGTCAGAGGAAACTCCCTGAGGAAATCCACACTATAACAGGGAAAACATAAAAAATGCACTGAGATAGCACCCCAGGTCTGTAATTGAACCCAGGGCCACAGTACTGCAAGGCTGCAATGCTAACCACTGTGCAGCTGGGCCTCCCTGCAGTAAAATACCCAGCTGTATAAATGGGTACTAATGTAAGTTGCTTTGGATTAAAATGACAGTCAAATCAATGAATTGCACATCAAGAGGCTCCTCATTACCACTGTTTGCATCTATAATGGGGCTCATGAGAGGAAGGACATGGTACGCAGCTATTTCAGGCTATGTGTAGGAGTGCATGGTTGTTGCAATATTCTACTACAATACATATACAGTATGTGACACTGTACAGCTAATCACCAAGACATATGTACACGCACACATATACTGTATATACTGTACAGCAGGTATAGAAAGTCACCACCCCCTTTCAAAATTTGTACCTTTTGTTGTATGACACTGAAAATAAAAACAAATTAAATAAGGCTTGTTCCATTTTTATTTAGACACAGTAACCCACATTAGCCAAGTGAAAATAAAATTCTAAAGCAGTTTGAAAATTAATTAAAATTGCAACAGTTAAATACCTTATTTGGATAAGTGAACAACCCCCTTACAATTGCAAAGTTGCTCAGGTATAACCGATCACCTTACAGATCACACAAGAAACTAATTGGCTCCCACCGGTGATCAATTGTGGTTATTTCGATTAGTTCAGAATATAAGCAGCTGTTTCTAGAGGATTCCACTGCTTGGAAGTGCATTTCTCAAAGCAAAGAATCTACGGAAAGGTGATTTCAAAAGGACTTCGAGAAAAGTTGTGGAAAGGCACAAGTCAGGAGATGATTGGTAGAGATGTATCCAAACAGACTCAAGGCTGTAATTCAAGCAATATGTACTTCCACCAAGTATTAACTCAGGGGGTGTTCTCTTATCCAACCCAGTTATTCTACTTTTTTATTTTTATTTTTTCAGACGTTTTGCTTTCTTTTTTCATTTGGATGTTACAAGGTACAATTTATAAATAAAACTGGAAAAAGTTTGATTTTATTTGTCTTTTTGGGCATTAGGGCAACAAAAGGTGAACATTTTGAAAGGGGGTGGTGACTTTCTATACTAGCTGTATACAGTATATACATGACTCATCTGTGGTAAACTACAAGTGCAGCTTGTTTATGTGCAAAACACAATGAAATAAATTCACACTAACAGCTCCTGAGCTCTTTCTAAAGCACTACCACCCCCTCCCCACACCTCATCCCTTCTTAATAATGGACATAATAGAGGGTTCTTCATCTGCAGAGAGTAATAGTGATGCAGTGTCTGCCAGTCCAGCTGGCCACACTAAATGAAAAATGTCAAAAGTCCAGCTGGATCCTGAAGTAACATCACTGATGTGCACATTTATACAGTGTCCTGTCAGAAATGTTCCAGATTAAATTGGAGGAAAGTGAGCATTAGGATGGTATCATCACAAAGGCAGAGTGCAGTGCCTTGGCATCAGTATTAAGAGCTGAGGATAGTATGTCTTGGTGTCTGTATTAAGGGCAGGATAAGTTGGAGTGCTCTATTGCCCGTATTAAGATTTGCCTTTTTATCATTATCAAGGGGACAGAGAGGAGTGGCAATTTGTCTGTTCTATTTCTTAGATGCTGGCTGCGAGTTGATAACTATTTCATCTGGAGTTTTATTGGACCAGTCTCCTTTGTCATCATGGTGAGTGTCTCTCTCTCCATACACTGTAGGCACAGCATCTTCATGCCTACTTACTTATTGTAACTAAAAGTGGATGTGAAGGCCAGTACATGTACAGTATGTGTGCCTTACGGGGTGGGAGGTCATCAAACAATGATTCACATGGCTTGGCATTGTCTTCTGTACAGCAGCTTTAAAAAATGAGTTACATATAATGGCACAACAACTATTAACACAACCTAAGCATTTTATGGTTAGAGACTTTTCTGAGTCTTTTGACATTAGCCTTCTACTCTTAGGTTTGACCACCCCCTTCTTGATCTCAAGCTAAGAATGAACTGGGTTAGCTGCAGCCAAAATATCTGATCAAGAGTTGATTACGGAGTGACCTGACCCTAGTCAGAGATAGACACCACTTATTTACATGATGTTATTGTAATTCCAGCACAGTAGAGACCTGGGCCATTGTAAGTTCTGTGCGACCTAACATTCACATTCTGTATGAAATCATTAGCTACCCTGGTTTTTTTGTACTGTAGCAATGCTGTTTCACATTTAATTAAAAAAAATAAATGTTACAAAAGCACTTTACCATCATATTAAACTTTCCCTAGATTTTCTCAACATTGTGAAAGCTTTAGGTGACACTAAACACCTTGTACACCTGTTGTTTCCTAAGATGTAGATCTGAGTCACGCACTGTACTTAATGATTAATAAATAAGGTTTCAGTATGTGAACTTTCTTGTCTGTTTGTGTAAATCCACCTTCTTTCCTTAATGAATCTGGGTAACCTTTGCCCTTTGTCCCCTGCAGCTGAACCTGGTGTTCCTGATGATCACGCTGCACAAGATGATCCGCAACACCTCCGCCCTCAAACCTGACTCCAGTCGTCTGGACAACATCAAGTGAGTCCCATCTTGAATATGTCTCTTGCTATTTTCTAGGTCTGCTTCAATCACCTGACTGCTTCAGTGATCCACAGGGAAAGAAATCCACCGACAATAAACATGCTGTACAGTATGTCTTGTGCCAACGGTTGTGCATCACTAATCTACTTCCCCTCCTTATTTCCTGCCAAAAAGTATTTGAACCGTAATTTGTTTAATACTGTACATGTTTCACATTGTGAGCCCCTACAGCACAAGCAGCAGAGCTGAGGCAGTGGATGGAGAAGAGAAGTAAGAGCACAGGCTCAGAGTTTTCTGCAGAAGTCAGATTTGGTCCAGGTGTCCACAGCTGAACCAGACACCTCTACAGTCCACCCTGTGCCAAATGGAGGTGTTTACCACCTGGGTTTCTCTGAAGCCCCATATACATTATTTGTCTATAACTTTTTTAAACTTTAACTATGGTACTACGCACTTTTCTGCTTATATCTTTGGATGCATAAGGGATGAGAGCAGTTATCTAGGTCATTATTTATGCTGAGGGATTTGATAACCAACTCTTATTGGTTTCCACACTAACCCTTCTCTGCATTTCATATTTTAGCATTCTGATCCCTTTTGTTAGTCTTTTGTATATACAGTACCTCACTGAACCACTGCTAGCAGGTTCTGGCAGTTAAAAGCTCTCTGTTGTTTTCCCCATGCACCTAATTCGTATGCCAAGGGCATCTTGGGAAATGTAGTTTGACAGCAATTTTAGAAACACAAGTCTCTTTTTTATTTTAAAGCAAAGCAGCTTTTATAGAGCCCAGGTTGCTGGATATAAATAAATGGACACAAATAAATAACCTTCACATAATATATGTGTATTATAAAATATACTTATAGGGGCAATACATAGGCATGGATTTAAATGCTGCTGCCTTGCAGGATCTTGGATTCAATTCTGGATTGGAACACTTTCTGTTGGGAGGCTGCATGTTCTTGTCATGTTTATGGAGATTTTCTGTAGGTACTCCTTCTTTTCCTTTTTCTTACCAAAGACTGGGTTAGTTGGTGTCTCTAGGTTGTCCCTGCCTGCCTGTATGTAAGGGCACCAGAGTTCCCACCTCCCCCACTGATTACTCATTCATCTTTCACAAATGGCTATTCTGAGAAAGCAAAAAGCCAGACATCAATGTCTGGGGTGTCTTTTGCATGATGGCCCAGTGATCTGTGATCTATTCAGGGATGCAGACATATCGGTATATTGCACTGCAGGAGAAGGGAGAATAATTTTTCATCCTCTCTGCACATGGTATTTCTAAATCTTTTAAAAGGAATGCTCTTTTTAAGAAAGGAGTGCTCAGAAATAATTTTTTACATCATTTACTGGAGAATTAGAAATAAGTTGTAGCTGCCTTTCTTTTGCAAACCTGACTGTTGTCTTGTCATTTCCAAGCCAGCATAGTATGTTTGTGATTGAGTGAAAGACCACATTGATTGATAAGACATTTCTAGAACAGTAAAATACTGAAAACTGACTCTTCCCCAGCCGAAGCCAAGCTGCAGGGTTCTTTTCTTGGTGCGGAACAAAGGTTGAGGCAAACCTATCTCTCTCCCTGACCTCTGGTGGCTCCTGTGCAGTCTCCTGTCTTCTGAGGCTCAGGTAATTAGACAATTAGAAGCACAGATAGGCCTCTCCAGGCTGGCGAGGGTGGGTGTGTGGCAGGATTCCTCAGAAGAGCTGCCAGGCTGTGCTCAGCCGGAGCGCAGGCACTCTCCATTGTAAATTCTGGCGCCAACGCCTCCACAGCTGGTAGACTGATGCGCGATCGCAGCCAGCGCTGCTGTGCTGTATCTGACAGTAAGAAGAGTGGTACCAGACTCACCACATATCAGAACCCAGTGCGGGAAACTAGGACAATCAAAGCAGCATCTACCAGGCAGTGTGGGAGCCATCCATTTGACTGCAACATATGTTGCCTGTCAGGCTTGGCCTAATTGTTTTCCAGTGCTTTCTCAAGCTTTACTGGTGACATTTTGTACTAAATTGCTACCTTTCCAGAATAAGAACTTGGGCCGCCATAACTCCATACAACGCCATCTCACAGAAACAGGGCAATTTGTAAGTGCAATCATGAACTGAGAAGGAGATGAATGATTGCAAATAATGCTTGACATGCTTAAAAGAGTTCAATTCTCTGAGCCTTAATTATCTTTAACTGACAATGAACTTGCACCAACTCAAATCCATACCAACACTTTAAGAAAATGATTATGGAGAGAATACCTTTATTCAAAGCAACAGCTGGATGAGTTACCGCAGGCCCATGGCTTTAGAGCTCATCTGAGGTTTGAACCCGGTACCTCCAACTTAGACGTCCTTTACCTTAACCTCCTTAACCTCTTGAGCTCCTAGGCTCCAGCATTATTAATGTGTGGGGAATCCCCATGACCAGTGGCATTTGTGATCACAAAAGATGTCATGGTTTGAAGTTTGCTCTTTATTCTCTTCTTTTTCTTGTTAACCATCAGATAAGTATCAGGATCGCCCGCTACAATAAAGAAAGGAAAATGAGCTTGACAATGTTGCACATCTGCTCAGAGTGTGGGATGAAGTCCTGAGCCTGTTTCACTCTACAGAGCATTGAGCATTGGCCAGGAGTTCTGTAGCAGTTGCAGTTAAGAGCCCCCAAGGACAGGACTGCAGTTCAACACTGCCCCCGAGTGGCCACCTGGTGGGCCTGCAGGCACATGGGGGGCTTTCGGTGCCTGTCCTGCTTGGATTCTGTACCAGCTGCCAGGCAGTGGGACCTGTTATATTTATCATAATTCTGACAGTAAATTTTCTGTTTCTCTTCCCACATATGCACACATTCTTAAAGGCATGAACCGCCTTTCGTCATTACCACAAACCACAAGTTCAAAGCAGCAGTCAGTATGCAACCTTAAATAAATGGTCTCCTGGCTTAAGGCCGTCAGTGTCGGTGTCCTAATGGGAAATCAATAGGGGATTTGACTCGGTGCCTGAGCTCGTAAACTGCTGTGAAGATGACTGGGCTATGGCGGGGCTTTGCTGTGTGTATGTTGTCAGATTTACAGCAGGTTGTAAAATTCCCGCTTGGCTGAGACGTTTATTTCTTCTTAATGGGGGACAGGGTGTCCTGGTACCTGTCAGCAGCTCTGAAAGTCCACTAGCTTCACATGGTTAGTCATGGTGAATCATCTACCTTACTCTCGTATTTCTTTCCTTTTTTTTCTCGTGAATCCCTTTCTTTTGCTTCTGTCTGGAAGCTTGTCAGAAGCACACATGGGGGGGGGGGGGGGGGAGTATGGCGTCGCGCAGGTGCAACAGTGAGGTGCTTCCTCCAACCTGGTTGTTTCTCCTAATTTAGCTGGGAAAAAAACACTTAGAATCACAGACAATGATCCCTCAAAGCACAGATGACTAGAAAAGGCAACTGCAATGAAGGGGTGCTACAGTATGGTGTTCGTACTGCCTAGCCGAGTTATAAAACAGCTCTGAACACTGCAAAAGAAAGGTACAGATACGTCTTAGACTCTATTATGACTCCCCAGGGCCAAAACTCCAAATATGTTATACAGTATGAAGAGATTGACTTGTAATGTGATAAAACAGCTTATAGTTCTCTACATAAAGCAAAATGGAATAATAGGAGCATAATAGCAAATAATGAACTTAGCTTAGCACAAACTGAACAAAAAGGAGCTTTGTACAATTTGTAGTTGTCACTGGAACTTCTATTTATAGAGAGAGCAATAAGAAGAACAGAGTTGAAAGGTTCTTTTAAAAACAGAAGTCGGTGCCGTGCCAAATAAGGAGCAGAAAGAGGAAAAACAGCCTCTTCCTTCCCCTGTGTGTCCTGTGCGCTGCTCTCTTTCTTTGTCGTTCTGGAAAATAAAAAGCTGAAATCATTGTGAGGGGCATGGTGAGAGTTGTTTTTCTTGTTGCCTTTATTAACATATCACATGGCTGTGAGCATCAGGCAGCAGTGGTGTCAGCAGATTTTGTTTTTAAAAGTGCCTTTCTGTGATGTTGGGGTAACACCACTCCTCTCCCCTTCCCTGAGCTGGTTCAGAAATCACGGCCAGCTTTTACGAAGCTGTGAATTCTATCCCACTCAGAGCAGCTTCTTAATCCTGACAGCTGCAGTGTGGCTGCCACAGCCCTGGCGTCACGAAAGGAGCCCGAGCCAGCCAGCCAGCCAAGCCAGAGCTCGGTGGGAGTGCGCTGCCACGCATCTTGGTGCGTGCTGGTGAGCAGGTGGCAGGAGGCATGTGGCTTGGCACGCACTCTGCTAGGTTAAGGGGTCCACGCGCATCCACATGGGTAGCAGGAGGAAGGAGGGAGGAGAGGACGCAATTGTGAGTCCCTGTGTGGGCAGAATCTCACTAAGTGTAGGACAGGGTGCCATAGTGGCGATTAGGATTTACAGCAGATTGGAGTATTGTGGAAAGAGGCAGCATGGCCTTTCTTATCAATGTTCCAAATAATATATTCCCAGAATTTATCCTGTCATGTTTTAAACCTAGCACGATGATAATCCTGCTGCCTTACAGTTAAAAGTAATGTGTTCAGTTCTGCCCCTGGGTGCAGATATTTCATTTTGGAGTCTACATGACATCCTCATGCTTGTGTACAGCTCCAACTCTTTCTCCTCCCAAGAGAGGCAGTGTGTGTTTGGGGGATTACAGATGGAAGCTAGCTCACAGAGTGTAATGTATCTGGTGCCATGTTATAGAAGCTTAAAATATTCACCTTGGTCCTGGACTGAAAGGGAGCTGTGTAAAACTGTGTGGATTCCATGAGGTGTTTTTCTTGCTGTTCTCATTGTTTTCAGTCCCCGTTGTAGTTCGGCCCTTGTCAGTGCCAACAGGGGATCAAACCAACTACAAAAGGCTGCAGAAAGGGTAACCAGCGCAGTCAGTGTGGATTTTCAGCAGGGTTCTTCTGTCACTGATTTTAAACAAAAAATGATTCATGTTCTTTTTATATGGGGCTTGGGGTTACATTTCCATGGGATCATATGAGACAGAATTGTAGAAGTTAAACCATAAGAAATACCTTCTCTACAATGCAAGCTTGCACTGTTGACATGCTGATATTAGAACAGAGAAAAGCAATGGAGACTTGTTTCAGTAGCAGCTGGTGGAGGTGAGGTCATTTCTCTCTGCCCTTTGACGGAGGTTTTCTCTAATCCTCCTGCACCTCTCTTTCTCTTCCCCTCTCCTTCTCTCCGTCTTTCCCCTGCCTCTCCTCTCTATCACATTCCTACCCTACCACCACTTTCTAATCCCTTTCTCCTTCCTTCTCCGCCTCTCCAGGTCGTGGGCTCTGGGGGCGATCGCTCTGCTTTTCCTGTTGGGTCTGACCTGGGCGTTTGGTCTTCTGTTCATCAACGAGAACACAGTCATCATGGCCTACCTCTTCACGACCTTCAACGCCTTCCAGGGCATGTTCATCTTCATCTTCCACTGTGCCCTGCAGAAGAAGGTCAGTTGCACCATCTGTTGCAAGACCAAAGACATCTCTTTAAGAGAGGTCACTTTGGTATGGATCAACACCAACAAGGCCAAAGAAGTGTCCTTGTAAGAGAGCTCACTTTAGTGTGTGCCATCACCAAAAAGGCCAAAGAAGTGTCCATGATAGGCTTTAAGGTACCTCTAAAACCCCCTTACATCACATAAATATAATCATATAATTTCTAATGAATATAGACAATAAATAAACACATTTAATTTGTGAAATAAACTCTGAAAACCTGCAGCCTTAGATACAATGAGGCCAACACATGTTAAAGACCTACTCTCCAAGTACAAGTTGTACAAGGGCTGAAAGCAATTTGAAAGGGATAATTAAATAAATTTAAGGGTTGAGGGTAGCAATCTGTTGGAATGAACTTGAGCAGACAGCGAGGGACTCTCACAGTCTGCTTCATTTATGTTTTTTTTTATTAGATCCAGAAAGCACAAGATAGGTTATAAACACCAGGAGAGCACTTGATCCCCTCTGGCTCTTCTGGGCAGTACCTTTTTTTCAAAAGGCTTCACAGAGCCGTCTCTCTCTCTTCATGTCTCCATCTGTTGCTCACTCCAATTCAGTTGGCATGGGCACCTTGGATGCAGAAGTGTGGTGTGGTTAAATGTTCATTGATCAGTTCCATCTGGCTAAATCACATCCTGTGGTGTAGGTGCTGTCCTCTACAAACCATCCTGGGACATCCTGGGTGTGATATCAAGACCTTTCCTTTGGAAGTTGTAAAGTGCTTTTGTATAAAATAATGTTTCCACACTCCAGTTGTGTGTACCAATTCACCACACATACTCTCTCCCCCATACCTGCACCTAACCTTTAATTTGATACCTCTGATTTCCTGCTGCCTTTAAAAGACTCCAAGTGAAATATCTGGTGTACATTGCCTGGGTTATTCGTGAATTTTCATACAGACATGTAAGCAGTGGAGTCCTACTTTTTTCATTCCATTAGTAACTAATCAGTGCCACAATAAAGCTATTTATGGTAGAATTTGAGATGCCGGCTTTTGTTTTTGTCAAGACTCTCAGGGGCTTGTTTCATCCTGAAATCCAAAGCACTCCTATGGATTGACTTTATTAGTTCCAATTCAGGATTTGGATTGGTAGAATTGGATCCCCTTGTATTCCACCATTAAAGACTAAAGATGATCCTCAATCCTTTGACAACAGTGATTTAATCTGGTGGCTCATCTTTGACATATACCCTGTGCTGCAGGTCCACAAGGAGTACAGCAAGTGTCTGCGCCACTCATACTGCTGTAGCCGAACCTCCAATGCAAACTCCCATGGTTCCCTCAAGACCTCAGCCATGAGGACCAACAACCGCTACTACACAGGCAGCCAGGCGCGGCACGGATCAGCACACAGACAGGTAGTGGGCCTGTTAGTCAACAGATGCTTATTTATGTAGAGCACCTTTCTCAAGGATCACCACAAATGCAAATATCAGTTCTCATTCGAGATTTAAAGACGTCAGCTAAAGCCTCTTACTTACAAAGCAATACTATGAGGATCTGCTTTCTTCTCACAAGACCGTATTTGGGTTTCCCTTTTTGAATATTTGAAGGCAGATGCTTAAAACAAAAATGAACTTGCTGCTTCTCCTCCTGTTTTAGCCTGCTTGTTCTTACTTTCAAAATATCTGAGTTCAATTCTGTTCACACATGACGTGGACATGCTCTTTGGGGATACAGTCCTGAATGCACTAGGTATTAGTCAACTAGACAGTACAGGCTAAGAGGGAGGCACAGATTGGAAAATAGTAATCACTTATTCTGCCTCATCATAAACATACAGCTTGATCAATGACAGCTGGGACCGCTGAGATGAAGAAAGAAAGAAAAATGCAGCTGTGATCTGCAAGCAAATATAAACAGGCTCGCTCACACTGAGGGACAAAATGAGAGGAGGAACATAATTTTCAACTTTAAATTAACTGAGCAGGATCTGGAAACAGTTTTGATGCATTTAAAGTCAAATACGTGTGCTCACTGTTCTAAAAAACCAAGTGCTTATTGACATTAGGTTTGGATGCGCTCACAGTTGAATTCCTAACTTGCAATCTATGCCGAATTCATTTCTGGTTCATTTTATAAGAAAATGTGCAGAATTGCTTCTCATTTTCCTGGGAGGCTTAGAATTCATTATCGGGCCCAAATAGTCATCATCTGGGCTTTTCTTTTACTGTGCAGTAGCTGTTTAACTAGTGCAGGTATAACATTTATATGAAGCATACTTTGCAGGATCATGAGCTGGAGTCTTATTGCATTTTAATAAATATTATATTGGTGCCTGCTCAAGGCTTTTTAATTAATATGGAATGTTATGGTGTTTATGGTGGTAGGATTTAGGATGATGATGATGGTAATTATTGTTGTAGGTGGTGGTGTGATTAGTATTAGTACAGTATTAATAATAATATTATTTTGTTGTACAGTGTATTGAGATGTTATACTATGAAAGGTGCTATATTCAAAGGTTATTATTTTAAAAAGCAATCATTATTAGCACTCAGGAAGGCAAAATCACAAATGTTAACATGGCACTCTTAACCTGGGGTGTGGGGGCAATTTATAATTTAAGCAAAAAATGCTCAACCAATATACTGTACTTCTGTACAACTGTGACTTCATCATGAGAGATGAAGCAAGACATGCACATCACTACACCATTATATATACTCCTTGATCAGTATGTGGTTTCATCAACATCCTTCACACACATTCTAAGCAGGTGTAATTAACTGCCGCATATCACAGCAATCAAGACTTAAATTCAAATAAAGTTACGAACATCTGACTCCCATCACCCATCAACATTGTGTTAAAATTCTACTCATTTGGCTTCTGTTCTTTCGGGTGTGCAGGACTTTCTTTTGCTGGTGTTACTATTGTTCTACTATAAAATCTACTCAAAACTTCGAATTTGCCATGATGCAATTTCAAATAAATTTATGTTTTTTTGTGGATTGAATTGTTTAATTAGTTTTTAGTTTTGGAAAAAAAACTACTGAATTCTTTACTGTTATTGTGTCTTGAATTGAGGAACCTATAGAAGGTCAAGAGAACCTTCAATTTTAATACATATTTGGTAGGCATATGACTCATTGTTATGTTATGTTATGGTAAATACCATAACAAATCCTGAGAGTTTACTTCAGCTGTGGTAGTATTTTAGCACTCTTGTCCTGGTTTTGCCATGGCTGTGCTGTGGTTTCCTATTATGTCAACAAGCCTTCAGTAGCGGCATTTTAGTCCACTGCACCTAGGAACACTGGAGCACTTATCATGGTCCAGTAGTCATGACACTCCCATGGTGCAGTGCAGTACAATGAAAGCATATTCAAACAACAGCAAAACTGTGGTCAACCTATTTGCAAAAGAACTGTGATAGATTTTCCAAGTCAAGCTTTCATATGGGAGTTACAGCAAAATAAAATAGCAAATTGCACTTTTCTAGTCACAGTACTATGTCAAAGGGAAACACTTAAGATTAAATGACCAGATTCCCACAGTGGACCAAGCGTGAACATGCCGTTAGCAGTAACACCTGTCTCAGTCACGTCAGGGTGTATTTGTGTGTTGTGGAGGAAGGGGGATCTAATTCATAAAACTTCATTTCTTTGATATTAACTTTTGGCTCTAATATTCAAATTACTGCATTTCTTAACAGCAACAGCACAGCCTTTTAAACAGCTGTGCTTCCTATGCTGGATTTCCAGACTAAGACTACAAGCTGTGCTCAATCTTCAACAGCACATCTGATTGTAGCCCAGGGCACGCATGTGTCACCCCTTAACTGTCTTTACAGTAGGTGAGGGAAATCGGATACAGTTGTGTTGTTGCTGAGCCATCTCTGTGAATTCATAAAATGGCCCATAACTCACTTCCCTTCTCCTGGCCCCTTCTCTCTTCCCCTCCATGTCTTTCAGAGCCGGATTCGCAGGATGTGGAATGACACGGTGCGCAAACAGACGGAGTCGTCTTTCATGGCCGGGGACATCAACAGCACGCCCTCCCTCAACCGAGGTAACTCTGAGCTAAGGCTCAGCCCCATGTTCCCGTCCGTCAAGAACACAAGTTGGAACGCCAATGCGTTAAAGGTTGGGTTTCACGGCTTGGGTTGCTGGTACGCGGTACACATCATCTCCTGCTGCTATAGCTGTTTCTGTAACCTGCCTGTACTTTGTCCAACCATTATTCACATCCTGACAGGTTGCTTAGCAGAAAGATCCTCCTCATTCTCTTTTTTAAGATATTTGATTCTGTTTCGTCCAATGATGGGGCTGTCTGTCATTCTTACGACTGCTTCTGTGGCACCAACGATTGGAGAATAGTGTTCCTCCAGCAGCTGAGAGTAACAACAGACAGCAGCCCTCAGGCCACGCAGTCCTGAGCAGACTAAATGATGATACAGTATATGGTACAAGTGAGTGTGGTGAACAATGTACAGTAGGGTCTTGATATCGGCAACATTTACATTCACAGTTTTGAAATGTGGTCTGGATGAGAGGGTTTTGGATGGAAGGAACTAAAGGTCGTTCAGCACAACTTTAAAATTACAGTACCTGCCCTACAGACTAGGATGGTGAGACAAATATATTAGTGAGTGAGCCTCTCCCTTCCCGATGTTCAAGTGCCCACTACCCAGCATTCCCATCTCATCGTGTTCTTGTTTTCATACTCGAACAAAATTCTGTATCGGTAATGTGGGGAATGACAGGCTGGAGGCGACTTTACAGTCTCACTGAGAGTTTATTGCCCTTTTCATTACAGTGAGGAATGCAAATCACAGGGGCAGAGAGAGAACATACAGGATGGACACAGGGGAGGGTTTCATGCTGTTTATTTTAGTAAACTACTAAAAGTTTGTGATTACCGTTGTTTCTTTTAGTTGATCAATGTTATTTTCATAACAAAGCCAATGCATTAATACTTTAATTGTCATATAAGGGAGGGTTACTTATGTCTTTTATGTCTATGCATACTATATTTTGTTGTATTTTATTCATCAGTATATTAAATACAAAAGTGGCTATTTGTGATGGTTCTCTGCGTGGAACCCACACAAATGTTGAGACCCTACTGTACTGTCTACAACATATAAGAGTTCAGATCCAGCAACCGTTTCATACAGCAATTCAAATTTACATGAGTCGGATTTCACTCTTGAGCTGTGTGAAGATTTGCTATTAATTAATTTAAAATTTTATACTTTGATGGTTGAAGGTTCCTATCTGATTCTGTGCACTGCTGAGTTCACATGCATACATTTTTAACATAATTAATATACTGTAGTCTATAATAAAATGAATAAAAATCTTGGATTATATAGAGTCTGCAGGAATAAAAATAAAAAACTCATGGATCAAAAAGCTAAAGTTATTTAAGGAACTGCTACATGACCTTAAGTAGTTTCCACTTACATTATGTATCCCATCATTCCAATTTTTAAATTAACTTATGGTGGTCTTATGTAAAGTCTAATTGGCATAAGTCAAGCGTGACTTAGCAGGGGAAGAGCCTGTACCATTTAAAAATGTGTCATAATGATAAGAAGGTCCTATGTTCTTTAAGCAAGAGTAGGAGAACATGGTTTATAATTACTGGTTAATTTTTAGTTGTCAGAAGAACGTTCACCTCTTAAATTGGACTTGGGTTAGATAATAAATGGTTCAGTATGAAAGAACATGTTGGATTACTTCCCTTTGGAAGTGTCTGATGTGCATCTCTGGTTTGCTCTGCTTTTTAAATCAGGTGGGAAACTTTCTTTACCGTTTTAGCTAGTGTTTGTATTGGAGAAGCAAATCAGTGTTTTCAGAGGTCCACAGGCACAGTGTTCACTCTTATATTCAGCATATAGAAACTATGTGGGTGCAAAACCAAAAACAGGAAGGCACTTCTTTACCCAATGCATTGAGGGAATGGATAACAAACTACCCAGCCAAGAAATTGAAGTTTCCTTTCAGGAAATGGGTGGAGGAGATCCTTGGATCAGTTAGCCACTACAAATGAGTTAGATAGGTCAAATGGACTCCTCTCATTTGCAAAGAGAGGAGTCCATTTGACCATTTATGTTATTATATGCTTATCCCCCTTTTTCCTATAAAGAAGCCTAAGCTGACTTCTTGGAGTGCAACTGCCCATTTAAATGAATATGAAACCTCAATTAGCTTGCAGCTTGTCTAGAAAAAAAAAACCCACAGAGGATAGAGGTTGAACTACACATCAGCAATTACTGCAGGGTCACATACAACAGAACCTCAGTTTGATGGCTTACCCAGTTGAATCCCAGTTCAAGGATTTTCCTGTAATTTTCTCAGCGACATAAAGTAGCATGGCCATGAATGAGATGAGGCTTGAACTGGGAATCCACTGGTAAAACTGTCTGTGTATAGAGTTAAATTAAACTATGCTGTCTCTTTTAAATCAAGCTCCTGCAGCTTCGACACCCGATTCCTGCCAGTCATTAGAATTCTGATGGAAAATTTTGCGGGCAAGATAACCATTCTGTTTTTGAGTGGCATAAATTAATCCATTTTTAAATTAATTGATTACCTGACTCAATGAGCACGACGTTAATTTATTTTATTTAAGGGGGAGATTAAAGCTCATTTAGAGCCAATAACTGTGGGCCCATCTCTGCCATTACAGCTGATTATGAGATAATTCGGCGAAGAAGGTTTAATAACAGAGCCATTGAGAAAATCTGCTGTGCTTTCGAAAGAGAGAGATGCGGAATTAATTAAAAAGGGAGTTTAAAGAAAACACTCATAATGAAGCTTTGTCAAAAATTAGATGTGGCGTCCGTGTCACATGACACAAGAATTAAGACAATGTACTTTAAAAGCTGTTTGACTTTTTATCTTTTCAGAGAGCCTTTAAATGATTGAAATCATTTAAAACAGCTTGCAGAACAGAACAATCTGGATGTCAATCAAACTTATCTCTCCAGCTGCTTGTACTATTGTCTGTCTTTTAAAAATAATTTTAGAAGATGGGTGCATGATTCTATCGTCTTCTGTGTCTTAAATACTGTGATTTTCTGTTATAGAGATTCAATAAAAAAAATTCCCAGAGTTGAGTGGATTAGGAGATTAGTTAGTGAAGATTTAACTCGATGGTGCTGCTTAAAGCATCTATACTCATTTAAAATGTATCTTAGTCTTTGATCGAGCATTTTCTCTGCACTTTACATTGATTTATCTTATGTTTTTAATAATAATAGTAAATCTATAATAATGAATTTATAATAGTAAATTGTAGGATTATCCTGTTGCAATAAAACAGTGAAAGTATAGGGCAAACAAACAAAAATGCTGTACAATGAAGAAATGACCACACCAATAGCTTGTACTTACAGATGTAAACTTTCTGAAAAGTTATTTTCCCATTTATCCATTTGTAATGTTGTCCTCTGTTACTGCTCCACTTCAGATTTCCATCTTCCATTCTAAAATCCCACCAAACCCTGCTTCTTTAAGCATAAGAAAATTTTTCAAAGAACAGGCTAGATTAAGCACTTTGAGACTGCCCTTTCTGTCAGTCAAGCTCAGTCTTGGAACTTTGTAGTGTGTGAGCTCAAGAAATCTAAACTGAAGTCTACCCCCTTCCTCGAGTGAAAATCCTTTATACCATTAATCAAGTCTCCTCTTAAATGTAGCTTAGTTTTGTTCTTGCCTTCTCATTGTTCCTGCTGTGGGAAAAGGGCAATTGTTGAAGTCTAACTATAGCATTGTTAGCAAAAAACATTTCACCTAAGCCCACTGAGAGAAGGTGGAGTTGGCACATCATAATAGCATCACACAGAAGCCCATGAAGGGAGATATTGTTCATTATTGCTCATACTTACTGAATTTGGTAGCAATGACAATATGAATTACAGACCTTAATCAAAATGAAATAATCAATGCAATGTACAGGGGGAAAATCAATCACAAAATACATGGAACGTTGTAACATGGTTGCCTCTGCTGCTAATTTGTAACCCTTTAGAACATCACTTCCTGAAAAGATTTAAATACCACAGAAAGACCATCGTTAGCTTGTATTTGTCAATCTGCATTCATTCTCCATCTGTGAAGCTCCCCCTTCTCTCTCTATGGGAGTCCTGACTTCCTTGTTCTCCGCTCGAGGGGTCAACCCTAAGCTAAGAGCGTTCAGTCAAAGCCTCTTATGTTGACCTTCTCTAGTTTCTTTCCTACAAATATCTTCTTTTTGGCTGTTGCCATTCACTGTAAAATGTAAAAGTTCGTAAACAGGGCAGCAGGGTGCAACAGTGGTTGGCATTCCTGGGTTCAATATCAGACCTGGGGTGCTATCTGAGTGGTGTTTATATGTGATCCCCATGTTCACGTGGGTTTCCTCCAGGTGCTCCAGTTTCATCTCACAGTATAAACACATACTAATAGTGTAGGTTAATTGGCTTTTTGGAAAATTGTTTGTTCTGTATGTCAGCCCTGCAATGGATTGGTGTCCCATTCAGGGTATATCCAGCCTTGTGCCTGTTGCTTGAAAAGGCTCTGCGTCTGCTACAACCCAGACTTAGAAAAAGCTGCTAGAAAATGGATGGATGCAGTTCAAACACAGAATAGCTGGTAAGATGATTCCAGTTCAGATCAAATGTGTTCTAGAACAGAGTTCCTTAGTGATAACTCCCTTTGTTTCACCTCTTAATCCACCTTTCAGAAGCTCAGAAGCACTGAGTTAGTGCAGCACATAACAGTTCCCAGCATAAATAACAAAGAGAGAGAGCTTAAGAAAGCCCAGGACTTGAAACAAAGAAGACATGGAAAACAAATACCATAAAAGCAGCTCAGGGATAAGTTAAGTCCTCTGAATTCCCTTTATTCGAACAGCAGCAGTCTGGGGAAGGTGAAATTCTGACTTCAGTTGCTGATGCTCCTTCTTATGTCGTGTTCAAAGAAGCAGGCAATGCTTCTTTGACTGCTCTCTGGCCCCTGCCGATCCTGCAGCATGTTCCCATGAGCCTGCATCCTTCGCCAAACAGCAGCAGGCTTCAGTCAGTGCCCCAGGGGCACTGAGATGCTAGCATCTGCCAGCTTGTCCTCAGGCTGTCTTAACTACCCAAGTCTCTCATTAACAAGGAGGATTTCCACCCCCGTGCTGTTGTTTAAAAGCTTGCAGAAGATGCAATTGACTGGCTCCTTAGATACCTCTGCCCAGCTGTTCTTATTTCCACTTATCTAAGAGCTGAGCTACTGCAGAAAGAGATTTAAATACCTACCTCTTAAAGCACTGGCCTGCTCTGACCCTTGAATACTTTTTTGCAAAATATATTTTCTCATTTTGGCATACTGTATAGTACATGTGTCAGCTGTTTTTCTTGCGAAGATAATAAGTTGAGGACACAAAAGAACATTTTATACTTTTTCTTTCTGTTGTTTGTTTCCCTTTGTTATGCTTAACTTCTGACTTATGATAGAAATATATCTGGCTTACGATAGTATTGGCTTTCTGCAGGTCTGGGTGTACTTTGGTTTTGAATGTCTTCCTGACTTCTCTAGTGAAAAGAAAGCATCACATTGAAAATCTTTCCAGAATTGTTATCACTGCACCATGCAATACAATAGTTCTTTCTTTTGTCTTTAGGAGAAGTCACACAACCTGCTTACCTGAAATTCCTAGACACATTTATAAGTAAAAATTCACATAAACTGTTGATACTCATATCGCAATTTCCACTATTTATTCTATTATTATAACAACTTTGACTGTTGTTAATGGAGGGGGGGGGGGGGGGGGGGGTGTGGAAGCCAAGCTTGTCAGTTAGCTGTCTTGAATTCATATGGATCCGATCTGTAAAAATGTGTTCACCACAACTCCAGGTAAACGATAGATCAGCAGACAATATGATTCGTTGCAGTATCTAATCCATCACATTTACACTCCCAATCAGATTATTTTGACTCATTGTCAGGAGTTCCTCATCATTAACACCATTTGTTGCTCTCTGCACATCTGTGAAAAGAAGGCTGCTCTTTGCATTGCAAAGTACAGGTCAGTAGTTCATTCAAATTCTAATAATAATTCTAATAAAGATACAAATATAAAGGGATTTTATACTTAATACTCTGGTGTTAATTCATCCCACTGTGGAACCCTGCCCAGTTAATAGAAACGAACTAGGTAGCTGCTGCAAGGGTGAAGTTGGGGTAGAGGGAGGGTTTTAAAAAGATGCACACAGAGCTGTGGGAAGCTGGCAAGTACTTGTATGTAGGAGAGTGGAAGTGTGGGATTATCCTCCCAATAATCTGAAAAATAACATCATGTCTACTGGGCTTAATGTCAACATAAAACCAAATAACAAAAAATGTGTATAGAAGATCACAAATACAGTAACTGCCTTTCTGAATACAGAAGGAAAAACATAGAATAATGCAACAAATCTAAGACATTTGCAAAGAAATGTATGTATGTCTCCCTAAAGAGCCACAACTGATCTCCATTGTGACTCTTGGTGCTTTTTCAGAGTGGGAAGGGAACTGTTTCAAGTCAAATATAAGGTGCTGGTTTCTTCAGTCACTCACCTCAACATATACACACCTTCATTTCCTCATGGTATTCACAAGGTAAGATATGCTATTGTAAATGTTAAGGTTAATGTTAAGGTAGAAGAGCAGCAAAAATTCACAGAAATATGAATTAGGAGCAACTAAGAAAACTCACACAGCAGGCCATTAAACATGCCAAGAATGAAATAATGGGGAACAAACCATCTGACGGAAGATTCCACGTTACAGTGGTGTTAAATTAATTAAATGAAGTGTTTTGTGAAAATAAACTATTTATTAGGCTTCTGCAAATGATACAGTATAATAGTGTACAGTACAGGTATCTAATACCTTAGTGTTCTAACCCTACAGAAAAGATATTGCACTCAATGATATTTTTATCCTGTCATTCAGCAGGGGGAAATTGAAAAGTTGGCTTCCCCTGCTCCCTTGATGGTATCACCTATCACTTTAGATTCCTGAGTGTCAGTGAACATTTCCACCTCTACGCATTACCATATCATAAATTTACACCTGCAGATGTGAGAATCAGAGAGTAGGCACCCAAGTAGGTGTCTTGCTGGGTTTCAGTGCACGGTTGGCTTAGAAATGCAGCTGATAGAAATATTAATGTTCTGGATTATCTGCAGTCATGAATGAATGCATGTACTGTATATGTTCTGATGTCTGAATCTGTGTGTTTTACATCAGTACTTCATTGGGCAGTATATAATATTACATTTGAAACAGGGAGAAGATAGTTGGGATGTCATTTCAGTATCAGGCTATTGCTCTTAAATCATGTGAGTTCATAAAGATACCAGGTGTTCATTAATTAATTTAGCATTTGAGCTGAGTTAAATTTGCCAAAATTAGTTGATAAAGAATCTGTATTAAAAGCCATTCACCAAGGACATGGTTTTAATTAATGCAAGAACAGAAAAAGATACAATTTAGTCTCACTTGAGTAATGAAGATCACCTGGATGCCTATCAGTATGATTAAAGATGCCCTGTCTGTGAGAGGTGATGCCCACAGAATGGAATGCTATGCTTCAACAATCAGCACATTAGACAAGAGAAACCACAAGACCAGCTCTGTGAGGGATGCCTGATTCATTTGCAATAATTGTTTTCAGACTGCATTGACTGTTGCACGCAGAACGTCAGGATGAAGTGACTGGTACTGTACATGCCATTTGACAGAAGATGATCTCCAACCACACAAGACGTTCAGGACTAATGTGTAAAGCTGAGAAAGGAAATTTCTGTCTTCTGTGGGCCAGAGAACAACTGAGATAGTGGAAGAGAGAGTGAAGCATTCTGTACACTGATGGATGTTTTTTTGGACAGACCTGATGGAAGACAACAAGTCTGGAGATGCCATGATGGACTGTGCTGAAGCCAAACATTGGGGAGAGTGTGATGGTGTGGGAAAGAATCTTCTTTTCAAGAACAGCTCTGGAGCAGATGGAGGAAAACCTCACTGCTCAGTGATAGGTTGATGAAGATGCTTGAACCAACAGCCTTAATCTTTCTTGCATACAGTACCAATCCAATCAGGAAAATGCAAGGTTTCAAGGTTACTCAGCTTTTCTCCAGACCAATTAAACATCTGTGGGTCCAACTTTTACATGCCACATCAGTCTGTCCAGATGCTGATTGGGTCTATTAGTCAACACTGTCTGGAGTGTGGTAATGGAGGTGGTCATACCTACAGTAATAATATAACTTTGTGATTTCAGTTTGACTTTCTACTGAAGACCTATCATGATTCCTTGACCTGCAGTTTTGTTCTTTTATTCATTATTAATTTATTTGATGCCTGTCTAAAATAATTAACGAACCTGAGTGTTATGATTCTTTTGAGCCTCAAGGCATGACTATATGTACATATACATTTAGTCAGCTTTGAGTTAGTTGTCCTAAGCCGCCCTGTGGTAGCAGTCATGGTACAGGGCAAAGTCAGCTACAAGCATATAAACTCATGCTCCCCTGATCAGAAAAGAATTGATGTCGCTGCCAACATCACAGGCTGATAATGGTCCTCTGATCAAATAATTTGGACCCTTGTTCTCTCCTGCTCTAAGGCAGGAGGCTGAAGATGAAAGAAAGCTCCCAAATGAAGAACCCCGAGAGCAGTGACTGTGAGAACGCGCCCAGGTCCTAGCCTATCACATCCTCTTGTTTCTTTGTTTGATCCCTTTTTACAGCTTAATCAGCTGCAGTTAATCGCAGACTGCGGATTAGATTAACATTATGCTGGGTTAATAAAGATAGCAGTAATATTATAATTACACAATTCACTGGTTGCTAAAAGATGATTTATCACAAATGATGACAGAAATATATAGAAACTGCAATTAGTACAATTACAATAATTAGTAATGGTAAGAATATTGATTGCTAAATTGTTAAAGTCAGTGTGACTAAAAAGAAAAGAAACTAAGCCTTGTCACACTCTGATCCTTTGACCTGTTGCCAATACTTAATCCATTAATGCCCCATGGATTTTCCAGCTATTCCTAGCTGAGGTTCGATCTCAGTACCTCCACCCTGGCAGCACAATTACAATATGAAGACTCCAGTAGGATCAATAACTTGGAGGAGATCTTAATCGAAAGAAGCGTCAGGGAACATTGATGGGCTGCTCGATCTGCACATTGAAGGTGCTGACAGTACAAACCAACTGTGTATTTTCCTGGGGTTTCCTGTGACTTGAGCTCCTAGTTAATTACCAGAGAGGCTGAAACGGACAAGCCTTGCATTGGATTTTTTTCTCAGAGCCTAAATCAATTATATATTATCCGGAAAACCTGTTGGAGTAAAGGATGAAGGATGTTGGAGTGGAAGCCCTCCGGGAGTCCAGTCTGACTTTTTTGCAAGCCTCACAAAGTGCACAAACCAGTCTTAGTAGGGTGCAGAGTTTCAGACTCACACCCCTTCACTGTCTACTGATTCTACTCTGAATTAGGAGAACATTAGCTTTTTACTGAAGGATCTTAGGGAATTTGCTTCAGCACTAAGGGCTGACTAATTTATTCCACACTCCTACATGCACATCCTTATACTTTCTAATTAAATTCAAACCCCCTTGTAGTTTTGCACTGCTGGACCCTAAGTAGATACAGCTTCCACTGTGTTTGTGAGTATATATATATAATTTTTTCAGAAATTAATGTTGTTTGTCTATGCAGTAGAGCAAAAATGTCCTTTTGTAATGCAATGAGCAAATTGAGGTCTTACCTGTGCATTTTGTATGTTACTATGACTTAAATTCATAGTTACTATGACTGTTAAGTGGATATCTATGAACTCATTTCCTTTTTTTAATTTAGGATCTTCAGGTATTTTATTATACCAACCTGATTTTGCTTTCAGCAATTAACCCTGTACCTGCATACATGGGATAAACTCCTGTGACCTTCCCACCTTCAAAAACCTGCTTATCTATTGTTTTTTTGAATTGGTAGCACTACCCCGTTCTGGAGGTGCAATGCTTAATTGGAGTAGGGGCATGTCCCTCACTGAGAGCACCGCCCTTTTCCAGACGTTCAGGTGATTAGAGGAGAGGCATGTCACTTACTGACAACACTGCCCTATTACAGAGGTGGTGATGATTGGAGGAGAGGCATGTCACTCACTGACAGCACTGCCCCCTTCCGGAGGTGCACTGCTGATTGAGAGTTGTGTCACTCAGTGACAGCAGTTTCTGCAAGGCGCCCGGAGGCTGAGGTGGTCACTGTGTATGATTAAGAGTCAAGTGAGTCCTGGCCAACTAATACCACCCTACGCTGAGTGACACTTTGCCAATTGTGTGGCATCACTTGGACAAGCCCAGGCCGTCATATAGTAAAATGTCCCAAAGGTCCCAAACCCGTGATCGTAGAGCTTATTCTGCACTCAGATTGCTGCATTTGTGTTGCAGTTTTGTGCTGTTTTTCCAGCGATCACTCCCTCCCTGTCCTTCCTCACTCTTGCACTCTCATGTTATTTTCAGTTTCGTTTTCTGTTTAAGTTAATAAGCTGCACTGGCATGGCTGAAACAAAACATGCCAAGAGATCAGTTCTGCAGATGGATCATGTGGAGAACACAATAAAAGGCGCATTTACAAACAGACAAAAGAGACCAGTTATTTAACCAAAACAAAAAATAAATTAGTGCCTGGAAAACAAAAAGTAAACAATATCCCCAGAGTTCAGCCCGGGCCTGAGTTCAGCTATGTGCCCCATATCACTTAATAGAACATAAAAAAAAGAATTATGGATTACAGATCATTCAGACCGTCTAGATGATCGGATTGTCAGGAGCTTAATGATCCCAGAAGTCCCATCAGTGCTCTTTTTAAATGCCCTTTTGTGACTCAATGTCCACAGCATGACTTGGCAGTCTGTACCTCACACCCACAATCCCCTTTGTGTAAAGAAGTGCCTCCTGTTTTTTTGTTCAGAAATGCACCACGTTTGCAGTGAGTTGACTTTCTCTCTTGAATTTTGAATGCGGTAATGTTAGAAATGCTGAAATTGACAGGAGGCCATTTGGCCCATGGAGCTTGTTTAGATGTTTGTAGTTTACTGACCCCGGTTTCAATGACTTGGCTGACAGGCCGGTGGCTCTCACCCGTCTTTTTGCAAAGCAGTGCCTTTTGCTCTCAAATGTAATATTTCCATCTAGCTTTCAGCTGTGTTCACTCTGGTTCGTGTTTCACTGCTGTCAGTAAAGGTATTCAAATATTTCAACCTGTCAGTCTAGAACATTCCTTCAAACTAAAAAAAAGGAGAAGTATCTCCTAAAAGTTGTCTTTGTTCCAAGCCAAAAACAATTGTAATACACTTTTAAGACCTGAATTAATTCTGAATAAAATATGTTAAATATTCTGTTATCTTCTTGTTCCTCAATAAAGTGACTGTCAGTACGTCTGTAGCTAATTTGTAGGTAATTTTTTTACATTTACTCAGTTGTTCATATTTTAGTGACAGGTTCTGCATAGTGCCCTCAGTGAGGCACTCTGTTATGTTAGGGGCACTCTGTCACATTTGGGTTCTAATGGATAAAGAGGTGAACCTGTAGTGGCGCTCCTGCATCCATGAAGACATGCTATTGTACAATACTTTGAGCATGGTCCTGTACCTCACTTGCTCCAGTCCACCCTTCTGTATAAATGTGACACCATATTGATAGAGTTAGGCCTTGCAGTAGACAGGTGACCCATTCAGTGGGGGAAACCAGAGCACCCAGAGGAAATCCATCCAAGCACAAGTATAACAGATATATAACAGATATAACAAGTACATAAAAATCCACACAGATAGCACCCCAGTTCTGCAGTTGTACCCAGGGCCTTAGTGCTTCAAGACATGCCATGCAAGAGTTTTTCACTGCTTAATCACTCCGCCACTGTGCCGGCTAGAGTTTCCTGCCACATACCTCTGATCTTCAGGGGGTGACTGGTAGGTTCAAACCATATATATCTTGTGATGTTGTCTTAATCTCTCGCTCTTTCTCTTCTCTCTCACAGCTACTATGGGAAACCACTTACTCACCAATCCTGTCCTTCAGACCCGTTCCGGCACCAGTCCTTACAATACTCTCCTGGCTGAATCCGTTGGCTTCAACCCTCCATCTCCCAATGTCTTCAATTCCACCGGTGAGCCAGTCTGTCACTGTGTTACAGCTCATGGCTGTCCTGTAGTTCTTTAACCAAAAGTCCATTTTTTTTAACCACTCCCAGGAGGAAAAATCTTTTTTCCAGGGATCTGCTAGTTTACATAAAAGTTGTGTTCTTTAAGAAATATGGGAAATCCCAAACTTAATTAATTGAATCTAAGACAGAAAAATTTGGTTATCCTTCATTTAAACTTTAGTTCTTACAAAATCGTGTATACCTATATCTCTTTTCATGTTGCAAAAAACAATGAAAGAGCAGAAATTAAATGATTGAATAATAAGAGGTTTCAAACAAAACTAATACACCTTTTTTGGTAAAAAGATCTGTGGGATGCCTGGAAAGATGTTGGAGAGATTACTGTTGTGATAGAGTTGGAGATTAGGTATTTTAAAGGGTTAGAGGTGACAATTGTTGGGCTGAATATGGACATACAGTTTTCATTGTATTCATCATACTGCACTACTTGGACATAATATATTGCATACACCATGGACACATACAATAGCAGCTCTATTCATATTGAGTATTGTCTGAGTTTATTTTATTCAATTTCTATTGTACTATTATGTATTATTATGTAACCTTCTTTTGTAACTTTAATTTTGTGATTTTTACACCCTAATCCCCCCCCCCGGTGAGCTCGTAGAAAAGACATTTCATTGCCAGCAACTACTGCTGCATGCTGTATTGTTGTGCATTTGATAAATAAACCTTGATTTGATTTTGATTTGAATCATTGTGGATGGAAAGCTCTTCCTTAGTGCCTGCAGTGCCTGATGTCCAAGATTGAAAGAAAACATCAAGAAGTGCTTTCTTTCTTCCTGTTTACTTCATACAGCTCCTTGAAATAATACAGATAGCTCTCCAACTTTCAAAAACAATCAATGTTTGTGGTGAGGTGGTGAGTTTCTTGGATGAAATGAATTTAAATGAAAAACAAACTCCACTATAAAGATTCTGTGATTCTCTTGCATGATGCCACATCCTCTTAGGGAATGCCTAAAAATCAATAATTTATCAATTTACAAACCACTTTACTTTTCAGAAATCAATGAATACCTGTTCATTCAGTGTTTTTTCTCTTTTGTTTGCACACAATCCAAAGCTTGATCACAAATCCATAAAATTCCATTCAGGAAATTAGCCCCTCTTCTCCTAGTCCATTCTGTCCACTAACCTACTCAAACTAATGCATGGATTCTTTTGCCACCTGTAACAGATCACTGCTCCTCACCTTCAGTATGTCTCTTACAACAACATGCAATTATGTAAAAAAGTATCAAATTACCATTCATGCCTCTACAATGTGAGACACTCCATGCTGTGAAAATGACTACATGCCACAGCCATTTAGAATTCCATCTCTGGTTGCCATTTGATAATAATTCCTAGCATTTTCAGTATATAGAACTTTTTTTTTCCAGAAAAATCTCATAGCATTTTACATATAGAAGGGGAGACACTTCTGGAATGCTGCCCCATGTGGGTAATGTACTGTACAGGTGTGCTTCAGAGTAAATCAAGTAGAGAATTCAGAATGTGCCCCACAAAATAAATAAAGGGGGAATCTAGGGAGGTCAGATCAGACGTTAGCAAGGACATGGGGTTTAACACCCTACTCCAATGAACAGTGCCATGAGATCATTAACAACCAAGAAGGCAGGATCTCTGATTGATATCACCTCCTATAACAGTGTCCGGGGTTACTGTAGTAGGCCACTGGTAAACCAAAACGTCTCCTCAATTACCTAGTTTTCCTTAAAGGTTTCCCATCCCAGTACAAAACGGGCCAGCCTTGCTGAGCTTCTGGGAAGCTGTAAGGTAGTAATGCAACATATTACTACTTATTCAAATACAATGATGAGAAGATCATTACAGATTTAATGATGCACACTGTGGACTTAATGTATTATACAAGTTTTTTAAAGATTTAGATTACTTTTTTGCTGCAGTGATGTTCATTCGTTTTAAAAGAATTACTTCTGAACCGGACAAAATGTTTTCTGGAGGCCATTTGCCTAAGAAGACAAGAAAGCCAATAGGCCACACGAATCCCTGCGGCTCATGCTCTGCGTTGATCGGTGAACCATTTCAAAGCACGTACAGATAGGATTCCTGAAATTTTTAACAAACGAGAGCACATAAACGAAACAGGGAAATGGTTCCGCTTCAACAAAGCAGATGAAAAGAGGACTAAAAAGAATTTTAAAAGGTTCTGTATAGTCATCATTAAAGAGAGCAGATCTGAATCTAAAATCTACAAATGATTTTAGAGAATAGCCATTAAAGAAGCAGCTTGAGTAGAGTTTTCTATGGTTCTGCTGTTACCTCTCATTCTATGAGACCCACACAGCATTTGTGCTGGTCTAGGTGTTGGGTCTGCAGATTCTCAAAACTTCCATGTTATGTCTTTTTTGTGTGTGACTTTAGAATGTCATATCTTTTTCCCTTTCTTGCTTTCAAAATGTGAACGTGGGATCATCGGTGCCTTCTTTCTGATGAGCATTTGTTAGAAATGTCAGGTCTGAGTCATGTCGCGGCTCTTTAATTTGAATTTCCTTGTTGCCTTGCAATGTGTGAGGCAGTCTCTGTTGCCAGTTAGGAGTTGGTGAAAGCCAGCTCGCGAACATGCGACAGCTTGAACCACGCCTGGGCCCGGGTGTCTCGTCTTGCCTCTCTGTCTTGCACTGATAAATATAGCTGTGAAATGGAGGCTGCACCAAATGGCAGCGCGAAGTGGCTGCTGACAACTGTTGCTCTCGCGTGTCTAACAAGCACACTCTGGCAGCTCGTCTGCTCTGACAGTTTGATTTTTCTAATTAACCCCTTTGTGGATATTCCCTTCCTGTCTCTTTCCCTTCCTGTGCGCAGAGCGAACCTGCATGCTCATCATTGTGAGTGCTCGTGAGGGAGACTTCAGAGATGGTGGTTCACATTTTGGTTATATCATTAGCCCACCATGGTTGTGAGGGGCTTGAAATCTCAGGGGTTTTGTTTTTCGGGACTGGGTGAGATTGTGAACAGCCAAGGAGTCCCCAGCTTGCTTTGCACTAGCAACTCCAGTGTTTTGCCAAGGAGTGATCTCATTGAGAGCTGCACCCTGCCTCCAGTCGATGCTCATTAAGCTGTAAGCATGGGGGGAGCAGTGAACGCTTCTGAGATAGATCTGATGATGACAGGTGAGCTGCAACAGTAAAGCTGAATTAATTAATGGAGGTTGCCAAATTGTGGAGTTAATGTTTTCTAGGTTCAACACTATGCTTGAAAAAAACATATACAGTAGACACATTAAATCAAAACGCTTTGAAATTCACATAGCATGGAGCCCAATAAATAGGATATTCTTTTACATTGCTTACCTTCTGACAGGTTTATGAACAAAATAGGCCAAGTGCAATCACAATCGAGACAGGTTTAAGAGTTGTGATTTTGATAGAAGCATTTTCATATGTATGCATTCTTTAAGGACAACACACTGTTGTAGTGGTTAACATTGCTTCCCTCATGCTGCTAAAACACTGGGTTCAATTCCAGACCTGGGATGCTACCTGCATGGAGTTTTTTCATGTTGTGTGGGTTTCCTTTGTGTTCTCCAGTTTCCTCCCACAGACCAAAAACATACTGATAGGTTAAGTGGCTTGTGGGACAATATCTCCCTTGTGTGTGTATTTGTGCCTGTGTGTCTGCCCTGTGATGGACTGTTGTCCTATCAGGGTATTCCCCACCTTGTTCTCATCGCTCACTCCAGCACAACCCTGAATTGGATGATGTAGTTAAAGTAAATGTATGGGTATACCCTTCAAGACACCCACTTGAAACACAGTATTGCATGAAACCAACATTATATGTACAGGTTTGTGACACACCTGAAGAAGACTCCACGGCCGAAACGTTGTGTTCTCTTTCTTCTTTTTTTTCAGCATGGAATAAACCTATTACTTGTTCCTTTGCATTATATGTACAGTACATTGGCACTTTTTTCATTGATTTTTTTTATTGGACTTTTAAACGACTGACTGCTCTGAGGTTACTTCTGCTTTTCTTCCACACCTGGGTGTCCTCTGGCTGTCAGGTAGAATTGTTTTTCACAGTTAATTCTTTTGTTTTTGATCCTCCGAAATTACAAAAAGACTTTCTAATTAAAAATCACTCACACCCTTACTGCTAAAAGATCTGACAGTGTAATCTGTGTCAAAGACTTTGAGTTGGACAAAGATGTATTAGCTGTGTGGTGTTGGTGCTCAGACATGGTAAAGAAATGCCATCTGTATCCAGAAGTCCCATGGCAGGTAGATTGGAATCTTACAGATTTATTACTACAATTCCCACATGTGGGCACTTAGTTTATGTCTCTCTAACTGAGCTCATTTCCTGGTTGTCAGTTAAGCTGATTAAATAAAGGCTCTCAAATAACTTTATACAAGTGCCTTGAGCAGACGTAAACCCATAAACCAGACTAGATAGCAAAGACATGGTAGCTGACTAACTTGGGGAACTTTCTCTACTACTGTCATTAGTAAGAGTGGATTTTAAAGTTATTTAGAATCTGTCTAAAATTCTAAAATGTAATGAATAGCACTCGAACTGAAGCTCAAGGTCAAACCTTCTTCTATTAGAATATGATCTAATTTATTGTATTCCACTCCAGGAATTGGCTGTGCTGTATGTTTTATTTTCAATACAAGACATTGGATATCCTGAAGAAGAGTTGTAGATTTTTTAAACACAAAATTAGACATGTAATTTCTAATTTAACAAATAGGACATCATTAAGGGTGGTACAGTAACACAGTATGACTGGCGTCCTGCCCAGGGTGTACCCTACCTCGTTCCTGTTGCTTGCTGGGGTAGGCTCAGCTTCCCCCCGACTCTGACTTGGAAGAAGATATAAATGGATGGATGGGATATCATTAGAAGATGATGAATCATTATGTGCACAAGTCACGGTTTTTCTAATAGAAATCTTACCTTTACCTGGAAATCTTGCAATGGAGCCTATAAAGAAGACCATGGCCATCTAGTCAAAACTGCTTTCATTATATACAGAATATTCAGCATTTTTTGATTGTTATAGCCAGATTATTCACCTGCAAATAACTATGGAATGCAATATGAGACATAAACGTTGTTAGAGTAGCTGTGAGTTTGGGTGTTTAAGGATTGATTTTAACCAATTCATTTTCATGCATATAGTCTAGTAGATTTAAAAATAGATTTAAAACTGAATGAAAAATATAAAAAAGAAACAGGATACAGCAGTGAGTGAAACACAGATTCTCATATACAGTATCTGTGAAAGTGATATATACAATTTGTATTACAGTTTGTGCCAGTGGTTCAAATAAAGGAACAACAACAAAAACAATATAATTTTTATCTTTTTTATATTATGTATATTACATTAACTAATATTATTAGCAGTATTATTATGATAACCTTTGTTCCTTCATTGAAACCACAGTAGCAAGGTCTAAGACCAATTGTATTCTGACGTTGCTCACTTTGAAAGCTTTCTCATCACAGTTCTCCTTTATATTGCGTACAGTTTTGTAGTGTTCATGAATTTTACGATAAAACATTCATTTTAAAATGCAAAGCATACCCTCTCTCCTGACAAGCAAGGATCTTTTTGCGTGTCATGTCGCTAGTGCAGCCATAAGTCAGAATTGTCACTACATGTATGAATGGTATTGCTCTTTTAAATACTTGTATGAAGCAGTATTACTGAGCCACTTAGGCTGTGATGAAGCTCTTGTCCTGAAATCGGCTGAAAATGTCTCTTGCAGAAGTATTTTTCTTCCATCCAGTCTTTCTACAGTTTAGGCACTTCATACTGCTTGCTACTGCTAGACTCATTAATTACAGTGACATCTCTGAAACGGTTAGATGCACCGAATTGCTTATTAAAATCTCATTCCAGATAGGACCATTATTAGAATTGCATTTTAGAGTGTTAGGTCTTACATGGCGCCTATTAACTATGCTGTCATTCAACTCTGAGCTAAGAGAGCCATCTCCTGGGACTTCTATACAAACATGTCCTTTGTTCTTGGGACAGGTCAAGAAAATGAGGACTCTGCCCTTTGAAGAAACTGACAGTGTTGTCTGTATTCCCAAGGAGCTCCCTTTTTTGTTACACATCCTTAGCGTTCAGTACTTTTCAGGTTTTGTTTTTTTTTTATTTCCAGCCCATTTGCCATTTGCTTTTTTTAGAGTTTGAAAACAGCAGGCATGGAAACATCTGCATTTTTCTTTTCCGTCTCTGCGAAGCTGTAAAGACATAGAAGAATGTGAATTTTTTTTAATTCCCTTGATTGAAAGCAGGAAGTGTGACTTTTGTGGGTTAGACATCAATGAAGGGATAAAGTCTATTCTTTTATTTAGGAAAAAAGTGGACGTAGTGGAATTGAGGCTGCCAGATTATATGCTTCGGTGAAGACGCATATACTAATCATTATAATATGAATTCCCCCGCCAAAATGAATTTGTCTAAAGAGTCAGGTAACCCCCCTCACAATGTCTGAAGACTCAGTTCAACAACAGGTAGTTGAAAGAGGCTCTATGTTTTGTGTGGGACAACACCTTTCATTGCAACATGACCACGCTATACCTTTTGCAAGTTGACTGGGAATTGAAAGACAAGCTGTGTGAAATATGCTCGCTCAAAAAAAAAAACATTCGATTCTGAGACACCACGTGTCGGTGCTGTCAGACATTTCATTTGTGCAGGCTGTCTTTGTTTTTTTTTAAGCCAAGTATCTTGTTTTTCAGTTTGTTATTTTGTTTTAATGTGATGTGTTTTGCCTAGCTGAGAGGTGTGAAATAATGGACATTGTTGATCTCTTTCGAGTTAGAACAAAAAAAAAACACTTGCTAATATGTGCTGCTAAAACTGAAGGACAAAAGCATTCTGCATTTACATTTAATATTTTGCATTTTCTGTTCTGTGTTCAGTATTCTTTATTGCAAATACGTAGTTACTTGACATTGATCAAAGTTATCAAATATGTGCACTACATTTGAAATTGCTGTCTTTTGTAACGTCTGTGGTGCTTAGGTAGTTGTACGGTATATGATATTTGTTTAACAGAGGTGTTTGCAATTTTTATCTCTACTGCAAAAATACCACCTGGCACCAGGATCTGCTTTATGTAACTGACCATATAACATAACCGATGAGGTTTTGAAAACCTAATGGCACCATATCACCTATAATCTGTTGTTGTAAGAAGAAAGAATGAACACGGTGCAACATGGTGTCCCTAGTACCCGTATTGGAGCATCGTTTTAGAAAGTCTGCGCTAGATAGAGAAACACCACCTACACTACTTAAAGTAGCTACCTGTTTGTTGTACTGACAATTAGCAATGCTAATTAGCATTGCTAAATACTCCCATCCCAGTACTGACCAGGAACAGCTTTGTGTATCTTCCTATACCTGATTACATCAGGCTGGATGGTGGTCATGTTGCTGATTAGAAACCTCAGGAAACAAAAAGCACAGTAGAAAAAGCACGGGGCAGGGGCTTTTCCCCAGAAGAAGAAGTAAAGCTGCTCTCTGAAAAGGAAATGCTGACTACTGCTGGGCACCTTCACACACAGCAGCAGTAAGAGGTGAGCGTGAGGAATCAAAATGTAGTGCCGGTTACAGAAATTTCTGAATTAAAGGCAAGGAAGTTGTCGGAAACCAAAGAGAAATTCTGGTTTTACCAGGGCATTAAATTACAGACTTAATTAATTTTAAAAGCAAGCATATTGGTTATCTTGCAATGCAACTGGAAATGCAACTGAAAGAAAGTTGTGATACCTGCTGCTTAAGGTGGACCTAAGCAAAAGTCTGAGTTATAAGTTGAACGCACATGTAGGGGGAGAGATAAAACAGAGAAACTGCAGTCAGCATGGAGTGGTATCCAGCTGGGGACATAAGCAGAGCATAGTACAGACAAACACAGTGCATAGTTGTTATCCAAACTAGCAAAACTCGAGCCAGGAAGACACTGTAATCAGGAAGACACTGTGTACTGTAGCGAAGCTGAATCCAAGCCAAGCTCCATAAACAAGACGCTGGGGTAATCCAAAAGTCAAGGTCAGAATGAAGCAGTGTCGAGAGCAGTGCCGTGAGGCCAAGAGAAATTCGAGGAGGGAGTACAAAGCTAGAGAGCTGATCTGAGGTACAGAGCAAGCACTAGAACCTACTTTCCATATCATAGAGAATATCATTTGTTCCAGAGCTCCAAGTAGTCTGAGAGCATATTTTATATATTATGCACCCCGTGAGGGCGTCGTGGTTGTAAATTGCCTGCAGGTGAAACAGGTTTCCTGTCAGAACACGCTTCCATGACAAATGGCACAGACTGACAGGTAAGAGGAGTTGTGCTTGTCTGCCATTTCTGTGCTAGCTTGCACCCCAGTGGTCCAGTGGGGACGAGCTTGCTTAAAACTTAATGTAATTGGTGATCATTTTTAAAATAAACAAACAATTAAAAGCAGCAGTTCTGTCCTTATGACCTCCCCAATATCAGACACAAACCCTGTAGAGAAGTTTCTGGAGTGACCTGGTATCTCACCTCCTACCCCACATACGGTATACAGTACATAAACTCTGTACCCAGGTAACTTTTTGTCTCCTGAATAAACTCACTTCCCATCCTCCAGGTTTTTATGGGTTGGTTGTTGTAAACTGGAGGACATACAGCCAGAGGGCAGTTCATAAAGATGATCCAGAGAGCAGCTGACAGAAGTCACTTTTGAAAGACTGAACAGAAGAGAATTGAGCCCACAGCCTGGTGCCATGCTGATAATGCCCTTTACTACACTGATTCGCCTTGCTGTCACTTCCACTTCCACAGCACGTCGTTTTATCAAAGTGGACACGGACCCCGTCAGAACAAATGCCTGAGTGAAAAACACACAGGGCACAAGTGAAGAAATCTCTAATGATTATGCAGTTCAGTTCTAATGTGAAGACAATAAGCCCTTTGTTTAACAGACTTTGTTTTACCAGACTTTGTACTGTATGTAATGGACAAAATGTGCTGAGGAATTTGGTCTGAAAAATCAAAAATGTCAGACCTTCCCTGCAATAACGGGGCAATACACAAATATTAAAACAAGATAAAAATAAATACTATGTTTAAAATTCAGGAATATAAATTGTGTCCCATATTCCTATATTGTGGGATTCTTATACAATATTCCTACAGTATATTGTCCTATATTGTGTCCACCGCGGAGTGGTGGCTCTGTGGCTAAGGATCTGCACCTGTCGCTGGAAGATTGCCAGTTCAAATCCTGTGGCTGGCAGAAAAATCCAACTCTGTTCGGCCCCTGAGCAAGGCCCATAACCCCAACTACTCCAGGGGTGCTGTATAAATTGCTGATCCTGTGCTCTGACCCCAAGCTTCTCTCTCCCTGTTTGTGTGTCTCATGGAGAGCAAGCTGGGGTATGTGAAAAAGACAAATTCCTAATGCAAGAAATTTTATAGGGCTGATAAAGTGATCTTATAGGTTGAGATCAGTTGCTTACTGACCCTTAAATGTGTGTTGCTTAAGGTTTGATTTGCTATGCTTTAACAAATTCTATACATTATGTTTACAACACATAAAATAAAGAGTTTGAATATTTATTATAAAAATCACTGGAAGAATTCTAATTAAGTACTGTATGTTGATTTATTTGTTGAAAAATAAGTCAAAAGATTCAAAAACTTATATTAATAGAATTCTCATTTGATAGTGTGTTTTGGGCTGAGATAACGTAATTAATGATTTAAGAGACATTAAGCAATAACAGACACCCCTTCCCCTATTAGTTTATTAAACTGGTTTACTTTAGTCTGTTATTTACTAGGGTGTCCCAGTACGAGCTGTTCTTATACTGTGCATACTGCAGTGGTAAAAGAATGTTGTTGTTTTGGTTTTTTTTTCAAAAGTACAGTAAAACCAACCTGGCTATTTGTCACCCATTCTGGAGCAAACTCGAGGATGCAGAAACACATCACTGCAACAACCTAAATGGAAATGATAACAAGCAAGAATCCTGGGAATGAATAAGGAGGTGCAGAAGACACGGGATACAGAGTCCCCTTGCGGGGCTTGTCTCCTGTCCTGAAGATATATCTCAGGGCCACGTGCTGATTTTGGCTCAGAGGTCCAGACTGCTCTTCTGCTGCTTGCTTGGCAGTGCGCTTGAGGAGGCAGCTGGGTTGGCTAAGCTAAGCTGCCACATTGAATTTGTTTCCTTGCCATGTGATTACTTATTAATCTCACCAGTGCCAGTTTTGATTTGCCTGCCTGCCTGTCTAACTTATTGACTCCCTCTCTCTCGTTTCTCTCTCCTTTCCTCCTGTGCTTTTCCTGGAACATGCAGGGACATTCCGAGATCCAAGTACGTCATCTCCTTTTGTTTGATTCCCTCTGCTTTGGATAAATGGGCATTCCAAGAGGCTGTCTTGATCTTTGTCTCTGGATGAACTCACGTGTGCCACTGCCTTCCAAAAGAAACCAGTCCATCAGGATTTTGAATTGGAAACGACAAAACTCGACCCCCCCAAGTGTGCTGTAGATAATTGGTCTCGTCTTGTTGAGGCATTTATGCTTAATGTCCACTGACATCAATGCAGTTTGTGTACTGGGAAGAAATTAAAAAATAAAGCAATGGATCCATTCTCACAAAGGTCCAAAGAATAAGATGGAAATATTCTAATGCATATCAGCATATTAAAAACATGAAAATCAGAATGTTAACCCTAAAGGCTGAAATCATAAAACACTGCTAATTTTGTGTGTTTTATAAAATAAATGTATAAGAACATAACAAGAAAATGCTCTCGGGGCATTAATTATACCCAAAATCCCTTTTGAAATTCATGGCTATTCTTCCTTTGGGCAGTCTGCCTGAACACATTTCCTAGAAAGGATTATATACTGTAGTTCATCACTGGCCCCCTCTTTATGGCCTTCGCTGGACAACTGTTCTAATGGTTCAGGCCCTTTTCGTAAAAACAAACACTGAATGTATTGATTTACATGAAAATGTACAGTATGTGGAAACAGAATAAGAGAGCATCATTATCTGTGACATCAGCTGCCCAGATATAAATTAAGGTCACATACACAATTATTTAATAGAAGTGTCAATAAAACATTACAGTTAATTTTATTGGAAGATCTCTTATTGAGGCTCTTATGAATGAATTTATCTTTCTTTTTCTTAAATGTAAAGGGGGTTACACTATTTTTTGCAATGCAGAAAACAACCATTATCCTGAACATCTTATACACTCTAAACAATTGAGGTCTATAGAGTTCTTGTATATTAGCTCTTGATAATCCTTTTCCCTGTTAAGAAGGTAGTTATTTAAAACACAGTGAGATAAAAAAAAGCTTCAGTCATTCATTACCAGAAAGCAATGTATTCCTGGTATGGGATAGGAAAATTCATCCCATAGGCACAGGGTGCCAAGACAGACATCAACCTAGATGATATACCAGTCCATCACAGGAAACACACAGGGACAATTCAGAGGCTTCAATTAATCTAACTGAAATGGCACAAGAAGAATATGTGAGCTCTACACAGAAGGTATCCCAATTCAGAATAGAGCCCATGACCGAAGAGCTGTGAGGCAGTGGCTTGATTATAGAAATACTATTATATATTACCACAGAAGTGATGAAGACATTTTACAGCTGTCCACTTTGACTTACTCCTAAGTCATTATACAGTATGTGTGTGAAATAATACGACACTGTAGCAGAAGATACAATCACAGCACTACTGTAAAACAACAGTGTGTAATAAGTTCCCTCATGGTAAACACTCACAAAGGAAGCCTAAACATAAAAATGTTTGAAAGTTTCCAGACATTTTATTGATTTTCAAACCTTCAGTTACAAAGCGCAAAACAATATACCAATATTTATTGGGATGGTGCAGGTTCATTTTATTTCAATTTATTTTACACAAAGCGGTTGTTTTGCCAGTTAAAGTACATGTTTATTTTTTTAAACGCTGAATTTTTTGCCACATTATAAAAGTGATAAAATGGAAGATGTCAGGTTGTACCACATGGCTTTTGGACTGACTTTAATCTCTCTTGTAGTGCCTGCTTCATATGGGTTTCTGTGGGGAGAGGGCATAAGAAAATTGTAGGGGAAGGATTGTGGTACTGCTCAGGCTTCAAGATAGCACTCTGTAGAGCTATGGGGAGATCTGACCAAGTGCTTGTTTTTCTTTCTCCCCCCATCTCTCTTTTTTGCTATCTCTTCAACACGCGCCTTTCACTCCTTTTTCTATCCGATCTCTCCTGTGGCTCTCTCACCTTTTCCATCTCCCTCTCCCTCTGCGCAGAAAGCACCCTGTCGAAGAGCCGGGACACCTGTGGCATGGAGACGCTGCCCCTCAATGGCAACTTCAACAACAGTTACTCCCTGCGTAGCGTGGGTCCAGGAGGCGCAGGCGGCTGTGATTTCCTGGGAGGAGGCGGGGCCGGGGGCGGGGCTGGTGGTGGAGGAGGGGGAGGGGGCAGCTCCGAAAGCTCTGGGGGTCCTCCCCCTCTCCTGAATCCCCGTGGAACAGAGAACCTGGGAGGTCGGCGCAACCTGAGCGACGCCGCCGCTTTCGAGAAGATGATCATCTCCGAGCTGGTGCACAACAACCTGCGAGGGGGAGTGGAGAGAGGGGGCAGCCTGGCCAAAGGGCACCACAGCAGTGGCCAGGGGGCGGGGGGAGAGTCAGGGCAGAGCGGCGGAGGTGGCGGGGGGGAGGAAGATGCCATGGTGGCCGACGCCCCTCAGGAGAACATCGACATCGAGCTGATGTACAAAGCCCTGGAGGAGCCCCTGCTGCTTCAGAGGGCCCAGTCCATCCTGTACCAAAGCGACCCTGAGGAATCAGAGAGCTACACCGCTGAGCTGACGGAAGGACTGGATGGCCAGCTACAGTCGCCCAACAGGGACTCCCTCTACACCAGCATGACCAACCTTCGGGATTCGCCCTATCCTGACAGCAGCCCTGAACCCCTGGAGGTGGTTCCCCGCTCTGCCCAGCCCCCCGAGGAGCTGTACTATGGTTCAGGACGACCAGCCATGGGATCCCGCGGGCAGATGCAGACCTTCTACCAGCCCCAGGCCCGCCGGCCCAGCGGGGAGGGCTACCTAGTGCAGGTGGGCATGGAACCGGGCATGAGCGAAGGGGATGGGCAGATGCAGTTGGTTACAAGTCTCTGATGCCCCTCCAACAACAATAAGCAACAACATTTTCAAAGGAATATAACCCTCCCCTCTCCCATTTGCAAACTACCGTTTCTTTTCCTGACTACATCCTACGATTACCCTTTCTTCCCCTCCCTTCTCTTCTCCCTGCCAGCCCTGGACCCCAGTGATGGCGGCTGCCCCCCCGAGCCCTGCCATCTTCCTCCACTGATGGATTTCCCAGAAACCTTTCCGAGTCAGCGGGGTTGGAGCTGCCTTATTTTTCCTGGATTGAGTCGCCGCTCCAAACACAGAACAGAAGGAGTGATACTGGGTTGGACCTCTCATTTTCTCACTGGTTCCTCGGCTCATCTCTTCTCCAGCCACGCTTAATGCCCTGCACCTACGCCCCACCCTCAGCGGTGTCCTTCCAGATTTTTCTTTCCTCCCCTCTTTTCCTCAGACGGTCCATGACAACACAAGCACAGCTCCCACTGAAATGTCCCTCCACAGGAATTCCCAGAAGCACAGGGCTCTCTGTGCAACTTGGGCCAGTGTCATTTTCCAGCCACAGGGTGGGGCAGGCTGGGGGATGGGGAAGTTTCTCCCAAACAAAAGATCCATCTGTTTTGTTTTTCTTTGCAGTTGGGCCACATCGATACCATAGATTCTGAAAGCTCTTAAATGTTGCCAAAAATTAGTTCCAGACAGTCTCAGTGCAGAACCATTAAAAACTGAGCTGCTACTTTGCCTTTAGTGGTCACCTAGAACTGTTTTTCTCTTGATCCTGGGATCATTGCTTTCTTTAACGGGAGATAAGGGATTGGGACAGACTGATCCAGGTCCTGCAGTTGTTCGCACTTCCACAGGATGTCCCAGCTGCCCAGTGCAGAGAGGAAGTTCCTGGAATGCCAACCATCTGGCCACTTTTCCCTTCTTTGTAAGACCCTTGGACCAGCGTTGTCATGTTTTCTGGGGCATTGTTGGAGCTGACCTCTTACAAAACTTCATGTCCGCCTCAATGGCCACAAGAAACCCAGACTGACCCTTTTGTCATGGGGAGGGGGGGTGGACAAAAAGAGGTCTGCTGTGGAAATTGGACAAGAACCGGACACTTCGTTGCCACGAGGATTCTAATTGTTATTAATACTCTGATTATTATTCTAATCAAAGCTGTAAATAGGAACAAAAAAGAGAACAAATTTCTTGTATCGCACAAAAATAAGAAACAAGGTATAGAGTTTGTGACATGATTGACACTCTCTCTGTTACCTTCTTTCTCTCTATCTCCAGCCCCTCAAATAGCCTTTACCACTTCGGTAAAGGAAGGCAGGGGGCGTGAGAGAGAAGGAGAGAAAGGTTTTACTTACAAAGCAAAACTAATGAACAAAAAATCCAACAGACAAATGAGCGAATTAACTTCCTGGCACAATTTTTATGTAATATACTCCATTACATGTTGTTAATGTTTGACCTTTGACATTCCCAAACAGGAAGTGCTGGGTAAGAGGAATGGGAGGGCTGTTCTCACTGCCAGTAAGAGGATTGTGGGTTAGTCTGTGGAGGCCTGGTTTGGGCGTTATTTTCTTGGTCGGGAGAGGACCAGAGCCGAAGGAGGCCCTTTCTCATCTTTGAACATTTGTTAGATTTCTGCCAGGCCAGCCAACCTGAGATCGCTTTGCTTGTATACAGTCTAAGTCCATTTGATTGGTTTCTACAGTTGACTTTGTAAACCCCTCCTTTTAGCAGAGCATTCTGATGTAGCATACCAGAAATTTAAGATTATTTTAAATAATGACCGCACTTTGCTAATCTAACACAATGAACAGCAATATAAAATTTATATATATATACATGAGTCAACATGTTATAAAAAAATCCCCCAAAACACATCAATATCTTGAGTCGGTCTGAGTTTAGTTTTTAATATTGCATCTGTTGGGTTAAATAGCAATTAGAGTTTTACGTAAGCATGGCAACAACTTAGTTTCTCTAAGTATCTCAGCAATTGCAAAACATTTCTTAGTCATACTGACAACACTCATTAACCCCTTAACTGTTGTTTATTCCAGAAGAAGCTAGAAACAGGGGCAGCACAGTGGTTAGCTTCTTTTGCCTTGCAGCACTGGGGCCCTGGGGTGGACCTGGACCTGGGGTGCTATCTGCATGATGTTTTCTCCCTGTGTTTACATGAGTTTCCTCTGGGTGCTCTGGTTTCCTCGCACAGTCCAAAAGCATAGTGTACTAGTAGGTTAATTGGCCTCTGGGTAAATCGGCCCTGGTGTGAGTGTCTGTGTCTGCCCTGTGATGGGCTAGTATCCCATCCAGGATGTGTCTTGCCTTGCGCCCCTGGTTTGCTAAGGCTCCAGTTCCCTTGTGACCATGAATTAGATAAAGCGGTTTGAAAATGGTTGGGTGGAACCTAGAAATAAAAAGTGCAGTTCCTTCAGCTGACAACTTACTGACTAAATGTTAAGACAAGGTGTTAATGTTTTCCCATACAGGATAGGGCAACCCACAGTTTCATCTACCCAGTTCTGCAAATGAACAAAGGGTCTTAGGAAGAAAGTGGATAAGGTAGTGCTTCTAAAAATATTTTTGGACACAGTACACGATAAAAATATTTGAAAGCACTCTATTAAAACAATGACACGGGCAAAATCTAAAAGGAAAGCACAAAATAAAACACATACTGTGCTGGGGAAGAGAAAATGAGGGCAAAGATTATAGTAAATGACACACTGCTAATGTGCTTTTGTCAGTTACCAATGGAAAGATATGTCAGTTCACGTTGAGTTTAGTTGTTGTGATCGACACTGTACACATCACAAATCTGTTTTCAGCTGAGTTTCATCCCTGTTTCATGTCTGTTTTTCCCTCTTTTAGAGTTGTCTCTTGACAGTTCCCCCCTCCCACACAATAAGCAAACACACAAATCCAGGAAGGATAGCCAGCACCTTTACACAAACACCAGGCTTCTACGCCGGGGCCTCATCCATCAAGAATCCATGGAACTAAACAGAGCTGCTCTCTGCCAGGAGAAGCAATATGCCTCATTGAAAAAATGAAATATGAAAACTTGAGGCAACTTACCTCTACCAACACACACACATGTATATATAAAACAATTAATATAAATAACAAAAAATAAAAGTGTTAAATTATGATATAATGTAAAATGGGTCATTTCTGACAAGGATCAGATTGTGTCCAGCATTTCTCACAGGATAGGCCTGCTCCGGGCCTGGAGCCTGGGGATTTCCTGATTTCTCACTTTTTCAGAAATATATGTTAAATCTTAAATTTGGTCTGGATAAAAGAAAAGCAGCAAAGCTCAAAGGTGAGAAAGGTGCCCCCCCCTCACAGAGTTCTCTATATGTAAGGAGTCTGAGAATTGCCTTTTTTATTTTTATGTGTTCTTTCTAATTTGTTTTGTAATGCTGGTTAAAAGAAAAAAAAGCTCCTTGTGGCCTGTACAAATGGAGAACTGAGCAACTATTTATTTATTTATTTAATTATTTATTTATCTATTTATTTAATTTTCTATCCAAAAAGACACTCTCAATTAGGATTCCCTGTGACTGCATGAAGAGAGCAAAAAGTCAGGTAGCCAAAGGTATTTCACCACTCTCACTATCTTCCATAAAAAAGAAAAGGCTTTTGACTAGAGTATAGAAAAAGCGCTACAGTCAGGAGATCTCAGGTTTAAATCCTGGCAGTTCCTTGACTGAAAATAACACATTGGCTGAACATTCCTGAGAAGAGGTGGGGGGAGGACACAGTAGGCGAAATAGTGATGTCATACAGTAAATACAAACTCCCCTTAGTGGTAGCCAAGTGTTAATTGGAGATCACTTAGTACCATTGAAACAATGCCACAGCAAGAGAAAGAAGTGACCTGCTTGATTACACCTATTTTGAAAAATGTTTTGCACAGAAGTGTGTCTGCTTGCTGCCAGTTTCGGGAGATGAAAGGGCAAAATGTTTCAGATTGCATCTGGAGTTTCAGTTTGGAGCTACAAAGCAGAGTTAAAAGACCTTTAATGGTAATCAAGAAAATCTGTTGAAAAAGTTGCTTTATCCTTTGTGAAAAAGCACAGGAAACACACGTGAATAGGACACATGGAATTTTCATAATTTGCTAACAAACAAAAATCTATCCATGGCTTCGACACATGGTCATAAGGAAAATAAGTGTGTCACAAAACCAGTCAGAACTGTACAGAACACAGAAGGATCTCCTGCATCTAGCAAATCTCCAGGAGAACTCAAGTCCTTGTCCTTAATATGCATAATTTCCAGAAGAATGACAACAACCAATAATTAAATGTATTGAAAGTGTTTATTGAGACCTTAGTCATGGTAAGAATTGGCTCCACTTGCTCGGCTGAGGACCAGCGACCTGGCTGTAGGATGAGGAAGTCAGGACCCTGCTGCAGAGTGAGGAGTAAAGCAAGGAGGAGCTGGAGAAAAGGAGAAGAGGTTACATGTGGTATTTAGAGTTTTTATTGAATCATTACCATGTAGAGCAGCTGAAGTGAAAGCAAACTTGGCTGCCATCGTCCCAGGTTGAACAATCATTATAAACTCCATGACACGAGCTTGGAGCTGTGCTTTGTTACAGAGTAACAAAGTAGCTGCAGAAGCAAACCTCTGGAAGCAGCAAACAAGCACAGGTAATTTGGGCTGTGATTGTGAAGAAAAAACGTTCTTAGAGGAGCTGTTATTATACAGTAGACACACGTATGTAGCTTCAAGAAAGGTATATAAAAAAGAGACCTGATTTTCAGCTGGGCAGCCCTTTAGGTAGCGATTTGTGAAGGCAGTCTGGGGATAAGTGCAATAAAGGAAGAAAAGCGTGGCAGGTGGAAATGGTGCCAATTGTAATGATCTTGCCTCTAAGGAGAGCTGTAAAGTTGTATGAAAGCCTAAGAGCTTTCAGCTTCACTTTGGTTCAGAACCATAGGGATGAGGCTTGGGTGGCTGTCCTGTACTTAATAAAACCTTGAATCATCAAGGGCCTTTTATTCTAATGTAGCTGTAGACACATCTGCATTAAAAATACATTGCTGCCTGTAGCAATATCCTTCTTATATTATAGCCTAGCGCAGGGAGTCTGCACGCATTAACCCCCTATGTAGAGTATAGCCTAAATTATGAGATATCTTGAAACAACATTGGTTCTATTAGCCTTTTTATAACCAAAAATTGGTCTGTCAATTGTAACCATCTTGTTCCTTCAGAATAGTAGCAGTGGTAAATGATCTCATCTTGATCAGTCTCATTTGGCAGGATCTGTTCTACCGTCTTAATAACCTTACCAGTGGCAGACACAGCATGTACTGAAGCTGCTATGCAGAACTTTTCCCCTGCTCTCGATAACCTAATGACCTTTAGGCTCACCTTGAGACTGCTACCCAGTAGTCTCCCTATGAGTCTGTACATAACCTGGAGTCTCATCACGAGACTCGATATTGCTCTTTTCCGTCTTGGGTTGCTGCAGTAACTGGCCCCCTTACAGGGTTGATCTTTCGCACTCTTAAAAGTCTCACAGCAAGACTCTTGCTGACTGAGTTTCTGACTGTCACTCCTGACAGTGAGAATCTAACCCAAACCCAAGTGTACAACTATCACATAGTCACTAAACCCCTTATATAGAGAAAATCTGCCCTCAACTGGTGATACCAACCCCTTAGTTATCTCATATAGATTTAGAATACCCATTTCTCGTTGTCTCTGCAGTGTTTCATTTTGAGACTCCTCATGTGGCTGCTCTGTTACAGGGTCCTATTGAACTAGCATTATCACACGACTTCTATTAGGCTGGTACTGACAAAACAAGGCCAGTTAGACACATTTTTCTTTTCAAAGCTGCCCTCAGGATCCCTTCTCCCACCCTGATTTCCCCCTTTAACATGTCTCCAGCTGACACTGAAGACTGAAAGGAATTTATTAATTACAGGATGCAGAGATGTGCCATTTTGCAAATATTTCTAAATGCAGTCTTCTGACACGTGAAATGAGAAATACGATGATGTCCGATGATCGAGAGAAACGACTGAGGGAAAAGTCAAGTGAAGTGGGAAAAATGGATCTCGCTGTCTCAGTCTGCCACTATTTACCCATATTCGGAACCATTAAATTATATGCCATGGTTCTATGTTCTTCTTGCCAAGCAGCATCGAACAATGGAAAAAATCCAGAAAATTTGCAATTTTCCCAAGGTCTTTTCTATCAATCAGGTCTCCTGTCAGTCAGCATTTGATTGCTACTGTGTGCATGCGGTCATGGTCATCACTGAGAGCCTATGTGAGCTAAGTACTATATGTATAACTACCTAACTAGTGAATGCAACTGTGATTTCAGTTTGGGCTTAATCGGGGAGGGTGTGTTTTGGCGAGTGGGGAATCAGCTAGATCTGATCTGAGGTGTTCTAAGACCTTCCAGCCTTCCCCCACTGGAGCATATGGGCATTAAAGAACCTATTAAGCTCACATAAGGGTGCTTTTATAGTGTTTTTTACCCTTGATGGAATTATCTTGGCCTGCCATCATTCCGTGATCAGTGATCAGGGCTTTCACACAGCTAATCTCTTTATCTCAATCCTATCTGCAAGGCATTTCACAGGTGTGGTTTCTTTTCGGGTGTTCCCTGCATGAAATTTGGAGATTTAGATGATTTGGGCTTTTTTTAATGAAAACTATGGGACTACATGATTGAACATCACATCTGGTCTACAGCCAAGCATGTCTTTAGAGCTCTGCTCTGAGGCAATGTGAGATGCTACTTCCACTACGGCTAAATCCAGACAATCTCACAACTTCCATTCTAGTTTACTTGAGCTGAATTTGCACATTTCTTCCTAGAGCTTCTGGGTCTGGATACTCAAGTTATTAGAAATGCCAGACTGATAGAAAAGACTGAGAAAGTCCTGCAGCTAGTCTGAAACCAGTCCCAGTCTGAAATTAAACTCCTTCATTCCTGAAGCGTTCTTAAAATGTAGGAGAGAAGCTGAAATGACATTAATGTCATCCCTTGAAACAAACAGATATCCCAGATGTGCTGATGATACAATCGGCCCCTTGAGAGGGCTGTAAGGATGCAGAGTGTGCGTCACTGTCTGTCTCACTCTGAGTGTGTGATGTGTAGCCAGCACCAACAGCCAGCCCCAGGAGAATCTTCCTGTCTCAGATAGTCAGAAGCAACAAGCAGGAAAGCAATTACAATTCATGTTGTTGTTTGTGTTTTGCAAGCTGTTATTAATTCATTCTCCAACTGTCCCTTGCACCAGCAAACAAGGGGAGAAAATCAAATTGCTACTTTGCAAAATCTATAGTGTCTCCTTTCTTGTTTTACATGCCCCTGAAACGATGACAGGCAATGCCTTTCAACCCAATCAGTGACTTTAGGATTCTCCTATGAAAAGTGAATTCAAATTGAAGCACATTCTTAAGAAATTGCACCTGTCCTCTTTGTAATTTAGAATGTTTGCTGTTTGCACTTTGAACGTGGCGGGTATTAATTTGTATGCTTCAACTAGGAAGGCCATATATCTGAATTCTGAAGTTTAAAGACGAAAAGGAAAGAAAACAAAGTGTTTTTGTTTTGTTTTAACCACAAGCTCTCTTTAATTGTGGTCTGATAAGTTGGGTAAATGCAGGGCTTGATTTCTGCCTATATTAAAATGACTTTCTTCTTCAGATGAATGTTTCTGTTGTTGTGATCCTAGGTAATTCTAAGAATATATTTGATTATCCATAAATAAAGCAAAATACAAAAGAATATAAAGAAATGTTTCGAGCAAAGCACGTGACCACATTATCTCATTGTTTTCATACTTTAAAAAAACATCACAAGAAAGGTAATGGCATATATCACCTGTTTTTCCTGCTATATAATTTATTTAATTTTCATAACTTGTGTTATGTAATCTTCACATTTTCACATTCCTCACTTTAAAAATACAGAATTTTGGAAATCAATTAACTGCAAACTCTTCAAAGCTGAAAGTACAGAAACAAGGCAGGGAAATATTTATGTGTAGCTCGATCTGCAAAACTGATGTGAGTGATGTGCAACACTCATGTAGGTCCCTCAAAACGTCCTGATACCTAAGATATCTTTTGAAAAACTACATAAAATACTGTAGCCTGAAGAAACTTTGAATCTTCTGACAGCACAAACAGAGTAGGGCACAGAAGGAGAGGACAGCATTCACAATATCAATTAGTCCTTGTACTTGAAAGTTGTAAAAGAGCATTGTTTATGTGTGTGTAATTATGTCTCAAAGTTCTTCACCTGTGTGACAACACCTGTAATGGGTGCTTTTTGTCATTGGGCCAACCTAACAGTTTCATTGTCAAAACCATCAAATTGAGGGAAAATAGGATCAGGTTTGGGTATTTTTTCCATCACTTTGATTTAATTTGCCATAGATTTCTGAAGTTTTTTACAAGGCTTCTCGTTTCTTTGTCAAATGCTATATACATATATAAATATAAAGCTATATCTCTGGGTGCTGTGCAGGAATGTTGACGTTACCCCGTGTCAGGTTTTTTTGCTGTCTGTTTGTCTGTACATAGTTGTCTTTCAGTCTAAACCAGCGGTTCCCAATGAATGTAGGCAGAGGCAAACTCAGATTGGAAATCCTTCTGCTGAGCACTGACACACTGCACAGATGCCTCACTGTGTCAGGGGAAAGTATGATGTTACTGACAAGGGCTCAGCCCAGCTAGACCTGCTGTTGGTATTCAAAGTGTCTGGCTTTAGACGTGGTGAAGACCCTTGGGGGCTAGTGCAATGTGATTATGATACACTTGTAGACCCTTGGCTTGTTCTTCCTTCAGAGGCACATTGTGAGGGATTTCCAGGTGCTTAGCTGTAGACATCCTGATTCCCAGTCAGAGAACCGCTGGGGTACACTGCATGTGTTCAGTAAAGGGAAGATAGGGAGATAGAAGGCGGAGGAGGGACCAGGAGATGGAAATGGTGCCAATAGTAACCACAGGGGGTAGGTGGCACAAAGATGCCATCAGCTGTAAGCAAGCCTGGCCAGGCACAGTAGGTGACCGTTCAGAGACTTCAGAGAAAGAGGGTCAGTCGGCAGTGAATCTGGGCACCAGTTTGCAAAAACATTTGTGCCACTGGGGTTGGGCACCTAATGTGCCATTTTCTACAATCAATTATTTGTTATTTCTCAATCGATTTATTTATCTAGTCAAATTCTTTTTTTATTATTGATTTGCCAGCTCTTTGGGCCAAAAGGGGTTGTTTTACAGAGCGTTTGTGTGATTGCGGGTGTGTGCCACCTCTATATCAGCACATATTAATAAAAAAGTCATAAAATCAAATCCATTCTTGTCTGTTTTGTTTTTTACTTCATACAGTAGTCGAGCAAGAAGTACTATTGCTCCACTTTGCATGTTTCACTTAGGACTCATAGTCATCAATGGGAAAGTAGCAAATTTTGAATTATTAATATTAAAAAAGAAAACTTAAAATGACTATTGATACTGTATTTTGTTTCTATTAATACACTGTTGCAATATATTTCACATAAATCTTAATTAATATGCAATCTGTTACAAATTGGAAGAAATACTCAACCAACTGTTTGGGACAGTGTCCCCTGTGGTTTCCCCAACACTTGCAGGCTTGGGGTACTATTACTATAAGATACAATCACTTTATTGGCCATATACAATTTTTTGTATTAGGAATTTGTCTTTTCACATACCCCAGCTTGATCTCCATGAGACACACAGACAGGGAGAGAGGCTTGGGGTCAGCCATTTATACAGCACCCCTGGAGCAGTTGGGGTTAAGAACCTTGCTCAGGGGCCCAACAAAGTAGAATTCCTCTCTCAACCATGGGATACGAACCAGCAACCTTCTAGTCATAGGTGCAGATCCTTAGCCACAGAGCTACTGCACCTTTAATGTAAAAAAATATTTTATTTTGTTTAAAGTTTAAATGAAGTTTTTAATGAAGTCGTCTGCTTCAGAACATCTTATACCCATTGCTACTGTGTACAGTACAAGGTTAAGGTTGATATTGCTCCATTCGTTTTAGGAATTGCAAGTTTGAGTCTTGTACTGAGCGATATTGCACCCTGCACTTCGTTTAAACCCCGAGAGAAAAATTAGGTTATTTTGGATCTGAGAACTACAGTACGAAACCAATTTACATAATGACTGCACTCAAAGTGCATTAAGTCAAGACAGTTACATTGCAAATAAAAACAAAATGGATGCTGGGATGACAAACTTTTTCCCGCTAAAACTGTAAAAAAATTAAAGTAACTCAACAAAACACTGTCAATTTTTTCTTTCCTATTTAATGGACTCTAATGTACATATGTAAAATGAAAATTGCCTCCCCACTCCCTCCAGCGTTCCTTTTAATAAAGAAGGAAAATAAAGAGAAAAGAAATGTAGATGAAGAGCAACAATACCTCCGTTGTTTTTTTTCCAAGAGTTTCTAACTCCTACTCAGGGTTAGACTACAGTTGGCCAACCGCCCACTCTTCTCCGGAAAGCAGAAAAATCATATGATGGGATCAGCGGGTGTTTCAACCTTGTGAAGATAAATTCCAGCCTAGTTATTTTCAAGGCACATGGCTTACAATAAAAGAAAATGCAAATCAGTGTATTGCATAATACTCCTGTGTTTATTTAAATATAAATTAACTATTTATTATATTTACTAATAAATAATATTGATAAATGAATATACCAATATTTTATACCTGTTATAATGCACATCAAGGTGTATATTATTGTAGCGTTTACAGGTTGTTATCAGGACAAAGGACCAGTGGAGACCCGCTAAACAAACCAAGCGATAGCTTTATTCTTTATCAACCACACAAAACCAAACACAGGATATACACACATGAGGAGACTGATGGAACACATACACATCTTTAGGGTGGTAATTACTTAACGACAAGTTATACACTTATAAGACTACACGGGACACTAGAACTACTATGACATTATTTACACAGGTAGGGTCAGCTGCTGGTCATCGTGCTGACCCTCAGACAACTCCCAGCCTGCCCAGCGGTACTATGAGCGCATAGGGGTGCTTCCTCCTCACCACCGGGTGAGGGCATTACATTATCTTTCTTTAAGTGTGTACAAAAACACAGGCTAGAGTATTCTTTTAAAGCATCTTTGATAATGGCTGTGAAGAAGTTTAATACATCCTTGCTTGAAGCACCCTTGGTTTGTTTAAAACCTTTTTTATTAAATCACTTGAAATAAAAATGAAAGAAAGGATAGAGAATCAAAGAAAAAATATATTTGCCCCTCCTCCAGCTCCCATTGGGAGCACGGTAATTTGGGGTTTAAAGTAAGGGGAGCACCTGACTCAGATTTTCTCCACGCTTATCTCTCTCATCCTAGCGTTAAATCCGCATCAGCAGGGTCGGCTTGTCGGCACGCCCGTCTCCATTTGGTGGTTTGAACCAAATCTTTGAGCTGACGTTGCCATTAAATGCGACCGAGAATACTCCAACCGGCGCGTTGCTCCACCTGCCGTCGGAGTGGGAGGGGGGGAGGAGAACAAAGTAATATAGCCAATTCATAGAGGGGGATTATTAGGAGGCATGGGAAATTTGGCCAGGACGCCGGGGTTACACCCCTACTCTTTTCGAGAAACACCCTGGGATTTTTAATGACCACAGAGAGTCAGGACCTCGGTTTTATGTCTCATCCGAAAGATGGCGCTTGTTTACAGTATAGTGTCCCCCTCACTATACTGGGGCATTAGAACCCACATGGACCGCAGGGTGAGCGCCTCCTGCTGGCCTCACTAACACCTCTTTCAGCAGCAACCTTAGTTTTTCCCAGGAGGTCTCGCATCCAGGTACTGACCAGGCTCACACCTGGTTAGCTTCAGTGGGTTGCCAATTGTAAGTTGCAGGGTGACATTGTTGCTGGCTTGTCTCCACACTTATCTAATTTCTATAAATGAAACACAAGCTGTAAATTATATGAAAAAGGTATTTATATACATTGTATACTCTGAAACATTAATTAACACTCAACAGGTACAGTATAAGAGCTGGATTCAAAGTACTTTCTACACATGAGTGCACAGTCTTTTTATTTGTGTTTTTTTTATATTTGTGGTAAAGCAGCCTTTCTAGTGGTTAACAAAATCCAACCCTGTCTACTCTACAGCCAAAGCACATTCTATAAAAGCACTAAAAGACACACAATCCAGAGTGGCCACAAGCACCCCATAGGACCGAGGTTATCAAACAAATGTCTCAAAATACTGCAGTGCAGCAGTTCTGTCCTTCTGGTACAACACGAGGTTCCCTAATGCCTCCACCCCTCCTCCTAATTTCAGATAGGGGGGTAGGAAGATGATGCCTGCTCAACTGCTCCCTGTAGAGTGGTGTTAGCGTCATCTGCTGGGTCCAGCGTTGTGATCTGTCCCTCAAACAGTCCTGCTTCCAAAAAGTCCCAGTTTTGTCTTGACTGGGGCTTTTATAAGCTTTCTTAATAAAAGGCCCTTGACTCTTCTCCCAGGAGGCTGGGAGCGCCCCTGCAATGCCGGGGTTCTTTCAGGAAACAGCTGTACACAGATTACACAGATGACCAGGTGTAATGATGCTTTTTCCATTGCATCCTAATTTAGTTCCCCCCCCCCCCCCCAATCACAGGTCCAATTAAACCAGTTTGCACGCCCCATGTTACCCCTGAAGGGTTTGGTCATTGCCCGGCAGTTATGTTAACAGAGCCTTTCATCAGTGTTGGAAACGTGCAGAATAAAGCATAACACTGCACCAGCACTAGGGTTATTTTGGCCCATCACTGCAATTTAACATCCATTCATCTCTTGACACCTGGTGCCCAAACTCCCACCTTTTTCACTCTTTGACAGATATATTGTTAAGATTATAGAATTTAAATCAAGGGATATCATGTTAAAATTGTGTAATGGACTGGTTCAGTCTCACTTAAAATATTGTGTACAATCTTGGTCACAATATTATAGAAAATATATTGCTGCTCTGGAACCTTTTTAGTCTTGAACACAGAAGATTACAAGTGGTATTCAAATTTCAAGTATTTCAATTCTGCAAAAGGCACTAGGCATACTAGAGTTTGATCAAATACCATTGCAAAGGTATATAGTCTTCAAAAAAGCAGTTACTTTCTTGTTATTTACTGTATCATGGTACAGAACTCAATCCTTCAGATTTGCCAAGTTAAAAAGGTCAAATATTTTAAAGAACTCATTTCCAGTAAATTGCTGCAATGTATGGACTTTTTAAAACTTATTTTATGTATATTGTATAACTACTAATTAACTGTAGTTACAGAATTCTGTCGCTCGTGATGGAAAAAATAACACAATCAGACAACTTCCTTTAAGGTACAGTATGTTCAAAAAATGCCATCTTCACAGCTGTTCAACTTTTTTGTTTAATTTTGTAACAGGAAAAAAGGCTACAAGTATACCTTTATATGTCATTAACATTTTGGTGTCTGAAAGGATGATTAGGAGTAGATTTTTGCAGTGTTTTTTAGTTAAGCCTACAAAAAACTAAGTAACCCAATGATCTTGAAGTGGGGGTTCACTGGCTGCAAAGGCAAAAGTAGAGGTTAATTCCACACTGAAAAGCAGAAAGAACAACATGGCATTTTGTCCTTTTTGACTCTCACCTGAAGAGGGTGTTTGATCTTTCTACTTTTCAGCGTGAAATTAACCTCTACCTGTTCCTAAATTACACAACTTGTTTTGTTTATTCTTTATCCAGATGGATCTGAATCCCAATCCTGCACTAAAATGAGCCACAAATCAGATCCTTCATGTGCCATTTAGCCTAGTCAGATGATACACTCAAGCATGGCAGGACGCATTATCTGTGATGTGGGTTCTTGTGTCCTTAAGCAGGACACAAGCAATAACTAATGATCAGAGGCTTCAACATGGAAACATGGAAACAAATCAGACTCCAATTGCAAAAAAAGCACAATCTAATTCAGGTTTTCCAAACATCCTGTATAACCAGCACTGAGAAATGTATAGCCAACACATGTAAAAAATGTCAACATATGGTATATATTTTGACAGTATTTCCTCAGGTGTAGTGATCACATAATTTTCAGTATAATCTGTTTACTTGTTCCTTTGTCAGTGCATGTTTTCCAAGAGCCTGTAAGCTTCTTCAGGACAATCTTGAGCCCCTGCAGATGTAGAAAATGGTGTTGTAAGCTGTGCCTGTGGTATAGTTTTAAAGGGGAACTGCAGTCCCAATTTCTCAAACTTGTTATTAAATCTTGGTAAAAAAATTAATTAATTGACGGTACTGCAAAAACTTACAAAATTCGAATGAAGCAAAAATCATGAACTTTGTGAAAGTAGGGCACAGTATGGTCACCACGTTGTCCCAGGCTCCTGGTCTCACCACAAGCAAGACCAAGAGTTTATGCAAAATGAGACATGAGACGGCCCTTCCTGCTCACTAGTTCCTGTAATGTCATGTCATGTCATTTGCCAAACAGCTTTTTACCAAACGGTGTCACGGGAAGCTGGAGCCTACCCGGCAAGCAACGAGCACAAGGCAGGGTACACCCTGGACAGGGCACCAGTCCATCGCAGGGCCAGTGCAAGCCAATCATGGCACAATTTGGAGGCCACAGTAGAGGCCAAGGGGGGAGATTTGGCCCAGACACTGGGATAACTCCCTACTCTTATAGAAAAAATGCCCAGGGATCTTTAACCACTGAGAGTCAGGACCTCAGTTTAACATCTCCTCCGAAAGACAGCACCCACTACAGTATAGTGTCCCCGCCCCTATACCAGGGCATTAGGACCCACACAGACCTCACAGTGGGTGCCCTCTGGGGGTCCCACTTACAACACTTCCAGCAGCAACTATAGCTTCCCAGTAGGTCTCCCATCCAGGTACTGACCAGGCTCAACACTGCTGAGCTTCAGTAGGTAGCCAGATGAGAGCTGCAGGGTGATATGGCTGCTGGCCTAGTCCCACTAATGACTAATGTAATGTGATTTATGAGTAAATAAATACAGGTTGTGCGGCAGACATTTCACCGCAGAAATGTGATCCAATGTGATCTGCATGCAGAGTTAAGAAGTATGTTGTATTTGTCGGCAAAACCGTCTCGAATTCAAGAGCAATAGTTCAATTGGATTAAAAGAGATATATTCTCAAGCCTGTTTGTTTACAATGTCATAGGGCGGCTTCACCTCACTGAAAGTTTGGTTCCGTTATTCTCAACCGCAGAAATCAGTTGCGCATACCTGGAAATGCTGTCTATTTTGTGATGTAAATTGGAGGTTTAACACGTTACTGTGCACATTTTACTTTCATTGTGCTTTGACATGCGCTCATTAATTCCAATGCTTTCTAACCCTGAAATGTAAAAATGCAGTTCCCCTTTAAGAGCGAGAAGGACAAGCCGGCAACGGGACGCTCTCAGTTCAGCAGGATTGCAGTAGGCAGCTGTCAGAAACGAGGCAGTCTGGAGAGAACGCGCTCAGGCATCGGCAGTCAAGCGTCCGGTAAACAGCGCTGTCAGCCGCACGCTGTGCACACGGCACCCGTTCCACAGCGGAGAGGATTGACAGGAGTTTGTCTTGCGTTGCAGAGCACAGTGTTCTGCTGAGGGATATGTTTCACAAGGCAGCTGAGGCGCACGTTTCCTGTTTTTTTCTCACACAAACAGAGAAGTAGAGAAGGAGGGGGCCAAAATTGGAAGCACGCAAGTTGAGCGCGAATGAAATAAAAGTCATTGTCCTTCTCCTGCTCTGCACAATTCCCCCGTCTGATCTGACCCTTCATACTATGCCAGCATGCCTGGGAATCAATAGTCCTAATCCCTAGAGAAAGCCATCTATGTCTGCCTAAATAATAGTGAGTTTCCCCAATCTCAACATTTATTTTGATGACTGGAGAAACTACAAGCTTTCTAGGTTAATTTTGATTGATCTCATTAACTAAGATTAAGTAAGGTCTTACCTATTTGGCCTTTAAATCTCTGTTTTACAGTCCAGGTGGGAAACTAAGTTTTGTTTTTATGTTTTAGGGTGAGTTGAGGCTGTCATGAGAAAAGGACATCCTTAAAGTTGTAAAACCTTGGAATTGAAAAAAAAGTGTATCCTCTTCCATCCTTTACAGTATTACAGAAAGACAAAAAATCACCCTGGTTAAGAAAAAGTGACGAGTCAGCACTCTGAGACTGAGAGCAGTGCAAACTGTCAATACATTTTACAGTCTCTCAGGGGACAAATCACACCTCCCCCAAAACTGTAATTAGCATCTTCCTCTCTTGCCTCCTGCTCAATCACTGGATTGTACAGTAATCATTTGTTTCCTGTTTTGACTCTCGGTATGGGAGTCCTCAGTTCTGTGTTTGACAGTCTGTTGTGTGTGTCCCCTGAATTCCCTTTTGTTGTTTCCGTGGAGATCTGGGCTGTTATGCAAACCAGGTCCTTAGGACCCTGGTGTTTTGTGATTTGCATCCCAGCTGAATTTATAATCACCTATCTGAACCTTCTCTTGATCTCAGAATGTACATCATTAGATCCCTACAGTTTATTTTTAGCACTTAGGAATACATGGCAGTTTCAGTACACCACCCAAAACCATAGACTTCAGACTTCATCCTTTGATGAGTGGAAAATGAACAATTAGAGCTGATCATGTAAAATATTAGCTCAGTTAAAAGCATGGTGTAGAGAAGGACAGCATATTTGCAATTCTGCAATATCAAGGAGAAGAGCTGGGAAGCATTCAGTTGGATTTGTGTTATTGATTTTCATGCTGTTTTATTTTTTCCTCTTCGTAAAGTCCTGCAAGGGAGAGATATTAGCGTCACACATCTCTCTGAAACCCAGTGATCAAGTGTGACTCTTTGAAAGCTTGTGCAACACTGATTATCTCCCCTCCACATGCAGAGGCACCAGCGGTGACTTTCTAAGACCAAGCAGCATGAAGCAGGGAAAATGAAAACCAAAAAACAAAAGAATGCAAGGATATAAATCCTGCCAAACTAGATAGAATACAGTGACCAACGCTGCGAGAGAGGTTCTCCCATAGATGCTCTGACTGAAGCATGGCGAAATTTCAGGCATGATTCCTACTCTTTCTGAGGTCCTTCCACACTGACGTGTGATCTCAATAGATTTGTGAAGCAGCAAATCAGCAGTAAACTGTATGCAATAGTCAGATGAAAGGGAAAGATAGATAAGCTGCTGTGAAACAATTTCAATCAGAGTTCATCAGAATGGGATGCAAATGGGCTTACAAGCTCATCATCATGATATCAGGGTGAATCTGAGCCAGGACGGGTAATCATACTAGAGCATGTCAAAGGAAGCAAACCTGGTTGCTTTGTTTGTATTGTTGTATATCTGTGTCAGACCACAAGGTATCTTTAGCAACATTAATATCGCATTAAGGTACCTGACGTACCTCTGAATCCCTTGAGTATGTAATCTACTTCATGTAATATAGTGTCATCACGCAGTACTGCTCACTACATAATGTAGTTTCCCTGCTCTGGTCACTGCAGATCAAGAAGTTTCTATTTTCAATTTCAGTTGAGCTCTCACTTAATTGCATTAATAAATTCCTTAATTGGATATTTAATTTAAAAAGTTACAGATTTCCAGGTGCTTATCAATGCGTCTAAGTACATTGAAATCCCCAACCCTTTCAGAGCTCCAAATACCCTGAAGTATCCAAATATTTGCATCCACAACCCTATCTCATTTTTCTAGCCAGATGATCTTCATGGGGCTGAATTGAATGCTCTGCTTTTTCCATAGGATTGAACATCCAACATCTGGGAGTTGCTCTGGCTAACCAGAAAATATCATCATTATTCCTTTTCTGACACTAAGCGCTGCACATTAGTGCTGCCTGCGTTGTATTACACTTAGGGATTCTGCTCAGTTTAGGCCTTTGCCTGTGATGCTTTATACTCTACAATTGCCTACAACATTCATGAAATCTTGAGGACATATGAAATAAGAGCTTCCTAATGAATAACACAGTGGTAATGAATAATATCCTCACCTTCATCTTGAGCAACTTTCTCATTTAAAACACCTCAACACCTGTCCATCCTCTCATCATTGTAACACCAAGAGGAGGTGACAACTCTATATTCCTTCTACAAAGCATGTGACACACAGCATCAAAGATGTTGATTCCTCTTGTTGAGTCTGTGAAGCCCTCGAGAGCAAGTAGTGAAATTTGAATGTCTTCTGTCATTTCCTGAATGCAAATGAGGAGTTGTGCATTAATGCTCATGTCAGTACCTCATCAAAAGCTATTGAAAACACTCAAATATTTCTTGTGCTCTCTCTGTGTTGCTTCTAGACATTATTACCAGCTTCTTCTACTCGGCAGGCCCCTGAGCTGCTGATGCTTCATAGAGCTGTTCAAGTTCTTGACTTTTACTGCTCAACAGATTAGTATTGCAAGAACTATGATTTGACTTGTACCGATGTTTAAATTTGTACTTTTTCATCACTGTGACTGTTTTACAAATCCAATGCAGGACTCCTTTTTTTGTACAACAAAATAAGAACTAGCCCTTGTTCCTTGCAACTTCTAATGTATTTCTAATAACTAATCTAACACTTTTTATTCACAGGTTGTATGGTCACCAACGTGGCACAGATGAAATTCACAACCTGTATTTCTTTATTTATTGCTTCAAATGAAACATTCAGCTGTGCTTTTGTGAGTCCTTGAAGCATGCCACACAGGCTGTGTGTAGATCTTTTTAAATCTTAAAGCAGCAGTAGGTCTGTATCCACATCATGTGCTAAAGGTCCACTTTTTTGAGAACTGTAAATAAGTAAACAGGCCAGTGAGTTGAACTGTTGTGAACAGATACTTACAGTCATGTTTTTATAGTGTATGTAAGGTTTATGTGTTAAAACCAAAATGAATAGATTTTAATTGACATACCCCACTCTTTCTAAACCTGAAAGGCAAAACAAAAGTTTCCTTTTTATAACGATCAGATAGTGAGACATTGGAATAATAGAGAATGAAAGAAGCAAGGGATGAGAGAGTGAGAGTCGAACACGGTAACCTCAAGTAAGTGAGTTAGAGGAGGGGCAGTGTGCCAGGTCTTAAGTAGTAGACTGCTCCCCACTGTAGCCTGCAACAGACAGTGAATATTTATCACGGCACCAATCTCTAATGATGCTGACTGATTGGCCACAGAACACGGGCTTCAGATGGTATTGTAACAAATTGAGGGAAAACTCTAACTCCCCTATTACCCCTCTAGTCTCTTCAGATGTTAGTGCTGTGAGGCCATTGTATTGTAACAAAGTGAGGCACCCCCTGTTTGCTTTCTCTTGCCTAGGGATCTTTTTTACAGTAATCTCTAGCAGTTTATTGTTGTTTGGATGCCATGTAATATTTTGCCTCCATTGTAGCAGTTGCAAAATGACCCCCGAGTCACTAAGAACATAAGAAAAGTTATCAAGAGGAGGCCATCTAGCCTATTTGGTAGTTAGTAGCTTATTGATCCAAGGATCTCATCCAGTTGTTTCTTGAATGCAGCCAGTGGTATCAGCATCACCTCTATGGCTGAGTAGATTGTTCTGTACTCCTGCAACCCTTTGTGTAAAGGAGTGCTCTCTGCTTTCCGATTGAAATGCACTTTTGCATCACTTCTGTTTGCTTCCTCTGGTTCGTGGTGCATGGCTTGGTTTTGTGGTTCCTTTTGGAGGATTTCTGAATCATTGGTTCATGTCCTCTTGTAACTCTTCTTTGTTCAAGACTAAAAAGATCATATAGCATATCAGCATAGGACATTTCCCTAATTTAAAAATCACAGAATGTTCAGCTGTTTAACAGCAGTGACCTAGTTGAGATTTGAACCCACAGTATTCCGATTACCATTTTAATACCCCCACCACTTCTCTTCACTGCTGTACTGTATGTCTGAGTGTGGCTTGTTAATTTGGATTTTAGTAAGGAGGAGCAGAATTTTCATCTATAATGAAAGAGGTCTGGAGAACATTTTCATGTATACAATTGTTGCTGTGTTTGATCTTTCTAATCATATCAGAGTTTTATGGAGTAAAATTAATGTTCAGGGGTCTATGGCTTTTTACAATACCCAGAATGCTGTAACCCACACGACTGCTATACATCTGTGAGAAACACAATAAGTAGAAATTAATTTTAGCTGGTTAGGGAAATCTCCTGTTTTTGAATGTTTTTAATTACAGAATTTCCAATAATTCATTTATATGGTTTACAGCTAACTCGATTTTTATTTTCTGTTCATCTTCATTTTATAAGATTCGAAGCTGTTTCTTAATTAAACCAGGGAGAAAGCTTTTAATTGCAGCCAAGTTCAATCCTTTTGCCCTCCAGCATGATAGAGCCCTTCAGGGCCCATCACTCGCAGAAAAAATATGTCCAATTCAGAAGTTAACGAGGATCTTGAGTCTGTTTGAAACAAAGCCTTTGCCAGAGTTCACCAGAGACCTTGCCCGATTTCTGTTTTTTATGTCTGTAAAGCACGTCTTTAATTGGTTTCACAGTTAAAATCGATTTTTTTTTTACTTTAAATAGATACAATGCAAATCTTGTTTTTTGCTATGCTGAAAAAGTTTTTGGATTCATGACACAAGTGACACAAGTCAAAATTAGAGCTGAAAGTATGAGGTGCTGTTTAATGCAAAGGATAATGAATGTCTGTGAAAAATCACTCATGCCATGTTGAAACCGGTTGACAGTGTTTTTTTTTTAAGTCAAAGATTCTTCAAACCAGGGTGAATATGCTTCTCTAATGTGTAACCATTCTGGTGTTGTTAGGATATCATGTGTTGTTAGGGTGGCACAGTGGAGCAATAGTGAATGAACCGGTCACTTCCGGATCTGAAGCATTATCTGTGTGGAGTTTGTATGTTCTCCCCATGTTTGTGTGGTTTTCCTCCAGGCGCTTCAGTTTCCTCCCACAGTTCAAAAACATACAGTACTGGTAGTTAAATGTCTTCTGAGAAAATTGGACCTGGTCTAAGTGTGTGCGTGTCTGTGGTTGTCTGTCTGCCTTGCGATGGACTGGGGTTCTGTCCAGGGTGTATCCCTCCTTTTGCCCACTGCTTGCCTGGATACAGTCCACCACCTCTGTGATCCTGAATTAAAGGAAGGCAGAGCACACCCTGAATAGGACACTAGTCCATTGCAGAGCACACACAGACACCAATTAACCTACCAGTGTGTCTATGAACACGTGGGAAAATAACAGAGCACCCAGAGGAACCCCACACAAACACAGGGAGCACATACTAACTCATACAGACAGCACCCCAAGTTCAGAATTGAACCCAGGCTCCCCCAATGCTAAGAGGCAGCAATGCTGACCATTGCACCACTATGCCACTCCATTGTGTATGTAACTGAACTTTATTAACTCACAACTAAAAAAATAAAAAAGCAAATACATTAGATTGTGCAGTGCTGTTTTCTAAATTCCAGGATTAATGCAGGCAAGAACCTGTATGAGCCAGGACATTAAACAAGGTGAAGGATTCCAGTGCCATATGCTTGAGGAGTGAAAAGGGCAGAAGGTGTGGCGGGTAAGGTTAAATAAGCATCCACAGTGCTTCCAGGTTCTCCACAAGAGGAAAGCAAAGTGAATGCTGTGCAGGCTGCAATACAAGACTCTTCTTTGATGGGCTTTAGAAAGTGAAATGTAAATCTCCTACACCTCCAGTGTTCACAAACACATCTTTTTAAATGTATTTGGCAGAAAGGGATTCATAAATCCAAGCCAAAGTCAGTGTAACCCTAATGTACTTCCTAATCTCGTTATTCTGCATTCTCCCATGGATTCTTTTTTCTGAAGCTGAAATAGCACCTCATTCTTTTTTTCTCAATAGCTGATACAAAACACACATGAAAGGATACAGCCCTATGTGTTCAACTGTTTTTACAGTATGAATGACCACAATTTCAAATAATCCGCCATTGTTTTGCTAATTGTTGTGTCTTGTCCCTGCAGTGAATTTTGATGGTGTTTGTTAACGACACCTATTGTCTGATGTTGACTACTCGGCAGGGCCCTCAGGCCCTAATTATCAGTGCCAAAAGCATAAAAAGAAGATACAATTTCACCTTGACTTAAGCTTTTACCTATCACAATCAATTATGAAAGTGATTTGTTTTCAAGCAGCAGCATTTTTTTTGTAAGTTTTGGTAAGTGCCTGACATTGGATTTCATAACAACTACAGTAGAAGCTGATAAAATCCAGTGACACAAACCAGAGTGCAATGGGGGTATCTTCCTTACTGTATTTCTGTATTGTTACAAAGGCCTTGTCCTGTTTCATGCCCTGCTGAAAGAATTAATTGTACTGTGCTTTAGGGATTCTGCTGTGTCTTTGTACCCATTGGATTTTTGAGAATTCCAGCTATCCAGCTCCCAAAACAGCTCTCCAAGGTCAATGTGAGCATGGAAAACAGAAAATCTGTGGTCATCAGTCAAAAGCAAAAACTCTTGCTTCAAATTCTTCAAAATGCTTTCTTCAAAATGTTTAATGTAATAACGTATATGCTGTCGCCACTAAGGAACATTTAACGAGAGAGAATGTTGTCATTAAATCACACTGCAGTTAATTAGACACACCCATATCGCTTCAGAGAGAAGCATTACAGACTTCAAATACACTGTAAAAAGTAATTCAATTAGATTTATAAGGAAATTACAAAAATGGGAGTGTTGATTTTCAAAACTAATTGCTATATGAACCTGAAAAACTAATATAGGGCAGTTAATTCCATGTGTAGTTCTTTAATTAAAAACAAATTAAAACTGGTTTAGTAATGCAACTTTTATTAAATCTATGACTCATACTGTGGACCCATTTTTTTATAGTCAGGAAGGAAATGTACAATTAATAAACACAAAACTCCATTGAATAAGTTCAGTGTAGAACACACCAATAAAAAAAGCTATTTGAAACTTCAGATGAAAAAGTAGCAGAGTGACTGCAGTGCACTTCTCATGTGGCTCATCTACACTACTAGCTCATCTTAATGCCATGCAGGCAACGACTGACTGCGATCCTGGATTTATTCAAGTGATGCTTCTCTCAACCGATGATGCAGAATTTTAATGGAGCATGATAAGAGATTTGGCGGTTAGGGGAACAGGTTAAAACTTCCCTCCCATTTCTTTTTTATAAACCATCTTGTTGGGTAGGTTTGACATAGGCCAGGATCATCTCAGTTCCTATGCAACAGTCACTCCTGTGACTTTTTGGGTGTCTGTAAGCTCTTAATTGTTTTTATAGTGCTCAGGAGCCCCATTATTGTGCTTTTATCATTGTCTCTTTTTCAAGTTGTTGTTTAGTGTATGCACCTTGACATCTTGCCACAAAAGGTTGGTCCATTTTATGGGTCAACAAAAGATTTAATTTAAAGTTAGCTCTCAGAATTTAGAGTCATGGAACAGGACTTTTCCTGGATCGGCCACCCATTGATTGTTTCCTGGCTCCATGCTGGAAATGGGGTGAGTTTTGGAGCAGTTACAACTTTACAGTGGGATCTCATTACCAAACTGTAATAACACTTCACCTACCTGACTGAATGCAGTGGTCTGGGGCACTGGAGTTAACCCAAGCACAGACAAAGACAGATGGACAGTCTGATGAAAACTGTAAGGCACTATAAGTAAAAAGTAGCAAATTATCAGCATAGTGAAATCCAAGGCCATAGTCATTAACAAAGCAAAGTTATAGGCTCACAGAGAAAAGGCACAAACAAGAGATCCAAGGGAGCAGTTGAGGTTGTAAGCTGGGATAAAAGCATGGGGGAATATAAGCAAAGCAGGGGTAGTCCTGAAATGTAGATAAGAAAACAAGTGTATAATAATCCAGTAGATACAATCAAACAAGCACACAAGTCCTGAACACTGAGACTAGAGACAACGCACTAAGACTAAGCAAGGAGGTACTTTTATGCAGTTCTTAGATACCGTATCTTTGAGGTAAAGGTGAGTAATGATTTAATTGCGCACATGTGGAATCAAACCCTCTTCAGATTGAGTCATCATGGTAACCAACTCATTGGTAGATTGAGTAGAGACTTGACTGGTTGCCATGGCGTTTCAGGTGTTTTCCCTGGCGCACCTACACTCCTAGAACAAAAGAGATTGAAACACAACAGATTGAAAACTGGCTTTTCACAGTGCACTAAACAGTCAAAAGGAGGGCCTCAAACCCTTTAAAGTTCTAGTGTTTCACTGAAGCCTGTACACTGGCGATACCGGTTTGACAAGTGACAGAAATGTGATTGTCATGCTGTTCTAATGAGTTGTTTAATGGGCCTGATTGAACATCATTTTTGATTTCTCAACTGATTCATCTGGCTCGGTACCACTTTCCTGCCCTGTTTAGTTAGCATCCTCATACTTCTCTCTCCTGTATGGATGAAAGCATTATGAAGCATGGGACATCAGAAACCACACCAGAAACTCCCAAAGGAAGAGATTCATATAAAAGTTCTTCAAATCAATCCATTTTTTTTTCTTGGATAGGTTTAGAAAGATTCTACTTAATTGTGTTTTTATATGCTGGTTATAGTAGTAGAGAATGTCCAGAATAGAGCATCCAGTCTCATCTCAGGGCTTAAGAAGATGAAAACAGTTGAACTGACAGAAATGAATCTTTTCGGTAAAGGACAGCTAAGAGGAGATTTGAGTGAAGCTTTCAAAATGTTAAAGGCAATAAGTATGACTGGTCACAGGAGTTTTTTTCAAATTAAGTTTTGTGAGCAGAATGCAAGGACATAACTAGAAACTTGTTAAAATTCAATTTCACACCAATAGGTTTTTGACACAGAGCTTTATCAATGTATAGAGCACATTGCCCAGACTTGTCGTTGAGTCAGAGGTGCTGGGATTTTTTCTAAACTAAGCCAGATGCAGCGATAGAATCACTTATTGCAGGAAGTGAAACTATATGCCCTAGGGTTTGAAGTCTAGAATAAAAACTAGAGGTTCCTGCAGCCCTTGATTACAGGAGTTGCCCTCCCTGATAGAGGATACAGGACAGTGATTAAAGCTCGTAGACTGAGTAGCCTTAAAGATTTCTTATTAACACTTCAAAATGGAGAACAGCTGCTTCAATTTGTGTGCATTAAATCTGCACTATATGGTAAGAAATTAACAAAAAAATGTTTCCTTTTTAATAAGTGAGAGGAAGGTATTTCTTTACACATAGTCCCATGGTTCCCTGAGTCTTAATGAAATGTAAAACTGTTTTCAAAGGAAATAATAGTAATTTCCATTGGGTTGCACAACAGGTATTGCTTGCCAGCTAATACTGAGAAAGAAATCAATGTACAGTACAAGCTCTCCTGTGATCAATTGTTTTTAACTTCCCCCATCATAAACCCAGCCTGAGTAATGAAGTTATCAGGCAACTGTAGAGGCACACAGACCAAGTACTAAAGGATACAGGACAAACTTTGAAGTAAGAGGAATAGCAGTGACACAATGGGACACAGATGAGCTTGTGGCTTTGCCATCTCTCTTTTTCAGAGATTAGACAGGAAGCCTACAATTTCCATACTCTTCTGACCAGGGCTGTGCCGAATTCCCTGTCTTCTCTAAAACTTTAAGGAGATGGCACTCAATTTTAAAAAAAGTAGCTGGATGGCTAAGACATGTGATGCAGGCTCCCTGCAAGAAGAAATGACAATGACCGGGTAAGAGAGAGTCTAAAATGCATGCATCAACTCCTTACTGTCTTCTCAAAACCCATCATAACCTTTTTTATATTCTAAATGTTTTCTGTATTTTTTTTTCAATTTAGTACCCCCAATTTGCCTAACATCAATTAGCTTATACTGCTATGAATGTTACAGAATACAGAGAGGAGATAAGTTTCATACCTGTTTGCACAAGTTGGGGTTACCCTGCATATCTTACAAAATCATCCCACAGTGCCTGAAATAGAGTTTGCATCAACTTGGAGGTCTGGATGACACCTTTTTTTAAGCTTCAGGTGCAATGCACACCTCTAGGGCTACTGAGGGTATCCTGGCCAACACAGGCAATTCCTATTGGTCTATTGGCCTCGCCCTTTGCTCCAAACAAACTCCTTACCTTTCAGTTCTTAAAAGCACGATCATGACAGTGAAATTCCCAGATTCAGCTACAGAACACTGTGGCCCAAGGGAGCAAGAAGGGAAAAAGAGAATTGAGCACTCTTATCACATATTCTGCATTAGGGAGGGAGCTTGTTGCTATCAAAATAAAATCTTTCACCACGATTGGTTCAGTGGTGTTACTCATCTGAATGGTTCCAGTCCAAGGGCTCTGTTTTTAAAAGCTGAATCCATATCAAAGATGTAGTGGGGCATCTTTTCACAATCCTGTTGGTAATGGTACCTGTCTCTTTTTTTGGTGCTGCATACCAATTGAAACAGAGATTAGAAAAAATCATTCCATCTGAATATGCTGGGGTAATGACACAGTCTTTCTTATTATTAATATTATTAGTCTAGTTATTAATGGATGAATCAGTAATTTAAAGATTTGTTGAACACATTTACTTGTGAATGTCTTTGGTATCTGGTTCTTCGATGAGCATTTCAGTATTGCAAAGTGCAGGTATGTCAGAATACTTTTTACATTATTTATATAGATTTTCTGTGATTCTGGAGTCAACCTGCTGTAATCATGTAAAAATGGTCAAAACAGGTCAGCTAACATCTAATTGTATTAATGACTTTGATAGAGTAGGCATGCAGTTCTTTTTAAAAAAGTACAATACAAATTGCAATTAGTGCTCTTTAACCAAAGCACCTACAATAATAAAAAACTATTACAAAATCCATTAGCTCCATACAAGTTCTATTTCAAGGTAAAGCTATAGAAAATAAATGTGATTTCAGGTTTTATTTAAAAAAGGTTAATCTGTACTAGCATTCATTTTTAAATGTTATTTTGTTTTCATTTATCAATGCGCAGCAATGGTGTCTGTATTGCAAGACTTGAATGAGGAAGGAAAATGCACTCCACCTCACACACCTGTCCAGCCAATCACATACTACAAGCCCCATACGTTACGAACGTTGATAACTGAGGACCCTGAGCATAAAGCAATCCAGAGACAGAGGTCCTGGCCTAGCTAGTGTCAGAGAGGTAGAGTCCAGCGGATAGTTAGAGGGCTATGACAGACTCAGAGACCGAGGAAACAGGCAGGGCTCAGACTAGAGGGCTCCACAGGGTGCAGTCCGGGAGACAGGAATCGGAGCCGATAACAAAACTGGATTGCAAGCCAAGAAGACCAGGAGAGGGGGGAAAAAACACATAGTAGACTCAGGGAAGAAGAGGCCCTGATGAGTGTAACCCAATACTGTGCAGGGAGATAAGCGGAAGGCAAAGTGGTCAGGAGGAGGGGGTGTATCTGATTACTTAATTGAAACTGCACTGGAATGCAGAAAGCGTCGGGTCCTCCTTGGACGTGACTTTACAGGTGTGTCCGATTGCTGAATTGTAACTGCACTGGAATGTGGAGAGTGTCGGGTCCTCACTGGGCGAGGCTCAACACTGATTGGGCGAGGCATAACACCGTAGCGTCTGATAGGAGCTTTGGTGCTGATTGGAAAGACAAGAGTCCAATGTTGCCTCCCACAGTGCTCTGCCGTGTGTGGCTCTGGGAACCCTGATCATAGTCAGAGATGTGACCCCGACCTGATTTCACAACACCTGAGCCAAGCATCTTTACTAGTTGAGACACTTAGGAACCTCTGTACTTGCATTCCTAATGTAACATGAAATTGATTTCAAACACAGGATGAGTAGCAGCTAATAAGGCCATGTTCCTGCCTTGGGTAATGATCAAGATTTCAGCATTGTCCATCCATTAATTTTCTAACCGCTTCATCCAATTAAAGGTTACAGGGGAAGTGGGTCCTATCTCAGCAAGTAATATGCGCAAGGCAAGGTACATTCTGAACAAGATGCCAGTCTGTCACAAAGCGCGCGCGCGCACACACGCACGCACGCACACATGCACGCACACACACAAACCAGGGCCAGTTTTTTTGGTTAAGTCACTTTTGTTAAATTGGGAGGAGGGTGTACCCTTTTTTGATGTGACATATTTTGTGGAGAAAGGTGTTTTATTTATCTAATTTGTGGTAATCTTTGAATTTACTAGAAATAAACACTGTTTCAACATACCTAACATACCTACCAACCAAACAGACTAGATAGGCCTAACAATCTCCTTTCAGTTGTAAGTGTTCTCATATTCCTATCCTGCAATCTAATAATTGCGCATGGTACAGTAAAACAAGCCAAGAACGAACCATCATTAAATTGTCATCTGCTGGGCTCTTAACTTTCGGCTCGCCTCACACCTCCAACTGAACTTGTGAAAGCGGAACTCTTCCTTGTGAATTGAACCATAACTGTAAGAAGAAAAAAAAAACAAAAGACACCCACTCAGGAACATGGTAAAAAAAATCTTTTACATTGGAAAATGACAATCACCGTCAGTTGATCTCCCAGCCAAAGGAGAAGAACTCATCCGTGATGAACTGAAAAAAATGTGTTGAGCATTTTGCTGCACCAGGGAGTGTGGAGCTCAAGTGGAATATTAAAAAGGAACACAACCTATTTTTGGCTTCCCCTTCCCCCTACCCCTCCTGATGTGATTTGCCTTTATACGTGCGTACAAGGTGAAGGCCTCTCACTAAGACAGCTAACTACTTTTTCCACTGTTCTCGCTCCCTCCACATATTCATCATTATCCTCATCAATGCCCTGATGGAGACAGGTTGGCAGCTTGGTCAATCTCCTTAAATCACCAACAGCACAAGACCTCAGGAAGATGGGAAATGACCTCAGTTATTGCTTAATTGGTTGCTGTAAAAGGGCAGAAGTAGTGGATTTTTTTATGGGAGACATGCCCAGGTCCTCAAGAGCTAATGTCCAGCAGGGTTTATAGGTCTTTTTAAAACCAGCTTTTTAAAAAAAAGAACTTGTCCAATTCAGTAAATAGAGAGCTTCATTAGGTAATTAAGGGCTCAGGTGGAAAAACAAAACACAAAACGGAAACCTTAAGGCCCTACAGGACTGTAAAAGTGCGGCCCTACTTTTAGATGACCTTCAGAACCTTCTGGACTGTTCCATTAGGATGGTTCTTGGGGTACCCATCTCTCATCTTTGTCATGCCCAGTACACCTAGAGGGTGCTCTACTTCTGTCCTGTTCCTAGTTCCCTCTGATTATTCATGTCTTTCCGGTGTGTCTTGTTGTGTAGCCTATTTACTTCCTGTGTCCGCTCCTTGCTCAGCATTGAGGGTACGGATGTTCTGAGACCCGCCTAGCACCAGGTCGCTCCTGTCCGTGGCCTGAGGGCATAGGTTTCTTACCGACATCGTCTGACCCCCTGAACCTGGGCTAACCTTCGTGTTGCCCCTTTTACCACTACACATAGGGTCTTTATTGCTTTCCTTGTCATTCCACGGCTTGCCCTTCCGACATCCGTGGTAGTCTTCCCCTCTCAGTTTGAATCTGAATACGTGATGGGAATTTCTGTGGAATAACAATAGAAATGGTTTTTAAATGTATACTTCTTGAGAGACACCAATTAATACAAAGTTTAAACTGAGGCAGGTAGAGAGGGCACCTACAGTACAGACGTCTAAGGAGCCAAATGCTGATTACAGGTATGTCAGTGGAGTTTTTTCCTGTGTGATTCGTTGACATGAGTAATAGGTATGACATTTTAAAACTCAGCTTACGGTAGAAGACAGAGAAGGTTCAGCACTGGAAAACACTAAGAATGGAGTATTTCTATGTGTGGGAATATTGTCTTTTGGTGTTAATAGAAAAATGACTTAGCATCAGTATGCTACAGAAGAGCATCACAGTGTGAATAATAGGGTGTGAGGAGAATCTCAGTATTTAGGTGGGAATGGGGTGTCTGTCTCAGTATTAAGGTGAGAATAGCGCATCTCAGATTTAGTAGTGCAATGATAGTGGAGTTTCTCAGCTCAGTAATACAAGACTAGAGCAGTTTTCAGTGGACATCACATTGGAAGCATTACTGCCATTTCTTTACATATGCACCTTACCTTGCAAGATTACACTTTGCTGAAAAGAGAAGAAAGGAAACAACGTTTCGGCTGACAGCCGTGTTGTGTTTCCTTTCTTCTCTTTTCAGCATGGAATAAACCTATTACTTTTGATATGCAGCCTACGCATACTGACGCAGCTACCCACCTGAAAGATTACACTTTGTCCAATTACCTGCCTGTTCTGTTCTGTATGTTTCTGAACATCGACACACTAAACCCATCTGAGAGGAGGAGGTCTGGGGGTTGCTGAGAAAGACAGTCTGCAGTCCTTAGTAAGAACTGAGAGGGCACCTCTATCTCTCTGCCTTAGAGCAGTGCCTGGAGGAATGTGTTTCAGTGTCAGGTGTGGACGGAGTGAGTGGAGTACTCGTGGGCCCTCCGTGTGCTCTCACCTGGTATGGCCCAATAACTCTTCAGAAATCTAAAGTCCTCTAAGAATTCTTCAAAAACAAAAATCCTCAAAAAATGTCTCCCCCTTCTGTACAAGAAGTGGGACAGCTTATAACAATACATTCTGTATCATGTCCATTACAGTGTTAGTAGGAAAGAACACAGGAAAAATGAGCTCTGAAATTAAAAGGCGAAAAGTGGAGTCTATTCCAGAAACCAAGGCAGGATAAACTCTGGACAACATGTCATTCCATCACAGGACACACAGAGACACAAACACACACACAGTCACACCAGGGCCAGTTTTGCCTGAAGCTAATTAACTTACCAGTATGTCTTTGAATTGTGGGAGGAAACTGAGTCCCCATTGGAAACCCACATGAACACAGGGTGAACATAAAAAAACTCCCTACAATTGGCACTCCAGGCCCAGAATTAAATCCAGTGCTGTGAGGCAGCTATGCTAACCCTGGTGCCACCGCTTAATGATGCATAGTACACAAATAATCAAACCAACTACTCCACTTCCTTCAGTGTTACAATTGTATTTCATGAAGAATTATTATAATGTCTGACACTTGGAGAGGTATGACATCTTCTTTGGGACAGGTGTCTGGAATGGAGTCACAATCAGACACTGCGTTCCTCTCCTCTCACGCCAGGAGAGACCTTTTTTCATCCTCCCTGAGCTTTTAATGGATTCAACGGCTACGTTCATTGTCTTTACCATGCAACTGTTACCAAGCCTTAACGTACTGAGGAGGGTGAGTTTCCTGTAAAACCTGGAAGACAGTAGAACACAGGTCAGGATCACAGCTTGGGAAAATGCATAGAGAATTCTAATCAACTAGACCCCACCAAAGCAATATATTTATTCAGTCAAAATGGAGTAACCTCCATTACCTCCTTTTTAATAAAGAACTATTGGTGTGCACTTCCGTTCCATTCAAGATTGAGCTATGAAACATAAAAAAATAAACTAACAGTGGAGAATCAAAATACTAATAAACTGAAATGAAGTGGATGATCATAATAGTTCTATGATTTTGTGTAGAGAATTAAATATGTAATATGATCGATACAGACAGCCTTCCCCTCTCAATGTGTAGTCATAGGAATATGATTGTTTTTCATTTACTTATATGTTCAGCAGGGGTGGTATTATAATTAGATAAAGGCTGAGCAGCTTTTTAAAAAAAATATCCACCCCCGTTTTAAAGTATAGTTTTGGGATTGTGTCTGTAATTATGCAGCATTATTACAGAATCTGTGAAGAAAGTAAGGTTTATAAGTAAGAAAAATGGAAGGTTTAAGATGTTTTAGTATGAATTTGATTTGTATAAAGCACAGGAGCGGATATAGATGAATGGGTTGGCTTTAATATATTGGGGACTGGAGGTCTATGGAATAAGAAGTAGGCTGCTGGGCACTAGTGTATAAGGAGACTTCAGTGATCCACGCCACGCACTTGGATAGATTTCTTAATGCTCTGAGGCGTGAAGGCTTCAAGGCATTTTCTTTGATTTGAATAGATTTCATCCTGCCACATATTCTGAAAGGGTGAAAACAGAATCACAAGAGCAAGCAGTATCATGAGATGACAGTGGTGGCTAAAATTTACTAGCAAAAGGACCAGAGCAACAGCTTTCAGGTCTTCTTCCTGGCTTTCTGGTTTGTAATTCACTCTATGATTACAAGGCCTTTGCACACGTTTCTTATCCTGTTTTTGTGTTTCTTGTTTCTGTCATTGAATTTATATTTGTAGTCCACATGCGATGAAAACAGGAGCAAAACTAATACTTGGGGCTCTTTTTGCTGTAAAAGATAATCCCTTGCAGTTTCTACAGTCCTAATATCACCTGTTTGTCAGAAGTCTCGGTGGGGCCATCATTTCAGAATTCAACCACGCATTGATAGGAATACTATACATGCCCACACACACAAACATAGGCCTCAGACACAGACAGAGCAAGGCTCGTTTCCACTCTTGACAAGACAAGCTCAGTCAGTAGCTTCAGGCATGAGACTTCTCTAAACGATTGACAGTGACAAAGAGAGAGATTGGCTTGTGTTTGCTGCCCTACAGCTCAGAGGCTAAAGACAACTACCTGAGCCCAGTTCTCCTGTCATGAAATGAGAGAGGTTTCCCAGCGGCCTGCCCTTCACCTGTTTTCAACAAGCATCAAACTCACCTAACCCAAATCCTGTCACCCAGCCATCCTGGGGAAGAGGGCAAGAAGTGCCCATCTGCCCATCTCCACCAAACTCAGACCCTGCTGAAACCTCAGGCTTTAAGAGGATTCTGGAGCTGCAGAGCCCTAAGTATTGAGCAGAGCAGAAGGGTAACTGATCTCAGGGAACATTAGTTTCACTTTGACTTGCTCTCAGCAAACATCTGAATATCTCCTGTGTCTAGATTGTGCACTACCTAGCTGTCTCTCAAGATCTTCTTTTTGTCTGGATTGTTCCCTGTCTAGCTTTTTCTCAAAGATCTCCTGTCTGTCTGGGTCGTACCCTACACAGCTTTCTCTTTCCCTCCCCTCATTCTTCATATGAAGAGAGTTCTTCATCTCTCCCTCCCATTCACAATACAGAAATGCTGTGTTAAGCTGCCATCAAGACAAGCAGCACCTACTAGCAGGTGTGTGTTTGAATGTTTGTGCAGTCCCATTACCAGTTTCCTAATAGGAGAGAGAGAGAGGAGAGCTCCTCTTCACATTGAAAGGTAATGAGGTGGGTGGGGGGCGGCCAGATGGTACTTGAACCCCAACCTCTGGCTGTACCACCTGCCTCACAGATGTACTGTACATGTTTTGGTGGCCACAGAAATGCCACAGCAGATTCTGAGTTATGGTAATAAAAACTAAGACTGCCTGTTGAATTTGAATTAGAGCCTCATGGGATCTATGGTAGAAAGCTGCATGCATTTGTCATCCTATTAGTTCTTCCTTTGAACATTTTTCACTTTGCTTTCTCTGGGAGCTGGCATTTTCCTTTACTCCTCATTGCATTTGTGTTATGTGCGAATGTCAAAAATCACTGAAAATGTATCATTTTCCTATATTAAAGCACACTATATTTGGAGTTTAGATTTTAGTGGTCTGTCCCCATAAACTCCTCAAGATTGCTGGCAAGCCCTATGGTATTCCCACATATTAGTATAGTTTGTCTACAGTATCTGTGATTGTTTGAATGAATTTAACAAAGCTTCAATTGGATTGAGCGTCTTTCCAGTCTCAGTGGGTGCTCCAACATAGCCTGAGATGCAACCCAGAGACAAATTCAAATGAGAGAAAAAGTGTCACTCTCATCCTGTAATAAAAATACTACCTGAAACACCAGCCGGATGGAGAGCTTTTGTTAAAACCTCCCTCTCATGCTTTTCTGTCTGTTTAGTTGCAGCTGTTCTGTCACCAGTCCTACTGTGTCTTGGGTTTTGACTGCAACAATGTGTGTATGAAGATATCAGAAGTGTCAGGGGTCCAATGCATTCATTGTCATGTCACAGCTCCTCTTGCTTTTTCTGATTTTTCTTAATGTTGCTTAATCCACATACACTTTAACAGATTTTCAGCCATTCCAGTTCATAATTTCAACTATTAATCTCACTTGGGTTCTGATTCTTTCCTTTGGCAAGAGTTTCCCACAGTTCAGAATAAAAAGCTTCTAGTTTGTGTGTGATTCCATTTGCACAAATGGCTCGGCTTGAAATGGATTTGAACAATCACCTATTTATTTTTACAAGCTCTCTCTAGTCTCAAAAACATGTTTATTTATTCATTTCTTTTTATCATTCTAATATGGGAAAACAGAAAAAAAATCATGATCAAAGAAGCATTTTAAATGCAGAAAACCATCGATGTGCCTTTTTCAGCATTTATTTTTTGAATGTGCACAAAATACCATTTCATCTGAAAAGTGTCTGTTGAATAGCTAATTTAAACCTGTTAACTGTCCAATACATCTGAACACTTAATTTCCAATCTATTTTTGAGCTGCTGAAAAACAATAACACCATGCACTGACGCTCTTGGAAATTAAAGAAAGCCAGAAAATGAAAGCTTTTGATTGAATGATCTTCTCCCTATTGTAGTAATTCAACAGAGCACATAAAAAGATTGAGAAAATGCATATCTTTCCTGATTTGACAGAATAAATTGATTTGAGGCACATTGTGGTTTTAGGATTAAAACCAATTTAGTACAGTGGGATGAACAGAAAATCCAATTTTTCCCCCACCCTACCCCACCCCAGCTACCCCTCAACCAAGCATCAAATCCAGTTTCTACAAGACATTTCTTTTTTAAAAATGGGAATTATTGGCTTGTAAAACCATAAACATAGAAAAGGCATAGGCCTGAATAAAACAGATCTCATTTAAGTTACATTGCAAGTTAGTCAGTTTCCTATTACTCTGCATGTTTGTCAGAGAATGTGGATAATTGAAGTGGTACTGTAAAGTCAATAGATTTCTTTAGTACAAAATATTGTAAAATTGTACTTGTTCATAGGCGGGGTGGTGCAGTGGTGAGCATTGCTTCCTTATATATGTTCTCCCTATGTTTGTGTGGGTTTTCTCTGCACGAACTGTTTTCCTCCCACAGTCCAAAGACATACTGTACTTTACTGGTACTGTAGGTTAATCAGCTTTTGGGGAAAACTGGCCCATTATTCCAGTGTATCTGTGTGCCCTGTGATGGACTGGTAACCTGTCCAGGATGTACACTGACTTCAACCTGTTACTTGCCAGCATAAGCTCCAGTTCCCCCACACCCCTGAATTGGATAAAGCTTTAGGAAAATGGCTGGATAAATTTTGAGTTTCCAGCACCTGCAGTATTTCATTGCATGAAAACTAGAAAAGCTATGGGTAGAACAATCTAAGCAGGTGTGAAATTGTGGACAGCCGGCCCTAGCCCTCTGCTTGTCTCACACCAGCGCCCACCTCTGGTTTGATATGTAAAGGCAAGATTGCTATGTTTTCATTGAGAGCTGCATCAGAGTTTTCTGTGTTGAAGGTATCTTTTGGCCTTTTTCAGAAGACACACATACCTGTATCTCTCTTGTGCTAGCTTGGGGTGTGTCAAGTTTAGGAAGAACTGGCCATTCAAAAAATCCAGTGGATATGAAAGTGAACACAAACAGATAATTCTACATTAAGAAAGGCTATGATGCAGGGTTCAATTAAAGACACAACCATGGCCCTAGTTGCAGTGTGGTGACAGACTTTTACTGGATAAATCCCCATCAAAATGCATCAGTATAATACAAAGAACTAACCACACATTTCACAAGATTACTATCCAGGTTCTTTTTTTTCTGTTTGACTTCAGTTTTGTATACTTTCAAAAATTCAGATATTTTGAGTATTTTTTTTTCAGAGCTCTGGTTATCGTTCGCACTTTTCTTGGCAAACTTAAGGAGCTCTGAAGGCAATTTCCTGCTTTACTTACTGTAACTAAGCCCAGTCTGACTGCACTACAGTTGCTAGTAATTGAATTTTGAAGGTAGATTGGCTTGTTAAGGGAAAAGTTTTGTGCTGTAAAGTTGATCTCTGTAATTGAATTGAAGGTCTTGATTTTTTTTAACCAGTGAAACCATTTTAATGTTCAAAATGTAAGTGTACGTTACAACCTGAAGACTGGGCAAATAGGCAACTCCCCATATTTCACTTAACATATCTAATTTCCTGTCTACCAGGACAGTCTTCTTGTGTCACAGGAGCTTTATATTATATACAGTCATGGAGAAATATTTAAAAATGCAACGTCTTAATTATAGATCATTAGACTTTGTAAACCTGAAAATACAGTTTTATTTCTGACATTGTTACAATATCACTACATACAATATTGGTCAGGCATCCAAATACAAATTGCTACATTGCCTGAAGTTCTCATGGTAGTGTTTTATATAAAGTATATGAACCCTGTAAATCCTGGGAAGGAATTCTCTGTGTGACTACCAATGCTCCAGTGGAAATTTAGAGAAAATCTTTGCTGCAGGGACAGATGTTCATGTTTCTTCACAAACAGTGAGGTGCAAATTAGCACAAATTGGTCCCAAAAAACCTCCTGCTGCCTGAAACTTTGCCTTTATTTTCCCCTCTTCAACAAAGACGTCTGTGCACCTACATGCCCATTGACACCATTAGTCATTTATAATCTGTTATTTTCATTATGTACCAGTTCCAATTTTTTCCCTTAGTTATCATAATTACAATCCATTCCTGCATAGTCAAAATTGCTATTTTTGCTGTAGACTCAAGCAATTCAGATTTGAGATGAAAAGATGAATATAGACAAAAGCACAGAATGTTCAGTTCAGTTTAATTGTCATATTCACAAGTGCAAGGAAATGCTGCTTATGTGCATGTACAGTATGCTCCAATACAAAGACATCAATGGAACACCAGAACATGAACACAGAATAGCAGCAACAACCACAAGTTAAATAACATACAACTTAAATAGTCAGACAAGCAGTGTGAGTCAGTGATAGGGGTAGAGTTCAGTAATCTTACAGCTTCTGGGAAGAAACCATCTCTGAATCTGGAGGTTCGTGTCTTTACGCTCCTATAATGCTTACCAGAGGGAAGGGGGGAGAAAAGTGAGAAACCAGGATGATTGTTATCTTTAGCAATATCTCCAGCCTTCCTTAAACAGCAAGTTGTAAAAATGTCCACAGTAGAGGGGAGCTGTACTCCAGTAATGGACTGGGCTGATCTGATCACCCCCTATAACGCCTTTCAGTCAGACAAAGAGCTGCTGTCAAATCACAATGTAATACCACATGTGAGCACACTCTCAATAAGCACCTGTAAAATGTAGTAAGGATAGTTGAAGATAGATCAAATTTTTTCAACTGTCTGAGGAAGTAAAGGTACTGTTGTGCCTTCTTAGAAGCTCCAGTTACATGCTGGGACCATGTTAAATCATTAGTGATAAAAGTACCCAGGAACTTGAAACTGCTAACCATCTCTACAGCCATGTGAATAGGGATGTCCCCTATTGAATAGGTCCCCACCCTGTTTTGTAAAATTGACAGCCAGCTGTTTGGCTTTGCTGACGTTGATGGAGAGATTATTGTTAAGGCACCACTCCACCAGGCTCCTGACCTCATCCCTGTAAGCTGGCTCATCATTGCTGGTGATTCAGTCAATGATAATAGTGTGATCAGCATACTTGTAGATGGAGTTGTCTGGCCACACAATTGTGAGTAAACAAGGAAAACAGCAGGGGTAAAGCACACAGCACTTATATTGGTAGTCAGCGTGCAAGAAAGCTTTCCATTGACCCTCACAGACTGTGTCAGTCATGAAATCCAGAATTCAGCTGCATAGAGAGGTGCTGATACCCAGATCATTAAGCTTGCTGACTAGTATAGATGGAACTATAGTGTTAAAGGCGGAGCTATAATCAATGAATAGCATTCTGGCGTACAGAATGTGTCTTTATCATCCAAAAGAGCCAAGGCAGTGTGATGAGCCAGGGAGATAGTGGACCTGTTACACAGATATGCAAACTGCAGGGGGTTTAAGCACTCAGGTACCATTGTCTCATGACCAGTCACTCAAAGCATTTCATTAGGGCAGATGTGATAATTAAAAAGAATTAATGTGACCCCTTTATTTCTGAGTTTTATGTGCTTATACAGTATGTTGAACCATTTTCGAAAAATACCAGTTTTTGTGTTTCTTCAAACACATTTTTGGTGAGCACAATTATTGGAACAAATTAACCTAAAGTGAAATAAAACAGCATAAAACATAGTATGTGGTTGCAAATGTTTTACACGCAATGTGACCCTTGGACATCACCAAACTCTTGGTTTGTTCTTTTGAGATGCTTTGCCAAGACTTTGTTGCAGAGCCATTTTAAGCTGCTGTTTGTTCCAGCAGGTTTCTGACTTCAGCCTTCTTTTTAGCAAGTGAAAAGTTTGATATTTGTCCCTGATTAACTTCTTTTGTTGCATTGGCATTGTTTTCAGTCTCATTCTCATTCTTCTGGTCATCTTTTATTGGGTTTGAGGGACTAAGGAAATGTTATAAATAAATCCATCCATAGCTACTGACAGGCCATTAATTGTTCTCAATAATTGGCACTAGCTTGACTCTTCTGAAGTCATGGAAGTCCTCCATATGTCTGATTCTTAGATATAGATCTTCTTTGAATTACAGTGCTACAGGAGATGGAACTGTCCTACAGCGTCTCATTTTGCCTTTTAGTGCACATACAAAATCAAACTTAGAAGCTACAGACAGCTTTTTTGCACTTATTTTGGTTCATCAGTGTGACATACTTACTTTCATCGGGGATAAGGGCTTATACTGTATATGTATTAGAAGTAACAGAGGTTCAAGTTTTTCAAGGTTATGGTGGGAGTTAAGAGCAGCAGTTGAAATGAATTATGGATATGAAGTCATTTCTATCTCTAATATTAATACCCATAATACACTGCTGTCCTTGATATCCAACCTAACCTTGCAGAGCTTTTCTTCCAACTGATGATAGATAATTAGACCCACCCATGTATGACACATGTACAGTATATTATCTTCAGGAAAAATCTAGTCAATCAATACTTTTAAGTTCTAAGATTTAAACTTTTTGTTATAGGTCCCAAAGATTGCTAGGGGCACATTTCAGTGGTCTGTTTAAAGCTGTTCTTGATCCACCGTTGCAAAAAGGATGATAATTTAAATCAATGTTATTAACAGCAATATTCAAATAGTTCAGTAGTCCAGCTTCCTGACTGTCCTGAAAGGAAGATCTGTCTCTGCTTTCTGTGGCTCAGTGCTGCGTGACATGAGGTGCCAGAATTTGTTGGGCGCCCTGTGGATGTCAGTCCCTTTGAGCACAATACAATACTGACCGCCAGCTCACCCCACAGCTCTTTCAAACAGTCTCCCCCCTGCTGCTACCCCCCTACTCTCACTGCTCTTATCCCATCCCCTCTTCTTCTCTCCCTTCTTCTCTCTCTCAGCATCAATCAGCAAAGCAGCATCAAGCACCATGCTGCAAAATGAAAGAAACTGATGGAGCTGTCTTACAGTATCTCATTTTGCCTTTTAGTGCACGTAAAATCAAACTTAGCAGCCACAGACAGCTATTTTACACTTATTTTAGCTCATCAGTGTGACATAGCTTACTTTCAGGGGTACGGGCGTATACAGGTATTAGAAGATGTCCCAGCAGAGGTCCAAATTTTACAAGGTTATGGTGCTCTTCTGTCAGCTGTTGCCCTCCCCCTCTCCACCCAGGCTTGATTTCTTTTACCTTTACTGTCATGTCAAGGTTCAACAGCCAGCATTCCATTACTATGGAAGTCACGATGCGACTTCTCAGCTTCTGAATCTGTCATTGCTTTGTTGTCCTTTCCTTGTTTCCCTTTCACTCCCTGCACTGTTCTTCTCCCATCCTGTGTCCTGTCCTCTGCTTCCCTCTCCTTTTCTTATCCTTTTTACTGTGCCAATTCCTTCCCTCTTATCCCTCCTCACTTCCTCACTTCACTTCCTCCCCAGGCCCTCGTCTATAAATAAGTCTCTTTCTTGTTCTCCATCTTCTTCAAACCACTCTTTTCTTCTTCTCTCTTCCTGTCTGTCCTGCCACTATCTTTCCACTTCTCCGGCCTCTTCAATGCCTTAATTTCTCTACCCTTTAGTAATACCTCTATCCATTCCCCCCTCCCTCTCTATCCTAAAAAGATTCACTGCCTAAGTAAGTCTTGTACTTTTTCATTGTCATACACTCCTGACAGGCTGTCTTTCTGCCATTTTCTTTCAGCTCTTTCTCTGCTCTCTTTTCCTCCTTCTCATTCCCCCTCACCGTCTCTCTCTTCTTTCTCTGCATCTCGTATCTCAATCTCAGTCTGCCTTGCTCTGTCCTCAACCTCCTTCTCTGTCCTTATCTATCTATCCTTCTCTTTGTATTGTCCCTGCCAGGAGAAACCTTCTGTCCTGCTCTCGGCACTGAGTGTTTAATACTGCTAATTAAAGCTTGTAATTCTGTGTCTGCTTTGCTCCCAAGGGGTGATCACTTCAAGGCTCAGATAAACCCTTTCCACCACTGTCTGTGACAAGTACCTGTGTTCCCTCGTGGCCTATGCTCATATCTCTCTTTCGCTTCACATGTTTCTCTCTCTTTGAGTCCGAAGAGGCACTACAGCACCCCACTTCCTCACAGTCCGCTGTCTTTGCCTCACCATCACACTCTTTTACTCATGGAGACACCCCATTTACTGCTTAACACACATCTTGAGATCCTCCAGTCCTAAAAATTGTGAAATAAAAGTAATTATTTATAAACTTTACTATGAGATACTCAGTTCTTTTCTCAAACTCACATTAATAAAATTCTAAAAATGTGATTTCCTCCCTTATTGCCTCAGCTACAGCTCCATTGTACATGTGGTGATCACAGAGTGATCCTTCATCCATCCATCCTTCCATTTTCTACCCATGTCATTCAGTACAGGGACAAAGGGGAGCTCGAGCCTATCCTAGCAAGCAATGGGCAAAAGGCAGGGTACACCCTGGACAGGACACCAGTCCATCGCAGGGCAGACACAGACACAAACACGCACATGTCCTTGATAAGACAATTAACCTACCCATATGTCTTTGTACTGTGGGATTAAACTGGAGCTCCCAGGGGAAACCAACGTGCACATACAATCTTCACACATACAGCAGTCCATTTATCCAGTGCTGTGGAACAGCAAAAGAAAACATTGCACCTCCTAGCTGCTGGAAACTCCTTCTTCTGGGTTCAAAATGACTAACAAGTATAAGACAGCCCTTCCCCCAAAGGAAATAATTTCTGCCCAATAGTTTTTAGGCCGTTTAAGCACAAAGTTATCATGGCAAGATGCTTTGTACTGCAGCCCCCTGTGTCATGCAGCAATAAGTCCTGTTGTTTAGTTATTTGATCCATTTCTGGTTTTAGGATATGCACAGGAACGAGACATTAGAACTGGGATGTGCTCCAAGTTTGTTGCTTTATTCTGGGCGAGTTTGTGCTGCTAAGTGGCTCGTGCATGTAACAGCACAGCACAAGCACTTTTTACAGCTTGTAAAAACTGAAATGGGTCAGTTTCCCTTTCCTGTTGTGTCTCCTGTTCACTCATCCCTACTGAGACACATGGCACAGCAGGTGACCCATTCCAGTTTGCCCTGATTGGGCAATTTGTCATCAGCAGAGCCGGTTCTGTGGCATTTCCTCCTGCGATTGTGGCCTCTGTCAGCCAGGTGCTTGTCTGACCATTCCTGAAAGAGATAGAGCGAGTGTTGGCGGGCGAGTGGAGCCCGTCCTCCGCAGTCCCTGCCTTCTCCCATCGCACCATCGACAGCTTGTCTCTTTATTGTTCATTTAGCGCCGCCGAGTTGGTGGGCCGGGGTTGCCATGGAAACGAGCTATGGCACAGGCTCCCTGAAGGAAAGACAGCACGAGAAAAAAAAGAGAGAGAGGGGGGGATAGAGAGGCTCCTTCTCTCGGTATTGATTCTATTGACAGGAGGGAATGAGAACAGATGCCAGGCAGTACTTTAATGAACTGTTCCTTCAATCCACCCCTTGCTTCGGCTGTTGATTGAAGCATTTCTCTCCCTCTCTCTCTTCTTGAGCTGAGTCTTATACTGCCCTCTAATGTCCACTGAGTTGTTGCCGCTTCTGGAGGAACTAGTGAATACTTCCAAATGCTGGGTGATGCTGAAAGCTTTTTCTATTTGGAGTAAGAGATGTGTCTCTAAATTTTTAAACATATAAGTTGAAAACCATCCTAAAAAGAGAACAGTATTCTGGTTTAATTAACTGGGGGTCATTTGTTGCAAAAAAAGTGGAACCAACTTTGCAAAGTCACAAAAGGACTTTGAAAGTTATCTGGTGATTTTCAGCTGAAGTGATTCCCAGCTCCTCGGTCTCTGCCTGCCTGATCGTGCCATCCTCAGTACAATTTGAAAAGCTTTTGACGAATAGCTGGGGATCTAAGTTCTGTTTGAAATTATTATCTCATGACAGCCTTTGCTGCCTTGAATGAATGAGACTTTTTTCATACTGTGTTTGTGTGTCTTAAAAAGCCTGTGTGTGTGAGACATCTGGAGTTGGCTCATATAAGAGTCTCCAGCCCTCGAACCCATGTGATGGGTTTGGAGCTTTGTGTGTATTAGACTTTTTAGATATTAGATGTATAGATTTTTTTCTGCTGTGTATTTTTCTGTTTCACTGTCACAAAATACCTCAATTGCCCAAGGAAGAGAAGTTATAGAGACCAGACTCTTAAGGTCTATACTTCTACAATATACTTCTGAGGTACAGTATAAAATCCACACTGTATCAGAATGATATGAAATATGTTGTTAGCTTCAGGCTAACAAACACAGCCAATGTAGCTTCAGGAAGTATAAGCTTTATTCGGGTTGCAGGTTAAATACAGTATTACCAGCAGTTATTGTTAAATTCCTGGAAAGAAATGCCTGTGTCTAAGCAAAGTGCTGATTGTTTGGGGGTGCAGATGGCACGTGGTTTCGATGGGGGCACAGAGGCTGCATGGACGCACTCCCCTGTGACGTCGCACTCTCTCCCTCTCGCGCGTGAAGTCACTAATTAAAGAGCCTCGTTAAAAGGCTTGGTTCTCATCCGAGTGTGAAGAAGGCAGCCTTTCCTTTCTCGCTCCACTGATATTTTTCTAATTAATAGGAACTCTTCCACTCCCCCCCGCCTTCCTGTTTACTTATTTTGCTATCTGTCGTTTACTCCATCTGTCAACTTTGTCATTGTCTTTTTTTCATATTCAAGCAATTTTTCTATAGATGATTTGTAGAAAAAGCAGAAGTTTAGAAGTTGGACTTCTGATCAATTTACAATATAAGCCCCACATCAGTGACGTCAGTTTTAGATATCTTGGAATTATCCTCAGTAATAAACCTAGCAATCCCAATTAAATACATCTTCTATAATGTGTACCCCTTGTACAGCTAACATCCCTTAATTTCATGGGCAATTCTAAATAATGAAACACTAAAACTCACTGTGGGTGGTATTGTGGTGCAGTGGTTAGTATTGCTGTCTGGCAGTGCTGGGGCGTTGGGTTGAATTCTGGACCGGGGGAGTTCTCTGCATGTTGGTGTGGGTTTCCTCCAGGTTTTCTGATTTTCACCCACAGTCCAAAGAAATACTGGAAAGTGAATTGGTTTCTGTGAAGCTTTGCCCTGGTGTGAGTGTGTATGTGTGTCATCTGTGAATGACTGGTGTCCCATACAGGGTGTACCCTGCCTTGCACCCTGAATCAAAAGAAACAAATAGAAGATATGAATTGGAAGAAACAAATAGAAGATACAGTAGATGGATGAAACTCACTGCTGCAGATGTTTCCACATTTACTGAAATAACACTTGAGTGTTCTACAGTATGTGTCTGATCTATAATGACCATTCCATCCACTGCACACTTAAATTTACTCTGTGTGGAGAAAGAAATTCATAAATCTTGGCTGTTTTAAATGTGATTTAAATCCACTGGCTCAGGGTGAAGAATTTTGTATTTACCAATCAAGCTGCCTTTTGGTCAGATCATTTGCCATCATGAACTTGTGACAAGATTCATGCTCATAGGCTCCCATCACTAGTTTCACAACTTAGTGTTGTACTGAAGTTATGACTTTGATAGACGTTAGAACCCTTGGCGTCATTTCTGACCCTGCATAATTATTTGACATGCATGCAAGCAATCTTTCTTCCACCTTGTTCACTTCATACCCTTGTTCTGTCTGTTTTAATGTTAACACATTGACACATGCCTTTTTTTCTTGATATACTGTGGATCTGAATCTGCAATTAACACCTGTTCTTTTTAGACTGCACTAGCTCCCAGTGAAATACAGAATGGACTTCATTTGGCTCCTGCTCATGTATAAGATGTACATATAATCTAGTTGTATGATGATCTAGTTGTATAATAGGTTTTCTTAAGAACTTATTGCAAAGGTGTTGTCGAGCTGTTACTCTGAGACCTGATGATTTCTACATTAAATTAAATTCAGGCTCCAGACAGCAGATCACAGAGTCTTCTCAATCAACAGAAGGCCTGGCACCACACAGGGGGGTACAGAACATTTTCAATCAGCAGAAGACCAGCTTCCACACAATGGGTGACAGGGCCTCTTCACTCAACCAAAGACCAGTCTCCACACAGAAGATCACAGAACCTTCTCACTCAGCTGAAGATCAGGCTCATACAGTAGATCACAGAACCTTTTCACTCTGCTTATGACCAGACTCCAGTGGATAACAGAGACTTCTTATGTGTAACACCAGTTCTGTGGATCTCACTTCCTAAATCCACTAAAGACTATTAGTCTATTAGGTTGTAACTGTCAGTGTTTTCAAAAATCACTCTAGCACCATCTTTTCACTGAAAATTTTAATGTTATTTTTTTCCTCAAGTCTTCCAGGTTTTCCTTTTACCCTCACAAAGTCTGTTTGTTGTCTTTTTTTATCAATTTCTTTTGCTATTGTTGAGTAATACAGTACATGTGCGTTACTGTGCAGCACTTCGAGTTTGTCGAAATTGATCATAAATAATTCATGAAAAAAGTCTTATAAACAAATGTGTGCTTTAAATTCAAAATCTTACGCTGTGGACTTTTGTTCATCTGTGCATGTATATGAATCTAGCAAGGCAATCCATTAGCTGGGAGTTATGTTCGTGAGCCTTACCAAATAGTATGGGTTCCAGACAAAAACAATGATAAAACAGAATCATGAAGACCGTCATCTAAGCATGAGCTACAGCAGTGATTGCAAACAGTGAGTCACAAATCTACGTATTACTGAAAATTGCTGTCTAATATAATTAGAATTTGCCCAATATTGTTATTCACATACAGGTGGTGCTGTTGTGGTGTACCACAGATGATGATTATGAGAATGGTTTCTCCAGCAGCAGTTACAGTATATCACCCTGCAACCCACAATTAGCAACCCATTGAAACTAAAGCCAGTGCCTGGTTGAAGACCTCCTAGGAAAGCTAAGGTGTGAGTGTGGCCAGCAGGGGGCGGTCACCCTGTTGTCTGTGTGGGTGTCCCAGTATTTTGATGTGGACACTATGGTATAGAAGGCATCATCCTTCAGATAAGACATAAAACTGAGGTCTTGACTTTCTGTGGTCACTAAAAATTCCAGTATGTTTCTTGAAAAGAGTAGGGGTCCTATCCTGGCCAAATTACCCGGTGGCCGTTACCAATCATGACTTCTTAATAATCCCCATTATGAATTGGCTTCATCCCTCTGTTCTCCTCCCCACTGATAACTGATGTGCCCCACTGACGTGTGGTGAGTGTACTGGTGCACTATGGCTGCTGTCACATCATCCAGGTGGTGCTATACATTGGTGGTGGAGGGGAGTCCCCATTACCTGTAAAGTGCTTTGAGTGTAGTATCCAGAAAAGAGGTACAGTATACAATATATGGGTAAGGAATTATTATACATATTTTCATAAAGTGCAACCCCTCTACAGCTGCTGGAGGTGAGATTTAGTACGTTTCCTATTAAACGTAGTTCTGTGTTTTTTCAGCAATCAAAGATGACCGATATGGAAAGTCCAATGTTAAAGAAATTGTACGGTATTTTACAAATTGTCAGTGTCCCTTTCTGAGTGGTCGCCTGGGACCCAGTACCTGGCAGAGGTCAGGCTCTGCCAGTCCACAACAAAAGCATTGAAAAAGATGATTATTTATTTACAACATAACCAATAGGAACTATAAACAGCAAAAAAATTTTTTTCACAAACCACAGTTCCTCCCTCTTTCAAGTCTTGATAGAGAACTACTCTCCAGGAGAGCTCAATGTCTGCATTTTATTTGTGAAGCTCCAGACAATTTACCTTCCCCACACATCTGCTCCTTTGACATACAGTACAGTTGTCACGATTATAGTCCCCCCTCCTAAAGGGTGCTCCAGCCCTTTCACTCAAGACTTTATTCTCTGCACCTGTTCCCTATTCCCAGCCCACCTTAAAAGCCAGGCGCTGACGCTCATCCGGGCTCTGCAGCTGATTTCCATATCGTGCGAGTCCGGGACCTGGAAGCGCCTGGTCCCGTTAAGGTTTTAACCTCTGTTCCCGTTCCTGTTCCCCGTCCGCCGGTTCCGACCCGGCCTTCGTGGTTTTTAATTCCTTCCTCTGATGGATCTCCTGGTTTTGGACTTACCTTCATGTTTTGGATACTCTATGGATTACTCTTTGGGATTGTTCGCCTCGGCCACGCCACGCCTTCCCCGTGCACCAGCGCACCTTGGACACGCCCCCCTGTCTTCAGCCCCGTATTCCTGCATGACGTTTCCCTAGTGTTCCCCCCACTCCGTCGGACTGTGTCGTCCGCATAGGGTCCGGAAAGAACTGTTCGTTACACAGTATGTACATACTGCATATCCAGATAATAATTTCACTACACAAGAACAACCATTGTTTCTACACAATGCCCATACAGATTTGTTTTTGTTTCTTAAGAACATTTTCTGCAAACATTGTGATTAAAATGGTTAAGCACAGGGCCAGTGCAGTGGTTGTCATTGCTGCCTCACAGTTCAGTTCCAGTACTGGGTGCTATCATCTTGCCTGGATGTATGTTCTCCCCTTGTTTACTTGGGTTTCCTCCAGGTGCTCTGATTACTCCCACAGTCAAAAGACATGCTTGTCACGATCGCTAACCCCTCCTCTTAAGGGCGCTCCAGCCCTTCCTTGTTCCCTCCCATTGTCTGCACCTGTTCCCTATTCCCGCTCCCCCTTAAAAGCCAGACGCAGACCTCACTCCTGGTTCCTCATTGATTTCCGCATCATGAGAGCCCGGGGTCCTGCTGTGTCTAGCTCCGTTATGATTTTAACCTTCTGTTCCTGATTCCCTGCCCAGCCGGTCCCGACCCAGCTCATGCTTTTAACCCTTGGATGGATCTTCTGGCCTTGGACTTTACTCTTCCGTTTGGATTTCCCGTTTGGACTTTGGCTTTGTTTGTTCGCCCGGACTCACTTCCCCAGGACACCTGCTCACCTCGGACATGCCCCCCTGTATCCAGACCCTTTCCTGCATGACTTTCTCCCTAGTGTATCTTCACAATTCCAGATCGCGTCGTCTGCATAGGGCCCGGAAAGAATTGCTTCGTGACACATGCTAGTACTGTAGGTTCATTGGTTTCTGGGAAAACTGGCCCTGGTATGAGTGTTCATGTGTGTGTCTGTGTGTGCCCTGTGATCGAGTGGCATTCTGTCGAGGGTGTATCTTTCCTTGCGCCTCCTTCTTGCCAGGTTAGGTTCTGGCCTCCCTACATCCCCTGTATCCCCTAAACAGTCAGAAATTGGATGAATGGATGCATGGATGCATGGATGGATGGTTAAGTCCAGGTATCTTTAAATGGCTTTAAAGACCAGTTCCCCTCAAATTCACTAGAGGACACCATGGAAGCAGGATGGGGGCCATCCAATTACTGTTTCCCAGGCTGTTTCTTTGTCCCTGTGGTTTGACCTCGGAATGCAGAGGGTGTTTCATGAAGCGGGTTAAACAATTCAGGATTTTCTCAAGTTATCCACATAGACTTAACTCAATAAGTGAGTTCAGGTTAACTGTGTTTTATAAACTCACTTTTAAGTTATCCTAGTACAGCAACTTAAGTTTAAACCATTTAACTAACTGCGCATTCACACCACACTTCAATAGACAAGAAAGGTCAAGCATCAAATCTTTCATCCGTGCCAGCAAAACCACAGCAATAAAACACGCATTTCATTGATTGACAATGAATTACAGCTCTTTATGGAAAACCATGAGACTATAACCTGGTGTAAAATGAGGAGCTGTACTGTAGCCAAAACAAGAGAAGATGCTTGACAAAGAATCACGAGATAAATCTAATGTGGAAGTTAATTCTGAAATCAGATGAAATATCTCACACAATCAAAATTGTGAGATCATGCAAGTGTTTTATTTACTGCAAGTGTTTAATTACTAATTTATATTTTTATTACATTGAAGTGGAGCTCCTCCTCAAGCCAATGCGCAATCCTCTAAATAAAAATATTCCCTAATTTTAGTAAAAAAGAGGAAGCATGAGCAGAGTAAGACAGGAGGAGGTGGTATTATCAACACAATAAAGAATTATTACTTTATTGGGATATTATCTTTTTCCTAACATTTCATGGTGTAAATCAAGTTATATAGATGACCCATCCTACAAGTAGCAGACAGTTTTAAGCCAGGTAAAAATGTCTATATTTTTTAGGCTAGAATTTTATTTTTTAGCTGTACATTACTGCTGTGAATTGATATTCTCTTAAAAAAGTCATCCTCATTTGGCATTAATGAGGACGTCTGTGCAGTCTGAGAACCGATTATATTAGGAAATGCTGCAAGAAATGTTTAGAACAGGGTTAATAGCTAAAGGGAACAGAACCTCCTTTTACAGTGGACAGAATTATATATGAGATTACCAGTTACTGTATATCATGAAACCCCTATTTGATACCCCTTACCCTATTTGATGGTATTCAGTAATGTATGGCCAGGAAACATAATGAATGCATGCAAAAATTGTTTTCGTGCAAACATCACTTTCCTTAATGCATGACATATTGTTGCTTTATTGAGGAGCTCTGAGTTGCCAACACAATAAAAACAGCACCAACCACAAGGAATCCCAGCCCTATAACCAGTGTTTTAGTTTCTTTTAGCACTTAACTCTAACAAGTAGCATTTATAATGTATGGTCTTAAGATATTGTGAATGTAAAGTATACTTTGCTGGCTGAAATGGTATCTTTTAAAAAAAATTATCAGCAAACCGTAAAAGGCGATCTCTAAAATTTCATTTTCTCCACAAAGCTCAAAGGTCAACTGGATCCCTGAAGAAAACTGACATTGTTTTTTTTTTTGCAGGAGACTGACTGCTCTGTGAATTCAACTCTCATCCTCAAATTCAGGTTAAGTTTTATTTAATCTGCCCCATTAAAGGTTAATAGTAGAGGATATGTTGTTATAGTTAATTAACTGGATACAATTCAATCCTGCCTTGTGAAATTGAAAATCCTGACTTTTCTCAACATATTTACACATTTTTTCCAGTTGACTAACAGCTTACAAACACAACAAAATTTCTAGTGTTTTAAAAGTCCCTTTCTTCTGTTTTCTTTACCTGGCCTTCAACTGCCACAGACAAGGGAAATCTGCTGACAGGTAAGTGTACAGTTTCTCCCTAGCAAGCACTGTAGGTACAGCTGTGAAACGTGGTGTCCTCTCATGTTCACACTTGATTCTAGTTGAAGAAACATACACTGTAGGTCTGTCATATGATGTGGTGAACATTGGATTGTTTGTAAAATATTCTGGGATCATTCACTTATGGATGAATCAAGGTCTACATTAACTCTACGTTATTTTAGCAAAAGTTGCCTTTGAAAACTTTTGACTATCATAAACCATCAAATTTCAGCTTTTCAACATCTGCATATACTGTGTTAGCCTTTTGTGCATTATTTATCTATGGTAGAATATTCTATCTTTATACATAGGGTTCTAGAGGATTTAGAATGGTCTGTACAGGAAGTAAAAGTGATTTGTCACATTATTCAGCAATCTGCGCACGTTTTTTCAAAAATATGCCTGGATCTCATTTGATATTTCCCTGATTTTACTTTGCAAAATATACAGTGTCTATTGTTACGATGTATAGGACACCATCTGTTTATAAAATACAAAACATAATTATAAAACTACATACTCTAAATCAAGGTCTTCAGATTAAATGAATGTTCATATGATTTTCAAGAGCCTGAAACCAGCCTTGTCATAATATCAATAGCATTGATAATGGCGATGATATACTGTATTCCTTTAAATCATTCATCCATTAGCTAACCTCTTCAGGGTCTCAGGGGAGCCAGAACCTATCCTGGCAGGCAATGGGCACAGGGCTTAATACACCCCGATGGGATGCCAGTGCATCACAAGACATACACACATACTGTAGACTCACACTAGGGACAGTTTTCCTAGATGCCAAATATGTCTTTAGACTGTGGGGAGGAAATTGGAGCACCTGAAGGAAACCCATGCAAACAATGGAAGAACATACAAACCCTACACAGATACGGCAGCAACCCAGGTCAAGAATTGAGCCCAGGGTCCCAGTGTTGTGAGACAGTAATACTAACTGCCACGCTCTGTGCAAATCCCTTTGTTACAGACCTTCACAGACCATTGTATAGGCAGAGCAAGGTGAGGAAGGTACTGGCTGTGAGAAGTGCTAAGGTGTTAGCAGTGAGATCCTGTTAAGAAGCCCTAATGACTCAGAAAATAATGTATGCCAGATCCCAGGTGTGAAAACTCCATGGCAGCTTATTTTATTGTTTTTTTCAAAGGCAGCCTAATTACAGTGGGAGCTAATTAGTTGCTCTAATGGCATCAAATTAAAGAGCCCGTTGGATTCGACATCAGGACATAAAAGAGGGCAGTGATGGCATTTCGACAGTACTGGCATTGTGTATGCTGTTGAAGGCCCAGGATAACTGAAGGAAGCTTGCATAACCAGGCGGTTTGTTTCTGCCTGTTTTGCCCACAGTGTGGAATGATAGACTTTTTACTTTTACACAATACAATGCATATTTACAGAAGATCAGATCACAAGCACTCATTGTAGAGCTGTCTTATGCAGTAGAACTTTGTCTACTTGCCCTGCATCTCTGCTGCACCCTACTTAAATCACACATGGAGTTTTAGTATTGTGTTGTGATCTGGAGTGCATAGATCACTCAGTTTATCATATGCGTTTATACATAATACAATTGTGTAACATGTAGTTGTTTCCTATTACTACTACAACTGTTACTATTAATAGTACTAATAGTAGTACTATTGTTATTAATAATGCAGAAGCATCATATATAGGAGGGGACCCTCTACATCCACCATTGAAGCACAGCACCTACTGTACCTGGATGATGCACAGCAGCCATTTGGCACCAGTAGCCCCACTGCTCAGCAAACCAGGGGTTGAAGGGAGAATTTGCTTCACCAGTTGAATTGAAGGGGGACTTTAAGGAAGGTCAGACGATGCAAGTCCTGAGTGGACTTTAGCCAGGACACTGGGTTTAATACCCCTGCTGTTTCAAACAGTTCCAACAGGACGTTTTATGTCCTATAGCAATGACCCCTATTCCACACTTGGGCATTGTGTGCCACCTTCTGGTTCAATAACACCACTTACTGTACAACAGCAAACTTAATTTCCTATGAAGTTTCCCATCCCATTACCAGCCTGGTAGAACTGAATAATGTTCTGTAATCACTGCTATACTGTATGTGTTATTGTACACAATATTTTTCTCTGCAGTGTACTGCCTAATATTAATTCCAAATTGTCTATTGCAAGTTCTGGTTTCTTGCTGTAGTCCAAAGACATGCTGGTAGGTTACTTGGCTTCTGAGAAAATTGTCCCTGGTGTGAAAGTGGGCATGTCTGTATCAGCGTGTAATGGACTGGCATCTCATCCTGGGTGTATCCTGCCTTGCGCTTGTGACTTGGCTCAAGACACAGTTCCCCCTTGACACCATATTGAATCGATTGTTTTGCTGTCTAGTGCTAATTATGTGTTTTTTCCTTTTGATTTTCTATCCTTATATATCTACACTTGTGGGATATAACAAGCATTTGTTCTAATGTTTTTTAAAAAAGCCAAAACCAAATTAATAAACCATTCACAGCAGGAAGTTATGATCAATAGGGTAATATAATTAACTTATGAATGTACTGAACTGTTCTACACTGCTGTCTTCAGAGCTGAAATAAAAACAGGCTCTAAAGCTATGAATAGAAACTGTTGAATTCCGTTTCTAACATCAGGCATCAGGTGTTTGTTTACCTCCCACCTGTGACAGCTTTTTTAACACCATCTGCAGGACACAATTGTGTAAAGAAGACATCCCCTAGGAACGGAAATAGAACATTCAGTGCAAACAGCACCTGAGACTTCATAAAGAATCAGTAAAACTGGTGAGGCCCATGCTCTCTGTCACACAGCAGCTCATTTACATTATGGAAGTTCTTACCTAAATAACTACAAACAAATCAGTTTCATCCAGCTGTTCTAAATCATAATAATTCCTGATGTTTGCTATATTTACATCCATTTTTTGCCACTTCTTCCAATTCAGAGTCATGGGGGAGCCAGAGCCTATCCCGCCAAGCAAGGGTACAAGATGGTATATATCAGGGATGAGATGCCAGTCCATCGCAGGGCACACACAGACACACATTCAAAAACAATGACACTAAAGTCAGTTATCCCAGAACCCACTTAATAGTATTGAAACCAATTATATTAAAACTTAATGGTAATCCAAAGAGTGACAAAACTGTTTTTTATTCTTATTGAGTGTTCTGTTTTATGGTTACCATTTCTTTTCACTTACATTCCTTTTTCTGTTGTAACACAGCCCAAAGTTTCAGGTTCGATTCCTTAAATAAATAGAACAATTTAGTAATATTCACTAAACTATCTCAGCAGACAGGCTATACAGGATATCCAGGGAAGAGTTCCGTATATCCAATTTCTTCTTCCAATTCATGGACGCATTAGAGAGCCAGAGCCTAACAACAATAATCAAGCACAAGGCAGGGGACAACCTGGATGGGATACCAGTCCATCACAGGCACATGCAGACACAAGCATAAGCATGCACACACTCACATCAGGGTCAATTTTTCCAGAACCCAACCAGTACCTACTAGTGTGTCTTTGGACTGTGGGAGGAAACACTAGCACCCAAAAGCAAGCCAAAGTTAGCACAGGGAGAATTTACAAACAAATGCACCCCAGGTCAAGAATTGAACCAAGGACCCCAGTGTTTACCATGGATGCCACCCTGCTATACAATATATGGCTGCAGCACTATATATACTGATGGAAAAAAGAAATGCAACATTTTCTGGAATGAGAATACTATAGTTATAGCATATGTACTTTCACAAAAAGTTGTCAGTTTCTTTTAAGCCCTCTGACCAGCAATACAACTTGTGCAGTGAGGCATCGCAACTTGCCAATCACACGAAAGCTTGTTATGTGCACTTTTACCTGATAAGGTCTAGGTGGAACAATGCCTGATCAGGTCACCTTTAAAAACGTCTTATTTCAAAGCTTAGGTCACTGCAAGCAAAAGGCCACGCTTCAGTCAGGGAGAGAGCCATTGGCATGCTGCATGCAGGCATGTCATGTGCCAGCGTTGCCAGACATATGGAGTAAGCCGCTCCGCTGTGTCCCGACTGCACAGAAGGTTTCAGCAGACCAGCAGGACAGATGACTGTCCAAGATCTGGTCGGCCTCGAGTGACCACACCAGAGCAGGACCGACACATCAGACTGGTCCATCTGAGAGATCGTTTCAGATCTGCCACCCGTACTGCTGCTGAAACTGCCAGCAGACAGTGACAGGACAGTCAGAGGCTCTCTGCTCACACCTCCTAGACGTCACACTCAACTAGCTTGGGCCACGCAGAGGTTGCGATGGACTCGTCAGCAGTGCCATCAGGTCCACTTCACAGATGAGTCACTCTTCAGCCTGTTCCATGCAGAAGGGAGGGCCAGAGTGTGGAGGAGAAGGTGTTGCATTTCATTTTTCCATCACTATATAGAGTACAGTATATCATGCAAACACCCAATCTCCAACTTTGCAGTCCCACTTGATTAACTCCTCTCTTATATCTAGTCAGTGGTATGTACTGTAGGCACAACACAGCATATTTTAAAACATTTAACAGAGGAGGGACCACAGTTACTATATCATTAGCAAGAGCTGTAAACGTGCAAGTTAAAGATAGGCTTATACTATATAGTCAGTCAGTTTGGAAATGGCAATGGTAAATAAGATGAAGCAAAACTTTTCTGGGTTCAGCAAAAATGAATTCCTTACGAGGAGATTTTTTTATGAAGACTAGTGTTTTACCATCTCTTTACAAGTAAAGAAGCATCCATGAAAGCCATGCATACATTACACTGGAAGAACAGACAAACCCCACGCAGATAGCACCCAAATTCCAGAATTGAACCCCACTTTCTAGTTCATTTCAATTCCTTTTTGCTTTTGACTATTGGGACCTGGGGCAGTCTCATTAGTAAAGCTTTTGCATTCTTACAATGATGCACTGCCTTGCCTCTGTTGTTTATAGGTTGTGCACAGGGAAATAAGTTTGCTTTTATTTCAGCAGCATATACAAGGTAGGCATGGCATTTTCCATGCAAGGATGAGCTATTAAATAAACAGAATCTGACTGTGTAAATACAGATGCATTACAGATGTGCAGTATGTGTTGCTTCCAGCGGTGGTCACACACTACTAGCCTGTGATGGTGTTGATGCCAAATGTTAATGAGCAGAACAAATTTGTCTGTGTCATGTCTGCTCAGTAAACTTCCTGCACCTGCTACAAACAAGAATTCCTCATAATAACTGTGAATCTGTTGCAGTTCTTAACCATGTGCCTTTTGAGTGTATACTAGGTTAAACCTTTGCACGTAGATCTAGAAACTATTAGAAGACAATGTTTTTATGGGGCTTTATGTGGTCTGAGAGGCAAACATCAAAAAGAGGGTTTCTAAGGAGTTATGGTAGTAAATAATTAAGAGTCACCAACATTCTAGAAGCACAATACAGTATAATAACACAGACAGAAGCAGAAAAGGGAAGGAAGAGGAAACAGACAACAGAATGAAAAGGAGGAAGAAGAAACATGTTAGATGAGAAGACCTGGTTCTAATTAACCTTAATGATCAGATTCTAGCTAAGCATTTGAGCCATGTTAAACCATGCTTTGCTGTTCTGGTATTTTATGAAACTGATTTCCTTTCTAACGAATGCCCAGTCTAAAGACAGTATCTACAGGTTAGTAATTAATTTTTGAATAGATTGCCACTTTGAAACTTTCTACAAATGATGATTTAGATCCTGGACATATTCTGTTTTATTTAGGATGGTGGTCTGGTTATTTAGGAATTATCCTGTGAACCTTCTTTAGCATTATATAGGATTTTGGAGTGCTGGGCTAGCAATCTGGGGTTTTCTGTTTGGTCAGGATGTAGGCCTCTGAAACGCCTTGTTTGTAAATAGGCTAACTTGTATGATGTGTATCGTCTTTTATACTGTTTAGTTTGTGTTATCAGTATTAATAAATATTCCAGTGACACAGAAAAAAAAAGAACATAAATGTCAAAAACTATACCAGTTTCAGGTATATTCTTGGCATACCTTTGACAATTAAGAGTTAAAATGATTTATTTTAATTATTAACTATCCTGCTGGGATTTGTATTTCCTTATCTGCTTAATTTGTAATAATATATATGCATGGACTTTCGTTTTCTGTCATGCATGGTCTACTGAAAAGACACCATCGGCTAGAGGTTTTTTTTTCTCTTTCAGTATAAAATTAAATGGATGCATATTAATATAATCTATAATTACATCACCAATGTTTTCCTTAGTATGACAGTTACAATGGCTTTGTCCTAACGTAACTTCTGTAGATTTGCACACAACTTAGAGACACTATGAGCCAGCATGTCTCTGGGGGCAGGAGAAAACCTAAAGAAAAGCTCACAAAGACCTGGGTAGAACATGCAAAATTCCAATTGAGCTGCAAGAGCTGTGAGACAACACTACTCAACTGTCAGAGATCTACTGAGAGGCATTGAAACTGCAATGAAAAAATTAAATATCGATAGCTTTAGTCCAGTTGATACACATTGGGATTTACAGTCTTAAACTACATAAAGACTTACTGCATTCTACAGTGATGTTTTTCAAAGCTGCAATTTTTGTATAGTAGGCTATTTCTGGCATTGAATTTTTACATGGTGATTTCATATTAAAATGTTTAATATAATTACTCCTCAGCAACTTTGAAAACAAGAGATGTTGAAAAGGACAGCCATATTGAGTGTGTGCAGTTAGGTCTGTACTACACCTTGAACAATCAAGCCTTGTTAGTGGGAAAAATGTTTGCCTTAGTGTTGCTGTGAGTGTGGTGTCAATGATCCTTTCCAGGCAGACGACAGAATGTAGGAGTAGCGCAACTACATACTCCTGCACATACTGTAACCCACCTCTCAGAATTATAACCAACCCAGCTTCTCCATGAGATGGAAAAGGAATGGAAGTTCCAGAGACTCCCATAGGAGGTGCTGGTGAATTAAGGAATGTGACAGCAAAGCAGGACAGAGTCAGAGGGAGGGGGGGAAGGAGGCAGGGAGGTATTGTTGCAGTTGTATTTGTAGGGATTGATGTCAACAGAGATGGAAGAATCAGAGCAAATTGTAGAAGGTCCTACTGTATCTAGTAAGAGCCACATCGCAGTATGTTGGTCTTTTGCACGTCTCTCACATCACATCCAATTCATTGTCTGTCCCGTTTTTGACCCACAATCCTCTGTACCCTCTGATTGTGCTTTACTTAGCTATCTTACAGGTACAAAATGCCTACTCTCCATTTTCTGCCAGTGTTACCAGTCCATGTCCCTCATAGCCTCTATCACTCATGCATTCACCATCTCTTTTTCCTGGTTCACAAAATAAATGCTCCACACTTGCACATACTGTATTTGATCCCCCTTTGACATCTTCAGTACTACAAACATCCTCGTTTTAATGTCTGTATGCTGGTAATCCTGAGTAAATTAGATAGGAGTGCAAATTGTTAAACCTTTGTTTGGCAAACTGTCATGAGATCAAAGGAACACAAGCATAAGCAGACACCTGCATGTATGACATGAAATAGTAAGGGACTGCAAAAGGCCTATGTTAAAAATTGACTAATAACGCATTCATCCAAAGCCTTCCTTGGATGATAAGCATTAGATTTCCAATGCCTGGAACTATTTTTTTTCTTTGTATTTACATAATACATAAAACTTACATTACAACTCCCCAAAGGCCATTGAGTCGACAATAAAAACATACTGTGCAAATCACACAATAAAAACAGAATAAGCAAGAATAGATACTTCAGCAATAAGTAAAGGCAAAAATAGCAAATGAAGCAAAATAGAATAAAGATGAAGAGGGGAGCCAATCTATTCAGGATCAGAGACTAAATACAAAATCTAATACTATTAGTAATAAATGGTTAGGCATTCATCCCATCCAAATTAAAATAATTAATGAATGGCAACCAAGTATAGCATTTGATTACAGACATAAAAGGTTTCTCAAGCAAAAGATTTTCAAACAGTCTTAATGTCCATTATGAAAGAGAAATCATTTTTATTTATCCTGCAGTTAAATAATATAAACGTTTTAGCTACAGTACATGACAGGAGTAAGACATTGGAAGAGTATTTCGAGACTTTGAGCTTATTGGGATGCCCAATAAAACCTAACACAGCGTCAAGAGGAATACGCAGGGATGTCAGACAGGGTTAATGTAAAGTGAGACCAGAACTGAAAAGCAAGGTAGCATTTCCTGAAAGTATGTAGGTGTGTTGACATATTTTAGTATTTCAGGTGGGTAGCTGCGTCAGCATGCGTAGGCTGCAAAGGAACAAGTAATAAGTTTATTCCATGCTGAAAAAAAGAAGAAAGAGATTACAACGTTTCGGCCGTGGAGCCTTCTTCGGGTGTGAGAGAGTCAAGGCAGTAGGCAAAGGTAATATAGTAGGAGAACAAAGGCTGGGAGGGAGGAGGAGTGAGAGGCGGGAGCAGGGGACAGAAAGAGAGGCCAATCAAGAGGTGTGAAGTCAGAATGGGTGTAGAGAGGTGTGAAATGAAACTTCCAATGAATGGAGAAAATTTAAAAGAACAGTAGTCTGTCATTAAGAGAAGGGAGCAGGTGTGATCCTAACTGCAGAATAATTTTGTTTTCTGTAGTCTTTCAGATGTATGAGTTTGGAAAACTGTCTATTTGTTGTTAATGACATCAATAACCGGGTTGTTATCAGCTGCCTGTGAAGAGGAATCGTCAGCAAAATGTGCTCTGAGACGGATCCTGCGGTAAAAGCGGTTAAGGTCGACATTGGTCTGGGGGATGTCCAGCTTCCTGGGAACTGGTACAAAACTGAGGCCTTTGCTGAGGAGGGATCGCTCATCCTGTGAAAGGGAAAGGTCAGAAGGTATGGTGACAACAAGGTTAGGATTGGTGAAGGTGTTTGGGGTGTTGATGGTTTGCTTCTGTAGAAGGTGACTGAGTTTTTTGTCCTTCTCTGTAGTGAAAAACTGGTAGAGTTTAGAGTTGAGAGATCTAATGAGGTTAGTTATGAAGGGAAGATGATGTGGAGCTGTCAGCCGTAGAAATTCCTTAGCCTCTTTGATGTTGTTGTCGGAAAGGATAATCTGTTTTTTGAGGGAGAAAATGATAGAGACAGGGCCCTTGCCCGAGCCAAAAACACCCCTCGGACCATCAACCCGATCAGGAACTCCCACCGTAACAACCGCATTCCTTTGGTGCTTCCCTACCACCCTAACACACTTCCTATCCCCAGGACTATTAACGACAACTTTTCCATCCTACAGGATGATCCCTCCATTGGGGCCCTCTTTTCTGATTGCCCCATCATCTCATATTGCTGACTTCCTAATCTGCGTAACCTCCTTGTTCACAGCTCCCTTGACTGCCCTCAACAACCATCCACACCAGACACTTTCCCTTGCAACAGAGCTCTCTGTATCACCTGCAAGTACACATCCGCCACCACACTCATTCAAGCCCCCTCAGGACAATTCCGGATCACCCAGACAGCATCTTGTACCTCCAGCAACCTTATTTACTGTATCTCTTGCAGTAAATGCCCAGCCATCTTCATTGGAGAAACAGGAAGGAGACTCGGAGACCGCTTCAGAGAACACGTCAGGGCTGTGAAGATTAAAGATCTCTCCAAGCCCATTGTTTCTCATTTCATCTCTGACGGCCACGACCACTCTAATCTCTCCGTCTGTGTTCTCAAAGACAGTTTTCCGAACTCATACATCTGAAAGACTACAGAAACTAAAATTATTCTGCAGCTAGAATCACACCTTCTCCCTTCTCTTAACAACAGACTACTGTTCTTTTAAATTTTCTCCATTCATTGGAAGTTTCATTTCACACCTCTCTACACATATTCTGACTTCACACCTCTTGATTGGCCTCTCTTTCTGTCCCCTGCTCCCGCCTCTCACTCCTCCTCCCTCCCAGCCTTTGTTCTCCTGCTACATTACCTTTGCCTACTGCCTTGTCTCTCTCACACGTGAAGAAGGCTCCATGGCCGAAACGTTGTGTTCTCTTTCTTCTTTTTTTCAGCATGGAATAAACCTATTACTTGTTCATATTTTAGTATTGCCAAGTCCCATAAGAGAAAGCGTCCTTTGAGTGAAATGTACAGTATGTGGTGAAAAACTTTGTACTGAATAAACTGGATTTTTTAATTATTTCAACATTTAAATGTTTTAAAACATGCAGAAGTCCAGAATTGTAAGGAGTTGTCTAAAGAAAAATCAGAAGCTCACTTCCCACAAAATAGCTACATTACAATGTCTAATGCAGCATCGATTCTGTATATTTTGGACAACGTGCCCATTTCCTGACTGATTAAGAAATACAGTGTAAACTTTGAACAATGAGGTAATACTGAAATAAAAGTAATTTTTGCTTTACTTACAGTACCTGACATAACTGCATGTACATAACTGGTTTGGGGAAAGGGAATACAATTGTGCTAATTTTGCAAGCAAGAAGCAAGCAAAGAGAATGAAACTTTTTTTTAAAGAATTTGGTGGATCTTAAGCCATGCTTCTATTGTGGATGAGATACATGGAGTTTTTTAAACAACCTAATTTCTTAGCAGAATAACCAAGAAGAGGAAGATGCTGTAGGTAAACTGGGCTACTAAATTGGTCTTATTCCATCCAAGAGGTTATATCCAACTGATTCTGATTAAAGCTTTTGACTAAAATCTGTAGTTCAAGGGAAATCATATAAAGGACAAAGCTGAATGCTAATAGGCCACTTTGCTTTTTATTCTTTTGTATAGTATAGTTGAAAGCTTAATTTGGGAAGTTTTGCTTTTCCAGTAAAATCTATTCAGTCACTGTTCAGTTTGGAAAACCATTTTGGGCTTAGAAAGATGGGAAACATAGAAAGTGTATAATTAATTTGAGGATGTATGTTTATTTTCACTGCAGTAATACAAGCTTGATGTACAGTAGCTTCCTGGCTTCAGTATGTTAGTAACCCTGTTCATTGTGACTTTTCAGGCTGTGGTCCTGGCGGCAGGGTCAAAGGTTAAGTAACCATGCACTGCAATGCTAATAATAATCTCACACCATAGGGCACAGCTCTGTGCCTGGGTAGCTCTGCCTCTGTCAGTCATGTGGTTAAGTTAAAGGGGGAAGGGTGCCTGACAATGGAATACTTTTATTGTTCAATAAGCACGACAGCTGCCTCTCCCCCCTAATTTTCAAATACTCTCAGATCTAAAATAGGCACGCAAACAATGGGGGATATTTTAGATGAGGGGTGTCACAGGATGAGCACATTGAGTTTACGGGACAAGGATCCCTAGTACCAGTCAGCTGTGCAGCTGGATGAAGATGAGAAGATTTTACACTCAGTCTGTAGTTATTAGTTAATCTATCCTTACCCTTGTCTTTCTGTGCTGGGGTTCTATTTGGGTTACATAACATCGTGCTTCATTTTTTCTGTGTTTTATACGGTAAGTCTGCTACCTAATCTGTCCGGCAGTGTGACCTTTATTTCCGCCTGCATGTAGTTTAAGAATGAAGGGTTTTGTCTCGATCAGTTAAACTTATCATATTAACCTTAAAATGATGTGATCTATGTAGAGAGTGAAGCTAATCTGTTGAATATGTCTAGACTTTTATCGTTCCTCAGATCTAAAGACTAGCATGTTAAAAGACATTGGATGTATTTATATTAATTGGAATGGTAATTTATATCATATCTGCCCCATACCTAGACACCAATAAAAACACTTAATTTCACTTGCATAACCAATCAGTATACATTGAAGGTTTTAGAAAAATCAGAATGATGGCAGGATAGTCTATCATTGGCATATGTAAGTGTCTGTGTGAATGTAAATGGAAGTTTCAATGACAGTTTGCACTTGAACCTGAGAGACACTGAGGTATGGAGGAGTACAGTATTTAAACTTGGTAGGGCAGGGAACTCAAAAGTCATTTCTTATACCTTAGTGCTAGAAGAATAAGGAACAAGCTGCATTATCTCAAGGCTATAGCATTAACAGCTCATGATGTTATAGGAATAAAGGCTAAGGGTGGTGAGAGGGATTGAATGTAAAATTAAGAAATGTACATGTTTTTTTGGAAAGGCTCTCTACATAGGAAAGGTAGCAAACCGAAGCAAAAAACTGAAGTATGGATTAAACACTAGTTGTATGTATGTACACACATAGTCTACTGTATGATGAGGAAGAGAAAGTACTGTATGTAACACAGGAGGTGTTATATTATTGAGAGGTTACATTTCCCATGCATAAATTGGAATCTGTAGGGATGTAAGAGTGAGAAATACTGAAGAAGAAACTGATATGGTTGCAATGGTTAATGGTTGCTTAGTACTCCATTTTTGAAAAGGCACCTACTTGGAAATATGCTCTTATTAAACTAGACTTTTCCAACAACTGGGATATAATTAAGGGAACAGATGTCACAGAGCCTCCAGACAATTGTGTCATAATATAGTTACTTACGATGTATGCTTTAAATCTCTAAATCTTGAGTCTGCAGTCATAGTTTAGAATTTTTAAAAAGTAGACTATGAAAGAATTGTACAAGCTGTGAACTGTGTACAGTACACTACAAAAACAAAATGTTAAAGTTTAAAGGCTTAAAGCAAGTTCACTCCTAAAATAATGAGGTTACAATATAGGAAAATATGGTCTAAGTAGTTTTACAGAAACATAGAAAGTATACAGAGTGTCAGAATATATCAAGCTACAGTTACTGCTGAAAAAAGTGATTTGAATTACCAAAAGAGAGAAAATAAGATAGACACCTATGTATGTTAACTTTTTGTTTGAAGCACACGTCATGTATTTTTTTTAAGAAAGGTTGTTGCAGCAGCATTTGTCCTATGTTATTTTAAACCTAAATTACTTTTTGTTCTTGAGCTGGCGTGATTTATTGGAACTGTTTCTTGAAACGCCTCCTCTCCTTTTTCTCAATCTTCATTATATGAGAACTCCTCACACACACAAATCTAGTTTTTTTGTGGCCCCACTGCACTGAACCCAGGGGTTCCTCCATCCTGGTCCTGGAGGCCCACAGGCTGGGTTTTGTTCCAGCCAAGCTTTCAGTTTCGCAATGAAACCTATTTGATCTGATAATAGGTTTAATGTGAATTTTTTTTGACAGAGCTTCCAGCTCTTAGATGAACTGGAGGTCACCTGTTAACTATCAGATTACATCCATTCTTTTTCTTACCAGTTCTTCCAATTAAGGGTCAAGGGGGAGCTGAAGCCTATCTCAGGAACCAACAGGCACAAGAAAGGATATAGCCTGGATGGGATGCCAGTCTATCACAGGGCAGACACAGACACAAACATAGCCAAACTCACACCAGGGCCATTATTGTCAGAAGCCAATTAACATACCAGTATGGTAATACCATACAAACTCCACGCAGATAGCACCCCAGGTCCGCAATTGAACCTTAAAATGCTAATCACTGCACCACCATGGTGCCCAATTCTCAAATTTCATAAGTAAAATAAAATCCCAAAGTCAAAGTAGAAAGAAAGACTTACACATAGTCCAAACAAGCAACTTCTTAGTTAAACTAAGGCTTCAGTAAAGTAACTAAGATCAGATGGAATGAAAACCAGAGCAGTCTGGGCCTCCAGGACCAAGACTGGTAGCCTGTTATGTAACATGGTGTAGGCTGAAAAAGAAGTCGAAATGTATCTATTTGTGTTGGCTGAAGAGTGTGAGAGAAAACTAAGGAAGAATAAACCAATCGCACCTAGATAGGGGCTTCTACAGATTTAAGTGATACCCAGAAATACTGGAGCCTAATAAGACAACCCAAACTACATGTTATTCTTGAGCCTTCAAATGAACTGACATGGATACTTAAACCTGTCCATTCTGTATCTGCTATATCTGCTCATTATGTGCCTAGAATGTTTGTTTTTTTTTTCCCTTGAGACTGAGCAGAATATTATTACCCTTCTACTGGACATCTTGTACAAGTGACTCCTGAAAATCAAGTTTTAATAAATCAAGTTAAAACTAAGTTGCAGACAGTGTTATTGAGAGGGAAAAAAATGGTAGAGCCACAGACCCGCGATTTCTGACAGCAGAATGGAATTCTTGATGGAGCTGCCTTTTCTGAGGTCTTGTACTTTCTTAAATATTAATCCAAACTTGGTGCATTAGTCATGACCAGTGCCCCTTTCAGTGTTGTGTGATCCAGTGATCTCTTCCAAACACAGCTCAGGCTATCTGAAGCAAAGGTCAGACTGCTACAGAAGAGTGACATTTGACCAGGAAGTGAAGTCTTTTGGACGTCATTTAGAAGAAACTCGGGAGGAGATCAAATTCTAATCTCACATTTCCGTTCTCCTACATCTTTTTGACATCTTCTATTCTTTATATTCATCAGCTCATTTCTTTATAATTAGAATTTGCTGGAACTATCGAATACAGTATTAGAGTTGTAGCAATAAGATTTTTCTGGTACTGTTACCCATGATGTCTCACCTGATTCATTTAAACAAGGGAACCATGAACCTCTTCTTAACAGTGTGTTTAGTCGTTTAGTCGAGTCCGACTCTTCGTGACCTCACGGACTTTAGCATGCCAGACCTGTCTGTCAACAACTGCTTCTCTGAGCTCTTGAAAATTCATATTCATTACTTCAGTAATACTATCTATCCATCTTAACCTCTGCCGCCCCCTTCTTCTTTTCCCTTCAATGTTTCCCAACATCAGAGTCTTCTCCATTGAATCCTGTCTTTGCATTATATGGCCAAAGTATTTGAGATTTAGTTTTACTATCAATCCTTCCAATGAACAATCTTTGTTTATTTCCTTGAGTATTGACTGATTTGATCTTCATACAGTCCAAGGAACTCTCAACAATTTTCTCCAACACCACAGTTCAAAAGCATCGATTGTCTGATGCACAACCTTACTTATAGTCTAACTCTCATGTCCATATGTTACTACTGGGAAGACCATAGCTTTCACTATATGGATCTTGGTTGACAATGTAATATCTTTGCATTTTAATATCTTATTCAGATTTGCCATAGCTTTCCTCCCAAGAAGCAAGTGTCTTTAGATTTCATGGCTACAATTACCATCTGCTGAGATCCTTGAGCCCAAGAAAATAAAATCTGTCACTACCTCCACTTCTTCTCCATCTGTTTGCAAAGGATTAATATGAGCCGTTGACATAATCTTCATTTTTTTATGTTAAGCAGCAGGCCAGATTTTGCACTTTCTTCTTTTACCTTCATCAACAGACTCTCTAACTCCTCCTCACTTTCGGCCCTTCTTAACACTATTTCCAGCTAATAAGACTCCACAAGAGATGTCAGAATCCTCAGATTTAGCTTCTTGTCTTCAGAAACAGTGATGATGCTGTTGGTGAATGTGTCTCATGGAATTTCTGGAATTCCAGCTGTTTTTGTTCAGTGTCAAAAATGAACAGTTTCTGGTCAAGTAGTAATCATACATGTTGAAACTCTGTACATCACTCTACAGTAACACCTACCTGCTGAGTTGCTCTAGATGTTACTTGCTCAGCTGATGATACCCATTGTTATTCAAGATTTGCATCTGTGTGCACAAGCATCTATAACAGTTTATTCTAGGTCTTGCTAAAACTGATTTCATTGGTTCTTCTGAAGAAATTGTTTGGTAATTCAGATTAATGAGTTAGTGATAGGTCAATTGAATTACAGTTAGCTCTTTGTTTGTTATAAAAAATGTTAACTAGCTTGTGAATGCACTAGACACTAGAAACCTTCACATAATCACAAAATGTTCAGGGAAATTTCCTAACAGAGCATCGGACAGAAGATCCTGAAGTAATACAAATTTGAACACATGATTCAGTAGTTCAAATGGTCCATTTTAGACATTGACCCTGAGGTTGCTGTTCTGTAAATTTAATACTGTAATTATACTTCACATTAGGCAGGCATGGTATTCAATACATAATGTTTTGCACATTCCAAATATATGGATTTAAAGGCTTATCTCTGGTTATACCTCCTTCAGAAATCTCTCAACCTGATTAACTATTCAATTATGCTTATTTTAATTTGTTTAGATTTCCTTTGCAAGTAAAAACTGTGCACTTGGAGATGAAACGGTGATTGTACTTACTCTCCCCAGAGACACAGAAATTACTAATTTATGTTCAAAGACATGGGGGGGTATAAAGACGTCAATGTGAAGTTAACATAGCAAAAAAAAAAGACAAAAATCTCTGAGTGAGATTTTCCACGATTCATTTAGTCTTTCCTGAAGAAGTCCAGGGCACTGGCTTCAACAATGTTAATAGGTGATTTGTGTTAGATACCCACACCTCTTTGTCAAAAGGAGTGCCTCTTATTTCCATCCCAAAGTACACCTGTATCTTATTATAATAATTGCCCCTGATTTTACTGTGTTTTGTTGAAGCGTTGATAGAGCAATTTCCATACAGATTTCCAGGACCACAGCCTGCATTGGAGAAAGAAATTCTCTAGTAGCTGTGACTGTTCCATTAACACAAACTCCAAAGTGCCATCTGTGATAAAATGCTGTGTTGTGCTATGCTATCTTGTACTGTGCTGCACTGTGCTGTTCTGTGCTGTACTAAACTATGCAATGCAATGCTGTGCTTGGCTATATTAAGCTATGCTGTCCTGTGCTATGCCATGTTGTGTGGCGCTGCACTGTGCTGTGTTGTACTGTACTGTGTTGTACTGTGCTGCCCTGTGCTATGTTATGTTGTGTGTCACTGCACTGTGCTGCGTTGTACTGTGTTGTGTTGTGCTATGCTATGCTGTGATGTACTGCACTGCCCTGTGCTATGCTATGCGATGTTGTGCTGTATTGTGCTGGCCTGTGTGTTCTACATTCCGATGATTGAGTTTTTCTTTTTGCCTCAGGGGTTCACTCTCTTTCCATACAGGTCCAGTGTGTTGTCAGCAGTACTCAGACAGGTCAGGGGGGTGATGGGCGACTGGACTTTCCTGCTGAAAATCCTGGAACAGGTCCACGAACACTCCACCGTGGTGGGCAAGGTGTGGCTGACCGTCCTGTTCATCTTCCGCATGCTGGTGCTGGGCGCGGCCATAGAGAACGTGTGGGGTGACGAGCAGTCGGGCTTCACCTGCAACACGCAGCAGCCCGGCTGCCAGAACCTGTGCTACGACCACGCCTTCCCCATCTCGCACGTGCGCTACTGGGTCCTGCAGATCGTCTTTGTGTCCACGCCCTCGTTGGTCTACATGGGCCACGCGCTGCACCATGTGCGCATGGAGCAGAAGAGGCGGGAGGCAGAGCAGGAGAAGGGGGAGAGGGACCTGCTGATCGTCGTCAGGGATGGCAAACGTGTCCCTGGGGAGGAGCAGGCCTCTCGTTTCAGGCTACGTGGCTCCTTGCTCCACACCTACGTGTGCAGCATCCTGGTGCGGACGCTCTTTGAAGTGGGCTTCATCCTGGGCCAGTACTTCATCTACGGCGTCTTCCTCCAGGCCATGTACAAATGCAGCCGCTGGCCTTGCCCCAACGTCGTGGACTGCTTTGTCTCCCGGCCCACTGAGAAGAACGTCTTCATCATCTTCATGCTGACGGTGGCTTCCATCTCCTTGCTGCTCAACCTCATGGAGATGTACCACCTGGGCTGGAAGAAGATCAAGGAAGGCTTGGCCAGCACCTTCTACCACAGGTCCCAGGAGGCCAAAGCCGAAGAGAGGCCTAAGACGGGCTACATGTCCCTGACTGGCTGGAAACCCTCTGTGCCTACCAATTCTGCTTCTAGCTGCCAACACTCTCCCAAGCTTAAGACCTTCAGCAACAAGCTAGCCAACCAGCAGAACTGGGTCAATCTGGCCACAGAGCAGGGCAGGGTGGAGAGAGAAGCCCATGGTAGACTGCTGGTGGCCCCGATGCCCCTGAAGGAATATGACTCACCTCACCAGGGTAAAGGACACAACCTGAAATCCAACCGACCATCAAGCCATAATAAGGTCACTGTGTGAGTGGCAGATACTGTATGAGCAAACCTGGCTATGAGAGGCTAGCAGGTTGGTACAGGAGACCCTATAAATAAGATGGATGACACGTGATAAGCATGTCAGGGCATTCTGAGCTGCCAGCTCTTTCACAAGTATTATAAACAACAAGCACTGATGATGGAGCATTATGTAATTCTCACACCAGGTGCTGGATAGTCAATGCTTGTTACATCTTTTTGAGTACATTTAGTCTCGCTGACAAGGGGTTACAGTAACATGAAAGACGTGTTTAATGTTACACCTCTTCTTTAGTACAAGAGAATGTGGCCTATAAAACCTGAACCGAATCACTGCTCTGAAATGGGAGTCTTATTTTTGATTCAGATATTATGAGAGCCACCACATTTTCTTAATTGTAGTCAAATTAGATTTTTTTTATAAGTGAACGTGTTCTGTTCTAATAAAAAAAAAACTAATATTGCTGTGTGTGTAAAGTATATTGGATATACTGTCATGAGTAATACATTTTTGTATTCATCTTACCTAAAGACCTGCACCAGCTGCAGACTGTATAACCAAATCAGTTTGTTTGAAAAAGCTTACAAATACTGTATTCTACAGTTTTCAGGCAGATCAAGATTGTAAAAATCTTGTGATTGCTATTGCTTGGGGTTTACGTTATTGAGAAAATGTGACTCTTCTTTCTCTGCAAACATCTTACAGATGCAGCCATTCAAAGTGAGCGGAACAGACACGTACCGCAGGTAATTGGCTGCGGTGTCGCGTATCATGACGCAAGATGACGCAGGGTAACCCCGGTACGTGATTGGTTGACCGACAGGGGCACTCGTGGTCCATTGGTCTGTCGTAGAAAGACTTACAGTAAACGTCTTTACTGTGCCCGTTGTAGATATTGTATTTTACCACTGAAGGGAAATCTTAGTAGCTGAGCATAAAAAGAATAGGAGCATACTGTAACGCGTGTGAAGGCCATAAACGATATTAATTTTGGAACATAAACATACAGTATATAGCTGGTCTTGGTACTTTAAAGAAAAAAATACACACCAGTATTCCATTTCTCCCTAAACATTTTAAGCTTCAAAGTCTTTAACTAACGTGATACCGGAGTCAACAAGCATACTTTTAGAATTTGATTAATAGGGAATATAATATGGAATCGCGTATCTAAAGAATTTAATAACGATATGATTATATTCATGTACTGCGACAGGGCTGTGTAGGGCTGTTTCGCCTCCTTGTTCATGCAAGTTGTTTTGTAGCCTACTGGTCTACGTGCCTGACTAATAACTCGCAGGTTGTGTGTTCAAATCCAGCTGGTGCTGGACTTTTCTTTTAACAAACATTTCTTCGAAAAAATAGAATAGCGATATTATGGACAATCAATTGACTTTTATATTTCAAAATACCGCAACATGATCGATTCTAAGTCATTTTTGATAACAATGAATAGTCACCTTCTTCCCTTCTGACAACGGTCCCTGCTTCTGCTTCCTGCTTCTATTGTGTGTGTGTGTGCAACAGAGTAAATTTTTATAGAGAAATGGAGGCTGGACAGTATGCGTTACAATATAAACATTTATATTGATTTAAATCGTGTTCTGATTTAAATCGCAAACGCGTGTTTAATTATATGTGTTTTTTAATCATAATCAGGCTAATGCAACATAAATTGATACAGTATCTTTGTCTTCTAAGTATCTTAATAAACTTTCAGCATAGCTTTCTACCCGTTAAGATTTATATTTCTTGGGATTTTGGGATCACACGTGGAAGGATTAGATTGTAATCGTTTTTACTTGTCAAATACGTGATTGTATTTCTGAATGTTATGTGACACCTACAGTAGTTCACTGCTTTAAATACATCGAATTAAGAAAGTTAGGTGTAGCACTTTAGATCTTTTTTCTGAACCAGGGAAAATCTGATCATGTTTCTCTATAACAATAATAAAAAACTTTATTTTACATATCGCCTTTAAAAGTGGCATCTCAAAGCGATACAGTAGATCAAAAAACAGTTAAAAGGGACCAAAGTAAATACCAGACAATCGCAAATGCGTTTTCAATAAAATTCTTTTATTCATTCAGCAGAGAGTGAGAGGGACATCCAGCAGAGAGAGACACACACACCGGTTTTCATTGACAAAATTGTTTTTTTTCAATTCCTCTTGTCTAACAGGAATGTTTTGTTTGTGGTTAGACTAGAGGAAAAGAGCGCCTCCTTCTACGAAGCATTTCGTTGATCCGATCACGAATTCTTTTCCAGTCGCACGCAGCAAGGGTTGTAAAGCGCGAAGTAACGCGCTGATTCTTATGGAATGTGTTCCGCCGGGGATTCAAAAAAAATTATTTTTTTTAATCGCGTATCTAAGGAAAATTGCAGTATACCAATAACAAAAAAATACCATAACAAAAAAACTAATAATAATGTAACATGCCACTGTTTGTTCATGAACAAAGTTATACTGAGATTTCCTTAGATACGCGATTAAAAAATAAATAAATAAAAATTTGAATCCCCGGCGGAACACATTCCATAAGAATCAGCGCTTTTACAGTATATATCGCCTTTAAAGGTGGCTTCTCAAAACGCTTTACAGGATAAAGACAACAAGAACAGCAACAACAACAATATTGTATTTCATTGCACTTTGAAAACCAAGTAATAACTTAACTATACGTGCAAACGTTTCATATGTTGCTGTTGTGAATGCCTGTGGAGTGTATCTTATTTGCCTTGAGTCCTGGCTGTCTCTCTCCCCCTCCCCCCCTCTCTCCCTCAATTCAATTCAATTCAAGGTGTTTTATTTGCATGACAGATGGGTACAATTAGTGTTGGGAATGTATATTTTGATATTTACACCCGGCGCGGCACCGAGGGAGCGTCTGCATTTCTAACTTAGTTTTTAAAATTAGTCAAGCAATATGAAGCATCTCCTTTTACTTTTAAGTCGCTTAAATACATTGAGCACAGCTTTCTCACCACTTAAGATTGCTTTTTGATACCATCCTTACACAAAGCAGAAACTTTCCGATGACTCACAGTACAAGTGGAAAGATTACAGATTTTAATCGTCTTTAATTTTGTTACGTTATACGTTTTAGGAACGTTTAATCTAAACAAACACCACAAAACTATTCTCGATTGTATTTCTGAATGTCATGTTACACCTGCAGTAGTTCACTGTTTTAAATACATCGAATTAAGAAAGTTATGTGTAGCACTTTAGATCTTTTTTTCTGAACCAGGGAAAATCTGATCATGTTTCTCTATAACAATAATAAAAAACTTTATTTTACATATCACCTTTAAAAGTGGTAGTACCTTTTTTAGTACTATATTTTTGTATTATATTCCCTATTAATCAAACTCTAAGAGTATGTATCGGTTTGTCAGTCAGGTCTTTTTTCTCTATTTGAATTGTTGTTTACACCTCGCACGACTTTAAAAGCTAGCAAGACAGGTTTCGATTCACATTAGCTGGCGAGCCTTGTTAACAAAAAAACTAATAATAATGTAACATGCCACTGTTTGTTCATGAACAAAGTTATACTGAGATTTCCTTAGATAAGCGATTAAAAAATAAACGTTTCATATGTTGCTGTTGTGAATGCCTGTGGAGTGTATCTTATTAAGCTCTAAATTGCATTTTGAGCGCGGTTTTTGACTTTTTTTAAATTGCATTTTGGGCGCAGATAGCACATACAAGGGTTAATGAACTGCGCCAAGAAATTTAAAATAGTATTCTTTAGGTGTGAGGGTAGGAGTGGACCGCAGCAGGCATAATCAGCAAACCAGGAAAACAAAGAACAGGACAGGTGAGATGTGTATCCAGAAAGCGAGCGATCAGAAAAAGGAAATGGTGTTACGCCCAGGTTTTCGACCCAATTGTTTTAACTTGCTAATGCATCAGACACATTTCCTGGCGTATTGTGTTTTAAATAAAATAGGAGTGTCTTTCCCTGGCATTAGCTCATCGGTATGGTGTAAGTTTTATCTGTACCATACCATACAGTATATAGGTACAGAATTCAAGCTGCACCACTGTATCGCTTTGGTAAGGGGACGGACAATGACCAAAATCACGAAGACTCTCTCACACCAAATAATGAAGATGAAAAGAAACGGGAAGTCAACACGGGACATTGTACAGCAGTTGGCTTCGATGGACATCTTCGTTTCTGAAAGCACAGTGAGACGGCATTATAAAGGGGAGAGGAGGCTAAGAGAATCTAAACCGAGGATGATTCAAAGGTAAATAAATTTCTAAAAATACCTTTCTTGCATGTAAATACAACTACGCACATTATTTTTAAAACTAACTGCTGATCTCTTTTTTTTCAAGTCCTATTGTGCGAGCTATCGACAAACTGACTGATGAAAATGATGAGCTACCGGCGATGCAAGTCCAAAGATGGCTATGGGCTGACCTCGGTGCGAATATTAGCCCGACATCGATAAGAAGAGTACGCAGGAGGCTTGGATGGAGATACAGAAAAACCAACACATGCCCCATGATAAGGCTAAAAAACAAAGAGGAAAGACTCAAGCAAGCGCTCCAATGGATTGAACAGGGGGAGGCATTTCAGGATGTACTTTTTACCGACGAAACAACAGTGGCTCTGGAACAGTTTTCAACAATGGCATTTTGCAAAAAGGGGAGATATGTGGACAAGCCAAAGCCCAAACATCCACTGAAGGTTCACGTCTGGGGGGGTATATCTAGAAGAGGCCCGGGACCACTTCTTATTTTCAAAGGAATTATGGACCGTGTATTCTTCGAGGAAGTCGTGGTCACACAGCATGCTGCCCCATATATCAGGGAGCAGTTTGGATCAAGGCACCATCTCTTTCAAGACAACGATCCGAAACACACAGCAGCACGGGCGAGGTTTATAGCAGAAGGAGTGAACTGGGTGAAAACTCCAGTCTGTCCACAAACAAAACATGTAAAAAAAAACAATTACTTTTTGTCAATGAAAACCGGTGTGTGTGTCTCTCTCTGCTGGATGTCCCTCTCACTCTCTGCTGAATGAATAAAAGAATTTTATTGAAAACGCGTTTGCGATTGTCTGGTATTTACTTTGGTCCCTTTTAACTGTTTTTTCGGTCTACAGTATTGCTTTGAGACGCCACTTTTAAAGGTGATATGTAAAATAAAGTTTTTTATTATTGTTATAGAGAAACATGATCAGATTTTCCCTGGTTCAGAAAAAAGATCTAAAGTGCTACACCTAACTTTCTTAATTCGATGTATTTAAAGCAGTGAACTACTGTAGGTGTCACATAACATTCAGAAATACAATCACGTATTTGACAAATAAAAACGATTACAATCTAATCCTTCCACGTTTGATCCCAAAATCCCAAGAAATATAAATCTTAACGGGTAGAAAGCTATGCTGAAAGTTTATTAAGATACTTAGAAGACAAAGATACTGTATCAATTTATGTTGCATTAGCCTGATTATGATTAAAAAACACATATAATTAAACACGCGTTTGCGATTTAAATCAGAACACGATTTAAATCAATATAAATGTTTATATTGTAACGCATACTGTCCAGCCTCCATTTCTCTATAAAAATGTACTCTGTTGCACACACACACACAATAGAAGCAGGAAGCAGAAGCAGGGACCGTTGTCAGAAGGGAAGAAGGTGACTAATCATTGTTATCAAAAATGACTTAGAATCGATCATGTTGCGATATTTTGAAATATAAAAGTCAATTGATTGTCCATAATATCGCTATTCTATTTTTTCGAAGAAATGTTTGTTAAAAGAAAAGTCCAGCACCAGCTGGATTTGAACACACAACCTGCGAGTTGTTAGTCAGGCACGTAGACCAGTAGGCTACAAGACAACTAGCATGAACAAGGAGGCGAAACAGCCCTACACAGCCCTGTCGCAGTACACGAATATAATCATATCGTTATTAAATTCTTTAGATACGCGATTCCATATTATATTAGCAGAAAAGCTTAAAACTACCACTTTTTCACACGCTATTTCACATGCTAGTTAAATACTTCGATGCTTAAAATCGTTAGGGAGAAATGGAATACCGGTGTGTATTTTTCCTTTAAAGTACCGATTCCTGGAATCTGACTGGCTGACACCCTTCTGAAGTGGTTCCATAAAATCTGGTATACGGAAAAGAAAGTGTTGATAAATACAAGTGTCTTTTAATACACTCTTTGCTGTGCTCTTGAGGATCCTTGTGATATTTTGAGCTCTAGTTGAATGATAAGTGTCGCATTTTAAATCATTTTCGTAGTTAGAAATTATGAAATGCCCTGTTAAAAGCAAGGAAGTTTTTATGCCCGTTGAAGTAAAACAAAATGCCTGACAAAGTATGGCTTGGACAGATTCCAAGTGCTTGTACAAATGTGCTAAAGAAATTATACTTTGAGTATACAGCTTGTCCAAAGTCATCCATTATTAATACTATTAGTAATATCTTCGGTAAAGGCTTTGATGCATAAATATTTCTGATAAAGGTAGGTTGTGTACTTTTGTCCAACTGAGCAATCTTGCTTTCATAAAATATACCAACATTTTAATGACTGATGATTAACATGCTGTAATACACAGTTCAAAATTAAAGGCTCAAATGCTGTACATGAGAGGTTAAGCTCCCCCTGGCGGTTTTACAAGGTGACGCCGGATAGTTTCCGGCAGAGCGTCAAATGACGCGCGATTAACCACGTGACACTGTGTGACACCGCGTGATACCGCGACACGCCCACCGGGGTATGCCGCGAAATACCTCACCCATTTTGAATGGCTGCATCTGTATATGAGGAGCTTGTATGACCCCCCTGTATTCATGTGAGTGTTCCCCGGCTGCTTCAGTTTCTTTGCATCCGACACTGACATATTTGCTAGATTCAGCTACCGTATGTGTTTAAGTCATCTGTAATGCTGTAGTATCCCTTACTAGGCTTAGACCTGATTTGTGCTCCTGTTTCCAGGATTGAATGATGCATGAGCTTGCATTATGAGGAATAAGCAGCTTCCTGCTAACAGATAAGAGATGGAAAAGGGGAGTTTACATGAGACTTACCTGTGACACTATTTCCTGTGTCCTTTTCATGGTTTTGACAAATAATGTTCAGGACATCCAAAACAAAATATAACCTGAAGATCTGATGCCTGTGGTGATACTAACCATCTATTGCTAGGAGTTTACATTATTAAGAAAATGTACTGTATTTGCCAGCATTAATTATAAGTTGTTACAGGTTAATGCTGGAGATCAATCAGAGGGCACTAGCTTGGCAGTGAAGCTGTTTAGTTGGACACACACACACGTATATATACATATTAAGTTATTCAGAAATTGCTACAGAATGTGAAAATCCATTTTCAGTAGCATGGGCTATTTAAACAAATGGGAGAAGATGTATATTTTAACATATTTAAGAGTGCACTCTCATACAGGAAAACCAATTCTGAAAATGCAGCGTTTTTATTGTACATTTTATAGTAAATACAGTATGAAAAAAGCAATATCTGATAGCACTGTAAGCCAATTGAAAATGCTTTTACTCATTTATAGAAAGTATTACAATATTTCGGTTTATTTCTGTTCTGTTGGAACAGAAAAGTGATGTTTACAACAGCATTAAATTCACTTGTTTCTGTACAGTTACCCTTAAATAAGGTAAGGTCCATAAACATTCCAGGTATTTTTTTGAAAACCATTCATAAAACCTGAAATGCATTAACCTGCTAGTCATAGGGAGTCTCATTCGCTGCTCTGAATCACAGTAACACCATACTGCTATCATATTGCTTAATTAGACAGGGGAGCTGTGAAGAAACAAGTACAGGTTACTTCCACGCTGAAAAGTAAAAAAAATAATGCAAAGCTTGAAAAGCTTTCAGAGATTGCCTATTATACTCTTCCTTTTTAATTTTCACCATGGATGATCATATGCATGTTCCATACAGTTCTCCACAGGAAAGGTGAATGTGGCCTTCTTTGTTATTTTTTTTCAGGTGGCTTACTTTTTTCTGTCATTGTCTTCTTTCATTTCCAATTGTCATCCCACTTCCAAAACCAAATTCATTTTATTAATGTAATAGGCATCTCTGTCAGGTATAAAATTTTGCTTACAGGCTTAAATTGTACATTAGACACCAGCTTCAGCAAAACCGCTTCTCACTTTGTTAAACACAAATTAAACACAAACTGTTAAACATAAGCATAGCATAAGCATGTTAATGCTGATGTTATCTGCTGATGATTACGATATGTATGATAATTAAACAATAGAGTATGGCACTGTACATCACATCCTGCTGCACACTGACAAAATGCACTGCCCAGCTCATGTTGGCATCATTATCAACAAAGTGGATTATCAAAGTCAACTCAGTGCTATCATATCACCACTATATTTCCCCTCCACAGCCAAAGAGTGACCCATTGAGATAAGAGTAAGAAAACTTCAGATTGAGGGTGCTTTGCTGGTTAATGTACAGTATTTAAGCAACTGTATCCTAAAAATGGACAATAGTACAGAAACTATCCACTTTAAACTATTGGTGTTAAGTATTATACTTTTTTAAACTATAAGTGGAGAAACTCCACTAATAGTGGAGAAAATTCTCACATTTGAGTGGGGCTACTGGAAAGGTTTCCACAGAAAAGAGCAAGGAACACGCAATACAGAACATAGAAATTTGTGGAAAAACCTCCTAATGTAGAAACTACAGTATGTGAAATTTACAGTAATACCACAGAAATAACAGAATTTTAATCTCTGGGCTATGATTATAGATTAAGAAACAGCTTCTCCACAAAGCGTTTTCTCAGATCCTGATAGTTTTTCTCTGAAAGTATCTGCTAACATATATTTTTGCCATCAGCATTCATGGAAGTGCCCACAATACAATGTTGGTCTGCTGTCTGTGGTATCACACAATTCAAACCCTTGTTTGGGTTTTTCAAACAACGCTGTGTTTATTTTATTTACAATGTATTCAGACTAATGTATTTTTGCATTTAATAAAAAAATATAAGTGAGACTCAAATGGAAGAAAAAAGCATCCACTGTAAGGGCACTTTTTAAAATGAAAAATCGTTTCAGTTGACAATCTGTTCAAACAGGCAATTTAGTTACTGTATGTGGATACTAATACATGAGAGAGCTCACAAATATTAATTTAAGCACCCAGGACCAATCCCTTTATTTATTTCTCAGGCTTATTTCCCCAGGCCTGAGAAGATATGATTACCTTACACATAACCACTGTCTTACAGTAAGACTAGTAAGACTGAATATTACTATCAAATTAAAAATACAAAAATGCTTTATTTTCCCAATCCAGAACTACAAACTCTCCTTTAATATAATATATATATATATTTTAAAATAAAGTAAAATAATTTACCAAAGAATTCCTTTAAATTTATTTTATTGCTCATTGTAAAAAAAAAATAAACATCTGGACATTGTGTGCTGCAAAGCTCCACGCTTCACCGGAACAGACTTCCTAACAACATCCTGGTTTTTCTTTTTTAAATACTGTGGAACAAAATAAGAAAAGACAACACTGTAAAATTTCAGAAGAACATTAAAAAGTTCAGGATTCAGAACTCTTCAGAATGTGTGTTCTGGGCTTTTATGGCCTGAAAAGGGACCTACCTACCTACTGCCTCACAGTGTTGTGGTCCTGGATTCAATTCCAGACCTGGGATGTTATACTGTATGTGTGGGGTTTGTATGCTCTTGCAGTATTCACATACAGTATGGGTTTACTCCAGGTCCTCTCACAGTCCAAAGACAGTTAATTGGCTTTGGGAGAAAACTGGCCCTGGTGTGTGTCCATATTTGTGTCTGTGTCTATGTGTCTGCCTTGCAATGGACTGGTGTCCTGTCCAGGGTGTATCCTGTCTTGCACTTGGTGCTTGCTAGGATAGGCTCCAGTGCCCCTGCCACCTGAATTGGAGGAAGTGGTTAGAAAACCAGATGGATGCATGGATGGAATTAAATTGAGATATATTTAATATCATTCAGGCCATTAAAGATATATGTAAGGGAAGTCTGCTTTCAGTGCTTGATAACAAATGATCAATAGGTAACAAATGATCAAAGTAGACCAGTCATAACAAGTAGGAAAAATATTAGACTCCTTGTTTTCTTGCACAGAGAAAAGACACTATGTCCTGCATGAGGTTACACTTACCAGGCCTGCTTGTAATGGCTTGATTACACATCCTCCACAGGCTTCTTATTGGAGTCTTTCCTGCAGGGCCTGGAATGGAACAGTGGAGGATTGTGCTCTTTAATTTCCATAGCGTTGCACTACACAATTCAGACAAGTAAACATTTCTCTTCAGCTTTTTCCATCAGTCAGTGCCTGAAGTTAGGCTCCATTTAAGCAATCTTTATTGCAACTCTTCCAGATCTTTTTTTTTTGTTTGAAAGATTATTTTTGTTTTCTAAATGGGAGCTTGCATTAAGACTCTGTGGTGATGTATAGGCAGGTATCTCATCATTAATGTCACAAACGCTGTGTCTTAATGACAGTTGTTTGTTTTCTGAATTTCTTTTCAAGCATACAGTATGTGTTTTTCAGTCCTTGATTACACAATCTAACTGCAATAGAAAATAACTTCATATTGAGACTGAATTAGATTTTACAGTCACTCATGACAACGAATGTATATACATTAGTATAATGAACGTGCATCAGGCCACTTACAACAAGCCTGGGTGATTGAAGATATACTGTAAGTAAATGACTTAACAGATTGCAAGCTGTTAAGTCTCACCACTCACCATCTTATCCAGAAGACAATCAAGACCAGCACAATAAGAAACGCAAAAACAGTACCTGCAAAAAATAAAGAAAAAGAAAAACATAAAGAAACATAAAGCCCTAGATCTCAAAGTTATCTACTTCTAGTTCTCATCCTCCCCATTCTGATTTCAGATAGATATATTTTTCAACTCTTCCATTCATTATACAAGAAATGGGTCTCATTTATACTGTACAAGAAAATGTGTTTAAACTTAATATTTAATTTGTTAACCGTGAATTGCATTGTACTGTATATGCAATAATATCATTCTGTGCAAAGCAGCATTGACTTTAACAGCAGCAGAATACCGTCACAATACCCTTTTTGGAAAAAAAAATCTAAAGGAGCTTGTATTCTGTCGTTTGTAGACGTGAAGTACAACACTGTGTCAGTAAGCATTCCCAGGTTAAATGTGTATTGTTTTCACCGTTTCTGTGACAAGTAGAAATATATTGAGCCTCAGATAGTTCCTTTACTCTACCAATTTAAAATCCCAGTGCTTGCAATTCCCATTGAGCTGCTGCCCACCCTCTAATGACTGATCACTCACCAAGAATAATCCACCTATTCCTGGATTTGCAATCTTCATCCTTCTTAAATTGATGATCATTGTCTTCACGAGCTTTATTAAAATAAATAAAGTACATTTTGTATGTTTTTATTATTATACCAACAGCATATTTGTTTTGAAATATAATGTACAAGCTGCTTTTAAAATTAACTTGTCTGTAATGGACTGAATAGTCAATGGCACTACCCCTAAGAATACTGGTGGTGCATTTTGAATTAATCTCTTTCTCCTTTCTCACCGACCTGCACATATTTTTGTGTGGTATGTTTGTGCACAGGCTTTCCCTCACCAGGGGAGCTGAGTTTCAGAGGGTTGCATTTGAGCAAGGGTCTTGAGCCGTAGTCCTGGGGACTTACAACCCTGCTAGATTTTCCAAGCTCTCACTTACATAATTAATTCAGCAATGGGACTAATGATAAGATTAATAGTAGAATTCTTTACTTTTTCTCAACTCCTAAATACATTGGAGGGTTACTACTTTTTTACTTCATAAGTAATTTAAGGTCTCCAACCTTTAAATAGAAAAAACTTGTGAAGAATCAAACAACAATAAATTCATTCAATAAATTCAATAAATAAGGTGGTGTAGAAAAGGGAATCTTGAATGATCAGGTCAAAGGCCGGTGATGCATTATAAAAGTCTTATTCTCGTGATCATTATCATCTTGTAGCAAAAACTACAATCACATGTAATCAGATATTAACAGCTTAAGGTCTTTTTTTTCTCCCCTCAGGTGTTTTTAAAGCTAGTGACCATCTCCTGTCAGCTGCCTTCTCTCAGCATGGGGCAATTCTATTTGTAGATTCAAAAGGGAAATAACAGCAATGCCTTACCTTTATAGTAAATTCTCCTCTCCTGTAATAGGAAAGCAAAAAAGATTGGATATAAGAAGGAGAATCCACCGACAAAACAAGACAAAACAATTTAGTAGGTGAACGCTTTCTTTTTACAGAGCTCAAGCTAATCACAAAATTGCAGTGATGGAAAGGCCTAAGGAGGGAATGTGCTGATATCAACCAGGTATAATGACACTATTATGGGAGAAATGGGGGTGAGGGAATAGCAACAGGTGAGTAACAACACGTGTTAGATGGTACTGTCAACTGGCTGTACTGAGGTCATATTGACAGTAAAAGGGCTCTACATGGGTCATTCTTACAGTAAAAGGGCTGTACTGGGTAATTCTAACAGTGAAAGGGTTCTACTGTGTTATCATGGCAGTAACAGGCTTAGTATTTGTCCATCATTGCAGTAGGTGGGCTGTACTGAGGCATGAATTCTAGCAGCGAGACTGTAACAGGTCATCCTTACAGTAACAAGACTGTGCTGGCTCATCATTGCAGTAATTGGAGAGAGTGAGGATGGAGCAGATAAAGAAAACTAACATTTAGATTGCAGTGCTAGAAGGACCCACAGAAAACTGTTTACCTGATAGCTTAACATAGAGACAATATAATCACTGTAGAAACAGAAGCTGCCGCCACAAAGAAATGTCATACTCTTCAGTTTTCTGAGGCCTGTCACACATTTGTTATCTGGTCTACTAACCTTACTTTGACAAATATAACAATGCTGTGTGAAAAGCACCATGAAGAACTATACAAATTCCCAAATCCATATCCAGCATTTCAAACCATCAACAATCGGGCAATCATATACTGTAATTATTTTTATTTACCATTGCGTGGAAAATGCACCCTTATGTTTTTATGTACTGTCAAGGATTTGAAAGCGTTTTGAAAGCGTTTTGTCTGTGATGTTTAAATTTTAAAAAATGAACTCACCTGCAGGCCTTTAGTTTTTTCAGTAAAAAGAGCTGTGTAGTTGATACTCCTACAGCAGCAGAGGATAATGGTGCCAGAACTGGCACTGATCACATCATCAGTGAAATTAATCTGTGAAGTGTCATCATAATGAATAATAGCAATAGGTTTGCCCTGCAAAAGTGAAGGCAAAATGCAGCATGTTATTTCTGTAAAGAAATCCCAAAACATAAAAACATCACAGTGATTTCAACCAAATCTCTCAAATCAGGTTGCAGGATAACACTGACTCCACTGGGACTTCCCAGGCACCTACTGTACATGCCTGCAGTCTTGTCAGTGAGACAGCTGCTTCATTCCTCCAACTAATAGCCACATGACATAACTTATGTTGATGTAAAGAGATCTAGAAAAACAGCTTGTTTCTGAATCTCAAAAACCAACGTTATGCACCTGTGGAATAGACAAATAAACTAATACTGTTGCCAGATTTATAAGAGAAAACCTGTTGAATTTTGTATGTCAAGGCAAAAATGCATACATATACATCTTAAGGAGAATTAACTTCCAAAAGACAAGTGAAAATATAGCTGCAAACTTTGAGTTGAAATATACATCTCATATTTCTTTTCAAGGTTTTTGTCTTTTGATCTATTCAAAATAAAATAACACAGGTAATCCCTGTTATGGAACTAGGAGGAACAGTGACATATTAATATTTAAAGAGTGTGAATTAATTTGGTCAAAATATCTGTCAAAAGATTTGCTTGAGTGAACAGCAAGAGGCGAGACATCAGTCACACTGTAACCCCAGGTCCTTTTGGGTATCGGCTTGTCTGGTCACTGATTTAAATCTTGCAGTTAAAATGAAAAACACTGAGACATTATGTCTAGTAATTTCTCTTTAGCTACAAGAGCAACTAAATTTAGACTACTTACATTCACTTCCCAGGTCTCTTCAGATAATGAAATATCATTCATGTCCAGGTTAGAAGAATATTTATAGTTTTCATTTTCTTTAATATCATCACAAGTGACATCAGTGTTTTGCACATCCACTGTGCTGGAGCCTAAAAAATAAAAAAAATGGTCGTGTTTTATAACGTCACACCACTAACCATCCATCCATTTTCTAACAGCTTTATTCAAAATGGAGTTGTTGAGAAGCCGGAGTTTGTATGTTCTCTTGATGTTTGCATGGGTTTCCTTCGGTTTGCTCCCACAGTCCAAAGTCTGTTAGGTTAATTGGCTTCTGTAAAATTTGGACCTGATGTGATCACGTGCATGTCTGTGTTTGTGTGTGTCCTGCAATGGACTGGTGTCCCATACAAGGTGTATCCTGACTTGTTTTTACATGTATAGTACTGTAAATCTTATATGATTTGATTTCAATATAAAAATGAAGCATTGTTAGTGTATTGTATACCAGGTACTGTACAACACTGCAGGCATTAGGATACAGTATATGTTCCTGACTGGCACGAACTGGCTTCATTTATAAGTTTAGGATAGGTTTGTGTAATCTGTTAAATTATTCAAAAGTGGGGGTTTCAGGGCAGTCTGACTCACTCTCTACCACCCAGGCTTGACTTGTTTTCATTAGGACTATTTTCCAGTCTATTCTACTGTTGACCTGAATTTAAGATCAAGAGGCTCTCATTGTTATGGTGCTACTTTCCTCAGATGTGGTTTAAGAGTAGTTTCTCTGAATCCTGCTTGAGACTGCAGAAAGCCCAGATTGCTCAGATTTACCCAGAAGGCCTCATTGATATTCATCATCCTTATCCAGCTAACCTCATTGCCAACACAATGGAATCTCAGTCACTTTTTGCTTTCACACTTTTTGATAAGCACTGCCCAAATTCTCACAGTAATCGTAACTACATCCTGCCAAGCCCTACATTCTAAAGCAGTAGTTCTCAAACTTTCTGGACCAAGTTCCACCCCTGATCAAACCAAAGCATCCAAGTACCACCTACAAGTCATCTTCTCATAGGAACCCCAGAACTTCTCAATGACCAACATGAGTGTGCGTGTGCGCACACACTCACATACACATATAATAAATATTATAATAAACTTTATTTGATATAGCGCCTTTAAAGGTGGCTTTACAGAATGACAAAAGGAACAAATAACAACAACTGAAAATAATAAAAAAGCACCATTTCAGTGAGAGGGGTAAGCCTGTTTAGTCGAGCAAAGCAGATGTGAATTCATTGGTCGAGCCTTGATACAATTCGCAACAGAGTCTAAGAGATTTTAAATCGTCAGGCATTTTCTTGATGGCCAAGGCCTCACGGTGGATCCTGCAGTTCATATCTGGAGCAATCTCCCTAATTCGTGCAACTACACCACTGTGTCGGCTTGTCATTGCTCTAGCACCGTCTGTACAATCTCCGACACATTTTATCCAGTCGATGCCATTCTCTTCGATAAATTCATTCTGAAGCTGAAATATGTGCTTTCCTGTAGTTTCTGTTGGTAGTGGCTTACAGAACAGAAAGTACTCATGGGACATGCCCTCAAACTCGTATTGAATGTAAATGTGCAAATTGGCCAAATCAACAACATTTATAGATTCATTTAATTGCAGTGAAAAGCATCTGCTCATCTTAACGCGCTCTATCAGCGTACATTTGACATTATCTGCCATATCAATAATTCTATGAGTGACTGTGTCTTTCGGAGGGGGCAGCAGGTCGAGTTGTTCAGCAGCTTTTTCTCCACACATAATATGTGTCAGCTCTTTTGCTAACGGTAAACAAAGTTCCTTACAAGTAGTGTGGGGCTTACCTGCTTTAGCAATCTGCAAGCTTGCATTTTTCCCCGTTTCCATTTCAGGAGTTTGTCTCAGAAGTTAAAATAAGTTTTTATTTAATGAGCATGAGAGCGAAACACAGAGACGCTCAGTGTATTTTTCTCAAATTATCCTAGAACAGTTCTTAAATATTTTTCTGTTATCTATCACGCTTTCCTGTGCTTACAAGATTGCCAGCATTTGTAGTACGCATTTCTATGCTTCCCTGTGCTTACAACAGGCATTGTTCCAAAATCATGCACATTCTCCTACCTCCTTATTTGCTGGAGATAACTTTTTTAAAATACAATTGGTCACTTGTGTTCGTAACACGCATTCCCATACAATGGAATAGAATAATATTGTAGCTCTTGTGTCCACTCAAGTATTAGTGTGCGCTGTATCGGACTATGCAGGCTGCGTATTCGACACAAACTAATTTTATTAAAATAGAAAATATGAAAACCCGTCCCAATTTGTCAGTGCACACAATAAAGTTCTGGGGTCATATGGCGTATTGCCTGGTGGCACTCCGCATACCACAACTGGTACGCGTACCACAGTTTGAGAACCACTGTTCTAAAGAATCAAAGCCTGATTCCTTCACCGAATCAAACAAATGCCAGATAACATCTTGCAAGAGGCATGGTAAAAAAACAGCAACAATGACTGAATAGTATGAACCGTAATAACAGCAAAGCCATCAGAAGGAGTTTCAGGCCTTTTCTGATCTTTAATTTTCAATGCCCGCCATTTTACAGTGTCTTGCACATTCAATCCACAAAAGTTACAACTTTGTTTTTTTTCTTCAAACTGTTGCAAGAAATCACTAATATCACTGGTAGTTTCTAAATTAATGAAAATTCAAGTAAACACAACAAGAGAAAACAGATGCATAGTAATAAAACCTAAGTTCTTAGTCTCAAAATGTTCATCTAAATTCTTTGTAGAAAATATTTGAGTTTTTTACTCGCTGTGCTGTAGCTCTCAGAGAGGGACATTAATAGGACAAAACTTTTAGTTGGAAACTAATCCATCTCTGCACAATAATATAAAAACAACTTGGTTAAAACAACTTGGTTAACAGAATCAGGCTCTGTTTAAGCCTGCTACTGCAGAATCGAAATCAGAACAAAATACACTTGTTTACAAGGGATTTCAGTGAACTCAAACAGAAAACATGAACCTGGAAATTTACTCACCATAAAGATCCATATGTACCAGAAGAATAAGGACAAAATAATTGTTTAAATTCATTACTTCCTTGTGTGATGTACAGTCGTTGTCTGCTTTCTGCTCTCTTCCTGTTTTCCTTCCTAATCTGAACTTAACTCCTCCCACCACATGCGCACGCATTCAGGGCTCATGAAAGACAGCAACACGCAATAATTTGATGGCTGCCATCCAAGAGGTTCAGCAGTCTTTAAGTCACATACAGCTACAGGCCTATGGAAATAGGATTACATTGGTGCAGTTATGACTAGCTTTAGGTAGATAGCTGGAATAAAGTTTAGAACACCCTGCTGGACCACAGGGGTAACGGCCCTCTTCATTCACCCCCCAGATCTTTAGATTGGACCCATTAAAACATCAGACAACGGGACGCCCAGAGAAACCAGACTCTCTCTGCACCTCCCTCTCTGTTCAAAACTACTACAGTTTAGCTAGGTGAGTCCGTGCCTCGTAACTTTACTAGGCCTCCATATTTAAATCTCAGCACTTGCCATATAAAACTCACTTGCCTGACCCTTCTATCCCCACTAGCCTTCCCTCGATTCATTGATGTGGATCTGCCTGTGCCTCTTATTGAGTACAGCCGGAAAGCAGAGGGAAAATGCAGGCTTGGGGGATCGAGAGGTGATCTGTGAGGTGGTCACCCGATGTGCTGGTGTACTAATGAGCAAGTGAGGCCCATCTACTCATCCAGTGGTGCAAACAAGGACTACAAAAGTGATTCGAAGTGCTTCAGCAATCTGTGCTGTTCATATTTGACAGATAGAGAAGGACAGAGTTCCACACCTGGGCAATCACATCACCTGATGGGTGTCAGACTGCACAAAGGCTCCAGTGTCTAAGAGTTCCACCTGAGCTTCCAGGTTTTAAAATTACTGTTACCTGAATTGTAAAATTCCCATAAATACTGTTCTTTTATGAAGACCAGAAAGTGTCCTGTAATTATTCACTATTGAACCAACAACTAACCTTCTTCTCAGTCAGGACAGCCTAGTCCCAAATAGGAAAAATAATTAAGATTGCACTGTACTGTACTGTATATCCACATCTATGCCAATTCATTAATACATTATCATTGCACAAAGTTTAAATATCACTTAAATAAAAAAAAAACGAAAACATCAAAACATAATGAAAGAATATATTATTATTGTACTGTGGAACCTTGAAAGATCTCTGAATACCAAGAAATGCACACACTAGGAAGTTAAAATTTTGCTGTTGATAAAAATGTTATTACTGCAGAAAGTCAGAACTAAAACTAATAAACTAGTTAACATAATACTGTGTCAATACTAAGAAATCTTCACCACAGAATGCATGGAGTTTGCATGGGTTTCTTCCCACAGTCCAAACACATACTGTACTGGTACTGTAGGTTGTTTGCTTCTGGGAAAATTGGCCCTGGTGTGAGTGTGTGTATGTTTGTGTCACTGTGCCCTACAGTGAACGAGTGTCCAGTCCAGGGTGTATTCCTTTGCTTTCTGGGATAGAATCCGGCTCCCCACAACCCTGAATTGAAAGAAACTGTTAGAAAATTGATAGACAAATAGTTGCTTCACATGTAGTGTGAGTTATATCACTATCCCAACATCTGTGGTGGACACAAAATGAGCTTTAGAAATGAGGAAGATATGGAATACAGTAGAACTAACACAAACAGACAACAATAAATTTAGGAAGTGGAAGGCTGCAAGTTCAACTCCTAGGTTAAGCAGCATTCTGCTGTTGTACTCTTAGGCAAGGTGCTTCAGTAACATCGATCATCATTAAGGTGAGTTTCTGATTTATTAATCACATCAAAATTATTTTAAACACTGTAGCTGTGAAAACACCAGACTCTGGTATTTCCTATCAAGAGTCTTTTGTTCAGCAAATCGGAAAAACTATGAAGCAAAGAGCATGGAAACAAAACTGAGATTTCAAAGAAAGAACAAAATGAGTTCCACAAATTGGGACTATAGTAGGGACTATAGTATAGTATAGTAGGTAAACACATGCTGCCATTTAACAGCATTCAATTTTCAAATAAGGTGAAATATATGTAGCTGAAGACATTAAGTTGTATGAAGCTTAAATGCAATATTTATTAATCACCGTATTATTTTTGCACTGTCCCCCAAATTACTTTTGCACTGTTTTTGTCCTGTTGTATTCTTTTTTCTGTTTGTGTATTTGCACAGTTTTGATTACACTGTTATGTTATTACAGTTATTGTTATTGTGTTACTGTCTATTGTCTTGTCTTCTGTTCTATTTATATACTGAACCTGAGTGACTAATGAGAAACACTTTTCACTATACTATGCACCCACGTACGTATAATGACAAATACATTTGAATTGAATTGAATTAAATTGAACAAAGGGCCTAAAATCACATTGAAAAATATTAAAGGTAATCCAAAATAATCTAAGACATAACTACAAAAAAAAACATAACTACTGTATGAATAACTTTTCCTGGAATGGAAGGACTGATATCTAGTGGTCACAGAGCCCTCAGGCCTTCTCAATATGGGTCTGGCTGATTGATTGATATCTACTTGGAATTCTACAGCTTTTTAAAACCATAGATCAGAGCTGCCCTATCTGGTGTTTGGCAGCAGAGGGCAGTGTTGAAGCACAAATACGAAGTTAGTATGCCCTTCCTACAGCCACAACCAGCCCCAGGTTTTATTGCAGGTGGGATTTTTCATGACCTGGAAAGAAAAGGTTGCTTTTAATTACACTGTCCCAAAATGTGTGAAAATCTAAAGACCTCAAACAGAAGAAAAATGAATAGTACTCTGGCGGAATCAGAGGTACAGAGTTTTCCAGTAACTCACCAGTAGAGAAAACTGAACAGAATTTGAACTTTTCTTCCTTCTGCCACCATGAAGCCTAAAGACTAAACTTGAAGCACCTATTATATAAGCATGGCAGGGTTACTTCATACGCTGCTACTGTTTTAAATCAATTCACATTTCTAATTTCATTCATCACATTACACGTGACAACTTGCAGGTCATTAAAATATTTTCATATTTTCTTTGTCTTGCAGTAATCTCCTTATCCTGTGGGAGAAAGGATAAGTCAGTATAGGATAAACATTGTAAATAAACCATGGTAGGCCAGAGAATCCCTTAAAAATAGAACTGTAAATATTTCAACTTAATATACCGCACTTTAAACTATTGAACTTAAAAATAAATGTATACAAAGCCAGCCAGAGTTGCTGACAAGAGGGAGAATTGAAAGACAGGCAAAAGTTCTACAATTATAAAAGTATCAGTCTGAGCACTATGTGGCATGAAATTTTATAGCAAAAATATTAAATTAGCAAGAAAAAAATGTGGGGACAAGCTAATTGATAATAGTCTTCGCTGTATTGAGGTCAGAAGGATCTGATCTCGCTTTGAAAGCAACTCTATTAGCTTCTATTAGCAAAGGTGTGGTAAAAAAGGAAATATTGCCAGATCACATGGAACACAGACATGGAAAGACAGAAATCCATCTATCCACTTTTTAACTGATGCACCCAATTCAAGATCATGGGGGAGCCAGAAGCTATCCTGGCATGCAACAGGCACAAGGGAGGGTAGGCCCTGGGATGCCAATCTATTGTAAGGCACACCCAGACACAACCACACACACAGTCACACCAGTGCTAATTTTTCCAGAAGCCAATTAACCTTCAAATATGTATTTGGACAGTGGAAGGAAACCGGAGCTCCCAAAGGAAACCACATGAATGCAAGGAGACCATACAAACTCCACACAGATAGCACCCCAGGTCTGGAATTGAACCAGAGCCCCAGATAGCACAATAGCCCCAGAGCTGCAAGACAGCAAAGCAAACAACTGTGCCACACAGCCTTCCACTAATTCTCTGACATTAATCCCATATACACATTTCCTGACAGGGAAAAAATCCTTCAGGATAAACACAGAAATAACTGGATTCACAGAGTGATTCCACATGACACATGACACATCCAGCATCTTGTATTTCTAGTTATGTCCCTAAGTCCTTGCAAAAGCAGTCCTAAATCCTGTTATTTCCTGCAATTCTACAGTGCCCTGCTCTAAAATGATGCCCCTGTACAATACATAGAATGGTCAATGGGTTTGTATTGCAATTTTCTAATTTAAGGGTTAATTTTAGACCTGGCTGTCAATTGAACTAAATTGGCAAGCCAAGGAAAGGAAATGAATGCTCCATTGAAAAAAAAAAATGAATACAACACTGGTATAAGAATGGTTAGTCACATTTATGTCCCAAACTATTCGACTAATGATATTGACCTATGACTCCTCTAATTTGTCTCCTTATCCTGGAGATACTGTATATAAAAGTGCCTCACATTTACTTCATTCAAGTACAATGTTACTTAAATCTCTTGAAAGTATTATGAACATAAGAAACATAATACATTTAAATGAATTTATCAGGCTTTGTCAGTAACTTTGAGGATTTTCAATAATTCTTGAATCACTCTCATAGACTTAGATAGATAGACTGAGACATTGTCTCGGGCTAAAAAGATTGAGCCCTTTTGATCTATGAGAGTAGGGCTTTCCTTTAAACCCAGGAATGTACTTTGGATTGATTGCAATGCAGTAATGTTTTTGTTTTTAACTGCACACAAAGTTGCAAATGATGTCTTACTAGTAGACATTTCAATTTTAACAACATTCCTTGATCTGACATCTAAAATTTTACCTAAACGTCCTAACGTTCTGTCTGCATTTTTATTGTTTCCTCGTATGAATAAATGAGGTGTCATCATAGATGAATCACTTCCTCCATGTCTTCAAGCTCAGTGTTTGCCATGGTAGATTTATATATTTGTATGTTTGTTTTCACTACCTGCAGATAATGCTCCATACTTATCTGCACTAAAGTAAATTGAAGAATTTCCTGTGTGACATGGCATCACAGCATTTAAATTATTTCTGCATCTGAATAAAACAAGTTATTTATTTCCCTTTTGATGCCATGTGCTGCGAGAGCAGCTTCATACTGAATGTGGAATATATGTTCTGAATAATAATGTTTCTTTTAGCTCCATGTCGGAAACTGAATGCATAAACCTAAGTGTAACTAAAGCAGTTATTGACATTTGTCAATTAGATGGACAGTGTTTTGTTGCAATAGTTGTCAATTGTCTAGGAATAACAATGCCCCAGAATTCAGGGGTATTAAAAGATTTCTTAGTCACAGTTAATTTTTCTTTACTCGCTTGGTTGAGGGCTAACCTCCTGGCCACATGATAGGACACCATGAAGAGTGAGGAGTGACCAAGGGGAGCTGTAAACGTGAAGATAGCATGAGGAAAAGATGCAAATAACATATGAAAAGTGGATCATGTATAGTATTTATTATAATTTAGGTGATTAAGTGACATCAGAATTGATTAGAAATAACTGACAGCTGGGGCTGATTGAACTTGGCTGTTGTCCACCCTCCTGATCTTTCATTATAAACTCCATTTCATCTTCAGGCATCATAAGTGCAATACACGGACATCTGGAGCCTTGCAGACTTCATCATATCACTTAGGTGAAGTTCCTTCACTCCAGTTGGATTCCATATTTGCCACTTACAACATTTCATGGATCCATCCAAATAACCCTGACAGTAAAGATGTTATAAATACTATCTATGCGGGGTGTTTTTTTAAGCAGTGGCCTGTGTTGCACCTGTTAGTCATCCGAAGCACTGACGACATGAATGAATGCTTCCCCTGTTCGTTAAGACTTATCCAGCTTGGGAAAGCTTGGTGAATAAAGTCATCACTCTGAAAAAGGTATGCATGCGTGTCCTGGCAGGGGAATGCAGTGTGTCTGAAAAGAAACCTGGCTCTGGCACTCCATCAACATGCAAATCTATTCAAGCTGAAAGGTTCTCAGGTCATGGACATTACATTTGGCCAAATTTTATCTCTTGGCTATTGAGGACAAGTCTTTCCATTAGACCGTACACTCAGATGAAAGACCTTGTCAACACTGCAGCTTTCTGGAGGCACTAGACACTAATAATTACTCATCTAGACTGGAGTTCTCCGCACCACTCAGTTCTCCTCATTCTGCAATCTTTTATTGCTGCTTAAGCCTGCTCACCTCTTCTGTTCTCCACTTCTACAGGTACCCTGGTTGTGCCTTGACCTTACTCCCCTAACCTCTCATGCTGGTTCCACTCTTCCCCCCATTCCTGGTGGAATCAGTGTAGTTTGTGCATTTGGACCTGGAATCCTACTGTACCTGCCATCTCTCAAGGCAACTCTGTGTGCCAACATCCTCAGTTGCTCACATCAGACAACAAAATACCCACTTGCATCAGAACTGCACTTACTGGCTGTTACAGAAGTCTTGGTATTTTCAGTTTGATCATGCAAATATTCTTTATCTAAATTGTTTTGCTTCCATTTTCCACTGAATGATGTATCCATCTGGATTTTTTAACCCATATTTCCATTTTTAAACTTTTTGTTTAACTCTATGAAGAAAATGCAGCGACATACATATTTCGCTCCACTGCTCAGTTGGTGCACTCCCCTCTTACAAAAGGAAAAACATGGGAGACAAGCTTATTTCATCTCCCGTCCCATTTGTGGCACTGAGGTTTTTGGGAAGCGGACTGGACTGTGAGTCCCTGCACAGACAACCATTCAAAACAAGTCCAAACAGGAGCCCTTGAGTGCTTTTGGCAGCGAGACATTTATTTTATGTTTTTCCAAGCATCCGCCAAGCGAGACTAGCGTGTGTGTACCTGACTGCTCAGTAACCACAGCTGAGAGGCGCATAGCCAGGGCTGTCTCACTGTCTGTCAATCACTTCACATTAGCACAGGGACTCACATTCCCCAGATTGCTGAATATCTTCTTTTCCAGACATGGCTATTTGATACATTCCAACAGCTAATCTAAAATCAGCATTAATTCTGTTAGGAATTCATAACCACACCACTGGAGATCCAAGACGGATTGCTTGTCATTATGGATATCCAGCTAAACTTAGTTGATGCTAATAGGCACCAACATTTTCTGGATAGATCTACAGTACATACCTTTCCCATTCTCTTATTCCAGGTTCCTATTGAACCTGCTATGTTCACAAGCCGCTATTCAAGAATCAGAACTGAATCTACTGTATAAAGAAGAAGAGTAACTCCAGGGAGATGACAGATTTTTCTGCTCTTTGCCACTCATCAACAGTGTTTTTTTTTGCCACGGAGGAAAGTATAGCACATACTGTAAACTTCAGTTAGTGCTGTAACAGTGATGAAGAAAGCCTAATTTATGTGAGTTTTAAAAACCAACATGAATCGCGTTGAGTTTTTGACAGGTGTAAATGTACATGATCCTTGAGAGAGATCTGATGTTGACAGTCCTAAGAAAAGTAGAGTTAGTGCCTTTCATTTCTGGGAAAAATGACATTTTGTGCCCAATTTGATATATGCTGGCAAGTTTGCTGTTGGAAAATGGATCTTTCTACTGTCATCGTGGTCTGAGGAGGAATGAGGCCCACAGAAGGGTAGGAACATTTTTCTTTTATATAATTTCTTTTGTCTTGCCCACAGAAACTTAATCTTTGCTTTTGAACACGGATAGAAAAAAAAGTGTTGCAAGTTCTGACTGATCCTTTATCTTCTAATTAAAACATGACACTTGTTCTGTCAGTTTCACAGATCTGTAAAATTAAATTAATTATTTCTGAAGTTACTGTATTGAACTTTAAACATGTTTGCATTACATATACTGCAGTGTGTAACAAAAAGTTCTAACAGTAAAGTTCTCATTTACAGTGGTCCCATAAGATCCCCTAGAGTTGCTGAGTGCTCTCTGGATGTACCTGAATTTCAGATTACAGTGTTAATTATTTTCGTATGTTTTACGGGGAGTTTTTGAATTCTTACCTATCCAGCTGCCCAGTGATGAAAATGTGTAACTGCATCATCATCTGTCTAGTGTACCTCCAAGAGCAAGAAGAGTGAAGGGTTTCAGATGGAGTCCAGATGTGTGCTCAAGAAAAAGTGCACTATTGGTTCATGTTATGATCGCCTGTCTAAGTTTCCCACAAGAACATATGTTAGTCCTACAGGATCTCTGGCTCTAGTCCAGTTTGAGAACTTTGCCCACTACAGCCAGATGTTCAAGGACTGATGAGACCAAACCAGGAAGTTTTATTACAGCACCTCCTTGTGGCCAGCTGTGCAGCAAATACTTGAAGCACATCTGCCATTCAGCTGTTTCCATTATGGTCTACAAAAGCTGCTGTACACAAGGGGCAAGGCAGGAAAAAAAAAGGTTTTCACACTGCCTTGTATTAGCATATACTTCTTACTGCTCTAATATGAACCTCTATTCACGTTACATTAAGAGAGATATGACTTTGAGGTGGAAACAATTATTTATGACAATTTAGCAGCCCCAGTGACTTTCCAGTTACAATCTGAAGCAAATAAGACATCAGAGCTTAGATACCCATTTTAAGATATCACCAGATATTACCAGATACTACCACACTGTACTAAGGAAAAAAAAATTATGATGGTTCCCATCAATGACATGAGCGTGCGCTTGTAGGACTACCTTGCTTTAAGACTAACGTGCTTTACTGTCCACTAGGATGGGTGCCTGGTGGCTGCAACCCCACCCCCACCCGAAATACTGATGCTAGCCCCAGATCTTGGAAGCAGTCTCTGGGAAGACTCTGACTCTGAGAGCGCAATGACCTGGCCTGGCTATTAATAGCAGCCAGCAGGCAGGCCTGAGGGAACCAGGGATGCATCCTGGAAAGAGGAGCTGTGCTAGCCAGCAGAGAAGGGGCTGAAATCATGGTCATGCTATCAGTTCTCACTGCTCACCTTTTTAATCACTATTGCAGTCATCCCATAGTGTGGTGTGCATTTTGCAATCTGTCACTTCTTGAGCTTTGCCCATTTCCAAAAGAATCACTTTAGTGAAGAAGTTAGTGGGCAGCAGAGTGGCACAGTGGTTAGCTTTGATGCCTTTCAATGCTGGGGTTCCATTACTGAGGTGCTATCTGTGTATATGTTCTCCTTATGCACTAGTGGGAATCTTCCTGATGCTCCAGTTTTCCTCCCACAGTCCAATGACATACTGGTAATGTAATGGGCTTCTGGGAAAATTGGCCCAAGTGTGAACGTATATGTATTTGTGCCTGTGTGTGCTCTGCAATGGACTGCAGTCCCATTCAAGATTTACCTTGCCTTGTGCCTGTTACTTGCCAGGATAGACTCTGGCATTTCCTGTGACCCTGTATTGGATAATGCATTTAGAAAATTAGGTACTAATGCATTGATGTTCACTGCTGTGCAAAAGTCTTAGGCACAATCAGAAGGTACACTATATGTACAGTATGTTATTGACCTCTGATAATTTGTTCAAGGTCACTAACTGGTCATTAACCATCTGCGAGTCTGGTCAGTACCTGGATGGGAGACTTCCTGGGAAAAACTAAGGTTGCTGCTGGAAGAGGTGTTAGTGGGGCCAGCAGGGGGGACTCACCCTGCGGTCCATGTGGGTCCTAATGCCCCAGTATAGTGACGGGGACACTATATTGTAAACAGGCGCCATCCTTCGGATGAGACGTAAAACTGAGGTCCTGACTTTCTGCTGTCATTAAAAATCCCAGGGCATTTCTTGAAAAAAGTAGGGATACAGCCCCGGCATCCTGGCCAAATTTCCCATTGGCCCTTACCAATCATGGCCTCCTAATAATCCCCATCTAAGAAATGGCTTAATTACTCTGCTCTCCTCCCCTACTGATAGCTGATGTGTGGTGAGCGTTCTGGCGCACTATGGCTGCCGTCGCATCATCCAGGTGGATGCTGCATATTGGTGGTGGTGGAGGGGAGTCCTCATTACCTGTAAAGCGCTTTGAGTGGAGTGTCCAGAAAAGCACTATATAAGTGTAAGCAATTATAATTAAAGTATTATTAACTAATTTGTTAGTGTTTTCCAGTACTGTATCAAATTTTTACAATCTTTAGTTCACAATGATCTTGATCTTCAAAAATGTGATCACAGCAAACTCCAGCCAAACTGTTAATGAGCAGCCAAAATGAAATATTGCAGTAACTACAGTTATTATTAATTAGATACCACTGTCTCATTGTCAGTTGTTCTTCTTCATTAACATCATTAGTTCATTAGTTCATCATAGTTCTTCATGGGTGCAAACACCCATGAAGTTAAAAGGCTATTTTTTGGACTAGAAAATACAGATGTATCAGTATTAATAGTCAGCTTAAACCTAAATGGCTGAAATGTCAATAGATAAACACAGAGTTCTGTTTTTGTATAAAGAAGGAAAAACACTGAGTGATTTTATTGTCATGTGATACATGTTAAACAAGCTAATAAAAAGCTAAAAATACAATCTCTAAAAGAGATATCTAAATATTGAATTAATTTCATCTTGGCTTTTTTGGCCACTGTAGCCAGTGTGGGACATTTTAATTTAGCCATTTGAAAGGCTTTTAAAAATGTCAGTGGTAGCCACAGCAAATTTATTTCAGTAATAATTTATTAAGAAGTAATAGTTGAGCACAATTATTGCTGCTCCACAATGTTTCAGCATGCTACAGTGTAATGATTTCATAAACATAGATGGGATTTCTAAGAATTGATGATTCTTACCAAGAAAAGACTATAAAGTAAAAACTAATTGATCCATAGATTAATTCACTTCTTCTCTTCTTCTCTTAATCAATAGATGAATTCACTTCCATTAAGCCAAAATAAGAGGAAACAGTACTAGTGTGGAGCGCAGATATACAGCAAAGGTATTCTTTTCTCGTAGAAAAGTGAAGCCAAGAAATCTCTACTTCCAATCTTTTTGCTTTTGAGAATTGCTAAAGAAGAATGTTTTTAAATCTTTAAATTTCACAAACATCTGGTCTAAAGCGATTCTACTGTTATTTGCCCTAACAAATATTTTCCTGTGTTTGTTGAACATTGCAATCTGAATCACTAATTCAGCTTTAGCTGTCCAAAAGTAGCTGTTTGTAGGGTGAGGAAAATAGTGTTAAAGAAACTGCTTGAGCATACAAGTAATACTTACAGTATAGCCACAATCCTTTTGACACTTTTTGAAACAGTCTTTACTAGAACTTACCTGCTCACCCAGAAAATAGCTTTCTCATTTTCTAGAAAAGCTATCGCATCCTAAGGCTGCTTTATTAGCCACCGGGCAAGACCTTTTCACTGAAGTGTTTTTTTGTGCAGCACTCTCCATAAAGAAAACGTCCTTGCATAAAGCAGATAGTGATCTGTTCTGCAGCCTTTCCTCCATGCTGTCCTGTCCGTAACTCATATTTTCAATTCTCTTCCCTAATGCCAACACCATTAAACCATAGCGTGCAAGCTTACCTACAACAGTCAACTCAGAAAACCACCTTCATAGCATTCCTTCAATATACTTTTTAAAAGATTTACCTGTAACAAATGCTAATGTTTCTAGACCAGACAAGCCCTATTGTCATTCTCATTTCAACAAAAGTATAGCAAAACACAAAGACAAAGGTGTTTTTGCATTCAGCCAATGTTTAGACCTCTTTCCATCAAAGGGAAAAAAGTCCTCATGTTACAAAGTCAAAACTAAGTATTTAAATTGCCTCTAGTGATTTTGTGCATGGAGTCTTATATGGGTATCTCATCTTGTAATCAAAGTCATGTACAGTACTAACAAGATATCTCTTGAATACTGTAATTCTCTTCCTTTAGCACATGGTTACCTTATTATTTGTACACTTCAGCATCAAGTACAATTATTCACATGTACTGTACATAATGCCATCCAGTAAAATGGGTACTTTATATAGAGGCCAGTTTGTTGTCTATTTATAAGCTTTATTCTCATTCCACTGTGCATAAATTTTAGTCATTGCCTGTCCTAACTATACAAACCATTTTATGCATTATGAGAATATAAATATATATAAAAATTATTAAATCAAATACGTTTTTGTAGTGTTTCATATAAGTAAGCAGATTTGTTATCCAGATAAAGCTTACTTGAAAATACAGGAATGTGCGCAAGTCACCACAACAAAGATATTTCAAGGGAAACTATTGTAACAAAGAAAGCACAAATACATTGAATTAGCATCCTGGAAGATTTACAGTATAACACATCTTGCAAGCTCTTTGATCTTTTTTCTAGAATTTAGCTTAAAGACAAAGAGCTCATGAACATAGCCCAAGTGATTATATTCTAGCAGTGCTTCTTGAATGAACAACATAGTAGGTATTGTAATACATACCGCTGCACAAACCAAGGAGCCAAAACAAACGAAAACAGAAATACAGGCATGTAGCTCAAGTATTTCATTGTGTTCTCTTTATGATATCATGGCCACACATCTTCAAGGTGCATGCATTTCATATAGCACCACTTTAAAGCAGCTCTAAAGAAGATATCGCAGGAGGTGTAGGGGCTGATAACTATCTCTTTCACTGGTGTAAATAGCCCACTCTGCAGTCAAAAGTGCTTGTCTGCCAAGACAATAAACTCCTTTGTTAGGTCAGAGAGCCGTGTAGGGACTGATTAATCACTCTGCCAGTGTGAACTCAAAACCCCAGTTCACTTAACAAGCCACACAATCCTCAGTGTGGTTAGATGGCTCAGAGACCAAACTACAGATCCGCACACAAAGAGAACAACAAAACATCTCATCGTCAAACTCACTTAACTCTGTACAGGAACCATTTTTTTTGCAAATACAAGTTTAGATACTCACAAGGACCTCAACTGGTCATAGCATTTGTTCAGGTTGAATACCAGACATTGCTGATTTGAGCCTGGGCTACATCACTCCTACAGCCTGATGGGGATCCTCACATCAGCAGCATACAGCTGGCCAAAGGAAGCACGGCAGATCATGCACATTTAGGGAGAATGTTTGTGTTCTTCCCTTACACTGGAGCAAGGGCTGCTGTGGTTAACACAAGATGATTGCCAACTGACAAATCCCATTTAGGGGACATAAGTCTAGTCTATTTCTAAGATTCTAGTCTAAATAATTGTATTTTGTCGATGGAACTGATAATTTTTGTTGTCTTTTTATACTTTCATCTGCCTGTGACACCACAACACTGGTTTGCAAAAACTAGACTGGAGTTTCTCAACCTTTCTTTAGAACAATTTCAATCTTTATTCAGAATTTGCCCTGAAGGACCTATGATGAAACCTAGTATTTTGAATCCTTTTTGTATTTTGAAACCTAGATGAAACCTATGTATTTCATACCTAAATATGAAACGTGGCTCTGCTCTGCTTTTGCTGGGATTCAAGTACAGTTGCCTGAAGGCTCCAAGCACGTACACCACAACACCCTACACAGCAGCAATCTCAAGGCAATATCATCACTCCTGCAACATTCTCATTGCACTGAACCCTGATAAGTGTTAAGAGCTCTTTTTTGCTCAGCTGCTTTCAGACGTTTTCCATCTTTGTTTTTTACGTCTGTCAGATTGGGAAAACTCAACTCTTACCACACACATTTCCTACGTGAACAGCCCTCTCTCTCATGGACAAACTGACCGTGCGACATGACACTTTGTTTATTCCAGCAAACTAATATTTACTCAATATTTACTTTGGAATTGTTTTTCTCATATCTGCTTGTTCCAAAATGCCAAAGCACACCTGTTAATGTTTGGACCCCCACAACAGGCTGTGCCTCAGCACTCTGGTGCACACACGCTACACTAGACAGTGACCACAGACAGCTGTCACAGCACTTGTCTCTGGTATTTCTATATTAAGCTCAGAAATGTTCCATTCATCCTTCCACTTTATATTGTACTGTATGTTTAAGCACTGTGAGAGAGAGCCAGTATGCTTCCCAGCAATGAAGCCTTTACTGGCAGGGGAGTGATTCCACCATGCTGCATTACAATACCTCACAAAGGAACATTGAAGCATAGGCAGTAAGCAATGAGGCTGAAAAAACCTGAGATGAGTTCAAGGCAGAAAAAAGAGGCTTCACTTTGCCCCCCCCCCAAAAAAAAAAATGGGGGTCTAGATTATGCCACCACTTTGCATTTCTGAATGGAATTCTAGGAGCAGTTACTGTACCTCATAGCAATCAAAAGATGTAAGTGGGCTTGAAAAGAGATGTATTGTCAGAAGCTTGGGAACACAACTCCCTGCCAGAGGCAGAGCCCCACTCCTGAAATTGTACATGGTCTTAGAAAAACTGGGTAAGCAATAAAAAATCGAATCTGTTAGTGGAGCTGTAGGCATAGTCAAGCTCTAAGGGGAAGTCTCCTCAGCCCTAGAAGTAGGGCAATTTCAGCAAAAATTGTTTATAATTTTCAAAAATGTTTTTAAAATAAATGCACACTGGTTCTTCGCAATACATTGTCTGGGTCCACTGTTACACAAAATGAATCACAAAAATCAGTTAACTGTTTGAACATGCTGAAATTGTTTTTGACTGTGGCAAATCATGAAATTCATGCCAGATCATAAAGGTTGACTCTCCATCCAGAAGGTGACAGTGCAGTTTGTGTGACACTGTTCATTTTTCCATAATCTGCAACCTCTGATCGGCTGGACCAAGTGATCATGAGCATTCTTCACCACACCCTGTGGTTTGGCACATGACCATGTGACCATTTATCATAATAATGATACACATTTGTATCGTGTGTTTCAATACCTAATGATAAACTGTATATAAGTAATGCATGATCTGTATCCTCACTGACAAAGTAGACCAAATGGACTTTCGAATAAACAGTGAAACATGAATAAGAGGAAAAAAGTAGAAGCTATAGGGAAGTGCATGTACTGTAAAATTAAGAACAGAAGACAAATCTCTACCCAGACTGCTGTGATAGTAGAAAATAAGCTAACCCACCATGTTGTTAAAGCTAATACCCTGGCCTCTTTCAAGACCTGACGGGATGACCTCCCTGGATTTTTTTGTTCTTATCTAAACAAACTATATTCAATCAGGAAAGAGATATTACCCTAAATGCTTTTGTGATCATAAATATTGTAATGTTGAAAACAAGAGATTTTTTATGTTTTTCAAAATTATTATTTCAGCTTTGTCCAAAAGATTCTATAATATGCTTACATTGTGGTCTTTATCAAAACAAATTATGTGATTTAAAATCTTTGATTCATCTGTCATGTTATATATACTGATGGAAAAAAAGAAACTCAACATATTCTGGAATGAGAATACTATAGTTTATGCACTTTCACAAGAAGTTGTCAATTTGTTTTAAGCCCTCTGACCAGCAATACAGCTTGTGCAGTGGGGCATTGCAACTTTCCAATCACACGAAAGCTTGTTAGGTGCACTTTTACCTACTGAGGTCCAGGTGAAACAATGCCTGATCAGGTCATCTTTAAAAGGGTTTTCTGTGCATTCCATAATGCCTCAAATGTCACCAGACGCAAGGGAGAGGGCAATTGGTATGCTGCAGGCAGGTCAGTCATGTGCCAACATTGCCAGACACTACAGAGTAAGCCGCTCCACTGTGTCCCGACTGCAGAGAAGGTTTCAGCAGACCGGCAGGACAGATGACCATCCGAGATCCGGTTGCCCGCGAATGACCACACCAGAGCAGGACCGATACATCAGACTGGTCCATCTGAGAGATTGTTTCAGATCTGCCCACTGTACTGCTACTGAAACTGCCAGCAGACACAATGTCTACACTAGTGACAGGACAGTGAGGCTCCATGCTGCTGGCCTTAGAGCAAGGCAACCTGTCAGAAGCCTTCTGCTCATACCTCTTAGATGTCACACCCGACTGGCTTGGGCCAGACAGAGCCTGCGATGGACTCATCAGCAGTGGCATCAGGTCCTCTTCAAAGATTAGTCATTCTTCAGCCTGTTCCATGCAGACGGGTAGGCCAGAGTGTGGAGGAGGAGGTTTTGTGTTTCTTTTTTCCATCAGTATGCATTCAGCTGATTTAAAGCACTACAATTCATTCCAAGAAGAACAGAGGGGGAAATCATAGCCCCTTTCTGAAGTTTCTTCTCTGCCACGGGGGGATTTCCTTCTCCTGTCCTCATGCTACACACAGCCAAGTGCTGCTGGTCACTATAGTCAACTGCTGTATAATCTCTAAAGCACTGTGTGCCAAACTGTTGCAAAAGCTGCTATAACTAAGAAAGATTGACAGATTGAAGATTGTTGGTATCCTGCCCTGCTGGTCACCTTCAGTAGCTGCTATTTCTCTTTGGTTTCATTCAGCTTTCTGTCAGCCCTGTGGTGGAACCAGAGATTCCAAGGAACACCAGGAAAAGACCATCTCTGACCACCTATTCAAAACTCACCTGTTCAGATTTCAACTACAACCTGTGTGATTTACAGTATCAGTATACAGTATGTTCCATGCCCTGCATGACATTGCTTTAGACTTCTGTTACCTAGTACTTTGACATTACCTTATTTTGTTGTGGTTGTCATATGCTCTGATAGTCTTGCATGAATGCCTTACTTGAATTTTTTCCTAAATCATGTGTTTTTGTGCCAATAATAATTCACAGTTAATTATTTCGAGTGCAAGTAACTGTACATAAAGACATCAGCATGTTAAATGAATAAGAAATTGAATCAAGCAGAGATTGCAGAGTCTGCAGGGTTCTTTCTCACAGAAAATGAGGGCTGGATCCACACTCACTCATCACTGTTAATATTTGTGAAGCTTAAAGGGGTGAGTAACAAGAAATTTCATCAGTAACACTTTTTGCTAGAGGAGATATAACAGCAGACTGGAACAACACATTTTGGGAAATCTATTACCCTAGAAGCTCCAAAAGCTTCTGTTTCTGAATTATTCATAGGATTTCCCCTTTTCCTATAAATTAGGTGCTGGGTACCCTTTGTAATGTAAGTATGACATGAGTATGACCACTTGCACCGCACTTGAAGATTGTGCTTGCTGAATTTTTTCATTTCCTCAATCTGCTATCTATGAACATGTCAGAAAGGAACAGTAATAACCAGCTATCAAAAGGTTATCTCCTCATCCTAATAGGGGGCAGAAGAAGATATGGAATGAATATGGTGTATCAGAACCTTTCTGTGCAAACAGCAAAGAATGGAATTTAAGGAGAAGGCATGGTGCCACACTCTTATCAACAAATATACAAGTACAGGTACAGACAGCAGCAGCAACCAACTACTTCCCTGACGGGACTGCAAAGATTCCAGCATTCACCATCTGGAACTTCTCAACCTCTAAAAAAGAGAAAAATGGCCAAACACCAGGAGACAGCACACTCCTGCTCACTTGAAAAATGAACAGATTTTGTCATGTTTGTCTGGGATATGCCAGAAAGTACTTCATTTTTTAAATGGCCTAGTTTTAGCACTTTACAGTTGTCATTCCATATAGTTCTTATTATTTCAGAGATTCTTTTGCAGGTTTGACTCAATACCTAGTCAAATGGTGTTCTCTTTCCGATCGGATTGTGCCATACTGTATATTTATGTCAAGAAAATGTGAATACTGCCACGATAGCAAATATACATTTTGATAATGCTTGTGGAAGAGCAGTGTCAAAATTAAAAATGAAAACTGATACAAACAACAGGAGTTCATTTGGTTCATCTTGCTCATAGCTCAATGATTCTAAAACCCCCTCAGGACATTTTTTAAAGGTAGAGAAAGGTAAATTTTCATAATATTCCTTCAGCAATACATTATTATAAATAAAGCAAATTATAAACAATGCATTAAGTTTAGTTATAAATTAAGAGCAAGTCAGAAGTAAAGTGTCCACTGAACATTTGGCAAAAGAATACAAAAACTCACGTCTGATAACTTTGAAAAATAAGTCATAAAATAAGCTATCTTAAAATCTCCTCTTGTATGAAATGTCTTGAAATCCCAGATGAGGATGTTTGAGAATGTACAGTACAAGCCTGCCTTTCCAGAACCAATGGGCTGCTGGATCAGTACTGTTCCTCACACTATTCCGGGTGTTTATTCAGTTTTTAATGCACTTCCATACAATTTCCACTTGTGTCCTCGGGTTTGTGTTTCCTTGTTGAGGCTGGAAAAAGTTGATTGGGTTGACTTTGTCTGTGCCTTTGAAGATTCTGAATACTTGGATTAGATGCCCTCAAAGAATTGAGATATTCAGTTGCCAGAATGTCAGGGGTGGGTTTCAAAACTCTGCCATCAAAACAGAATGCAGCCTGAACTAAATACCCTTAGAAAGCTTGGCTATCCCTATACATGTACACGTATGTCCGTACTAAACCTAACACTTAAGTAGCTGCTCCTGCACTCTCTAATTGCATCCCTGCCATAAAACCCTGGATGATTCCAAGTTTCCTCAATTTAGAAAGCAAAAAGACTGAAGACATATGTAAAGCCAGTGCAGCAATCCTACTGTATCTGTGGATGGCACTGCATTTGAAATTCAAACTAAATTGAAGAACGTGGGGGTGATATTAGATCCAGGCTTGACTTTTGACCCACATGTGCAAAATATTGTAAAAACATCATTATTCCATCTCAAAAATATCGCCAGGCAATGTAGTCTTCGACTGTAACAATACAGCTGGTCAACACATTTGTCTTTTCTCTAACTTATTATTGCAATACCCTACTCGTTGGTGTATCTTAAATCCTTGATAAACAAACTTCAGAATGTCAAGAGTTCTGCAACCAGGTCACATGCAACTGATCATATTACTCCTGACCTGCAATCCTTTCACTGGCTTCCTATCAGGTTTTGTGTCAATTTCAAATCCCTCATGTTTACCTATAGGGCAGTACTTGGCTGGGCAACTCAGTCCCTATCTGACACACTGTATCTTCCCCACACAACCTTCAATCCCCTGATTCTGGTCAGTTTGTCCCCAAAACTCGTTTACTTTTTGTTAAGGAGAGGGCCTTCTTTTGCTATGCCCCAAAGCTCTGTAATTCCACCCCTAATATATCAGAGTGTCACCATCCCTGAATGCATTGAAATCCAGACAAAACCTTCTTCTTCCAAAAAGGCTTTTATTTAAGTGGTGCCTGTGTCTGCTCATTGCATGTTCCACTACATTTCTAATCCCCTGCGCTTCTCTGTAATGATGATGACGATGATGGTAATGATTATTATTATTTCAATATTGAGATACTTGAATCAAATTCTCATATACTATTCCCAATCTCTGATTCAATCACTGAACTCCTCCATTTTTACACTCCCTCCCATAGGCTCCATTCAGTTGATACTGCTCCTCTACTCACTGTTCCCAGGGCTACTCTTGGCTTTTGGTTGACCACGCCTTTTTCTGCTGCTGCTCAATTGTTATGGAATGCCCTTCCTCAGGTTGTACGAGAGACAAATTCTTTGACTCTCTTCAAATCCAAACACACCTTTTTTACCAGGGTCTATGTCTGTTTGGTCTGCATTCTATCTATATAAACCTGTAATCTCTAGTTTTATTTTTATCTTTTTACTGTACTTTTTTCTTTATACAAACTGGGTTTGGAAAGGCATTTAATTAAAAAAATGTAATTTGTAGTAGTAGTAATAATAGTAGTATAAGGCAATGCAATGAATATTAGCAGGCACAGGCAAGTGTGTTAACAGTGCAGATGTGTGGTTGTAGCAAGGAAACTTCAGAGTCAGTTGCCACCGAGCAATTGCACCAAAGGTGAACCCTAAAGGCAAGGATGAGGCAAGCAAGCAAGGTTTGTTGCTGAGGGAATAGACGTATATGGGAATATCCAGGAAACAAGGTTCAAACAAAGTAGAGTTGAGAATTCAAATGAAACACAAGACAGGGAACTAGGAATCTAGAGACCAGGGGAACTCAAGGAGACTCAGAGCAAAACTCATTTTACATCCTGAGCCCAGTGTTCTGTCAAGGCAGACCTTAAATAGTCTGTTCCCAAGAAGGCAGGTGTAGACACAACAGACTACAGGAACAGACTTCTTTTGTGGATGTGTTATACAGTAACTGTTTGATCACTATCAAGATTCAATCAATTGTTTTTATTTTTTTGATGCCATCCAGATTGATGCCATGACTCAACATCAAAATCGAGTCACACCGTCTCATCTCACCACTTGAGAATAAATCTGTTATCTGGGCTGCCGTCTGAATAAACAGGTGTTGTTTAAGTCAATTTGGGGATTTTAGTCATGTGACCTGCAGTGTCACACAGATGTCAAAGCTCTATTGTACTACTGTAATTAGTTTTGCTGTCTTGCTTTGTTTTTTTACCCTTTCATCATATCAAGCAATCAAAAAATTGGCTTTTTTGGAAAGCAATGTACATTTATCCCATTTTTAGTCCAAATCAGTTTTGGCAGCTTATTGCTGAAGATTTCTGAAGGTAGATTGGTTTGCATGATTCGCACTTCACCAGTCTCCATAAAATACTTTTGCTATTAAAGGTTCCATCCTAAACTTTGCAAAAAATAAGAAGAAAACAGATACATCTTTTGAAAAACACTAACCAAGCACAATTAAAACAAGCTGAAAATCAAATTGTTGAAGCTGTTTTGACATCTTGAGCTGCCCATGAAAAGTGAATTGAATTTGACCCCAGCTGCACTCATTATTCCTTGCGGTTGGTCCCATCTTGCTCAATATGAAACACATGCTTTTGTTAAGATGTTTATACAGCCTCATTGTTTCCACAGAACTGATGCAGAAGAAATATGGATTTCCTGCTTGCACTCCAGTCCAGTTCTCAGCGCCATATTCCCTTCTCCTGGTGTCAGGAGGTTTGTTATTGGAAACACAAGCCCGTCTTATTACAATCGGCATGCCTTGAAGTACAAGGAAGCTGCTGACCGCCAGACTTTAAATCATGAGGAGATGCAACAGACCGTTTTCACTGGAAGGCCAAAAGCAAAGGTAATCCAGAGTGTAGAAAGTTAACGAGCCATGCGGCAGCAATAGCAAATGAACAATAAATTGGGAAAGCTATTAGAGTTCATTATTATTCATTTACTTTGCAGATGCCCTTGTTTGGGTGACTTAAACTCGCATACAAACAATACAATGAATGTATAATCAATAAATGAAGTGAAAAGTTCAAAGGCAGCATCTATTCAAAATGTAAATATATCATTAAAACTGTTTTTTTTTATTAAATCCACACTGAAAATAATTGTTGAAACAAAAGGAAAAGTGGGTACATTATTACAATATATCTGTGGTATATCTGTGGTGAATATTATGGTAAGGCAACCTTGCATGACAAAAAGAGAAGTCTGATGCTATTAACACACAGCTTCCCAGCTTCAGGTTTCCCCCAGTGCTGTCTATGAGTGGCTTGTGATTGATTCCATTGACAACTGAAGTAGTAAAGAAAGAGAGAAACACAGCACTGGGAGAAACATGAGGTTGAACTGTAATTTGATGATTGGAGGCGCCTTCAATAACTGCAGGTGTGATTCCTATGATCCTATCATGTGAGATTGTCTTCACCAAATATGTATCATTGGTATCATTGCTTATACACATGAAGGGTTTCTTATGATATGGCCCTTTGTGATGAATGGCCTGACCATCAGTTATATTGCACCACATCATTAGTGTATTAAGTAACAGCCCATTTTGCACAGACATTCTTACTCTATAATGTGTCATTTGTGTTATATACCCTTTTTTCTTTGTTTCCATAATTATTTTGAGCAATCTATATAACAGATTTATAATGTATATATACTCAAACAATATATCATTATTTTAAACTCTATATAAAGAACTCACAGTGATGACTCCATTATCTGTGTCAATACCCTCATAGATGAACAACAAGCCAAGACATTAAGCAACTTCAGAGAGGTGTCACCCTTACTGATTTAAACAGTATTCTCCTGGTGGGCTGTTTAAGTGGAACTCAAAAGACAGTCCTTCTGGCTGGCTGGCTCACAATCCCAAAATTGTAATTGTGCTACTGGGTCCCAGATCCAGGGTAATTTTTTTAAATTTGGAAACGGTGGTGATTTTTCTTCCTTTTAATCTTAGTGCTGCATATCACAAACCTTAAATATTACAAGCTCTCAGGGGTGTTTTAGGCTGAGATTAGGTCACTCTTTTTGAAACAGGCGGAGCACACATAAGATTCCTGTTCAATGGCTTGTTGGCCAGTGTGCTCATAAAATGAGATTGCCAATTGATACAACCGGTCTGTGAGAATTGTGTGCTGTAGAACACTACAGTGAGGTACAAATGCAAAAGGCACTTTTGGGAATATATTTCTGTAAGTAAGGATATTTCACACCATTGACTGAATGCTGGTAAGCTTGCTGGCTGTATGTTATAATAGGAGCATATTTTGGTTGACACCACTGATATTCATACTCTCTAAAATCTACAAGTTATACCAGTACCCTCTCACCATTATTTTTGTAAGAGCACTAATAAAATAATAAATACTACTTCTGATGAACTGCGTATAACCACACATAATTAAATGTTTTCAACAGGTATTTGTTCCCAGTTTTTGGGGGGTACAGTATAATCAGATCCACACAGGAGAAGGATTCACTGAAGTTCAAGTACTGTAGGTAGCTGCGTCAGCATGTGTAGGCTGCAAAGGAACAAGTAAAGGTTTATTCCACTCTGAAAAGAGAAGAAAAGAAACACAACGTTTCAGCTGTGGCTGTGTGGAGCTCACACCTGAAGAAGGCTCCACAACCAAAACATTGTGTTCCTTTTCTTCTCTTTTCAGCTTGGAATAAACCTTTACTTGTTCCTCTGAAGGATTCACTGTACACCTTGATTTTAAATGGTAGTAAAGTAAGAAATACTCATATGAGTTCAACGTAAAAATGCAATTCTGCAGCAATGACTACTGTTTTTTTTTAAACTTCATAGCATTCATAAGGTTGTGTAACCCACAAATGTCTATATTCATTGATAATTCAACATCAATAATATAAAAGGCACTGTGGCATTTTTTACAGAAACAAGTACTGTTTAATTTAAACTGCATCAAATGTACACATAGAATGCTCTTAGTTACTTTTACTCATTTTTATTTCTTTAGCAGTGAGATTTCAAGGAGGCAAGCATTGTGGAGTAGTGGTTAACATTGGTACATTGTGTTGCTAGGGCCTAGGTTCAATTCTGGACCTGAGGTGCTGTCTGTGTGGAGCCATTATGATTTTCAATACCTGCCTTTCCAGTGCCAGGTCCAAACACGTCGAGTCTCCGAGATCTAAGAAAATCTGGTTTTGATGTGGTATAGCTGGCCACAATGACGGAGCCTCAGTTGAGCTGGCATTCATATGTTCCCACAGTATTCCCTCACCTACTCTTGCAGTGAATAATGAGTCACTGTCCCTCTTGTTTTTCACACCCAAGGAAGCTCATACAGAGTTTTTCATTGAGGTTTTTCAGCTCTGTAAGAAATGAAATCACTTTTTCGATAAATTATTTCTCACATTGGCCCTCAGGAAAGATGCAGAAATGTCAAAATATGAACAAACATACATTCCCATGGCATTTAATTTATTATTATTGTCCACATCCTTGTGTTGCATGATGTCCTAGGAGAGAGAAAAGCCAGCACACTCATAACATGTTTTTCAAATCATCCTTCTGACAATTGTCGAATTACAGAAATGTACCATTGTATTTTCTTTAACCCCACAACATGCATTTAAGTACAGGAACAACACTAATATTGCCTGGGAATACATATCTTCAAAGAAGTGACTCAGTTCATAAAAATGAGCAACTAAATTTGCTTTTTGGTTTGATGCATTGTTTCATTTTGTTTGACAATTAACTTTCACCCTTTTCACTCAGTTAAGAATAAAAGCTCCAAATCTAATCAAGAACTTTTATTAGAAAAAAAAAGCAGTTCTGTTTTCAAAAAGATTTTGGGAAATGTTTGCCTTTCTCTGTCCCCTGTGGCAGAAAGCCATGTGTAGGAAAATCACAAAGAACCAAAAAAAATGTTTTAATCAGCCAGCTGCAGCAGCTTTCATGGAAGTTCAGCGCAAATCACTTGGAATCAGGTTGGGAATGTTTGTTTTTGTGGCTGCAAGAGAAATGATTACTGTACCTCAGCAATACAGGAGTTTAACAAAGTTTGTTCTTAGTTAAGTTATTAAGGAAAGGCCTTCTGGATTGTTGTGTTTGCACAGAGGTCCAAAATAATTTCAGCTAGGCTGGCACCTTTTAAATTTTCAAGGTAAAAAAAATAAAGTTAAGCCACCTACATTTAAGGGTTTACATATCACAGGGCTGTACAAAACAGAGGGGTTTGCCTTGAGGCAGCATTGCAAAAAAACGGAGAGGGTGTCTCTGGATATGAGGAACTGACAGTAATTATCAAACAGATGTAGCAGTTTAGAATAAAGGTAGAAGATGAAGAGAAAGCCGAAGATTGTGTGTGTATAGAGTAGCAAACTGATTCCATCTACAAAAATCCTCAAGCACCTTTTCCACTAACCCTCTTATCCTCCTAAACATCCTGGTCCTCGAACCACAGAGCATTTATCACTCCCTGGCCCAGACCACATACCCCCAAACCTTGTTCACAACAAATCCCATCTCTTATGTAGGGCTCACAGTCCTAGACCATGGTTTGTTTACATGAATTGCACAATAGTATCAGAGAGAGAAGACAGTGGAGCCATTGTCCATAGTTGTAGCTGCCCCTGGGAGGTAGCATTGACAGAGCATGTGACTGGATGTGCTTGCTTGCTGTGAAGTGAATGACGGAGGAATGTACATCCTGACTAGAAATTTGGGAAGAGTCAGATGAAGTTATCTGCCGGTCACAAATTCCCAGCGCAATGCATGATGGCAGCTCTCCATCAGAAAACAGCAAGGAATCCGTGTCAAGAAGAAATTTATTACAGAAATCTGCGCCATCTCCAAGTGTCCAGTTATAATTCGGTCAGCTGGCAACCCCAGTGTATCAGCATTCTTTTGCTTTGGCTGTGTGCGCGGTGTCATAGTTAGATCGGAAGGCAGGCTGCAGTTTTGATTTAATGCAAGCCTATAACAAAATGGGCAAACACCTGGCTTGTGAGAGTTAATGTAGACAATTGCAAAACTCCATGTGGAGGCAGCATGAATGCAATAGATTATAAAAAGCAAAAGAACAGTACTGAAGCTGGACAAACAGCCTTTGGGTTGTTTTCTACTGATTAGACTCCAAGCATAAGAAGGTTATAAATGAGAGAAGGCCATTTAGTTGAGTGTTCACCTAGACAATGTCTGAAATCAATAAAAACAATCTAAAGGCTAAATGATACACAGAGAAAACACATTAAGGGACAAACAATCATACAATACAGAATTGCCAGTAAGGATTCTTGCACAGCATTTATGTCTAAATATAACATAAAAAGAATGAAACCCTAGAAGGAGATGAAAAGTAATACAAAATCACCTTTAAGGAACTAAATCTCCAGCCATCCATTTTCTAACCACTTCCTCCAATTCAGGAGCCCTGGGTCTATCCCAGCAAGCAACAGGCAGAAGGCAGGATACACAGAAGGCAGGAAAGAACACCAGTCCATTGCAGGGCGGACACACACAGACACCAGGGTGAATTTTCCCAGCAGCCATTTAACCTAACAGTATGATGTTGACCTGTGAGAGGAAACTAGAGCATCTGGAGGAAACCCATGCAAACATGGGGAGAGCATGCAAACTCCACACAGATAGCATCCCAGGTCCACAACCTAACCCAGGGCCCCAGCACTGCAAGGCAGCAGTGTTAAACACTGTACTAACATGCCGCATACAGGAACTAATTTTTCTTTTCTTAAATAGAGAAGGTTGCAGTGGGAGTTGCCTAAAGAACTTAAAATCCATTAGGATGCTGACAAAGTTAATTCAAAGAACCTTTTCAGGCCTTAGAACACCTTGGAGCTGAACAGAAAAAAAAGTTGGCTCAGACAGTTACGATGCGTCTGGAACAAACTATCTAGCCAGCTCTGTCACGGATGTCGGAAGGGACGAACCGTGGAATGGCAGGAGAGTGAAAAAGACCCTATGCGTGGAGGCGAGACGGGGGTTTGCCCGGGCTCAGCTGTTCAGGAAATGCCGTATAGAAACCTATGCCCTCAGGTAGCGGATGTGGGGCGACCTGGTGCTAGGCGGGTCTCAGGGCATCCGAATGTCAATGCTGAGTGAAGGTGAATGAGAGACCCAGAAATATATAGCCCCAGAGAGAGAGACAGCAAAGAACAGCAAAGCACAGGAAACTAGGGACAGGATAGAGTAGGAGCGCCCTCTGGCTACAGAGGGTGTGACAAGCTCACAGGGATCCCTCGAGAAAATGAACTGTTGGGATCAATTAATGACTGCCAACTCAACTCAATGGCCTGCCTTCTTCTGTATCTCCCATGTTCCTGTGTTTGACGTTTTTGCCATAAGTGGGTATCCTTTGCCAGACCTACAGTATGTCAAGAGCAAAAGTCAGAGTGGGTGATAGAGTTGATGTGATTTCTGTGAGGGCAGGGGAGCCATTGTAAATATTACTGCTGATGGGGTTTATGTGGCATCAATGCAAACGTCACTTTTATGCTCTAAAGACATTGCACTCAGATATCCAATTTTTAATTTTCCTCCAAAATTTAAATAGGACTTGAAATAGCTGTATCATTTACCTCTTCTGACCTGTGGTAAGTAATTCCAAACACTACTGTGCAAAAGTCATAAACATCTGAGCTGCCACAGGCAGTCACAATATATATATACAGTATGTTATGAGTATCAGCAATGAGCATTCCTCAGACAGCTTAGTTCAGGTGAGAAGAAACCAAGTTTGTCATTTACAAACTTGAAATCAGATTGATCATAACTCAGAGTAAACTACTTCGGAGCAGCCAATACAATGCAGTAGCTATTTCATTGCATTTACCGATCAGATTTAATTGACTTTGTCACACATGATCCTGTGTGGGTAGCATTGGCCACCGGGCATGTTGATCCAAGTGTTAGTGAAAGAGGCTCACAATGGCAAGATGACAGTTAGGTTAAAAAAATGACTTTGCCAATCTATTTGAAAGATAACAAAAATATACTTTATAGACAACGTACAGTAACCACAAAAAATGTATCAGTAATCATGGGCTCTACACATTACATAGCTCAATATTCCTAGAGCTCTTCTCTCTTAGTCACTATTGCTGACTGACTAAGCATCCCAGCATCACATTACAGTATATTTATTGTGCCATTCCATTATCAATGGACTAACATAACTAATAAAACAGACAAATATCAAACATACAGTACATTAACAATCTAGATTGTTACACACTTAATATAAACATATATCAAATCCTTCATAATCCATACACATTGTATGTGTTACGTCACCCCCCTACTCTGTTTGCAATGGTAAATTTCCATTGTCATCTCCACAAGCTCATAAAAGGCCTGCCAAAAGCATGGATCCTTTTCTTCCTTAGGGCTCTGTAGGAGGAAGTTGGCAGCTAGCCCTGAAAATAGTTTCCTCACTTATTAACCTGTTAAAACAACTTGCAAAACAATACTAAATAAAGTTTATATGCTGCCTTTCCTCTACACTTGGCTTAAGGTATTCATCTAAATCTAGTATCCTTACTCTGCCTGTCTCTCCAACGTGCCTGTGCACCCATGGGTAAGTAACTGTGTAAGCAAAACAACCACAAAGTTTGTTATCCTAAGCATGCAATAAGAAAGAAAGCAACAAGTTAATTGGTGACAATTCACTTTGTCACAGACTCGTTAGATGTTCCTCAACTTTAACATCACTTGTTTCTCTCTACAGATGCAGTTTAAAGCTGGATGGTAAAAGCTAAAAGGAATCTTTTTGTTTTGCAACATCTGTCTTCCGTAATTGTTAGCTAAACCCAAATTAGCAACAATATCAGTTACCTAGAATTGTATTCCTCCATACAGGAGGGAAAATATTAAATATCTTAGACTTTTGAAGGTCAGTGGTAGGTTGTTTGTACTTCCTTCCTTTTGTGTGGGACCTTTTGTGTCTGACCTGTCCCTCAGTGCTCTTCCCAGATAAGGGAGGCTGATGGTTTGGTCTCTTTCCTGCAAGTGCTGTTGATGCTACACATTACAGACTGAGCTTTTGATCTTCCAGGGTCCTCTAGCAAAGAAAACCTCCATCTCATGGTCTTAGTGTTTTGCATTCTTCTGTTGAGTGACAGGACATTCTGTTTATATGGGGTACCAGCATTTCTCCTGGGGCTGCTCGAGCATTATGCAGTGACAGTGTCAATGAGATCTTTGATACCTGTGAAAATGCAGTCCATCACATACTGCCCAAAAAGAGAAATTGCACTTGTGATGGTTATGTAATGAACTGTTGATGTATAAGATGTACAACAAAATCACAAAAGCAATGATTGATTAACCATTCCTGAATCACTACTCATACCTCAAGTTATTCAAGTCTTCAGGTTCTACACCCTGGAACCCAGAGCATTATAAATTATAAAGACCATATCCTCTTAATTTATCTGACATTTGTTTATACTGCTTTTCTTTAATAAGACTTTTTGTATTAGAATGACATTGTATTCCCTGTGCTGCAGCTAATCTGCGGACAGGCAGATCATAAGACTACATCAGTCTGAGACCTTCTAACTTCATCATATTCTGCCTTGATCAATTAGGTAATAACACATCTTATCTTTGGACAATTGCAGCATTGCTCTATATGGGACAGATACCTTCTATGTATTCATGATTAATTTGTATATAAATTTGCAGTTACTGCACAGAATAATCTGGGACTGTGTTTTGCAAGTGTGATTTAGGTCATTCACTTGCAGTTAATTGAAGGTTTTCCTTTGTTTCTAGTTCTCATGTGAAAAATGTGTTATCCTGTAGTTAGATGAATCACAAAATGTAACTGAATAAATACAGTTATGTACAGTATATGTTCCTGCTTGCATCTATTTAAAAAGTGAGCTACACAACATCAGCAAATAAACGTCACAAAATCAGTCCAACCTCGATTTACATGGAAGAGGTGATATTTCAGTATCAGGATATATTATAGCAGAAAACACTTTGAAACATGTGCATTGCCTCTGTAGCACCTGTTGAATAAACAGAAGGAGCCCAGTCAACTGTGTCATATCCGACATTTTTAGTGCATTTTCTTAATGATTTTTTAATAGAATGACATTGTAATCCCTGTGCTGTAGCTACACTGCAGACAGGCAGACCACAGATCTGCATCTATCTTGGCTGTGAGACCTTCCACCTCCAGCATATAAAGATCTAAGCTAAAAACAGAGATAACAAAATGCTTCAGAACATACCGTTTGCTTTTATTACATAATTTTTTACCTTTTCTTAGCACTTTTTCTTGTTTCAGAGGACAATGCGGTTAAGATGTTGAGAAATGATAAAAAATGCTCCAATAAAATGAGGAAGAAACATGTTTTAGTATTGCAGCTGTGTGTTAGCATTCCTGTAGTCTGTTGTAAACCCAACAGACAGGTATCTTTCACTACCTTGTTTAACAAAGACCCTCCTATAACAGCTCCACTCAATACCTCCAGCTTTAGTATGCAGTACAAGCCAACACCAGAGAAAAAAAAAAACAGCCAGACATGAAGACCAGTCAGCAATAAACCTTCAGAACTGGAATGGCAGCTTGTCAGGGACACAACAAGGTACTGTGAGGTGCATTGCATGGGGTCTTTCTGTAGCTGCTTATGTTATTCTAACTGCCTACATTCTGTCCAGAGTGTACTGGCACTCTCATAAGAGCATTTACTGATGAGAAGCAGCCACGTAGCCCATCACGCTTGCTTGAATTTCTGTAGCTAATTCTTGAAAGAAGCTACAGAACATCTGCCCAGCTTGCCTGGGCCGATGTTCCAAACGCCACATTTTCTTTCTGTAGACAATTGCCTGTTTCCCTTGCAGAATTTGCTTGTTATAAGTGCTTAAGTGCTCTTCTCCTTGGTTAGCATTTGCGGCCTCTGGATGAAACACATTGAGTTGTTTCTGTCCATGCCCCTGGGGATCCTAATTACTTGAAATCATGTCCCCTCCTTGTCTTCTCTTTACAAGACTAAACGGATTCTGCTCTATAAGCCCTTTCACATACATCATTCCTATGAGCTCACAATGGTATTGAGTAAGTCTTTTTCGACTGATCTGAAAGCAGTTTATCTTAAGATCTTAATATCTTTTTGAATCCTGACAACCAGAATCATACACAAAATTCTAAATGCAATCTTACATAATCTCATTTAACATCAGCATTTGTTTTAAATTCTGTAAATCCTAATATTTTGTCTGTCTTTTTACGGCTCATTTACGGCATCTGGAAATTGTAAATCATGTATCTGCGTAAGCATTGCATCCTTCAGTGTTTATTTCCATCACATTTTGATTTACTTCAGTCTTGTGTAACCAGCACAACACGTTTATAGAGGCTGCATATGATTTTACCACACAAACAATGAACAGGTACGTAGGTTACTATAACAATAAATAATATTGTTAAGATATGTTAAGATTGGGATAATTGTTAGAGTTGGAGTGGAGGATAAGATTTGGAGTTTGAATTAGTTTCCCTGAGACCCTGAATTGGATGAAGTGGTTAGAAAATGGATGGACGAATCATCTTGAATATTAGTGCATCCATGTACTCTCTTTCCCTTACTGTAGAGGCACTGTTTGCGTCAGATATCTTTGAGCTGATGATGAACTGCAGCAGTATTTTCCATCAAGTCCTCCTTGACAAAAAATCAAATGTTCTCTTAGACATTCACTCCATTAGAAACCTTTTCTAAGTTGACTTGTTCTGTTTACTTTTTCAATTTCCTTGGAATGTGCTAAAGTTGAATGTCCTTAATTTTTCTATGACACCAGAGCACACCTCCATCATCACAGCCCTACTAGTGCATCACCTTTAGTGTTCTACATCGTAATCTCAGTGTTCCACTCATTAACTCTTTACTAATGCAATCCATTGCTGGACTATACAATCTGATTTACTCCATTTAACCCAGAAAACCAATCATTCACTAATCATGGTTCATCCACTTCTTTGCTCTTACTCTTTCAACGTTTTGCTCAGTCTTCACCAAGCACAAGGTGCTCATGAACTCAGGACACTCACTGTTCTCATCACTGACTATGCTGGCTGATCCTTTTTGGCCGGGGATACCTCTCTGTAACCAACCCTTGCACCCCTGTTGCAGCAATACCGGGTTTGTTGTTCTCCCTCTTGCCAAGAATGGACATCTGCCTGCTGATGTTAAGGTCAGGGAGTACTCAGGACTCTACATGTGTTATCTAGACTATTCTCTCAGCTATGTGGAGAGGCATGCTGCTACCTTGCCAGTAAGTGAAGCCCAACTTGCCAGGTGATGCCCCACTCCTCCACCATCACACCCAGTCAGCCGTGGTTCAGCTGGCCATCCTTGATCCTCAGCAGAATACTTCAACCCTGTTGATCCTTGTAAACAAACAGCTACACATTAGGAACATAGGATGCTTTTCTTCCCTCCGATGCTACAGGCCTGTTGTAGAAGAAGCTACTTTCTCTCACTTTCGGGCCTTTTAAGATAGCATCTTTCCCTCATCTCACTCCCTCACTCCCTCTGAGTACCATCAGAGAAAGAGGGAGTCTCACTGTTTCTGAGTACCAAGTATCCAATCAGCCCTGGCATTCCTTATTTTTCCTTATATTTACAGGGTCCACTCTCTCACAGCCACATCTCACTACCTCAGAATCCCTATGTGATGTAAATCTGTTTTTTAGAGAGAATAAATGTGTTTACTAGATTTAGTGTGTATTTAGATGAACTCTGTAGCTCTATTTTGTTGAAGCATGGCGATTTAGAACAGTGGTTCTCACTTTTAGTCCTGGAGTAACCCTGTCTCTGTTGGTTTCTCTTTCAACTGGAACCCTAATCACCAGTGCTGATTGGCACCTGTAACTGATTGGTTTGCTGGTTTAGACATTTGTCTTCTTTCAGGCCTTGGATTCAAAAACTTTATGCAGTCTCTTCTCAGCTTGCTAATTAAAAAGAGCTCTTACCAGGCAGTCCAGTGAACAGACACAAAAAGAAATAACACAGTATTGGACAACTCAACTCAAATATTGTAAAGTCAGTTTTACCTTCTGCTTAAGTTTGACTGGATCTATTTCAGCTTGCATACGTGAGGAAGGGCAGTCCTGAAAATTGCTAATCTGCCCAGTCTTAGTACCGATGATCAATTTCATATCTTAATGAAAAGGTTTCAAAAAGAAAATTAAATTAGCTTGTGATTATGAACATGGCTGGAGCAAAACCAGAAAACTGGAGTTATCTAGGACCGGGCTGGAGAACCAGGATGAAAGGATAAAAAATATGATTGATCTATTCTATTTCCATTTGCTGTCTAGACTCCCAGACGATCTCCTATATTTGACTTTTATCTTTTTTACTGTCGGTTCTCCTCCACATCTCAAAGGCTCAGCTGGAGCACTTTCATCTCCCAGTGATTTCCCTTTCTTTAAACTCTCAATTCCTTCCTCCACATCCTCCTTCTGGATTGATCAGAACTGCCATCATTTTTATGCTGAGTAAAATGTTGCGCATACAATATTCAAAGTGTTGTGGAAGAGGGCCCGGTCCACACAAATCCCTGGAAAGATCTTAATACAGTATCTCTAACAGGAGCTTGTCAACTGAGTGAGTCAAGGAGAGATTGAATCCCTCTCCCGCCATAAGACAATACATAAATCTGATTGACCTTGAAAATTATGTATTGGTCATCCCAGTTTACAGTGACTATTTCCATTGATTTAACAGCTAAAATAAAGCAGAACAATAAAGAAAAAAAATACTTTAAGTGATTTTGACAATTCTCTTTAAGTCAACAGCTGGAACAAACTATACAAACTGTTCTCGTTAAACCAATGCTGTTAGTACACAGGGTGTAATCCTGTAAAGTGAATCATTGAGAATTGTGCTGAAACAAACAATTCTTTCAAAATTCTTCAGAAAAATAAATGTCTTTGAACACTGATCCATTTTACAGTACCCTTAGTTACATCTCAACAATAAATTACACCTCTTTTTGTTTTTAAGGAACTGCGTGAGAGATAACAATGTCAATGTCAAAATCTGATTGCCTGTAATTCTGCTAATGTTTCGATTTTGTTCTGGCATTTTCAGGTTTTGTTTGATTTTATAGGCATACCAAACATACAAAAAAAGAACTGAAGCAATTTGCTGTGTTCTCTCTTAACATTTTTGTAAATCAGAACCAGAGATCATGAGACTATAAAGGTTTTAGAAATAAATTTTAAAAATAGTTCAGTTAGGGTGAAGTGCTAAATTTAGAGGAATTCACAAAAGTAGAAAATAAAGCTTTTAGTCCCTGTTTCTTTTTATGAAATGTGTCATTTATTAGGTGTGTATCTGGTGAATTTATTTTTATGGCTTAAATCACACACAAACAAACCTAGTTTTCCCTCAATATCCCCAGGACGGAGCCTCAGACAACCATCACCAATAACCTTCATAGTGCTGTTTGCTTCCATATAAGGCACAGACACAGTCAAGTATCAGAACCAGAACTCAGAAGTGTTTGTGAAGTGGTTGTTATCAGAATAACATTTCTCTCCTATGGGCCAAAGGCTGGGGCTCCCAGATAGCACAGAGGAAGTGCGATGACAGAACTGTTGAAGCACACTGTTGAGAAATAAGCAAGTTTGAGAGCTGGAAACAAAGGCATTAGAAATGCATAACAAACAAGTCATAACCAAGCATTAATGGAGCATTTATTTCCACATCCCATGTCCCAACATGATCCACCATGTTAGAGAAGGTATATTTCAGATTGGACCTGCTTCCTTACTATTTGGTCATTAAAGATCCCATGTCACTGTTGGTAAGAGTTGGGGGTTAGTTGGGGATAAATTTCACTCTAGGATTGCACAATAAGGCCTTTCTAAATTTCCCCTAAACTTAAACTGCTCTTCAGTGGTGGATGAGCAGAGTATAATCCTGTATATGCAAGGCATTGTAGTATCCTGTGGAATCCTGTGAAAAGAACTATGTCAATATAATTAATTTATTCATTCAGTTTTAATGCTCACCTGGTTACTGACACTATTAAGTGCTTTTTACAAAACTACTGTATACTGTTAATGGCAAAAGTGTTTCTAAATGGAAATTGAAGACCAGAATCTAAAGTGTTTCCAATAATGGCAGTCAAGTTGCAGAAGCTGGGGCAATCTTTTGTAAACTGGCAGTGACTGCAGCTAGTCTGAGGCAGGTACTGTATGTGAAAGTCTTTTGCAGTTGCAGCAATGTGAGGATTAGCAAAAAGTGCCTTTTTTTCCCCAATAGCTCTCTATTTTTTTTAGGTACCAGGACCCCATGAGCTGCTGTGCAAGAGGATTCCTCTATCAACATTTTCCTAAGTTTCCAACATCATTCTGCTTTTGTCACAAAGGTAAGCATTACCTTTCACTGTGTAAACATTGGGCTTCTTTGCACACATTTTGTTCAGGGTTACTTTAAAATATTCAGCAGTGGGCTAGATCCCTGCTCCCTGTGAGGTGGAATGACACTCAACATGTGCCAAGAGTCTGAGCAGCCAGGCAGAGCAAAGTGCTGCTTCATTGCTGAGGAGATGCATCTCACACTACAAACCTGTTACGCCGGGCATGTAGATGAAAAGAAAAAGGGCACGGCAAAGTAATGAGTCCTGAGTCCTGAGAGTCGGATTAGCAGTGAAGATTACAGAGTTTGTTATGTGATTGGGTGATAATTGTCACAAATCAGTTCTTTCCATGCCCTATGCAGACGACACGATCCAGAATAGTGAAGATACACTGGGGAAAAAGTCATGCAGGAGAGAGTCTGGAGACAGGGGGGGCGTGTCCAAGGTGAGCAGGTATCCTGGGGAAGTGAGTCCGGGGCGAACAAACAAAGACAAAGTCCACATGGGGAATCCAAAACAGAAGACTAGAGTCCAAGGCCAGGAGATCCATCCAGGGAATAAAAGCATGAACCGGGTCGGGACCGGGTATCAGGAACAGAAGATTAAAACCATAACGGAGCCAGACGCAGCAGGACCCCGGGCTCTCATGAAACGGGATTCAATGAGGAACCAGGAGTGAAGTCCGCGTCTGGCTTTTAAGGGGGAATGGAAATAGGGAACAGGTGCAGGTAATGGAAGAAAACAAGGAAGGGCTGGAGCACCCTTAAGAGGAGGGGTTTGCGATCGTGACATTAAGGCAATAATGGGAAGGAGAAAGGAAAATGGCAGGTAGCTCAGATGCTCAGAGGAAGCAGTCGAATCTGGGCTGAAGACAGGAGGGGGATGATAGTAAGTGGTAGCTTTGCAAACAGGAACAATGGGAATGAGAAAACCTGAAACAAAGAACAAAATAAACACACACACTCTTGTTAGTCAGTTTAATGGCAGAGCCCTGAGTAATGGCTCCTCAGGTTTTAAAAAGTGTGCGAGGGTCTTAACGAGGTTGATAAGCCTGGCCTGATCTCGTTAGCAATGGCCCTGATGAGCTCCTTGCTCCTTGGAGTGGAATGTACCGTGGTGATTGAGGGTGCTGATGTAGAAGCACTGGAGCTCGTCAGGGATTTACACCCGTTTGCTGTAAAGAGCATCCAGGTGTAATAAGGAAATGAAGCATTTTCTTGCCAATAACATAGGGGTCAATCAAAGGCATTATGATTGGCAATCGATAAATCCATCTTTCCATTTTCTGAATGCTGTGTGCAATTCTGGGTCTTGAGGGAGCCAGAGCCTATCCCTATAAAATATGGGCATAAGGTGGGATACACCCTGAATGGGACAACCATTTTTCACCAGAACCAAGACTACCAGTACAGTATGTCTTTGGACTGTAGGAGGAATCCAGAGCAAATGGAGAAAACCTTGTTCATCTCAAGAAGCTTTTCACCTGCCACTGAAGTGCAGCCCCCACCTGGGTGATGTGAGAAGGTGAGAAATTGCTTCTCCTAATGAATTAAGGGGAGGAATTTAAGGGTGGCTAGTTTGTGCAAACAAAAAGTGTAATTTAGGTTAACATCTTTACTCTGATATTTTTAATGACATTTTAATGGACCTTGGTTAAACATCTCATTTGAAGAAATGTGTCAGTGACACACTGTCCTTGGTCCCTATTATGGAAGAGTTTGGAAATACATGTACAGGGAGAAGAGCACCACCTACCAGCTGAACAACGCTTACAGAAGTAGCAGGGTTTTCCTTGGAGGTATCCCATCCCTAGTCCTGACAAGGCCCAGCCTTGCTTAATTATAAGATGTTAATGCACATATGAGGTCTTCCAATGAGAGTGCTTACTAGTGACAATGTTTGCAATGAAAATAGTTTCTGAAAGGAGCGAATGTAAGAAAACAAGGTGAAGGAGTATATCAGTGAGACACAGCTGTTGCTAATAGGCTTCAGAACACTGCATAATTTAAATTAGCTTCCCCATAAGATTGCAAGAATTTAGATGCCATCTGATGAAGTACCATGGGAAATTGAAGCTCAAAGCATAAATAGAAAACTACCAAAAACAAAATAAAAATACATCTATTGTGATATAAATATGAACTGAACTTTGTTGCTTTCTGGCTTCAGTTTATTATGAAGCAGTCCCCTGATTCTCATACCCAGTCTCTTCCACTAATATACAAAGCCATAATGAGCACAATAAAAGGTTTTACTTTTATTAAAAGCATCTGTAGGGTATGTCTTGCCAAAAAGTAAATCATACATAACTTATTTGGCAATACAACTAGAAACTAATTCTGTGTAACCTTCAAGCATAAAGTCAATTGCAAATATTCAGCTGGATTATTTAAAACACGCAAGTGATTTTAATGATAGTGTATGTTTTCACAGGATACTGCATCTGGGCACCCAATGAAAACCCAGTACAGTTCATAAATCCATTTCATTCCAGTGTAGTTTAAATGAAGCACTTCAAAAACCTGGATAGTACATTATAAAACCTTTGGAACTTTCCCGCCCCTGTTTTTTCCCGGACTATTAGGTGTTAGGCCATTCCTGCATGTTCTAGTTTCATTGTACCCCATCTTGAAATGAGGTTTTTCAGAGTACCACCCAGGAAGAGAGCTCAGCAGTGAGAGTGATGGAGCACTGATGAGGTAACTATTGCTATACAAGTTCATCTTCAAATGCAGGACAGCTGATCCAGTGCTTCTTTGCATTTTCCTTTCTTCCTTTTCCTCGATTATTTGTTTCACTTGACCAGTTCAGCACAGGTGATGAACTACAGTATGCTGGAGAGGTGTTCAATGGGGACAGATCTATGCACCTGTCAGCAGTTACAACGGACAGCCCATCTAGCCCATTTGCTAGTTAGTAGCTTATTCATTCAAAGATCTGATCCTGCCTTTTCTTGAAAAAAATCTGCTTCAACAATTTGCCTGGGTATCTTATTCTAGACTACCATTACCCAAAACGTTTCCTGCTGGCCTCTAATCTGTAGGAAGACCATGACACAGGCAAGATGAAAATCAAAACACACAACAAGAATTTCCATTGTAGAAGCCAAACTCTGTTGGGGGTAAATATAAGAAACTGGTACATATTCAGAGAGAGGACAGGCATACGTCACACAGCAAGGTTTTATTTGCTCTAAGCATGGGCAAAGCAGTTTCAGATTGAAGTACTGATTGCATAAGTGGAACAATCTGACAAGCAATAAACAGGAAAATCAATACCAAACCTCTTCCATGTCAAACACTGTGTTTCTCAAGCTGGTAAACTGAATCCATATGATTCCTTCACATGGTCATCTTGTTTTGTATTTGCACTGTTTCCTTTATTTCCCTGCTATTGTTTTGCAATTTCCTTATGTTGCACTGATTCACAGACTTTTCGTAAGGGGTCAAAAACATTGATCAGCTGTTTATTAAATCTCTGGTTGACAAAAGCAAAACACACCACGTGATTTAATTATCTGCACGTTTCATGGAAATTAGTGTTATTTTAGAGGCAAAATCAAGACCCAGCCTGTTTCAAAACATCTGCTTGATCTGGAGCCATTTGGCAAGCAGCAATCCACACCCAGAGAATACAATCTGAACAACCGTGTGCTTCAAGATAATGAACATTAATAAAATAACCAGGTTACAAGGACCAGCTAAGAAAGCAGAATGATTTTAATTTTGAATAGAGAAGACTAGGCGGGGATCTGATTCAAGTTTTCAAAGTCCTCAAAGGCTCTGACACGGTTAACCAGCCAGATGTTTTCAAAACTACATTTAAAACATAGGAGGAAAAAAGGAAACTTATTTACACAAAGGGTTGTGGGAGTGTGTAATCCTGACTTCCATTCAGAAATGTCAAGATAAAGGCCCTTGATCAAGCAGTTACTCATCTGTGACCAATGGATTAATGGATTGGTCGCACAAGTGATGTCCTTTGCATTTGTAAACTTTCATATGCTCTTTTTCCAAACTTTTTTTCAAGAAAAGGTCTGATGAGCTTTTGGGATTATGAACTCTAAAGAATGATTATGGGTTCCCACCTACAGTTCAAAAACATACTGGTAGGTTAATTGGCTTCTGGGAAAATTGGCCCTGGTGGATGTGTGTGCATGTCTCTGTTTGTGTCTGTCTGCCCGGCGATGGGTGTACGCTGCCATGTAGCCATTGCTTGCTGAGATAGGCCCCAGCTCTCCTATGACCCTGAATTGGAAGAAGCTGTTGGAAAATGATTGGATGAATGAGTCTAACAGTGTTTGATTGTTCAGGACCAACGGAGGTGAAGTGCATCCTCTCCAGCTGAATTCTGACACCGAATGAAAACACTAAGCACAATTCTAGCCCTGAAGAAAACGAGGCCAGATATCACACGAGGGAGCAACTCTGACTAATTTTTCAGCTGTAAAATGCTGCACATTGTTCTTCAAGAAACGCCCCTCCTGTTGTACTTTGAGCACACAGACCCGCACACAGATGGTTTTGTTCTGTGGAACGCGTTAATTCCCTGTGCTCAAGGAGATTAGTGCACTGAGCCACTCACGTGAAGCTGGGATAGGTTTACTCCCACCTAACAAACAAGGCAGTTGTACAAGCTGAGAAGCCAGTGAATGTCACAAGAGTATTGCCTACAAACAAGCACTATCCCCATGAGTAGCACATTCTGCACTCTGCCTATGGCATGGAAGATACAGGAGGTGATTATGATGTAGGTGACTTTACTATCAGCTCCACGGCATGTGAGTTGTATGCTGTAAAAAGGCCAGAGCTAAAAATCAGCCATTGGGTAAGAACAGATTGTGTCAGGGCAGCTGTAGTTAGGATTGTAACTACAACTGACCTGCCACTAGAGGCCGGTAAGGCCTCTAATATTTGTAAATGGTCTCACTTGAGGCGGGTTTTTGAATAATTAGTGAAGCTGTATGAATGCCACATTTGCACATGGGTGTAAATTGGTATGCTTGGCATGCATGGAGCGAACTTTTTGTTAGTAGAGCAGGATGTGCGTGTGTTCCAAGAAGAGTTTGCTGAGTTTGCCCATCAGACATCTCATTGTGGGTTTTAATGTACTCAGGCATCATTTCAAATTAGGTGAGGACTGTCGTGGAGATAGGAAACCGAGATCTGCCAGCAATTACAACCATCACATGCTGCATTACTAATTCCACTAGATCATGTTCAAAGATGTCTCAGGTTATATGGGAGCAGTTGGCCAGTAACAGTTGATGCACCTCAGCTTGCGATGGGAATAGCATGTCTGCTTGTACTGACACAGTAGCTAGGTCTAAAGCCATGCAACATACATCAGCCTTCTTTTTCCATACATCATCCCAGTTTAGAACGGGTCAGGTTGGGTCTGTTACTACATTACAGTTGTTAGGAATCCTGGTACATATCAGAACATCAGTAGGGAGTTGCCTTATTTTTTTGTTCAAACTAATGTAATTTCATTTGAGAAATCTAAAAAAGTGGCACCTACTGTAATTCATATGAAACCTCTGTACTTACTGTATTTAAATGGTTTTGCAAGATCAGTATGAAACCTAAGAATCCCCCCCTTATCCTCCATTATATGAAGTAATAAGCGCCCCCATGCTGGGAGAGCTCAAACACCAGTTGGTGATCACTGGTCCACTGATTTTCCTGTGGATAAAAAATAAAAATAAAGTTATGATATCTGACAGATTTCAAGCAGGAATCCTGCTGTAGCAGCATGCTGACAGCTTGGCTCTTTCTCTGCCTAAACAACATTGCCACATTTGTGTGCTACGGTTCAGCCAGGGACTAATCCCACAGGCAATGACTCCACAGGGTGAGCCAGCCTCCACCTGTCTCAAATACAGTCCTGACATTTGGGGAATGCCAACGCTCCCCCATAATGGACAGCAGTGCCCCCTCACCTCACATCCAGCCCCTAGCTGCTGTGCACAGCCGTGGCCAGCTGTGCCTCCTCTTGGGAACAAAAATCCTCTTTGTTATTGGAGCTGCTTCCAAAGGAGTGTAGTGTACCCCTTAGAATTCCAGACTCCAGCACCACTGCTCCTGGGACTGAAATATAGAGCCAGCCTCACACAGCTGGACAACTTTAAACATGGATCCCAGGACCAGAGGCATCATCGAAGACCCTTTGACAATGGAGAACTTATTTCTAATAATAAATGAGAGATTCGTGAAAACAAAACTTGTCAATATTTATCCAAAACCAGAAACAGCTTGAAATTAGTAAATCACAGACCTCCCTTTCTAAACAAAATCTGTGAAGTCAGCCCCCCTACAAACTGCACAAACAATGAAACGCACCACAACATTGTGATGGTTTGTGCTATTGCAATTATTGTTAGTGCTGCTTTCATTTCTGAGACATAGTATTCTCTTTTTCAGGGTGTGACATCACTCAGCCCCTTCAGAATGGCACAAGAGAACTGAACTGGTTTTATTTGTTTATGTTGACTTGCATCTGAGGTGCTTTCGTTTCCAAGATGTCAGCAGCTATTTCACCCTGCAGCTTATAACTGGCAACCCACACTCAGTAGGTGTGAGCCTGGCCAGTAACTGGATGGGAGACCTCCTGGGAAAACTGCTGCTGGAAGAGGTGTTAGTGGGGCCAGTAGGGAACACTTGCTCTGTTGTCTACATGGGTCTTGATGCCCCCAGTGTAGTGATGTGGACATTATACTGTAAAACAAAAAAAGTTGCTGTCCTTCAGAGGAAACGTAAAACCAAGTTCCTGACTCAGTATGGTCATTACAAACCCCAGAACATTATTCTAAATGAGTAGTGGTGTTACCCTGGTGACCTGGCCAATTTTCCCCCTAAATTTTAACAATCTTTGCTCTCAATAACCCCATCTATAGAGTCAATAGGTTTCATTACTCTATTCTCATTCCCACTGACAGCTGATGTGTGGTGAGTGTACTGGTGCACTGTCTGCCTTTGCATCATCCAGGTTGGGCTACACATTGGTTAGTGGCGGAAAGGAGTCCCCATTACCTGTAATGCTCTTTCAGTGGAGTGTCCAGAAAAATGTTATATAAGTATAACTATTATTATTATTATTATTATTATTATAGAAATAGTACCAGTATAGGGGAGTCATGTGAATCTTATTATCATTGTAGGGCCCAAAAAAGTAGACACTATAACTCAAGAATGAAAGAAAGACAAATGCCACATTCAATGGCACAAATAGAGGTCTAACGAATGCTGTGGGTTTCATTGTTAGTGCTGTTTGTAGGGGGGCCAGCTTCATGCAGCTTTATTAACAAGGTTATTTTCATTCCCCAGCCCCGATCAGTCACACTGCACATGGTAGCATCTAAGGAATAGATATGGGAGATGTACAATATTAATCCTGTTCTTTTGTGTGAAATCTTTTAAACAGAAACCAGTTTATTAGCATTGGAAAGTTGCATTAATGCCTTTAATTTTTCCATTTTATTTACTGGACAACATATAAATCCTTCCTTTCAGAAAGCATGGTAGTTTACTATATATATTTCAAAATGCAAAACCACTTTGGTGAGTTAACAGAACATCCACTAATACCTCACTCTATCCATTATAATATATTCAGACCCTATTACTCTTTTTACGCAAAGGCCATATCCCATTAAGAAACAAATGTATATACAGTATACAGGAAAGGAAGCTTTCGATTTTAACAACTCAGTACAAAAAGATTGCAATTAGCAATTGCAAAGCGCTTTGAGTGGAGTGTATATATATAATGTATAATATATATATAATGTATATAAGTGTAAGCAATTATTATTATTATTATTATTATTATTATTATTATTATTATTATTATTATTATTATTAATAAAGATAAATCCTCTACTAGAAAGAGCTCTCCAAAACAGGAATTGCTGTCCCTTTTATGAACTTCACCTTAAGAGTATTTGTGACCAGAACAGGTCACCCAGTCTGCTTCAAGTCCTTCCTGTTCACCAAGAGAGTCTGAAGTTTGACATATCCCAGCTTTGCAGCCACCTCAATGATATTTGACATTTTGTTCTGTCAAAGAATAATTCTGTACAAATATCAGTGAGGGACTTATTACAACTTTTTGGTTTATGTCCCCGTGTTCTACTTCCTGAAGTTATTAAACGTGTTGGGACCTGTCGACATTATTCTTTCTTAAAGTTTCAAATGGGCTCAAGCACTTCATTTACAAAGCCTAAAGAGATTAATTTTCCATCACTTGCCCTTTATTACTCTTTGTATATTCTACATAACATGCCTGCTGAAATAGTTCAGGGATTTTTTCTTACTTCTACTATCAATGTGACAAATTGGACCTGAAGCTTTTGTCTCTGCTACAACTGCAAAAAAAACATATTAGATGCAAGTAGGATAATCATAAAAGAGGTGTATAACAAGCTCTGATAATAAGGAGTCTTAATACCAATACAATTACTTGTTTGTGCTTGAAAACAGTTTTGCAGTCCATACTGGTAACACGAATAGAGAAAAAGGTACTTATCACTCTTTTTGATATCCAGTGTTTCTTGCAAACCCAATCTTAAGGTCTATTTTATAATCCACAATGTGTGAGAGGAAAGATACAGTAAACCTTGAAATACTTCCTTATTAACAGCTTTTTGACTTGGCATTTATAATATAAGGATAAACCTTTATAACTCTTCCATATGTTGGCTTTCTTTTAGAAAACAGGAGAAAACAAGTACGACTGTATACTGTATATATTTAAGAACACTGGTGAACAAAATGCAAGCCCCTTTGTCACTTACAGTAATTCTATTTAAATCTACATATACTGTACATGTACACCGCTGCATAAATGCAATGGCAGTCAGAGATTGATTGTTCTTACGAATAGAAAAAAGAAATACATTGAAAATGATTGCTGCAAAAATCAATTTGGAACACAAGCCCTTTTTTCTGTTTGTATGGCTTTGATAAAGAGAGATAGCATTCTTTTTGGCTGCCTCCATAACACCAAACAACAATAGAAAGAGACTTTCTCTACCAATAAACAATTCTTAAACTAGGATTTCTCCTTGGACAATGTTTTTCATTGCAGAAGCTGTTTATGCATTCCATGGAATCCTTATAGGCCAGTGACCCACATATTTACTTATTGTAGACACTAGTTCACCATTCATACAGTACTCACAAGGCACCATACAGACTTCTAAACTACACTGACACATGTTAGAGGAGCCTCAACTGATGCAGGTGGCATGATTTTATGTAAAAGTTTATGCACTAAGTCTGTAAAATGTCATGATCGTGACAAGGACCAGTCCCACCTGCATCGTGATAAATAACAAGATGCACCAGCTGTTAGAGAACTCTATAAAATTTACAGTGAAGGATTCTCCAGACAGCATTTATTCCATGACATGAACAGAATGGAGGGAAGATAACCAACAAGAGGAGACAGGCTCATCCTTATGTTGGTTGGAAGAAGCTTTTCTTTTTCAGCTACCTCAAGGAAGCAGTGCTGGTTCAGTGGGATCCTGTGTCAGGATCTGCCAACAGAGTAGATAGGCACTGTTCCGAGTTGAGGAAATCCTAGGAAGAAATGTAGCCAAAAAACAAATGAGGGTCAAATTCGAAAGACAAACAGTCGAAGTCCCGAGGAAGTGAGGGGGCAAACCCAAAGACAGCACACAACTGGAGAAGACAGAGAGAATGATGAGTCTGAAACAAGCTTCAAGACCAAACAGGGACTGAGCTGGGAGGGCGATTTAAATAGCAGTCTTGATGATTATTGGAAACAGGGGTGGACGATAATTACTGAAGGTGAGGTAATGAGTAGTCACAGCAAACTTCTGCTGCAACAGAAACATAGTAGCTCAGAGAGCAGAGCGTTGGTGCTAGAGAATTTCATGTTCAGGGACGCTGCACTGTGAGCAAACAACGTATTTGTGAACAGCGCAAGTTTCCACAACTAGGCAGGGAAGCGTGCTGCAGACAGCCACCACTCTTTGAGTAAAGAATGACCTCTTCTTCTCAGTGCGTTTATCATATATCATATATCATCCAATTTTAACTAATGCAACTTCACTATGTATTTCATTACATACATGTGCTTATTTAAAGCATAACAGAGAGAATAAACCTGACTCCTGCTCTTAACAACTTTATCATGTAAGCACCTAATCTATGCAGTCAATCTAATAACTGACATCAAACGCACAGTGTTCTGTTGTATGTTTCCTATCCATTTATATAAATGCAGATATCCTGTAGAACACCTTTCACAGACCAAAAAAAAATAGATTTGTGGAATTATCCTGCACAGTATTTTCAGGAGCTCTCAAAGATTCATCTGGATCCTGAGTGGGTTTTTTTGTAAGGTTATTCCAAGGTTATTGACTTTGGCCTCCTATGGACAGAATGAAATGTTTAACTCTTGTAACTTGTAAACATTACTTATTAAACTGTGGGAGTTTCCACATTTATAGAGGGACACTTCCTGGAGCAACATTGGCAGGTCCAAACACCATGGAGTGCTTCCAGTGCAAGATAAGGCGACGGTTATTACCAGTCTGTAGTTAGGTATCATAGCAGCAAAAACTCCTCAATTGAAATCAGACTTCCAGCTATTATCCATCTAATTTCTAACTACTTTATCCAGTGCAAAGTCATGGGGGAGCCGGAGCCTATTCCAGCAAGCAACGGATACACCTTGGGCAGGATGCCAGTCCATTACAGGGCACGTACTCACACCAAGGCTAATTTTCCCAGAACCTACTGTACTGTAGCGGGGAAGACACACAAACACTCACACCAGGGCCAATGTTCCTAGAAGCCAGTTAATCTTCCAGCATGTCTTTGGACTGTGGGAGGAAACCTGAGCACCTGGAGGAAACCCACATGAACATGGAGAAAACATACAAACTCCACACTGATAGCACCCCAGGGCCTCAGCCTTGCGAGGCAGCAATGCTAACCACTGTGCCACAGTGCTGCCCTTCTAGCTATTACTCACTAGGAAAACTGATGAATGATTCTGTGTTTTTACAGCTGAAACAGCACTTTACTAAGGAGAGGAAACAAAACAATAAAATGGTGAATTAAGGATTTCCAAGTGAGATAGTTCGGCCAGTCACCTTTTAATTGTAACCTTTGATATGTTCCTGCATGTACTCACAACAAATGCAGCACATGAAACAGTTTCACATCAACACAGAGTAGGCTAAGGATTTTGTACTGATTTATACAGATGATACAGTGCAGGCAGAGGAGCTATATAGACCAAGCAAAAGAAATGGTACAACAGGGATCAAGGACCTCTGCCTGCTGAGTGGGCACAGCCACAGGATGATCTTTCTACCTGCAAATCAAAAGGAGAAACCACCTCACTACACATGGCAGAGACATCACAAGGCAAGGGACACTCTGTGCATCCATAGACAGCAGACAATGGCAGCTCATGTGCAGTCAGGCTACCTTCATGTCACAGACATGCTCATGGGCCAAAACTTTGGGAGAACCTCCAAGAAAAATCAGAAAGCAGGAAGAGCAGCTTGGGCAGGACATGGCATGCACTCCACGACACCCAAAATATTTGCAGCCAAGTCCCATCCTGCAAGGTCACCTCCAGGTTATTCAGTGTGGATAGTCAGGGTGGGTGGGACTGAACTGCCCCATATCCATCAATCAGATTGAGGACTGAGATTGAGATCTGCCGGTGTTGCTCTGGCCACAAAAGGTGATGGAATCTGTCTCCTGAATCTCACCACGCGTTGCCAGCCAATGAGACTGTCTATACAATATCTATTTTCTGGCTAGCGACTGCAATATGCTGAAAACTGAAGAGAAGAGCCCTTATCTGAACTTTACCCCATACATATTGATTCTGTTGGGCAGATCCTTAAAAAATAGCAAAACTTAATTGGCTGAAGCACAGTTTGATGCAACTGGTGGTGCAGACGCTACCAAGATTCAAACTGCTTAAACTTCAGTACCCCCCATCCCCACACAAGCCCCAGTGCTGCTGCACAGTCCTGACAGTTGTGGCAGGAAGTCAGTCTAGACTGAGAAATCAATGCCTGCTTCAAGGAGACTGGCGTGTTGCTTCATGTTCTTTGTCAGCCGCTGCGGCAGGGACGAGCTTCGTGTTCTTCATTCCATAAAATCACAACACAGAGAAGCCATAAAGCACGTCTTTAAGAGTCCCAAGTGAAGGCTGCAAAGCTGAAAAACAATAAATAAATTCCAAAAATGCGCAACTGGAGAGAGAAACTCAATGTCTGTGGAACCTTCTTAACCGAAACACCTGACTGGTAAAAAAGAAAGAGTTTCCTTTTTCTCCAAGGATCCACAGCAGTCGAGACTTCATAATTCCTCACTTTATTTCCTGCTAGTCACTCAGCATTGTGTTCGGAATTATTTTGCATTGCTGATTCCTCCTTAGGTGCAATTTATCATTGTCCCTGATTATCCCAGAGACCATGCTATTTTAGGAGATGTTTCCTGGAAAAGGTAGAGGGGAAGCAAATCAGGGTTGCACACAGAGAAGAATTCAGATGGAGTAACGCTAATACAGTTCCCAACTTGTTTCCAAATCCATTTGTGGCATTCACTATACTGAGATGAAAGGAATAGTTTCAGTGAGTTATGGGGATTGCTGATGCATGAGAGTGCAGTTCTTAATTTAATCACTTGCCAAGTGCACTCCTTATTGTAACAACAAAAGCAACAGTTAGATCAATTGCTCTGACAAACACAGACCAGGGACCTCCAATTCTCTGCACTCCCCGAACATCCCTGGGGATTCATGTAATGAATTTCATGCCCCCCTTCTGAGTTCCCCTTTTCCTTTTGGTGTTAGCAATACACTGTCAAAAAAGTAAGAAACAATTCTACACCAGCGTTCATAAAATCTGACACCTTCAGATGCCTTCACCCACCATAGGAAAAGCCGAAAAAGTGGACACTTGACAGAGCATGATCTGCTTTATTTGCTGCAGTGTATGTGCACACCTTCATTTATGGCTTATCAATACATATTACAACATACAAGCCATTCCGGTAGGTTTTCAACTTCTGTCACGTTCCAAATAAGTCATACTAAACCTGATAATCAATGTATACTGTGTGGCACACAATCCATATTTCACCAAAGAAAAAAAAAAACTGCACCAGGCGATTACATATCAACCTCATTAAGATAAAAATGAACAAAAAAAACAGTGCCTGTCAAAACAAAAAAACACAGGTTGTTTTTGTTTTCTAGCATATTTCTGAATGTACAGTAGATAGGGCGATTCTACACAGAAGCAGTATGGCAGTACATGACAGTGCAGTAATGGAGCTAATCACAGTTGTAGTAATATAATGCCAATCTAGGCTGAAAAGGAATCTGTGTGTCACAATATTCCCTTCAACAACAAACACGGTATAGTTTATTCATCCCATTCTGAAATTTCTTTGATGGTACTTAACCCTTCAACTCCATCAAATCCTGTAAGAAAACGAAGGAATTATTTGCAATTCACAGGCATGTCTGAACACCCACATTAGGGCTCGCCATAAAGGCTGCATTCTGCATCGTCAGACTGTGGTCTATTCTCCATCTGATAAAGACTCTGGGAAGGTTGTTCCACATTCTTAGGGCTTCACGGCTGGGTTATTGTAACACCTCGCTCCCTAGTTCCGAGCTGGATAAGTTTCATTCAGTGAACCAGTGCCAAAGCCAGAGGTTTTGCTGGCACGATCACGCCAGGTACAGTATCTACGTAATGCAGTGAAAATATTGTTCCTGCTGTATGTTGGTTTGATTGTAGAATTTCCTGTGATGCTATATGAAAGCAAATTGAACTTTGTTGTTAGCCTAGTGAGTTTAAAATATGGTTAGAATTGTGCTGGGTTTGTGCTAGCTGGTCGGAAGACCAAAAGGCTTTTCCAATGCTCAATATAAAGCAAAGCAGTTCCTCTAAGCTGAGCTAAGGGGATGATGGGAAGCAGACTGCTGGATTACAGACAACTGTGCCCCTGTGTTTCTGAGAAGTCAGCCGGCAGCCGGTAACTGTTGTGCAGGCCTCTTCATTCCTGGCCTGCCTGTGCCCCCTGGGCCTCCCTCAGGTACACTTCACTGCGGAAAAAGTCCAACTCAGCCGCAGGCCTTAGCATGTCGGTGGCCTTTTTTCTTCTTTCTGCTGCTTAACAGGCCATTTTTTTTTTCGTTTTGCCATGGAAAAAAAAGAAAGATTCCTTATCGGACTGCTTTTTGGCTTCGCTGCGGGTCACACCTCCCATCTCCAGCCAGGGAATACCAATCCCTGACCCTTAGCCACACAAGACGGTGGGCTTGGCTTGAAGGAGAAGGAGGAGGGGTGGAGTGGGCTGGTGGGGGTGAGCGGGGGAATTTCCACAGGCTGTCAGGAAAAGGAGGGACTTTGGCCCTTGCTCTCAGACAAGGAGATCTCATTTCCAGCGAAGTGTCTGCTCTCACACGATGTAGGGAGTGGGAGAACAGGACTAGGTGATGGTCATCTCTCCCACTGCCTTCCCTCCTGTCCCTATTCTCCTGAAAATGACTGCTTCACTGAGACATTCCTACAGGGCTTCATGCACAGCAAACGTGGAGCAACCTGGAAACAATTAAAGACAGGGAGAACATTTTTGTAATACAAGCAAATTCCAACTGTGAAAATTTACCATCTAAAAAAGACTCCCTGCGCAGGCCAGGCATGTGTTCCTGTAAGTATGTGTTCCTGGAAGTATGATAACCAACTGAACCATTTCTCATCAGCTAGTCGGGAGTCTGACATGTCCATTGCAGACGATTCAGCAAACCCTTGTGCTGCGCCAGTAGAGCTCTGATCTCCGAGCTGGTGGGGGAATTTCCTTCAGCTGAGACCCGTGTCAAAAATTCAGCACCGTGTGTGCGTGTGTGTGCTTTTTTTTTTGGATGAACACAGCCAGTTCAGCCAAACAATCCAATTTCTTCTTGCTTCAGTTCTCACATGGAGCTTTCCAAGCTGCAGCTCATCTCCTGGAGAACTTCAAATGGGAAATGGGCCCATTTTCAGGGAAGCTTAAGGCAATGTTTGGAAAAACAAACACCACAATTTGATATGTCCAGCTGTGATTGTTCAGATGCTCAGCCTTGTTTTGCTGTTTTATATACTATTGTATTCCTCGATGAAGAGCTTGTACATACAGCTGTTGGCTGGAGATGCAGCCACTGATGTGGAACATGGGAAGATGATAGTAATGCATAATGTGTTCATTTTTTTGGTTGAATTGGGTTGGGTGCCCCCTCTGTCCCCAAGAGGTGTAACTGAGTTCCTGATCAAAGTTGATGTCTCAGTTAGGCCTCATTTAATATTTGAGAGAGAACTTTCAAGATATCTTATGACATGCGGTAGATCTTACCTTAACGACTCGAGTCAGTACTTATTCTTCGATCCCTTCATGTGGCCTAATGAGGTCACATGACTTGTAATACCATGTCAACCACTGGGTGTGTCGAAACTGACAGGACCATCAAAGTTGTCTCCTTGTTTTTTTCTGACAGAAGTGAACTTGTGTTGCCCCTCAGACACAGTGAAACATTCTGATTTGGTCCAAAGGGTTGTGGGATGGTTGTTCCCGTTGTTCGAAATCATTGCTGTCAGGACCCAAAGTGAGCTTAAAATGGCTCAGTTTCAGCTTTTTTCTCTCCCTTTCTCTTCAGAAATGTTGTTATCAATGTAATGCAGTCTGGATTCTCTCCAGCATCCTCTCACACACAGCTCACCTGATGTGACACAGTTTGCCAGTGAAGCCTGAGGGCACCGCTGGGAAAGCTAGAGAGGCATTAACATGCAGAGCAGTGTTTGCGTCCCACAGCCATGCACAGATTTCGCTGTGCAACCTCTTTAACACAAGTCTCTGCCACTGAAACACACAAGACAAAGGAACAAAAGGAGCAGAAGACCCAGCGATTAAAAACTGTCACATTCAATTTTATTGTTTTACATAGACAATAAAGAATACAGTGGTTAGCTTGCTCCTCCCTTTCTTTTACAGAGCAAAACAAAAAATAACACAACAGATAAATATAGCTTTTCTAGTTTATTATAGCTGGCTCAGTCTCTATATTCATTAACAACTGAAATGCACAGTACCTGATTGAAGCATATCTGTGATTGGACTAATACTTTCAAAGCTCGGGCAGTGTATAATGCTTTATTTACATTCATTGAATCTAAAGAAAAAAATTTTACAAAACAGTAAAAAAAAAAACACTGATTGGTGACATGAGGAAAAAAGACTATTTCTTTTTTCAAGTGCCATTAATGACAGTTACACATGGCGCGTCGCATTTACACATTTGACTGATTGCATTGCTGCTTGTGTAATCCAAGGTGCAAGTGTGCCTATTTCAAAAAGAAAAAGACCAGAATGAGATTCAGTCACAGTTTTTGCTGGGTGATTTGAGAAATATATTCCATAAAATATATTCTGTATCTATCAGAAATGGGGAATCGGGAAACAGCAGCACACCTGTGATTCACTTTAATAGGCACCAGAGCAGAGATACTGTACCGTGTTGCTTACACTATACTATATATATATATTTTTGTGGTTTTGTGGTTTTGTGTTCCTCCCTCAAATGCAATTAAAAGAACTATGCTGGTGACAGAACAGTTCTCAGACAGAACTGGACTATGTGGATCTATGCATCCATCCATTTCCTAATCACTTAATTCATTTCGGGGTTGGGGAGCCGGAGCCTATCCCAGCAAGCAACAGGCATAAGGCAGGGTACACCTTGGACGGGATGCCAGTCCATCACAAGTCGCACACAGACACAAACACAGACATATACACACACTGACATCAGGACCAATTTTCCCAGAAGCCAATCAACCTAGCAGTATATCTTTGAGGAAAGCCACACAAATTCGAGGAGACCATGCAAACTCCATGTAGTTCCCCAGGTCTGGAATTTAAATTCTATTTCTTTTTTCAAGTGCCATTACTGACAGTTACACACATCACATCGAATTTACACATTTTACTGACTGCATAGCGCTTGTTTAATCCAAGGTGCAAGTGTGCCTATTTCAAAAAGAAAAAGACCAGAATGAGATTCAGCCACAGCTTTTGCTAGGTGATTTGAGAAATATATTCTATAAAATATATTCTGTATATAGAGCCCCAGTTCTGCGAGGCAACAATGCTAACCCCTGGGTCACTATGCTGCTCTGTGTGGATCTAATAATATCCTATTTTCCATTGTGAGTTTGAGGAAAGTTCCAAGTTGGATCTGACCTGGGTTTCTGCCTCTATCTCTGCCCTCTATCCAGGTGGGAACAAGGGCTGAAATTTTCCCCGAAATTTCCACCTGGCTTGAATATAGAAGGAGGCACAAATGTAGACTCACTCAACCATGCTGTGATGCTCACAGAGAGACAAAACACAGTCTAGGTAACAGTAAACTCTTGCGTTCACTCTCAAGCCCTGGCAAGGATTGCTTTGGCTTTTGTAGTCACTCAGCAAGCTAAACTAACCCAAAAAATGTATTGTAACATTCACATTAAAACCCCCTTGGCAAGATCTTTCCATCACTGAATGAAAGTTAATGGCGTTTTAGACATTATGCACTTTGAGAAAGCATAAATACAAGAGCCCTGTGCAAGAAAGAAACACAGTTTGTATATCAAAGAAATGCATTTTTCTTTGAAAGTAACTAAACCCCCCCACTCTATGTCCTTGGATTGAATGTGTTATTCTGAAAAGCAGTCTCCACACTGAGGAGATTTGCAATACTGGTCCATTATTGGCGTCTGAAACTGGAGAATGCAGGATTGATTCCAATACACTGCCCAAGGGGTAATTTATGTTTGTGTATAAACTATGAAAAGCACAACATATATAAACCAATGTGTGCATGTTTAAATATCAGTGACAGATTAGAAGATCACAGTCCAAGATTGTCTCATCTTTTTTTTTACAAAAATGCTATATGAAACAACAGTCTATTCAAGGGGACTTCAATAAAAAAAGGCTTTGTCATGGTAGAGTGCTCCTGCAGTATGGGGTAGTTAGGGTAACACGCACTGACCCCAATGGGAGATGCAGTGCTGACTCTCCTATAAGGCACTATGGAGCTTGAGATGTGTCAGAAGAGGGTGTGCCAGGTTCTTACTCCCCCCTGCAGCACAGAAGATGTACCAGTAAACTGAGCCGGCTCACAATTACTGTTTCTGAATGAGGTGGGCACAAAATGCAAAAACGATTCTCCTTGCAAATGACAAATAAAATCTTTTTTTTCCCCCAAATCTAACTCTAACAACTCTAATCCAGCAGGTGCCAGGAGTTGAGGTGTGCAGACCAGTCAGCTCTGGCAGTGTCCAGGCCATTGTGTGGTCACAGATAGAAAATGTGACATCTGAGTTCAATCTGCACTGTAAGCAAGCCCCTTAACTGGCCAAGCCAATAGGAGGTCCCACTCTTTAATAACATACACAGCCTCTACTTCTAAACTCAATTCCACATTCCAAAAAAAATGTCCTGTGAAAAGAGTATCATCATTACAACACAAGCAGTACAACAAAAGCATCACCAACAGCATATAACAATGCAGCAGTTCTCTAGGCAGTATAACACAAGGAAGGCTGAGTGTCAAAAAAAATTCCAAAGACAAGGACTTGGACTGGGAGTGCCCCCTTCAGACCTTGCACAAAGAAAAGTAGGGGTGGGGATCTGCAGGCTACAGTAACATAATTTGCAATCAGCAACAAACACTTAATACTGTTCTGGTGGGCTTGTGCATGCAAGCAACAGTGGAAAGAACACTGGAAAGCAGAATTATAGAGTGGAGACAAGTGTCTGTGCTGATCAAGCGCTGTCTGCCCTTGCTTATTAGATCAGTGAGCAAGCAAATTGGGGACAGAGGCCACAGTGTCCCATTTCAGAAAACAGTGCTGTTGCATGTCCCTGCAGCAAAGTAAAAACGGGTAAGGCTTAAAATGTTATTATGATGATATCTAACATTCTTTTCTATTCTGAATAGCTTCTTCTCAAAAACCTTTGAGCTGCATGTACATTATACATGTCTGTATCTAAGAAACACATTTTCATGGTCTTGTAATATTGGAAAAGGGCAGGTTTTTAGCACTTCAGATGAAGAATAGCCCTGGGTTGAAATTTGTCTAGAGTAGGTAGTCTAATTTTATTTTTTAAAAGTATAGAATTAAAAGTTCCTAACTATTTAGGAGAGGTTTGTGGTTATTATAATTATTTAATATTGTTTATCATGTATTGATTTACTCAGTTTATTTACAAAACAATAGGATTATTTAAAAAAATAATAGTTAGCAGCGTGAGCTAGAAGACCCTTTTGTAAAAAATAGAACATTTATATATAAATTTATATATTTGTATGAAGTTTTGAAGTTTACAACGTCACTTTCAGGCTCCAGAGTTCATGCTCAGGCTTGCAGAGTCAGTTGGTCATTGTTTTGAATCTTTTCATTCATTGGATAAAAGTGCTTTAGAACTCAGTTCATTAAAAAAGCCCTTGGTCATGTTCACAAAGCTAGGCACAGGTGGGATAAGGAAAGCTATTTTGAAAATCTACATCTACATTTTAAATATACATTTAAAATTTGAGAGGAAGGCACTTCAGTGCTTGTGGTACCTCAGCCATATACCACAAGCAGAGGGGTTTTATTACAGAGGTGGGCAGCTACAGGGAATCATGCTCTAAAATTAGCAACTGATTAACATTTCAAAAGGAAGATGATTTGACTTCTTCTTCTTTTTCAAATAAATAGCTCAGATAAGTTCGTTTGCCCCTCCCTAATTTATGATGGGCAAATTTGCTTGGAAATGCAGGAATGTCTCACTTGTTTCCTCACAGACAGATAAACATCATCAAATGCACTACAGGCTGCTAGTCCAACAGTCTGACAGTGAGTGGCATCTTTGGGGAGTTTGTCTGTCAAATGGTATTCCATTGGTCTGCTGATTTCTGAACACCAAAAAGCACACACTTATCTGATGGTACTCTTTTGGAAGGAGAAAAAAGTGAGCAGTTCTGACTGTCTTTCAACATAAAAGTCAAAATGACAAGCTCACAGCATGGCTAGAGCCCAAAGTAACATCACCCTGTCAGCACTGTTTGTTTGAGAGGCCATTGGATACCGACACCCCTTTCCTTTGCAGAAAACAGTAAGAAGCTGCTACAAAGGCAGTACAGTGTCCTCTTGCTTTGTGAACAGGGCCATTGACTCTGAGCAATCAGGCAACAGGTAGAACTCTTTATCTCTGGAGCAGAAGAGTGGCCAGCCTGCCCCTTTTTCTCCCAGTGTGGGAGATAACATTACCCCCTCGCCTCCACACACTCCATCACTTTCTCTTCTCCCCCCTTTCACAGCGAGATGGACGGACTCTTCTCTCCCCTCTTTCTTCTCCCAGCTGCTAAGTCATGTCCACTAGATAGATGCAAGGCCTCCTCCTCCTTCTGCTCCTCCTTCCTCCCCCTCTTCAGTCTCTTGTTCTCTCATGTCTTGCCTCCCCCTCTCCTCTCCTCCCTCTCCGAGTTGGGCTCACATGCTCGGTAGCTTCTAGGGCTTACTCTGTCTCCCTCTATCTACAGTGTTAACATACAAGTCTGTTGTGTGGTTATGGCGCTCACTCTCCTCTTCCTCTTTCTCCATCTCTCCTTTTGTCTCTCCACAGGACTAACATACAGTCTGTTGGCTGGACACCGGACTGTCCAGTGAGTTGACGTTCTCAGTGGTTTCCTGGCTTGGAGGCTTGAACATGGTAGAGATATAAAAGGCCTGAAACAACAGAGAAAGGTCCAAAGCATTAGGAGGAAGGCCGTGTTAAAATACAGAACCAGAAATTGGCACTTGTCTAACACTACTTGGGCTTAGAGAGATGCTCCAGTGTTGTAGCACAGGAGCTTCCTGGCAGGTGTTACATCCCACCCACCTCATTTTCAACATGAAGGCCCACATCTCCCATGCAAAAGTCCCACTGGCAGGGACAGATCTCTCAATTACTAAGAGTGCAATCAGGAGATGGCAGGAAGACCCATCATGCTCCAGAACAATTGATCAATCGAACAATTGGACCTAGCTTTTTAATTGGAGGCTTATTGATCTGCCCCTCTAAATGTAAGTATATTTATAGGATGACATTCAAAACATTTTTTGTTTTACTATTGGATTCCCATCCACTGATCCATCCATTTTGTAATTGTTTTATCTAATATAGAGTTGCGAGAGAGCTGGAGCCTATCCAGGCAGGTAGAATTGGATTTGCTTCATTTTATACATTGGCAAATAGATTCCAACTAGTTTTCCAAAACAAAAATGTTTGTCTTTTTTCTGCAGGAACTGAATTTGCACTTTTTAAATTTTGCCATGTCTTTCAAATCAAGTGTTTCATTGACAATCACCCAGTAAGACATCATTTCTTTTACTGATCTCTGCAGTGCCTCACACTCTGGTATAGGTTGGGCAGAATTTTTGAAAATTTCTGTCATCTATCTGACCGTATTTTCCAATTCAGGGTTGCAGGGGAGCTGGAACCTACCCCGGCAAGCAATGGGCTCCAGGCAGGATACATTCTGGATGGGATACGAGTCCATCACAGGACAGACACACACAGCAAGCCTAATTTTCCCAGAAGCCAATTAATGTTACCAGTATTTTTTGAACTATGGAAGAAAACCAGAACACCCAGAAGAAACCCACAGAGAACATACAAACTCCACACAGACAGCACCCTGGGGAATTGAACCCAGGGCCCCAGCCCTGTGAGGGGGCAGTTCTAACCACTACACTACCATGCCTCCAGATATCTATCCTTTGACAGCAAAAAAGCTGAAAGAACCCCCCCACCCAAACTAGCCTCCATCTACACTCACCACCCAGTATGCCACCAGCGCCCCCTGCAGGAAGCCGGTCAGCACATCGGAAGGGTGATGTTTGTAGTCGGACACCCGGGTCAGCCCTGTGTACACTGCCAGGAGCACCAGCAGGAACTGCATGAGGGGGCGCAGGAGGCGGGCGCCGTGCCAGGTGAACCGGGCCTGCAGGTAAAACTGTAAGAAAGGGAAAGGAAAGACACAGGGGTCAGGTCCAGGAATTCCACATGATGCTAAATACTTGGCAAAGGCTTGCCTTCTAGCAGAGATGGAAATACTCATTGATCGAAGTGAGGAGCAGAAGACACGCAAGCCCACAGCCTTCCTGCAGTCCTCTGCATTCAGCATTCAGCACTGATATCTGGAAAGGGACTTCCCATATGACTAGATTTGTTTGCTTATTGAACATCTTGCAGTGAATCCTGTTATATGTCTTCAATGCAGTTTTGCATTGTTTGTGCTTAGTTAGGTTGTGGTTAGTAGATTAGTGTTGTCTTGTATGATAAATGTGATAACTCTAGGCAGAAAGGAGAGATGCACTGTTAATTTGCCTCCTTTACACAATTCTCGGTAACAAAATGTGTTAACAAGATACAAACTCCATACCAGCCCAGGAAAGGAGAAAACAAGCAGAAACTGTGGGCAAAAATTGCTCAACATGACAAGACCCAGAACACAAATAGTGAGCAGAGGTCTGACAGAGCTCATATTGAAGACACTAATCACAGCACACACTAATCCTGGAGCTGCCAGGTGTCTCCACCCCAGCCTAAATCTTGTAGCTCTCTGCCAATTGAGCAGAAGCATGTAATTGGGACCACCAATTAGTCAGTCCAAGGCACAACCTGGATTTGAACCCGAGGCCACCAAGCTCATCAAAGGGCTTTTTCTGGGTGAGCTACTCTGTGGAATAACATGTAAACACTAGTGGAGGAGGTTATATACAAACAAGAAATTTCTCTATCAGTCACTCAGTAAAGAACTATTTGGAAATTACGGGAAAACAATAAAGCCTGCTGCAAAACAGCTGAATATTTTCAGGTTTTACAAGTTGTAATTGCTACTCCTCTAACCTTCAGGTCTACTTCTTTAGACTGTTGGTATTAAAAACATGTTACATCACACAGATGACAAAACTGATTAGTTTTATCACTGAGTGAGACTGGAGATAGGGGCAGGGAAGAGACTGAGTTTAGTTAAAAAATGACACCTGCACATGCTTCATGCTTGTACCGAAGAGAAGACCATGACAACAATAGTTAGGATTGAGAGAGAGGGAGGGAGAGGAGGGGCTGAAGTCATTTATTAAACAAAGCGAATGAGAAAATTTTGGTGCAGACAATCATACAAGGACACCCTCACAGACAGACATGAACACACCCATCCCCAACAAGGCAGGGTGACTGTGCCCTTGCTTGCTTTTCTGGCAGGGTCCAACTGAGTCTGTATTACACACTTAGCCGCGTCCCTGTGTGGTGCTGATAACCCCAGCTAGGTCACGTTAGAAGCTCCACAGCTGCCAAGACACACAGAGAGGGCTGGGGCAGAGTTCAGCACACAGCCTGAATGCATTACACACTTGCCTCTTATCACTACCGCACTCATCAGCAATGATTCTGGTTTCCCCGCTTGTCACGCATTCATAACTCAGCAAAATTACAAAACGGGCTTTGAGAGATTTCACAACATGACACAAGCAGATCATTCCTGTCCAAGGCAGCCCAAAATATCTGTGTGTGGCAGTGCTGAAGCAATGTAAAGGCAGACATAAATATCTGCTAGCAATGCAAGGAACATTAACATCCACCCAACAAAGCAATTTGGACACGAAATCACTAAACTCAACTGTACATTCCATCTATTCTTATGGATACTGTGGTTGTAAGTGTACTGTTCTCCAAACGATAGGTTCACGTGGAGAATAAAGGTTGCACTGAAATTACTTTCCCAGATTGATAAGAAAATCACACCTGCCTCAGTTACAGTAAATATTCTGTCTTGAGGTTGGGAAGTGAATGTGACTCAGTTAAAGGACATGTGAGTGAAAGCTCACCCTTGTGATTGGGAAATGCAGGAGGCGTTGGTGAGTGTTAAGTTACAGAGTTGCTGATGTAAGCATGGCTACTCAGGCTCAGTCCCTAAATCAGGACATGTATAGAACACTCCAAGCAATTTCTCCATTGCTCACATTTTGCAAGTGTAAGTGTGTCTGGCTGTAACTAGCTGGGCAGGCATCCAATCTGAACCTCTAGCTCGTTAGTGTTTCTGCGGTCTCCCTTTCTGTTGAAAGTGTGAACTTTGGTTTTCCAAAACTCCTCCTCATGAACTTTCAGACCCTAGACTTGGGCCTAGCTGCTCTGCAAAATGTCACTTGTACTTGCTTTTAACTTTGTGTGTAATCTATTGCTCTCTCTTGCATAGGAAATGTAAGAGTGACAAACGCTGATTTTTAGTATTCATTTTACTTCCAAATCAATATTTCGAGAAAAGAGACATTTTGAATCACCTTACAAAAGGAGTACAGCCAGAAAGGTCATTTCCACCAGCTGTTTAAAAAATTAAAGCCATGTTAAAAATATACAATCACTTTATGTATAAAGTTACAGAATTATAATTTATATGGTATTGAAGCAGGTTGTCTGTCCCTTTATAAAAAATGTACTGTCATCATGAGGGCGAACGTCTTGCACAAGCCTTCTGTGAACTGGAGTGATAGCAGATCATGGTAACAGAAAAGAGGCGGCCACTGGGTCCATGTAGATCATTTGGTTAATAGTGGATTATATAATATATTATAGTAGAATTTTTCACAGGATCCCATCCATTGATTTCTTGAAAGTAGCCAGGGTTATCAGCTTTAACATGTGGCTGGGGAATGTGTTCCACACTCCCAAAACCCTTTGAATAAAGATGCTCCTTGTGTCGAGCCACAGCCGAACTTACTACACAAAAAAAACACTTTTTAAAAAAAGAGGTGCACATTATCCACACGAACAAATAAAGTGGGCGATGGACAAACACATCTTTTTTTTCTAATTTGTATGCTCTTTTTCAGCTGTGTCTCTTAACTAACTCTCAAGGAATCTTTAAGGCTACAGCTGCGAAACACAGCTAAAGCTAAATGTAACTACTTAATTTTCCTTTTAAGTGTTGACTTTTCACTGTAACCATTGAACAAAGCATCTGAATACATTAAACATAGTCTTGCTATGGAAAAACATACACAGGTGGGGTGCAGACATGTGTGAATATGATCTATTCCTGGTGTATTAGAAAATGTTATCCCTGATCCTGTTTTACACAGTTGATGTGGGGGGTACGATAGGACGCCTAGCTTTTAATGCAGTGCACCCCCCACCCCCAGTTTCTGACAGATATAAAGAAACAGGCTATGCTAGCAGGATCGCCATAATCCCTCCCAGAGGAGCTTGCTTGACAACCCCTCCCCCAAAGGACAACAACCCAAAAACGAGAAAAGGGGCACAGATCATGAAAGATTAACCTTCCTCATCCCTTGACGAGTGGGGAGCCATCTCCAGAAAGAAGGAAATGTTGTGCCCACTCCACCCCACAAATGATAAAACAGCCCCAACTCCTCATGAGCTCTGGCCCAGTTGTGTGGCTGAGCTCTCCTATGGGGTTCCCTGGCACAGACAGGATACCCACAGAGCAGCGAACAGTAACTTTCGTTCACATTGCGTGCCACTGGCTTGCCAGAAACAATAGGCCATTCATGGCCGAGCTGTGTTTGAGGAAAATGCGAACGTGTACATATTTTGGGGTGTTTCAAAGCATGACTGCGTCATTCTTTGTGACCTACCTCTTTTTACTCCGGACTAATGCAAGCTTAATCATAGCATGAATAAATAATGCTTTTACAATGCACTCTTTCAAACAACCAAGAGATTTTAAAACACAATCTGAACCCTTTTTTATTACGAAGTCCACATCACAGTATAATGATTAACAATGTGTTTTGTGTCTCTTTGTTTCCTTAAGGGAAAACAGCACTGGGAACAAGGGGAGAGACATTTTTGAGGTACACCTTCCACTATTCAATATGTGAGTTTTCTCTTTAAGGAAATAATATTCTACTTCTGGCTACTACTTCAGTAGTGCCTGTAGTAAATCTTCCAAAAATCTGCTACAGTTGGCAGACTGAAGTAATGTCAGAATCCAGCAGAAAACATCAGATTAAGAGAAGTGGTGGAAAAATGTAGGTGAAATGTCACACTATCGTCTCCAATTTGTTCAAAGGCTTTTAAACATGGCGTCACGCTGAGCCTACCATTCGGTTTTCTTACGGACTTGGAGAAATAGGACACAGGGAGCAGAAAAGGAAAGGAATTCAGGGGAGAAAAGACAGGAAGGTGGAGAAAGAGAGTTGCAAAGGAAAAAAAGGAGAGGTAGAGATGGTGACCCAGCTTTTTGTGAATGACTCCAACCTCACTATTCTCAAGTGTCACTCTAAAGCCTGGTTGATCCCCTCCACCCACCCCTGCAATGGCCTCCCTCTCTCACAATGGCCAACAGACAGAGCCGCAAGTCTCTGAAAGAGGCCCGTCTGTCTTTCCCAGTGGGGCTGACATCCCCCATCCCAGCCCCACGCCAACAGCCTGCACGTCTCCCAACAAAGATGGCTCTGTTTGTCCAGGATGGGGGGGTTTGGTAGCTGTTCTTGCTACCAAAGTGAGAGACTTTTTCTCTTACAGGGATACTAACAAATGCCTTTTTAGAAAGTGCTTCTTTATAGATGATTGTGTTGAGTTTCTTTTTAAACCCATTGATGTGTCAAGGCTACATTCTGGGCATTCTGGAGCCCTAATGTAGCTCTGGCAGCTTCAGGGCCTGGCAGAGGAGTTCTTCCCCCTAGAAAACTGAAATTCCTTTCCCTGGCGTGAAGAAGGAGAACTCATTAAAAGTCAAGATTATGTGAGAATTGAGCTTCAAGCACACTAATCCACTGCTGCATTCCATCTTGGTAGCTTTGCAGTTTTTCATTGCCCCATTAGCTTGCATTTTGTCTCCTGCATTCTACACACCTCGCCGTGTTTCAACTCGATCAAGCAACACTTCCAAGACTCCTTACATCCTCGTCAGTCACGGTTAGGTGCAAACTGTGATTCAGCTAGCCGCTAACATTACTACTGCTGCAGTTTACAGATGAAAGAGCATTTCTAGACTAAAGAGTACAGAAACTTTCATACTGTTGTTTGGAAATCTCCAGTGTATCAAACAAATTACAAACAAGTTTCCATCTTAAGAGGAGAGCTCAAAGTGGACACACAGGGCTGTTAATGTACACAAACGGTTATTGTGTTTGGAAAGCAGCAAGTAAATTAATCAGGCACAACTTATTGAGCATTACTAATGCTTTCATGTGAATCAACAATTATTTTTACTGTTACTAAACAACCTGCAAAGCAGCACAGCTGAAGATGACTGTAACTCAAAGCTTTTCTAGTACAGTTCTGCACCCAGCATATTTTCTAAACCTTTTAAAGCTTAAGACCCCAGAAGTGGGTTCAGTTAGGCCAGTTGAGACTTAAGGAGCCCAGTTTCTCAATAGAGCTGAAACTGTTGATGATCTACAGTAGTGATTCAAACCTGGAGACCAGGACCTGTGGCCCCTGTTCTATACAGTTGTGAGTTCAATAGTGAGCAAGGGCAACACTATAACTTTTTTATGTTGCTATCACAGAATGAGAGGCTTATTCAGCTAATTGAAGTCTGAGATAATGCTATTCAAATAACTTTTTTAAAGAATAAAAAGTTACATTGTTTAGTGTGTGCTTCTTCAACATTGTTCCTAACTGCTTGGACACAATACGTCTACTGAAACAATCCAGTAGATGAATTCCAAATCAGAAAAAGATTCTAAAGAATTGATTTCATATAGCCAGAACATCAGTACTTCCATGACAGCTCGGTTGTGTAGTACTACTTAGTGCAGTGAAATTCTCCAAACAGGTTTCCTCCTTAGTTCCAGAGCAGAACCTGGCTGAAAGCAGCTCACTGTGTGTTTTCGGAATATTAAAATTGCCATCATCGGGAATTATTTCTGTCCTGTGCCCTGAACATAGCCAAATGCTAAGAAAGACCATTTTTACACATCAGGTGGAACAATAACATCTCGTCATTCAAATCATGGAGAGACCCAATAGGCAGCACAGAGCTATCCAAGCTGAGAGCTACAGTTAAAAACATTGAGTGCATTCAGATACACTGTTGAGAAACAATACTAAGGTTGATGCATTTATCAATACATTCAGAGACTGAGCAACAAAGGGACTGTGAAGACTGTGATCACAGAGGGGTTTTTCTAATTGAAGCAGTGAGGCTGGTGTATGAGAGCAGAGAAGACACTCACCGCCAGGTAAAGCATGGTGTACATAGCGAAGGAGGCGTGTCCAGAGTAGAAGGACTTCCTGCAAGAGAAAAAAGGAGATGGACTTTTCCATGATCTCACAAGTGCCCAAGAGGAACTGTCCAGTCAAGATTTTGCAGCCACTAAACACTCCATACAGTAACATTGACCAGGAAGTGGAAATCTAAACTACACTTTTACCTGCAGCCTGACTCTGCTATGTTATGAATGCCAAGAGGAATGGTCAAAAGCTGTTGTTACATTTTTTCTCCACTATATATGCATAGCGATAATTGTCTCTGAGCCTCACATATGCAAAGATAGCTGAAATCTATCAGCTAAGAGATGTAGCTATAGCATCAGCTCAGTTCTGAAAACTAAGAAGATACAGCTGTAACACTAACAACGAGGTTGTATTTCAAGTGGGTGTTTTTAAGTTATACACAGGATGCTAATTTCATCACTTTAATAGTCTAACTGTGTGAAAAGCATGACAAACTGACAGGGAAACATCATTTAATGAAATTTACATGAGTACAAGACATAAGGATAGGAGAATATATTACGCGAAGAGGTGCTGACCTGGCTTCTGTCACCAGCTTTGCATGTTCCTCATTATTTTTAATGTAGGGGCACTCAAAATTAACAATATAGCTGCCCTCTGTGCAGTTCAGATTGCTGTAGTTCAGGCCGCACACCGACAGGAAGTTGGGCCGCAGGCGCCCCACGCTGAGCTTGGCCATGTTGGTGAGGGACTGACCCACACAGCACCCAAATAGGAAGCTGCCAATCTCCTTGTACAGCGTAGACACATACAGGTTGGTGATGAAGGCCCGTGACTTCACGTTGAGGTATCGGACCCGGTAACACTCACCCAGAGCGATCTGAGGGAGAAGAAAACAGCCATAAAGCCATAAAGCTAAGCACATTCACTGTCAACCCCAGCACAACAAACTTCAAACAAGCTCTAACAAAATTACATTTTATGCCAAGAACAGGCCGTTCAGCCCAACACAGCTCACTGTGTTATATACAGTATAAAATGTGATTCTGCCACTGCAATGTTGTTTGCTTTTATATTTGACTTTTCTTTGACCTAAGAATCAGTTGTGAAACCACCCCCAATGAGTTATTTTATCCTTTAATTTGAAATAACAGTTTGACTCAATTGAATCTAATCTAATCCTTTTAAAATTGAAAAAAATATCAATCAGAATTGCCCTTTATAATTCATCCCCTGGATTCTGTTGTCTCCAAACCTGAGTTGATTCTTTTCATTTACTAAGCCTGAGCCTACACAGGACCAGACAGAGATTGCCTGAGCTGAGCTTTCGTTCTCTCTTAGGTCTACGATATCCAGTCACATTCATTACTACTCCCTGCACAGTGAGGTCACAGGATATGTCACAATCTTCAGTCCTAGCACAAGCTGCAGCAGTGTGAGATTTTGTTCATTCTATATTCATTAGAAATGAATGGGGTCAAGTCAAAAATAGTTTAAGAAGCTGCCAAATGCCTCAACCTGTAAAGGAAACTCACTTCAAGTACAGGTTGAGTTCTATGGTCCATTTTTGTCAGTTTGAGCCTTATGCTTTTGTCAGTTTGAGCCTCATTGCCACAGCAATTTCCCTAGTAATCATGCACTGATGACTGATTGCTGTTAGGGGTGGAGTTATCAGTTTTTCAGAGCTCTCCGGTGACAGTGACCTAGTGATGGACACTCCATTCCACCAATCAGCACCCACCTTCCTTTAGGTTGCTGTGGAGACTATTGAGTGTCAAAAACATGAGTAGTTAAAAAGGTTGGTGGGTCAGAGGAGCCCGTCTGTGCTTCCAGATTGGGTGGATATATAATAAGATATATTCAATTTCAAATAAATGAGTCACAGGGTTGAATGATAATCAGAAACCTGCAGCAGTAAATAAAGTAGTGTTGTTCTAAGAGACAGATTTTCACCAATTTGAAGGTGAGGGATCTGTGCAGGTAATGTCTCTCTCTTGTTTAAGGTAACAGCCAATAAAGAAGGCTTTATGGGGAACTTCGAATCAGATTGTAAAAATCTTGTAAGCACCTGACAAAGTGAGCAAGGTAGTAAGCAGAATAGGACACAGAATAAGACAGGTGCATTTGTACTCATTTAGCATTACTCAAATATTGTAACCTTTCTAACATTTTCAAAAAGCTAAGAGTTGGACGTCTCAAGAGCCGCAGGGTTGTGACAGATGGAGACTCACACTCAGGCCAGTGATGATAATGCCCCCAGAGATGAGTAGTCCATCAGGGATGGACTCTGTATCCAGATAAGGGTAGGCAATGCTCTCATCCTTGCAGAAAAAGCCACGCTTGTATGGCTCCACAGTCTTCAGCTCACAGGCTAAAAAAGGGATTGAGGCTGAAACACAAAAACAGTGGGGGAGAGTTAAAGGAATACCCATACATTGACTTACTTGCAAGATAAAATTTGAAATCAACTCTGTTCGGGAAGAGTTCATCCTCTTGAAAGGTAACCTGCTCAAAACATTTTCCCTTAATTGGAATAAACTGTCTGATCTTGAATCAAAAAAGAGCAGAGGCATGAAATTAAGCTGCCTAAACTGAGCCCCCTCCTGCCTTATTGTCCAAATTAGTTAACCAGGAGAAAAGACTTTGTTTAAATGTGGAAATGGTCCCTTTTCATATTGTTGATCGAGATGAGGAGAGGACAAAAAAACAAATGTAGACAAATAGATTAGAGAGAACTACAGCAAATAAAGAGAGCTGATAAAAGGCATGATGATTCTTCCAGTCTTATACAGTTATATTACAGTATTGCCTACATTTATTTAAACATCTCAAGATCATTATTCATTAGTTTTGTGCACACACATTTATATTCCTTAATTGGTGGACCCTGTTCATTGACTCTTGTTCTATTTTGATTTACTATTCCAAACTCCACCCCAATGAAACTCTAAAAAATTACATAAAACTTTTTTTTCACTGCATTAGCCATACAAATACAAGACATTTTTAAAATAAGCGATTTAAATTGTCCTCAATTCTCCAATATCACCTGTTTGTTTGGAGTTAGTATTTTTATGAGGACCTTTCCCAAATGTTGTCCCTGCATTGACAGTATTGTGTTATATTCTGGATTTTCAGCAGTTGCCATGTTAGAAAAACAGTGTTTCCACTGTTGCCATGGTGGGAAACTTCGGTGGTAATGGAGTATGTATAATGCGCTTGCAGTGCCAGAGCCTTGCCTCATTTAAATTATTTTTTAGGACGCCTTACATCCTTTTCTGTGTACAACATACTACACACATTCACATGTCCACATGGACACACAAATCATTTTACTACAAATATGGCACCTTGTGGAAATGCAGGTAACACAAACAAAACTAAAACTAAAAACACATTTTGACCAGTTTTGGAATATATAATATTGCATATATTATTCTAGATGTTGTATAAAGATGTCCAACCCTACATTAACACCAAAAGACCCCCCTCCAAAAAAAGTAGTCCATTTGAATAAGTGTGTTCTAGCTGTCTAATTTATTTAAAATTAACAATGCCCATGTTTTCTCATTATGCCCTTTTCCACCATTATTTTCATTAACAATATTTTGGTTTCACATGCACAAGAAGCAAAAGTTACAGAATTAGAGAACTCTCACCCAGCTGTATTCCCACTTCCTAATGCTTATACAGTACATGAGCCTTTCCTGTACATTTAAACCACATGTTTGTTACCACAGTTTGTCACATAAATAAAACAGGTGAAGTCACAGGGGATAATCAGGTCAGAGCTCCTGCTGGTTTCTGTAGCGTTAAGGAGACTCACAAATAAAAAGGATTACACTTCTTCTCAGTGACGATGATACTCTGCTTATATACAGACTGGTTCTGTTTTCATGTCCTCACTGCGAACACTGCTGCTGTACAGTATGTTAAGTGAGGTACTTCAGTGATTCTAGTCTGCCCTTGTATGGCCTTGACCTTGACCTAAATTCCTAATCTTTAAGTAACAATGGGAATAATCAAATTTCCATAGAGCAAACTGAGGTGTGGGACCTTTGTACCTATAATGCGTACAATTCATTTGTGTCCCATTGTGAAAAAAGAAAAACATTTCAGTTATCTAAGACCAAGATAAAAATGTGACGCACTTTGAGGCAGTTTTGGCAAAGGCACTGCTGGGTCACAGCAATTCATTTTAATTTTACTCATTAAAAAATCGACATGACAGGTATGGTGATGAGATTGCAGTTAAAAGCAAGACAACTAAGGAGAAAATGACAGGTTACCCATAACAGAGATGCAGTTAATATAGACTAGATAAAGCACAGGCAAAGCCAAAGACAATGTTGGCCATCATACTGAAGTGTGGGTACAAATTGGTGAACAGTCACAGCAAAGCAAGCATATGGCAATAAAAGCCTTCCTGGGATTATATATTAACCCGACGCCATAAAATACACAAATGGAAAGCAAAGATAGACTACAGGATGTCATAATAGCAGGATGTTGCTAATGTGGTATAAACATATCAGTGCAAGAGAAATAATATTGCAGTCCATGGCCAATATATTAGACACTCTTGATCAAGTGAGTATCCTTTGAGGGGCAGTCGGACTATGTGGGACTAGGAGAGACCAGAGCCTCTAGATCTTGAAATCTCAATCCTATTGAGAAGTGATGGAACCAGTAGAAGAAACAATTCAACCACACACACAAGTCCTTCTTGAACAGTTTTTCCACTATACTTTTTCCAGACGTTAAACCAGTTGGCCATATTGACAGGGAAATTCTTTCCCCTGTAGATTAAAACCCTATCTGGTGAGTTGTAAAGGTCTAAATCACTTCTATTTTTAACATTAAAACACGCAGCATCAATGCAGCTCAATATGTAAGCGCGTGGCAGAGACACTGTGGGTAGGATGTTGCTGTGTTGTGGGTTTCTGTATTTGGTAGATGAAGTCATGACAAGATTCTATAACTCACTGATGAGACCAGAGCTCCGTTTCCTGATAACGGCTCAAGAGCAGTTCCATTTTGTGTCACAGGCATCATTTGAGTGTTACAATGACTTCCATTTGGTGCGCAAGGCATTCCTTATTAAATGAAAAGACTGTCAAATGTCAAATGTCAATTTTTTTGTGTCCTAACTAATGCTATGACCAACTCAGTACAATTTAGATTCTGTGTTTTATCAATGTGAACTTCAGAATCTGTTGATTTATTCATATATTTGTGCATTATATGACAAGCCATTGTGCTATACCAAGGAGAGAAGATATTTTCATAATATTGATCTCTGTTCCAGAAGGCCAAAAACAACACAAGAATGTATTTCCAGTGACAGAAGAGTATGCATCTGGTAATGCCAGTGAATGTCTCTTGAACACGCGCCTGAATCATTTCTTTAAAGAAGCCTGGTATTTTCTGACTTGCAAGTGGTCGGGGGAGCACACGTTGCTGAAATCATGGCGTGGGACTGTGGTTGACACAGGGTGAATACGTCAAAACCAGAAGGGAAATTCCTTTCTCCGACCTGGAGGAAACTGGGCTAAGGGCTCCTGTCACCTCTGCGAGGAAGAATATGTGGTGGCGGTGATCCACTCAAATCACAGAATGATTCATCACTTTCTGAGATCACGCAACCTTTAAGCGAATAGGGCTTCCTATATTCTGAAGACGTCTCACAGGGTAGTTGGCACAGACAGCAAATGCTGATTTAAATGACTGAAGACGGCCTGCAGCAAGTGAAATTGAAAAAATTCTCAGATAATGCCAACTTTCATCTTAAAAGTGGATTCCAAGTCAATTTAGGTAAAAAGTTGTATTTATTTACTTATTCTTTAAACCTGTAAAGTCACTGACTTGAAGGTACTTAATATCTTACTGTTTTTACATTCATTAACATAGTTTTCCAGAGGGAAGGTAGATTTTCCTCTGGTTCAAAGGTTCTTTCATTCTGTTGATTTTGGAAAATAAATAGTAACCTTTTCCCCACTAGGAACAAAAACAATCACCCACAGAGGGATCCACCCTTGCCAACTGCAAAACCACTTAGCGGAGAAACACAGATGTAAATGAAGGATTGTAAATTAGATACAGAGCTGGAACAATAAGAAAATATTAAAAATCTTAAAACTCTGACAGACTTTCAGCATTTCACAATAATCTGTGTTTTTCATCTTTCCCTCTGCCCACAGCCTTTGGGAAATAAGGTCACCCTTTGCATAGTCAGAGCACGACAAAGCTTTCATTAAAAGAAAGATGCTGGTTATGTCAGAAAATTAAAAGCAAGAATTGTCCCAAGTACTATGCATCAAATTCAGATAATTATGTGAAAACGTCATATTTTTGCAGAGTAAATGCAAAAAAATTAACAAAACCTCAGTTATCTGAATAATTACAAATGGAAACCCATTTATAAATATTACCTTGCTGCAACAAATCTATTTTCTAACAGTTTAATCCAATACAGGGTTGTGGAGGAGCCAGAGCCTATCACAGCAAGCAATGGGCGCAAGATTCAATAGACTCGAGGAGGACACCAGTCCTTTACAGGACAGACACAAACACACACTGGCACACAAGGGCCAATTTTCCCCAAAGCCAAATAATCAATCACTATGTTGTTGGACTGTGGGAGGAAACCCTTGTAAACATGAGGGTTAAAAGATATGAACTCCACAGAGACCACCCCAGGTCTAGAACTGAACCCAGGGCTCCAGCTCTGCAAAGCAGCAATACTAACCACTGCTCCACCATGCTGCTCCTGCTTCAACACAGCATATTAATTAATTAATTAGTACTATACTGAAAGTGAATACTATTCACTTGACCACAAAGATAAATACAAGATCTTTGCCTATTCCAGCAGACTGTCATGAGCGATCATCCTATTTAGTTATTAGTAAAAGTGTGTTTCTAACAGGTAACTAACTTGAGTTGTCCCAGTAGTCACTCGCTCTATGGAAAAAAACTGAAAGTGTCTTTTAATTCCCAATTTTCTATTAATTAGTAAGTGTAGATTGCAAAGCTGACATGGTGCTAATGCGTCATGAACTGCCTGCAGCTAAAAGTGGCTATCATTTACAAAGCAGCTGTCTCTTATAAAAGAGACATATGTGCCACGTATGAGATAGGATGACATGTATATTGGAAGGGTTATGGGTCTTTCCTGATTTAGAAATAGTCCTGACATATCGGAGAGAGAGGAAGAGGCTGACCTTACAAGCCCATTCTGTCATGAAGTTTGACACTGGAAAGATCCCTCTTCTCTCCTATTTTCTAGATGCATTGCCATACAAGTTAGACTAAGACTGCATTCAGAAATTCACAAAATACACTAAAGCAAGACAATGCCTTTTGGCAGTCTGAAGATAGCTCATGAGGTAATGAATGACTGTTACAACACAAGGTCTCAAAGCTGTGTAATTCTAGGGCAATGTGACCTCAATCAAAGATTACTTGGCCAGTGTCTCCCCAGTTACAATTTAGGTGGCTGGATGCGAGAATCTGAGCTGATCTCTATTAAAACTGTTGTTACCAGACTACGGGATAAAAGTTACAGATCTGATTTCCTTGCAAGGCCATGAAGCTTCCTCTCACAAACAGAGGTACTGTATACTGGGCAACCCAATGTTTAAGTATTATTTCACAGAACTGGAAGTGAGCAGCCCATCAAAAAGAACACATACACTTTCACAATCAAAGCCCTGACCAGATGAATCTCTGAGTGTTACACTCCTTTGTGAAATGCACAAGAAAATCTCTTGATGACTGTATAATAATAACCATCAACTGCAGACTGCTAGTTACAAAAACAGGGAAATAGCTTAAAAAAATAAGTTCCATTTTACCCAAGTGCAATTATTGTAATACTTGTTTCATACCAAATAAATGCTTGAAATTACACAACAAAGACATTTGCACACCTTCATTCAAAAGACTCGTGCCAAGAATGGTGACGCTGTGTTGATTTCTTCATTCCTTGTAGTTACTGTTTGCTAGACAACAGCCTTGGTATGTCTGCATTTATACAGACAATGTGATGCTGTCTGCTTTGATACAGTATTGGGTATTTTTTCCAGCTAGAAAGGATTCAAAGAAAATGTGCAGCATCCATTTGGTAATTGTGTCTTCTCATCAGCGATGACAGAAGTGCATGCTGTATTGTGAAAGCTGTGCTGCGTGTTTGTAAAGGACTGCTGCACACAGACAGGTTAGGGAAATTGAAGAGGAAACTGCCATGCAGTATGAGTCAGCATGAATCCCAGCAGGAGACACTCTGTCACCACTTGCCACCTGTGTCAGTGTATCTGTTGCCCTTGGGGAGGAGGGGATCAAAGCTCATCAGCATCCCCTGAGAGTGCAATCCTGCCACCCCCCCAACATATCTATAGCTCACCCACAATGCATCCCAAGCGGGCAGATGGACTGTAGCCCCACTGGATCACTGCAGTGACACCACTGTTCTCAATCCTGCATCATAAAGCACTTTACTTTCACTCATTTTCCATGATTTACAATCACCCAGTTTTTCCCATCATGCACCCACTCAGTTTTAAAATCACTAGTCAATCCAAGGCTCAGCTCTGCAGCAATGACTCCTCCACCTGCATGAGAGGCAGTTTGACGTGTGGACATGGTACTCTGACACACCCACCTTGCAGAGATCTTCATCTTTTGACACACAAGCTCCACAGCGCCTGACAGGAGAGACAGCACTGATTGGAGCAGGGGGTGTGTCTTTCACTGACATCACTGCAGGCTTGCAGATGTTCAGCAAGTTTCAGGAATCACTGTTTCTCTGGATAGCAGATAGATCTCTCTTTCTAACACTAACTTACTCTACCCCACACTCAATGATGCTGCGTCAATTATGCGCTGCCACAAGGGGAATCCTGTCACAGCTGGTAGATTATAATAATAATTAATAATTGCTTACACATATATAGCGCTTTTCTGGACACTCCACTCAAAGCGCTTTACAGTTAATGGGGACACCCCTCCACCACCACCAATGTGCAGCATCCACCTGGATGATGCGATGGCAGCCATAGTGCGCCAGAACGCTCACCATACATCAGCTATCAGTGGGGAGAAGAGCACAGTAATGAAACCAATTAATCAATGGGGATTATTAGGAGGGGTGTAACCCCGGGTGTCCTGGCCAAATTTCCCATTGGCCCTTACCAATCATGGCCTCCTAATAATCCCCCTCTATGAATTGGCTTCATTACTCTGCTCTCCTCCCCACTGATAGCAGATGTGTGGTGAGCGTTCTGGCGCGCTATGGCTGCCGTCGCATCATCCAGGTGGATGCTGCTCATTGGTGGTGGTGGAGGGGAGTCCCCATTACCTGTAAAGCGCTTTGAGTGGACTGTCCAGAAAAGCGCTATATAAGTGTAAGCAATTATTATTATTATTATTAATCGCTATGCGATTCTCATGCAAAATGAACAAAAATGAATGTGCTGGAGGAAAACAAGCTCCGAAACTCAATCAATAATGCGCACAATCATCACAGGGCATCATCTGCCCTCCAGAAAGAGGCAGAGAAACCATCCATCTCCACAGACATGGACTGCTGCTGCCCGGTGGAGTCATCAGGGCTCACAAAGGCACACCTACTGTATCTGTAACTCCCTATCTGTGGTCAAGTACACTGCCATCCTTACCCAGCTCTGGCTCTGAATAACACAGCAAGAGTGGAATCTGGAGGATCTTGGTGTCAGAAGGAAAGCAGCACTAACCTTCAGAACTGGGGTCGCTTAAGATTACAGGAAAGCAGCAGCCATGTCCGTTTAGAATGCAAAACAGCTGCTCTAGACACAACACAGCCAAATGAATAACATAATGAATGCAGGCACTGATAACCCAGAGCAGATTCTCTGAGCGAGTCCGTGCATTTCAGAGCTCTGACGAGCACAGCTGCCAGTTACTCGCTTATCACAGGAGCTCCTCTTCTTGAAAGAAGGGCCATTCCTTCAGGCATATACAGTACGCCTCGTGGACAGGAAGATTGTTGGCAGACTGTTGAAAGGCCCTGCACGCAGCTTCCTCAGCCTGAGCCCAGAGGGGTCTCGACTCACGCTGTTCCAGTTAGATGAGACTGAGAGGAGAGGCACAGCAACAGATGGTCACATATTTCATTCCAAGTACAGATGAGGCACATCATGGGAAACTATCAAGAGGCATTTCTGCCTCATAGGGATGAAGCCTTGCAAAATTGTGAGTAATATGTTAAAGCTTTTTAATATTCACAGAAATAGTGGCTATGTGGAAGTCTCCCACAAGGCCCAGTCAGTACAGGCTCAGAGGGCAGGTTGGGACCTATAAACTAGAAGATGTTGGTTAGCATCAGGTTTCCACATTTTATTTTATTTTTATAGCATGGCATACACCACACAGAATGTAAGAAAAAGCAGCCAAAAATATAGATATCAGCCACTACGATAACAGCTATCACCTCAGAAGCTTTAAGATGGAGATTTTAAAGCGATTTGTTTCTCTTAACAATGATTTTGCTTTTACACAAGAAATTTACAGGAGAAAATCAGTAACAGAAACTGAACCCCACTACTGAAAATTTGTTTTCTCTAATTTTGGGAGTTTGGCACTGGAAATCATTTCTTGCTTTTCTGCTACTTCTTAATATTGAAAATGCTATGCATGTTTTCAAGGGGAGGAAGTGGCTGCTCCTGGGTGTCATGTTCTCCTCTGTTTATATCAGTGCTTTAACTTCTCAATCCTCCCATGGAGCTGTCTGTTTACCCATACTGCTTAGTGGCAGCATAACGGACACTACTGTCGCTCGGGGCAACACAGTGCTGTGCCAGTGTCAGCACACTTTGGCTCCCTGTAGCAAGACGCAGCGTGACTTTTTCTATAAATCAAGGAAATAATGCAGTGTGATCTCTTAACTGTGCTACAGAGTTGTGGGAATGGGGAATAAAATCATAAGAAAGGTTACAAATGAAAGGTCATCCTGCCCCAGCTAGCACATTTGGTAGTTAGTAGCTAATTGAAGATCTCATCCAGTCGTTTCTTGACACAAGCCAGGGTGTCAGCTTCAACAACATGCCTGGGTAGTTTGTACCACACTTCCACAAACCTTTTTTGTAAAGAAAAGCCTCTTGGTCTTGCTTCCATGTAGTTTCCACTTGTGTCCTACGGATCGCATTTATATAAGCTTCCTCAAGCACTTGTAAACAGGCTGTCAGTCCCCGGAGAGGGCTATGTAAAATTTCATCTGTGATTTTATGGGCTATAAAACACCAACATTTGTAGCTTGCTGAAGGTCTATCATCTTACAGAGCCCTCACCGAGTGCTGCTTCACAAATCCAGACTACAATGCAGAGGATGGGTGCATGTATTATAAATCCTTATCTGCCTAGTCATGAGCTGCACTGGTTAACAATCTCTGATTCTAACATTCCTGATTCCAGATGTTAAAGGAAGCAAAACACTGTTCTTTACGATCTCAAACAACGCACTCCACCAGCCCACCAAGGGTTAATAACATTCCAGACAGTTGTCATTGCTGCTGTTCAGTGTGACATCTGTCATGTTTCTCAGGTGATTCACAGAGGACTGTCTAGAATCACAATTGCCTGCTTAACGTGGAGTACCACACATGGTCGACCAGAACAAGAAAATCCTGTGCAACTGAAAAAACATACTTTTCTGCCCAAGGCTTGATTAATCGACTGCAGATCTCTTAACACACACACAAACACACCCGCAGAAAAGTGAAAAGTGCCTCCTGTTCACCGACAAACGCAGAGCAGAAAACAACACTAATGTGAGACCTGCCTTTTAGCTACGCCTGAAACCTCTAAGCACACATGACATCCTTGTTCCAACAAACCTAACCTTCTATCGTCCAATGAAGAGCTGGATGCGAGCAGCGCGTTTCAAAAGAGACTGGCTCGCGACACGATGCGAAACGCAGGCAGGAATGCACCCGACCCCTCGCACAGAAATCTGGTAACCAGCTGCGAACATCCTCCGTGCTGGCCAGCAGGGAGAAAGCATTTCACAGTAAACATTCGGGCTTGGGAGGGAGGGGGGAGGTCGAAAGCTCTGTTTCCAATTTACGGAGCCACTGCCCGGAATGATCTAACGGAGAAAGAAAAACAAGAGGAAAAGAAAAAAGAGGAGGGGGAAAAGGGGGGCAGGAGGGTTTGGAAAAGATCTGGCCATGCTTTCTCTCGAGAAAAACAAACCGATGCAATTAGAGACGGGCCAGGAATGCATAGGTCAGATTATCCCGTTAATAGTAGATACAGAGTTTGACATGTTAGGTTTTTTTAAGTAAACACAATTTAGTCTCTAGATAAAATACGCATCCTTCAGCTCATATACAGATTACTGAGCTCTTAATGTTAACAGGATAAAGACATGCAGTCTACTTACAGTGATGACAGGCCAATGTATAGTTATAATCAATCTCACTTTAAGATTGGAGTTAAGATAGAGTTCTGCTCGGGGTAGGCTCAGCACACCACAAAGGAACCCGTCCCCAAGCAGCCCTACTCTTCCTCATATTCCTTACCTTGCTTGATCTGAGAAACTGAACAGATTGAGGCCTGGGTATCACTTGGACGTGAGACAAGATGCTCTTTGACCCCGTGTGAAAGACAGAGCTTGATATTACATAACCCAGAAATACTTTTTCTATCTGCTTTATCAAATACAGGGACACAGGGGAGCCGGAGCCTATCCTGGCAAGTAACAGGCACAAGGGAAGATACACTCTGAGTGGGACGACTGTCCATCACAGGGCTCACAAAGACACTAGGGCCAATTTACCCAGAAGCCAATTAGCCTACCAGTATGTGTTTGGGCTGTGGGAGGAAACTTAGGAAATCCACAAAGATTTCAGGTCTGGAACTGAACCCAGGGCCCCAGCACTGTAGGGCAGCAATGCTAACTACTGCCCCAGCATGCTGTCTGCCCATGTGATTACATAATATGCCGAACATATCACTGAAGGCCACATTCCTCACGGTGTAGCTAATTTTGGGCCTCCATGAAGAGAACCTTCTCCAATGGGCCACGGTACACCCTGATCTCAGACCAGCGATGCCGATGATACAGAATCTTTTCACTGAAGGGACATAAAAAAGGTAACACACAAGAGGAGGCCATTTTGCCCACCTAGCCCATTTGGTAGCAGTTAATTGATCTAATCTTTTTAATTGAATTTTAGCAGTAAATGACCTCATCCAATCACCAATCATTTCCTGAATAAAGCCAAAGTACCAGCCTCAAAGACACAGCTGGGTAGCTTGTGAAACAGTTCTCCTGCAATCCATTGTGTAAAAGGAGTGCCATCTGTCCTGACTGGAGAATCTCATCCAGCCATTTCATGAAAGTAGCCAGGGTACCGGCTTCTGCCACAAGGCTGGGTAGTTGGTTCCACACTCCCACAACCCAAAGTGTTTCTTGGGCATGACCCTCAGGAGACCCAAACACAAAACACGAGTACTGAAAGAGCCATCACCTTTACCTGCTGCAAATATCATACAGCTCAGCTTGAGGAAAAGAGCCCACCTAAATGTTTGCTCTCACCTGGAAAAATGTAACAAAATCACTACTTTTCCTCAGAATGGATTAGGTGTCATCACAAAAATAATTTCCGCGTGATCTGTTTTTATTTCACTTTTCGGTCAAGCACAATAGAGTGTTTTGTGGACATCCTTTTTGTCACTGTAACAGAAGAAGAACCTTGATGTGTTCAGTCTGAATGAGAGCAAAACAACTATGCCAAAACCAAAATGTAAAACAATATAAGTTGTGAACAAGGGCTGCTCCAGTTAGCAGGCTTTTTACTAATGCAATCCAGGAGCACAGTTGGTTGAATCCAGTACCAGTCAACTTTCTTTTCTACACAGCTCAAGAGGAAAGAAACGCCTGGGCACAGGATAAATACAGCTTGAAATGTAAAACTGAACATGAGGTTAGAACCCTGTAGATTTGAAAGAAAAAAAAAGAGAAAGAACAAAAACAACAGTAAATGTAGAAGCTTTCATTCCACTAGAGCCAATTCACCCCCTCCTCCCTCTCAAATCCCCCCTCCTCCTGCCCCCCACTTCCCCAAACCCCCAGGAGGTCACATGAAGGATACGACTCTGGGAAAGCCATCAGCCAGGGCCTGTGAGCTATCCCAGGATGCCGTGCGGGCAGGAATGTGTGGCGTCCTAGTCTCTCACACTCTGGGGCCTTGTGGTTGCTCATGCAGAGATAATTATAACCCTGACCCAATAAAGCCCGAGGAACCACAACCCGGCTTTCCCTCTAAGCGTCGAAAACAGAGAAGTGCAGTACAGAGCAGGCACTGCAACGTGCGACAAGGAGTTTGTTCAGCTGTTTGACGGAGGAGACTTTAAACAACGCGAGTGAGATGAATGTGCTGGTCAGCCCCCTTATTCCTCACACTACCACAGGTTCCGCAAAAAGAGAGGACGGCTTTCATCTGGAGGAGCTACTGTTGGGTATGTGTAATAAAAAAGACAACAGTGTGCAGTCAGCGTAGAGCTCAGAAGTTTGTCGAAGGGGAATAAAAGCCAATGAGTCTTGAAAACGTCTTGCCTGCGTATCGGCGATATGAAATATTACTACAGTTGTTGTTTCTCATAAGCTCAGGGGTCATCATTTCTCACTCCATCAAGTTTTGCATTGACTCTATGGATCATAAATCAGACACTACAAGCAACATGTGTCTATAAGAAAAAAAGGGCCATTCTTTCATTTCCCACAGGCCAATAATATGCCCTGGCCAAGCGGTAATGGATTAACTAGGGGTTTTCACTTTGAAACCCTACTTAGCAATAATCCTGGATTTCCACATGCTTGTTTCCAGAAGGTAATCGTATGGTACAACTTACATGCTTCTCTGCAATTCTGGAATATTCCCTGACAAAAATACTTTTGCACTGTATGGTAACGAAAATGAAAATTATGTTTTTTGTCCTTCTACAGGTGAAAAAGGTGCCAACGACATGCCAATATAATATCCCCTTTGCTTTTCCTACCCTTTCAGATAATTTAAAAACAGAGCTGCAGAAAAAAATACATTGTAGGGCAGTTATGAATATTTTTCTTTTGATGTTCATATCTCACACTCAGCCTTCACTGATCCTGCCACCCAACAATGATAAGGACACAAGTTATCCATCTTTGTCTGCAGTCCTTCCCTCTGGCCACAAAAGTGTCCATTACACACATCTGCAAACATACGGATCCTGTTGATTTCTCCGGGAACACTGGCAGGGAGTGAACGGAGCTAAACCACTAGAAATTACACAGCGCCATCTATCACAAACAGGAAATGTGAGGTTCTGCTCAGTGCCCATTCAGTTCTTTCATTCTGCAGAGTCCTGACCCCTGAGACCACATTCAATATGCTACTGTGACTTTAGTGTGTAGAACACAGCATCAGTTTTCTTAAGGGTACACACATTCAAATATACTTCCCTGGCAGAAAATGGAATTTAGACTCAGGTTGGCAAGACACCTCCTTGCTGGTGGAATGTTCTACAGTTCAGTCCATTTGGGAATTGATAACACGTGGAAAGCTGATAAGCTTAGTATCCTCCAGACATCCCGACCTGAGGACTTTCAGGCTGAGAGGAAAAAAAAAAGTAATGTACAGAATAGACGGGCTTAGAAGATTATTAGCAGGTCTGTTTGTTTTGTACTGACGAGGTCGTAACATTCAGGAGATCATTTTCACCTTCCTGAGGGTCTGTCACTTCGGCTGGGATGTTTCTAGGTTTCAATACCACGGACACTTTGGGAGAAGAGAGCTTGCAGGATGTTTCCGCCCCCCGTTTGTCTCCAGGATCACTGAAGATTACACGTTTGAAGCAGTGGGGTCTTTTGTCGGGGAGCTGGTGCTATGTTTTCATGTTTTGACAGCTGCACAAAAGGAGTCTTTAATGCAGGGCTTGCCAGGTGTTATAGGCTCCAGGCCTGCGTGTCCTGACAGGACAGACTCACCAACAGGGGGCGGAGCGACAGGGAGGCTTAGCAGCTGTAGAAAGCAGCCAGCTAATAGGAGAATTATCAATTAAAGGAGCAGTGAGTATCATTCGCAGTTTGCTTTCATTTTGGTTTTATAGCTTACTGCATCTGCTATCTGCTACTGAGTGTCTTAAATGTTAACAAAGGCTCTGGTCATAGCACAACTTGGGTCCTTCAGTCCAGCGATCACTGGGTTAGAACATGTTCTAGCAGGCTGGGACTGCCATTTTGACATAAGGTTGAGTGGATTTGATTGAGCTGGACTGAAGTCAGTCAGGGTTTCTTCTGCTCCCTATGAAACAGCAACAACTGCACTTAGCCAGGTACCAGAGGGCCTGAAAGTGGGATCAGTGAGGAATCCGACAGATCGTCTTTCTGAGGGAGCGGTACTGATGTCTGCTGTATGAAAAACAGCCAGATGGCTCAGAAGCACAGGTTTTTGGAACAAACATGCATGATTATCGTTCTCTTTCCTCTGAGGGCGCAAGGGATCTAGCAATGAGTAGAGGTAACCCTGGGTCACATCAAGAACAGAAGGAAAACTAAATAACTGATTGTCTTTTTTCTACTTATCTTTAGTGTTGCAGCTTTTCCATTAAAAATGCCTTTTGACACTAGTTCTTGTCATGCTCTTGTCAGTACATATAGCACCCTGCCAGGTTTCAATATGACTTGAACAGACAAAGTTCCGATCAGGAGTCAGACATGCAGCTACTGCACAGTCAAGGACTGAGGCTGCCAATTCTATCTAAGACAAGCATTCAAAAAAACAGATCAAAGGCAGCCGACAACACATTCAATTATACATATAAACAGGGCGAAGGCAATAACCACAAAATGACACCAGGCTTCTGATTTGTGAAGACTAACTGCATTAACTATATAGTACTAATGTGCATGTGATTTCATTAAATCACAATGATGCAATAGACATACTGTACACTGTACGTCCTATTGTCCCAATTACATTGTAGCTCAGTAAACAATACAGTAAGAGAAACAAAAAAAATCACACAGCACCTTATGATCAGGCACAAAAATAAACGTTTGTCTAGACACATCTTCATATTTCATATCACATTGATTAAATGTATCACATTATTTCATTTAAAAGGGAAGGAAACTAGGAAATAGAGGAATTGGTTTCCTCTGTACTGCTCTGTCAGTTTTCTATTCCAAGGGAAAATATATATATATAAATAATTTACACATTTGTAGAACCATTAAATGGTAGTTGATCATATACCACTAACTAAACTAGCTACTTGCTTTAAGGAATGATTGTGTGATTTGGAAGTGCAAATCAAGAACCTTATATTTTGTATTTTGTATTTAGACTGGAACTGAGGATTTTTCTTAGTAAGGTAAAGCATACCCAAATTAATTTGAATGGAAATGTATTACACATACTGTTCACTTGTATACTGAACTTCCTGGGTCAATCACCTGTGCTGTACTTTACATTTCCATACTTTGTTACTGGGCGCAGTTGCTCTGTGGCTTCTTCAGAAGGTTGCTGCAGAAAATCACTGCAGCAAATTCAAGCAATGCAATCCACTCCTCTTCCCTGCAGATCTGTGTGGCAAACGTACAGCTCTCGGCAAGCAATTTTCTCATGATGCACACTCGCGGCCACAGTTTTTGGTCTCCCAATATGTGGACAGGAGGGTTCTGACGCCTAATGCATGTGGTGTTCAAGCAGGCTAATGAGCACTGAGATTCTGCCTGCTCCCCTGCTCACATGTCCCCATCAGATTTCTAATGAGAGCCGTCCTCGCACAATGCATGAAGGAGCAGGGATTCCAGCTAGCTTTGTTTTCCTTGGGAAAATTAATTAATGAGATGGGCTAGCTGTTTGCAGGAATGCCATCCACAGTGTTATTCTTTAATTAAGGCATTATGTGGCAACTAACTGCAGTTTATTCAGAGTGGAGATGGAGTTTGCGTGTGCGGACTCGGGAAAGGAAGAGGGGAGGGGGGTAGGGGAGTTAAAGAGCCCAGAGACGTCAGTCTCTTCACAAGATGCTGTAATACTACAAGAGACATTACCGCATGTGTGAGTTACAGGATAAGCTATGCGCTTGTGGTGGCTTTGTGCTGAATCTCCTGGTTCTCTCAGGGGGGTGTGTTGAATAAGATGTCATGTTTCCCACAGGAAAAAACTGCAGTGGCCAACCACTTTGTCTGGAGGAAGCTTGATTTTTACCATTGAAATACATCTTAAAAGTAACACCAAGGCAATTATTTATGTCTCAACTCTTGCTGCGTTTTTTAAAAACCCTAAGTAACATGGCCTAGTTTTAATGTTGATTCATTAGTACTTAGCAGTGTTATAGTTTCATGCTTGCTGTAATGTTTGCCTCTGTTTTTCCTGTAGCACCCATGATATAAGCCAAAGATGAAAGTACACAGTTATAGATTTTCAGTATATACGGATCCATCGCTAGGTTAAAAACTACCAAAACTACTGGATAAAAACACTAATCTGACTGCATTTACTAAATATTTTTTTCTGTTGAAACTGCAGCTGCACTAGTTAAATGTATACAGCACTCATGTAGAACTACTACTACAAATTACAACTTGCTACACTGTAGCAAAAGTATTCACCCCCTTCCTACTGATGATTCATATTATTGGCTCACCGATGATCTACATATTTTTTAAGTGAGACCTGAAAGCTCAAATAGTTTCAACTATTATAGTTGAAAAAAAGGAAAAACTAAAATATGCTGATTGCATAATCTCCCCGAGTTTATAGTTGGTGAAATCACCTTACACTCACAGCTGTAATTGTTGCTATTTTGATAGGTCTCTACCAGTTTTGCATATCAGGATGGTGCAATTTAATTTGCTCAAGCTCAGGCAAGCTGGTTGAGGACTGCTGATGGATCTTTTCATATACAGTATGACCAACTTAATAAGACCTCAAATTGTCTGTTCATATTATAATAACAAATACAGCTAAAAGCAGTGATCATTGGTAGCCAAACCAAAGTATTCCACTTTTTTAGAACATAGTTTTGCCACACTTCAAGAGTGTTCAAAGGTCACAGGTAAGGACATTTTCTGATAGGGCACATACAATATAGCTTCATGTGCTCTATTATACAGGTAGCTATGACCCTTTCTGCACTTTCACAAGTTATAAAATCCTTCATTTAGCCTTCATGAATGGCTAAAGGTTATGAAATAAGATTCTCCTATTTTTATTCCACACTAAGCACAATTATATCTGTACTCTTTCTGTAGTTAAAAGTTAAATTTTCATTTTTGCAAAAGAGGCCAGTCAGAGGTTTTATTTGGCTTCCATATCTTATGACCAAACAGTTTTATTCAGTTAAAGACTATAATTCCCATAGATCACACTATTCCTCTGTGATTATTCACAAGCCAACAATGTTATACTATTGATAGGATGTATGTCGCAACAGATGAAAAGATATACATGCTATTCAGATCTTGATTGGCTCATGCAGGCCATGTTTTTAAATGTCACCCTAGTCAATATACACTAAATATCATTCCAGACTAATTCAGAACACAGTCCAGCTTGGCAGCCAAACCATGTGACCTATCCATCTGTCCCGAAAAAGTGTAAATCTTGGACACGAGGTAACATTCCGCACAAGGTTTACATTTTATGGGATATGGGATATTAACAATATGACCTATTGCATTTCTGAAAAATGCATTTATTTGCCACTTAATTTATCAAAGTACCTGTAATGTTCTCTCAGGCTTTATGCCACCTTGATGCCTGATAGGACAGTTCTCTTAGGAAAATCAAGTGGGGTTGGTTACGCAGTAGGCCTCTGCCCAACTGTTACAAATTCCAAACCAATCTCATAACGGGATGCTGTGCTGTCAGGAGATGCTGTTTTTTTAGATAAATCATGAAACTGAGGTCTTGACATCTTGTGATTATTACAGATCCCATGATGCACTTCATAAAAGAAGTGATGCTAACCCTGCTGCCCTGGCTAAAATTCCATTAGATTTTCTCAAACTAGCCTACGCAAATACCCCCTCTAATTCCCTCCTAACTGGCTTCTCAGTTTTTCAACTTATCCACTGCGTAACTGAGCTGCTGGGACAGAATAGCTGCTGTGTCACCCCTGAGAAGGTTGCATCTCTGAGGGGGACAAAGTCAGTTCCCTCTTCCATATAGCAATCTAGAGTCATCTGGGGTGAATAACATTCTACAAATGCAACATGCTATCATTAATACAATTTTGAAATTCAACAGTTTTAAAAGTCTAAAGATTTGTACATCAGATATACATCCATACATAATGGATATGTCCATTAGCAGAAATCCACATAATCCTACTAGTGGTCACTTAATCTTAGACTGCACTCCAGACTCCACATTCACAAGCTCACCAAATAAGAGACACTAATTAACCTTAACAATTTTCCTTTTTAAGGTAGGAGGAGACCAGAGCACTCAGAGAAACCCATTAAGACAGAGTGAACATGCAAACTCCGCACAGAATGTGCCTCACCACAGAACAAAAACAAAAACGCAAGAACTGTGAGACAGCAACACAAACTAGCAAAGCACCATGTTGCCCTATATAGTTATCAGGAGTATTGTAAGTGCACTAGATAAATGTCATTAAAACTTAAAGTTTACTTAAAGTAAATTCTGCTTATTTTCTTTTGTATGTAACTTAAAAGTTTTATGTTTCTCTATCCAGTTCCTATATCCCAGAAACCCACTTGATGTACTAATACCTACAGGAGTCACCATATGAGCAGTGCAAAAAATAAATTAATATGAACAAGAATTTTAGAAATGAATTCCTTTAAAAAAGTTTGCTCAGCACCCCCTACGGAAGCTTATTAGCACCACCGAGAAAAAAAATTAACTTGTTTATATGAGAAAACTTTATACAAGAAAAGTATCTCGTATCTCGTTTATGTGAAAACATTATTGCATTTAAGCACAATAGTTAATTTCTGAACAATGTTGCCTACTATATTAATACTGTGTATTGCATTGTACTGTACATGCAATAATATTATCCCGTGCAAAGTAGCATTGACTTTAACCACAGCAGAATATCGTCACACTCCTCTTTTTTGAAAAAAATAATCTAAAACAGCACGTGTACTGTATTTTGTATACATGAACTACAATACTGTGTCAAAAAAGAATTCCCAGGTTAAACACGTATTGTTCTCACTGTTTCTCTGACAAGTAGAAATGACATGACATTCCAAACATATGTTCTTCTTGTGAAGCTGCAGAAACATGTCCTGTACATGGGTTTTTGCCTCCTCTTTAAAAATTGAATGGAACACATTCACGATGACCAGATACTTTTCTCATGTAAACATCATAATTTTCTGGCATAAATGAGATACTTTTCTTGTGTAAACGAGTTTTTTTCTCTGTGGCGCTAATAAGCTTCCGTACCCACCAGCTGACACTTTTGGAAAATAAATTTACAAGAAGTTGCAAAAAATTTACAGGCAGATTTAGAAAGTCATGGGAATTTATGCTTTGGAAACCAAAATATATTTATGGGGAATTTTATATGATATTTAATTATACTAGCTTGACGTGCAGAACATTTACACAAGTAGTTTCAGAAAATGCTGCTTAACCATTTCAAGATATTCTTAGTTATTCTATATTTATCACTTGTGAATCACAGCACAAAGTGGCCACTATTAGAAAACGACACATTTAGGAATATTCCTAGGGATTAAATCTTAATCATTCATTATTATGAGACAATTGCTCACATCAAATAACCAAAATGCAAATTGCTATCATTTACATGTAAAATTTATCTTTCTTCAATAATGCTCAAATTTAGCCATGATAGCCAAGTGAACAAAACAGTGTCTTTCAAAAGTATTCACCTCCTACCAGTGATGTCTCTCTTCATTGAATTACAAATGACAGATACACCTTTTTAAAGTACATATTTTTAAACCAAATAGTGAATGCTCATGAAAGCTCAACCCAAAAATGTATACTTTCAGCCTTTTCTGATATTGTATGTAAGTAATCAAATGAAAAACAAAATGTTGATTGGATACGTATTCATCCACAAGAGTCCAGACTTGGTGGAAGCAGTTACAGTCGCAAGTCGTTTTGGATAAGACAATCAGGTTGGTAAGGGATTATTGATGAAACTGCATTTAAGTCTTTACACAGATTTTCTATCAGATTCAAGTCAGGACTTTGACTGGGCCTCTCTGGGGCATTCACTTTCTTCTTGTTAATTAATAATTAAGCCACTCCAGTGTAGCTTTGGCCTTGTACTTTGAGTCATTGTCCAGGAGAAACGTCGAATTATCTTTGTAGTTTTAGCTCTTTAGCAGACTTAGACAGCAGGTTTTGCTCTTAAACTTCACAGTAATCAGTGTGGTGGTGCAGTGGTTAGCCTTGCTGCCTCAGGGTGCTGGGACTCCGAGTTCAGTTTCGGAACTGGGGTGCTATCTATACAGAATTTGTAGGTTCTCCCACGTTTGCATGGGTTTACTCTGGGTGCTCTGGTTTCCTCCCATAAACTGGGAAAATCGGCTCTCGTGTGAGTGTGTATATGTCTGTGTGTGCTCTGCCATGGACTGACATCTCATCTAGGGTGTGCCCTGCTTTGCGCCCATTGCTTGTCAAAAAGGCTCCAAGTCTCCTGTGACCCTGAATTGGACAATGTGGCTGGAAAATGGATGGCTGGATGGATATGGCAGTTATTTCCCTTCAATCTTAACAAGATTTCCAGTCCCTCCTTATGAAAAGCAGCTCAATAACAAACCTGTCACCATCCTTATACCCTTCCCCTGATCTGTATCTCTCCCTGAATTGTTCTGAAGCTCTTTGGTCTTTACAGTTGAATCATTGATTGAAATTAACTTCCTGACTGAGGACCTTCAGAGACGTGTATTTATTTTGAAATCATATGAACCACATGCACACAGATGTTGTTCATTTAATTGTGTGACCTGACACAATAAATTTGTGCATCTGAACTAATCCAGATTTCCCATGGCAAAAGGGGTGAATATTTAGGTAATCAACATTTTAATCTTTGAATTTTCTTTTCTTTAGTTTTAATAACTGCAAGTATTAATAAAACAATAAAAATGTTCAGTATGAGCATTCAAATTTGGATTCAAAACATTTGAAAAAATTGCAGATGCAACTCATAGAACAAAATGAGTCTGCATTGGAAGGGGATGAATACTTATGTAAGACATTGTAATTACATTATGTCAGATGCAAATGCTTGTTGTTTCACTGTGCTGTGGATGATTATTTAGAAGCCCTTATCTCCAATTGCCTTTGCTATAGTAATGAAAGATCTCACAAGAATAAAAAAAACTACTGTTGAAGCTGAGAAATTGCATTAAACCCAAAAGAAGATTTAAGAATTAAAAAAAAAACTAATTATTTAAAAGGCTGCTTCTTTTCTGATAGTTTAACCATGACCATACCTAACAGAGAACACTGGACACAAAAATTATTCACATCACTATCAGCAGGCTTCTGCTCTTAGAACTTTGGTTTCATTTCAAAGTGGGGATCCTTGGGTGTGGAGTTTGCATGGTGCTCCAGTTTCCTTCTGCTTTTCAAAGTCAATCTTTTGTGTGTATGCTCTGGCATCACAAATATGATAAAACCATTCACTCTGCCTGTCTTGGCCTTGTATACCAGCCAGCAAACAGAGAAGAATATGCAATATGTACAGCAACCACAACTGAATGACACTATGCATACATAGCCTAAGTAAAAAATCTTATAAGGATCATGGATCTAATCTGATAAATTTAACTGGGCTTGTCATTATATTATTGTGCCATATAGCACCTTCAATTTATCCTCAATCACATTATACTCCTAGGATATGAGTCCATGTTGCTGAAACCTTTAAAACAAATCAGGACCCATAATAACAAACAGGTGAATTGTATTTCTAACACTGACTCACTGAAGGAGAGGGTTTACATTCAATACGAATGCAGTCACAATTCTTAGATCTCACTCCTGGAGATATACAGCAAGTGGGAGAAGCAACATTAAAAACAACAGGCCTGAAAACAAAAATAAACAGGCCTAAATGGGTTTGTGTCAATACTTAGCTCTTCAACAATAGGTAGTTAATCTAACTATCTGGGTTAATGCTATTCCTCGCCTCAGGCTGGAGCAGATAGGTATCTCTGAGCCACACTGTTGAGCAGTGGCCTAGAGGGCTGGCTTTATGTGGGCATTTACTATAATAGACAAATAAACCTCTGATGCATTATTGGAAACCTGAGAGAAAGTGGCCTGGCCACAGCGTGGAACATTCACGGACTACAGGCTACATTCCAGGGAACAGTCCTGCTTGCTGTATCCTGTCCAGGCCAGACTGGGCTAACCTACCCGACTGCTTTTCCTGCCAAGGAGCCTGGGCGCGCTGCTACATGCTCCCTGTTCCCACATCTCGGGACGCTTTTCGCAGGGCTCTTTAAAATACCTGCCCAGGGAACAAAGGCCTTTCTGTGTCAGCACGCCTTTTGTGGACAAACTCAATTAGGCGGAAGAAAAAGAGAAGAGAGAGGGAGAGAAAGGAAAGGCAGGCCGTGGCCCTTTCATGTTGGTTTGATTCATCGGGGAGGAAGACTTGCATTCAGGGCCTCAGATTGATGTGGTCCATGGGTTCTGCTTTCTCTCAAGGTGCTGTCTGAACAAATGCCAGCACAACCTTTTTTTTTTTCAGCACTCACTTAGAAGAAACCCCTCTACACAATCGCAGGCATGTCAACATGTCAGAGTTCAAAGTGAAAGCCTTTAAATCTGAGTACTCATTCTTTAATTAGGTCCCAAGTGGAGAAAGGTACTACTTTGGAGTTTGGAGAATGAGACAACCTTGCAGACTTGCTGCCGAGGGGATGATACGTTCACCCCTACTGAGCAGGCAGCCAGCGGGTCCAGTGATGACCGATGTGGGCATTACCAGTGGCAGAGGGACACAGGGTTAACATACAAGGCGCATGCGTGTGAAGTCAGGCACGTGTTCAAATGTCACGCTACTGTGGGCACTGGTTTTTCTAGCCTAGCCCTCCTTTGTGCTGGGATTGGAGGCATATTGTCCTCGACTGGCACACCCTGCCATTCTCTTATATTGGCTCTATTCCAACAGTGTGGCCTCCTGCTTTTCTAAGGTGCTTCACGTCTCAAGAATGGGAGACCTTTGACCTTTGACCTTTTGTAGTCAGTGCTGGACTCGTCTTTCCTGGTCTAACGAGGCTGCAGAGAGCCTTTGCCAAACCTTGTAAAACAGGGGCATGGCTGTAATTTACAGTCACTAAACTCCCATTATTTTCCTGGGAAAAGTATCTGTTTCACACTGACTCTGAAAAGCCGATGCCCACACCCAGTTTCTAATTGGAAGGGATAAAGCAATGTCAGGGCCTGTGCAGAGGTATAAAAAGAAGAATCCTTCCAACATCCGTACCTGTGAGAGCACAAAGAGTGTTCTCACATTCTATCATGGCATTACAAAAGTGTTTTTTTTTCTGTGCCTGATTCAGCCTCATTCACCGGAGATTAGGCACATCTGCCTGTATTTCAATTTGTGGGTGTCAGGTGTCCATTCTCAATTATGTCAGTGATATCAAACTTTGAATAGGCTGTACAGTGGGAGAAATGACAAGTCTCTGGGGTTGGGGAAGTTTCTAAAGAACACGTGAATTATGGGCATGATTATTAAGTACTCATAATTAATATTATGAATATTATCTACTGATAATGCCACAAATTTCGACACAGCAAAAGCCAATTAGCATTTGTGCCCATTGAATGCACAACACTCACTCAAGGAGAATGTAAGAAAGGTTACGAAAGAAATTACAAATTAACCCTCTTTAAGAAATCCAGCTATTTCTTCAAAGAAATCAGGGCATCAGCTTCAACACCATGGCTGGAAACCTTGTTTCATATACCCAAACCCTTTCAATATTTGTTTTAATATATTTGTAAAACTATTCAATATTTGTTTTTCCATGTGGGTTTTTTAACAATTCCAATGTCAAATATTGGTGTAGGAGTGTTTTGAGGAAACTCAACACTGCTTTGGCAGTCAGTGGTGCATTTGAATTTTTTATTTAAGCATTGCACTTTGTACTCCACACGTTTCAACACACTCCTGGCACACAAGAAAGTAGCAAGACCCCAGTTTTCTAAGCTTTCCAAGGGGAAGAAAAGAGTTGCATACACTCAACTCATTTTTGGAGACATAAAGATTGCTTTCAATCTGTAGGAATCTGAGAAAGCCCATCATCTTGTCTGCACGACGGAAAGGGTTTAAATAAAGCAATGTGAGAGACACCTGAGTAACACAATTTGTTACCTGCATAACAAATATTCTAGAGATTGCTGGTTCAAATCTTGAAAGCTGTGTTAGTGCCTGACTGCCTGACAAATGAGGCTGACAAATGACCAAGTGGCTCTGAAATCAGATCCCCTGCTGACTTGCCGCCTGCCTTTTAGATTGTAGAGTTATCAGTGGGAGAAACTTCTGTCCTCATCCCAGGCCTGGCTTTGCTGTTAGAGATGAGCACTTGCAGAATAAAAAAGGTGAAGACTCTGTCAGGGCTGTTTGAGAAGGCTGTGTGTGTTCAGGCCATATGTCTTGGGAGCTGCTGAGAGGGGCATGACCTGGTATTTATCTAGCGAGCACATGGCAGTTCCAGATTGAAAGGTTATCCATCCATCCAATTGCCAAATGCTTCATCCAACTCAGTGTCACGGGGGAGCTGAAGCATATCTCAGCAAGCCACGGGCACAAGGCAGGATACACCCTGGATGGGATGCCAGTCCATTGCAGGGCACACACCGACACAGGGGCTGAAACACACAGTCACACCAGTGCAAATATTCCCAGAAGCCAAATAACATACGAGCAAGTCTTTGGACTGTGGGAGGAAACTGTGTAAAAACAGGGAGAACATACAAACTCCACACAGACAGCATCCAAGGAACTGAACCCAGGGCCCCAGTGCTGCAAGGCAGCAATGCTAACCACTGCACCATTATGCCTCCCATGAAAGACTATGAAAAATAAAATTAGAATTGGTGACAGTAGCTAGTACTTGCCCTGTACCTATCAATGCACCATGAGACACAGCAGGTGAGTGCACACTATTCCGTAAGCATGTCCTGGGTTTTATGACATCCTTACAAGATAGTCAAACACCAGAGACAGCCTTGGTTATGTGCTCTGCCACCCAGATACTTTACAAATCTGATAAAACCACATTGCCAATTTTGGCCTTGTAACCCAGACAGCAAACAGGAAAACATGCAATATGTACAGCCACTACAACTGAAGGACACTATGCAGAAATACAGCCTAGCTAAGGGATGTCATTAGGGTTATGGATCTTATTTGATTTCTGGAATGCAGCTATTAACATATTATTATGCCAAATAGAACTCAGAATTTCAATCATCCCCAGTGCTGATGTACTGATACACATAAAAAACACAAAAACACTGATGTACTGTAAGAGGTGTCAGAGCATTGATGAGTGTAAATTCTGCTCTGTGTCCTGTCCTAGTACGTCTTGCATTTATCAATTCAGACAGCCTGGGCAGCGCAATGAGCCAGTGAATCCTGACCGGCCTTTACATTTCTCCTCCCTGTAACCTGAGCACAGCTACCAATGAGACCTGCCCCACTGCTGGAACTACAGGTACCTATTAAGCACAGGTGCAAGTCTAAGGACCCATGGATCCATCTCCTGAATAGAAGGAAGCAGTTGTATTAGTTTGCAGTGCACATTGGAATGAACTCAATGCATAATTCACACACTGTACATTAAAACCTGTGTAAAAAAGATACAAGTATAGGACCACATTGCTGTGGAGAACCAACACTTAGCAGTAAACTTAATCTGACTCATTATTCACTCACCATACCTTACCAGGCTTAAGAAATGTAAACGTAACCCTACAATTTAGGGCCTGGAAACTATTTACATAACTTAGAACATGGTATTAATCAAAACTGAAGTGTGCTCACAGTTCTTACATAAATTTCTAGTCTGAAGTGTACAGTAATTGGTTCAACACAGCATATGTTACAGTATATGCATATAGCAGTTTGTCATTCCAGGTTTAATAATACATATTTAAATAAATATAAAATATGCCACTACTCATATTTCAGTTCCTCAATTCGTTTTAATATCTTGTGAGACTTTTGAAAAGCTTTGCATGTTTAAGATGAGTTTCAAATGGTTGGTAACTATGCTATCGCAAGAACTGAGATTTGAGCGGTTCCACTACTCACAACGATCAGCGGAGCTCAAAGTCTGCTCTGGCCTGGAATTTCAGGATAGGAAAGGATATTTAGGGAATGACTAGATCCAGTGCAGAGCTTTCTAACATTGGCTCCAGCAGTTACAGTAGTTCCCGTGACAAGCCCAAGGATGTGTTCATCCAACCATCTTCAAACCACTTAATGCAATTCAGAGTCAGGAAAAGGCAGTCTATCCTGGCAAGCAATGGAGACAAGGTGGGTGAAGCCAATGAATTTACCGTGTGAACAGGGGGAGAAAATACAAATTCCATACAGATAGCACCCCAGGTCTGCCATTGAATCCAGGGCCACAGCACTAGGCAGCAATGCTAACTACTGTGCTACTGTGCCGCCCACAATATTCATTACCAAAAGAGAAAAATAAACCATCCTTCAAAACCACATCTGTAAATGAGGGAACACATTTACAAGGAATGAGATTGAATGTTTTGTTCTTAGGCTGCCTTGCGAAATTCGAATTCCTTAAACATAAGTGGCATAAGAAAGGCAAATATTTCATATCTCGACACATATCTTGTTCAATTCTGACTGCTTTCCTCGGTATGTCCTTCTACAACAGGTTCTTTAATTATAGCACAAGCTCATGCGGTTAATTAGAAACACAGGTCTGCAAAACAGCAAATGAAAAGCACTGAAATAAAATAAGAAGAAAAAACATTGACATCATGCAGCAGTAGCACTTTACCAAAGAATATACTTCCTTCCCTGTGCTGTGTTAAAAGTGTGGTGCAAATTAATGTGGCGATTTCTGAAATGGTACTGAGAAGCGACATTTCCCATGGGTATTTTAATCATCTGGAGGCGGCATGCTGGCACAGTGGTTAGAATTGGCATCTTGCAGTGCTAAGGCCCAGGGTTCAATTCTGGATCGGGGATGCTATCTGTGTGAAGTTTGTTTGTACTATTTGTTTGTATGTATGTTTGCTTGTTTGTAGTTTGTTTCTCTGGGTACTACGGTTTTCTCCTACAGTGCAAACACATACTGGTAGGTTAACTGGTTTCTGGGAAAATCAGCCCTGTGTGAGTGTGTGTGTTTGTCTGTGTGACCCCTGTGTACCCCACTTTGCACCCACTGCTTGCCAGGATAGTCTCTGGCTCTCCCATGACCCTGAATTGGATAAAGCGGCAAGAAAATGGAAGGATGGATGGATTTTAATTATCTATCCTCATTCTTAATCTTATAATGGCCTTCTGCATTCTCTTTGCATTTTATTATGGGTTTTAGAAGTGTGTGTGGTCTCCCGGGTGATTAAATCCTCTGGGATAAAGCTGGATTGTTCTTGTAGGTCGCCCGGATGTCGCCCGGACTTGGTGCCTATCTTACTTGAGATCTGCCTCCTGCTTTGAGCTAATTACATCTGAAAACTGAATGAAGGGGAAGAGCTGTTTGGAGCCACAATGGGTGAGCAGTTCTCTTGGATAATAGTCTTTTTCTTTTCACTGTGTTATAAAGGTGATAGAGCAGACAAGACAATCCAAGGGTATCATACATCCCAAATACCATTATCCTAATTGTTGATTGTGTTTCCCTGTTGCTGCTCTATGCAACTCACAGCTACAGCCTCTATGATGGGCCAGGACAGGCAAGTACAATGTGCACACAGAGCTTGTGCTCTAAAATAAAATAAAGGAATACCAATATTTGTATGTGGGGGGGAGGATTTGTGAATTCATCGCCAGTTCAGGGAAATCTCATCTTGGCATTCTTTTGTTTTAGAGGGGACAACATTTTCAAGGATGTTTCGAGAAGGGAACATTTTATCATGACCACTTCCTGTAACAAGGGGAACACATAGTTGGTGCTTCTTTTAACATCTCCACCCCCTTCAATTTGAGCCCTGTGTACTGTAGGCGTCCTCTGACTTGCATACTGGCAAGCCATCTGAAGACTTGTTAGCACCACGAGCCCAGAGAGCCAACTGCATGCCATTCATGCTGGGGCACAGGACTGACACCAGGTCTGATAATGCTCAGACTCACAGGCGCCCAGCCATTGCCAAAGGTCGGGTGTGTGCAGTGAGAGCTGGACTGCTTTGCTGAACTGGATAGGCTCTCAGCCTCCTCCCTTGGCAAGTCCTACCCACAGTGGGCCAGTGGCACTGGATTTGAACATGCAGCCTCCACAAAATCTTAACATCACAAAATCTCACAGCAGTGGAAATCTGAACTAACTGAAGCACTTGGACTGTCACTTAGACTTCTGACAAAAAAAACAAGGCTAGAATATACAGTAACTTAAAATGAAATGAGAAATTCCTGTTGATGATTGTTTACGGGTTTCAGCACAATTTATCGTTTCAAGGCCAACAACTTATTTTTAATACAGTAAACTCCCTCATATCCGATAATCATGCATCTGGGAATCCTCAGGGGACTGAAAAAAAATTATAATAAACAAAAGCCAACATTAAAATAAAAAATAATATCAGCAATAGTGTAAGCTAGAATCTCACATGCATTTTGCTTAGTTCCCTCAATCTCCACTCAGCCTTCTCCAGCGGCATCTCTGCCTTCACACTCAGACCTTACTGACAACCTGACAAGGCAGAATCCAAGTGCACTTAAGTATAAATGTGCGAAACCTCAGTGTTAATGACTGTTATGTTAAGAATTGTTTTGTAACTTTCATGTTAGGTGCTAAAATTAAAAGTGCCCAGGATTACTTTATAAGGCTACTGAAGCATCGTCAACGTATAAGTATCATATTTTTTGTGGGGTAAGTACCTTATTTGTTTACCACATTTACATTACATTGTTATATTGTAATTAATTTAATTTCAGTGTTAGGTCACTGTGATGTTGCCCTAAACATTTTGCTCCTGGTTAGGTGTCACTGTGTATAAGTTTGCTTTTTTCTCATCTATCTTGAAAAATCTTCATATCAGGAACCCCTTCCTCATATTTCTTTTGGACATGAGGGAGGTTATTGTACATTGATTTCGACAGTGAAAAACAAAGAATGTAGATGAAAATTAAACAAATAATTCTGATAAATTCTGCACAACATTATGGTTTCCTGTGAATATTCCCACATTGTTCCACACCACACAAAAATCTAACATTTTAATTGATATTTGCACAAAATCCAACCAGATTGTCATATTTCACTATTTATTTATTATTTCTGGCTTCAATCACACATCACTTTGAAGGCTTGGGTCAGTTCTCTCTTTCCCTGGCTGATGAATGTAACCCTACTGACCCTGGAGTTTCCTGTTTCCTGAAGATGTCACAGAGGCACATGATTTCTTTCAAAAAAAAGGAGATGAAGTACATCTACATTTAGACTGCGCCACTACTCAGTCTAGTAGAGCTGAACTCTAAAATGACTAATAATTTGTTACTGAAAAAAATTAAGCAAGTAAAAAATGATGTATTATGGAATAAAGGATGACCACAGTAGATTACAGTAAGAGGAACTGTTGCAAATCTTTCCTAAAAAAGAAGGAAACAGTCTCCATCATGACTCATCATGTGCCATAATGCCTGACCACATGACCTTGATTACTGTATAATTGGAAAAATTAATACAACATCTAATGACATCAGAACACTGAACCATCAAATCTGCAGTAATTTAAACAATACAGGACAAAGGTTGGAGCTTTTCCTGCTGCCTTCTGATGATGCATCCTGCCCTGAGGGGAACAACTACTCACATCTGCCTGTTCTATCAGGTATGCTTCCTGACAAGTGCTGACAGTGAACTAGTTATTAAGATTGTCTCATGTGATGATTCTGTGAAGTTTACCAATTCTGATATGAAGGTTCATATATGCATGTGAGGAGAGCACTGCTCTTCTGTGCAACTTGGAGCTGAACAGGAATGTCATACACAGACAAGCTTGAAACATATTCCCCAGGAATACCCCCCCACCCCAAAAAAAATACCCATACTCAGCAATGACCTGAAGGGTCCAAACTACAAATGGACATAAAATAGGCAGTGAATTTTGGACTGAGCCATTTTCTTATACCTAAAATTATAGGTAAGGGGAACATCTCATCATAATATTAACATGGAGTCCACCAATAAATCAGATGAATTCAACTGAATGCAGGCTGTATCTGTCTATCTGGAATACTAAAGAGCCTTAATTACAGTTGCCTTGAACACGACTGTTTAGGAGAGGTTCAGAAATCAACAATCAGCTCTGATCAAACCAGATAAAATGGGTCCTGAAGACAGATCCCAGATGATGGAGGCAGTTCAGGACATGACACATTGTAAATCTCCTGGCACTTATGCCATCCCTACTGCCATTGAGAAAGAGAGACTATCAGGTTCTGTAACAGGACCGACACGGAGGCTGTGAAATGTAAGAACTCTGCACTATGATTTTGCAATGTTTGCATTGTTAGTTTAACTGGTGTCTCTGTGAGTTATTACTGGTGTTTGGGATGACATGGGAAGATCTGTTGGATGGATGCTGTCTGTATTTTACTTATCTGTATTTTATGTCTTTAAATTTTAATTGAGCTCACCAAACCAAATTCCATGCAACTCGTTGGTATGACAATAAAGTACTGAACTTGAACTTGAGATGTTGCCATTGCCCTATTTTTGGAAAACACAAAACAGTTCTGTATTTGATGTGCTCTGACACCACCTGGAGCATAGGACACCATCTCAGTGACTGAAGATCTACATGATATAATTAGGAGACCACAAGCAAACAGACATTATTATGGAGCCACTTGTGTCTGATAACTGAGCTGTCCTTTCACTGAACATGGATAAAGAACTCGACCCCACATTATGTAAGAACATTAATGGTCTAAATCATATGGGTTTGGGTTCAGGTTTTCATTGATATGGTTTGCATTTTATCCACCAAACCTTCAGTAATACTGTTAGGAACCAACAACAGTTCCTCCCAATTTACTACCTCAAAAGGCATTCCTTCCCTGTGCTTTGCCTAGTCTTCAGAGCCTCTACCTCAGGCTATTAGTCAATTGACTACTTCTGCCCCTATTTCTGTCAACAGTACTCAATACTGCATGTCGCTGTTTACAGTATGTTGCTGTTTGCAGACCATGTCTCCCAATTCCTTACACATCTGTTAACTATTTTTGAAACTTGGAAGGGGGGAAAGCGATTTTGGACTATTCTGCCCTTGTTTCATTTTGTTTTGGAGCAATTTCAAATCGATTTTAAAAACAGTTCCCAAAAAATGGAATGCAAAGGATTGGATGTCTAATTCATCCTGTTCTCCTTTCTTATGCTGTTTAAATCAAATACTCCAACAGTGGCGCTACAGTGGAATGGCCCTTGTTTGGCAAAAAAAACGAAAAAAACAAATACATCTGGATGAGAAAAGGTTACAGATCAAATTGTTCACTTGTGTTGTAAACATAAAATAATGAGTTACTCAGCTGCAGCCCAACAGATTAAATTATATGTAATGTTTTCATTTATAACTATGCGCTGGAGAGCAGCTGCTGTAGAAATTGATACGTGATGGGCCAACTTCAGACATTAAGAGGCAGAGACTATTTGCTGAAGGTCTTTAAAGACAATTTTAAAACCTTCTAAAGACAAATCCATGGGAATCTCTCCTTGTTCTTTTGCAGATCCCCATTCAAACCTCTGAAAACAAGGTATAGCCACTGTCTTGTTGTACCTTCAGAAATGGAAAGCTTGTCTACAAGGGACCTTGATGAGTGGATTCCAATTCCTCAAAAGCATTTACAGCGAAAACCCAGTGGGCTTCAGAATCAACAGTGAAACATGAACCCAGAGGACACAAGCAGAAACTACACGGAAGTGCTTTTAAAAAACAGAACAGGAGGCACTACTTTACCCAAAGGGCTGTGGGAGTGCAGAACAGGCTGCCAAGCCATGTTGTTAAAGCTGTAACCCTTTTTTGAAGCAACAGCTGGCTGACATCCTTGAATTACTTACCTAGTAACTATCAAATAGCCTAGATGAGCTAAATTCCCTTTTCTCCTTTGTTACGTTTTTATGTTCTTATGTAGTTAAAGTCAAGCCTTTTCTCTGCAGCTTGTGAGTCAGAGAACTAAAATCCAAGAACCTATTTTAAGGTTACTCTATAAGGTTTCTCTATAAAAAGGTGCTTTGGAAAGAGTGACAGCTGGAGCAACAGATTACATCAAAACAGCACAGTCTGTATGTAGGCTAGCCTGGGGGAAAGGAGGCAAACTTTTTTATGCCTGAAAATAAGTCCTCTTTAAGCAACTGGTTAAATTGAATTAGTGCAGTATAACTGACAGCACAGAGACCTGTCTAGCTGCTTTGACAAGTCTAACACATGGTGTTCCAACCAGCCCATAATAAAAACAGAGCTGGACTAAACAACAGGGTGCAAAGGTACTGTAGTTTTGTTATACACTCCAAAAAGTGTGTGTGCTTGAGTACATTTAATTTGGGGTGTACTACTTCTCAAAGTCCAATAAGTGAAATTTTACTCCTTTCTGTTTATAATCCATATTAAAACAAATACATCTTAAAATACACAATTTTTAGAGCTAGTGTTGAAATTAAATATTGAAGCTTTTTTCTGACATTACGTGTTTAAACTACAGAAGTATAGAATTTATTTCAAGCAATGAATTATTATATTAATTATATTAATTTTATTTTTTGCAATGCCGTAAAGGGGAATATTACCCTAAGACAGAGCTTTACTTTTTCATCAAATTCTACCACCGGTACCCACGTTTGAGATAAACATTACATGTTCATTGAAAAGGTGGTGTCGGTATCAAAAGGCTATCTAAAACATTGATTTGCAAAGTTAAAAAATGTAACTGCTCACTGTGGTGGTTGAACAGAGTGTAGTTTAAAAATTCATGTATAGGTTATTAAGGAGAACTACAATAATACAATCTGGTTATCATTAACCTAACATCACTACCAGGTCCTGATCAACATACTACGTGATTAGAAGGCAATATGCGTCTATTTGTTTAGCTTTATCACTTGTACCAGTACACGCTACAGGCCCATTTCCACCTTCAAGGTAGAATGATTGCAAGGGACAACAAAAACGTAAGTGGTGCCGGGGAAACTACCCATTTTACGTATGTCAAACACCCACGGACATATGATTTCCCTGTTTAAACAAAACAACAATTAGAGGATTAAACCAGGGTGCGCGTGTCTGCGAGAACTCCCTCTGCGACGCGTTATTAGTTCACCTTTGTCTGCTACAGATCGGTAACGCATTTTGCAGGGGCTGAAATTATGGCAGGAATTAAAAAAAGCGACCAAAAGGTCAGCTCATTGGAAAATACACACATACATTATACAAATTCCCCCAGCGTCTCTTTTCCTTGAGAAAGACGGTTGCCATGGGAACTGCAGAAACCCTTGGACCAGCCTGCTGCTCCTTGTAAACAAAGCACGTGCGTCCGGCTCTGATCTGCTGCGAATCTTTGCAGATACAGTAAGATCGCCAGAGCCCCAACACCACCTGCCCGATTTTCTGGGTTTAGGATTACCAAGAAACATTGCTTTTAAAAAATGTAAACGAAGATTTTAAACAGTTTATGAGTCGACTTTAAGAATGGGGTGTACGTGTTACTCAAATGGATTACGATTGTAATTTTATAAAAGTAAACAAATGGTCTTAAAATACTGTCCTCATTATATAGACAAAACCCTACTAAAGAAAGATATATTGTTAAACTTTAATAAATTTTCACACTTAATTCTTATTTTCCAGTGCCACCAAATACATGTTGTGTAAGAGTTAACAACTTTGGTGGTACTCCTATAATAAACATTGAGAAAAGGGAGGTAGTCATTTCTTGATGCAACGCTATAGTTTCAATTTGCAATGTTTTTCAGCCTGTTGGACCCTTTTATTAAAACCTGTTACTCTGAGATAACGCCTGTCGTGAAATTACGCGATTTCTGAGCGGTCCTACAGATATCCTCTCAAAACTTGTTCGCACCTTACTTTCCCTCTTGTAGAGTTTCAGTTTTGAAATTAGCCAGATCTATCGCTTTGTCAAGTCTGAACAACGCTTTCCTGGCATCAAGATCCACTGTAATAATTGAATAGTTTTATTATTACTACAGAGCAAGGCGCTCACGTCAGACGCGCTCCAAGGCAAACCAGTGCCTTAACAAACTCAAAACTGTAACACTTTGACAAAAGTATGTATATATAAATATACTGTATCTGTACACATTGTGTACATTGTGTTCACATTGTGAACCCTTTTCGTTTTTAATTGTATAGATAACTGTTATTCGTGGAAGAACATTAAAGACGATCACGAAACCGTAGCCATTGAGAAAAGTGTATAGTCCAACCTGGTTGACCTCAAGGTGTTTAGCTGTGTTACGAGTGGCAGAATAATTCGGAACGTTTATTACCTACGAAAAGACACAGCACGTCCAAGCACACCAGCATTTTCCTCCTCTTCTGCTGTGCATGGCTTGAGCAGTCAGTGTGACTCCTACCCGATCCATTCTCCCTCGGACTCCCGGACTCCCCAAGATCTCCCAGCCGGGCGTGAAGTTCAGCGTCCCGCGGCAGGACTCCAGATGCAGTCGGACCGTATTTGTAATTCTGCATCTCTTTCAGAACTGTTCTCTGTTTACCTTCGACTTTTTTTTCTATCGGATCAGTTAGTGGCGTTTTCTCCTGAACTTAAAATATACATATATGTCATAAAACACTTTCCCCACGAGTTAGCAAACCAAAAAGAAATGCAAGTGTTGTAGTTTACAGATGTTTAAAAGAAGTCAAGAGCAGTTTCATTGATCTTTTTCAGATATTCATCTTCGTATACAAAATTAAAAATCTTCGTATACAAATCCCGGAGAGTCAATTCTGTCACAAGCAAAAAATAATCCCTGTTACTTCACTTATGCCGCACTTTGAGAAAGTGTTTTGAAATATCCACTTGCTGCCCCCTGCGAAAACATGTTAGCATTAGTTTCTGCTAGTTTTGCGAAACTCTGAAGGATCTAAATTAGCCGTGTCTGTCGGTTTAAAAGTTCGCCAGAACTTTTGTGCTCACTCTGCTTGGCGTTCCTGCGAGTTCTCCAATCTGCAGACATTTATCATTCTCTCGACAGTGGCTTTTTTAAACCTTGTTATCTCCGCTCTTCTCCGCAACTCCTTAGCTCAGACCCCAGCACAGACTTGTTGAATCGCGCCCCAAACTTCCTCTGCAACAAAACGTCTGCGCTGTTTAGTTCAGAAAACTTTCTCCTTGTTAATAATCTACAGCTGATAGCGAGCCTGACCATATGAAAAGAGTGGGGAACGTCACAGCGTAGTGTCTGAAGAGCCTAGTCCTAATATTAACCCCCACCCCACCTCCCGTGCCCCTCTTTACCTCTAATGGTTTAAAAGGAAGGGGGGTGGGGGCAGTCTAGTATTTCAGTGAATCTTTCTGCAACATTCTTCTAATGCGCAGTACCATCTGTTCCGAGTCAAACCAGCATACGACGTTGATTTTTTATTCAATATCTTAATAACACCAGTGTTTACCCGACACAGTTGTACAGTAACTCTCGGCGTGTATCCTGCGTTGAGTATGTAACCTCATCGGTTCCCGGCTCTCTCCCTTCCTCCCTGTCGTTCTCCACCACTTTTTTGCTGTATTCAACTCGCTCCCGCGACGAATTTACACCTCTTTGTCATTAGCAGAGGTTTCCAATTTGAATTAAGACCATGTGTGAAAAGCAGCGATATTCGGCTTTTGTCTGCAGCAATACAATCTTCTTTGCAAAACCTAACTTCAGTTTAACGTCTGACCCTACACCTCTGCCTCGCTCGAGTTGCTCAGTAGGTGTCCAGGACTTCGTGTAGGTACTGTAAGTGACATGCCACGACAATTATTAATAAAATCCACTAACGCTGAAAGGGTGCTCTACGTGAACGCGCGGAGCTCCAGTTTCTCACAGGCAAATGAACTGAAGAGCAATAGTAAAAATAGATTACAATACAGAATAGTTTTAAAGTTTTTAAACTTCCAGTGGAAGCATGCTATGACACGAAACGATGCTCTGAAGCAAGCAAACATAACCATTGCGTTTAATAGAAGAAAGGCGCTATGTGATCATTTTGTGTATAAATATCTTATACATTTGTTTGTTAAAAAAATCGAGTTTTGCAAAGATAGAGATTAATAACTCCATGAAATATTTTACAGTTTCTGCCCTGTTAATGGGCGTGTAACCCACAACAGAAAAGAGGACATCAGAGAAAATGACCCATATTGTATAAAAAGTAGCCTCAGGGTATCACAGCAGTATTTTAACAAGGTCGTCAAAAAAAGGAATTTAAACCTCTTAGGCTCTGAAACATGCAGGCAGGCACTGGTGAGAATCAATGAGCAGCCAGATGCATTAAGGCGGGATAATGGACTGCGACATCCACACATTAACACCATAAAATGAATGTAACATTAAAATGTGTTTGCACTCCAGCGTTGAACAGAAAATGCAAAACTCCGTATGCCGATAAATCTAGGATATACCAGTTATAGCCAAGCACAGCTTTGCTGTATTCAATGAAGCACAAACCCGTGCATAAAACAGAACGCAGAGAAACATGACAGTAATATGACCTAATTTTGTAACCTTTTTGTAACCAACAATTATTGGATGAGGGTTTGTTTCAATGTGTATTATTACAGTCGCCTTTAACAGGTCTGTTTTTAAGAGGAACGCACTGTGGCCTAACATAAATCAGATGTGCTTTGAAAGTCAGAATTTCGTCTCATCCTATCCTAGGTATTGGGACAGCCGAGCAGCAACCTCAATCTCCAGTCACATCACTGACGATCAATACTAAGAGGACAATGCCTGTTTTGCTACTACACAAAAAAAAATCAACACAGTACATGAGGCAAAAACAGACCAGAGTGTCCTCGATAACAGCGAACAGGATGGACAAAATGAAGGACAAAACAGAAAATATCAGTAGTAAATTACTGATTCTGAAACCACATGTCAGCGGGTTCACATACTGGAAAGCAGGCACCCAGAACATTTTGGCAACTTTATGACCCCCTTTTGTGAGAATCACATGAACGCTCCCTTTTCACAATCAGCCTTGTCTCCAAGTGTCTTGATCGAGAGTGCTGGGGATCTTTTACTCCCTGTTTATTTCCATTTTATACGATATCTTTCATTGACTTTTAGTGAGTGTGAACTAGGGGAAATCCGGATGTGAAAGGTTATTTGGACAAGCACTATCAACCAAAAAAGGTTGGGAACCTAGTTTTAAGTTAACACGGTGCATTATTTTTTTTTATATTTCTCTCTTGTATAAGTCACTTGTATCTTTAATTGGTTAACTACAGAGTGGGTTTTTAAACCAATTTTGCTTCTCAATTTACACATGAAAATCAGGTTTGGTCTTAAAATAAGAAGGCGGTATTTAAATACTGTAATATAAGGAACAAGGAAACAGGGCCCCCTGGCGCCCATTTACAGCATCTACTCTATGTCACCTTGTTCAAAAGTAGAGATTTCAATCCCAGGACCCCCTGTGAGCAGGAGTATTTTATATCTTTCTTCCACAAAAAGCTGAGGTGAGTTTTTTTAACTTCTTTTAGTTATGTGATTAATTAAACAAATGTAACATTTATGGCCAGTTCTCAGAATGATTTATGGTCAGCTGTCTTGAATAAAGCACATCTTTAAGCTGCAGGTGACCTGGAAAATCTGTTGACTAAACATAAAGGGGCAAGCCATACTTGTTTAAGCACACTTTTGTCAGGAGTTACAGGTTTTATGGTCCACTGTTAAATTATCCATTTCAGAATACTCAGAATTCTGTTAAATTATTCATTTCAGAATACTCTGAATTACTTGGCTGTGATCCTTGGATGAGATGTGTTCAATTAAGCAGATTATCGATCAGATAATAAGAGTAAATCCTAAGGACTACCACTGGACATTCTTGACAAAAAATAATGCATAAAAGAAACAATCAACTCACTAAATTGAATAAAACCCACATGATCCCATCCTTAGACATGGATGTGTGTTATAACACCTTTGGGACTGTGGTTCTCCAGAATCAGATGTTTTACCCCTGGTCTATGTAACCTGTATTCCACACAGAGGTCAGTGGTTGGACACTAGCTGAACACTACAGCTGTATCACCCTACACCTTAAAACTGGCAACCCACTTAAACTAAGTTGGTGTGAGCCTGGCCAGGCGGTGCGGTGGCTCTGTGGCTGAGGATATGTGCCTGTGGCTGGAAGGTTGCCGGTTTGTATCCCGCAGCTGGAAGAGGAATCCTACTGTGTTGGGCCCCTGAGCAAAGCTCTTAACCTAGGGTGACCAGATGTCCTTTTTTTCCCAGACATGTCTTCTTTTTAAGACCTAAAATATCAGTCCGACCGGGATTTATAAAATTTCAAAAATTGTCCGAGATTTTGTTTTGCTCATTAGTTACTCAGACTGTGTAAACAAACATAGGCCTACATATTTTCTTCGTTCCATGCATTACCGGTAGATGAACATACACGCAATGTAGCTTGGTACTGTGTGTACTGCGTAGCAGACGTTGCTAGGAAACATGGAGGGGTTGCATACATTGCAGTCTGACCCAGTTGACAGCTAGGAGGCCGGGGCAGAACCACGTTACGATTGAACACCAGATCATAAGTTATGATGTCTTCAGTTTTTCCTCAGATGTTAAGACTTTTGTTGTGTTAAAATGAAGAAAAAAAAATAGGGCTAGATTTTTGTTTTTTCCTTGTTTGCCATTATGGAAGAGAAACAGAAACCCAGCAACTGTTTAAAAGTTTACTAAGAAGTTTAATAAAAGCTAAAGAGTTTAAATTGATTTTTTATTAGAAAAAGTAATAAAGATGAATTACTTTGGAGGCATGTGTCGAGTGCTGGAAGTGATGTTAGAGGGGCCAGTAGGAGGCACTCATCCTGCGGCCTGCGTGGGTCCTAACACCCCTGTATAGTAAAGGAAACACTATACTGTAAAACACCGCATTATCCTTTGGACAAGATGTGTGGATCTCTGGATGCAAGGTCCTAACTCTCTGTGGTAATGAAAAAATCCCAGGGTTTTTCTTGAAAAGAGTTGGGGTGTTACCCTGGTGTCCTGGTCAAATTTCCCTCTGGCAATCATGGCCTCCTAACAATCCCAATCTCTGAACTGGGTTCATCACTCTACTCTCCTCCCCATTGATAACTGATGTGTGGTGAGTGTACTGGTGCACTATGGCTGTTGTCGCATCATCCAGATGGATGCTGCACATTGGTGGTGGTGGAGGGGAGTCCTCATTACCTGTAAAATGCTTTGAGTGGAATGTCCAGAAAAGTGTTATACAGTGGGTTGGAAATGCACGTTTTTAAAATAACGCCATATACTCTTAAGTATATTTTTGTTTAAATACCGCAGCGCGAGTCAAAATAACGCGCGCCGTATAGTTACGCCTTTAGCCGCCCGATGCTCATGGGGCTATAGTGTCGCGTTGGCGCGTTGGGAATGCTGGTACACAGTGATGCTGTTGTTAAGAATCTTTTTCTCTCACATTTTCTCTCACTCTCTCAAATTCCCTTTACAGTAAACGTAACTGATGCTTACTAATATTTTATGTATTTTTATGTACTTAATACATGTCTGTGTAAACTGTGTTTTTATTTTATGCATGTTACAAGTTGATGTATTGAAGGTATTTAGTGTATGGCACGCCCATCATTCGCGTCTGTAGGGTGTAAGTAGGGTCAAACCTACGGGCGCAGAACGCAACTATAGCATTTACCATTATTTTAAATAGGAAAAATCCTTTAAAAAATACGCGAAATTTGCAATACGCGCGGGTTTCCGGAACGCAACACTCGCGTAAATTGAGAACCCTCCGTTTAAGTGTAAGGATTTATTATTAGCTTGGTGGTGTGGGACTGAAATTAGACAGGGTATCCTCTGTCTTCTCTGCAGCAGTGGCCCCTTGTGGCCAGCCAGGCAACTGCAAGAACTGTAATATCTGTCCAGGAGATGCATGCTTGAGTGTACTGTGGCATCCTATTAACCAATGAGTCAGGTGACTAGACAGTGCATGTTTCTGAGGGTGCATGGTCCTCATGTCTCTTGTGCTTGGCTGAGTTCCTGAACATATGACGATCCCAAAAGCTTTAAGGGCTGATACAAAACTAAACAACAATTGCTTAAAAAAATGAAACAGCCCTGTTCTTTGCCTGCTAAAGCAAAGCACACTGTCAGAGTGTGAGGGGTCACCCTTGGCTCATCAGTGAATGATCTTCACATTTGTCACTTTGGACATTTTAGTGGCTGAATGTGTGTGGATTGAGAATGGGTCAAGGGTTAGAAAACAGAGTACATATAAGTGGTGAAAGAGTACAGACTGGGGTTATCTGTATTATGACCATTGCTCTTCATCATTTACTGTATGTCAATTATCTCAATTTTGGTATAAATAACAAACATGACACATTTATCGGTGATACCAATAAATATAGAGGGTTGTGGCAAAGGGATAGGTGATTACAGGATGTGATTTACCATCAATCAATGAGATTCACAGCATCTACTATTGCAATAAAGCCCAATCCATCACTCAGGATCCCAACTATCCTGGCCACAAACTGTTCTCCCCCCTACCCTCTGACAAGTGACACCGCACTATTAAAGCACGGACCACTAGACTCAAGAACAGCTTCTACCCTACAGAAGTATGCATCCTTAACAACTAATTGCAATGCCTCAGACTCAATGCACCTCTGCACTCTGCACTTTTTCACTAATAATTATTCTTCTCTACAAGATATTTATTGTTCTGGTTGTTACTATTTATTATGTGCCATTGTGAAATGTACTCTCTACATCGTGTGGTGTTGTCTGTCATACTGTACCATTTGCTGTCCTATGCAAATCCTGAGAGATTGGTGCAAATAATGTACATACAGTAATAAACTCCTTTCCTCTACTACTCTACCAAAGTAGGAGGATTGGGATCAGGAACTGCTACAGGTAATTAGCAAAAACATCTATAAATATTAACTGTGTTAAAAAGGAGCCTAAGAAGCTATTTTTTACACAAATACATCATTTCCATTCTCTAGAAAATGTGGGGGAGCTGTAGAAAAGCAATAAAAAATTTAGATATGTTTTGTAAAAATTGAGTAGTGCACTATTGCAGTATCATTCTGAATAATCAGTCCAACACTGGTCTCATTATAAAAACCATATTACTGATCTGGAATCAGTCCAAAGAAGAGAAACCAGGTACAGTCTTGGGCTTAAAGGAATGTCCTACTCACACAGGCTTAAAGACTTAAATGCATTTTGTCCTCAACAGAGAAGACTATGAGAGCACCTGAGATACTGTATAGTCAGTGTTCAAAATATTCACGGGTATTGACAAAGTCAACACAATGGACTTTTTCATAATGTATAGTAAAACCACAAGGCAGGTAAAATAAGTGGAAGCCTATGCAAACTATTGAGAAATGCTCTTAAAACTGAGAATAGGAGCAATTATTTACACAAAGTTTTGGGGATGTCTGTAACACACCGTTCAGTCTTGTTAACAAAGTTTATATGGTGGGTTCTTTTACAGCTGGATGAAATCCTTGGATCAATAGGCTACTAACAACACATTCATACCATCCATTTTCTAACCGCTTTATCCAATTCAGGGTCATGGGAGAGCTGGAGCCTATCCCAGCGAGCAATGGGCACAAGGCAGGTTACGTGGTGAAACCTGGTTGGGAGAGATACCAACACAGAGATACACACACTCACACCAGGGCCAATTTTCCCAGAAGACAATTAAC